>NC_040088.1:6620000-7870000 GCF_003369695.1 Bos indicus x Bos taurus | reverse complement strand
GTCATTTGAGAAAGCCTGCGTGCAGCAACAGAGACCCACCACAGCCAAAAAGTAAATAAATGTATCTTTAAAAAAAAAAAAGATCACTTTGGCTGCTGTGGGGAGATTGGATTGGAGAGAAGCAAGAGGAGAAACAGGAAGGCAGGTTGAGAGACTGATGAAGCCTGGAGTGGAGTGATGGTAGAAGCCTGCTGGGGGCAGTAGACAGACAGAGATAGACATATTCAAGAACAGTTGTGGCGTTAGGAGTGACAAGTTGTGGGACACTGGGTCGCGCATCCATCAGAGACGCCATCACTGAGATGCTGTGTCTTTGAGATGCTGTATCACTGAGATGCTGCCACCCACAGTCCTCAGGGCTCTGTATCCACTCATTCTTTTAAGGCCCCACTCAACTCTTGAAGGAAGGACCAATCATTATCCTCTTTGAAGAGATAAATAAATAGAGGCTCAGAGAGGATAAATAACTCGCCCAGGGTCCCCCAGTTGGTCAGTGGTAGAGGTGGAATTACACTCAGCAGCCTGGGCTCTGGAGTCCAAGCCCCTCACCGCTGAGCTCTGCTGCCTGAGCACACATTTCAGAAATCCTGGGGGATTACCTGTGATGGACCTTGGCCAACTGGTGTGGGCATCTTTTCTAACTTCTGTCCCTCCTGTGCCAGAAGACAGGTGATAAAATCACAGGTGAGTCACCTGCCTGGCTGACAGTCAAGACACATGAAACCAGATTATTTTTCAGCATAAAAGAGAACCCTAGCCCTGCTTCCAGACAAAACATGGCATCCGGTGGAAACTAATTTGGTCAAAAGTCATTTTTCAGTCCCAGTTACTTTCAGAGGCTCTCTGCCCTCAGAATACAACATAAGGGGCAAGGCCACATATCCTGGGTTCACACCCCACCTCTGCCCCTTAGCTGGTCCTAAGACCCAGGGCGAGTCACCTCCTTCATACAATGGGAGTGATACTAAGTCTGGCTTCCTAACCATTGTTGTTGCTGTAAATGGGATCATCTACATCCAGTATCAGCTACTTTTTTCTTTAAGGGGCCAGTTCCTAAGTATTTTCAGCTTTCTGGGCCATGCAGTCTCTATCACAGCCACTCAGCACTGCCGTTGGAGCATGAAACCAGCCAGACAATATGTGAACTAATGAATGTGTCTGTGTTCTAATAAAGCTTTATTTACACAAAAAAACAGTGGGCCACAGTGGGTCCACGGACCACAATGTGTCAGCCTTTGATCTATATTAAGGGCTTAGCTCACGGGGCCTGGCCCAAGGGAAACGTTCAGTCAGTACAGTAGCAGCCAGGCTGCCATACACCTGGTATGTCCACATCACTGAGTAATGACAGGTGGGCTGAAAAGCCCTTTCCTTTCACACATGCCTGTGCCAGAGCAGGCGGTGTTTGCTCACCGTCTGGACAAACCTTGTTGAATCTTGTTAGGAAACTTTTCTCCTTGCTCCTTGGCAAATTGTGTTATTACCTTTGTTTAAATAGCTGCAGGGAAATAATAACACAGTTGAGCAAACCAGAGGCAAGGAGGTCAGGAGTGTGGAGTACTTTTTTCTCAATTTGTTATGCAAACACAATGTTATGCAACTTTTAAGACATATGTAAAAGAGTAGCACTATAAATAACCGTGAGCTGACCATCCAACATGAAAAATAAAGGGAGGTTATCTCCCTTTCTTGTCAAATACCCACATCCCTGGATTTGCTGGTTACTGCCCCTTTCCCTTTATTAATATCATTGCTCTGCCTTTCTTTGGACTGCTATGTGTGCTCGGGCGTGTCCAGCTCTTTGCGACCCCATGGACTGTAGCCCTCCAGGCTCCTCTATCCATGGGATTTTCCAAACAAGAGTACTGGAGCCGGTTGCTGTTTCCTTCTCCAGGGGACCTTCCCGACCCAGGGGTCAAAACTGTGTCTCCTGCATTGGCAGGTGAATTCTTTACCAGTGTGCCACCTGGGAAGGCCTTATGTAGGGTAGAGCTTGGCAAACTTTTTCTGTAAAGAGCCTGATAATAAGTATTTTGCGCTTTGTAGGCCATACAGTGTCTATCAAAGCTACTCAAGTCTACCCTGTATTTTGATAACAGCCATAGATAATACAGAATTGAATGGGTGTACAGGCATGCCTTGTTTTACAGCATTTTGCTCTCTTATGATTCACAGATACTGTGGGGTTTCTTTTTTTGTTTTGTTTTGTTTTTTAACAAATTGAAGGGCCGTGCTTTGAGCTAGTCTGTCATGGCCGTTTTTACATTTGCTCACTTCATCTCTCTGTGTTACATATTGGCAATATTTTGGACTTTTGCATCATTTCTATATTTGTTATGGTAATCTGTCATCAGCGACCTTTGGCGTTACTGTTGGATTGTTTGGGGGCTCCATGAAATGGGCCACATACGATGGCACATTCAATCAACCAGAGTTGCGTTCTGACTGCCCACCAGCTGGCCGTTCCCTCATTTCTTTCCCTCTCCTCAGACTTCCCTGTTCCCTGACACACAACAATATGGAATTAGGTCAACTAATAACCCTTCGGTGGCCTCAAAGTGTTCAAGTGAAAAAAAAAAGTCACACATCTCTCACTTTAAATTGTAAAAATGCTAAATTTTTTTTTAAATTAAACAGGAAACCAGAGGCAAGGAGGTCAGGAGTGTGGAGTACTTTTTTCAACAGGAAGTCCTGTTGAAAGCCTAGACAGAGGACAGCGAGGCTCCGGCACCAAGTTAGCCAAGTTGCTGTCATAAGTGTCGGTGAAGTCGTGTACCATCTAGTGCATAAAACCCCTTCACACCCATTACTGAGAGGCACCAAGAGAAAGCAAAGAAAACCCAGACTTCAGAGTTACCTGCTAATCGCAAGACTCTGATTAAGTGGCCTGGTTTTCTGAACCTCAGTTTCCACATCTTTAAAATGGGGAGAAACTTCCCTGATGGTTCAGTGGTTAAGATACCATGCTTGCACTGCAGGTGGTGCAGGTTCGATACCTGGTCCGGGAACTAAGCTCCCATATGCCTGCCTCTCAGTTTGGCAAAAAAAAAAAAAACCATAAAATAAAATGGGGAAAGTCATATTGCCTAGTTCATGGGATTGTTGTGAGTACCTCATTCACAGCTTTAGATATTCATTCATTCCCTTTCTTTTCATCTCCCAGCAATCCTGCCAGTGGGAATCAGCATCTTATTTCATAAGGGAGGGGGTTGGAGGAGAAACTGTCCAGGTCACCAAGTAATGAAGCAAACCGTCAGTCCTGGGCTCCTGCCCAGACCACTTGAGTCAGAATCCATTGTTTTTTACCACATTAAGCATTCTCTTTATTTATGGGGGTGAATGGGTGAGAAGGAGGGAAATCATAACTACAAAACCATCCCCAGAACTAGCAGTGTCCTTTTAAAAAAAATGCAAATTTAAATAGTACTGAAATACTGTTTTACACCTATAAGATAAAGATAAGCAATGTAAGAGTAAATAAGCAAATAAGAATGTAGAGTCAGGCAGGAAGCTGACCACATGTGCAAAAGATGAGATCCACTTAGCCTGCCTTTCCCTTTATCACTCTTGAACACGTCCTAGGATGTAAAAACAAACAAAAACACCCAAAAAAACTGTGGTGAAAAATAGCACCTTAAAAACCAACCTCCATGTCTCAGAGACAGTTATGGGAACCATGGTGACCTGGAAACTCACAAATTGGGGAGCTTCTGGAGACAGTGTATTGTCATGTGGGAACATGGTCATGAGGTTTCTAGATCATCCTGTTGCTCAAGAGAGGCCATAAGTCTAGATTTTGGGGGTGAAATCTCCTGATTTTTAAACAAAAGCAACCAATTTCAGGTTTTCCTTTAACATACACAGGCCAAGAAGGACATGTGGGACTGAGATAGAGCTGAAATCATGCTGTCTTGATTCCGCAGCTCTTCTGCGGGTGACAAGGAAGCATCCTAATTGTGTGTGCCTGGTGCTTCTCTTTCCCCTTCCAAGGCATCAAGACAGAAGACAGCTTGAACCATTCCCCCGGCCAGAGTGGCTTCCTCAGCTATGGCTCCAGCTTCAGCACCCCAGCCTCTGGACAGAGCCCGTACACCTACCAGATGCATGGTGAGTGCAGTCCTGCGCCCCTCCCTGCCGTCTCGAAGGTACTGCCTGAGTCGGGTGTCCAGTCGTTCGTTCATTTATTCAACAGCTTTATTGAGTACCTACTATGTGCCAGGACCTATCTCAAGTAGCGGAGTTGCAGTGGTGGGCAGAGGAGATAACGACTTCTGCCCTCAGGGCAATTACAAGGGCAGGAGGGAGAGACTCACAATTAAACAAGGCAGCAAATAGCAAATGGCTAATTTCAGAAGGGGTTGAATGCAATGAAGCCAATAAACGGACAGAGAGTGATGAATAGTTGAGGGGTCCGGAGAGGTGGGAGAGGTAACTTGAATAGTCATCAAGAAGGCTCTTGGAAGATGTGACATAGGACAGAGGCCTAAGTATGAGGCAGAACCAGCCCTGCGCAGACCAGGGGGAAGAACATGCCTGGCAGAAGGAACAGCCTGTGCCAAAGCTCTGTGGGGGGGGTGGCGCGGGAGTGTCTTAATGTGTTTAGGGCACAAAATAGGGGCCAGTGGGGCTGGAGCAGGATTAGGAGGATATAAGAGGAGAGAGTCTGGGGGAGAGCAGGGCTAAAGCATGCAAGGCCTTGAGGGCAGAGGGGAGGTGTTGGCTTTGATTTGAAGTGTGATGGGACAGGCAAGTCCATTGTAGACTCAGAGAAGTGACAGGTGTTGGGAATACTGGACAGCAGGTAAAAGCGTTGTTATTCCAGGCAGGAGGTTCCAGGCTCCGCATCCCCATTGGGCAGCCTTAGAAAGGGAAGAAACTCCAGTGTGACTCCCACCAACCCCACATACCCTAAGGAACTGGCCTGCTGCATTCTCCTGTTCCCACCTGTCACCATCCAAAGGCCCCTTCCCTTCTCCGGTGCCCCGTGGGGAGTGTGTTGGAGCTGATACATGGAGTAGAAGGCTGATGGCAGTAATTCGGGGCATCCTCACCCTGGTATTCTTTTTTTTCCTTCTTGAACGCTGGTACGAATGACCACCAAGAGTCTGAAAAGTAATGTGCAAAATTAAAAGAGTAATGACAAGGTGGTGGGCTAATGCATGATGCTACATTTCTCTGAAAAAAAAAATCTTTGCAAGTTTTGCTGCTTTGTCTTTTTAATTAAGGAAACAATTTAAATTGATGTTAAGGGCATCCTTTCAGGAAAAGGCATTATGAAGAGACAGCAAATGATCTTGGGGGTATGTAAGAGAAAGGAGGTGATGAGCATTAATGCCCAGACGTTGGAAGACCATCCATGTAAAGATTTGCAATAGAGTTTGTTGATGACACCATCAGCTAACGTTAACCTAGCATTCACCACATGCCACACAAACTGGCTTATGATCTCATACAACCTTCATGACACTCCACAAAGTGTTGGTTCTAGTATTATTTGCAGGAGACAGAACTGAGTCATAGAGGGATTGCCTGACCCACCCAGCATCACTGCAAGGAGCTTAGATTTTACTGCAAGTGCAGTGAGAAACAGGCTGCAAGAAGTGTCTTGGGGGCCTGGTGGATTCCCAGCCCCAAACCAGACTCAAAGCCTGCTCTTCGCTGTGGTACCTCCTGCCTCCTTTGCTTCTGTTGGCACCTCTGTCTCCCTGGGGGTCTTTTCTGAGTCCCACTGAAGGGGATAAGGTGCTGGGACCCATCTTCAGGTAGGGAGTAAACAGTAGCACAATCCTGATCATAAAGGCTTGTGAAGACCCTGAACTTTAACTTATCTTTGGATTGATCTTAACCGTGGTGTTGGAGAAGACTCCTGAGAGTCCCTTGGACTGCAAGGAGATCCAACCAGTCCATTCTAAAGGAGATCAGCCCTGGGTGTTCTTTGGAAGGAATGATGCTAAAGCTGAAACTCCAGTACTTTGGCCACCTCATGCGAAGAGTTAACTCATTGGAAAAGACTCTGATGCTGGGAGGGATTAGGGGCAGGAGGAAAAGGGGATGACAGAGGATGAGATGGCTGGATGGCATCACTGACTCAATGGACATGAGTCTGAGTGAACTCCGGGAGTTGGTGATGGACAGGGAGGCCTGGCGTGCTGCGATTCATGGGGTCGCAGAGTCGGACACGATTGAGCGACTGAACTGAACTGAACTGAACTAACCATCTTAACCAGTTCTTTTTTCAGCTTTTCCAATAGAAATGTATGTGACTGTCTCAGGGCTTCTAAGGAGACAGACAGTGAACAATTAAATAAGTCGATCATAACAGATTGTGCTAAATCGCGTGAAGAACCAAACAGGGCGCTGTGATGGGCCTTGATGAAGGGAGTGGTGATGGACGTTGCCCAGATGGTCAGGAGACCTGAGTGGTGGAAAGGAACCAGCCTGTGAATAGCTGGAGACTGGACAGCCCAGGCAGAGGGACCGGCGGGAGCAAAGGTCTGGAGGCAGGAAAAGGCTTGCAGTGCTGAAAGACTCCAATGGAGACTTGAATCTGGGGGTAGTGAGAAAGGGATATGAGACTGGAAAGTGAAGCAGGAGGCACCCCTGGACTGGGACGTAGAGAATATGTTATTTCTTCTCTGGTCCGTATTACAGAAGTTACAGGAGGTGGGCTCCATCAACGCTGCTTCAAACACAGTGAACATGAGGAAGTGGCTTGCCCAAGGGCCAGGAAGTGATGAGAGCTGGGATTCAGAGTAGAGTTCCTGAGCCTGTGCTGTTCCCTTGCAAGTGCTGTTTCCCAGACTCCTTCAGACTCCAGACGCTGCCCTTGTTCTGCAATTACACATTCCCCTTGATCTTCCCAGCAGCTCTGTGACCTAGGTTCTGTTGTATCCCCATCTTACAGGTGGAAAAACTGAGGCACACCGTGGTAAAGTGGCTTGCCTAAGGTCACCTGGCTGTGGCAGTGGGATTTCAAACCAGGCAGTTCCCATCCAGAGCCCAGGCACATAACCCCAACACTAGTCCACTTCCACACTCTCATAGATCCTTCTAGAAGACCAACCTCCATGGATGAGCCCTGGCCCAGACCCCACCCCCATCAGCCCTCACAAATAGAAAAACATCTCCTGATCCACTCCCACTGGACCATGGGAATAGTCCAGGTTATTTTCTTATCGTCTTCATGGCCCAGATGCCAGCTGGACTTTGTCCCAATTAACTGCCTTCAGTCTAATGCTAATGGCCATAAACTGCTCTTGAGACAGCCCAGGCATTTTGCAAGCCTGACATATTCCTCCTTAAGTATTTTTTTTTTCAAATGCAAACACACAGAAGGCTCACACACCATGCCCATGTGCTTCCTATTAACTTTTTTTTCAAGTTGTTCCAGAGGAGAAATAAACTCTCCAACTACTCTGTGTGCCTTTCAGAATGGAAGATGTGGGTTAAGCATAGGGTTTTTGAAAGAAGAAGGGAATCAAGAGAGACTGAGATTGAGTTTGGGGCCTGAAAGCACCAATTTGGAGTCAGATTGGTCCATATTCAGAAGCTGAGCTGAGTCCTTTTCTTTAAGAATTTAAAATCATCATTTTACAGAAGTAAAAATAAGTCCCTGAGTGGGGACCACGCCATCATTTACAGATGGGTAAACTGAGGCACAACAGCAGCAGCGTGACTTGTGTAGGGTAAGGACTGGAAAGCATTAAAAATGCCTCCTGCTGGGTCTTCTACCCGATCTCAGTAACTTCCAGAAACTTCAGCAGAGCCATTTCCCCTGCCCCCCACAGCCCTGGTTGGAGATCTGTATCTGCTAATATAGCATTGCCCCACTGCCAAATGTACAGTAAATGTAGAAAAGAAAAGTTCACAGCCCCTGTGGCCTTTTCATGGCTGTTTATTTTCTTTTTTAAGTTCACCCAGGGGTTTTCGTAGCTGAAATGTATTTCTTATGAGTTTGATTTTTTTGTTGTTGTTCCATTTCGGCTTTTCCTGCTAAAACACTGCTGTTCATGGAAACGGCCACAAAGATTAAAAAGAGAAGAAAAAAACAAACAAACAAAAAGTCTTGAGAGTGTGTTGTAAGAACTTACCGGTGCCCCCGAGGGGTTAAGAGCCCTGGACCCGGCTGCAGTCAGCACTGTGTCCTGCGGCAGGACCTGGGTGAGGTGCTTGGCTTCTCCAGGCATCCCTTTCCTCACCTGTGGGACCAGCATCATAGCAAGAGCGGTGAGCCCATGGGGCTATTGGGGGACTGCACAGAATGGCCATGAGCAATCAGATGAAGTCCTTCAAGACCGGGTGTACTTTTTTATTATTTCTCTCGTTGCTTCTGAACATGAGAGTTAAAGGCAGTAACCCTGAAGTCAGGCTGAGCTAACTTCCCAGCTGTTCCCTATGTGCCAGCGTGGGACTTTGAGCCTTGTGACTTCTTGGTACCTCAGTTTCTTTCCCTGTAAAATGGGGATACGAACTGTACCCACGCGTGGGGTGCTGCAATAATTAAATGAGTTAATGTGTGTGAAATATTCAGAACAGCACCGGCACAAACTAAGTGCACTACAAATGTTAAATATTATTTTCATCCTAATGTCTGATTTGATGGTATTATGTTTTCCCCAAATTCATTTCTCTTTCCTGAACTCTCCTTTTTAGGAAGTAGTTTTGGTAAGAGAAAAGAGAAATACCAATTTGACATTGTTGAGCCACCCACATTAGCATCAGATTCCCTGCTGGTGAAATATGGTGAATGGGGCGGGGGTGTGCAGGGGCGGGCCTTACAAACAGTGGGAGAGCCTTCTTCTGGGGGAATTCCTCTTTACTATTATTTACCAAAGTCAGGGATTGTTTGGCTGCCCTGGTGGCTCAGTGGGAAAGAATCCACCTGCAAATGCAGGAGATGTGGGTTCAGTCCCTGGGTGGGGAAGATCCCCTGGAGGAGGAAATGGCAACGCACTGTGCTTGCCTGGGAAATCCCATGGACAGAGGAGCCTCGGTGGGCTGCAGTCCATGAGATTACAGGAGTCGGACACGACTTAGTGACTAAACAACATCAATAACAGGGATTGTTAACAGTGAGCTCCGAACCCAACATAAGCCTTTCGAGAGCAACATGGATATGTGTGATTTGAGGATGCATAGGGAAATTAAAAGTCCAGAGGAAGAGTCTGAGCCAATGATTTCACCCAGAGACCTCTGAGGTTGGTTTGTGCTGGATTCATGAAACCTAGCACCTTCTCTGGCTCCAGCCAGATGTGTGACTTTGGACGAGTCACTGAACTCTAATGATCTGTGTTTCACAGCTCTGGCACTCACAAATACTCACTGAAAAATAAAGAAGTTGGGAAAGGTCATTGTCAAATACATCAAATACACTTGGTAAATAGTGTGCAGTGTGAACCTAGATGTCTTCACTGCAGCACTTTTTGCTCAGTCATGTCCAACTCTTTGGAGTTCTCCAGGCCAGAATACTGGAGTGGGTAGCCGTTCCCTTCTCCGGGGATCTTCCCAGCCCAGGAATTGAACCCAGGTCTCCTGCGTTGCAGATTCTGTACCAGCTGAGCCAGCTTGCCAGGTGCCGCTAGTAGTAAAGAACCCTCCAGCCAATGCAGGTAGACTTAGGAGACTCGAGTTTGATCCCAGGGTGGGGTAGATCCCCTGGAGAAGGGAATGGCAACCGACTCCAGTATTCCTGCCTGGAGAATCCCACTGACAGAGAAGCCTGGAAGTTTAGTTCAGTTCAGTCGCTCAGTCATGTCCAACTACTTGTGATCGACCCCATGGACTGCGGCACACCAGGCCTCCCTGTCCATCACCAACTCCCAGAGCTTACTCAAATTCATGTTCATCGCGTCAGTGATGCCATCCAACCATCTCATCCTCTGTCTTCCCCTTCTCCTCCCTCCTTCAGTCTTTCCTAGCATCAGGCTTTTTTCCCATGAGTTGGTTCTTCACCTCAGGTGGCCAAAGTATTGGAGTTTCAGCTTCAGCATCAGTCCTTCCAATGAATATTCAGGACTGATCTCCTTTAGGATGGACTGGTTGGATCTCCTTGCAGTCCAAGGGACTCTCAGGAGTCTTCTCCAACACCACAGTTCAAAAGCATCAATTCTTCGGCGCTCAGCTTTCTTTATAGTCCAACTCTCACATCCATACATGACCACTGGAAAAACCATAGCTTTGACTAGATGGACCTTTGTTGGTAAAGTAATATATCTGCTTTTGAATATGCTGTCCAGGTTGGTCATAACTTTTCTTCCAAGGAGCAAGCAGTCCATGGGGTCGTACAGAGTCGGACATGACTGAAACACACACACACACACGCATAGGCCTTTTCAGAGCCTTTGCAGACTAATGTGCCTTGTGACTCTCCAGGAGTGAAATTCAGTAGTCAGTTTTCCCAGGTAGTTTTGAACAGGGACCCTCTCCCTAAACTAATGTTCTCTGCTCACTGGGAAGCCCTGGTTGTAACGACTCTTAGTCCCCATGCTCAGCTGTTTCAGTCGTGTCTGGCTCTTTGCAACCCTATGGGCTGTAGCCCACCAGGTTCCTCTGTCCATAGGATTCTCCAGGCAAGAATACTGGAGTGAGTTGCCATGCCCTCCTCCAGGGGATCTTCCCCACCCAGGGATCGAACCCCAGTCTCCTATATCTCCTGCACTGGCAGGGTTGTTCTTTACCACTAACACCACCTGGGAAGCTGTTAGGCCCCTTCCTGTGTTAAAATTCTTTCTCTAAATTTTTTTCATGATGATCACGCATGTGTTCCTTTTTTCCTGTATTTTCATTTATTTTTTGATGAGATTAATTAATATACCATAAAATTCACCATTTTTAAAGTGTAGATTCAGTGATTTTACTGTATTCACAGAGTTGTGCAACCATCACCCTATCTAATCCCACAATATTTTCATCATTGCAAAAGAAACTCCACACCCGTTAGCCATCATTCCTTAATTCCCCTCCTGCCAATTTATTTCCTTTTTTTAAATTTTAATTTAATTTATTTTTGACTGCACTGGGCTTCCCTGGTGGCTCAGCTGGTAAAGAATCCACCTGCAATGCAGGAGACCTGGGTTGGGGAGATACCCCGGCAAAGGGAACAGCTACCCACTCCAGTATTCTGGCCTGGAGAATTCCATGGACTATATGGTCCATGGGGTCGCAAAGAGTCAGACACGGCTTCGAGACTTTCACTTCACTTTTCATTTTTGACTGCACCGAATCTTCATTGCTGCGCTCAGACTTTCTCTAGTTGCAGCAAGCAGGGTCCACTCTAGATTGCAGTACACAGGCTTCCCATTGCAGTGGCTTCTCTTGTTGCAGAGCACAGGCTCTAGGGCATGTGGGCTTCGGTAGTTGTGACATACGGGTTTAACTGCCCTGAGGCAGGTAGGATCTTCCTGGACCAGGAATCAAACCCGTGTTCCCTGCGCTGGCAGGTGGACTCCCCCACTCTGGACCACCGGGAAAGTTCCCAGTGTATTTCCTTTTATAATAACAAAAAAAGATATATTTAAAGTTACTCCTTTATATTAA
This sequence comes from Bos indicus x Bos taurus, assembly GCF_003369695.1. Lineage (NCBI taxonomy): Eukaryota > Metazoa > Chordata > Mammalia > Artiodactyla > Bovidae > Bos > Bos indicus x Bos taurus. The sequence goes on along the minus strand of NC_040088.1, from coordinate 7,858,465 downwards.
TTTTTTAAGCAGGTTATGCATTTATCTACTTTAAACATCTACAGAAATCTCTATCCCACCCTCATCCAACATCCACTCAGCTTCTAAATCCCCGGTACTTAGCCCCTGTTCTTGTGAACCCAACCGGAATTTCCTCTTGCAAATATAAGCAAACATGAGCGCAGTCTATTCCCTTGCATATTTCTATGCCAGGAATCAACTCATTTGTGATTCATAAACAAGGAAATGATGTCAGGGAACGCCAAAGGTGTATTGGTTCATTTAAGATTTTCTCCTTATCATTGGTTTGAAGCAATTTAATTTTGATGGGCCTTGATGTAGTACTTTGTGTTCATTGAGCTTCTTAGATCTGTGAGTTTATAGTTTTCATCAAATTTGGAAAATTTGGGGGTATTATTCAAATATCCTCCCCATGTCTTCAAGTCAATTAATCTTTTCTTCTGCAGTATCTGATTTGCTTGTTAATTACTCTCCAGTGATTTCTTTTTCATCTTGTACATATTTTTCATTTCTAAAAGTTTTATATGGGTCTTTTTTTTTTTTCTTCCATGTCCCTATTTAACACGCCCAAGCTTTCCTCTGGCCCCTTGAACAGACAGTACTGTTTTAATGTGCTTATCTACTAATTCTGTCACCTGTGTCATTTTGACATTTTCATTGATTTCTCTCATTTTGTTATATTTTCCTGCTTCTTTGCATGCTTGGTAAGTTCTTTTAATGTTTATTTTTATTTATTTGGCTGTGCTGGGTCTTCAGTGCGGCACGAGAGATCTTCTAGTTTGAAGCATGCAGGATCTTTGGTTGTGTCTTGCAAACGCTTAGTTGCAGCACGTGCGATCTAGTTTGAACCCATCCCCCCTGCACTGAGGGCGCAGAGTCCTATCCATTGAACCACCAGGGACACTTGCTTGATAAGTTTTGATTGGATATCAGGGACTGTGAGTTTTGCCTGGTTAACTGCTGGATATTTTTCTATTTGTGTGAATATTCTTGAGCTTTGCTCTAGGATGCTGTTGTTGCATGGAAATAGATTGAGTCTTTCGAGTCTTGCCTCAAGCTTTGTTGAGGGGGACAGGACAGCATCTGGTCTAGGGCTCTCTCTACCTAACAGGCTTTCCCAGGACTGAGGCAAGCCTCTCTTGAGTATTCCTCTCAGTGCCCCAGAAATAAGAGGTTTTCCAGTCATGTTGGTGGGAACAGGAACTATTCTCAATTCTATTATGAGCTCTGAGGATTGTTCCTTTTGATCATTTCAAGTGGTTCTCTCCTGGCCTTGAGTAATTTCTTCACAAGCATATGCTAGTCATTACTCAAGGGAGCTCTCACGGGGAGCTCGGCAAGTCTCCAGCTCACTTTCTCCGTGCAGCCCTCTTTTCTGGTACCCTGCCCTGTGAAGTCTAACCACCTTGGCCTCCCTGGACTTGCAGCTCCATCTCCTCAATTCAGAGAGAACGCTGGGGGCCGCCTGGGTCCCCCTCCCTGGACGATCCCCACACGGGAGAGAATCTTACAGATCACCACCTGTTTCCTCTCTTTCAAGCATTATGGTCTTTCTTTCCTTGGGTTTTTGGTTGTTTTTTTTTACCTTTCTAATCACTGACCTATTTATTTATTTTTTGAACTCTTTATTGTTGGAGTATAGCCAATTAACAATGTTGTGAAAGTATCAGGTGGACGGCAAAGGGACTCAACCATACATATACATGTAGCCATTCTCCCCCAGACTCCCCTCCCATCCAGGCTGGCACATAACATTGAGCAGAGTTCCCTACTACAGTAGGAGGTCCTTGTTGGTTATCCATTTTAAATAGAGCAGTGTGTATTAGTCGAAGGCATCATTGTCTTTCATTATCTCATGCCCAATGTCTTGGCAATCTAGTTTTTAAACCGTTTCCTGTGAGAGGGAGACCAGGCCCTGGGTCTCAGTCTTGACCAGAACTGGAGGTACTGCTGCCCTGATTCGTCGGCACTTTTTCCCATCACACGTAACAGCAGCTGAACGCGAAATACTTAACCCGGGTAAAGACAACAAACCTTGTAGGAATAATTCTGCCTCTGCTGCTGCTGCTAAGTCGCTTCAGTCGTGTGCAACTCTGTGCGACCCCATGGACGGCAGCCCACCAGGCTCCCCCGTCCCTGGGATTCTCCAGGCAAGAACACTGGAGTGGGTTGGCATTTCCTTCTCCAAGGCATGAAAGTGAAAAGTGAAAGTGAAGTCACTCAGTCGTGTCCGACTCTTAGCGACCCCATGGACTGCAGCCTACCAGGCTGCTCCATCCATGGGATTTTCCAGGCAAGAGTACTGGAGTGGGGTGCCATTGCCTTCTCCAAATTCTGCCTCTAGTGACCCGTATTCTTCTTCTGACCTCAATTTGGCCATGTGCTCTGTTTTTGAAGAATCTTTGTTGCAGCTTCCCCCAATCTTTGTGTATTTTGCCCTTGTTTCCATGATTCGACACCTCTGTTATCCTTCACCACGCACCCCCTCATCAAGATACCTTTATCTCCTTTTTAAGGGGAAGTCCTGTATTTAACATGGCACCTCTCTGTGGAGTACTTATTTATTTTTTCACTGTGCTATTATTTTTATTGGGATTATTATTGCTTTCATTAATGCTGCGGTTACTAAGTTGCATGGCTTTTTAGCAATCTGCTTGAATCCTGCTTTTTCCCATAAGCCCCATTATTTTAGCGCACAATTTTACACAACTCCAGGCCTCTCAGATTATAGCAAAACCTTTGTGTATATTGTTTTCCTAGGAAACATAGTGTGCATACTCTCTGTACTTTGCTTTCTTAACTTAGCTGTATACATTGGGGAACTTTCTCAGTCAGTCTGTAGAAAGTGCTTCCTCATTCTTTCTACAGATGCCTATTATTCCACTGAATGATATTCTGTAAATGATTTAACCAGTTCCTTATGGGGGGTTCCCAGTCTTTTGCAATTACCACCAATAGGCTATAAATATACTCCTATATGTATATCATTTTGTTTTTCTGCAAGTATATCTGATAGACAAATTCCCAGAAGGGTCAAGGGGAAAGTCCGTATTTAAATTTTCTAGATATCTCTACCTTACTCTCCATAGGGAGCCTATCCTATACTCCTACCAGCAGTGTATGAGAGTGCCTGTTCTGCCAACCCAGTATAATCTTACTATTGGAGTTTTTGCATGAAAAAATAGTATCTCAGTGTGCTACTAATTTCTAATTGTGTCTTACAGGGGTAAGCATCCTTTCAGATCTTTGATCAATTTATGTTTTCTTATCTGTGAACTAGGAGACTAGACTTGAAAAACTGTACCAGAGAAGAGTGCTAAGGTACTAGGCATACCAGTATTGAAACATAAAGCTGGAGGGACTTCCCTGGGGGTCCAGTGGTTAAGACTCTGTGCTCCCATTGCAAGGAGTGCGGGTTCAATCCTGGTTGGGGAATTAAGATCCCACATGCTGCATGATGCAGCCCCCAAAAAATTAACAATAATAAAAAAAAAGAAATATAAAGCTTTACTAATCAAAATAGTGTGATTCTAATATTGGAAGAGACTGATTGACTAGTAGAGGAGACCGTATAGTCCACAATGAGACTAAACATGTCAGGAAATTTAACCCATGGGGTGAATGGCATCTTAAGCCAATGGGAGAAGAGAGAATATTCAGAGAATGGTGTTGGAACAACTGGTTAGCCATCTCGGGGTGGAGGGTGGAGATCCATTCCTATTACTGTATACCAGAAAAAAATCCAAATGGATCAAAAATTTAAGTGTCAAAAGTAAAACTATAAGGTTATAGAACAAGGGACTTTCCTGGTGGCCCAGGGGCTAAGACTGTGCTATGCCAGTGTAGGGGGCCCGGGCTCAGTCCCTGCTCGGTGGTGTAGATGCCTCCCTGAGAAGCAGCAAAATAAATAAAGTTTTAAATGCTTACCATTTAAAAAACTGGTAAGGCTGGATGGCGTCATTGACAGAATGGACATGAGTTTGAGCAAACTTCGGGAGATGGTGAAGGACAGGGAAGCCTGGTGGGCTGCAGTTCCTGGGGTCACAAAGAGTCAGACATGACTGAACAGCAACTTAGAGCAGCAACAACAAAGTTTTTTAAGGTTCTAGAGCAAGAATGAATCAAACTTTCCATACCCTTGACGTCAGTGGACGTCATGACTAAGAAATCCAGAGGCCATCCATGGAAAGACACAAATCTGACAGTCTTTGAGTGGTTTTGTTGCTGTCTTTGTCTTGGTTCTGGTGTGGCAAAGAGCCCCGGAAGTAATGTTGGAACAACAAAAACAAAACAAAAACAAGCGGTGCACTGGAGGAAAGGTTCACATGTCACATCGGAAACACACGCTCTTTTTCAAGTGATTCTACAGTTCTATGAATTAAGCTGCTCTAGGATATGATTCTTCTAATTAAAAGAGACATGAGCCAGGTGTACAGTTATAGGGAGTGGTAGGGTCCGTGGCAGTTGGAGAGCACAGACCCATCAGAGTTAAGGGGTGGGTGTTACTCAGCTTCAGCTCCTTGCTGCTGCACTAGAATGGGACCCTGGAGAGGCCAGATCTTTCGTTTTTCAAGAAAATTCTCAAAACTATATATTTTTAATAATTTTTACGTTGATATATTGTATTTTCATTTTTATTCAGTTCACAAAGTTTTGGGGTTTTTTTTGTTGGCTGAGTGACGTGTTAGTTCCCTAACCAAGGATCAGACCCGCAGCCTACAGGGGAAGCGTGGCGTCTTCCCCACTGGACTGCCAGGGAATTCCCTCAAAACTGTGCAGTTGTCTTTTAGTCGCTGAGTCGTGTCTGACTCTTTTGCGACCCCGTGGACTGTAGCCCACCAGGCTCCTCTGTCCCCGGGATTTCCCAGGCAAGAATACTGGAGTGGGTTTCCATTTCCTCCTTCTCTCATTCTTTTTTAGTATTGGCAATGGATTTAAACACTCTTTAAAATACCTGTGAAGCAGACACACATGTATAAAGCTGCTGTTTATGCCTCTGTCTTGCAATCTGGTTCTGTATTTTCATAATTGAACCACAGATTACGAGACCAGGAATGGAAGGAGAAAATTCCAAGCCAAGTGATGACCTGGGGAGCCAGAAATATCACCTCCTTTGGCCCCCATCTCTGATTTATTTCACCACCAAGGCACGTCCCAAAAGACTGGAGTTGTGGGTATGGGTATAGCTGAGTTGGAGCCCAGTGGCCTCCTGGTGAAATCAAGTATTTCCCTATTTCTGCTTGGCAGCAGCAACTTTCAAGCCATCCTGGCTCAGCTAGTTTTGAGCAGTCTGAGTCTGCCTGGTCTCACTGTGTCGGTCAAGACAGGAGCCAGGCTTGGCATTCCTCGGGTTCCTGGCTGGTGGTCAGGTTTCCTGGAGTGAATCAGCAACTCTCTGCGCACGATGAAGTGGGTGAAGTTTTCCGATACCTGTCAGCACTCTTATGCCACGCAGCGCCTCCACCCTGGTGGCTGCTTTCTAGAGACCTTCATGTGTGTTGGCAGGCTTGCTGCCTCCTGCTTGAGCTGAAGTCTTCTGGATTTAGGACATATCAAGATTAAATGGATGGTCTTTTCCTCTGGTTGTGTAGCAAGTTTGATTTGGTCACCCCCAGCTCCAGAAGCTGCTGGAGGTCACAGATAAAAAAAGTTGGAGAGATTGAGAGTTAGTTTGGGGACCAGCAGGGATTTTGATAAACGACAGTGCACTAAAGCCAGCATTGGCCTGTAGACCTTTTGGTGATGATGATGGAAACGTTCTTTATCTGTGCTGTCCAACATGGTGGCTACTAAGTCCGTGGGGTCACAAAGAGTTGGATTCAACTGAGCGACTGAACTGAACTGAACCACGTGTGGTTGTTGAGCATTGAAATGTGGCTGACGTCCATGGCCATACCACTCTGGACACGCCTGGTCTCGTCTGAAATGTGGCCAAGGCAAATGAGGAGCTGAAATTTCTATTTTGTTTTATTTTAATTAATTATATCAAACATAAATGTGGCTAGTGGCTGCCATATTAGGTAGTGCAACTCTTAAGAGATGATTAAAACCCATCTCTAAACCTGGTTACTTCTGGAGTTTAATGAGGATGACTAGTAGGCATTATGGACTGAATGCTTTTGTCCCCCTGAAATCCATGTGTTGAAGTCTTAACCCCCAGCATGATGGTATTTGGAGATAGGGCCTTTCGGAGGTGATTAGGGTTAGGTTAGGTCTTGAGGGTGGGGCCCTCTTGATGGGATTGGCGTCCTTACAAGAAGAGGAAGAGAGAGATCTCTTTCTCTCTCATCTTACACCCTGAGGAAAGGCCGCATGAGGACACAGCGAGACCATGGCCATCTGAAGCCAGGAAGAGAGCTCTCATCCGGAACCAGATCAGGCAGCGCCCTGATCTCAGACTTCCAGCTTCCAGAACTGTGAAAAATAAATTTCTGCTGTTTAAACCACTCTGTGGTATTTTGTTGTGACAGCCCCATCTAACTAAGCTGTAGATTTTTCTGAGACATTTAAAAGCAAAGGAACAGGACTTCCCTGGTAGTCTAGTGGTTAAGAATCCACCTGCCAATACATGGGACATGGGTTCAATGCCTGGTCCAGAAAGATCCCACGTGCCACAGAGAAACTGAGCCCATGAGCCATCACTACTGAAGCCCTCGCACCCTGGAGCCCATGCTCTGCAGCAAGAGAAACCGCCACAATGAGAGGCCCACGTGCTGCAACTGGAGAAAACCCACAGGTAACAACAGAGACCCAGCGCAGCCAGAAATACATAAATAAATAATTTTTTTTTTTAAGCAGAGGAACGTTTTTTAAAATTTCATCTTTGCAGATGCTTCATCTCCTTCTGTTCTTGCCTCCTACTATGAGAGATATTTTCAAGGCAAAGGTCCATTCAGTCAGTTCAGTTCAGTCGCTCAGTTGTGTCCGACTCTTTGTGACCCCATGAACCACAGCGCACCAGGCCTCCCTGTCCATCACCAACTCCCAGAGTCTACCCAAACCCATGTCCAAAGGTCCATTACTGAGGGCTTAATAAGTGTAAGTTCCCTGAATGTGGAACTGAGAAGGAGGGGCAAGGCTGCCACCTTCTTACGACCATTATTGCAGCAAATATTAATAGAGCATCTTCTCTGTGCCAGGTGCTAAGAGCACAAAGGTGAGCAAGACAGAGAAGGTCGCTACCTGCATGGAGCTCACAGCCCAGAGTAGGGAGGCAAACAATAATCAAATGATGGCAAAACACATGTAAAATTGCATCAGTAAAGCACCGGGAAGTAGAGCCAAGGTGGACTCTGCGGATGTCCGTTCCACGCCTGATCTCTTCATCTGGTCCAAGACACACCCACCAGCCCAAGCGATGCCGGCAATAAATGGAGGAGCCCCAACCCTACATAAGCGGGCAGCTCCTTTTGTTGTATGCATGGGTCAGTTATCTCAAATTTTCAAAACGAAAAACAGAGATCTGGAATTTTCTCAGATATTTCCCAATTTGAAAAACAAAACAAAACTTAAATTGGTGGCAGCAAATTAAAAGAACTACTGTGCAGGTCAAAACAAAGCACAGCTACAGACTGGATTCTGCACCCCCCAGGCCACCATTTTGCTAACGCTGTTCTCCATGGTGACCATGGAAAGGACTGACATCTGGACAAGAGACTCCGTGCTTATTTTAGAGGCCTCACCCTCAAAGAGCTGACACCCAGCACCAGCAAACAGCTCCCCGTTACTTTGTCTCTGAGCCTGACTCCAAGGCACTGGTGGAACATGTTCCGCTATTCATTCAACAAACATGTAGAGATGAAAACAGACAAAAAGCCTGCTGTCCTCAAGCTGAGGTTCTGTGGCAGGAGACAGATACTAAATACGAAAGACAAAGCGTATAGGATGTGAGATGGCAAGAATAAGAACTAAGGTAAAAACTATAGAAGGAAGCACTGGAGGTTGCATATTTTTCTTTAGAGTGGGAAGACTCCACGGAGGAAGAGTTGAGCAAAGGCCTTCAGCGGAGGGATCCACGTGGTAGGTGAGCAGTCCAGGTGTCTTGTGCCTGAGGAGAGTCAGGATGACCCATGCAGCTGGAATAGAGTGAGCAGGTTGAGAGGGACAGTGGAGATGAGGGCTTCGCGCCATGGAGAGAACTCCAGCTTCTGCTTTAGGGTGGGAGACTTGGAGGAGTGGAGGGCTTTGAGCAGGGGAGTGATGTGATACAGCTTAGTTTTAACAAGCTCCCTCTGGCCACCATGTAGAGAACAGACTGCAGGGACAAGAATGAAACAGGACACCAGTGCAGAAGTGACTGAGTAGGTCAGGCAAGAGACAGTGGGGGCTGGACTCGCAGGGGAGGTGGAGGTGGGAGAAGCGGCCAGATTCTGGGTGCGTTTTAAATGCGGAATTGCTGATTGTAGGGTGCGGATGAGATGTATTTGGACCATGAGAAGGGGAAAGCTTCTTGATCTGTGGGTCTCTAGGGTCCAGAAAAGGAGGTGCATCTTCAAGCTCGGTTTCCCTAGGAAGACACTTGGGAGCCTGTGACGTGGACAGCAGCCTGGACACCAGGGCTGTTTATATCCCAGTTTCTAACCCTGTCGGGCTTCCCAGGTGATAAAGAATCCTCCTGCCAACGCAAGAGACGAGGGTTTGATCCCTGGCTCGGGTAGGTAGATCTCCTGGAGGAAGAAATGGCAACCCACTAGAGCATTGTTGCCTGGGAAATCCCACGGACAGAGGAGCCTGGCGGGCTACAGTGCATGGAGTCACTAAGAGTCAGACATGACTTAGCGACTAAACAACAAACCCCATCAGACCCAGTGCCCCCTGCTTTTTTTTTTTATTACAAATGTCCTAGAAAACCCCTTCACGCTCCTGAAATTTAATTCATATATAATTTAACCTACTTGCATGTATCTTTTAAAGTCAAGCAGAATGCCCTTGCTATAAAATAATTTATAAACTATGTTTTTGAACAAATAAACTGCCCAGGCATGACCCCACCAGATAACCTAATGAAACAGTCAGACTCACCCGTGGGAAGACTCATGCGATCGCGGCTGATGAGCTGGGCTGTGTGGCCAACCAGACATCACCAGCACGTGGCTGTCAGTGGCATGTACTTCCATAATGGCAGGCCAGTCTTGGTAAAATCCAACCAAAGCAAAGGACAGCCGTCCTTCTACTGACAGTGGTGGCATCCTTGGGAAATTGTCCTGAAGCAGTGACAACCTCCAGGGAGGCTGTTCTCCGAGAGGTCGCAGGTATAAGGCTCACAGAACAAATTAAGATGTCCAGATAACATGGTTTATTAAATCGACTTAAACTGAGGAATCCGGGGAGAGAGATGGAGTTGGTACCTTTAGGACAGGGTACAAGGAGGTGGAAGAGCCATACGGCCTGGGGCCTGGGTTCTGTGTGTGTCCTGTCTTTCTCTCTCTCTCTCTCAATCCCATCAGCCTTCTTGGTCAGTCGGACTGGAGTTCAAGCTGAATAAGGGGCTCAGCAGGTAAAAGGTACCTGGCCTTAGAAAGCTGGCTCACCTCTGCTGTGCGGGAGACGCACGGGAGCAACACCACCTGCTTCCACGGTGGCCCTCCACTTGCCCTGCTGGGCAGCCATGATTTTAGCCATGTTTCTAGGGCACTTGGGGCCAGAATGCCACAGACTGGTTGTCCCTATCAGATCGGATCAGATCGGATCAGTCTCTCAGTCGTGTCCGACTCTTTGCGACCCCATGAATCACAGCACTCCAGGCCTCCCTGTCCATCACCAACTCCCGTCCATCGAGACTCACGTCCATTGAGTCGGTGATGCCATCCAGCCATCTCATCCTCTGTCGTCCCCTTCTCCTCCTGCCCCCAATCCCTCCCAGCATCAAAGTCTTTTCCAATGAGTCAACTCTTCGCATGAGGTGGCCAAAGTACTGGAGTTTCAGCTTCAGCATCATTCCCTCCAAAGAAATCCCAGGGCTGATCTCCTTCAGAATGGACTGGTTGGATCTCCTTGCAGTCCAAGGGACTCTCAAGAGTCTTCTCCAACACCACAGTTCAAAAGCATCAATTCTTCGGTGCTCAGCCTTCTTCACAGTCCAACTCTCACATCTATACATGACCACAGGAAAAACCATAGCCTTGACTAGACGAACCTTTGTTGGCAAAGTAATGTCTCTGCTTTTGAATATGCTATCTAGGTTGGTCATAACTTTCCTTCCAAGGAGTATGGAATTAATTTCATGGCTGCAATCACCATCTGTAGTGATTTTGGAGCCCAGAAAAATAAAGTCTGACACTGTTTCCACTTCCATGAAGTGATGGGACCGGATGCCATGATCTTCTTTTTCTGAATGTTGAGCTTTAAGCCAACTTTTTCACTCTCCACTTTCACTTTCATCAGGAGGCTTTTGAGTTCCTCTTCACTTTCTGCCATAAGGGTGGTGTCATCTGCATATCTGAGGTTATTGATATTTCTCCCGGCAATCTTGATTCCAGCTTGTGTTTCTTCCAGTCCAGCGTTTCTCATGATGTACTCTGCATATAAGTTAAATAAGCAGGGTGACAATATACAGCCTTGACGAACTCCTTTTCCTATTTGGAACCAGTCTGTTGTTCCATGTGGATGGCCAATTTGGGGTTGATATCAACATCAGTAGAGAGCCTAAATGGGGAAATTAAGTGTCTGTGGGTCATGAGTGTTCCGGACAGACAGGAAGCCCAGTGGCTGGAGGAGGGTAGACGGGGGAAGATAAGGTTGGAAGGTGGTGAAGCCAGACCTTGAATAGCCTAGTGGCCACGTGGAGGTGTTTAGATTTCATCTTGAGAGGATCGAGCAGCCATCAGAGGTTTTCAAACAGGGAGGGTTAGTCTGGTTTGCATCTTCAAAAAAAAACCAGGTAGCCGCCGTGGGGTGAGTGGACTGTAGGGAGGTTACGGAAGATACAACCAGGAGGAAGGTCTTTCTGACCACCAGCCCATCCCTGGACCTCCCTTCCATCCAGGGCTTTAAGGCAGGCACAGTTGAAGCCCATATTCACGAAACTTGGCTTGTAACAATACCCACCAGGTCCCAGAGGCTCAATTCAGAACATTCTAGATTCATCCCAGTTTATCCTTTCATTCTTGAAGGAGCAAAGACCCAAAGAAGGGCTTTGACGTTGCCCCTCTTGTGTATTTGTTTTCATTTTTAGTTCTAATGTGTCAATGAAACAGGAACTGATCCCACAGCAAGGTCTGTGTCCGCAAAATGTGTTGAAAACCTGGAAGAATAAATCTGATAAGTACGGTCAGAGAGTAGGAGGTGATGGGGAGTGAGGAAAGGAAAACAAAAAGGAACCAAATAACAAAACAAACAAACAAACAAAAACCTACAGACACACAGAAACGAAAGGGCTTATACAAGTTCCTGCGAGGCAACTCCTCACAGATAAAAGGAGGGCGCCGTCTGCTCCCAACCCCGGGGCCGGCTGCCTTCTGCTAAGGACTGAAATGGATAATGAAGGGTGGACAGCGAGGGGAGGGAGGAAACACAGCCTCAGGCAGGGAACCATTGATTAGCCTAGAGACACAGACAGACAGACACTGCAGATCCATCTTCACTCAGAGAGAAGTCGAGGTCAGGACGGAACCAGGCTAGGGACACAGAATTTGTACCTTAGAACAAATCAGACTTTTCTGCTCCTAAAAGTTGTTAGGAAAGGGGGACCAGGGCCCAGATCCCACCCTGGAGACCTCTTGCCCTGATCCAAGGGAACTCGTAGCGTTTTTCTGATGTCTCAACGTTTCTCTCTGTTGTCTCTGAGTTCTCTCTCTCAGTGTCATTTCACGTTCAGCAGTGTCCGCGTGCCCCAGGCAGGCAGCATCATCCTTCAGACCCTAATCCACTTGCCTTTTTATAGTTAGTTTTAGTTTTTCATGTATTTGTTTTAAATCACATAATAATATTAGTGTTGTATCTTTCTGGAACATCTCTCCGTGTGTGTGTGTGTGTGTAAGTGTGTGTATGTGTATTTCTCCTCCCACAACTGAAAAATTCCTTAAAAAAATAAAATACCTTGCTGTTCATCTTGTTTTATAAACTGCCTTTTATATTTGTCACTAAATGGCGTGTTTTGTAGATCTCTTAAAGTTAGTCCAGATACACCCAGATTATTCTCTGGTTTCTGGCCTCCTTCTGCGCCCTCGGAAAAACCAACCACCTGGGTTTGAGTCCCAGCATCACCACTTACTGGCTGTGTGACTTCACACAAATAACCTCTCTGGGACCTGATTTTCCCATCTGTGAAATGGGGTCTCTAGGAGTAGCTGATCTGTTGTGGATCTGGATGCTAAATAGTACATGCACAGGGCCTAGGGCAGTACTTGAAACAGTCAAGGCACTTTGTTAGTGTCGGCTATTATTATTCTTAGGGTTTCCCTGGTGGCTCAGACGGTAAAGAATCTGCCTGCAATGCAGGAGATACGGGTTCAATCCCTGGGTCAGAAAGATCCCCACTTTCTGTAGGGAATGCCTACCCACTCCAGTATTCTTTCCTGGGAAATGCCATGGACAGAGGAGCCTGGTGGACTACAGTCCATGAGGTTGCAAAGAGTCGGACACGACTGAGCAACTAACACAGCAGTAACAATTATTCTTACAGGTAAATCGTGGCATTTAGCCATTCCTCTTTAGAGGGGCAGTTAGATGGTTCCCAACATCTCACTGTATTTGCCTTCTGTGTAGCCCATAATCTCTGTATCTCTTCTGCCCCCAGAATATGGGTTGCTCTCTGGAGTGTTAGTTGTTGGGCTGGAACCTTGATTGTTGGGCCATCTGCTGCCCTTTACTTCGTCCTGGGATCCCCATCTCTGTGTGTGTTTGTCCCTCTTTGGGGCAACCAGGGCACCTTCTGATGTGTTCGGCAACCTCTCCGGGTCTCACCAGACCTTGAGTCTCTTCTGCGCCAGCCCTAGATCGTGGTCTCCAAGACCTGGCTGCTCAAAAGATTGGGCAAACCTCCAAGCCACAGCCTGGAGCCGTCACAGCTGCTGCTGCATTTGGGCCCCAGTCAGCTGCCTGACCTTTACATTCTCCAGGCTTCTCTGAATGACCTCCTTAGAGACCCCTGGGACCAAAGTAGGGATGTGGCCAAAAGGGTGAACAGGAGGACCCCACCATGGGGAGGGAGTGGGACCTGTGACCTCGGAGGCCCAGATTCTTAGCATCTGCTCCTGCTGGGGCTTTAACCTTTCTCATGGCGTGTCACCTGCCATAGGGTCGTTCACCACGTGGCCATCCGATATTGCGCCTTGGGATGGTGGGCCGATTGCCCTGGCCTGGAAGGGTGGGGCAGGTTATTAAAAGGGACAGGTGGACTCAACTTCCAGTGTTTGCCCAGAGTGGGAGTGTCAGGGATAACATAGCCTTCTCTCTGGAACTCACTTTTCCCACCTGTAAAATGAGAGAGTTGAACGAGATATCACTGGCTTTCAACCTTGGCTGATCACAGTCCACACTAAAAAAGACCTTCTACGTCACAGCCCAGTACACGCTAAATGTACAGATATTTGCTTTTTGCACGACCAAGTTTCTGCAAACACTTAAACAACCACTCTTACCTGTGTTTCACCCTGTGATCTTTTCAAGGTCTAGATTCAGCTCCCGCCCCTTTGAAGCTGTGTGACCTTGGCTGGATTACTTAACCTTTCTGTGCCTCAGCTTCTTCAGCCCAAAGTACAACAGTCGCCCTATTCATTTGCTGTTGTTGTTCAGTAGCTAAGTCGTCTCCGACTCTGCAACCCCATGAAATGTAGCCCCTCCATGCTGCTCTGTCCATGGCATTTTCCAGGCAAGAATACTGGAGTGGTTTGCCATTTCCCGGGGATCGAACCTGCATCTCCTACATTGGCAGGTGGATTCTCTACCCCTGAGCCACCTAGGAAGCCCATGGCTTACTTATAGGATTGTTGTAAAGATGAAGGGAGGTAGTATTTATGAACTACACAGAAGAGCACCTAGAACACAGTATGTAGTTGATAAATATAAGTCATTGTGCTTTACAGATATTGTGATTTTTTTTGGAGGAGTTATCTATGATGTTGGTTGAGGACTGAAGTCCATGGAGTATTTATGGTTGCTCAAGGACACAGGAATAGAGACGAGCCTGGCTTTAAGGCCTTTGGCAGGCAATTGTATTTAGCTACAACTAAAACCATTTGTTTTCTGTGTATTTTCTATTTTTACATTTTCATTACAGATGGCAAGTGGTATTGATTTTCTCATATGGTAGTGATGTAAAGTCTTTTTCTCAGACAAATTTATTTAAGAAAAACAATGGATGATTTTGTAGACATTATGACTTAGGACAAAGCAAAGTTTTCTAAACGTGAGTCAATCTGAAGTTGACTTAATAGAAATAGTAAGTAAAATATGTAAGAGTGGCTTGGAGACGTGGTGAAAAGCATAAAGAGGTAGGGAGGTCAAGTCTGGATACATGGATCTAGCTTGAGATCTTTCTTGTACCAACGTGGAAATGGAGGCTCTGACTGGTGACATGCTTGATCTGGGGGACCTGCTCCTCAGTGATAAGGCCCAGAGGCGTCCCTGGATTTTGCAGTTCGGAGGCCAGGCTGTCCTTGTGCCCACAGCCCTGTCCCTGCAAAAGGGGGAATGAAAAATAATGAAGGCCAGCAAGGAAACAAAATCAGCTGGACTAGTTCCCTAAGGCTGCCATAACGAGGTTCCAGAAACTGGTGATGCCTTTAAGAATAAAAATTTCTTGCGGCACAGTTCTGGAGGCTAGAGTTTGAAATCAAAGTGTTATTCACTAGGTCAGTTCCTTCTGGAGGAGGCACCAAGGGACCGTGTGTTCCATGCCTGTGTCCTAGCTTCCGACGGCTGCTGGCTCCCTCCGCGTCCGCTCTTTGCCTTACTCTTCCCAGCACGTTCTCCCTGGGTGTCTGTGTCCAAATGTCCCTCTTCTTGCAGTGACGCCAAGTCATTGGATTGGGTGCTACCCTAATCCAAGATGACCTCATCTTAACCTGCATTACATCTGCGGACACCCTATCTCCACCTAAGGTCACAGTCACAAGGACCGGGGGTTAGGAGTTGAACAGGTCTTGTCCGGGGACACAGTTCAACCCACAGCATTGCCCACCCGGGGTCCCTGCCTGAGCAGCAAGAGGCAGCTGGGGCAGGGGCGGGGGGGCGCATGGCAGGACCGAGAGCTTGCTCTGCCCCTGAGATGTCTGGGCTGTGCAAAAAAATTGAAACCACCCAAGAGAGAGGGGTCGGTCAAGGCCCCTGCTGCTCAGCTGGCTTGCATTAGTCTCAGTCGAACTCTGTGGCGGCAGAGGCGGTCCAGGCCCCAGCACGTTCGACAAGGACCGGCCGCCGCCAGCAAAGGTCAGGGCCCCCTCTTTACAGTATAAATATCACCCGCTTCCCGGCCACCCCCCTCCCGCAGCCACACAATATCTCTTTCAAAGATCTCAAAACACCAAAGCAGACCGTACCAAATTGACTTTATTATTTTAAAACCGGCCCCTTCTGTCCACCACCACCCGCCACCGCCTTCCCAGGGGGAAAAAAATTCATAATAGATGTCTCTCCAGCGTGTGCCTCTGTTCTCTGCTCTCTGATGGTTCTCGGAACCCTGGGGCAGTAACTCTTATAGTGTGTCCTAATATCCAGCCTTTTATTTGACAAATATTTAGGGACCGCCAACCTCACCATGGCCACCAGGAGTCAGCGGCCTGTGTAGTGACAGGTGCTGAATCCTGGTGAAAATAGCTTACCCTGGGCAGCAGTGTGGTGGGGTCGGAAGGGCTTCTGGGGGCCGGGGGGTGGGGGCCAGGCTGAAGGCTTCAGCTGCGTTCACTCCCTTGGTCCTCACTTGAGCGCTTGTGGCAAGTTCGTTACCGTTTGACAGATGAGAAAACGGAGGCTCCAAGGAAGGAAGTCACAAAGCCAGGACATGCCATAACCAGGCTTCAGTTCAGTTCAGTTGCTCAGTCGTGTCTGACTCTTTGCGACCCCATGGACTGCAGCATGCCAGGCTTCCCTGTCCATCACCAACTCCCAGAGCTTGCTCAAACTCATGTCCATCGAGTCGGTGATGCCATCCAACCATCTCAGCCCCTGTCATCCCCTTCTCCCTCTTTCAATCTTTCCCAGCATCAGGGTCTTTTCAAATGAGTCAGGTCTTCGCATCAGGTGGCCAAAGTATTGGAGTTTCAGCTTCAGCATCAGTCCTTGGGGCTGAGACTAAAGTAAAGTAAAAAAAAAAGGCATTCTCCCGGGTGCAGAATTTAAGAGGATGTCCAAAACTCAGTAATCATGATCAATGTTTTAATACAGTATTTAAAAGAGTCAGAGTCAATGCCAAAAAACCCTGATGCGGAAAGTGTCAAAAAACTTTTATGCCTCTTTTTTATTTTTTTAATCTTTTCTGGCCACACTGAATGGCATATGAGATCTTGGTCCCCTGACCAGGGACCCCTGCATTGGCAGCGAGGATGTCTTAACCAATGGACCTCCAGGCAAGTCCCTTGTATTTTTAAATAAAGACAGACTGCTGACGTTTCTCTGTTTTTCAGCCTTGCCTTATTGGGCAAGGGGCTTCGTAGGTGGCTCGGTGGTAAAGAATCTGCCTGCCCATACAGGAGATGCAGGAGACACCCCTGGAGGAGGAAATGGTAACACACTCCAGTTTTCTTGCCTGGGAAATCCCATGGACAGAGGAGCTTAGTGGGCTACAGTTCATGGGGTCACAAAGAGTTGGACATGACTGAGCACACACTCACTTACTGTGCAAGGGGAACAGTTGTTTCCAATTGTCCCGTGATTTGGGCACCCACAGTCATGGGGTCCTGCCAGGCTGGTCTATGAGGGTGTGCAAACAGATTCAGCAACTTTATATATAGTTTTGCTTTTTGAACGTAGAGTGTTTAATAACTTTTTCCGCTCGGTTCAGAACGTGAGAGGATATTTTGGTAAAGACACAGAGAACTGGGTGTTTTTCCTTTCCCGTAGGCTCGGCACCAGCCAGGATGGTCTTCCAGGCAGCCTGGATGAAAAGTCCTTGTCTTGTATTACTCCCTTCTGGTGGGTCTTAACAGTGTCGTCATACACACGCCCTCACGTAATCTTCATAACCAAGTGTGGGGTGCAGACCGTGGCCTCTGCATCCAGACCCTGACTTCCTATTCCAGCTCGACCACCTAGCAGCCGTGTGACAGGCAAGCAGCTTCGCTTTTCTGGACCTCCGTTTCCACATTTGTAAGATTCAGATCACAGACATCTCCGTTGTGTTGCTAAGATTGTTGTAAGGGTTAAATGAGTCAGTGTAAAACCCTGAGAATAGAGCATGACACAGAAGAAACACCACACATTCAGGAGTAGTACTATTATTTTATTTTCATTTTAAAACTTTTTGGCTGCGCTGGGCCTTCATTGCTGCGCGAGGTCTTTCTCTAGTTGCAGAGATCAGGGGCTCCTCTCTAGTTCCAGTTTCTCACTAACGTTGGCTCCTCTGGTGGCAGAGCACAGGCTGTAGGTGCACGGGCTTCAGTAGCTGTGACCCAAGGGCTCTAGGGCGCCAGCTCAGTATTAAGGTACACGGGCTTAGTTGCTCCACGGCATGTGGCATCTTCCCGGCCCAGGGATCAAACCCGTGTGCCCTGCATTGTCAGGCGGATTCTTCTCCACTGCACCACCAGGGAAGTTCTATGAGTAGTAGTATTATTATTTATGAGTATTATTATATTGTTTTCTATTGTTGCTGTAACAAATGACTGCAAAATTGGCGGCTTAAAACAGCACACATTTGTTATCTTACAGTTCTGGAGTTCAAAAGTCTGAGGTCAGAAGGTCTCGCTGAGCTAAAATCAAGGTGTCAGCAGGACTGCTTTCCTTATGGAAGCTCCAGGGGAGAATCCATTTCCTTGCCTTTTGCACCTTCTGGAGGCTGCCCACATTCCTCGGCTTGTGGCCCCTCTCCCATCTTCAGAGTCAGCAGCGGTGGGTCAGGTCCTGTTCACATAGCATCGCTCTGATCTTCCGTGGTTACATCTCTCTCCTGCCTCCCTCTTCCACTTTCAAGGACTATGTGGTAACACTGCATTCACCTGGGTAATCCAGGCTCCTCTTCCCATTTTACAGTCAGCTGATTAGCAACCTTTATTCCATCTACAGCTTTAATCCCCTTTTGCCATGTAACCTCATACAGTCCCAGACTCCAGGGATTATGATGGATAATGGGCCAGGGAGGCATTATTCTGCTCAGTCACTCACTCATTCACTCATCAGTAACAAACAAATATTTATTCAGGAGTGTGCTGTGCTTAGTCACTCAGTCATGTCCAACTCTTTGCGACTCCTAGCCCACCAGGCTCCTCTGTCCATGGGATTTCCCAGGCAGGAATACTAGAGTGTGTTGCCATTTCCTCCTCCAGGGGATCTTCCCGACCCAGGGATCAAACCTGAGTCTCTTGGTCCCCTGTGTCTCCTGCCTTGGCAGGTGGATTCTTTGCCCACTGAGCCATTGGGGAAGCCCCCTGTTTATTCACAGAATGCACCGTGTAGCAGGTTTGAGGTCCCAGCTGTGACAATACAGACAGAAATTCCACACTCAGCCCCAGCTGTCCTCACTGTGAAGCCGAGCAGCCTCTCCTCCTTTGTGACACTCCCTCCTGGGCTTTGCAAGGTGCCAGCAAAGAAAAAAACTGAACCGCGCCTGCCCCTTCAGATGCGCCTCGTGTAGGAACCCCTTCAATGTCAGAGCAGCTGGCAGTGTCTGAAGAAGTGGAAATGCTGTCCTGGCTCATGTGGCATCAATGCTTGGATCCTGTCAACCCATCGAAGCCAGTGCAAGTCGACCCTGGGACACGTCCAATGGTCACTGGCCAGTGTAAGATGCCCAACCCCGACTGCCTGAATGACAGCCACTGCCTGAACGGCTCGAGGGCTCCAGGGGCCGTGTGTCACTAGAAGTGGGGGCAGAGAGAGGGAAGGAAATCCAGAAGATTATCACTGAATAGCACATGTTTGGTTAACCCTTGGAGTGCTGAACTATGTCCTCAGAGATACAGGTGATTCAGAAGCACCCTGGGGCTCCTGCAGGTAAGCAGCTTAGGCCTGGGCGGAGGCACACGCCACCACCACCACCAGCACCACCGCAGCAGCGAAGTTAGATAACCAGCCAGTGGGCATCGCGCACTGGGCCAGGAGCTCAGCTGTCCCCTCTACCACTGGAAGTTAAACTACAGACAAACCTGCTTTTGCTTCTCCAGGGTTTAAAGGACTCCGCTCTTCAAGACATGCAGAAACTTTGTCAGCTCTAACCCACCAGAAAATCCCCCCCGTGCTCTTTCCTTTCATGATATGTTACTTAGGTTGTGCATATAGTTACTACACACACAGAGTGCGGAGGGAGCAGGTCCGTCTCTCTCACAGCCCCCCGTGACTCCTCCCCAGAAGCAGCTCCTGGCCCCAGTTCTCGAGTGTCCTTCCAGAGATAGTGCGTGTCACATCTGACACTTTCTATACAAATGATAAAAACCCGACCCGAAACGTACCAGGACTTACAACCTTTCTGCTGCTGCCTGTGGCTCACTCTGGTGTGTTCTTAGCAGCAGCAGCTTGCAGTGGCAGGTTCTGGATTTTGTCAGAAGGGGAGAAATCAAGGAAGCCCTTGGTGAATTTCACTGAATAAACGTCTGAGGCCTGTGGGGCCTCAGTGGAAAAGCGTGTGGGGATCAGTTAGTGATGTCTGCCTTGATCGTGGTAGGGGAGGTTACAGGGTAGATGCTGCAGTTTTCTCTCTTGGTCCAGAAAGTGTTTCCCAAACGTCAGGCACTCCAGTTCTTGCTCATGATTTTTGTCACATATAAGTCCAACCTGTGACACGACTGTGCAGCTGAGCACACACACAAGTACTACTTGTATTGTTATTTGATTTTTTTTTTTAATTTATAGACTTCTTTGGGCTTAAAATAAATTCATTTTAAAAGGGAAATTTGCGGCATTACCTTAAGTGGAAAGCCAGCATTATTTGCTATAAATGGAGAGAAGTGTGTAAAAATAAGTTCACTGAAAATAAAATAGTATTATTAAATTCTGGCCAAGGCTCCAAATCTCTTAGCTAAAAAAGAGATTAGTAAGTATCAGTAAGTATTTTCTCTTGAACCTATTAATAATGAATATTTATTTAAAATTATGTTCCAAGTGGTACCTCATTAACTACTCACAACTACTATATAAAATAGAAATTGTTATCATTTCTGTTCTATAGAAGAGGAGGAGGAAACGAGGCACAGAAAAAGTCGATAACATGTTCAGAGTCACTCAGCTAATGAATAGTGAAGCCAGGATTTGAACCCAGGCAGTCTAGTTCGAGTCCAAGCTCTTAACCTCTGAGCTAGGCTGCCTATGAGACAGATTAAAAGAGAATTAAAAAGGGATTCATCTAAAATTATCTTCTGTACACCCATCAGGGATTTCTGCTACACTCTGAGACCCATAGACTAGTAGAAGCGGCAAAGCTGGTCTTAGGACATAAGTCCAGGTTCTAATCCCATTTCTGTTAATAATTCATCTGTGACCCTGGTCAGTCTCTATCTTCTAATTCCCCACTGTAAAGTACAGGAGTTGGTCTGTATTTGAGCTTCTAGATGGCAGGAACCTTCCCTTAATCTCACAGGACCCATGGCATCTGGCACACATTTTCAGTTAGGGTTCATCCAGCCAGAAACCACAGAAAACCCAATATCCCAGCTTTCCTTGGTGTACCTCCCTTATTGTCCTTAACCTCTAGCTTTCACCCTCATTCTTGTCGCCTAATAGTCACCAAATGGCTGCTTCACCTCCAGCCCTCACCTCCACATTTCAGGCAAGCAGAAGAAGAATCAAGAAGGAGCAAAGCCATAATCACGAAAGCTAACGTTTTCAAGTCTTGTCTTGTCTGGATTTGTATCATATGGCCACCCTTGGCTGCAGGCCAGGCTAGAGAAAGGATTATTTTTACCTGGATGCATTGCTACTCTGGGTGGCTTCTCTTAACAAGAATGAGGAGGAAATGGACATTGTGGTAGGCAACCATTAGGTGACTGTAAACGCTCAAAGAAGGAAAGGAAGGAGGGGAGGGTTAATTCCTTAGACCCCCGCTTCCAGCTCTACAGGGCTGTGATAAAAGAATGTTCATCCTGCTCCCTCTTAAGGCGCTCAGTGCCCAGCAGCATAAACACTATATTTTTCCATAAATGGGCTTTTCTGTGAACTTCTACATGTTGAGGCCACTTCTGTTTTTACTGGCAAACTTACTCCAGGGGAATGAAAGTTCACCATGGTGCAGATGTATATTTAAGTACGACAGGAGGCATAGGCAGGGGACCCATGGAAAGAGAATGTTTTAAAAGAGGGAGGCAAACATTCAGCCTGGGAAGGTCAGGTAGAAGTCTCCGGAAGAATGTGTCAGGTGCCTCCCTGCGACGGCGGGGACAGGAAGTGGCCTTGGAGCCAGGCTTGCTCTTTCCAGATGCCCGTGGTCATGAGCGTGGACCACATTTTTCACGTGACCTGCCAGCACCCTTTCCACAGTGCTGCACTCATAAGGCAGTTTCTCTGTTACTTTACGACCTGGCCCACCTTAGCATTTCCCCATCCACTTTCTAGCTGGGTGGCCTCGCAAAAGTTTCTTAACCTCTCTGTTCCACAGTATGCTCACCTGAAAAATGGGCTGTTGATGATATCACTTCATAGAATTATTATGAGAGTTAAGTGAGTTGATACATACAATGCTCACAGTGACTTTCCTGGCACATTATAAGCTCCATATTAAGGTTATTGTATCGGCATCATCGTCCCACATGAGAGGGTCCACAGAGGTTGATCCATTCCCAAACAATGTTTGGGCAGCTTTGGCATATTCATCTCATTTTCACAATGGTCAAGAGGGAGAGTTCAACAATGCTGTGAGATTCTAGATCCCAGTGACATTGTCCAGAGACAGAAGATCCTTTTCGCCACAAACCTATTAATAAATCCATATTCTTGGAGAGAAGGCTTTGAGAAAGTGTTCATGAGCTTGGTTGATGTTGAATAGAGCGGGGCACTGTTTGCCAGCATTCCCCTTCCCATCAGGTACATGACCCTAGGCAGTACCCTTCACATTCGAGTCATCACAGACGTACATCGTTGTCAGGACTGCTTTGAATGTGCGGGGCCTCCTTCTAATGGGTCTGCTTTCCACATGTTTGTGTCCACACGTCCCCAGAAGTCATGGATGCCCATGAACACTTCTTACATTTATTCATTCATTCATAAAATGTTTGTTGACACCTACTGTGTACTGGGCATGGTTCCAGGCACTTGAGATGCTTCGGGGAACAAAACAGCTAAAAATTCTATTTTTGTGGTGGGAAAGACAGGTAAAAACCAACATAGGAGATAGAACAAATAAGTCAGTTGTATTGTAGGGCGATAAATACTGTGAATGAAGAACAGAGTTGGGGAACTTCCTGGGCAGTCCAGTGGTTAAGACTCTGCACTTCCATTGCAGGGGGCCTGGGTTCGATCCCTGGTTGGGGAACTAAGATCCCACATGCCACCCGGTGCAGCCAAAAAGAAAAGAAAAGAACAGAGTGGCAGGAGGATTGGGGTGTGGCAGTGGGGACAAGCTGTATCTTTCCATCAGGTGAGGTCTCACCAAGAAAGTGACATTGAGTAGTTGGTTCGTTCAGACAACGAGTATTTGTAGAACTGTTGTGTGTGCGCTTAGTCGCTCAGTTGGGTCTGACTATTTGTGACCTCATGGACGTAGCCCACCAGGCTCTTCTGTCCATGGAATCCTCCAGGTAAGAACACTCGAGTGGGTTACCATTTCCTCCTCCAGGGGATCTTCCCAACCCAAGGATCAAACCTGGGTCTCCTACACTGCAGGTGGATTCTTCACCATCTGAGCCACCAGGGTAGCCCTTGTAGAACTGTTACATCAACTGTTTCATTGCTTCACTCGATAAATATTAATCAAGAGCATGCTGTATACCAGATCCCATGCTGGAAGTTTAACAAACACCCTCTCATTTCATCTCACAAAAATCTCATTAAATAAGTACTAATATTTCTTAAATGAGCAAATTGAGTCCCAGAGAGGCAAAGTGAGCTCCCCAAGGTCACACAGTCAGAGAGCAACAGAACATAATTCTGAATTCGGGTCTGAGACCCTCTTGAGTACACGCTTCCTACCTCTTAAATATACTTAACAAATAGTCACACTAATCAAACGATGGTGACATGATTGGTGCTGTGAAAGAAGAGTACACAGGGCTTTGAGGAGCTGTAACTGCACCTGAGCAGATACAGAGAAAAGCCAGACGGCTCCTGTGTGTGGACTGGCCACTGCTGTGCAACAAACCACCCCCAAGCTTAGTGGCTTGAAACAGCAACAGTGTGTTACTCCTCACGATTTCTGGGGTTGATTGGGCTCAGCTAGGGGGTTTTTCTGCTCTTTCTGGTGATGCCTGGGGTCACCATGCTGCCACATTCAGCAGAGATGCCCAGGAGGGCCGTACTCACTCGTCTGGCAGCGGGTGCTACTCTAGGCTGGGCGCTTTGATTCTCCTGCACGTGGGCCTCTCTTCCTCCAGCTGTCTGGTCAGCTTCCTGACAGCATGGCGGCTGGGTTCCAAGAAGGCAAAGGCCAGAACTGCCAGCTCTGGAAGTTCCAGAGCATCAGTCTGCTGCGTGTTATTATTGGTCAAAGCAATCACAAGGCCAGCCAAGATTCAAGGGGGAGGGAAAGAGGGCCCAGCACCAGATAGAGGAATCAGCACCTACATACAGTATTCAAGGGATTCTTATGAGCCATATTCAAAGGCAACCTACCACATTCTGTCTTAAAAATTTCTCACGAGTTTCTGGAGTAGCTAGAATGCAGTGTTCCCATGGCTTTGTTATCAGAAGGAACTTTTGTCTGGGGCTGCCCCTGTCCTTTTCCTCAACTTTTCTCTTGGACATCTACATAAGTAATGGAATTGCTTTTGGGCCAAGACAATTTCTATCAGAAAACTGCCAGGACCCCTGTCTTGGAGAGTTTCGTTTGGCATCAGTGGTGTATGAGGGTTTGGGAGTAGCGTTGGAGTGTATGCAGCTCAGCTGCTGTAACAAGTGAAAGTCGCTCAGTCGTGTCCAACTCTTTGGGACCCTGGGACTATACATTCCATGGATTTCTCCAGGCTAGAAAACTGGACTGGGTAGCCTTCCCCTTCTCCAGCAGCTCTTCCCAACCCAGGAATCAAACCAGGGTCTCCTGCATTGCAGGTGGATTCTTTACCAACTGAGCTGTGAGGGAAGCCTTCATAGCTGTAACAAAGACCAGAATTTAAAACGGTTCCACCACTTCTATGGTGGTCCAGGGGATAAGACTGTGCACTTCCAATGCTGGGGGCCTGGGTTTGAACTGTGGTTGGGGAACTAGAACCCATATGCTGCAACTAAGAGTTCACAGACCTCAACTAAAGACCCCACATGCCACAGCTAAAACCCGGTACAGTCAAATACATGAATTAAATATGTTTTAAAAGCTATTTTTTTAAAAAAGCAGTTCAGCAGGATAGCAGTGTGTTTCTCTCTGATGTAACAGTCTGGGTGGAAGCCGCTCTGCAGAGTTGAACGCTCAGACCCCTTCCCTCGCGCTGCTCCTCGGTCCCCAGTTGCCGCCCTCCACCTCATGACCCAGGGTGGGTCACACCAAGCTTAGCCCAGCCAGAGGGAAGGCGGTGGGGAGAGGAGCAATGGGGCCACGCCTTCCTTTTAAGAGCACAACCTCGGGATTGCACATCACACATACACTCATGTGACACTGGTCAACTCCTAGGCAGTTGGCCGAACCTAGCTGCAAGGGATGTTGGGAGATGTCAGGGTGGCCATGGCCCCAGCTCAGACTTGCAGAGAGAAGGAAGGGACAAACATCTGGGGGCTGTTATCAGGCTCTGAGTGATAGTAGAAATAGTGACAGATTTTCTTTTCTTGGCCTCCAAAATCGCTATGCATGGTGACTGCAGCCATGAAATTCGAGGATGCGTATTTCTTGGAAGAAAAGCTATGACAAACCTAGACAGCGTATTAAAAAGCAAAGACATCACTTTGCTGACAAAGGTCTGTATAGTCAAAGCTGTGGTTTTTCCAAAAGTCATGTACAGATGTGAGAGTTGGACCATAAAGAAGGCTAAGCACTGAAGAATTGATGCTTTCGAACTGTGGTGTTGGAGAAGACTCTTGAGAGTCTGTTGGACTGCAAGGAGATCAAACCAGTCAATCCTAAAGGAAATCAGTCCTGAATATTCATTGGAAGGACTGATGCTAAGAGCTGACTCATTGGACAAGACCCTGATCTTGGGAAAGATTGAAGACAAAAGGAGAAGGGGGTGACAGAGGATGAGATTGTTAGACAGCATCACTGACTCAGTGGACGTGAACTTAAGCAAACTCTGGGAATTAGTGGAGGACAGGGAAGCCTGGCGTGGGACATGACTTAGCAACTGAACAGCAATGAGGCTCTGACACCCGTGGCTGATTAGGGGGAGAAATATGTGGGTATGCCCAAGGATGACAGTGACCAAGTTATCTCTGCACAGAGCAGTTGACTCCAGCTACCTACTGGCATTCACAACCCTCTTTTTTTTTTTTTTTTTCTACTTTAAGAATTTATTTATTTTGGCTGGGCTAGGTCTTCATTGCTGCATGGCCTTTTCTCTAGATAAGAGAGCAGAGGCTAGTCTCTAGTTGCAGTACATGGGCTTCTCATTGCAGTGGCTTTTCATGTTGCAAAGCCCGGGCTCTAAGGACCACAGACTTCAGTAGTTGCAGTTCCTGGGCCCTAGTACACAGGCTCAATAACGGTGGTGCACGGGGTTAGTAGTTCCCCAGCCTGTGGGATCCTCCTGGACCAGGGATGGAGCCCACATCCCTGGCATCTCCTGCATTGGCAGGCAGATTCTTTGCCTCTGAGCCACCAGGGAAGCCCTCAGCCCCCTCGTGGTGTAAACATCCAGAGTAGGAGCTTTGACGGCAGGCTGGTGTTTCGAGTGGCTAGGAGCCAAATCCTCCCAGCCAAGTGTGGAGTTAGTGCTGATCTGCTTTTTCTGGATCAGTCGTTTCATCTGCTCTGAATGTGTCACCAAGTGGCTGCAACCACAAACAGCCCAGTCCAGGGCCAGCTCCGGGCCAGGTTAATCACCGTAACATGTGCCACTGCTTAAGAGCAGGCCGGTAAGATTTGAGTTCAAGAGTTCAACAGCTTGGTGTGCTCCTCGGGGGAAGCTCTGACAGATTTGAGCACCTCTTGGAAACATAGAACAAAGACAGGCTCCTCTTGGAGATAGCTAGCCACTTACCAGCTGTGCAACTTTCAATCTGTTACTTAACTTCCCTGAGCTTCACTTTCCTTCCTTTTGAGATGGTCACCATGGGTATGATATCTGTTTCCTCCGGGTTATTGTGAGGACAGAACTTAGATGACATTGAGGCAACTTGTCCGATTTTCTAAAATTTTGTGTATTTTCATACTTTTTTTTTTTTTGGCTGTGAGCAGTCTTCGTTGCAGCCCCTGAGATCTTCAGTCTTCGTTTCAGTATGCAAACTCTTAGTTGTGGCCTGTGGGATCTAGTTCCCTGACCAGGGATCAAACCCAGGGCCCCTGCATTGAGAGCATAGAGCCTTAGCCCACTGGAACAACAGGGAAGTCCTTTGTTGTTTTTTTTTTTTTCTTTTTTGCACATTTCTCATACGATTTTTCGCTTTTTGAAGCTTAAATGTTGTGTTTAATCCCCTCAAATATTCACTTAGACTGTAAGATTCTTAAGGGCCGAGTCTGTGTCTTATTCTCCATTGTGTCTTCAGTGAATAATTACAAGACGTGCATGCACGCTTGCATGAATGAATGAATAAGGCTCCCGGGTCCCGGGGCAGCAAACACGAATGGCCACAGGAACAGGGCGGGTCACACGAGTGAGTAAAGTGGACAGAGCCTAAGAGAAATTGGCCTCTGCCGCATTTTTCGCTCTTATTTTTGTTGGAGACAGGAGTACTATTAGTGTTCTATTGGTGCTACAAAAAATTGCCCAAATTTAGTGTCTTAAAATGGAGAAGGCGATGGCACCCCACTCCAGTACTTTTGCCTGGAAAATCCCATGGATAGAGAAGCCTGGTAGCCTGCAGTCCATGGGGTCTCGAAGAGTCGGACACAACTGAGCACCTTCACTTTCACTTTTCACTTTCATGCATTGGAGAAGGAAATGGCAACCCACTCCAGTGTTCTTGCCTGCAGAATCCCAGGGACTGGGGAGCCTGGTGGGCTGCCGTCTATGGGATTGCACAGAGCCGGACTGAAGCGACTTAGCAGCAGTAGCAGCAGTGTCTTAAAATAACACAATCGTTCTCTTGGGACTTCCCTGCCGGTCCAGTGGTTAAGACTCTGTGCTTCCAATGCAGGAGGCGTGGGTTTGATCCTTGGTCAGGGAAATAAGAGCCTGCATACTGTGTGACACGGCCAAAAATATATATTTTTTAATTCGTTATCTTTTTGTCTTCAAGGTCAGAATTCTGAAAGCAAAGGTGTCAGCAGGGCTCCATTCCTTCTGGAGGCTCCAGGGGAGAATCCATCCTGTCGGCCTTTCTAGCCTCTAGAGGCTGCCCGCATTCATTTCTTGCAGCCCCTTCCTCCACCTTCACATTGCATCATTCCAACATTGGTTTCCATTGTTTTATCTCCTCTCTTAGCAGACCTTCTTGCCTCCCTCTTATTAGACCCTTGTGATTACATTGGGCTCGCTTGGCTAATTAAGAATAATCTGTCCATCTTAAGATCCGACATCACATCAGAAAAGTCCGTTTTGCCATTTAAAGTAACATATTCACAGGTTCTGGGGGTTAGGACATTGGTATTTTTGGTATTGTTTACTCAGCCAACCACAGATACACACAAAAAAAAACATTTTAACTGTAGAAAAGTTATCAAGTCAAGGATGGTAGGATTTATCCTTAGTGGTGGGAAGGCAATAGGGAGGGGAGGGGAGTGTGGGCACATGGAGAGCACATTCTCATCTAAAAGCAGCAGACGCTCCTCATTTGGAATGTGTGATGGCATGGCAGAAAGTGAGCCCAATTTTCCAGAGCTCCCATCCCTTTTTTGAAAAAAAAAAAAAAGCAAAATCTGGGTTATATGAAATTAATAACTTCTGTCAGTTTTATTTTTTAATTTTTTGGCTGTGCCATGCAGCATATGGGATTTTAGTTCCCCAACCAGGGGTTGAACCCGCTTCCCCTGCATTGGAGGAAGCATGGAGTCTTAACTACTGGATCTCCAGGAAAGTCCTGTGTGCGTTTTTAAATCCTCATGCCACAGTTACGTGGCAGATACTATGAAATGTCCAGGTTGATAAGCTGACAGAGAACACTGAATTGCTATATTTGTTTCACCCCATTCTCTCCCAACAAAAGAGAAATAGCAGAAATGAGAGTGATGAGATTAATGATACTAACAGCAGATGACAATGGTTACGGCATTTCAGAACCAGATCCCATTTGCAACACAGTACGCATGTTTATTCATTTAATTTTTACAGTAACCTTGTCAGGTGGCTACTATCTCAATACCCATTTTACAGATGGAGAAGTTGAGGCACAGAGGGGTTACTTAATTTGCACTGGGTCACCTAGCCAGTAAGTATCCAATTCAAACTCAATCAGAATTTGTCCTTTTTCTTTTTTTAACTTTTTATTTCAAAGTGAGTTAAGACTTCTAGGAGGAGAGTTGCACAGGTGGGACAGAGTGTCCCTATGCACCCTTCACTCAGCTGCCCCCAGTGTGAGTTTTCTGGAACCGTAGTACAGTGATTGAAACCAGGAAATTAACTGGGGCACGGTGCTTCCAGCTGCACTACAGACCTAACACGAAATTTACCAGTTTCCCCACAAATTTCCATTTTCTGTTCCAGTATCCCAGGTCACATTTAGTTATTTGGTCCTTCCTGGTCCCCTATCTCTGACAAACCTTCAGCCTTTCAAGGCCTGACACTTTGATGAATACTCGTCAAGCATTTTTGTCAGAAGTCCCTCAGTTGGGTTTGTCTCATGTTTTCTCAAGGTTAGATTGAGGTTGTGCATTTGGGACAAGGAGACCACACACGTGATGCTGTGCCCTCCTTGCCTCTTATCAGGGCTACATGATATCAGTCTTATTACCCGTGATGTTAACCTTGATCAGCAGAGTCCATGCCCTATAACCCCTTGGTTTAAATGCTTTCCTTCTGCAGAGAGAAGGGAAAATACAAAATAAACAGAAAATATGCAGAGCAACTCGTCAGTAGACCTCATCCAGCCTGCACACTGACCTAGTACGTAGGATTTGCTTTGTGTGTGTGAACGCCCCTCTGAGTTTTAAGACAGACTTAAAAACACCCACGAGTGATGGCAGGAGTGGGGAAGGACGACACCCAAGTTCTGGGACTTTGGAAACCATTGAAGGTACAGAGATTGGAAGAGCTGACCAGAGAAGGGGAAATAAATCCAGCAGAGATGAAAGCCAAGGTCTGCAGCTGCTTGGACCATCAGATCTTTAAAAGCCACGTGAGGTTTTAGGGCAGGGAGTGAATTATGGCTCTTAGGACCCAGGACAGTCGGCTTTGATCTAGAAGTGGGAGACATCTTAAGGGAAACTGTGGCCTTTACGTAAGGTATTGCCACATCCTCCTGGGGTGCATTAGATGGACCCACTTGGAATTTACAGGTCTGCGGAAGCAACCTTAGTCCTAATGGTAAACACTTGAAAGAGGCAGCTTTGTAAGCAGAGGAACGACGCATTCAGGGAGACCCAGCCCCATACTCCAATAAAGGGTACCTGAGAGGGATGCACCGTTTTACGAGGCTCTCTGCACCCCCTCAAGTTGGACAGATGTAGGATTTGTGAGCTTATGAGGCATTCGAGGATGGCTGTGGGCGGTCATTTTGGTGAGCACTTGACCTCTCTATTTGAAAAAGTATCAATTTGGAGAAGGTTGTCTTTACTGCCAAGAAACTTTAGACCGGAGGCTGTTCTTTGGTTTTTGGATGGCCACCCTGTCACGAACCAGATGTTGGCCTCTGTCTGCCCCAGGGTGAGCCCCTGGCCCCTCCAGTAGAATTTCCCCTGGTTGCTGAGCGCTGGCTGCCGGGAGATTATAAAAACACGTTCTGCAGGGCTTCCCCACGGCAGACTGGCCTTGGGGCCTGTGGCTGGCATCGCAGAGCATGATCAAAACAGCTCTGCAGGCAGCTGTGTACTGTTGGGGCATCAGAACCCCATGGAACAGATCCAGCAGCTAGGGGCACCCTAGAAGGAAGAAATTTTCACTAGGTTCAATCAGTCATACACTGAAACTATTAATGAACCTTCCAGGGTCGGGGGTGGAAATTCCAGCAGCTTGGAGGTTGTTGAGATGGAGAACAGCAGGGCCCAGAGTCGGGCAGTCCTGGGTTCCAATCCCTAGCCCTGCCACTTATAATCTCTGAGTTATAAATGGCAAGTGGTGTAACCCCTGTGGGTGTGTCTCTCTCACCTTCTGCGAGGCTTTACTAAAATGCAGAGCCTTCCCTGACCACCCACCCTGTATCCCAGTGTTCCCTAGCTCCCGTCCTCGCTTTGGCTGGCTCCAGCACCTGTCACCATCTAACACGTTATTTGACATGTTTATTCACTTCCGGCCCCTCCCCACTAGGAGGTCAGCGCCACGGAGACAGCGGTTTCTTTCCGTTATCTTATTCACTGCTGGGTCCTTTGTGCTTAGGACAGACTGGCACACAGTGGGTGCTCAGTAAACACGGGTGGAATGATTGAAAAGAGATCACCCCGAGCCCCCTTTGTTCCGTTCTCCTTGTCCGAGGTGGGATAAACTAGGAAAATTAAAATGAGGGACTTAATGTAGTTCCTGGTACATAGTACTAATATGTGCTCAATAATAAGTTATCCCAGTCAATTCCTTCATTTTTTTAATTCATTCAACAAATAGCTGTTGAATGTAATGTGCCGCATATGGTGCTAGGAGCTGAAAATGGTGCCCAAAACAAAGCCTACCTTCTTTTGTTTTTTTTTTCCAAAAATTATTTCCAGAGAGCCCATCATGTACCACCTACTCTTCTAGAAACCAAGCATAATACAGTGAATAAAAGACCAAGTACCCGCACTCAGGGAGCCTACATCCAAGTGAGAATGAGATAGACAATACGTGTGTATCCAAAGATGTAAAGATGATTTCAGAGGCTGCAAGTGCTACCAAAAGAAAAAATCGAAACCAGGGTAGTGTGCGAGGAGTGGCTGGAGTGGCTGGGGCAGTGGGGACTGCTTTAGCCGGCAGGGTCAGAATGTCCCATCGAAGTTGGGGCTGACGAAGGAGGCAGCCCCATGGAGAGGGGGCAGGACCTCCGGGCGGGACCGCCAGGCCTGCAGCCCCAGCATCACCTGGGAGAGGGTTAGAAACCTCAGGGCTCACCCAGAACCTACAGAGTCTACTTTTTCACAGGATCTCTGGATGATTCGTGTGCACACTAACATTTGGGCTATAAGCAGGTATTCCAGGCGGAGGGAGGGGCAAACATAGACGTCTCAAAATGATGTTCTAAACAGCGAGGAAACTGGAAGGAGGCCAAGCGGAGGTGTCCTGGTTTGCTAGGACTGCAGTAACCAAGTCCTACAATTCTGGAGGCCAGAAGTCCAATATCAAGGTGTGTGCAGGGTTGGATCCGTCTGCAGCTTCTGAGAGAGAATCTGTCTCTTGCCCCGCCCCCAGCTTCTGGTGGTCGCCGGCCATCCTTGGCCTTCCTGGGCTTGGAAACACAGCACTCCGGTCTCTGCCTCTGTCCTCATAGGGCCTTCTTCCCTCTGCCTGCCTGTGTCGAGTCCTCTCTTCTCGTGAGGACACGAGTCACTGGATCATGTGTTGTGTACGCAGTCTCTCAGCCCTACTGGATGCTTTGCAGCTCCGTGGACTGTAGTCCACCAGGCTCCTCTGTCCATGGAATTTCCGGGGCAAGAGTACTGGAGCGGGTTGCCATTTGCTTCTCCAGGAGATCTTCTTGATCCAGGGATCGAACCCACGTCTCCTGCATTGGCAGGCAGATTCTTTACCACTGCACCACGTAGGGAGCCCGTCATTGGATCAGGGCCCGCCTAATCCAGAATGACCTCATCTTAACTTGATTATATCTGCCAAGACCCTATTTCCAGATAAGGTCATGTTCATAGGTCCTGGAGCTAGGACTTGAATAGATCTTTTCAGGGGGCACAGTTCATCCCACAGCAGGGCAGAAAGGTGGAGCTCCGTGAGGTTAGAGAAGACGCAGGTCACAGCAGGCCTGTGGACGTAGTGAAGGGTTGTAAATACAACGGGAACCCAGGGAGGCCGTACTGATCTGGAGCAGAGTGGGCCTTGAGGATAAGGAACTGAACCAGGACCTGGGTGGGTATAGGAAAATCCATGAAGAGACTATGCATTCTTGGGCAAAGAGATGATAGAGGTGTGGAGGTGGTGGTGGTGGAGATGAAGAAAAATGGATAGACTTGCAGGGTATTTAAGAGGCCGTATTCATAGAAATCAGTGATGGCATTTAAATCTATGAGGTGGGGAGAGCATCAAAGATGATGATTCAATCATTTCATCTGATCTTCCAGCAGACTTTTTGCATATCTACTCAGTGAAAAATGGGTATGTTATTTCTTTTTGGAGGAGGGCAGTCATGTAAATGCCAAGGGCCCTCATGGTCACCAAGTGGCTGCACCAGCTCAGCTGGTTTACGATCTAATACCTTGAGATTCCCTGTCATTTGGACCTGCGTGGTTCAGAGGCACATCCCTAAAGCAGTCATTGTGCTTGGGGGAATGTGATACAGTAATCGATCCAGGCTGGCTCACACACTCCATTCTTGTCAAATTTCCACCAGGGCAATATAAGGCCTGTCTAACCTTAATGCCCTCCCTAGGCACTTGACATCAGCATACATTTCTCTGATCTTGGGACTACCCTGGGGGTCCAGTGGCTAAGACTTCTGCACTCCCAGTGCCGGGGGCCGAGGTTCAGTCCCTGGTGGCGGAACTACATCCCACATGCCACAACTAAAGATCCCATGTGCCGTGACTAAGACCAAACACATACATACATAAATAAGTATTTAAAAAAAAAAAAAAAAGAATCTCTGGTCTTTATAGGTTCCCATTCTCAAGAGTCTCTCTCGAGGAGCTGCTTGGCAGGAAGAATTGCGTGTTTGGCCTTGGCATCCATTATTACCTCCTGATGTCTTTCTACCACACTGAGCAGAGAAGTCACACAGTCAGTCCTTTCCCGAGTTGTATCAGATCATGCCATTCCCCTGCGTGAAAGCCCTGCTGGGGTTTCCTGTTGCAATCAGAAATAAATGCCGGTGCCTAGCCATAGCTGCCCCCGGCCAAGCCTGGCCTGGGTCGGCGCCTGAAGAGCCTTTCAGACCACATCATGCATACGGCCCCCTAAGCCCTTCTTCCATTTCAGCTCACACTGGCTTCCCTTTTGTTCTTCCCATCTCAGGGCCTTTACATTGTGCTGATACCCCCAACCTGGAATGACCTTTCGCCAGCCCTTCACTGGTTGGGCTGGTTCTGTCTCATCCATTGAGCTTCTGCACACCTACCATCTCCTCTAAGACGCCCACCCAGTTTATCAATCTTTCTACGTAACTGAAAGGAACAGATTTCCATGTTTCGCCGGCGTGTTTGCTCGGGGCAGCCTCACCATCCTGCCTCTTGCCTTTCTCACCGAGCGCCTTGGACGTCTTCCCGCAGCAGCACGTGTGGCCCTGCCTGTGATCGCTGGCTCCCCGACAGTATCCTCGCCCCTCTTGGCGCCCCCACCTCCCCCGCCTCTGCCCCAGCTTTATTCCGACTCGTGTGGCAGAGACGCAGTGACAGGGCAGCCGATCTGA
This sequence comes from Bos indicus x Bos taurus, assembly GCF_003369695.1. Classification (NCBI taxonomy): domain Eukaryota; kingdom Metazoa; phylum Chordata; class Mammalia; order Artiodactyla; family Bovidae; genus Bos; species Bos indicus x Bos taurus. The sequence continues at coordinate 7,824,517 of NC_040088.1, read as the reverse complement.
AAAGGCATTCTCAGGAATGCGGATTGTTTTATTACCAGTTAAATATGCTTTATGCTACCTGTGAATGAGGCCATTGTGACATTTAGCAACTGATTTGATTAAACGCAGATGTGGGCTGGACTCCACGTGGAGCAAAGATGCGAGAGGACAAGCTCCGGGGGTGTGTTTGGATTTGTTTTAAGATGGCAAAATGGGCTTGACGACTCGGTATCAGCAAGACAGACTTGGGCGCCTCCCTTCCTGTCTACGGACCACGAGTGGGTCTCAGAGCCGAGAGCTCAGTGCAGGCCCACCCCAGAATCCTCTGTTTTCATTTGGGATCTGTGTTTGGCCCTATCCAAGTTGTTTTCTTTTTTTTTTTTTTTTTCTTTTTCCAAACTTCCTGGATGTTTTTACTTCCATGAAAATTTTTAAAATGGTAGATCAATGAAATACTCTCTTTGTTGACACCTCCAGCAGTAATTATGAACCCAGAGAGGATCATAAGCTCACTCCTAGTTACTGAACACTTACTCTGTGCTGGGCTCTGCCTCTCATAAGCCTTATCTCACAGAATCCTCATAATAAATCATAGAAGTAAACTGTGCTCAGTTCCACTGTTCAGGTGGTAAAACTGAGGCTTAGGAAAACTGAGACTTGTGCACAGTCACGAGGGCAAAGTACTCAGTTACATCTGAATTCACTGTTGTCATCCACCCCTTCCAGGCTCTCAGATCCAAGAAGACAGGACCCAGCTCTCTCTCAAGATAGAAATCTTGGCACATAGGAGGCACTGAGCAAATATTTATTGAATAAATGAGTGAATGTCTGGGTGAGTGGACACAGTAGGAAAAGGGCTGGGCCAGGGCTTACCAGGTCTTTGCGGTCACTGGATCCTGGGTAAAGAAAAGAAGCAGAAAATCGCCCTGAAAAAGAGCTGTGTGATTTGAACCTGGGCCATGGATGGGATGCTTGAGTGGCTGGGTTTCTATAACAGGCTCACCTCTCTCTACCTGTGGTTTTTCTCTGTGGTACATTATCTGCTGATGACTTTGTATATCACCCCCGCCCCCCACAACTACATATCCAGAGTTTTCTCGCTTGCAGTCCTGGTATGGTTTCATCAATCTTATTCTAGTACTGGCAGCAGTCAGACTTAATGAATGAATGAGCACCTGTTGGGGGTGGAGGGATGGGGTTTTTTTAAAGCATCTTTTAAAATAGTTAGTTGCAGCAAGTGCAATCTTTAGTTGTGGCAAGTGGGAATCTAGTTTTTGAGTGTCATTGTGGACCCAGTAGAGTAAGTTCCTTTGTTACAGGGAAGGAAATTGTAAGATAGATTCCAGAGCAAGTAACATTGATGAGAGGGTGCTTGTGCATTGGGACTCTCCGTGAGATTTCCTTTGCCTGGGATGGCAGGTCAGACATGCGGGTGACAGTGAAATCAGGAGGGCCTAAAGAACCTGTGGCCTTCCCACAGCTGCTTGGAAGGCTGAGCTGCACACAGGCTGGGGCTGGAGCTCTGGAGTCAGGCTGACCTGGGCTTGAACCCTGCCCTGTCACCTACGGATAGAACCTCCCTCCTCTGGTGCGTAGTGGAGACACAACAAGATAATGTGTGTAAAACGACCAGCCCTGGGGAAGGTAATAAGTGTTCAATAAACGGAGACCATTACCCGTAGTAGTACAACAGCTAATGCTGGTAACTGAGGCTTCTCAGGGCTTAGATTAAGTTAAAGCCGAGCTTGAGAGGGAGGAGAGGTTTTCATTGACAACTGTCACCATCTCCTTAAAAAGTGGGAATCCAGGGACTTCCCTGCTGGCCTGGTCGTTAAGACTTCACCTTCCAAAGCAGGGGGTGTGGGTTCCATCCCTGGTTGGGGAGCTAAGTTCCTACATGCCTGGCAGCCAAAAAACCAAAACATGAAATGGAAATAATATTGCGACAAATTCAATAAAAATTTCAGAAGGGTCCACATCAAAAAAATCTTAAAAAAAAAAAAAAGGAAATCCAGAAGGCAACAAGCCCAAGAAGGGATGTGCAGAGTCACCCAGTCATCAGAGAAATGCGAATTCAGGACAATAAATGAGATGTCCTAATTGGATAGCAGAGATTAGCAAGTGGGGTTATGCCAACCGCTGGTGGGGACTCGAGGACAGGGGACCCACCAGCACTGCCAGTAGCTGTGCCAAGAGCGCTCACTCAGTCCTTAGGGAAACTCAGTCTGTTCGGCCTTGGGACCTAGCAGCCCAGCTTGCAGGAGTACATCCCAAGGAAATTCACACACAGACCACGAGGGAGAGGTCCAACGATGTTCACAGCAGCCTTGTTGGTGATGGAGACATCCCACGTCCCCTCCCGGATGGAGGAGGGAACAAAAGAGATAGGAAGAAAGCGCGCAGGGAGGGCTGGGCAGCTGCTGGGGCGGCAGGCGGGATATACCCGCAGTAGCATCGATGGGTCTTAAGAACCTAATGCTGACACTCTGTGCCGGTAACTAAGAGGTTAACACCATAAAAGGCAAACACAGACACAGAGGCATCCCACTCCGAAAAGATGTCATACACTTTCCAACTTGTGCTTTTTGTCTCACATCTTATAAGCAACACAGGTTAGTTTCAACTTCAGTTTTGCTTTCTGATACAGACGCGTGTACCTCGTTCTAGACAGCGGTTGACTTTTATGTTTTGATTAGTCTGCATTTGTATATGTGACTTTTGTCTTGAAAGCAGTAAAACCATAGACATGTGCAAAACAAATAACAAATGTATGAATATTAAGTACGTAATGTAGAAATCAGCTGTGTACTTAAAAGTATTTTGGCCAGGTCTGGAACTTTCAGGGGATTCATGCAAGAAATATGGAACGTAGATTTTTAATGAGCGATGTGAAAAGATACCAGTAAAGGTACTTCAGGGAAAAAAAAGAACCTAATGCTGGATGAAAAAAGCTAAGAAACCATAAGAAATGTAATGCACAAAATTTACCGGAACTACATATAAATGAATGGTGGTGTTAGTCGCTCAGTCGTGTCTGACTCTTTGACACCCCAGGGACTGTAGCCTGCCAGGCTTCTCTGTCCATGGGATTCTCCAGGCAAGAATACTGGAGTGGGTAGCCATTCCCTTCTGCAGGGGATCTTCCTGACCCATGGATTGAACCCGAGACTCCTGCGTTGCAGGTATATTCTTTACATCTCAGCTACCAGGGAATTATATATTTGCCCGCAAAACGCTAGTGCACCATTTGTAAGAACACAGAAACAAAGGATACACACAGACACACTGGAATGGAAAATGTGCAAAGAACGTGAATTAACTCCTCAGCACTTAACGTTTTGCATGATGACAAAGGCGGGGGATGGGGGGCAGTGAGATGCTAGCCGCACAGGTTCCCTGACATTGATGTAAGTACAGTTCCAGGGACATGACGAATTCCTCAGTCCCTCGTCTAGGTATAAATCTCAATCTGTGCGCTCAAGGGGGTACAAAATAGAACTGATTTTATTTTCAGTATTTCAATGTGATTTCTCTTTGGAGCCACCATTTCCCTGAACCGATGGGAAAGTTTTGTCTGGGGCTTTCCCAAACTCTCCAAAATGTTGGCTGTAGTTCTGGCATCTTACCCAGTGTGTTGTGGGGTTGGGGGCTCATCCTGTCTTCCCTTACTGGGGCCCAGGCTGCTGCCAAATCATTCATTTCTTGGCCCATGTAGCCTTTTTGGGTCTGGGGCTCTTCATTGCTGTGTCTGTGCTACATTGTGGACACAGGAATCTTCTATTGTTCTGTCTTCCTAGACCACAGGTCACAAACTGGAAACCCATTGGCCACATCCACCATGTGACCATGTTTTTAATTTTTTTTGTTTTTTGTTTGTTTTGTCTGACTACTTTGTATTTATTGTGTACACTTTAAAATTGGAACATTTTATACAAATCCAGATTTCTGACTTGTTTGGAAAAATCAGACGCCCTGGCTACTTTAGACTCACATTTCTAGGTGACACAGGTAAGCTGGAGCTGAGTAGTATTGTATCAGTTAAGAATGCTTTGGTCTGCAAGGAACAAAAAGCTCAATTAACATCAGCTTACACCATAATGGTATTTATTGGGTATTTAGCCAGAAGTCTGGACCCCCAAGGTTGTTTGTCAGCTCAATTTTTTATCTTCGAGGACCAAGTTCTTTTCATCTTTTTACTCCTTCTGCCTCAGCCAGTGGACCTTTTGTTTTTATGGTTGTGACCTCATGTCCCAAGATGGCTGCTGTAACTCCAGACATTACATCCTTACATAATCCAAGGGAGGATCCAGCAGAGGAACAAAAGTCTCTCCCAGAAGCCCCCTTGACCAGAGCTAGATTACATGGCCATCTTGAAGCTGCTGGGGGGAAAGGAATTGGGAGTTCCTCCTGGAGAGCCAAATAGTGTCTGCTCCAAGCTGCTGCCCCCTTAGATAGAAACTATACATTCTAGTTTGACACAATCCCCACCACCCTCATCATTCCCTGACCCTGAAACTGCATGTCAGTCACCATTTATCACTGTCTGCACCAGCTCCTTCCCTCTCCTCCCTGTAAGGTTCTGAGGGCTTCCTGTCTTAGCCGCAGCACACACGGCCACTTCTGACTTGAGGGTCTTTTATTTATTTTTTTTAATTAATTTATTTATTTTAATTGGAAGCTAATTACTTTACAATACTGCAGTGGGTTTTGCCATACGATGACATGAATCAGCCCTGGGTGTACATGTGTTCCCCATGACCTGAGCGTCTTGCTGCTTTCTCAGCAGCTACATGCGGGTGCAGAGAATGGAATCCCTCTGCCCCGCGACTCCTGCTCGTCCTCACTCGCCTCCTCTCACTCTTTTCCCTCCCTCTTGCTCTGTCCCACTTCTCTAGCCAGGAGAATTGCATCCCCCACTTGAGAAAAGCCTTCTTTCTTCCTATTTCTTACTAAGCCGTTTTACCTACTTCACCCTCATTCTTAGTTGGCCTGCCAAGTGGGATCAGCCCACGAGCCTGCTGGCCAGCATTAACAAACACATACGAAACTGGAGTGAGAAACTTTCACAGCAGCTCCATCGTGCCCCCAAATCCATGCCCGTGATCAGAGACTCGTCTCCTTGAGCAGGGTGTGGACCAGTTCAGGACTTGTCAGATCCCACCATGAATCGCCGCATCTTCTTCCCCAAAGCGTTAGCATTTAAAAGCCAGCGTTCACACATCACTGTGTTTTGGTCTGTCTGGAGTTATCTCAACTCCTTGCGTATCTCTTCACTCAGTGGTCTTCTGTCTGTCCTCTCTGAATATCAGCGTCAACCCTTGCCCATTGTATGATACTAGAAAAGTCGTAGACCCAGTAGTATTTGGTACATCACTGGGAAACGATTATTCAATAAATGAATGACCATTCACTTAAAAACTGTTTTACTGAGCCAGGCAGTAAGAATCAACTTTTACTTAAAATCCAAGAAAACCAACCAGTCAAAAAAATAAAGCAGTTCTCCGATATGACACGCAGAATAGCAATGTCTTCAGCAAGAAAGAAGGGCATTTCTTTCTCTCCTCAAAGTCCAAACTGATGTGGCGGTTCTGGTCTGCGCATATGGCGGGGGTCCAAGCTCCTATGTCTGGTTCCTCAGTTTTGTGATCCAACATAGCTCCATTCCAGGCAAGGAAGAACCCACCTCTGCCCTTTGAGGGCACGACTAGGAAGCTGCACACAGTAACTTAGCCCTCTTCCCTTCCCTGGAGCTCATCACATGACCACACCAGTCACAGGGGAAGCTGGGCCACGGGGCTTACTCTAATCGGCCATGCGCGCAGCTTGAAAGCAGAGATTCTCTTAATATGAGAGAGAAGGAATAAAGGGATAGTGGAGGGGACCCCAAAGCAGGATCCGCCACCATCGTCCCCTTAAGAGAAGATGTTTTTCCTCTTCTCATCCTTGCCCTCCCCAGGCCTTCCACCAGCCAAATGGAGGCGAGAGGTCAGTGTTTAACATTCCAGCTCCAGGTGGGTCCATTTGCAGACCACATATGTGACATGAGGCATCTGGGGCTGTGTGCCCCCTTCCTCCTGCGTCCTCTCTGGCATGGGAGGGCTCTCTCACTGCGGGGACTCGGGGACTGCCCTCGGCATGCTACGGTTTGTTCAGCTGCCCATTCTTCTCATGCCCCTGGGTCATAAAATATAAACAAACAAGAAGCTGTTTGGGAGAAAGAATACCAAGGGATGAGATTGTGGGCCGGTTTATTTCTAAACCCGCCCAATTCATCATTCAGAAGGTTGCCACTAAAGAAAAGAGAAATCAGGAGAGAAAGCACCGCATCCAGAAGTGACTTCCCAAGGCAGGCATGTTTCTGTGATTTAGCAGGGAGGGGTTGCCATGGTAACCAGGACCCCCAAAATGACCTTGAATGAAATCAACTGGCCTAGACTTTCTGCCAGATGTGTCCTGACAGGCCGTGGAGGAGAGAATGGGATTCCAGCATATCATGCCGTATTAGTGTGGACACATTCTCTGGTTTCTGGGTCTCAGATAAGCCTCCGTGGAACGAAGATCTGAAGCAGATGCCCACGTGTGCTGGTGTTCCTGGTTCGTGCTCTCTTCATGCAGCTCACTCCTACTCATCCTTCAGAGACTAGTTTAGTTGTCATTTCCTCCAGGAAGCCCTCCCTGACTCCACACCTCCCAGTTGGCATTTCAGAACCCTTCCCTGTGCCCCACAAGCTCCTAGTGAAATTTCTGGCAGTTTACTTCTCCCCCACCTTACCAGTGCTTGGGACACATTCCCCTCACCTCTGGATAAGAGTGTTGTTCAGTTGCTAAGTCCTGTCCAACTCTTTTGTGACCCCATGGACTGTACCCCACCAGGCCCTCTGTCCATGGGATTTCCCAGGCAATAATACTGGGGTGGGTTATCATTTCCTACTACTCCAGGGGATCTTTCTGGATCAGGGATCAAACCCACATCTCCTGCATTGGCAGGAGGATTCTTTACCACTGAGCCACCTGGGAAAGCCCTGGATAAGGATATGGTTAGTTTATTTTGTCGATCTGACTTTGGAACCATTTCAGTGTTTTATATAGTTATAAAACAAGTTTAACAGCAAACTGTTATGAATCTAATGGTATATTGAGTTAGTGTTATAACCTCTTGGAAAAGAGATTTTACTTGCCCATATTTTTACTCTTTTTCTTTCTTCCTGCCTGATGTTTCAGGGTTCCTTTTCTCCCCTACCTCTCCCCCCCGCCCAGTTTTTAAAATTTCTTGTCTCTTTTAAGAACTTTCTGTAGCCCTTATTTCAGGGGAGATCTATTGTGACAAGTTCTCTTGGTTCTCCCTCATTTTGAGAATGTGTTGATTTCCCCCATTTCTGAAGGATGTTTCCTCTGGATATAGATTTCTGAGTTGATACTCTTGAATAATGTCGTGCCGCTTTGTTCTCGCCAATAGAAATTGTCAAGCTTATTCTAAAATTGATATGTAAATGTCAAGGTTATACTGAGAAGGCGAAACAATCTTGGAAAAGAAAAACCAAGTTGGAGAATTTACACTAGCTGGTTTCAAAACTTCATATAAAGCTACAGTAATCAAGACTGGATGGAATTTGTGCAGAATGGATAGGTCAGTGGAAGAGAATAGAGAGCCCATATATAAACTCTCACGTTGTCAATTTTTGACAAAGGTGCCAAGTGATTTAATGAGGGAAAGATAGACTTTTTATACTTGTGTTGGAACAACTGGGTAGCCATGTGCAGAAAGATTAATTTAGGCCCTTATCTCACACAGTACACAAAAACTCACTTACATTAGATCATAGACCTAAATGTAAGGCCTTCAACTCTAGAATTTCTAAAAGAAAATATTAGAAAGAGTCTTTATGACCTTGAGTTAGGCAGCAAAAACAAGATTTATAAAAAATATTAGTAACTTTAAAACTTTTGCTTTGCTTTTCAAGCAACACCATTAGAAAAATTAAGAGACAGGACTGGGGGATAATATTTGCAAATCATATGTCTGATAAAGAACCTGTGTCCAGAGTATATAAAGAACTTTTACAAATCAGTGTTAAGAGGACACCCTAACTTTTTTTTAGTGGGAAAAAAATTTGAATGAATCTTCATCAAAAAAGATACCTGAATGACTAATAAGTACATAAAAAGGTGCCCAACTTGATTAGTCATTAGAGAAATGCTACTTAAAGCCAAAATGAGAGACCACTACACATCTACTGCTCAGCTGCTCAATCGTTTCTGACTCTTTGCAACCCCATGGACTGAAGCCCACCAGACTCCTCTGGCCATGGAGTTTTCCAGGCGAGAATACTGGAGTGGGCTGCCATTTCCCACTCCAGGGACACATCTACTAGAATGGCTATAATCAAAAAGAGCTGCCTGAGGCTGAGGATGGGAGAAGAGGTTGACTGCAAACAGGCATGAGGGTTCTTTGAAGGCAATGGAAATATTCTAAAACTTCATCGTGGTGACAGCTGTACAGTAAAGCAATTTACTTTAAAAATCACTGAGCCAACATTGACAGTGGAGGGATTTTATAAAGTGTGCCCCAATAACAGTTCTAAAAAGAAGCAGCTTTGGCAGTACAGTGTGTGTGCTCAGTCACTCAGTCGTGTCTGACTCTTTGTGACCCCATGGACTGTAGCCCGCCTGGCTCCTCTGTCCATGGAATTCTCCAGGCAAGAATGCTGGAGTGGGTTGCCATTCCTTCTCCAGGGGATCTTCCTGACTCAGGGATCAAATCTAGGTCTCTTGCATTGCAGGCCGATTCTTTACTGTCTGAGCCACCAGGGAAGCCCTGGCAGTATAGAGCCATGTTGGAAAAGCAGACTTGAGCCAGACTGCCTGGATTCCAGCGCCTGAGGCTGTCACTCACTATTCAGGCTGCCTTGAGCACGAGACTTAATTTTCCTCTGCTCACTTCCCCCATGAGAAGCCCTGACACACACGAGTTGACTGCTGTTGGTGGTAACCCCCGTCTTCTTTCTCTGGGCTCCCGCTCCATTGACCCCTTTTTCTTTCTCTGTAACCTGTCAAGCTAATCCCTACCGGAGAGTCTCACCCTCAGTGTTCGTGAAGTCTCTTCCCTCAAGGCATTTCCATCACTGGTTTCCTCTTACCATTCATGACTCAGCTCAAATGTCATCTCGGAGGTCTCCCCTGACCACCAGCTTACCTGGTCAGGGGAGACCAGGTAATGACACCACACTCATTCATTGACTAAGTAGCATTTTCTAGTAGTAGTAGTATCATTTTTATTCCCATTTTACAGGTGGGACAACTGAAGTTCAAAAAGGAGAAGTCATTTTATTCATTCAATTCAAAGCATAATCATTGCTACCTTACATCCTTTAGAATGGCTGCAATATTTTTTAAAAATCAGAAAATAAGTATTGGTGAGGATGTGGAGAAATTGGAACCGAATCACTTTGCTGTACGTCCGAAACTAACACAACATTTTAAATTAGCTATACGTCAGTTTTAAAAAGTAAAAACAAAATGGTTAAAATGGCCAGTGTTGTTATGTACATTTACCACAATTTTTAAAAAACTAAATTATTTTTAAAACATAGTTATGGAGTACCAGAAGCTATGTTGTGTGCACTCTCATTTATCTCTCACCAGAATCCTTTGAAGGTGTTATTTGTATTTTATTCATTAACTGAGAGAACCGAGGTTCAGAGAGATCGTCCGAGTCATAAGTTCCATCCCAAACTGTCGAACCTCAAAGACTCCAGCCTTCCACTGCGCCTTTCTCCTCCACGTCCCTCCCTGACTGTAAGAACCTCATCTGTCGCTCCTTCCCACAGGCACGGCCGGGATCTATCAAGGAGCAAATGGACTGACCAACGCGGCCGGATTCGGAACTGTGCACCAGGTAGACTAGCTCCCTACCAGTGGCTTTCTGGGCTCTTTCCGTAAGCAGTCCCCTTAAATCAGGGCAGCCAGAGAGGCGACCTGCACCAGGCCTCTTATTCCCTGGGTTTGGAGGCCACAGGGGCCAGGCTACACCAACAGCCATCGGAAAGAGACAGCGTAGAGGCAGAGAAATCGGAATTGTTGGCAGATTTCCAAGATGAAGGGGCTCTGTTCTGTGTTCCATCTTGATCCCCGTTGAAGACACCCATTGACTGTTGAGTCTGGAATGTATGAAAGCAAAAACGTGTGGCTTTCACCAGACCCCGAGCTCTTCAAGGGTGAAAGGACATCATCTTTATCTCTGCATCTCACTGTAAAGTGCCCAACTTTACATTATAAATACTTGTGAAACAGAGCTTAGTCAACACTATAAAGATGGATGGATGTTGGCCAATAATGTGAGTCTCTTGGTTTCACTTAGAGAGTGAGTTAAGAATTAACCTGCTCACGGTGGACGGGAACTCTGTGCACTGCCTGTGTACCTTTCCTATTAAGAACCTTCCATGAGTTCTTTGCAAGATTGAGAAGCTCTACTTTCCAGGGGGGCTAAATATATGAAACAGTGACTATGGTGGGAGAGTTGGACTATCTGGTTGGTTGAAACAGACCAAGATCCTCTTTGATAAAGAGGATTGGTATTCTTTGATTTCATCTCTAAGACTCCCTCCTAGAAGGTTCTGGATCCTTAATGCTGTGTAGGCGTACTAGATTTGAGCCACCACCACCACCTAAAATGAACCTAGACTCCTGCACAAGTGTACGTGGTCTTCATTCCTCACTCAGTTGTTCTTTAATTTTTCCAGCATTTATTGAGTGCCCACGTGTGCCCAGCACTCTTCCAAGCACTGGGGATACAATAGTGCCTGAGATGGATGCTGTCAGAACCATACCCACGTCCCTTAGGGTGCACCTGTTGGCTTCCAGCTGCCAATCTCTGCATCTCTGGGCACACAGGTGTTTTCTGGAACCAATGTATAGGGCAGTAGGAAGTGCCAGGGAATTGAAACCCTCTGGGAGCAGCTCTCAAGCAAAGACTGGCTGGAGTTGGTGTATAAATACCCCAGCTCCTTTGCCCCCTGGGAGAGATCTTTCTGAGGTGTGTTTTTTGCCATCCCAGCATCTCCTGGGTAGAATTCAGCTCCAGTCCCCACTGGAGAAGCCCCCGTGCTGACTGCTTGCCCTTCTTCCCTTTGCTACCTCACTTCCCCATTCCCCAGCTGGTCTTGCCTTCATCCCCCAAATCCTCTACTTGAATCCTTGTCTTGGGGGAAAATCTGCTTTTAGCCGAAACTCCAGCCCTCATAGAACTTTTATTGTAACGGTGGGGGAACAGGGATCAATTCAGAAGACCCAGCCCAGGAGGCCCCTCGCCCCCGTCAGCCTGACAGTCTTCCCCACTCACAGCCTTGTGGGTTTCCCTTTCCAGGACTATCCTTCCTACCCCGGCTTCCCGCAGAGCCAGTACTCCCAGTATTACAGCTCGTCCTACAACCCTCCTTACGTCCCAGCCAGCAGCATCTGCCCTTCTCCTCTCTCCACGTCCACCTACGTCCTCCAAGAGGCATCTCACAACATCCCCAGCCAGAGTTCCGAGTCGCTTGGCGGTAAGTACCATCACTGCCCTGTGGTCATTCATGGCTGTGGTCTGAGCTCTTGTATGAAAGATGAACTGAGTGGAGGTCCCAGTTTTAATGAACTGGTCACCCATGAGTTAGCATCAGCCCTCAGATATGTTTTGTTGGCTTTTCTTTGTGTGTGGATGTGGGGGTGTGGTGTACGTGTGTTTTTAATTGCATCCATGTTTTAGAAAGTCATAAATTTTTACCTAAAAATTCTAATGCCTGCCTTCTCTTAAAAGACGATCCGGTCACCCTAGGCCCACATTGTTAAGTGACAGGGCTTGGCTGGAGCTGAGTAATGTTTGCTCCATTTAGACAGAGCACACCCGATTCCACATCTAGGCCCTTTGGTGATGTTTGCATCCCTGTGTAAACTAGCTCACCAGCTTGTGCGTTCATTTATTGATTTCGTAAATCTGCTGTGCACGTGTCTACTCTTTATGAGACAATTTAGACTCATCACCATTAAATACCATGACAGCCATAAATTAGACCGTCCAATAATAGGAAATATTGCATTTTCTTCTTTTCTGAAGCCTCCTGTTTCTGGGGCTTTGTAGAAGGCAAGCTAGCATGATGTGTATGGACATTCATTCAGTAAATATTCATTGGTGGATGGCTAGAAAAAGACAGTAGTGAAGACTCACCACTTTCGTTCCTGCAGCTCTTGGTGCAGCTGTTGCTTGCGTTTTCCACCAGTTGGGGTGGGTTAAATCGCACTGGCTTGGTGACAAATGGGAGACAACACAGCCAAGCATTTTTTAGTCAACTTGGAAGGCAGTTTAAGGTTTGGGCGTTGACTTTGGTCACTGTGACCTCATCAAAGAGTATAGAATAAATGCATAATACCCACCTTCCAATTTCCAAAGTTTGCTTCCTTGGAAGAGTATGAAATGTAACAAACTTGCCGAATTATCTTTGCCCATCCTGCTTTTCAGCATGTGGCCTCTTCAAACTGGTTTCAGAAATGAAATATAAGCAGGAAATCTTCCACTTGATGCTACTATCTATAATTTGCTGGTGAACTGGATTCTAGAGACTTGACTTCTCAAGAATTTGGGTTATGTGAGATGGTCATTTTTGTTCCCCATCCGGAGCGAACATAAAGGCTCTTTGTGTCTCTTTGAAATTTTCCCTTATTGTTTCCCCCTGTTCTTTATTTATCCCCTGGCCCTAAGGTTCAACAATAAGTGGTTGAGATGGTTTTTACTGCGTGTCTAACAAGCTCACATAAAATCTAATGACATAAATAATAGTCAGCTGTAACCAAGGTCTCTTGCCTCGTCTCCCCCGTGTCTGTTATAAAGGAACGGCATGTAAGCTTACTTGTGCACACACGCACACACGCACACGCTCATGCACTCTCTTAAAATTCCGCATAAAAACTCCACTTCTGAAATTATCCAGGATCTCCTTGAGTGGTTGGTTCTAAATTCCAGAGGCTCAAAAGGTTTATATATTACTGACAGATCATGCTCACCCTTTGCGTTGTCCGGATACGCTGTCCTCAGGCTCTGCTCCTCCGCAGCCCGCAGCCCCATCAGCGCACTGTTGGCATCAACACGCATTCACAGTTATGTGAAGCCCCAACAATTCGCGGACGTTTGCAGAGCAATTCACTGATGGCGGGAAGATCCCCTGGAGAAGGGATAGGCCACCCACTCCAGTGTTCTTGGGCTTCCCTTGTGGCTCAGCTGGTGAAGAATCCACCTGGAATGAGGGAGACCTGGGTTCGATCCCTGGGATGGGAAGATCCCCTGGGGAAGAGAATTGGCTACCACTCCAGTATTCTGGCCTGGAGAATTCCATGGGATCACCAAGAGTCAGACACGACTGAGCAACTTTCACTTTCACTTTTGCTGATGGCAAAGGCAAAATCTGAACCTCTCTTGTTACTCAAGAGAAAAGACAAATCAGTAGTGGTTGCTTTAATTCAATTATTCTACTTCCACAAACTTACACTAAAAATAAAGTTTCACATAGGTACAAAGACTTAAGTTAAAAGAATTCTTTTTGCAGCAGAGCAAAAGCCTGGAAGTAACCTAAATATCCATGAATAGGAGTCAGGTTAAATAAACGGTAGTATACCTACCCTTGGCACACTATACATCTGTTGAAAAGAATCCACTAATACGGATCTCTCTGAGCTGTTGTGATAGGTGAGGAAACAAGAACTACGTGCATGACACGGTCCTGGAGGGTTTTAAATATGAGTATAGTTAAATGCCCATATTCGCATAGAAAGTTTCCGGAAGGATGCAAAAACAACCGTTAACTCATTTTCTCTGGGGAGGGAACTAGAGGGAAAAGATGTAACAGACAATCTGTAGGCTCCTCCACGGAACAGCAAAATTCACATTTGTTTCAAATGCGCATGAAACATTTACCAAAAATAGAACTTCCGGGCCATAAATCGTGAAGTCCCATTACATTTAAAAGGTTTCAAGGAATAAAAAGTACATACTCTGAAGTAACACACTTCTAAATAACCCATGTGTGATAGTTAATTTTCAAGGAATAAAAAGTACATACTCTGAAAATAGGGGAAGTAAAAGGAAGATTTTTGGAAAATTCGCAAATATCCAAAAGCGAAATAACACACTTGTAAATAACCCATGTGTGAGAGTTAATTTTATGTGTCAGGAAGAGAGAGAGTTCTCCCTTCCTCTGCCTTCTTCTACCCGAATCCTCAATGGATTGGCTGATGCCTACCCACATTGGTTAGGGCATATCTTCTCTACTCACTAATCTCTTTGGAGATACCTTCACAGCCACACCCAGAAATAATGTCTTACTAGCTCTCTGGGCCTCCCTTGGCTCAGTCAAGTTGATGCATAAAATAAACCATCCAGAATATGTTTTTTTTTTAAACTTTCAAAACCAATAATAAGAAAACAACCCGATAAAGAAATTGGCAAAGTACTTTAACAGACACTTCAACAAAGAATATACCAGCACAGCCGGAAAAAAAAGAAAAGCACCTGACTGGAACTTCCCTGGGTGGGTAAGAATCTGCTTTCCAAAGCCGGAGGCACAGGTTCAATCCTGGTGTCTAAGATCCCGCACGCCGCAGGGCAACTGAGCCCATGCACCACGTCTAGAGAGAAGCCCTCACCCCACCACGAAGAGCCCTAGTGCTGCAGCTGAGACCCATCAGAGCCAAAAATAAAATAAAGAACTATTTTGTAAAAAGCACATGACTAGAGTGCTGCGTTAGTCAGAGAAATGGAAATTAAATCCTCAAACACACACCCCTTAGAATGGCTGTAATTACAAAGACTGGCCACACCAATGAATGGCAAGGATGCAGAGCAGCTAGAATCCCCTTAACCTTGCTGGTGAGAGTGTGAAATGCTACAACCACTTTGGAAAAAAAGTTTGCAGTTGCTTATGAACCAGTAACCACAGTCTCTCATAACGAGAAAGGTCATGTCTATGCAGACTGATGAGTACTGATGAGTGAATGATCATAAAAGCTTTAGTCCAGCCAAAAACTAGAATCAACCCAAATGTCCATCTCCAGGTGAACAGATAGGGATACATCCACCCAATAGAGTGGTACTCAGCAACACAGAGAAATAAACTAGCGATAAACATAGCAACATGGATTGAATCTCGGAACAGTTCTGCTGGTTGAAAGAAGCCAGAAAAGTGTGTTTGTATGTGTGTGGACACCACATACTAAGTGATGCCATTTGTTTAAAACTCTAAAAAATACAAACTAATTTATGGTGAAAGAAAGCAGACCTATGGTTGGCTAGGGAGTGGGTAGCAGGAGGAAGAGACTACAAGGGAATTACAGAGAAACCCTTGGTGCTGGATTTGTTCATTATCTTCATTGTGGTGGTGGGTTCATAGATGTGACCGTGTGTTCAAAACTTATCAAACTGTGCTCTAAGTATGTATGGTTATTTTGTATGTCAGTTATACCTCAACAGTTGTTAAAATAAGTAAAAACATTGAAAGGGGAGAAAGAAAAAGAGTGAAATGACTCCAGGAAAGATTACTATAATTTGCTGTATAGCATGTGCACCTCTGACTTTGTCCTTGAACTTTGACCCTTCATTCTAAGAATGTATAAGGTTGGGGAAAGCTGCTTTTTTTGGCACCCCTAATAAATTGACTTCACCTAACACCTTATTGGGACATTTCTTAGGTAGCTGGTGTTTCCTCCTCTTTTTAATAATATTTGCCTGAATTTTAATGGGGCCAACCGGTGTTTTCTAAGCCTCCACAGTCTTAGAACTACCAAGTGAATCAGGATAAACTTTATTTATGACTCTTAAGCATCTGTGAATTTATTTACTGCCTTTTCCTCATCCTCCAGAAGAAAGTCTTTGCTAGTTTGATGTTTTGGAAGTCTCTAATGCTGTGTCCCAGAAATTTGGGGGAGCTGGAGACAGCCCAGCCGTTCTACAACTCAAAATCACATCTTTTTTTATTATGTCCTTAGTCTGCTAAGTTTTATAAATATTAAATAAATAAAATTCAATCCCTTGGGTTTGGGAGGGAAATAGTCCTTCCAGGGTAGGAAAAAATTAGTGGCTTGCCAAGTATTTTTAGACAAAAGCGTTTCTCCCCGCCACCCCAATGATCCAAGAACTGGCAATTATGGAAGGAAAGATGGAGTCCACAGGGTACATTTGGGAGCTAAAACAAGCAGATGTAAGATGAGAAAGTGGGATGGGAGGTCCTCTAAGGTTCCACACTGGTTTACAGTTCTGTCACTCTAGCGACACAGGCAGACCCAAATTTTAGTTCTGGCTTTATCGCTCATTTGCAGGGTTACAGGCTTACATCATCTCCATAAGCCTCAGTTCCCTCATTAGTTAAATAAAGATAATAAAGTCTAGTAAAATGCATTTAAAACTTCTGTGCTTAAAAACCAACACAACTTGGATGCTGCCTCTGGGACTTAAGTCCTGCGGGGTGCTGACCACTTGTTCACTGTGGATCATTAGACAATTGCCCAAGGGCAGGAGCCTGGCAGCCTCTCGGCACACTGTGTCCAGAAACGCCACTTCAACGAGAATCCGAAGGTGCCCACCCTCATCCCTGCACCTTCTCACTGGTCCTTCATGTATGTAGGTCTAGTCAAGCCAGAACTCAGTTTAAGCCCTTTGCTGATATCTCCTAATTGCCAGCCCTGTGCTGGATGCTCTTGCCTTACAATCTCAAATTGACAGATTTCTTAACAAGAAAAGCTTAAAGGACTTGCTTTTAAGATACATACAGAAAATGCAGCAAGCTGCCTAGTGACAGGAATGTAGAGAATTCTCCCCACACACCCCCACTCACCCCAAGGGAGGGAGTTTGATAGCCAGCTACGGAGTGAAAAGTGAAAGTTGGTTGCCCAGATGTGTCCGACTCTTTGTGACCCCGTGGCTCCTCTGTCCATGGAATTCTTCACTCAAGAATACTGGAGTGGATTGCCATTTCCTTTTCCAGGGGATCTTCCCAACCCAGGGATTGAACCCTGCATTGCAGGCAGATTCTTTACCATCAGAGCCACCAGAGGAGCCCAGCCAAACACACATGTATATGTTATTTTCCTCCTCCTGTTAGTTTAGGGATTCTCAGACCTTAGGGTATATAGACAGTTGTAAGCACAAAACTCTGTTCACTGAAGTTGTAGCTGCCCACCCTTGCCTCTCTCAGATCCCTGCTCAGCTGTCACCTTATCCACGAGGTGTCCCCTATAAATTAGTGACCCCCCAGCACTCTCCCTGCTCTTATCCGATTTGTTAGTTCTCTGTCACACATGTCCCCACCTGGCATGTTACATGTTTACTTCTCTCTCTGATGTCTCTCTCCTCCCTCTAGTCTGGGTGCTGTGGGAACCAGTGCCTGGAACTATACCTAGTCAGTAAATCTTTGCTGGGTGAATGAATGATTATGAATGAGCAGTTTAAGGAACTTTTGAGAGTTAATTTTGATCCTACATGATCTTTACCTTCACTGCTGCCTTTGAGACCTCCCATTTTGGAGTTAGATGGTTCTGGTATAATCGTTCACAGGAGGAGACACTCAGCCAGCTCTCTGATCTGTCTGCCCTTTCCTTTCCTACGCCAGGTGAATATAACACACACAATGGACCTTCCACACCGGCAAAGGAGGGAGACACAGACAGGCCACCCCGGGCCTCCGACGGGAAGCTCCGAGGCCGGTCTAAGCGGAGCAGCGACCCCTCCCCAGCAGGGGACAATGAGATCGAGGTAACTCCAGATGCTTCCACCCTGTTGAGTGAATGTCACATCCACGTGTAGCTGGAACAGGAGGTGGGGACCAGAGTTCTCTCCAAGTCCCTGGGAGGAAGATGGCCCTTTGTGTTCACAGAGTGTAGTAACAGAAAAGTGCCCTTGATGAGAAGGAGGGAAGAATTTGACTGGCCACACGGAAGCACTGTTGACTGCAAGGCTAGGAAAAGTGACCCTAGACATGGTAACAACCGGTGAGCCAAGACAGCATCACCTGGGGGCCTGGGAAAACCCAGACTGTGCCAACCGCCAGGGATTCCAAGTCAGTAGATCTGGGGCAGGGCCTGAGAAGCTGCATTTCCAGCAGATTCCTAGACAATGTTGATGTGGTGGGAGACCACACTTTGAAAACCTCCAGTAAAAAGAGACACAGATGTATAGAACAGTCTTCTGGACTCCGTGGGAGAGGGAGAGGGTGGGATGATTTGGGAGAATGGCATTGAAACATGTATAATATCATATAAGAAACGAATCGCCAGTCCAGGTTCGATGCAGGATACAGGAAGCTTGGGGCTGGTGCACTGGGATGACCCAGAGGGATGGTATGGGGAGGGAGGTGGGAGGGGGGTTCAGGATGGGGAGCATGTGTACACCCGTGAAAGATTCATGTTGATGTATGGCAAAACCAATACAATATTGTAAAGTAATTAATCTCCAATTAAAATAAATAAATTTAATTAAAAAAGAAAGAAAGAAAACCTTCAGTAAAGATGACATTGGACAGTGGACCTTCCCCATTGGATTGGAGTGATTCTTAACCTCAGCTACTGGTTAGAATCACCCGGGGTGCTTTTGAAAATTCAGATACCCAGACCTCCTCCCAGACTAATTAACTGGACATTGCAGGGAGTTCTAAAAGTTCCCCTAGTGACCCTACTGGGTGTGTGTCGCTCAGTCGTGCCTGACTCTTTGCAGCCCCCTGGACTACAGCCTGGCAGTCTCCTCTGTCCATGGGATTCTCCAGGCAAGAATACTGGAGTGGGCTGCCATTTCCTCCTCCAGGAGGAGGAGGGACAACTTAGGGACTGAACCCACGTCTCCTGCATCTCCTGCATTGACAAATGGACTCTTCTACCACTGAGCCACCTGGGAAGCAATAGTGACCCTCCTACAGCTTAGATATTTATCTATCTGGAGATAGGGGACTGGCTGAAATGAATTTGCATTGTTTCTGTGATTCTGAGTTTTTCAGACAGTGGCTCTCAGTCTGGGCTGCATATAAGAATCTCCTGGGGACTTTCCTCATGGTCCACTGGTTAAGACTGCCCTCCCAATGCAGGGGGTGCCCAGGTTCAATCCCTGGTCAGGGAACTAGATCCCACATATCGCAACTAAGACCCAGTGCTGCCAAATAAATAAGTTTAAAAAAAAGAAGAATCTCTGGGAAGCTTTGAGAAACCTTCATTCTCAAGCTGCAGATCAATGACGATCCAGATCAATGAAGTCAGAGTCCTTGGGAAGAGACCCAGGTGTCAGTATGTTTACGCTCCCTCCATGATTCCAGTGCAGCCCAGGCTCAGAACTACTATCGAAGAGCCGCAGCAGTCCTGATTATAATGAAGCAAGTGTGGGGTTATTGGTCAGGTGCTGACATTTTCCCAAGCAAACAAAAAAGAACAGTGTGCATGAGAGATTGAGGAGACAAGTAAAGGAGACAAATGCCCCCCAAGTCACTCAGTCATGTCCACCTCTTTGTGACCCCATGGGCTGTAGCCCACCAGGCTCCTCCATCCATAGGATTTTTCCAAGCAAGACACTGGAGTGGGTTGCCGTTTCCTTCTCCCAGGGATCTTTCCTGGCCCAGGGATTGAACCCGGGTTTCCCACATTGCAGGTAGACTCTTTACCGTCTGAGCCACCGGGGAAGCTCATGTTATCTATCTAGCTCATGTTATCTGTCTAACTGTTATCTAAGAGAAAAAATGGGCACATGCACAAGTTTCTACTTGTTTGCAGAAGGCAGTCATTTGTCAGCTTGAGTGTGCCATGGGTATACACGGGTAGTGTTGGCAAAGCCTGGGTCACTGTCTTGGTACCCAAATGCAGCATCATCACACCCCTGTTCACAATCCTGTACAAATCTGGCAGCTACAAAGCTCAGCCGGCAAACTCAGATATGCTAAGAAATACCATTTTCATCGTTTCCTTAAAACCAGTGTCATTTTGACTCTGAGTCCCCATCCATCCAGGTGGTGGGGAATTCCATTTCATTACTGGGGCCCTTCCCCCTGCCGGGATTATGTGAGAATCTCAAGGTTCATGTGGTCTCAGAAAACAGAATAATAGGGACTTCCCTGGCAGGCCATTGGTTAAGATTCTATGCTTCCAATGCAGAGGGTGTGGGTTTGATCCCTGGCGGGGGAACTAAGATCCCACATACTGCACAATGCGGCCAATAAATAAATAAGTATGCCCCTGGTTAAAAAATAATAATTTTTAATTTTTAAAAAAAGACAAAATAATAGCCTCTGTTGTCCAGTGTGGCTTGGTGGCTGCTGCCTTTCTCATTTTCAGGATCTGCAGTGGTCATTGGAAGTCCAGCCATTCTCTGGGGTCTCCTGCCATATGTTGGGCATAGAGATCCTTGTTGACAATAAGGACTTTGAGGTATTAGGTACAGTCATTTGGTTGCAAACAACAAAAACCAATTCTGGTTACTTAAGCAAAAAGGAATTTACTGGGAGTAAACGGCATGAAGAGGAAGTGATACAACCAAAGTTATGAAGAATATTATCAAAGGCCATGCTGGGAAATCCAGGGTGCCAGCCCCAACTGCAGAGCAAAACATTTAAAATTCTAACACTATGTCACTCGACGTTTGATTCCAAAGAGGCGGCATCCCATTGGCCTGGTCTAGGTCCTCACTCGTGCCCAGATGGACAGTCCCACCAAGACAGCGCGCAATGGGAAAAGAAAACGGGATGCTCTTCTAAGCCAGTAGGGGCTTCCCTGATGGCTCAGTGGTAAAGAATCCATCTGCCAGTGCAGGAGACAGGGGTTCAATCCCTGGTCCGGGAAGATCCCACATGGCATCGAACAGCTAAGCCCCGATGCCACAACTACTGAGCCTGTGCTCTGGAGCCTGGGAGCCGCAACTACTGAAGCCCATGTGCCCTAGATCCTGTGCTCCGCAACTAGAGAGTGGCTCCTGTTTGCTGCAGCTAGAGAAAAAGCCTACGCAGCAACAAAGACCCAGCACAGCCAAAAATAAATAAATAAAAATTATTTTTTGGAAAGGGGGTGGATGCTGGAGACCCAACAACAACAAATGGCCAATATTAGGACATTTGATATTTAGCCAGTGTTCTCTGGTAGGACGTACTAGTTAACCAGTGTTTACTAGTAGGGCTACGCCATATTCACTAAGAGAGCAGTGGCAGTTGTTTATGGCTGGTGTCTGTTCCGATCATCCCAGAAGTTATTAAGTATTTTGAACATCACTCCCCTCCCCTAAGGCTTCCCAGGTGGCTCAGTGGTAAA
Organism: Bos indicus x Bos taurus; assembly: GCF_003369695.1. NCBI lineage: Eukaryota > Metazoa > Chordata > Mammalia > Artiodactyla > Bovidae > Bos > Bos indicus x Bos taurus. Next base: position 7,803,247 of record NC_040088.1, on the reverse strand, counting down.
CAGCCTGCCTGCCAATGCAGGAGGTGTGGGTTCGATCCCTGAGTCAGGAAGATCCCCTGGAGAAGGGAATGGCAGCCCACTCCGGTATTCTTGTCTGGGAAATCCCACGGACAGAGGAGCCTGGCAGGCTGCAGCCCGTGGGGTTTCAAAAGAGTTGGACACGACTGAGCGACTAAACAACGACTCTTCCCTGTGCTTGGTCAGCCTCTGGAGGTACACCCAGCCATCTCCTCCGAGAGCTGGACTGCCCTAGGAACCTGCCACAGAGCATGTGTTGCCACTGCTCATGGCACCATTCTCAGTCCAGAGGATTCTGTCCTTGCTTTTCCTCTAATTCTTAAAGCCACCACCTTCCAAAACCAAAGAGACTTTGCACAAACCCTTCAGGAGATTAAGCCTTTGCGAAAAGTTAGAAGAAAATGTACTGGCTCCAGGTTACCCTTGCTTTCTGCCCTCCCAGATGCCTGAGGATTTTCTACCAGCTGGAAGTTGCAGAGCTATAGAAAATCCCGGAGAGCAACTCACACTTTACTATTTTTAAAAAATGTATTAAGTCACTAACGTGGTTTCTGCTCTAGGTAGGGGATAGTGGGGGCAGAGAGACATTTTTCCATTAAGCTGAGAAAGGGGTGGGGTGGCATGGAAGTGGGGGATTATGGGGTGATATTTTTCTAGAAACATCTGCTGCTTGATTCCAGAGTAAGTACCACTGGGCAGGAACAGTTGAAAAGGCGTGAGCTGTGTTTCACTGCCGTGCTTAATTTCAGCATGGAGGGTTTGCGCGAGTCGCACCTCCTAAGTCTTTGGTACTGTTACTAATGACCGTAGCCCACGAGAGAGAAATTAGGTAGAGAAGTGGAAAGAAGGAAAATTCGGAGTCTGTATTAGTTAAAATCCCTTGACTGCAGGTGCCAGAAACCAACTGGAGCTGGCTAAAGTGAAAAAGCAGAATTTATTTTAAGGATACGGGGATTCTCTTAGAACTCATGAGCCAAGGGGACAGCCAGTGTCGGCAAGATACTGTAACCAGAAGGTGGGAGAGGCCAGGAAACGCATTTACACCTTCTCGCCCCACGTTCCACAGTGTAGGTGCTAGAATCCCCAGGCAGGAATGTCCCTTCAGTGTACAGGTTACTGGGCACGGCTCTCCTCCAGGCCCCTCACTCTGTGCTCACAATCAGTCACTCAGTCGTGTCCGACTCTTTGCGACCCTATGGACTGCAGCCCACCAGGCTCCTCTGTCCATGGAATTTCCCAGGCAGGAATACTGGAGCAGGTTGCCATTTCCTCCTCCAGAGGATCTTCCCGACCCAGGGATCGAACCCACGTCTCCTGCATTGGCAGGCACATTCTTTACCACTGAGCCAGCTGGGAAGTCCTCACTAAAGCCAGCTGAGAAGCCCTTGCTTCTCAGTAAAACCAAGTCCTACAAAAGTCTTGGATCGTGTTTCCCTCTCTCCAACCTCTGTTCCTCTTCCTCCGCAGAGTGGCCTGGCCTGGCCTCCAGATCATGTTGCCAGCAACAGCCACCCAAAGACGATGAATTTCTTTCCAGGCTCCAGTTTTGAGTTCCCGAGGAAAGGCTTCTGACCCAGTGGGGTTAGGGGCCCAGCCCTGGCCCAAACCCTGGTGGGCTAAAAAGTTAGGGTCATCAGCAGAATGGCCACCGCAAACAATATACCCACTAAAAATCTAGGGCAGGGAGATAGAATGGTGGCCTAGTGAGGAAGAGGGACAGTCCCTCTTCAGAGGAAATATAGTCAATAAATTAAGGGACTCTGCATTAAATTTGAAAAATATTCGTTGATTTTCTTAAAAATCCTCTTACCAAAGTATCTAAGTTTAACTGATCCAACCCAGTTGGATAAATTAGGACTTAGCATATTTAACCCCCCACAGTGATTTTCAAACACTTTTTGCCTTGACCTATAATAGGAACAATACTTATTATCATGACCCAGAATATATATACACATAATTGTAAGCAGAGCAAAAATTTCACAAAGTAATATTCAAGTCTACTAATTGTTTTGAAAACCTCTGTATTCATTGATCTTTTTCCTTTGAGATATTACCTTTCTCTTCACTTTTAAAGGCATTACAGATGTGTAAATACAACCCCTGACCCCCCAGAGGGTTTTCCAAGGTGGCCCACTCAAGTTGGTAGACTAAGTAGGTACCTTTGCTGCCCCCAACACCAGCGACATAAATGATCAGTCAGCCCTTTTGTTCTTAAAAATAATGATCACCAGAAAAATTAAGAAAACCTACAGTATGAAAAATTATGGCCAAGATAAATGAATAGGATAAATGACAAGAGAGGTAATTTAAGAAACAAAAGAGATCATAGAAAAATTCTCTTTGGTTTTCTGCCGGGGTCCAGCCCCGATGGGTCCAGGGAATTCGAAGCGGGGACGGCATCGGCAAGGATCAGGAAACAACTGCTTAATTAAACGTTAATTAAGGATATAAAGAGTAATAGAATAAGGATAGCTCAGTGAGGAAATTCAGTGGAGAAAAGAGGCTGAATAATTCAGCCAGAAGGTGAGAGCAAGAACGACATGGGGAGACCAAGTTTTGGTGAACAAGGCCCGCACTTTATTTTCCAAAGTAGTTTTTATACCTTAAGTTATGCATAGAGGATAATGGGGGAAGGGGTAGAGTCATGCAGTAAGCCAGGCTTTCTTCCTGCAGACTTATCATATGCAAAAGTTTAGGTGATTTGCATCATCTTCTGGCCCGGAGGCCTGTTAACATTTTAAGACCCTTTCTTCAGAAAACTTATTTTTCTCTAAAGGTGATTAGTCAAGCGCCACCCTCAAAAGCGTTAGATAAAGTTGCATTCCTACAGAGCAAAGGTGTGGTGAGCTATAACAAGAAAAAGAATTAACTCAAGGGTCCCAGGTTGCAAACATTAAAGCTACTATTTACACCAATTATATTAATCAATACACTGCCAGGGACACAGCAGGTAAGGGATATGGAGACTTAGCAGCAAACATTGGCCCAACAAGTGAAAATCCCTTCACCAATACAATTTCTAATCAATCTTTTAACTGCACAAAGGACTCTGTATTTAGACAGTTTAGAACATCTCATGCCTCTCACGGTTGGGAGGCTCTGAGCAATCACATGTGGCCGGAAAAACCTATTCAGGCAGGCTAGAGGACTTCCAAAGGAGTTTGTAGGTTGAAACACTGTCACACCCAGGAATTATTAACTGGAGCTGTAAGTTAACTCTTTTTTTCAGAGAGAGGTAGTGGGGGACAGCCCCCCATAAAGTCAGAGGTGTAGGTGAAAGCACAAAGCAGAAAGTAGGCAGACTCTGGTTTGGGGAGTAGATGCTCGAGAATTTCCAGGGGGACTCCTGAGGCTCGATCCCGCCTTTGCGTATGCCAAGCCTCCTTCCTCATGACCTTTGCCACGGGCGGAGCTCGCTCCCAGCAGTTTTCTTATCTTGTATCCACAGAATAAGAAGTGCGGGCTAATGGAAAAGAAACACGCAGAGACAAAGAAAAAGCTACTGTAGATTTTTAAATGATAGACTCAAAAGTTTCATAGAAAGGTTAGAAGAGAAAGTTAAAGACATCTCTGAGAACATTTATTAAAAAAAATTATAGAAAAAATATTTTTAAAGGATAAGTAATATCAATCCAAAAGGTCTAATTTGACTGTTGGAAATTCCAGAAAGAGAGAACAGTGGGAGAGATGAGAGGACATTATTTAAAGAAATAAGATTGAAATTATTTGAATGCTGAACAGTATGAGTGAAAAAAGACTACACCTAGATATATCCTCATGGGATTTGAGGATACCAAATATAAAGAAAAGAGCCTAAAAAATCCAGAGAGGAAAAAAGTAAAACCTACAAAGAACTGAAGATCAGTGAAACATCAGACTTCTCATTAATCATGCTGGATACTACAAGATAGAGGGATTCTTTCAAAGCTCTAGACGGCATTATTTTCCCATTGGAATTCTGCGCTTAGAGGAACTTTATAGCGAATTAAAGGTATGATTAGATTTGTAAAAATGCAGCAAGATTACTTTCTATGCACCCTCTTAGAAAAAGCAACCTAAGGATATACTCAAGCAAAACAAGGAAGAAACCCAATAAAGAGATTTAGGATCCAGAAAACAGTGAATCTGACCCAGAAATGCAGTGAAGGGGAGTCTCAGGATCCTAGCTATGTGGCAACCCTAAAGATGATCCAGTCCACATTGGAACATTCTGTCACAGAGGAAGAACATCTTTGATATAGAGGGTGTGGCTAAATTTGAGATTCTAATAAAGAGACCATATTGGAAACAAAAGAATTAAATCAGTTAATAAACTCCAGCAAAAATAAAAGTTATTCCAGACAGGCATGATTCCTATGTGAAAAAAACTGAGCTATGACATGATTTTAATCAAGATGGAGTACAAGAAAGGAGAATACATATGACCTTAGTGGCAGAAACGGTTTCCTTAAAGTCATTCTGGAGGGGACTTCATGGTGGTCCAGTGGCTAAGACTCCACACCCCCAGTGCATGGGGCCAGTGAACTAGATCTGGTCAGGGAACTAGATCCCACCTGCCACATCTAAGAGTTCACCAAAGATGGAAGATCCCACATGCCGCAACGAACACTTGATGGAGCTAAATAACTACGTTGTTTTTTTTTTTTTTTTAATAAAATTAAAATAAATGGGCTCCAGAGTTATGACACTGGCTACAGAGAAAAGGAAGTAAAATCCTAGCTCATTACTTGGCTCTTCAGTGAACAGTAATCACAAGATGTAAATAAATGCCCTTTACTGGCTACCAACTTTTAACATCAACATGAAGACAGAGCACTTAAGGTAGTTATAAAACCCAATGCACGAACCAGTTTATCCACACTGACAAGGCAAAAGTAAGGCTGAAGCTCAAATACTGGAGAGGGGAGGAGCTAGTGGAAAGGGTGAAAGTGAAGTCGCTCAGTCGTGTCCGACTCTTTGTGACCCCATGGACTGTAGCCTACCAGGCTCCTCCCTCCATGGGATTCTCCAGGCAAGAGTACTGGAGTGGGTTGCCATTTCCTTCTCCAGGGGATGTTCCCCACTCAGGGATCGAACCTGGGTCTCCGGCATTCCAGGCAGACGCTTTAACCTCTGAGCCACCAGGGAAGCCCTGGTGGAAAGGGTAGGGACACCAATATCCATATTTTCCATATTGAGCTTGCTGTTTTAGCCAAGAGAAAATATCCAGAGCATATGGGAATTGGAAATAGAGCAGTTCACATATGTGAAAAACATAAAATTCTGGAGAAACGGGGGAGATTACCATGAGCTAAACCTTCGTCTTTCACAATGCCCAGTCTAAAGTGGGCAAATCAGGGATTTACCTGGGGGTCCAGTGGTTAAGACTCCACCTTCCAATGCAGGGGGCACAGGTTCAATCCTTGGTCAGGGAACTAAGTTCGTACATGCTTCGAGGTGCAGCCAAAAATCAAAAAAGTAAAAATAGAAACACACAAAAAATGAGTAAAGTTGGCAAACCAATAAGTGAAAGTATGTAATTTAGAGTTATAAAGGTAATCACCAGAACTGCTAAAAACAAACTCTCAGAAGTAGCTAGGCTTATGGTGAGCAGTCAACGTAAAATGGTAGTATTTCATTTTGTCAAATGAGTTCTATGATTTTTATTGTTGGTTTTGGACTGAATTCCTCCTTTTTTGAGCTTTTATGTGAAAGGCAAGAACAGGCATCTCAGTTCTGGCATCTTTGGGTTGACAGGGACCCCCAGGATCAGCCATCAGAATATATTTTACACAGTTGAGGTTGAATGGAGACTCAAGGACCCATCCATGAGTCACATGTTTTAGAAATTAGAGATAATGTTTTTCAAGACATCTTTCTCCTCCCAGGGAGTTAATTTCTGCAGACATCAAGTCAGATGCAAGCAAATGTATTTATCTCCTTTCTCTCCCTCTCTTTCATCCCAGCGTGTGTTCGTGTGGGACCTGGATGAGACGATAATTATTTTCCACTCCTTACTCACGGGGACTTTCGCCTCCAGATACGGGAAGGTAAGAATCATGTTGTCTCTCTGTTTCTCTTTTTTTTTTCAGCATAACAGTCTGTCCAGCTGGTTTATCCTGGGAATTGTGGGGGCAGCTGGTGAGGCAGCTTCTCCAACAAATGCTGCCCCTTTGTATCACCCCAGGTTTGAGAAGTCCTATAGAATTTTCCCTTGACATGTGAAAATTCAATCAGCTTCCCCCATTGTCTGCCTTGCCTTTTCTTCCAACACATGAAACAGTCAACATCCACTTGATCGGATGTAAGCTTGTAGTCTTCGCCTGTCTCCCTCCTCCTAAGAGGGCTAGGAGATGCTTCAGCCAAACCCAGGAATCCTAGCTGGAAAGTGAGGTAAAGTACTTTTCTTCCTCCCTATTGTTTATCTTAGTATCTCTGGCAGATGAATTTAACTTTCCTCCCATTTTTCTGAGACAAGGGGGAGGCATTTTGTCAGCTCCAACAGCTTTGCAAATGTATCATCGACAAATTATGTCGAGGAACCATCCAGTTAGAATTTCAGGCAGATGCTGTTGGTGGACTGGTGGTCCATGCAAGAACCACCAAAAACCCCTTAAAAATGCAAAAATGAGGGTTTCCCCAGTGGCTCAGTGGTAGAGAATCCGCCTGCAATGCAGGAGATGCAGGTTCGACCCCTGGGTCTGGAAGATCCCTGGAGAAGGGCATGGCTACCCACTCCAGTATTCTTGCCTGGAGAATACCATGGATGGAGGAACCTGTCGGGCTACAGTCCACGGGGTCTCCAAGAGTCAGGCCAAGCAACAGAGCATGCATACAATGCAAAAATGAACCCAACTGCTAAAACCCAAACCCTGCTGATTCTTTGCATCCATCCTGAGGGCTTGGTATCAACCGCCCTGTGGATGCTCCAGATGTCTGCCATCTCTTCAGGGAGACAGGTAGAGGTGGAGGGGTGGGGCTTTGGGGGACAGACACAGAATCAGCTTTTCTGAGTTAAGCGACCTGTCAGCAGCTGCTTCCACGCATGAGTGGGAACCAGGAGACTCACCAGCGCCTGGAAAATATTTCTGTTTCTGTTTAGAGCCCAGGAATATGATTTGACATCACCTCATGGCTTTTCCAGCTGCTCGTGTTTTTTATGAGGGTTGTAACAAGCTGGATGTGTAATTAGCAAGATAGATTTATCGTCTGCCGTTACGTTGTAAAGAATGTTAAAATGGTGTTGGTGGTGCAGAAACCTCTCGGCGAGGAGGAATGCCGTTAATACGTCTAGCAGTGCCTGCGGGAAATCCGGCATGCGTTTTTGGAGCGTGCACAGCTTAGGGAAAGGATGGCAGAGTCCAGAGCTGCTGAAAGCAGACTTGGCAGCTATTGCAAAAAAAAAAAAAAAAGAAAGAAAGAAAATGGGCTTTCCCAAAGGGGCTGCAGTAGCGAAATGCCCACCCGGGCTGGGTATTCTGTGGTTCTTAACCACCCAGATAAAACCATCTCCCCTAAGAACCATTCCTTCACTCTTCTTGCCCTTCAAGAAGTTCCACTACTTCACGCAACAATTTGGTTTCCATGGAGGGCTTTGTAATCTTGCGTATGATTTTTGTGTCTGTGTCTCACCACCACTTTTTAAACCAAATTATGCTCCTACTGCTGCTGAAAATTTGAGGGTATGGAAAGCTGGAGAGGGAAAGTTTAAGAGATGACAAGCATTTGTTTTCTGCGTCTATGTCTCTATTTCTGCTTTGCAAATAGGTTCATCTGTACCATTTTTTCCTAAGGAGGATGGGATGAATTGGGAGATTGGGATTGACATATGTACACTACATATAAAATGGGCTTCCCTGGTGGCTCGGTGGTAAAGAATCCGCCTGCCAGTGCAGGATGAGAGTTCGATTCTCGGGTCAGGAAGATCCCCTGGAGAAGGAAATGGCAACCCACTCCAGTATTCTTGCCTGGGAAATCCCATGGACAGAGGAGACTGGCGGGCCACAGTCAGTCCATGGGGTCACAAAAGAGTCTGACATGACTTAGCGACTAAACAAAAATACTGTGTATAAAATGATAACTCATGAGAATGATATGGCACAGGGAACTCTCCTCAGAGCTCTGTGGTGAACTAAATGGGAACGATACCCAAAAAAGGAGGGATATATGTATACGTATAGGTGATTCAACCCACTCCATTTTTGCCTAGAAAATCCTGTGGACAGAGTAGCCTGGTGGGTTACAGTCCATGGGGCTGCAAAGAATCAGACACAACTGAACGGCTTTCATTTTCATAGGCGATTCACTTTGCTATACAACAGAAACCAACACAACGTTTTAAAGCAACTCCAATAAAAAATACATTCAGTAAAAATTAAAACAAATTACAGGCTCACTTAAGGCAGGGACAAAGCTCAGAGCTCTCTTCTGGGCCCCATGGCACCTGGTGCATGTCAGTCCTCATCACTAGCCAGCTCTCTGCAGCCCGCTCACCTGTTCACCACCACCTTTCCCTGCAGCTCTCTGGTCTCCAGTCTTGCCCTTTCCAGCCACCTACAGAGAGATCATCCTAAAATGTAAGCCTGGTCTCTCCTCTACTGAAAAATTGTCAGTGGCTTCCCTGTAGAGAAACCCTAACCCCAGCCTCCACGGCACTTCACGAGCTGGCTCCTTCCCGTCTCTCCCGCCCTGTTTCCTGCAACTTATCCAGAGTTGCTTTCTGTCCTCGTAACCTTCCACATTCTCCCCATCTATCCTAGGTTTCTCTCAGCATCAGAGCCTGAGGCCAGGAGGGAGTGAGTGCTGGTAGTTTAGCCGGGGGGTGATCCCAGGGAGCACTGGGCACAGAGTGGGGAAGTGAGGTGGGGAGGGGAAGGCAGCCTCTACAGGGTACGTGAATATTGGGTTGGCCAAAATGTTCATTTGGGTTTTTCCATAACATATTAGCTATTAACAAGAAGTAGCTATGGCTGCAGGTAACTGGGGCTCAGAGCTATTGGGGACCTCTGGGAGACTCACCTCAGAGGTTATAGCCCAAGGAGCAAGGATGATGAGATATTTATCTACAAATTCCCTTCCATCATGGGTTGAGGGATTCTTCTAGGGGTGTTAGCTCCCTGAATTGGCCTGCCCCGTGGAAACTCTAGGGCAGGAAATCACAGGTTCTAACAGGAGAGAGCCTCTGCTTGCTGAGAGGACCTGGAAGAGGGGCATACTGGAGGTTTCTGCTATAATCTAGAATGTTCTAGAAAGTTGGTGTACTTAGGTTAGCTCACACTTATCTTTCAGTTTCCATTTTCAGTGTAACTGCCTCCAAGAGGACTTTCCTAACCACTCCCATCTACATTGCATCTCTTCCCATAATTCTTATTTTTCACTTGCAATTACGGAATTCCCTGGTGGTCCAGTGGTTAGGGGGCTTTCCCAGTGGTAAAGAATCCGCCTGCCGATGCAGAAGATGAGGGTTCGATCCTGGGGTCAGGAAGATCCTCTGGAGAAGGAAATAGCAACCCACTCCAGTATTCTTGCCTAGGTAAGCCCATGTACCCAGGAGCCTGGCGAGGAACAGTCCATGGGGTGGAGTCAGACACAACACCACTGGCCGACTGACGCGCTCACCAGAGGTTAGGACTCCATGCGCCCATTGCTGAGGGCTCAGGTTCCATTCCTGGCCAGGGGACTGAAAATCCCACGAGCCATGTGACGTGGCCAAAAAATTAAAAATAAATAGAATTATGTACTCATTCTCTGTCTCCCTGCTAAGTTGTATGTGCCCTGAGCACAGTGACCATGAACATTTTTTTATCAACCCACCTAAGCACAGTGCACAGACCAGATTGCTCAATGGGTATTTGTTGGGAGAATGAATCGGGGTGGTCCTCTAGAATGAAAGCAGCATGACGACAGGCGCTTTTTTTCCCATTTTGTTCATTGCTTCGTCCCCAGAGCAAAGAACAGTGCCCCCTACTTAGCAGGCATCAAATAAATATTTGGTGAATGAAGGGAGGAAGGAAAGAAAATAGTATCAAAACAAAAAATTCCTAACTGGGGGCCACCCGCCAAATTCTGCCTGCAGACATTTGTGTTTTGCCCCTAGAGTGTTAGAAAAAATGTGAATTTGTCGCCAACATTTCAAAAACCAGGAGGTTGCACAGACCAAAATAATCGCGATGTCCAAGTCTTCTTGAAAAATTAGAAAATCTGGCAATCCTGCACTCCCAGGTGGCAGCAATCAGCAGGAGCTGAGTAGCCGCTGCCCAGTTAGTGGGGGTGGACGCTCTCCAGCCCATCCACGGCCCCACCTGGCCTGTTTAACCCATTTAGGGGACCTTCCTGACCCCACTGGCACCTGAGTTTCAACATCTGTCTTAAAATTTCAGAACCACAGAAGTTAGAGCTGGAAGGACCTGGGAGATCATCACATCCAGTGAGTCTCCATGGGACAGTAGGAGAAACCAAGGCCCAGAGAGAGTGAGGTCACCCAGGGGATAACAAGAGGCACGCCTCAGGCTCATGTGCCTCCCTGGATACTCTCACAAGGTCCAGGGAAAACTAAGGTGAGATGCTCTTGGAGACCCCAGGTCTCCTGTGCCATCATCATCCCTCTTCTAGACTCTTCCATGAAATTAGAAGATGCTTGCTCCTTGGAAGAAAACTATGACAACCCCAGACAACATATTAAAAAGCAGAGACATCACTTTGCCGACAAAAGTCCATATAGTCAAGGCTTTGGTTTTTCCAGTAGTCATGTACAGAGGTGAGAATTGGACCATAAAGAAGTCTGAGCACCAAAGAATTGATGCTTTTGAACTGTTGTCCTGGAGAAGACTCTTGAGAGTCCCTTGGACTTTAAGGAAATCAAACCAGTCAATCCTAAAGAAAATCAACCCTGAATATTCATTGGAAAGACTGATGCTGAAGCTGAAGCTCCAATACTTTGGCCACCTGATGTGAAGAGCCCACTCATTGGAAAAGACCCTGATGCTGGGAATATTGAGGGCAGGGGGAGAGGGGGGTGACAGAGGATAAGATGGTTGGATGGCATCACTGACCCAATAGACATGAGTTTGAGCAAACTCCAGGAGATAGTGATGGACAGGGAAGCCTGGTGTGCTGCAGTCCATGGGGTCACAAAGAGTTGGACACGACTGAGTAGCTGAGTCAGCCTGACCCCTCTCCCCACTCCCCAAGCCAGAAATGGCTCTTCGGGAACCAGACACTGGCTGAGATTGGAAGTCACATCACTTGAGCCGGCATTGATGGACTCTGAATCCTTTCTTGACTCCCCAGCCTTCCACCCCAACCCCTGATTTATGAGCAGCCCATAACTTTTTAGGATGTGATTGTATGTGTCAAAAAGAGATGAGTGGGAAGGCCCAATCTGGTAACCAACTTCAGGGCCTCTCTAGATCCATGAATGTTACCAAATGCAATGCTTCCAAAAGTAATTTTTTAGGAAAAGCTCAAACAATGAAAAAAACAACTCTTATCTGTACACTAGCTTGTTCTCGTGGGGATCAAAAGTCAGCTGCTTCTGGTGGCAGTCTCCTTCACCCCGATCATGGGGGTCTCAGGTAGAACGCCACGGTCAGTCCTTCAAGACTTTGGACAATGACCTCCAGCTCTCCTAGGTGAGTATGGTTGGTTGGTTGGTTTTGCTAAATCTAGCCACTCTAAGAGAGACCCAAAGTAACCATGGCTCAAACAAGATAGACGTTTACTCCCCTCACCTTGCAGTCCAGGCATAAGCAGTTCAAGCTGATAAGGCTGCTGCCCAACACCAGGGACAACGGCCCCTTCCATCTTGTTCTCCTCCATCCCTGGAGCATTGCCCTCATTGCCAAGGTGAAACGGCTCACCCCTGCGTCTGCATCTATCCAGTGAGAAGGGAAGCAGGAAAAGGAATCCACTCCTCTCTTTTTCAGTTTTATTTTTTTCCCCTCCCTTTGAAGGGCTACAACCAGAAGTTGCACAGATCGTTTTTGCTCACATACCATTGACTGCGACTTGATCGCATGGCTACCTCTAGTTGCAAAGGAGTCTGGGAAGTGTAGTCTAGACACATGCTGTATTAAAATTCAGGGATTCTAGGATTCTGAGAGGGGGAAAAAGGAAGAAGGTATATTAGAGGACAGCTAGCGTTTTCTGGCACAAAGTCACCATGCAGTAAGAGGAAGAACCATGAAAGAGAAAATTGTTGAGGAAGAGTAAAATTTGCCCTGTTCAAGAGACCTAGAGGGCAATTGTATTTGTGTGTCTGAAGCTCTGAAGGGAGGTCTGGGCTATAAACTTGGACGACAGTGGAGGGGATACAGAGGAGCAGGGGGAGTGTGAGCCCCATTCTGCAGATGGAGTAACTGAGATACAGACAGGTTATATAGTCAGGGTATTCACAATGGAACTAAAATACATGGCCTTGACTTTTGGCCCCCAGTTCCTTCTCTTTGTGCTCTTCTTATAGCTGCAGCTACACAAAGCATGTTATTAATAGCTTATATCAAGCAGGACACTCAGCTTCAGCACTCTGAATTGTTTAAACTACAAAGGGAATTTATTAGATCACAATAATTGAAAAGCCCAGAGGTAATGGGATTCAGGTTGGGCTGGATCCAGAAGCTCAGTATCTTAGGACTTGGGTCTTTCTGCATCCCTCGGCTGACTTTTTCCATGTGGCAACTCCTTCCTAGAAATCCCAGCTGAAAAAGAAGACCTCCTTTCCAAATTCCAGCACAACTCCCAGGCTTGAATCTCATTGGCCCAAACTAGGTCAAATGGCCACCCATGTATCAAAGTCTGTGGCCCTCTGTAGCCAGCCTAGGTCAGGAGCCTGGCATTGAGGGAACAGAGGAGCAGGTCAGCTCTACCCCAACCACATGGGAGTGAGAGGTGTGTCCTGAGTGGGCTCTGCAGGTCACGACCCTCTGTACATCCACACCAAGGGCCAGGATGGGGCTGTTGTGTTGAGCACCGTCCAGGAAGCAGAAGTCGTATCAGTTGTGGTCCCAGCCGAAGGGGCGACTCACTGTTTACTTAGGGAAATAAAGAGCTACAGAGCTAAAATGATTAAGGAATGATTCAAAACAGAGTGATTGAATTTAAAACAGAAACTGGGCTGTCTTCCTGTTCCCAATCAGGGCATGTGCTGCTCGAGGCTGTCATCTCTCCACTTCCTTTCCATCTCTTCCCACCCAGTGCTCACAGCCAGAGCATCCCTTTGGTGGCTGCACCTCCTCGCATCTTGTGGATCCATTAGAGGTTCCCTGGAGAGCCAGAGCTGCCAGTGATCGCCGCCTCTTTCCTAACCTCTCCTCCGGCCCCACCTCCCCTCCGGCCCTAAACTCTTATTTTTCCAGCCGGGACTAGACAAATGCAAGGTGGTCAGGAGCCTTTGCCTGTGGCCAGGAAGGGATCCTAGGGAGGACTGGTGAGCAGTCTTTCTGGGTTCACAGTGGGTCAACCCCGATTCCCCCTTTTGTGCCCTGCCTTCCAGGCTGCTCAGTACCGATTGGAAGCTCAGCTCTAGGCCCAGTTGTGGGTATGTGTGTTTTAATAACAGCTTATTGAGATATAATCCACATACCATAAATCTACCATTTCACTGTGTACAATTTTATTAGTTTTTAGTATATTCACAGAGTTGCGCAACCATCACCAGCATCTAATTTTAGATCATTTTCATCACCCCCAAAAGACAGCCCAAACCCTTTAGTAATCACTCCCCATTTCCTCCGGCCCACCCCCACCCCCAGCCCCCGGTAACCACTAATCTACTTTCTGTCTCTATAGATTTGCCTCTTCTGGACACTTCTTATAAATGGAATCGCACAATATGTGGTCTTTTGTAACTAGCTTCTTTCACTTAGCATAATGTTTTTTCAATTATCCGTGTTGTACCATATATCAATACCTCACTTTTACTGTCACATAATTTTAGTGTATGCATAGACTTCGTTTTGTCCATCCATTCATCACTTGATGGACAGTTGGGTTTTGGCTATGATGAATAATGCTTCTGTGAACGTTTGTGTACTAGTTTTTGTGTAGACATATGTGTTCAATTCACTTGGGTATATACCTAGGATTGGAATTGCTGGGTAGTATGGCAACTATATGTTTAAACTTTTGAGAAACTGCAGACTCTTTTCCAGAGTAGTTGCCCCACGTTGCATTCCCAAAAGCAAAGGATAAGGGTTCTACTTTCCCCACATCCTCTCTAGGGCTTGTCACCATCTGACTTTTTGGTTACCGTCCTCTTAGTGCATGTGAAGTGGCATCTCGTGGTTTGGGTTTGCATTCCCCTGATGACAAACTGTGTTGACTAATGACTGATGTTTTCACGTGCTTATTTGGCTAATACCTTCTTTAGGGCGGCCTAGGTGGCCCTAAGAATTCTTCAGTAGTAAAGAATTTGCCTGCCAAGCAGGAAATGCCAGGTTCGACCCTTGGGTCGAGAAGATCCCCTGGAGAAGGAAATGGCAACCCACTCCATTATTCTTGCCTGGGAAATCCCACGGACAGAGGAGCCCGGTGGACGACAGTCCGTGGGGTCACCAAAGAGTCAGACACGACTTAGCGACTAAACAACAATAACTATCTGCTTTGATACCTATTAAATCCTTTCCAGTTTTTTATTGAAATATAGGTGATTTACAAGATTGTATTAGTTTCTGGTATATAGCAAAGTGATTCAGTTACACATATATATTCTTTTTATATTCTTTTCCATCACTTTATTTCAAGATATTGAATATATTAATAATTCCCTGTGCTATAGAGTCATTGTTTAGTTGCTAAGTCATGCTTGACTTTTTTGCAACTCCATGGACTGTAGCCCGCCAGGCTCCTCTGTCCTTGGATTTCTCAACAAGAATGCTGAAATGGATTGCTGTTTCCTTCCTAATCCCTTCCTGAGGGATTGAACTGTTTTTCAAGACATATTCAATATCTTGAAATAAACTAATGGAAAAGAGTATGAAAAGAATATATATGTATAACTGAATCACTTTGCTATATACCAGAAACTTGTACAATATTGTAAATCAGCTCTATTTCAGTAAAAAAAAAAACAGCAAAGGATTTAATAGGTGTTTCTTTAAAGCAGATACTTGTTGTTGTTTAGTCACTAAGCTGTGTCTGACTCTCTTGTGACCTCATGGACTGGCGTCCACCAGGCTCCTCTGTCCAGGGGATTTCCCACCTTGGCAGGCAGAAAGTCTCCTGCCTTGGCAGGTGGATTCTTTACCACTGATCCTCCTGGGAAGCCTTGGGCTATACAGTAGGCCTTTGTTATTTATCTGTTTATATATAGTAGTTTGTACTTGCTAATCCCAAACTCCTAATTCATCCCTCCCCTTTGGTAACCATGAGTCTGTCTTCTGTGTCTGAGTCTGTTTCCGTTTTATAAATAAGTTACTTTGTATGTTTTAGATTCCACATATAACGGATACCATACAGTATTTGTCTTTCTCCGTCGACTTACTTCACTTAGTGTGGTAATTTCCAGGTCCATCCATATTGCCGCAAATGTCTTTATTTCATTTTTTTATGGTTGACTAGTATTTTGACCCACACACATATCTTCTTTTATCTTTTCACCTGTCAGTGGATCCTTTGCCCATTTGTGAGTAGTTCATTTGTCTTTTGTCATTGAGTTGTAAGAGTTCTTTATACATTCTGGATAACACACCATTATCAGATACGTGATTTGCAAATGTTTTCTCCCTTTCTGTGGGTTGTCTTTTCACCTTATTGATGATGTCCTTTGAAGGATATGAAATATTGCAGGGGGAAGGGGTTTAAATTAAAACTTTTTAAAAGTGGCCCAGGAAGGCGCCCTCATGGAGAGGCTGAATTTTGAAAAAAAGACTTAAAAGGAGGTGGAGGAACAGATATCTGCTGTAAGAGCAAGAGGAAACAGCAAGTACAAAGGCCCTGAGGCAGAAGTCTGCCTGATGGACTTGAGGGACAAAAAAAAGCTAACATGTTTGGAACACAACAAGTCAGGGGAAAAATAGTAACTCAACTCGCTTTTCCCCTGAAGAGGGAGCCGTGAGGTTTGAAACAGAGAAAGGACAGACAGGGTCTGAGTTATACTTCTAAAGAGTCTCTCTTGCTGCTCCCCCAGAAAAAGGGGGGTGTCCTGGCTGGAAGCAGAGAGACCAGTGAGGGGACTGCTGGAGCAGTCCCGCTGAAACACGATGGTTGTTTGGACCAGAGTGGGTGAGATGCTGGAAGACGAGCAGTGCAGCATTCTGGACATATTGTGATGGCAGAACCAACCACACATAGAGTGCAAAGCGAGTCCTTATTCTCACCCCCTGGGCTTCAGAGATGTCTTACTCACTGTCCATGGTCTCCCTCTAAAGGGACCTGATCTCTTCTCCCTCTATTGCCAACTAGCACATTCCTCTTGGAAAAAATCTCCCCTTTTTTTTGGAGGGGGGGGGCACATTCACTGTATACCAAGTACTCTGCTGCTGTGAACATGTGTTTTTTGGGTTTTGGTGGGTTTTTGTTGTTAGTTTTGTTTTTTTGAGTTGAACCTAAGTGCCAACATGGAGTTATTCACACTTTGCCCACACAGGCCTCTTCCTTATATCACGTGGGCACATGTATGTTTCCTTGGAGGCCCGTTTGGACTCTCCCTGCTCCCCTCCTTGTAGTTCATCGTGTACCATGCTGTGTACTTCCCTGTAAAGTATGTATTACCTTCTTGTGTGCGTTTATTCCTTCTGCCTGTAGGTGGCGCTGTTTGAGTAGCCCTTTTTCTTCCCTTTCTCCCTCGGCACGGTGGTCCCAGGTCCTTCCACGTGGCCGTATGCCTGCTCCATTGCTCTAACTCAGTGGTCTTCAGCTGGAGGTGACTTTGCCCCCAAAGTGACATTTGGCAGTGTCAACCGCTTTTGGCTGTGGCGACTTGGGGTTTCTTACTAGCACCTAGTGGGGAGAGGCCAGGTATACCGCTAAACATCCTACAAGGCTAGCGGTTTTTTGGCGCCAGGGATGGGTTTCATGGAAGACAGTTTTTCCACAGACCAGGGTAAAGAGGATGGTTTCAGGCACATTACACTTATTGTGCACTTTATTTCTATTATTATTACATCAGCTCCACCCCCGATCATCAGGCATTAGATCCCAGGGGTTGGGAACCCCTGCTGTAACGCACTGGACAGTCCCCCACAACAGAGGATTATCTAGCACCAAACGTCCGTAGTGCTGGGGTTGCGAAACATCACATCCATCTGCTGCTCTGAGTTCCAGGGTTCCTCGTCTTCCTTATCCCCTCTCCCTGCAGGGAGGACACCCAGGGTCCACCAGCTGCCCACCAGCACAGAGAATGCTGTGACAAGCACCCTTTATGAGCTGCCTCTGAGCTTTATACCACTAACCTATAAGGCAAGACTGTTCTATTACACCCATTTCTGGGAAGACTGAGGCTCCGCAGGGCAGCATGATTCAGCCCAGGTCATCCACCTTGAAAGACATGAGACCCAGAAGGCAGCCCACCGCTCTTAGTCAGCATCTAAACTGCATCCCCAGTGATCCATGTGAACGTCCTCAGGGTGCAAATTAAAAGCCACTGGAGGGACTTCCTTGGTGGCCCGGTGATTAAGAATCCGCCTTCCAATGCGGGTTCAATTCCTGGTCAGGGAACTAAGATCCCACAAGCTTCGAGGCAACTAAGCCCACACCGCAACTAGAAGGAAGCCCATGCACTGCAATGAAGAGCCCATGTGACACAGCTAAGACCCAACGCAGCCAAATAGTTTTTAAAAAGAAGAACTTCCTTTAAAAAAAAAAAAACAAAAAAACAGCGTTATGAACTCTTCTGCTTGACTGGGCTCCAGGAGCACACAGACTGGATCTGATGTCTTCATAGCTTCATCCCCTGGCAGCCGACAGTGCCTGGCACATCCAGTTGATAAATATTTGTGGAATAAACAAATAAATAAACAGCTCATGGGTAGGGAGATTTCGGTGTATGTGGTTGCACGCACTGCAGAAATGAGATTCCAGGGTGTCTGCCCTGCAGGAAACAAACACCCAGATGCTTGACAAGATAGGGGGCTGTCAGCATCGATCCGAGGCCAAGATGCCAGGTGCCAACCTGGCCTGACCTCACCCAGCTGTGGAGCTGGGCCCACAGCAGGAGCTCAGCAAAGGCTATGGAAAGTTGAGTAAGTGGCCCCTCCAGGCAGGCCTGGGGCCAGGGACTCTTTGGCAGGTGGAGGACCTGGGATGCAGCCAGGTGAGCCTTGGTGCCTGAGCAGACTCCAATCAAGGGCTCCTCTCCACATCACCCCTTTAAAAGAGCCAGCCCCTGCTCAATCTGAAGAAATTAGAGGTTTCACACTGGCAATGTAGGGGGCCAGATCTGGCTTGAAGACAAGTTGGCCCTCTGGCATTTCCTTAAGTTCTCAATTCATTGCCAGTATTTTAAAATCTGGATGTCTCCCTTCTCTTGGAAAACAAGAAGATCTGGCAACACCAGGCCTGAGTTTTCAGAGTGGAGACCCTTTGGCAGGATGTGTGCCCTGGGATTGACCCCTGCCCCTTTCACTCCCTGGACTCACTTACCCTCCCTGGGCTGTGGGTTGTGGCTCCATGGTGCCTCATTTGCACCCCCAGAGGCATTTACATTTGTGCCCTGCCAGTGCCAGGTTGCACCCAGCCTAGGTGGGATATATAGGGCAGAGGTTACTGGTCCCTGTGCCCTCCGGGTCCTCTGCATGGACTCTAAGACATGTGGGTCCCTGGTTCCCTCCAACCAGATTCCAAGCTTTGTCAGGTGGTTCAAAAATGATGCCTTTAGGACTGCCCACCCCACAAAATGCAGGCTGTTACTTCCTAAGGATCATCTGTTTCAGGAATCCATTATCATGACTGCGAATTCTGTTCACTCAGTTCAGTTCAGTCGCTCAGTCGTGTCCGACTCTTTGCGACCCCATGAATCGCAGCACGCCAGGCCTCCCTGTCCATCACCAACTCCCAGAGTTCACTCAGACTCAAGTCCATCGAGTCAGTGATGCCATCCAGCCATCTCATCCTCTGTCATCCCCTTCTCCTCCTGCCCTCAATCCCTCCCAGCATCAGTCTTTCCCAATGAGTCAGCTCTTTGCATGAGGTGGCCAAACTACTGGAGTTTCAGCTTCAGCATCATTCCCTCCAAAGAAATCCCAGGGCTGATCTCCTTCAGAATGGACTGGTTGGATCTCCTTGCAGTCCAAGGGACTCTCAAGAGTCTTCTCCAACACCACAGTTCAAAAGCATCAATTCTTCAGCACTCAGCCTTCTTCAAAGTCCAACTCTCACATCCATACATGACCACAGGAAAAACCATAGCCTTGACTAGACGGACCTTTGTTGGCAAAGTAATGTCTCTGCTTTTGAATATGCTATCTAGGTTGGTCATAACTTTCCTTCCAAGGAGTAAGCATCTTTTAATTTCATGGCTGCAGTCACCATCTGCAGTCATTTTGGAGCCCAGAAAGATAAAGTCTGACACTGTTTCCCCATCTATTTCCCATGAAGTGATGGGACCGGATGCCATGATCTTCGTTTTCTGAATGTTGAGCTTTAAGCCAACTTTTTCACTCTCCACTTTCACTTTCATCAAGAGGCTTTTTAGTTCCTCTTCACTTTCTGCCATAAGGGTGGTGTCATCTGCATATCTGAGGTTATTGATATTTCTCCCGACAATCTTGATTCCAGCTTGCGTTTGTTCCAGTCCAGCGTTTCTCATGATGTACTCTGTATAGAAGTTAAATAACCAGGGTGACAAGATACAGCCTTGACATACTCCTTTTCCTATTTGGAACCAGTCTGTTGTTCCATGTCCAGTTCTAACTGTTGTTTCCTGACCTGCGTACAGATTTCTCAAGAGGCAGATCAGGTGATCTGGTATTCCCATCTCTTTCAGAATTTTCCACAGTTTATTGTGATCCACACAGTCAAAGGCTTTGGCATAGTCAATAAAGCAGAAATAGATGTTTTTCTGGAACTCTCTTGCTTTTTCCATGATCCAGTGGATGTTGGCAATTTGATCTCTGGTTCCTCTGCCTTTTCTAAAACCAGCTTGAACATCAGGAGGTTCACGGTTCATGTATTGCTGAAGCCTGGCTTGGATAATTTTGAGCATTACTTTACTAGCGTGTGAGATGAGTGCAATTGTGCGGTAGTTTGAGCATTCTTTGGCCTTGCCTTTCTTTGGGATTGGAATGAAAACTGACCTTTTCCAGTCCTGTGGCCACCGCTGAGTTTTCCAAATTTGCTGGCATATTGAGTGCAGCACTTTCACAGCATCATCTTTCAGGATTTGAAATAGCTCAACTGGAATTCCATCACCTCCACTAGCTTTGTTCGTAGTGATGCTTTCTAAGGCCCACTGGACTTCACATTCCAGGATGTCTGGCTCTAGGTCAGTGATCACACCATTGTGATTATCTGGGTCGTGAAGATCTTTTTTGTACAGTTCTTCTGTGTATTCTTGCCATCTCTTCTTAATATCTTCTGCTTCTGTTAGGTCCATACCATTTCTGTCCTTTATCGAGCCCATCTTTGCATGAAAGGTCACCTTGGTATCTCTAATTTTCTTGAAGAGATCTCTAGTCTTTCCCATTCTGTTGTTTTCCTCTATTTCTTTGCATAGATCACTGAGGAAGGCTTTCCTACCTCTTCTTGCCATTCTTTGGAACTCTGCATTCAGATGCTTATATTTTTCCTTTTCTCCTTTGCTTTTCGCTTCTCTTCTTTTCACAGATATTTGTCAGGCCTCCCCAGACAGCCATTTTGCTTTTCTGCCTTTCTTTTCCATGGGGATGGTCTTGATCCCTGTCTCCTGTGCAA
Organism: Bos indicus x Bos taurus; assembly: GCF_003369695.1. Taxonomy (NCBI): domain Eukaryota; kingdom Metazoa; phylum Chordata; class Mammalia; order Artiodactyla; family Bovidae; genus Bos; species Bos indicus x Bos taurus. Next base: position 7,782,403 of record NC_040088.1, on the reverse strand, counting down.
TGTCACGAACTTATTCCGTAGTTCATCAGGCACTCTATCTATCAGATCTAGTCCCTTAAATCTATTTCTCACTTCCACTGTATAATCATAAAAGATTTGATTTAGGTCATGCCTGAATGGTCTAGTGATTTTCCCTACTTTCTTCAATTTAAGTCTGAATTTGGTAATAAGGAGTTCACGATCTGAGCCACAGTCAGCTCCCAGTCTTGTTTTTGTTGACTGTATAGAGCTTCTCCATCTTTGGCTGCAAAGAACATAATCAATCTGATTTTGGTGTTGACCATCTGGTGATGTCCATGTGTAGAGTCTTCTCTTGTGTTGTTGGAAGAGGGTGTTTGCTATGACCAGTGCATTTTCTTGGCAAAACTCTTATTAGTCTTTGCCCTGCTTCATTCCGTATTCCAAGGCCAAATTTGCCTGTTACTACAGGTGTTTCTTGACTTCCTACTTTTGCATTCCAGTCCCCTATAATGAAAAGGACATCTTTCTTGGGTGTTAATTCTAAAAGGTCTTGTAGGTCTTCATAGAACCGTTCAACTTCAGCTTCTTCAGTGTTACTGGTTGGGGCATGAACTTGGATTACTGTGATATTGAATGGTTTGCCTTGGAAACGAACAGAGATCATTCTGTCGTTTTTGAGATTGCATCCATTTCAGACTCTGTTGATCATGATGGCTACTCCATTTCTTCTGAGGGATTCCTGCCTGCAGTAGTAGATATAATGGTCATCTGAGTTAAATTCACCCATTCCAGTCCATTTGAGTTCACTGATTCCTAGAAAGTCAACATTCACTCTTGCCATCTCCTGTTTGACCACTTCCAATTTGCCTTGATTCATGGACCTGACATTCCAGGTTCCTATGCAATATTGCTCTTTACAGCATCGGACCTTGCTTCTATCACCAGTCACATCCACAGCTGGGTATTCTTTTTGCTTTGGCTCCATCCCTTCATTCTTTCTGGAGTTATTTCTCCACTGATCTCCAGTAGCATATTGGGCACCTACTGACCTGGGGAGTTCCTCTTTCAGTATCCTATCATTTTGCCTTTTCATACTGTTCATGGGGTTCTCAAGGCAAAAATACTGAAGTGGTTTGCCATTCCCTTCTCCAGTGGACCACATTCTGTCAGATCTCTCCACCATGACCCACCTGTCTTGGGTTGCCCCACGGGCATGGCTTAGTTTCATTGAGTTAGACAAGGCTGTGGTCCTAGTGTGATTAGATTGATTAGTTTTCTGTGAGTATGGTTTCAGTGTGTCTGCCCTCTTGCAACACCTACCATCTTACTTGGGTTTCTCTTACCTTGGACATGGGGTATTTCTTCACAGCTGCTCCAGCAAAGCGCAGCTGCTGCTCCTTACCTTGGATGAGGGGTATCTCCTCACTGCTACCCTTCCTGACCTTCAATGTGGGATAACGCCTTTAGGCCCTCCTGCGCCCGTGCAGCCACCACTCTTTGGACGTGGGGTTGGTCCTCCCATTGCCGCCCCTGGCCTGGGGTGTGGGGTAGCTCCTCCCGGCCAGCCCCCCTGACCTCGGACGCAGGGTAGCTCCTCTCGGCCACCACCCCTGACCTCGGACTTGGGTAGCTCTTCTCTGCCGTTCCTGCGCCGTTGCAGCCTAGCACTCTTGGCCGCTGCCCTTGACCTCGGACGTGGGGTAACTCCTCTTGGCCGCCACCCTTCGGTCATGGGGTCCTCCCGGCTTCTGCCCGCTCTCGGCCGCGCTTAGTGCGCCGGTCACAGCCGCCGTCTGTTCACTCAGTGTGGTTTAAATGCTACCCTCTCCTCTCCTAAAATAAAGAAAAGAGAAGCAGTGCTATTATCCAGGGTCCCTTTCTTAGGCAAGTCTGCCTGGCCTTCCCAACTGGTTAGAAACGCCCTCTTGAGATGACAGCAGGCTTCCCATAGCACGTTTCTTGGTGTGATTATTTGATGATAGAATAACATCACTATTATTCTATGATCGTTCAATGGCAGGGACTGAATTTCCATTGAAGTAGATGCTATTAATGCCTCATATCTCTCACCACAGCCCTCCCCATCCCCACAGGCATGATGGGTTCCCTCCGTAAGAACCTGTGACACTCTGGGGTGCAGTCTGCCACGCGTCCCCAGAAGGGCAGAACCCACAGCAGCACCCTGCTCATGGACCTGCCCTTGCTGTTCCTCTGCCCCGCCACCTCCATACTTGGTCACCAGGGCTTCCTGGGGTCCCCTCCCAGATAAACTACTTGACCTGAATCTTAGGCTCAGCATCTGCCTCGGGGGGAGACCCAAACTAAGGCATTAAGGATGCCTGGATGTTCAGACATCTTCATGATGCATTACTTATAGGAACTGAAACTCCACATCGCAGGATCCCTGTTGTAACATAAGCCCTCCTGGCCCCTCAAAGCGTGGTCCAGGGACTGGCCTCATGAGGGAGCTGTTAGAAATGCAGTCTCAGTTCTCAATACCAGAATGGACGTGTTGACTGGACATCTCCACACCTTAGTCCGTGAAGCAGGATGATAGCCATGCATTCCCTGGTGACGGCGTTTCTCGTGGGTCCTGCCAGCCCGCCAACCTCTTTGTGTATCTAGAAGAGGCTGGGCAGACAGAGCCCGGCCAGGTCTTGGCTCTACACATCTCTGCCGGGGGCTCCCCTGCCCTCTCTGATCAGCCAGTCCTCCTCCCCCATCTCTCAACCGGTGTAATTACGTGATTCCGGCTCGGATTCCGGAATCCAATACCCAGCACGGTGCCATCAGGATTCAATCAGATCCAGTTGGCGAGACACGGCTTGGCCTGTCCGTTACTGCTTTACAAACTGAGAAGAAAAAAGAAAAAAAAAACCCTGCTTTTATGACCCAGCAGTTAAAAACTATTTGTAGAAGTTGCTAAGGTTCAAATCAAAAGTGCCCTCCCTGGAGGGCGATTAGTTAATTTCAGAGGCGCACAGCTTCTTTTCTTTTCTTTCTTTTCTACCCTTCTACCTGGAGATGGGGGTCTAATTCATTTCTGCCCTTCAGACATCGAGAGCGCTCCATCCTTGGACAAACACAAGCCAAAGTGCTTAAGGACATCTGTTTATTTTATTTCTTTAATGAGAAAGCCTTCCAATTTCTCCGGGCTCAGCTGTGTTTATTTACATTGTGTTAACCATGTGAGGCCAGCACCTTGGATGTTTAAAGGCCTGGCTGGGGCCCTTGCGGCGGTCTCCAGCTCTGAAATGGAGTCAGCCCAGCCCAAGGAAAACAGAGTCCTTGGAACTCTATAAAATAGATTTTCAAAATAAATACTGCCTAATTCACTCAGTAGATGTGGATTAAGTCAAGATGAATACAATTTGGAAAGGATTTTCTGAGGAAGTCGGAGATTTCTTTCCCCCACTGGGGGTTAAACCTTGTATTTGAGTCTCCGCGCCCACCCCCACCTCCCGCTCCGTCTTCCCCCACTTCCCCCACCACCACCCCCACACCCCGCAAGCTCTCTTTTCAGTTAGGTAAAAGGTATTTAGTCTTTGTGGCTAATAAAGAAATGATGATTTTGATTGGGCTCCTCAAGCCATGATTCCTTTCTTTGCAGGACTAGGAAGAGTGACTTAACTAATCGCTGTCTTCTATCTGGGAGGGGCAGGACGCGAACATCTGCCCTTGTCATTCCGGTGGGGGTGGAGGAGGAAGAGGTGGGAAACGCTTTCAAAGATGTCCTCGAGGTGAATGACAGTTGGAGGGGCCGTGGGCAGGGGGGTGGGACCCTTTGTAGCTTTAATCCCCTGTAATAGTTCTTCCCTGAGCCACTGGGCCTCCATGCCAAGTGCCTCTGCTTATGTATTTTAGAGCATTAAAGGATTATTTTCAACATAAAATATATTTCAGAGATGGTTCGGGGTTGTCAGAAAGGTGCTCATTAGCAGAGACTTTCTTTGAAGCCCCAGGCTCGCTCTGCTGGGAGACAGACCATTTCTACTTTGGCGGAGGGTTTCTGAGCTAGTTAAGACTCCTGAGTATGCCTCGTTTTCCGCCCCCAAATTGAACAAATGCGACTGCTTTCCCAGACTTTGGCCAGTTCTTTTTTTTTTTTCTGTCTAGCCTCACCTTTCACTGAATGCTGCAGGGCACCTGGAAAAAAAAATAATAATAATGCTAATCATAATAAGAGGGAGTTAAATCTCCTGTGTAAAACCTACAAATTGTTGGTCGGGTTAGAATGAGAAGCTCTTTTGTCTGCTATAAATATAGGGGTGCTGCTCACAACGATAAGTAGTGGGAAAAAAATCCCGGGCACCCTGCGAACCTGAATAATGGGAACAATTTTCCTTTACACTTAACTAGCAGGTTGAGAGGCCGTCTCCCCCAGTGTCCCCCCACCCTGTACTTTTTTTTACGGTATTTATTTCCGGACAAAAGGGCTCCTGAGCTGTCCAAAGATCCCAACCCTTTCCACGGCCTTGGGTGATGAGGGTGTCTGTCCATGAGTGGCAGGAAGGTGTCAAGGCAGTTGTATGGGAAGTTAACTTTGACAGGGAGAGAGGTTCCCCCCGCCAGGCCTGCTCCCCACACTTCTGTGAATTCACGAACTTGTGGGCCCTTCCGATGGCAGAGAGGGGAAGGTACTAGTGCAAATTCCCCGATGGGGCCTAATTCAGAGGAGAAATATGCAGTGTAAGAATCTCTTTGGAAATGTCCATCAGCAGTTGAATGGATAAACACATCCTCGGATAGTCATACAATGGAGTATTTTCAGCCATAAAAAGGAATGGAGAACTTAATACGCACTCGATGTGGACAGACCCCAAAAACATTATGCTAAAGGGAAAGAAGCCAGGCACAAAAGGTCACACGCTGTGTGTTTCCATTTATATGAACTATCCAGAGTAGGTAAGTCCACAGAGGCAGAATACAGATTGGTCGTTACCAGGGACCGGAGGGGAGGACGGATGGAGAGCAGCTTCTCCATGGGTGTGGGGTTTCCTTTGGGGGTGATGAAAATATTTTGGAACTAAATAGAGGTTTGCTCATCTGTAAAACTGGAATAACAGTTCCTGCCCCACTGACCTCAAAAGACCAGTCCGGGAATCATCTGCTGTTTCCCTAAAAGCACTGTGGGTGCCGTTAAAGGAATGCAACATTGCCTGAGCTGGTAAAAGATGAACATTTTTTAACTTGAAAAATGAAGGTATGTGTTTGTTTTTTTTTAAATACTCTCCTTACCTGGTTTTGGTGTCCAGGTGATACTGGCCTCAAAAAAAAAAAAAAATGAGTTGGGAAATATTGCCACCTCTTCTATTTTCTGGAAGAGCTCGTGGTGAATTGGTGCTATTCTTCTTGAAATGCTTGGTAGAATTCTCCAGTGAAACCATCTGGACCTGGAGATTTCGTTTTTCAGGAGGTTTTTAACTTTGATTTCAGTGTCTTGAATAGTTACAGCTATTTCACCCTGAGTGAGTTTTGGTAGTTTGTGGTTTTTGAGGAATTTGTCCATTTAATTCATTGTTGAATTTAAGTGTCTGGAGTTAAAAAAAAAAAAAAAAAAAGTATACTTTTACAGTGACTTTCAGTTTCTAGCATATTATAACCCACACCCAGAAGCCTTCAATTACAGGGATAAAAAATGTAAATCTCTCCCTGCATGCGTGGCAGTGGGCTATGAGTCATCTCCTTGGTCCTTAAGATAAACCTACAAGGTATATGTGATCCTCATTCTATCCAGGACACACCTGGATTTTCGACTACCAGTTTCTTAAGCGGCAGAGAAAGGATCAAACCCCAAACTCCAAAGGCCATTGAAAGCCCCTCTGCCACTGAGCAGAGCACAGCCCATCAGAAGACCTCCAAGTTCCATGCACAGCTTTCAGACCTTCAGTGCAACTCCAGGTCCTTCCAATGCCTTATTTCCCCCAGTGGGCAAGAGGAGAGCTGTGGACTACACCTGACTCTCAAACATAGTTTTGGGTTACATTGTTTAAGTCAGCTGCCACCATTCAAACTGGAGATTTTTTTTTAAAGCTTTATTTTATTGAAGTGTAGTTGATTAGTTGTATTCAGTGTCTTGTATTCAGTGTTGTATTAGTTCCTCTATGCAGCTAAGTGATTCCGTTTTATATATATATATTCTTTTCCATTATGGTTCATTACACGACATTGAACGCAGCTCCCTGTGCTATGCAATCAGACCTTGTTGTTCATACATAAGAGCCTGCCTCTGCTGATCCAGGACTCCCACTCTGTCCCTCCCCCAACCTGCCACTCCCCCTTGGCAACTACCAGTCTGTTCTCTATATCTGTGAGTCAGTTTCTGTCTCATAGATAAATCCATTTATGTCATATTTTAGGTTTCACGTAGTAAAAGCGATACCGTATGGCATTTGTCTTTCTCTGTCTGACTTCACTGCGTGTGATCATCTCTGGGTGCATCCGTGTTGCTGCAAATGGCATTATTTTGTTCTTTTTAGGGCTATTCCATTGCACATGTGTACCATATCTTCTTTATCCACTCATCTGTGGAAATTTGGTTGTTGCCATGTCTTGGCTATTGTGAAGAGTGCTGCTATGAGCACAGGACTGCATGTATCTTTTTGAATTACAGTTTTTCTGGATATATACCCAGGAGTGGGATTGCTGGATCATATGGTAACTCTATGTTCAGTTTTTTGAAGAACCCCCTTGCCGCTTTCCACAGTGGCGGCGCCCGTTTGCATTCCCACCAGCAGTGTTGGAGGGCTCCCTTTTCTCCATACCCGCTCCAGCATTTGCTATTTTTAGACTTTTTAATGATGGCCATTCTACATGGTGTGAGGTGGTACTTCATCATACTTTTGACTTGAAGTTATCTAATTATTAATGATGATGAGCATCTTTTTATGTGCCTATTGGCCATCAGTATATTTTCTTTGGAGAAATGTCTGGGTAGGTCTTCTGCCCAGCCTTTGATTGGGTTGTTTGTCTTTCTGTTATCGAGTTGGATGAGTTGTTTGTAGGTCACATCACTTGCAAATATTTTCTCCCAGTTCCTGGGTTGTCTTTTCATTTTGTTTATGGTTTCCTTTGCTGTGCAAAAACTTACAAGGTCCCGTCAGATGATGAGTTTTCTTTCTTTCTTTGTTTGGCTGTGCCTGGTCTTACTTGTGGCACCTGGGAGCTTCGATTTTCATTGTGGCATGCAGGGTCTTTTAGCTGTGGCACGTGGGATCTTTAGTTGAGGCCTGCAAACTCTTAGCTGCAGCGTGTGAAATCTTGTTCCCTGACCCGGGATCAAACCTGGGTCCCCTGCATTGGGAGCATGGGGTCTTAGCCACTGGAGCACCAAGGAAGTCCCAAATGCGGAGATTTTAGATAAACAGCAAGGATATATTGTATAGCACAGAGAATTATAGCCGTTATCATGTAATAATCTTTAATGGAGAATAATCTGTAAAAGTACTGAATCTACGTACTATGCTATACACCTGAAACTAATATAATATCATCAATCAACTAGACTTTAAATGAAGCATTTTTTAACTGTGAGATTTTCACAGAAATTAAGGCTCTGGGTTCTCTTAAAAAATCAGAAGATCTGTCCATGCTGCATCCACACTCCCAAAGGTCACCACTTGGCTGGAGCTGCATAGCAACTGGTTCCTTTCAGTGGGGTAGGTGGCTTCCAGTTGGCCACAATCCCCACCACTCCCTGTTGCCTCCCTGACATGAAGGCCACGTGTCAGCTGTCATTCCTATCTCTCTTGCACTATTGTCTTTCTCTAAGAAGAGTTAAGGGGAAAGTTAAATATTTCTTGTACCAAGAGGTGGAAATTGACAGATCAGCAAGGCACGTGTTTCACTCCTTGAAGTGAGCTACTTAGTCTCTGTAAATCTTGTTGGCTTTTGTGCCTCATTCACAGAATAAAGTCCAGACCCTCTGGGCTGGCTTGCAGACCTTCCATGACCTTGGTCTTCCTTCCATTCTGTCCTGCCTCACCTCCCAGACTCTCATCTTTCTGTTTTCAGCTACAGCCTACGGTTGCACCAGCAGACTCCCCCAGCTTTATCCATGCTGTTCCCTTTGCCAGGAATGCTTTTCTCACTTGCCATTCATTTGCCCAGCTAATGCTCACTCAGCATTCAGGTCTTATGTTAGACATCTCTGCCTCCAGGAAGCTATCCTTGACTATACTGAGTTAGGTGTCCTTCCGGTGTGTTCCCTTAGAACCCTCTTCTATTTTTCACTAATTATTTTATCACCTACTGATTTGTGTCTTTCCCTCACTGGACTTCAGAGCTCAAATGCAGGGACTGTGACCATGTCTTACTTCCTTCCACATCTCTGCTTTCTAGCACAGCACAGTCTATATGCCCCGTAATTAGTGGTCAGGTTAATTTTCTCTCCATTATAACTCAGCACAAGCTGATTTAAACAGAAAAGTGAATTTATTGGCATTTATAACCAAAAAGTTCAGGGGCATGGTTGAATCCAGAGGTTCAAACGGTGTCAACAGAAGTCAGCCTCTTTGCATCCCTTGGCTCTGTTTTCTTCAGGTTGGCTTTGTTCTTTTCACGTGTGATGGCAGAAATGCCCCCAAGCAACACAGGACTGCCAGCCTGATAACTGTTGTAAAAAGAGAGTAACTCTTTCCCAGGAGTTCCAACCAAGTGCCAGACAAAGCTCTCCTTGGCCTGGCTAGAGCCAGTCACTCAAAGGTGGATGTAGGTTGAGACAGCCCCCTTGGGACTACACAGACGGGGAGTGATGGAATCCCCGGCCTCACAAACACTCAGGATACTGTTACCAGAAGGTAACAGCATGGATGCTGGGAAGACAAGAACACCAGCCCTTAGCTTCCATGTGTATGTTTTAAGCCATATGAGAGCCAAGAACACGCATGTTCTTACCCAGCTCATAGAAGGTGCTCAGTAAGCGCTTGAAGACAAATCTGGCCCAGTTACCAGGGGCCACGCCCTTAGATGTGGCTCTGAAGGGTCTGGCCCATTACCTCCATGCCCTCATCTCCTAGGACTCCTCCTCTTCCTCTCTCTACTCCAGCCACACTGGTACTCAGCCCTGCCAGCCGCGCCCTGCCAGCCACCCCCGACCTCAGGGCCTTGGAACACTTGCTCCCCTCCATCTGAACCATTCCTCCTCCCACATGGCTTCCTCCCTCTCCTCCTGAAGATGTGTTCAGATGCACAGATTCACACAAGGACCTCCCTGACCATCCTATGAGATGCAATGCCTCCCGCACAGCCCACACAACACAAATCCTTTGCTGTATTTTTTCCATAGTCTTTATCACTCCATGTATAGAATGCACTTTGCCCAGTTCTTGGAAGCACACTTTGGTGGTCTGTAATAAATATAACCGTAAGTAATAATGAGTGAATGAATGTCTTTTAAAGAGCTGCATCTTTATTTATTTATTTATCTATCATATATTTATTTGGCTGTGCTGGGTCTTATTTGTGGCACACAGGATCTTTAGCTGTAGAATCTAGAATCTTTAGCTGTGTGGAATCTAGTTCCCTGACCAGGGATCGAACCCTAGGCCCCTGCATTGGGAGCTCCGAGTCTTAGCCAGTGGACCACCAGGGAAGTCCCAAGAACTACATCTTTAGAAGCATGTTGCTGGTTGTGTAAGAATATCCTCTCTCGTCCGACTCTGTGCGACCCCATAGACAAGCCCAACAGGCTCCCCTGTCCCTGGGATTCTCCAGGCAAGAACACTGGAGTGGGTTGCCATTTCCTTCTCCAATGCAGGAAAGTGAAGAGTGAAAGGGAAGTTGTTCAGTCGTGTCCGACTCTTAGCGACCCCATGGACTGTAGCCTACCAGGCTCCTCCGTCCATGGGATTTTCCAGGCAAGAGTACTGGAGTGGGGTGCCATTGCCTTCTCTGAATGTATCACTACCACTACAAATAATAGTAATAAAAATAATAATGAAAAGCACAAGACTCAAGAGTGTTGATGAGGACGTGCCCATTCCTGGACAGAAGCAGGAGCCACTTTGCTGGGTGTCAAGCCCTGGTCTAAGCTTTTGGTGTGAACTTCCAGAAATGCACTGGTCTCAAATGCCCCTTGGTCATGAATGGTGACTCGAGTTAGGGTGGTCATCTCATCTGGGTCATCTGGAACTTTCCCCGTTTTCACATTCAAGGTGGCAAGTCCCAGGAACCTCCTCAGTTAGGCACATCCAGATAGTCGGTCCCCCTAATCCACTTTCACAGCTCCATTTATCTATTTAATATTTTGCATTTAAATTTACATCCTAGGGAAATGCTTTTAAAGCTGCCAGACACCTCCAGCTGAAAGAACATTTTTCAAAGGATAAAAAAAAATCTTAAGAGGCTGAGTAGTTGCGTAAAACTTCAAAAGAAGAACCAGTTTAGACATCTTTGTTTGTTCTCTTCAATTTAACTATGATTTTATCATTTGTAGTCAGTTTGATTCTTTTGTGATTCAGTGATGACGGGCATTTATCCTTCTGGTTTTTTTGGTAAAGTTCTTGTGAATACAAATAGACCCATTTGCTGAGCTAAGAAGATCGTTTCTATTTTCTGTGTTCTCCTATGAAACTGCCAAAGAAGCCAAGTTTTTTTTTTGGTTTTTTTTTTTTTCAGCTTTACTGTTTAAACATGTGAATCAACCTTTTTTTTTTTTTTTTTTCTTTACCACCATCATTTACTTGTCTTTCTCTTTCAAACAAGCTGATCTGTTTTCCAGGAGTTTCCAAGTAATTAAACCCAATTAAAACCATTAAATTCTTTCTTTTAATGACAACTTTATTATTAAAAGCTAACCACAAGGAGGAGATTTAACTGGCAAAGCCCTCCATTGTGTGTTAATCCGTCCCTAACCTCTGGCTGACACTTCCAAGAGATAAACCCCACAGAATAGCGAGGCTGGTTTAATGAATAGCTTTAATTAATACTTTTCTTCCTTGTGGCAGAGTAATTATTTGTTCAGCTTGTAAACAGCTACTTGGCAGTGTTTTTTTTAAGGCCCAGTTGGCTTGTATGGCGTGATGGCTCTGGTTGATTTTGTGTGTTTGTGCGTTTGGTTTTCTTTTTTCTTTAAAAGGGAGAGGGAGAGCACTGTGTTCCAGAATCGGTGCAAAAGCACGTTGACCCCAAGTTGGGGGCGTCAGGGTAATCTACACAAGAGAAAAGCCAGGCGAACACACGTGGCAGGCTGCCTGAATTTGTGAACTGTCTCCAAGGTAGGCAAGGCTGCCCTTTGCAGAAGTCTGCAAGCCCAGACAGGGTGCCCGCCAAGACACAAGCTTGGCCTGTGGCGGTCTGGGTGCTGGGATGAGAAGGAAAAGGCCAAGATCACAAAGCGCCAAACCAAGCTTCTTCTCCATGTCTCCCCTGATGGCCCCTTCAGGTGGCACCCGAGAAAGGGACGGCCCAGTGCAAGCGTTGGGTGTGGCCAGTGAGGCCCCGGAGAAGGTAACTCTGTGAATAAGGATGACAGACCCTCTGCGCTTGCTCCCAACTCAGTATCCACTAAAGAGCTTTACATACATCAGCTCGTTTACTCTCATCCTTTAGGAGTAGATGCTCTGGTTACCCACATGTGCAGGCCAGGAGATGGGCACAGCGACTTCTGGCAGTCACTGACCTCCTAGTAAGAAGGACAGAGCCCGAGTCTGCAGACTGGGGCCTGGCTGCAGTGGTGACGCCGAACAACTGGGCCACGTGGCCTTTTGAAACGGGAGAACGGCACTTACACTCAGCTGGTTGGGAGATCGAAGAATTTTTTAACTTGTCACTTATTTAGAAAGCTAGTTTCATTGATAAGGTTGTCCACTCTAGAATTACAGAGTTAATTGACTAAGAGCCAAGCCTTTCATTAATTTTAAAGGAATTAGAGCAGCGGTTCCCCACTTGAGGGTACTTTGGCCTCCCGGGCGCTTGACTGGAGACATTTTTGGTTTTCACAACTGGATGAGGGGGATACTCCTGGCACCTAGTGGATAGAGGCCAGCGATGTTGCTGAACAGCCTACCATGGACAGTACAGCCCCAGCAAAGAATGATCTGGCTCCAAGGGTCAACAGTGCCGAGGCTGATTTATCAAGAGCTCCCTGATTTATCAAGAGCTCCAGTTTTTCACTCCAGAGATATTCTGTAAACACACAAAAGCAGGTTCATGCACCCACCTATCGGTCTCCTAAAGAACTAGCCCAAACTTCTTCTTTTAAAGTAATTAAGAGTTCCCTGGTGGTCTAGTGGTTAGGATACAGCACTTTCACTGCCATGGCCTGAGTTCAGTGCCTGATTGAAGAACTGAGATCCTACAAGACAGGGGTCCCCCACCTCCAGCGTCTAATGCCTGACGATCTGAGGCGGAGCTGATGTCATAATAAGTGTAATGTGCTTGAATCATCCTGAAACCATCCCCCCACCACCCCAGTCCATGAAAAAATTGTCTTCCACAAAACGATCCCTGGTGCCCAAAAGGTTGGGGAACACTGCCGCGAGACACGAAGTGTGACCCAAAAAAATAAGAATAAAGTAGTTGACTAAGGAAGTCTCTTAGTGAATTTGACTGTTAACCATGCCGCTAGCTTTCAGAAACACATCTAAGGAGCTGAGTTCTCACAGGAATATTAGCCGTGAGCTTGCTAATTAACAAGTAATTAGCAAGATCACATCCCGAACTCACAAACATCTACTTCTGCTGGTTATACACGTTTCCTTAAGAAAATGCCTTGTGAGGAGCTTGAAGTAGGGTTAACTAACTCCATCACCTAAGAAGCTTCCGGGTAAGAGAAGAGTTTGGAAATCTCCGGATGCCTCTTTAGACCTGCTTCCCGCTGGGAGCACTCAGAGATGCCTTTGGAGTGGGAAGTCCAGGAAGGCTTACACCTGGGGCTGGGTCCACTTAGAGACCGGAAGTGGTTTAACCTGTAGGATGTCGGCATAGGAGCATCTTGGAGGAAAGACCGTGGGCTGCCCCCTCTTCATGTTGAAGGACTGACTGGCGTTTCACCTGAGACCCCTGTGATGAGGGTGAAAGAGACTGCCCCTGGAAGCTGCCGTCCTTTGATCCCCGTGAGAACAAGATAACGTGCATACGGGAGTTGTGTTTTTCATTGTTTGGTTGGTTTTTTTCTGAAAATTACTTTTGGAAGCATTGCATTTGGTAACATTCACGGATCTAGAGAGGCCCTGAATTGGTTACCAGGATGGGCCTTCCCCCGGCTCATCTCTCTTTGACACATACAATGACATCCTAAAAAGTTATGGGCTGCTCATAAATCAGGGGTTGGGGCGGAAGGCTGGGGAGCCAAGAGAGGATTCAGAGTCCTTCAAGGCCGGCTCAAGAGATGTGACTTCCAATCTCAGCCAAAGCGTCTGGTTCCTGAAGAGCCATTCCTGGCTTGGGGAGTGGGGAGCGGGGGACAGCTAAGAAGTGAGGGATTTACTGGGTAACTTTTTTTTTCCACATCACATCTGGGAAATGAGAGGCACAAATGCTCAGGGGCAATGAAGGGAGATCCTTCCCCAGCACGTGGTCTCTCCTTTTATCTACTCTGAAGCCCAGCAGTTATTAAAAAGGAAAGCTAGCCTGAGACTGAGAAAAGGATCAGGCTGATTTTTGCATGGCAACCACCTGTCATTTCTCTTAACTTTGGAAGTGTAATTTAATTAAATGGGTCCCTTGTTCATTAATGGAGAAGGAAATGGCAACCCACTCCAGTATGCTTGCCTGGAAAATTCCATGGACTGAGGCGGCTGGTAGGCTACCAGGTAGCCAGGGTCCATGGGGTCGCAAAGAGTTGGACACGACTGAGCGACTTCACTTCACTTGTTCATTAAAAGTAGACCTCAACAGTTTTAAATCAGACATTTACCAAAAAAAAAAAAAAATTCTGGTGGTAATATGACTGTAGCTTCTTTTTCTTAATAAAGCACTTGTTAATAGTTCCTGTGAAGACATACTCCGTGAGTAAAATGGATAAGATTTTGGTTTCTTCGGTAATCCTGTTACCGAAAGTGTGTGGGGTCCGGCTGCTTGCCAATCCAAAAACAGGCCACGTTGATGGAAAGGAAAGTTAGCTTTATTTCAGATACCGGCAGCTTAGAGGGAGGGTGGCGGACGTCTGTCCAAAGGCCAACTCCCCACCACCACCACTGGCAACCAATGGGCAAGAGCTTTTATAGAAGTCTTGGGGGCGGGGGGGCTACATGCAGAAACAGCACAGTCATCTCTGACAGTCATCTTCAGATGGGTCATCGGTGGTCTGACCAGTGTCATCTTGATTGTTTTAGGTCCAGTTAATCCTCAATTCCAGGGTCCATTTGTTTCCATTTGTTTGTGGCCAGTTTTCAGAATCGCGGTAGCTCATGTCCTGGGTACAGTCTGGTCATCATGTAGCTAACTTCTCCACCTGCTATTTTAGTATCTATAAGACAACTCACAGGATTTGGCTCAGCATACTATCTACAGCCCTTGAGAAAGAACTAAAGGTCCTTGACTATGCTTAACGACTACATTATTATTATTATTCAGGCTCCTTTGACTGTGTTCCTGTTTGCACACTTCCCACTTCTTGGACTCAACTTATTCTTTAAAGTTTTCCGCCGACCAAAGGCAGGCAGAGGCCTGATAGTGGGGGGAGGTGGGCAGAAGGCACAAGGACCAGAGGGATCTGCTCCGCTTCAGTCCTGGGTTTGAATCCCAGCTCTGTCGCTTTGAATCTCCTCCTCGCTTTGAATCTCATTTAATCTGTAAACTAGGGACAAGATATTTTGAGGAGGAAGTGTGCTAATATACAAAAGACTTACACACACTTAAATATTTATTTTTAAAAATACTTAACCGAGCATCTGCCTCGTACCCGGTCCAGGTTCGAGTTACATAGCAGTAGCTCTCAGAGAGCTTGTGTTCTGGTTGAGAGAGAAGCATCAGAAATCATAAGATCTTTCCAGATAATGATAAATGCTGTTAAAAACTGAAACAGCGTAATGAGATGCCACATGAGTGGAGGGTCAGCACCCAGGTTACTTCAGGCGGGATGATCAGAGAAGGTCTTTCTGGTATTGAAAGTGGGAACTGAATGTTACAAAGGGGCCGGCCAGGAAAGCATCTGGGGAAAGGAAATTCCAGGCAGTGAGAACAGCCAGTGCAAAGGCCCTGAGGCAGTATCGAGTTGGCAAGCTCACAGAGCAGACCAGTGGGTTAGAGTGGAAAAGTGAAGGATGCTGGCATTATTCAGAGGGCCAGAGGATGCTGATGGGTTTTAAAAGAGGAGGGACAGTTCTGGTTTTTGTTTTAAAAAGACCGATCTTGCTGCTGTGTGGACAACAGCTTTGGAGGTGAGTGGAAGCTAGCTAGCCGTATATAGCCCAGTATACAAATGTGCTTGCTTTCAGCCTCCCTCACCGTCTCCCTCTCTCAGTGATGATCTAAAGGCCCCTTGGGAATAAAGTAAAAACATGAGTTACAGGCTAGGCTCAGATAATTAGAAACAGGTTTTTTTATAACAAGAGTGTCCAGCAATGAAATGGGAAAGTTACGTGGGATGTGTGACAATTTTTCATTACAAATGACTGTCCTGTGTCCCTGGCACCCTCTAATGTGTATTTCCCAACATCACCAAGCAGTTAATTCAGTTCTGACTCTGTCTTCCTGAAGACAGCGTCCGGGTTAATCCCACTCGCTAAGGGCTCAGTCCCACAAGACCGCCCCCACTTCATGCCAGTTGCACATCTACATTGTTACCTGTGCTTCTGACCAACTGGCTATAAATTAGAGGTTCCATGACCCCCTCCTTGGGTTCAACTAATGTGCTGGAGCTCACAGCACTGAAAGAAACACTTACATACAGGGACTAGTTTATGACAAAGGATATCATGAAGGATACGGATGAACAGCCATGTGGCGTACATAAGGAGGGTCCAGAAGGGTCCCCAGCACAGGAGCACCCACATGCAACTGGGGTGTGCCACCTTCCCGACACGTGGATACGTTCATCACCCCAGGGAAAGTTGCTCAGTCATGTCTGACTCTTTGTGACCCCATGGACTGTAGCCCGCCAGGCTCCTCTGTTGGTGGGATTCTCCAGGCAAGAATACTGGAGTGGGTTGCCATTTCCTTCTCCCAGTATTATATTAGTTTCAGGTATGAAACATAACAAGTCTGTATTTTTATAGATTTCATAGCATAAAAAGGTTTTATAGTATGGTTGACTGTGTTCTCTGTGCTGTCCATCACATCCCCGTGACTTACGTGTTTTACAGCTGGTAGCGTGTACCTCTCAATCCTCTTCAGCTGTTCTGCCCACCCCTCTCTCCTCAGGCAACCACTTGTTTGTTCTCTGTATCTATGAGTCTGTTTTCATTTTATGTTGGTTTGTTTTGGTGTTTTGATTCCACATACAAGTGAAAACAAACAGTATTTGTCTTTCTCAGTCCAGCTTATTTCACTGAGCAAAATATCCTCCAGCTCCATCCGTGTTGTCAGAATGGCAAGATTTCCTTCTTTTTCACGGCCGGGTAACATTCCGTTGTATGTACACACCATATCGTCTTTATCCACTCAACTGCTGATGGGCACTTAGGCTGCTTCCATATCTCGGCTATTAAAAATTCCAAGGGCTTTAGGAGTTCTGTGCCAGAAACAGGGACAAAACCCAAATATATATATTTCGTACTATAAATCACAATATCAACCCTCCCCAAATGCCACTTCCCCCCAGTTATGACAAGGAGGAGTGTTGCCCAAACTTGCAAACTGCTCTCTAGGGGGAGATGCCACCTTTGCTGAGAACCTCTGCCTTAAAACAGGCTTCTCTGGTGGCTCAGCAGTGAAGAATCCGCCTGCAATGCAGGAGCCATAGGAGACACGGGTTCGATCCCAGGGTCAGGAAGATCCTCTGGAGGAGGAAATAGCAACCCACTCCAGTATTCTTGCCTGAAAAGTCCCATAGACAAAGGAGCCTTGTGGGCTGCAGTCCATGGGGTCACGAAGAGTCAGACATGACTTAGTGACTAAACAACTGCCTTAAAACATGGTATATGAGATCACACACCCAAAAGAGCAGCATTTTGTCTTTTTTTTTTCATTGCATGCTGTGTGGTAGGCAGACAAATGGGCCCCCAAAAGGTGTTCAGGTCCCAGTCTCCAGAATCTGTGAATGTTACCTTGTATGGCCAAAGAGACTTAACAGGTGTGATTAATGTAATCACAGAGTCCTCAGAAGAGGGAGGCAGGAGGTGAGAGTCGATAGCAGGAACTGGCTGCGGCGAAGGAGCCGATGCCAAGGAATGCACTGGCCTCTGGAAGCTGAAAAAGGCAAGGAAACTGATTCGCCTTTGAAAGCTCCCGAAGGAACACCTTGACTTAATTTTTTTATTTATGTTATTTATTTCTGGCCGCACTGGATCTTCGGTGCTGCACGGGCTTTTCTCTAATCGCAGAGAGCGGGGGCTACTCTTTGGTTGTGACGCATGGGTGTCATTGTTGCAGAGCACAGGCTCTAAGCTTCAGTAGCAGCAGCACAGGGGCTCAGCAGTTGTGGCACACAGGCTTAGTTGCTCCATGGTACGTGAAATCTTCCCGGACCAGGGATCGAACCCCTGTCCACTGCTTTGGCAGGCAGATTCCTATCCACTGGGCCACCAGGGAAGTCTGAAACACCTTGATTTTAGATTTCTAATGTCTAGAACTCTGTAAGAGGACAAACTTTTGTTGTTTCAAGCCACTGAATTTGTGGTGATCTGTTACAGCATCCACAAGAAACTAACATACATGCTCATCTTTGTGTTTAACTTTCTGCGATGGTGAGTGGAACAGGTTTGCCATCTGCAGTTGTGAGGACAAGTTTCTTTCTGAACTGTGTTTGTTTAAAAAAAAAATGTGCAGGAAGGGTAGCTCAATTAAAGGAAAATCCTAAGTTAACACAGCTGCTCTGCAGTGTGTGAAACTTGCAAAGGTGTTACAAGAATGGCTGTGGTTTAGCAAATACCAGGTCAAACTACTGCACGGGAATTTCTAAGTGGGGAAAGCGTTCTGATGGAAGGTTGTGGACTCTGATGCCTTTTTGCTAATTTGCCTGTGCTAATAATATACCCAAGCACCAGGAGGAAATCATATCGCACTCATTATCCTACGGGAGCCCTAGAAAGGAGTCACTTGCTTATATTCATGTGAGGAAACTGAGACCCAGGGAGGGTGAACATCTGATCCAAGGTCATGTCCCTGGGGAATGGCAGTCCTGGGATTTGAAGCCAGGTCCTGCTGACTCCGCAGTTAATGTTCTCGGTCGCTTTGCTTCAGGAAGCTTCTTGCCTGTGGCCACTTTCACGCATACCTGGTGAATGGTGGAGGCGATCTGTGGTGCTCATTGGAGGAAAGCACTTGCTCCATTAGGCAATGCTTGTATAAAAAAGAGACTGTGGCCCTAAGACCAGAAAATAAAACAGGCCCTTCCGTGCACTTGCCTTCACAACACTTTAGGGTTGAGGGAGTAAGAGGTGCCATCAGTCTTCTGAAGTGCTGCCTGGAAAGGCTCAGTTATTCCTAAGATGTGCAGAAGCACTTGAACTTGCCTGTGGTCATTGCCACTCTGACTGAAATATACCTGTTTGGGTGCAGACACAGGGAAGCTGTGAGCAGAGTCAAGAATCTTTCAACTGCATGCAACAGAAACAGCACACATTAGTTTAAGACAAAATGGAAAATGTATTCGTGTAACCAGAATATCCAGTAGATTTTAGAAACAGTGGGATCTGATCCCCCAATATTTTCGTATGAATTTGCATATGATGATGTACTTTGATGTTTCGTCATCTATTCTACTGCTGCTGCTAAGTCGCTTCAGTTGTGTCCGACTCTGTGCAACCCCACAGACGGCAGCCCACCAGGCTCCCCCGTCCCTGGGATTCACCAGGCAAGAACACTGGAGTGTCATCTATTCTAGAGATTGGTAAATTTTTCCCTGGTGGCATAATAAATATTTTAGGCTTTAGGCTAGGCTCTGCAGGAGCGATCAACACTGCCATTATAGCCCGAAAGCAGCCACAAACGATGAGCAAAGAAGTGGGCGTGGCTGTGTTCCAGTAAAACTTTATAAAAATTGACAGCCGTAGTTTAGTAACCCCTAGATTCTCTTATCGGAGAAGGCAATGGCTACCCACTCCAGTACTCTTGCCTGGAAAATCCCATGGACAGAGGGGCCTGGTGGGCTGCAGTCCATGGGGTCGCTAGGAGTCGGACACGCCTGAGTGACTTCATTTTTTTTTTTCACTTTCACGCATTGGAGAAGGAAATGACAACCCACTCCAGTGTTCTTGCCTGGAGAATCCCAGGGACGGGGGAGCCTGATGGACTGCCGTCTATGGGGTCGCACAGAGTCGGACACGACTGAAGCGACTTAGCAGCAGCAGATTCTCTTATATTTCTTTCATTCTTTTTTTGTCTTTTTTAAGCTGGTCATTTTTAAAGTAAACATTCACTAAAAGGATGACGACCTGCTGCTGCTGCAGCCCACCAGGCTCCCCCGTCCCTAGGATTCTCCAGGCAAGAATACTGGAGTGGGTTGCCATTTCCTTGTCCAATGCATGAAAGTGAAAAGTCAAAGTGAAGTCGCTCAGTCGTGTCCGACTCAGCAACCTCATAGACTGCAGCCTACCAGGCTCCTCCGTCCATGGGATTTTCCAGACAAGAGTACTGGAGTGGGGTACCATTGCCTTCTCCCGGATGACAACCTACTCTTTGAAAAACTCGTTTAATCTTTGTATTAATAACAATTTTATGAGTTGATTAACCCCATTTTACAGATGAAAAACTGAGGCACACAGAGGTTAAGTAACTTGTACAAAGTCATCTAGTGGTAAGAGGTGGAACTAGCCTTGAACATAATAAGCAGTCTGGCTCAGAACCCACACTCTTAACCTACTACAAAACACTCAGTAATGACTGGCTATTATTATTATCCAGCCAGCTGTAAAAAAAAAAAAAAAAAGACCACACTCTTATAAGTTAATTTCAAGATGAATTTGGGGGTGTGCCTTTCTTTTCTTCAAAGCGTTGTGATGCTGAATAGTGTGGCTCTTACCTCTTTAAATTATAAACGGAATTAAATGATGAATTAAACCATCTACTACAAAAGCGTTATGTGCTTAAAATAGAAAACTTGGAAAATTCAATAAAGGAAATTCTCTTTTGGACGAACAGAGCTGTGATTCATTACATACGACTTTTTGGTTCAAAACTTGGACTCCTTCAGAAATGAAAATGGTTTCCTCCTAATCCACAGGGATTGGGCAGAAGACCTCTTAGAATACGGCTTAAATCGGAGAGCTTAGATATTTGGGAGTGATGAAGGCACTTGACAGAAAACAATTGCCGTCATCTAAATTAACATCTAAATTAACCCCGAAGAATTTTTTGCATTCAGATTTTGAAACCTCCAGGAATCCACATGCCATTTTCCTCCTTCAAGTTTGTTTGATATTCGATTAATTTCGTTTTAGGAAAAGACTTTCTGTTTTAAGGCTCTTACCCTCTCCGCCCGCATCCAGGAAATACAGCCATACGTCACAAGATAACTTACTGATCCACAAGGCAGATCTTTGAGGGGCCCATATGGTGAACACCCCCACCATCTTCCTCTAATTAAGAGAACCTCACCAAGAATGCGTGATAATTAGGTTACAGCTGCATCCAGACCCACAGCGTCTGCCTCGAGGGGGGTTGTTGTGCTTGGAGCGTCCTCATCAGCCTCCTAAATGAAAGCGTGCGAAGCCCACCTCGCCGTCATCAAAGCCGAACCCTGACAAATCTGTAGAACATGAGAGCACATTGAAAAAATCTGCAATCTGATTTGTACCTTCGTGGGGAGAGAACCACCCACAGATTCTTGAGTCAAAGACGACATTCCATCCGCCCGACCCCAACGGCCCCCAGCGCAGTCCTTTCCACAGACAAGTTACAAATCGAAGCCTGTTTTGGAAAAACTCCCTTTTCTCAGTTCTCCATTCTGGTTTAAATTGATTGTTTCTTAAGCACAATCTGTTTCTTGCTGTTACTTAAGAAATTAACCACCGATTTTTTTTTTTTAATCCAAAGAGTATGTAATGATTAAGAAAATGGTTTTCATGTGAGATGGTATTTTCATAAAGCACATCTTTCGTAGGGTACCATCTGATTCGGGATATTCCTGCTGGGTTTACAGAAACGCGAGGAAGCGCACTGGGATGTTTTGACAATAACCAGCGCTCGTAGAGTGCCTGATATCCTGGACCCTGGGCTGGGGGTTACACGTGTGCTGTTTCATTTAGTCCTTTTATTAGTTGGAAAAACATGGTGCAAAGACTCCATATTTTAGGCTTTCTTTGGGAGGAGTGCTAGTTCAGGTGGGCTTCCTCCCTCTCCAAGCTACACGGGGTGAATTAAGCTAACAAACCAGGATGGTGTGTTTATAAAGCATGTCAGGGATGCATTCAGAGGGCAGCATGAGATGAAACCCCTGTCACCCTGTCCTCACATTAATTCATGCTCAGCCTCCACCAATTTTTGTTTCTTCATTTCTCAGTCTTTACAACCCTGAAAAAAACATTTTCTACTTAGATACAGTGGTCTGGCCCGGAGTAACACTGTGTGTCACTTAACTACAGGGACAGTTGCGCTTTTCTTGGGCTGTTCTAGACTTTTCCACCTCAGCAGAACTAGTTTTTATCAAGTATCTTGAAAAGAGGTTCCCACTACACAGTTTAAAATCATCTAATAGCATGCAAGCAGATTTTAGAAAAAACTGAAATAAGAGAATGCTTAGGGAGTAGTTAGGTATTCTAAAAGTTCTCCTCAGAAACCTTTGGGTGTCTTGAAGTTTTTGTTTCAGTTTTTAATAATCCCAGAAATGTTTGAATCTCTTCTCTTTAAAAAAAATTGAGAATATTCTAGATAAGGCTAAAGTTCACTTTGATCATCACTTCTAATTCCTCTCTCCCCTCCACTCTGCTTTCCAAAGGTAATTACTGTTCTGATTATGGATATATAGCTTTGCAGATATTTACAGATATATAAGGGCCCATGGAAAATATGTAGTAACATTTTATATGTCTCCAATAAATGGTAATAACATGCAGTATATAACTCTCTGATATGTACTTTCAGTCAATATTTTTTTGATGTGTCCATGTTAACAACTGGAGATCTGGTTCATTTGTTTCCATTGAATTTAGTTTCCCATTGCACGAATATTCTACATTTTATTTCTCTAATCTCTTTAGTGGACAGCTAAATAGTTTTCAGTCATTTGCAGTTTACAAACAACTCTGTAATGAGCATCTTTTTACACATCCCTTGTTCACATATATGGATTTTTCTCTAGGGTAGTATTTACTCTGGTCTTCCCTGGGGGCTCGGACGGTAAAGAACCCGCCTGCAATAAGGGAGACCTGGGTTCGATCCCTGGGTTGGGAAGATCCCCTGGAGAAGGAAATGGCAACTGCCCATACTCCAGAACTCTTGCCTGGAAAACCCCCATGGACAGAGGAACCTGGCGGGCTGGAGTCCATGGGGTCACAAAGAGTCGGACACGACTGAGTGACTAAGCGCGCAGTGTACACTGGAGGGTAACGTTGCTTGCCGAGGTTTCCCTTTCTGGCGGCACTGGGCCTTCACTGCTGCACGGGCTCTCTCCAGTTGCGGCGCTCGGGCTTCTCACTGCGGTGGCGTCTCTCGTTGTCGAGCTTGGGCTCTGGTGCCCGCGGGCTCAGTGGCTGTCACGCACAGGCTTAGCTGCCCCATAGCATAGGGAGTCTTCCTGGACCAGGGATCAGACCCATGTCCTCTGCTTTGCCAGCTGGATTCTTAACCACTGGACTACCAGGAAAGCCCCTCCTTTTGTTTTTAGTTTTCTTTGAATCCAAGAAATATATGCGTAGAGTTTAAAACTCATGTCTTCTCCAAAGGAAGGGATTATGAAACGCAGCGAGCAGTCCCCAGTGATTTCCCCCCAACCCCACCCTGTTTTTTCACCCAGAGGCAACAACTCTCAACTCTTCTTGATTCTTTGGGTATTTACCTTCAAATTTCGAAGTAACCTGCTTCTTTACCCACTGCATGATTTTTTTGTTTTCGGCAGGATCTCTGGCTTCCCAAACTACAATGTAAGGCTTTAGCTCTCTCTTCTCACCCACCCTTGCCTCTCACACACATGTAGACTTTGTTTCCACACCCTCCCAATATCAGTAAGTCATCATTTCAGCTTTATTGATGTAGAGGATTCGGCTTCTTATAACCATGCAAACACTTGTCACAGGTAAGCCATTTTTGTCTACAGTAATTGCTTTTCCTGTTTTGTGTGCTGGCCTGAGAGTTGACATTTTTCTGAATAAATCCTTTCAATGGATGAATCTAGGTGGCTGCTGCTTCTTGCTTCCCACTTAGCACATGGAGGGCTGGGCATAGGTGGTTAGGCGTACAGCCTCACTAGGAAAGAATGTGTGCACTCCTGCGGAGGTGAAATGGTTTGGTTTCGAGCAGTATGTGGAAACACCCCCCAAACCTTTCCCCAGGTCACACAGTGATTCCTTACTTGGCTCCATGGAGTTTGTTTTCCCCATTTCCTCTTCGTTTTTCATGGACCACTCTACCCTGCGACTTCCAGCCAGGGCCTGGCGTGCTAAGCTTTGGCTATGGAAGCCCTAATGAGGTGTTTCACCTAATGGCTGTGTTCCTGGGCTTGATTCTTCACAGTTGTGTGTGTGAAGCTGAGATCACCAGCTGCGATTTTCTATTTTTTTAAGGGTCAAGACGGGTTTATGTCATTCATTATTTGTTTTTATAATAGAGGTAATACAGCCTCCTGGTGAAAAATTCAACTGGGAAAAGAGGTGTATGGAGGTCAAGGCCACCTTTCCTCCTCTCCCAATCCTGGCCGCTCCGAGGCCTCCTCTGAAGCCGAGCTGCCCTGAACCAGATTACCGGCTTCAGATCCCGGCACTCGCTAGCTGTGGCACCTTGAGCAGGGTGCTCTGTGAGCCTCAGTGTTCTCACCTCTGAAATGGGAAGATATTAAGTGCTCACCTCAGAGAGCATTGTGGGGATTAAATGAGTCAATAAATACTTAGAGAGTGGCACAGAGAAAGCACCTAACAGATATTAACGAGGACTGTTACTAAGTGTTGTCTCTCCTTATAGATCAGTGGTCCTTAAGCTTGACTGCACATTGAAATCAGGTGGGGAGCTTAAACTTTTCTCGTGCCTGGATCCCACCCGCAGCCATTGTGATTTTATTGATTTTTAAATGCTCCTCACGCCAACAAAGTGTGCGGCCAGGGCTGAGAACCATTATGACTATATTTCCCACGTGTATGCTCTATATTTTCCACGTGTATCAGTTGGAATCAGTGAGGTTATGCTGCAGCGACAGACATGCCCCGAATCTCACCTGCTTCTTATTTATGGTACATGCCCGTTGTGGTCTGTTGTAGCTCTGACACTCATCAGCTTTATTCTGGAACCCAAGCTGACGAGTCACTTGTAGCTGGAACATTTAGCCTTGTGAAGTGGGAAGAGAGCATGGCAAACCATATACTAGCTCTTAAAGCTTCCAACCAGAAGTGGAAAAAAAAAGGGAGGGGGGAGAGTTAGTCGCTCAGTTGTGTCTGACTCTTTGAAATCCCATGGACTGGGATCCCACAAGGCTCCTCTGTCCATGGAATTCTCCAGGCAAGAATACTGGAGTGGTTATCCATTCCCTTCTCTAGGGGATCTTCCTGACCCAGGGATCGAACTTGGGTCTCCTGCACTGCAGGCAGATTCTTTACCGTCCCAGCCACCGGAGAAGGCCCTTCCAACCAGAAGTGAAACATATCTTCTGCTGACATTTCGTTGGCCAAAGCAAGTCACGTGGTCACCGTTGAGTTCCACAGGGAACCTCTAAATCAGGGGTCAGCAGCCTTTGTCTTCAGGGGGCCAGATAGTCAGCACTTTAGGATCGGGAAGGATCTGTCACAACTACTCACCTCAGCCTTCAAAGCCCAAAAGCAACCATATACAACACACTCGCCAAAAATGTAAAAATCGCTCAACTTGTGAGCCATTCAGAACAGACAGCAGGCCAGATCTGACCTGCGGGCTGTAGTTTGCCAGCGCCTGGCGTGTATCCTCTCCCTACAGGGAGAAGCTTTTCAGGAAGGGACCCCAAATATGGATGAAGTGTAATGCAGTCTACACATTATGTGTGTAGGAACGAGAGGGCGAGAGAATGGACCCTTTTATTGTTCACTGTGTTTTACACAGTAATTGCATGCGTGCTAAGTTGCTTCAGTCGTGTCTGACTGTTTGTGACCCTAAGGACCGTAGACCGCCAGGCTCCTCTGTCCATGGGATTCTCCAGGCAAGAATACTGGGGTGGTTTGCCATGCCTGCCTCCAGGGAATCTTCCCAACCTAGGGACCCAACCAGCGTCTCTTATGTCTCCTGCATTGGCAGGCGGGTTCTTTACCACCTGGGATGCCCTTTACACGGTGTACTGTGATACAATTTGCTCTTGTTCCTTAATACTGTGTTTCTGGATGATTCTTTCATGTCAGGAGTTCTAGCATGACTCCCTTTTTTAATGGCTGCCTAGTTTTCCCTGGTATGGATGTACTACATTGGGTTTTGTTTGTGTTTTTATAGTTAATCCTCTCTTGTTAGATAACAGTGGTTTTTTTTAAACATCTGGAGCAGGAAGGCAGCGTCATAGACTGATCAGTATAGAGAACCAAGATCCCAAGTCTGCCAGTAGTTTATACATGGTTTATACTGCTCTCCCTGAAATGTCTTGTTTTCCAAGAGGTTCTCTTTTCCTCCAGCCATTTGTGGTTCTTGCAACACTGAACACACGTGCCATTCCAGAGGCATTTGGGGGGCAGATTTAAACACTGATGAGGATAAATAGAAATGATGAAAAGGTAGACGTGAAATCCCAGAAGCTGTGCAACATTATCACCCTGAGCCCACCTGGACACACATTTTAGGCCGTGTGGGAGCCACAGAGATGAAGACAGACCACAAGCACCGTTCACAGGTGGGACCGGAGGAGGGCAGGCTGAGATGGCACCAACTCCACTTGCACGCTCTTCTCCTCTTCTTCCTAACAGGACACCACGGCGTCCGTGCGCATCGGCCTCATGATGGAGGAAATGATCTTCAACCTCGCAGACACACATCTGTTCTTCAATGACCTGGAGGTTTGGAATTGTTTGATTACTTGTTTCATTCCATAGTTGCTTTATTTAATCACCTGCATCTGGTTTGGGGGCGGAGACACTGCCTTTTCGTTTTCCCTTTTTTCTTTTTCATTTGGAGGCTAGAAACTTTTGCTTGCAACCCCCAAGAAGGCATAGGACTGTGGCCAGCCACAGCTTATTGGAAACACACTCGACCCGGATTCCCTCTGCGGTTAATGGGCTTTTCTCTCTGCTCTAGCGGTGATGTCCACTGGCAGTTTTACTAATCCAATCAAAGCTGTGTAGTTTCTTCCTCCTGAAATTTACTATTTAATAAAGTTTATTAAGGCAAATTAGTATGGATCCTCCTGGGTCAGGAATAATTAGCAGCGGGCCAGGATGGAAGCTTTTAAAAACAATTTACATTCCCCTGAAAACATGTTTTACAAAGAGAAAGGGGAGGGGGAGCATGCTGATTTAAAGTATCAGCTCCTGTGCCCTTAAGCAAGGAGCAAGGGAGATGGGAGAAGGGGGAGAGCAGCTTCAGGAATAAATTTAATTCATTTGTTTATACACTGCCTGTGTCCGAAAGATTGGGGAAAAATCTCAAATAGAAAACATATTTAAGATAGAGCTACTAAAGCAAACACAAAGGAACAGAAAGCCACGTAATGAATAAGGCTGAAGCATTGTACAAAAATAAAAATCTGGCTTGGGTTAATGACAGCAATTCAGAGTCTGTCTGTGAGCTTCCTGGTAGCAAAAGCAAGAAAGGAAATAAAATGCACTACCTTCCCCTAATGAAAAAGCAAACGGCTTTCTCCAAGGTAAGGAAAGGTTGTCTGATAAGAGAATTAACATAGGAATCTTCTAGATTTGTAAATTATATTCTCATTATTGGCTTAACAGATAGAAAAATAAAGGCAACCTAAAATATAACTGCTTATGAAAGAACAATTCTATTTATCCTGGTAGGAATATTTTTTCCTAGAATCTGAAAAATCCCTGGGGACTCCACTGCGAAATAGAAACATCAAGGCTATAAATTTCAAATCTGTCCTGGCCAGCCTGGAGCATTGCCAGTATTTATCATCAGGAAAGGATACAGGGTTTCCTTTCTGTTCTGCTGTCCTAGAGTTCCAGAGGGAAAATGCTTGGTGAAATGATGGGTCTTGTGTTCTGTCCAGTCTCGACAAGCCATTTGGGCCTCAGTCCTCACGTCTGTGAAATGGGATTGATGCCCTCTGTCCAGCCTCTTTTTTAAGAGAGGATTGAGATAGAAACTTGCTGAGGAAGAAAGAGAGCTTTGGAGTAGTGGAAAATGCCAGTAGCATCAAAGCCCAAAACTATCTCTTTCACCAAAAGCAACATGCAAGCTCTCTTTACTAAGGCCTCTCATATCTTGGAGGGGGAAAAAAGAGAGAGAAAGAGCTTAAATCTTTAAATTGAAAAAAAAAAAAACATGGCAATTGAATTCGGCAAGTATTATGGAGCCTAATGTAGTAAAGACTCCACTGATCACACATAGCAAAACCCAAGTCGCTTTAGCAAAAAATGAAAACTATTGGCCCTTGTAGTTGAAAAGTCCAGGGTAGATTTAGTTTTTCCCTATATCCTGCTTAGAATATTACTTATATGAGAGCAGAGACCATGTCTGTCTGATTCACCTTAAATCCCTGGAGACCAGGCAATAAACAGCCAAACAAATATGTAAACAAAAAGGATGTGAAGAAAATAAAACAGTCAGGTGTGATAGTGAGGGAACAGGTTGGAGTAACAGCATTCTCGTTCTCGAGGGAGTCAGGGAAGGTGTCTCAAGGACATGGCATTTGAGCCAAGGCCTGAATGATGGCAGGGGTCAGCCAGGTAGAGATGAAAGGAGATGGGGTCAGCAGATGAAAAGGCCCTGAGGTGAGAACTAGTGTGATGTCTTCTAGGCTCTGCGAGAAGGCCACGTGACTGCAGTAAGTGAGTGAGAGCAGAGAGAGATGAGTCTAGAGAGGCAGGCGTGAGCCAGACACAAGCCATAAACATCAGGGTTTATTCTGAGTGCTGTGGACAGCCATGGGGCGGGGGAGCATGAAACAGGAAGAGCCACGTGACCTGGCTTATGTGTCACAATGACCACTCTGGCTGCTGCATGGAGAACAGGCAATAGGAGGGGGAGGGGAGAGACTGGGGGACTAACATAGAGGTACCTCCAAGCAAAAGAAGAAAAACGGGTTGGATTGAGATGGGAAGAAGATGTGCACTTAGGGATGGTGGTAAAGCTAAGAGGCCTTGCTCACAGGTTGGACAAGGGGGATGAGGGAGAGTGAGGAGGCAAGAGAGACTCCTGGGCTCAGCCTGACCTGGGTGATGGTGCTGTTCTCTCTGTGATGGGCAACACAGGGGAGGTGAAGAATCCATCCCTCTGTCGAGTGCACCTGGGGTCTGAGATGTCTGGGACACTCCAGCGATGACACCAAGTGTGTGTTAGTCGCTCAGTCGTGTCCCACTCTTTGTGACCCCCATGGACTGCAGCCCTCCAGGGTCCTCTGTCCATGGGGATTCTCCAGGCAAGAACACTGGAGTGGGTAGCCATTCCCTTTGCCAGGGGATCCTCCCAACCCAGGGATCGAACCTGGTCTCCCACACTGCAGGCAGATTCTTTACCATCTGAGCCACCAGGGAAGCCCGATGATACCAAACTGTGAGGCAAATACATAAGCGTTTGAAGCTCTTATGCAATAGAAAGGCAGATACACAGTAGGGGCTTTGTCCACCTTGGTTGAAACTGAGACTCAGAGCCAGGTATTTTGAGGGGACCGTTGTATGTGAGTTCAAGCCCGTATCTTCAGACCCTTGCCCCCTCTGCTATTCCTCACTGGCCCCAAAGTCAAAGTCGCACCTCTTAGAAAACCATCTTAATTACCAGCTGGAGCTACTCAGGGAAGACAGTTTGTTTTTATTCTCTACACTTTTTTTTTTTTTCCAAAATGTCCCCAATGCCAGAAGCCCCAAGGGCACCTCGGCAGAATTGAAACCACGTTCCTCGATGGAGAAGTTAAGACTCACACAAGTGAAAACATACTGCTTGCTGGTGCCGGGGAGCCCCTGTCAAAATCTGAAGAGCAGCCTCGTGGAGCTCTGCAGGGAGGCTGTTCCGGGCTGGGCAGAGGCATGCTGTCTGCGGAGCCCAGTGCAAGGCCTGGCTCCTGGGCCAATGGTTAGATGATGGCATTTAAGGAGCAAAGTCTGATCCCTTTTTCTGAGCCTGCAGTGCTGTCTGTAAATTAGGTGGTCGGCTTCCACAAGCAGCAGTGATTTATGGAGAATTTAGCGTTCGCCAGGCCCTACTCTTAAGTGCTGTGAATTCAGTGGCCAAAAAAAAAAAAAAAAAAGCACAGCAAGATCCCCCACCCTGGACGCACTGACCTTCCAGTTGGGGAAATAGACCATAAATAACTGAATATAAAATGTCAGATGAAATGCTCCAAAGAGAGCCTAGCAAAGTCAAAGGAGATGGACCCAGGGGGTATTTTACTTGGTATAACCAGATAAGACTTCTCTGACATTGGAGCAGAGACCTGAAGGAGGTGAAAGAGAGAATCATGTGGGTATCTAAGCAAAGAGTGTGCCAGACAGAGAAAACAGCAGTGCAAAGGCCCTGGGGCATGGGCAAAGTTGGCAAGTTCCAGGAGCAGGGAGGAGAGGCCAGAGCAGGAAGGATTTGGGGGAGGGGAAGACAGATCATATGGCCCATGGTAAAGTTCCAGATCACATTCTGAGTGTGACCAGAAGCCACTGGACGATTTTGAGCGGGGGAGCAAAATGACCTGACTCGTGGTTCAGAGGCGCCCCCTGGCTGCTGGGTGGAGAAGACCAAAGAGGGAAATGGTGGAAGCAAGTGTTTTGCATTAAATCTGATTCTGGGCCTCAAGGGTGAAAGGGCTCCTGGGGCGGGGGAGGGGAGGGTGGAATCCACGGAGGAAGAACTGGTCAGAGACAAAGTAGGTGCCAAGTTCAGCTTTCCCTCTGGACATTTGGGATGCGCATCCTGAGTTCAGGGCAAGCACCTGCTCATCAGCTCAGTCTGCCTTTGACTCCTGGCCCCACCATCTCCTGGGCTGTGTGACCTGAGTGAGTCACTGCATCTCTCTGAATCTCAGTTTTCTCATCTGTTAAAGGGGTAGCTGAAAAGTCCCTACCTTCCAGGGTTATCGTGATGATGGGAGATGTATGGAAGCAGTCAGCACAGAGCCTGCTCCCGTGTACATGTCCAGCAGATGGGGCTCCCCACCAGTGGCCACATGTGTCACTGGGATGACACGAGAATGGGGTAACTTGGTACAGGGGCAAACTGATTAATAATTGTTAGATGCATTGTGTGATGAGCTAGAAAATACAACTAGCTTACCCAATCCCTGATTTTACCATAATTCGGTAACAATACTTATAATACAGAGATATGGCAAAGAAAAGACAGTGGTGGCTGACCTGGACCTCCGTTGACAGCCAGTTGCTGGAATCTGGGCAAAAGTCTTGACAATTACCTGGCCAGTTTGCCTTTGTGCGAGAACTGCTTCTTTTGAAGGAAAATCCAGGGCAGAGGACCCTCACCTGAAATGCCAGCGGGGCTGCGGGGCGAGGGTGGAGGCTCGATTGAATTCACACGCCGACAGCTCCAGAGCGGTCAAGCCTCCGGGGCTCACGGAACTGCGCGTGCGCTCCCGCCACGCCGGGGCGGGACCCAGTCCTGCGTCCCAGTGACTGCAGGCGCTGGGGGGCAAGCCCTCTGGGCTTTGATTTCAGGGCTCAGTGCACCGCAGGGGTGGCGATGCCGATCACCCGCGTGGCCCCGAGGTGAGTGGGGCAGGGCAGATTCAGGCAAGAGGCAGCCGGCCCTCGCTTTTCCCACCTTCCCTGCTCTCAGGTGTCAAGTGGAGGAGAGTGAGTGTCGAAATGGGAGGGAAGAGTGGGTTATCACACGAAAGGGAAGAATTTTTGACTTCTAGCAGGCGGAGCCAGAGAGGCCACATAACCCAGTACTTCGGACGGCCTTGTGCAATGAGGAACCATTCCACCCAAAATGCCAGGGGCACCCCGTTGAGAAGTGCTATGCGGAGCCCTTGTATTTGCATATCACCTAGTCAACTCTACCGTATTTACGAATTACCTAGCATTCAGCACGACCCAGGCTTCATGTAACTTACTTGAAAAAAAATATTTTTTGTTGTTAAACTTACTTTTTTTTCTTACTAATTTTTTGGGGGAGGGTGGGTATGACTAGCACATTATGCCAGTGATATCATTGGTGATATTGCTTAGAATGAAACTAAGGTTTTATTTATTGTTTGTTTGTTTTATTGAAGTATAGTTGATTTGCAATGTTATGTTAGTTTCTGGTGTACAGCAAAGTGATCCAGTTATATACCTATATTATTTCATATTCTTTTCTAAGTGCTTTGTTACAGGATATTGAATATAGTTCCCTGTGCTAAATATAAATCCTTATTGTTTATTTTATATATGGTGTTGTATATCTGGTCATCCCAAACTCCCTTTCCGCTTTGGTGACCATAAGTTTGTTTCTTTGTCTGTTTCTGTTTTGTAAATAAGTTCATTTGTATCATAGTTTAGATTCCACATGTAAGTGATATCATATGTTATTTGTCTTTCTCTGACTTCACTATATGATAATCTCTAGGTTCACTCGTGTTACTGCAGATGACGTTAGTAAATTCTTTTTCGTGGCTGAGTAATATTCCATTGTGTGTATGTACCTCATCTTCTTTATCCATTCCTCTGTTGATGAACACTGGGTTGCTTCCGTGTCTTGGCTATTGTAAATAGTGCTGCAATGAACATGGGGTGTATGTGTCTTTTTGAATTAGGAGTTTTTTCCCAACACCTGCCTAGGAGTGGAATTGCTGGATCATATGGTAACTCCATTGTTCATTTTTTAAAGGACCTCCATCTGGTTCTTCATACTGGCTACACCAATTTATGTTCTCACCACCAGTGTAGGAGGTTTTCTCCAAACCCTCTCCTGCATTTGTTATTTGTGGACTTTTTAATGGCAGCCCACTCCAGTACTCTTGCCTGGAAAATCCCATGGGCAGAAGAGCCTGGTGGGCTGCAGTCCATGGGGTCGCTAAGAGTCGGACACGACTGAGCGGCTTCACTTTCACTTTTCACTTTCATGCATTGGAGAAGGAAATGGCAACCCACTCCAGTGTTCTTGCCTGCAGAATCCCAGGGACGGGGGAGCCTGGTGGGCTGCCGTCTGTGGGGTCGCACAGAGTCGGACACGACTGAAGTGACTTAGCCGTAGCCGTAACGATGGCCATTCTGACTGGTGTAAGGTGATACCTCCTTACAGTTGAGGTTTGCATTTCTCTGGTAATTAGAAGCCAATTTTTTAAACATTTAAACAGGAGAGTTGACTGAAAGAGGTGGGATAAGAGTGCACCACAAGTCGTCGTAGTGAATACTGTTTGAGAAATTGTTTCAGTGACATCAGTTCTGTTTCAGTAATTTAAATCTCTCTGTGATAGAAAACGTGTCTCTTATGGAAGGTCACAGTCAAAACACTTGAAAGCCAGTATTCTAGAGCAGGGCTGTCCAGTAGAATTTTCTGAGCAGTCAGTGTTCTGTTCTGCGCTGTCCAGCACAGTAGCCACTGGCTACCTGAGGTTGCTGAGCACTTGAAATGTGGCTAGTGTGACTGAGGCCCTGGATTTTTCATTGTATTTAAGTAATTTTAATGTAATAAGCCACGTGTAGCTGATGGTCATATTGGACAGGACAGAACATTTACCTCACTGTACTCATTGTTAGGCTTCCATGGTGGCTCAGTGTTTAAGAATCTGCCTGCCAAGCAGGAGATGAAGGTTTGATCCCGGGGAAGGGAAGAGCCCCTGGAGTAGGAAATGGCAACCCACTCTAGTAGTCTTGCCTGGAAAATCCTATGAACAGAGGGGCCTATCGGGCTATAGTCCATGGGGTTGCAAAGAGTTAGGCGCGACTTAGTGACTTAAATAACAACTCATCGTAGGAAGTTCTATGAGACAGTGCAGCTCTGGAGCCCTAAATTTGTAAGTCATGACCTACATTTTCAGTTAGGATGGTGATGATAATAGTAATAACAAGAACAGTAATCACAGTTGGCAGTTTCTGAGCACTTACCAGGTACCAGGCACTGTTCTAAGTAGTTTATAGGTATTAACTTGTTTAATCCTGGTTATTATTATCCCCACTGTCTCAGTCTGCCCTAGTTGCCATAACAAAACACCACAGACTATATGGCTTACACAACAGAAATAAATTAGGGACTTCCCTGGTGGCTCAGATGGTAAAGAATTTGCCTGCAATGCAGGAGACCCAAGTTCACCCCCTGGGTCAGGAAGATCCCCTGGAGAAGGGAATGGCAACCCACTCTAGTGTTCTTGCCTGGAGAATCCCATGGACGGAGGAGCCTGGCAGGCTACAGTCCTGGGGTCACACAGAGTCAGACACGACTGAGCAACTAACAGTTCTAGAGGCCAGAAGTCCCAGATTAAGAGGCTGGCAAATGTGGTCTCCAGTGAAAGTTCTTTTCCTGGCTTGTAGAGATCACCTTCTCGCTGTCTCCATGTGACCTTTCCTCGATGTGTGTACAGGAGAGAGAGAGGAAAAAAAAAAGAGTGTGTGTGTGTGTGTGTGTGCTAGCCAGTTTTGAGTCTCTTCTTGACTATTATGAGCACATGTGCTCAGTTGCTAAGTCATGTCTGACTCTTTGCAACCCCACGGACTATAGCACGCCAGGCTTCTCTGTCCATGGAATTTCCCAGGCAAGAATACTGGCATGGGTTGCCATTTCATTCTCCAGGGGATCTTCTTGACCCAGGGATCGAACCTGTGTCTCCTGCCTTGGCAGGTGGATTCTTTACCCTTGAGCCACCAGGGAAGCCCAAATGAACACACTAATCCTATCAGATCAGAGTCCCACCCTTACAACCTAACATTAATGACTTCCTTAGATGCCCCCTCTCCAAACAGAGCCACACTGAGGGTTCACACTTCCACACATGAATTCGGGGAGGACACAAACATTCAGTCCATAACATCTATTTTACAAATGAAGAGACTGAGGTACAGAAGGGTTAAGCGAACAATCCAAAGTCACACAGTTGGCAGAGGCCGTCTTCAGACCCAGGCAGCTGGCTCTGGAGCCCTTCCATGCATCGGCTGTGCTGTGCAGTCTCTCCCAGGAGAGATTGCCATCTGGCTAAGAGCAGAGATTCCCAGTGGGAAATCTCGACTTGCACAGGGCTGTAGACAGCAGGTTCTGAGGGAAAGGGGGAGCAGGGAGGATAGATGTGCCAGGAAGCCTGGAGAAGGACTGACAGCAAGAAAATAAATTCCTGGTGCACGTGAAGAAAGTGAAGATGAGAAACTCCTCTGTGAATTAGCACGGCATCTTCACATTGTATATATAAAGGTCACACAGATAACAGCAGCCTAAACCACACTACAGTACTAGAGCACCCTCCCTCCCCGCGACCCCCGCAACAGGAACAAAGCAATAAACAGAGAATCTAAATGCATTTCTATAAAGCAGGACATGGACAGAGGCTGGAGCTGAGTAGGAGGCACTGGTGGGAATAATAAATGCAATCACAGTGACAGCTGACATGTCCTGAGGGCTCACCTGTATGCCTTCATTTAACCTTTACAGCAGCCACAGAGGTAGATTCTGTTATGTATCCCCATTTTAGAGACGGGAAGACTGAGGCACAGAGAGGTTAACGTACTCAGGGCTGACTTGTATTGAGCTCTAACACTGTGCCCAGCATCACACATGCATTTTCTCACTGAAATCTTAAGTGCCATGCAAAGGAGTTGTTTCTTTTTTAAGACTATTTTATGGATGAAGAATGAAACCCAGAGAGGTCACTTTTCGAGGGTCACAGAGCTAGTAAGAACAGAGTGGAGGTCTGATCCCGGGCTAAGCTGACTTCTAGGCTAGGATATTTATCTTTCAAAGAAGATACAATTTTGAGATGAATGGAGACTTGGAGAAGGAGAACAGGTCCACAGAGTGGGTGGAAGAAAAGAGTCCTTCATAAGAAACGAGATCAACGGAAAGGTTTTGGCAAAAGGTATCCCCGGCCCAACTCAGGCCTGGCCAGGCAGGCAGGTGGGCCAGAGGGAGGACATTTCTAGATGCTGCTGGAGCTCTGGGAAGGCTCATGCTGGAGGCACTCAGAAGTAGCTGGAGTCTGGGCAGGCCGTGGCTGCCTGCCTGACACACAGGCCTGATTGCTAAGCATCTGATTTATGGTTCTGCAGGAGCTATCAGGGAGAGTAATATTTCACCGTGTCAGCGCTGAGCTGCTCTCCAGAACGTCCTGCCCAACTGACCATTAATGCAACATGGACCACAGCCTCTTTAATGCTCTTCAGAGAACTTAAACATGCAGACAACACGAGGAAGATGGCCCGGGTTTCCCTCCCAGGAAGCAGGCCCCTCGCCGGCTAATCTAGAGGCAGGATTAAGCAACCTCGCTCTTAAAATATACCTGCCTTGGAGGAGGAGTGGGCAGGGAGTCCATCTGCGCTCTGAGTCATTTTTCTAAAGCAAATTTGTCAACAATTTCCTTTCTGCGTTCGTGTCTCCAAGCAGCCAAGGACAAAAAGTAATGGGATTGGACCACAGCAGAGCAGGTCGGGAAAAGCCCAGCTGTCACCAGCTTAATCAGAATGGATTTTGATGGGTATTTGCCACCAGGCTTACTGTTCATAAATGAGCAAGGATACAAAGTAGCGAAACCTGTGGGATGCAGGCAGAGTCTAATCCAGATAACCTTGAATTACATTTATTAGAAAAACCAGGAAAATTAATAAGAACTGGTCATTGAAAAGACCATTAAGTAGATAAGTCCTTGGTAAACACAAACAAGGGGAAAAAAAAGAGAGAGAAAAAGAGATCAGTAACCAACATCCAGAATGAAAGAGTGGACATTATTGTAGGTTCAGAGAAGATTCTCTTTTTTTAAGTATTTATCTATTGTATTTATTTGGCTGCACCGGGCCTTAGTTGCAGCACAAGGAATCTTTAGCTGTGGCATTCGACTCTTGGTTGTGGCATATGGGATCTAGTTCCCTGACCAGGGATCAAACCAGGGCCCCCTGCGTTGGGAGTGTGGAGTCTTAGCCACTGGACCACCAGCCCAGCCACTGGGCACCTTTGCCCAGGCCCTGTGACTCTGTATGTAAGTTCCACTGACCCGGTCTGAACTTCAGTTTGCATGCTGGTGGAAGGAGGGGTCTGGACTATCATTGGAATCCTTTATCAGGCCAGCCGTATGCCTCATCACACACCGACGAGTGGATGCAGTAACCATATTTCATGGTTTTAAAACCCTGGAGACCTTGAAGGCCCAGAAGCAGTGACACTCCTGCAGCAACTAGGGTACATGGCACCCAGATCTTGGCTTCTAAACACCATTTTCCAGTGAAAGGAACCAGGGCTCCTTGGATATGAGACTGATTCTAGGGCAGGACAGGAAAGACATGGTAACATGGAGCATCTTACAGTGCCCCAAACTAAGGACATACTCACAAAGCCCCATGATGATGGGGTATGTCATAGGGATACAAGAGCTGACCAGAAAGAGTCAGAGCTGGAACAATTTGAGTACTAAAACAAATAACATAGCATCTAACCCTAAGTATGGGCTTCCAGGTGGCACAGTGGTAAAGAATCTGCCTGCCAATACAGGAGGTACAAGAGATACGGGTTCAATCCCTCAGGAAGATCCCCTGGAGTAGGAAATGGCAACCCACTCCAGTGTTCTTGCCTGGAAAGTTCCACGGACAGAGGAGCCCGGCAGGCCACAGTCCATGGGATCACGAAGAGTCGGACGTGACTGAGCAACTGAGCACGCACACAACCCTAAGTACAAAGTAAGCGCCCGTGAGTCCGTACTGACGCAGATAAAGGATTGAATAAACAGACAAGTGGGGGAGAAGAGACAGCTTTACAGTGGAGAGACCTGAGGAACACTGCCCGAGCCAGGCGATCAAGGTCAGCATCACCAGTGTTACGTCATGCTGGTACAGCATACCCTTGATGTGATGTGCTGGGAGTGGCACTTTCACCTCTGCGATCTCCCTCACCAAAAGCCCTAGCCCCAGTCTAACCACGAGCAAAACATCAGATAAATCCCAGTTGAGAGACATTCTGCAAAATACCTGACCAGCATTCCTTTAAACTGTCACCAAAACCAGGGAAAGTCTGAGAAACTATCACAGTCCAGAAGAACCTAAAGAGACAAGATGAAAAAATATATCATGGTATCCCAGATGGGATCCTGGAAGGGAAAAAGGATGGTAGTGGAAAACGGAATTAAAAATAGACAGTAGCTAATAATAATATAGTGATATTTATTAGTTGTGACAAGCCATTTGAATATAAGATGTTAACAGCAAGGGAAACTGGGCATGTGCTGTATGGGAACGCCCTATACTATAGTCACAATTTTTCTGTGAATCTAAAAGTATTCTAAAATTTAAAGTTTATTTAAAACAAACAAACAAACAAACTGGAGACTCATCCAGTAACTTGCCCAAGATCACACACCTAGGAAATGGCAGGGCTGGTACTGGAGCCCAGGGATGGGCTTTTGAAGGCCAACTATAAAGTCAAGGCCATGTGAAACTTAATGTGTCTACCCCTGTTCTCTTCTGCCCTGTTCCCTGAGATGTATTAATGTGTAGCTTCCTGACGTGTCCATGGGATTAGGACTGAAGACTACAGTGTTCTGCTTTGCTTCTAAATTGTTTCATCAGCAGAACTGACCATCCATGAACCTCTTGCAGTGGTGAACTCAATTCAGTTTGAGGCTATGGAATCCACAGTAGTAATACTAGCAATAATCAAGACAAACGTGTATGTGGTATTTTCTACAGTCAAGGGACTTTTCAAAGTGCTCTATCTGTATTGACTCATTCAGTCCTTACAAAACCCTAAGTGGGAAGTACCATTCTGCAGCTCAATCACAAACAAAGAGGCTGAGAGTCAAAAAGATTCAATACCTTGTCCAAGTTCATTCTGTTAATAAGTAGCAGAGTCAGAATTTGACCCAGATCCCAGAGTCTGTGCTGTACTCTCTGACCTTGCAAAAACCAGTTAAAAAAAAAAAATGGACACTACTTTACGATTTCCCAGTTTAGTAGATGAAACAAATTAGCCAGTGTATCGGGCCTAGATTCATCCTACAGGCCCCACAAACTGCAGAAACAGAGAAACATTTGTCCTGAAATGGGGTAGAATTGGGGCAGTTTTTACAAAGGCAGTGACATCAACAAACCTTGGCAGGCTTTAGATAGTTGGAAAGAGAGCGGGGGAAAGCATTCAGAACAGAAGGAACAGCAAGTGCAAAGGCCCTGGGGCCAGAGGTTGAGGGTTGTTGAAGGACTGCTGCTGCTGCTGCTGCTGCTGCTAAGTCGCTTCATTCGTGTCCGACTCTGTGTGACCCCATAGACGGCATAGAACCCACCAGGCTCCCCCGTCCCTGGGATTCTCCAGGCAAGAACACTGGAGTGGGTTGCCATTTCCTTCTCCAATGCATGAAAGTGAAAAGTGAAAGGGAAGTCGCTCAGTCCTGTCTGCCCTTAGTGACCCCATGGACTGTAGCCTTCCAGGCTCCTCCGTCCATGGGATTTTCCAGGCAAGAGTACTGGAGTAGGGTGCCATTGCCTTCTCCACTAGCAGAGGCTATGTCTGCAGTGCATTGGGAAATGGGGAGTGGAAGGTGATGAGTAGCAGGGTGTGCAGACAAGTGGGGCCTGAGTCATGGTGAGGACTTGGAGGGAGGTGGGAGCCATTGTGGGGTTTTGAGCAGGGGAGGGCCAGGATCTGACTTAGGGTTTAGCAGGATCCCTCTGGCTGCTGGATGAAAACTAGGCTGGAAAGATGGAGGGTAGAAATGAAGAGGTGATGGTAATAGCTGAGTCAGAGGTCCGCAAACTTCTGTCAGGAGCCAGAGAGTAAATATTTTAAGTTTTTCAGGGTCAGACTGTCTCTGTCTCAACTACTCACTTCTCCTGTTGCAGGACAAAATCAGCCACAGACTGGAAGTAAATGAATGAACATGGCAGTGTTCCAATAAAACTTTATTTATATAACAGGTGGCAGGCCAGATTTGGCTCCCAGGTCATAGTTTTCTGCCCCCTGGTGTAAGTGGGAGGTAATCATAGCTTAGACCATGGTGGGAGCAGCAAGGGAGACTCTTTCCCGAGACTCTTTCCCTTTGACATGTTAAGTTCCTGTTTCCAACCAGATTTATGATCTTCCGGATCTTTCCATTTTCATTTATGTGTATGGATACATTCGTATATAGTATCTCATTTTGTTTTTCAGTTCCGTTCGGTCACTCAGTCATGTCTGACTCTTTGCAACCCCATAGTTTTTAATCTGTGTAGACCCCAGTGATACTGGCCATCTCCTTCTCTAGTCTGCTGCTTTTTGCCCCGCAGGACGTCTTTGTGCTAGCCTAACAATCTCTGTCTTCCTTCTGAGCGGCCGGGTGGGAGTGTCCTGAATGGATATACCACAGTTCATTCCGCCATGACCCAGTTGAGGGAACTGCAGGTGATTCCAGCTTCTCACTGGGGTGAATGGCCTCCTTGTGCAGGACTCTGTGTGTGTTTCTCTGGGTCAGAAAGTGTCAGTTCCTCAGCACCACTGCGCCTCACCAATGTTGAGGCCACAGGAACCCCCGACTCTGTCTTGGAAGGGCATTCCTGCTCAGATCCACCCCCCCAAAATTATAGTCACACTTTGAGTCCAGAGAGGCCAAAGGCACCCTGGGCAGTGAGAAGCTGGCATCCTCAGCGTGAGGATGCCTGTCCCCCACGCAGCCCAGTTGAGGAGCCGGGGGTCCTTGCCCCAGGACCCAGCCCAGTTGAGGAGCCGGGGGTCCTCGCCCCTGGGACCCAGCCCATCCTCACATCCTCCGGCCTGTCCTGCTCCCCTCGGTGCCGGCTCGGCAGGTAACTCGATCCAGGTCAGCTGGCGGAGTATGAGGTAGCGTCTAGCTGAGCGTCATGGTATTTTATTAAGCCCGAAATGTGATCGCTACTGTTGTCACACTTTAGCGCCCCCAACAATCCCCTGGCAGATGAGAAAACCAGAGCCTTCCCGCATGCCTTTCCCCTGACGTCAGGGAAAGTGCAGGGAACCCTGCCCGGGGGCCCGAGAGCCTGGGTGACCCCCCGGAGCAGCTTTCAAGCCTGAGGGAAGGACCGGGGGCCACTGGGCAGTGTTTTTCCAATTTCAGGCAAAGCAATGGACTGGGGGAAATCTGCTATTAATTTCTCCTCGGTGCCTGGGTCTCGGAAGTCAGCACTGGCTTTTCAATACAGTCTTCGTTAACCTATTAGGATGGCAGGCCCTAGGATCCTTCCGTCTTGATGACATTGCTCTGGATCGGGGGTCTCAAACAAGGATGCTCACGGGGGACCCAAGTGAGGTAAAGTGAGGAAAACCCAGCAGAGGCTGTGGGGGGTGGAGATGGAGCTTGAGGCTGTGGATGGTCAGGACAGAGGCATGCAAGCCCTGCCTTGCCAGAGCATGTAAATTCTCAAAGTAGCAGAAAATCTGGAGAGACGGAGAAAGAGGGAGAAGAAGGGAGAGAGAAGGGAGGAAGGGGAAGTGAGGGAGAGAGGCAGGGAGAGAGAGAGCTGTTTTTCCAAAAAATGTTTTATTGTTTTAAGACAGTTTGGGCTAGATGAGATACATCTCCTGGCCAGCTCTCAAGCTCTTCCCTAACTGAACCTGTCAACACAGCAGTGAAATTGTCCACCCTGTTCCTTTGTCCCTCCAGAGCTGTGCTGTCCAGCGGAATTTTCTGCAGTGATGGAAACGTGCGCCATCCAGTATGGTAGCCACTGGCTCCATTTGGCTATGGAGCCCATGAAATAGACCTAAGGAACTGAATTTTCTATTGAACTTTTTAATTTATTTATTTATCTTGGACTGCACTGGGTCTCCACTGCTGCACATGAGGCTTCTCTAGTTGCAGCACGTGGGCTTCTCACTGCAGTGGCTTCTCTTGTTGCAAAGCCTGGGCTCCAGAGTACGTGGGCTCAGTAGTTGTGGCACACGGGCTTAGTTGCCCTGTGGCACGTGGGATCTTCCTGGAGCAGGGATCGAACCCTTGACCCCTGCATTGGCAGGCAGATGCTAAACCACTGGACCACCAGGGAAGTCCTCTATTTAATTCTAACTAACTATAAAGAACCATGTGTGGGGACTTCCCTGGTGGTCCAGTGGCTAAGTTTCTGTGCCTGCAATGCAGGGGCCCTGGGTTTGATCCCTGGTCAGGGAACTAGATCCCACATGCCACAATTAAAGACCCTGCATGCTGCAGTGAAGATCAAAGATCCTGCATGCCCCAACTAAGACCCTGAGCAGCCAAATAAATAAAGTTAATATTTAACAACAACAAAAAAAAGAACCACGTGTGGCTGATTGCTACTGTATTAGATAACGTGATTATAGGACCTTTTCAGTCAGAGGTATGCCATCACAACTCTTTAGGAAAGAACACGCCGTCTCAGGGACAGGGATCAATTATCCCACCAAGAGATTAGAATCCTGGGTGCATGGAAAGAAAGGCGATGTGGAATCATACATAGAAACGGTTTAGGTGTCAGCCAGATATCTGCTAACTTGAAGAGTGGTCATTCATTGCCTCCCAGGTTTTTTTTTCCCACTACTACCCAAAGAGTCTCTCAGTCGGAGTCACCGCTGAGCGGCCGCCATGTCATTTGCCCTCTGGTCTGGCTGCCCTCTGCCCAGGGCTGACCCTAAGGAAGCCCCTGGGCGGACCTCCCTGCTGTTGCTGCCATCCAGGCGTGTCAGAGCGCACCACCC
The DNA here is from genome assembly GCF_003369695.1 of Bos indicus x Bos taurus. Taxonomy (NCBI): domain Eukaryota; kingdom Metazoa; phylum Chordata; class Mammalia; order Artiodactyla; family Bovidae; genus Bos; species Bos indicus x Bos taurus. The sequence goes on along the minus strand of NC_040088.1, from coordinate 7,740,361 downwards.
ACCCCCAGGGACCTCAGACACACCAGGTCCCATGCCACAGGACCCCAAGTCCTGCTTCGCCACTGCCACAGAACTGTGGGCAAAGCAGGCCAGGGACTCTGGGCATAAACCTCTTCCCAAGCCAGAGGCTTCAGCAAACCCCCTCCAGTCCACAGCCCCGTGAGGAGGTTTGGAGGGGTCAGCGCCACACCACCCCTTCTTCTAGGTTCCGACCTTCATCCCCACAAAGCCGCCCAGGCTTCCCCAGGTACGACTGTCTCCACCCTGCCCCCTGTATCTCCATGACAACCAGGGTCCCTCTGTATATCTTTCACAAGTGATGGGAAGGTGGTTCCATTATCCCCCAGCAAAGCTCCTGTCCTCAAAGATGAATTCCAGCCTCCTCCTTGTGTAAAAAGAAATCTGCTCAAGATGTTGATAGCACCATTTTTTTCCCCAGCGTGTCTCCTCCTGTGAGGAGTCCAGGGATGTAACAACCAGTTTTTTTCTCAGAGGTCAAGCTCAGAGTTCCACGTGTGTCTTCTCTCTCTAACAGTCTTTACTAGGAGGTCTCTACGCCCTGAAATTGTCTTGCAAAAACCAAAACGTGGATGTTTACAAATCTTAACACAGTAATCAAAGCTAACATTTATGTAGCACCAGGCTTTTCTTCTCTCGTTAACCACGTAAGCAGGTTCTGTTGTTATCTCCATTTGCCAGTCTGACCTCTGAGGTTCAGGATGGCTGTGTCATGTGCTCAAGGTCACACAGCTAGGCAGTGGTTAGGTCCAGGATCCAAACCCAGGCGATCAGATTGCAGAGCCTGACACTATAATCAGTACCATGGTGGCACGCACAGCACACTCATGATTTTTGCCTTATGGATCTTTCACCTGAATGTACTTTATGATGGAGGTGGAGCTCTTCACAGGATTGGTGGGATTTGCATGTGGCCTCCTTGGGGGCACTGGCATCACCCTTGCCTCTTGGTTGCCAACTGCAGAAAACCCCTCTCCACTCCCTTAAACAGAAAAGTCCATGTATTCCTTTCCTGTGACTGCTGTACAAATTACCACACACTTAGTGGCTTAAAACAACACCGCTCTAGAGGTCAAACGTCCAAAATCAATTTCACTGGGCCGAAGATGTCGGCAGAGCTGGTTTCTTCTGGAGACTTTAAGGGAAGAAACTGTTTCTTTGCCTTTTTCGACTCCTGGCAGCTACCTGTATTTCTTGGCTTGTGGCCTCTTTCTCCACCTTCAATGCACCTCACTCCAGTTCTCTTCTCTGTCATCAAATAATACCCCTCTGCCTCTTACTTGCAAGGACCCTTGTAATTACATTCAGGATCCAACCAGCGTACTCTCCCCATGTCGAGATGGTTAACTTAATCACATCTACAGAGTTCCTTTTGCCCTGTGAGGTTCCTGGGATTAGGACATAACACATCTTGGGGGGGCTGCGGTTCAGCCTACTATAGTGGTCAGGGTGGCCTCCTCTCAGTTGCGGCGGGATAGAGCGAGTCATGTGATCGGACCTCATCCCTCTCTCCGGCTCCCAGACCTGCTTTCCTCTAACAGCCCCAGGCTTAACCCCACCATCCAGCAGCCCCAGAGAAAGGAGAGCTCCTCTTTCTCAAAAGTCCCAGGGCTGGTTCTCATTGGTCCATCTGAGACCACACCCTCATCTCTGAAGCAATCACTGTGGCCAGAGGACCCTGGGTCTCTCTGATTGGCTGAACCTGGGTCACGTGCCCACCAATGTCATCCCCTTCTCTCTGTCTTAACTGCCACGTGTTAAGGTATTTCTGCAGAGAACATGAGTGATGGCCGCAGCTTGTTACTGGAATCCATTGAATGGCCAGCACTTGAAAGGGTAACCTGGCACATAGCAGACGTGAAGCTGCTCAGTCGTGTGCGACTCTTTGCGACCCCATGGACAGTAGCCTACCAGGCTCCTCAGTCCGTGGAATTTTCCAGGCAAGAGTGCTGGAATGGGCTGTCATTCCTTCTCCAGGGGATCTTCCCCACCCGGGGATCAAACCCAGGTCTCCTGCATTGCAGACAGACAGACGCTTTACCCTCTGAGCCACCAGGGAAGCCCAAACTATATGCCTGGCACATAGTAAGTGCTCAATAAATGATGGTCACAGGTGGTGGGACACAGAGGGGAACTTGGGCAGGGGGTACCTCCTGAAGCTAATGCTTGAAGAATACAAGGTTCACTAAGCAGATGAAAGCAGAGAGCCCTCCACACAGAGGAAGCACCTTGAACAAAGCAAAGGCTTCCACGGTATGGCCATGGTGACCGTAGGTCCTAGTGTAACCTGAGGACAGAGGGAGATTGGATTGGTCCTATTTTGTTCCTGTCCTCCCAGTGTATTACTAATAGCAGCCCCCTTTACACTGCAAAACTGTCAGGGAGTGCATGATAAATTATACAGTCATTACCACCCCTTATAGCCAAACAGCTCCTTCATAAGGAAACCAAAGGCAGAAGAGGATGAGACTTACCCAAGGTCACCCAACATTTAGTAGCAAAGTCTGGACTGGAATTCAAGACTCCTGACTCCCAGTCCAGTGCTCCTTCACCCTCCAGCTTATGAAATCAGCTCTCAAAGCCTGCATCAGCTTCATCAGTCACATATCTCCCTTTTTCTCTTCTTGCCAAATTCTCCATAGGATTGTGACCAGATCCACGTGGACGATGTCTCATCTGATGACAATGGGCAAGATTTAAGGTAGGAATTCAGGGAATCAAAAATGCCCCTTCTGATTGCGAATCAAGCTCACCTATCACTGGGACGCAGAGAGGAAGCTGGTTATCAGCGAAGGGTGTGCCTGCCTCCACCATAACTGGGACTTGTTTCTCTGAACTCAAAAAGCACGGTCATGCCCCCGACCCTACAGCTTCTTCCACATCATCTCAAATCACTGGAGCTGAGCTTCCCATAAATCCCCTGTAACTCTGCTTCTGCTGATCTCTTTGTGGGTCTTTTTTTGCCCTGCTAACTAAAGTAATCCATGCATGGGGGCACGGGTTCAGTCTGTGGTCAGGGAACTAAGATCCCGCAAGAATAAACTAATGCATGCATATTGTAAAAACTGTCATACACCACTCCTAATCTTGCCTCCCAGAATCACTACCATCAAGAGTTTAGTACACCTTTTTCCAAGGATTGACTGCACTCATTAACATATATATATATATATATATATATAATCTGATATAAGATCAACACAGTCAACACTCAAAAATATTTCTTGAATGAATAAATGGTATGTAGGTTTTCTAGGAAAATCACTCCAAGGACATGAATTCCAGAAATAAGGTCCCCAACTGCTCAAAATGAGACAGCTTTCTGAAGAATGTGGCTGAGGAATGTTCCAAGCCTGCCCACTATAAAAACAAAACCCTTGTTAATCTGTGCTTATCAAAATGATCACTATTCAGCACCTCTCGGCCCATCAAAAGTATTGTGAGACCAAAACGATGTTTTGCTTGTGGGCCGTTTGTGGTAATTTTGCTTAGCGTTGGCTTCTGAGGTGTGTCTTCCAACTTACTCCAAAAAAAAGAAATCAAAGTGTCTGTTACTGAGCCCTGCAAGTCTTTTCAAAGCCCAGCTCAATTAGAAGTGATTGGTAGGCATCGCCTGCTTCGCTTTAATTAGCCATTCAGAAAATCCTCTGCAGTCAGGCCTGGCCAGGACCAGGCTCCAGGGCCCGCCAGGACTGCTCAATTTATGGAGTAAATAAATCCCAGATCAAGGCTAATTGTGTCCTTTCCATGAAGTCATCCCTGGGAACCACTCTCCCTTTGAAAGCAATAAGCAACCAGCGTTCCATTTTTATCCTCTCTGCTGTAGTGGCTGGCTTGCATCGAAAGCAGTGCCCCTCTGAACCCTGACTCGAGCTAAGCTGTTGGGTACCAACTCACTTCAAGAATCCACAATCCAAGGGTGTTTTTTGCCCCTAGGAGCCAAATTCCCCATGTGTTCATTCAGGAAATATCTGTTAAGGACCTACTGTGTGCTAGGCATCAAACGCCTCCCCCCCTTTTTTTTCCCTCAGTTAATAGTAAAAACTGAGACTGCCCTGGTGGACTAATAGTTAAGACTCTCTGCTTCCAAGGCAGGGGTCACAGGTTTGATCCCTGGCTGGGGAGCTAAGATCCCACGTGCCACAAAGGTGGCCAAAAAATAATTAATTAAAAAAAAACAAACAAACAGTGAAAAGAAACAGCGGCACCGTCCTTATCTTGCACCGTGCCCTGCTCCAGATGCTTCACATGGCTCACCTCATTGCGCCTTCACAGCAGTTAGGGGAAAGTGGCTCTTACCACCCTCGTTTTACACGGGAACAGGAGGTGCAGAGAGGTCAAGTAACTTGCCCAACCTGACACAGCTGGTAAGTGCGGGAGGCAGGATTCATGGACACCCTGCCCTGCCCTCCACCTCTTGGCAGCACATCCAGCCATCTCCCCAGGGTGTCCGCTGAGTTTTAAGTCAGCGTTTTTCAATAAATCCTCTAGCCTTTCTGCACTACCCAGGGAGGGGCTACTGGTGGCTACCCATCCCAGAGCTGACACCTGCCTCTCCCGGAGGCTCTCGGGTTAACCCGCCACCGCTGCTCTGTGTAGCACAGACTCTCCTCTGAGCGGTCCCTGCGATACCAAGGGAGCTTCCCCAGCGGGTCTGAGGCGGTGGATACTGGTCCGGGAAGTCGCACATGCGCGGTACCATCTCCCGTGAGTACCCAGGAGGTCGTGCCTGAGCTCCACTTCTCCAGGGATCCAGAAGAGTTTGAAAAAGGAGAAGAAGCCACTTTTGAAAAGGAGGAACGTTAGGGTGAATGGGTGCTCCAGCACCCAAGTTCACCGCCACTCAACCAAGGCCACAGATGGCTCTACAGTCACACAGACGCCCTCTGTGCCTGCCCAGCGGCTCCTCGTTGGAGGCTGCGGTGCTCAGACCACTGGATGGGAAGTGGTCTGAAGCTGTTCTTCCATAGACTCTTAAAAAAAAAAAAAAATGGAAAAGAAGTTGATAGAAATTAAGTGAAAAAACAAAATTCTCTAGCAAGATGAGAACCTTGACAGTACAGAGGAAGGAGTATGTGGCAATTTAAAGTGTGGGTTCTTGGGGCATATGATTCTCCTTAGTAACATTTGTATTTCAAACCTTATGAACATTCCCTCTTATAATTTCTCTTCCTAGGGACATGGTCTTTGTATTGTAATTTATCAAAATCCACTGACTTTCATAAAAAATACGTATTTTCCCAACATATGTAAAAAAAAAAAAACTATAGTTGAATATCACTCATCAGGCTATTCATATCAATGGTTTTAAATACTACTCCAAAATGTGAAACTTAAATTTCAGGAAAAAATGTCTTAATATTTTTTATAAAATATTGTGAAATATCCAAAATATTTTCCCTTACTGCGTCAATTGAAAAGAACTCTTATAAAATTTCCTTTACTTGATAAAACTAATGAGTTAAAAATGTTTTAAAATCCAGAGAAAGAGACCTTATATACAGCAAGCTATGTAATGATTTCCATTTAACATTAGACATAGTGGTGGTCACTCAGATAAGAAGTAACCTTGTATTTATCCAAACACCCAATAAAGCAAAATTCTCAGGTAGAAAAACAAAAAGTGTCAGTTCTAGAAAAGAGGAGCCCTGATGGGATAAAGTCACATAGCCCCTTTCTCATCAGGTTAAGAATGTGCTCGAAAAGTGCCCAGCACAGTGAATAATCCTTACTAAATGGCTCTCTGTCCCTTTGATTAGATGTTGTCTGCTCCCTTTTACTAGTTGGGCGTATTTTATTTCTCTTTAGCCCCTGATCACCGCCACCCAAGGGAGGGGCTGAGAAAAAAGTGACAGCAACACCTCTGTGTGACAAACCCACCGGCATCTTTGGTGGGAAAGAGGAAGGATTCCATAATTTCACTTTCCAGTCCTCAGGAGAGATGGTCCCAGCTTGTGCAGGACTTCTGGGGCCAGAATCCATTGCGCCAGACCCGCTGGGGAGGCTCCCTTGCGGTTCAGGAACGGTGGGGAGGAGTCTGTGCTACACAGAGCAGCGGTGGGCGGGTTAACCCGAGAGCCTCTGGGAGATGCAGGTGTCAGCTCTGGGACCAGAGTCATGCAAACAAGTTGTTAGAACAGCCACATTTTATCTCCAGGCAGAAGACATTTTTTAGTAATGTTCTCAAGATCTCAGAAGTTACGATGTTAAATACCATGTTATCAAGCTAGTGGTCGAACAAGCTAATTACACACAATCTGTATTTTTCTTTTTTCTTTTTTTTTGGTCATGCTACACAGCTTAGGAGATCTTAGTTCGCTGACCAGGGATTGAACCCACACCCTCAACGGTGAAAGCATGGAATCCTAACCACTGAACCACCAGGGAATTCCTCATCTATTTAAATCTGAGTAATTCAGTAAAAAGCAGAGCAGAGACTGTGATTACCCCTATTCAAATCTACCATCTCCAACTCACCACTTGCTGATATTATGACTTACTTGCTTCTAATCTTGTACACACTCACAAATGTCTGTGAAAAATGACCCAGGTGAATGTGTGTGTGTTTATGGCCATATGGGCAAGAATTTGTCTGAAGAACAGCTTGTGTCAGCCCACTGGTATCTCTGGGATTGTCCATCCAGCCTCCTCTGGAGAGAATCCCTGCATCTGCAGCTGAGCCCTTTCACATTAAGGCACCCTGCTCAGTGTCCTCCTGGGCCGCCTGCCCCAGTGGTGAAATCTGATTTCAAATTTGAGGCATCACGTAAGGCATCTCTGTGGATCCTGCAAGGGTTTTGTTGTCACCAGTTTGATATTCAGGCTGAGCCCCATGCACAGGAGAGAATGACCCAGGACTTCCTACTTCCAAATTCCCTTTTCTCTGTCGCAGCACTTGTGTTGAACTGGGGATACCTAGGGTACAATTCCCCAGTGTTGTTTCATTCCTAGTGCATCACATCTCCACCCTTAACCCATCACAGATAATCCAGAAACAACAAAATAATAGGAAGAGAAAAATGTCAGCCAGCTGCCCCCGCCGCCATTGAGAGGCCCTGGTACCACGCTGAACTGCTCCCCACACCACACCCAGGCTTTTTCTCTCTGAAGAGACCTGCACTTTGGAAGTTTTTGGTCCACACATTGCCTTGTGACGTCCCATGATTTTGCAGACCTGTACCAGGCTTCCGGTGGAGGGAAAGAAAATGGTGTTCCATGAGACCTGGGGTTTTCCTTCTCGCGCTCTAGCTGCTGTAGGTGACAAATCGCCCACAGTTCCCCCTTCTGGTTCCCAGCTGGCACTCCTGTCATTAACTTCCTGTGATGCTCTGACATGTCCCCAGGGCATGCTTCATGCTGACGGAGGGTTCTATCTACAAAGTACCAGCAATCAACTCTGCCTGATTTTTTCTTTTTTTGGCTTCAGCGCTGTGCACAGGCTTTCTCCACTTGGGGCAAGCAGGGGCTACTCCTTGCAGAGCGCAGGCTTCTCACTGCGGTGGCTTCTCTTGTTGCGGAGCACAGGCTCTAGACTGCGGGCTCAGTAGTTGTGGCCTGGGGGGCTTAGCTGCTCTATAGCACATGGGATCTTCTGGGACCAGAGATTGAACCTGTGTCCCCCACACTGGCAAGTGGATTCCCAACCACTGGACCACCAGAGAACTGTGACTCTGCCTAGTTTAAAAGATAAAATTAGCGTGGGGAATGCCTATGGAAAGACACAGAGATGCTCACAGCAGAGGAAGAAAGGGTTAGCCGCCAGGCCTTTCGAGGTATGTGAGGCAGGGCAGATTTGGGGATCAAAGTATCAAGAGCTCACTGGTATTTTCTTCTGGACTCTTCTCTCGGGGTGAACCGAGGCCAACCACTTTTTTGGAATTGCCTTTCCAGCTTCAGATTCCAAAGTGGGGGGGAGAGAGGCTTTCCTTGGCTTGCACTGCATGCAGGGAACAGATGACTGCCCCTCAAAAAAAGAAAAAAGAAAACAGAGATGTTCTTTGATACCAGAAGGAAAGAGAATGGATGCTGACTGGGCACGAGCACAGGATGCCACTGTTGTTTGGGAAGTTAAGGAAAGCTCTGATCCTGCTTCTCCCAGAACGCAGATACTCAGAGCATCCTCGCACGTTCGGGGACACAGGCAAACATAAGCCCACCCACGAGTCTCCTGGTGAGAAGCTCCCACCTCCCCACAATAACGCTGTCTCTTCTCCCTCTGCCGTCTCCCCAGCACCTACAACTTCTCCGCCGATGGCTTCCACAGTTCGGCCCCGGGAGCCAACCTGTGCCTGGGCTCCGGCGTGCACGGCGGCGTGGACTGGATGAGGAAGCTGGCCTTCCGCTACCGGCGGGTGAAGGAGATGTACAACACCTACAAGAACAACGTCGGCGGTGAGTGGGCCGGGGAGAGGGCGCTCGGAGGGTCTGCCTGCCTGGGCCCCGGGCGCACCCCCGGACCGAAGGGAATTCATCAAGAGTGGATGCTGTCACTCACATCCCACCTGCGTGGCGCCAGGCTCCGAGAGGCCCGCAGACCCTAGCTCACCCGGGGTGGCCCTCATGACGCCCTCTGGGAGAGGGCACTATGATCTCGTCACCCCCACTTTGGGTCTGGGGAAGCTGAGGAAGTGATGACATGTCCTGCCCATGCATGATCACGCCTCCGGCCCTGCCGTGGTTCTCCACCTCTGGTCCTCGGACCAGCAGCATCAGGGTCACCGGGAGGCTCATTGGAAATGCAGATTCTCTGGCACCCACCTCAAACCTGTCAGATCGGCAGCTCTGGGGTGGGCCTGGCCCTCTGTATCTTGACTGGCCCTCCAGGTGATTCTGATGCTTGTTGAAAGCTTGAGGGCCACAGGCTTCAGCCCTTACTACTCAGATTGTGGCCCCTGGAGCAGCCACATGAGCATCACCTGGGAGCTGGTGAGAAATGTAGATGCCCAGGCCCCTCCCAAGGCAACTGAGTCAGATCTGTGTCTTTAATAAGATTCCCAGGTGATTCGTGAAAACACTGGTTCGCAAGCTTGGCTCATATTGGAACCCCCCGAGGAATTTCCCCTTCTGCTTTCCTTGGCCTGGCTGCCGCTTGGCTTTGGGACTTACTGAGTTCCCTGCGCAATTCTACTGTGCGGCCAAGTCGTGAAAGCCACCAGCTTCAGTGGCAGGAGAGCGTTGGTTTATCATACTGAACAAGAAACCTGGAAGGGGCTGGAGGCAGGGTGGGTTCACCAATGACCAGGCCCTTGATCAATATTTCTGGAATTCTCTAGGCCTTTGACTCTTAACAGGTGAGGCTGCTTCTTCCCCGGGAGGTACATGGGGATGTTTTTGATTATCACGATGTCTCTAACCAGCTACTGGCCGGTAAAGGGAATTAGATTTGAGTAGGCGGATAATAGAATCTGCCGTCTACACCTTGACCCCATTCCCAGAAAGAGTCGAGTCCCGGGAAGAATTCAGGGTCTCCAACTGGACAGAATCCACTTCTAGTCCCAGCGCGGCCACTTTCTAACTCCCTGAGCCTTAGTTTCTTAAGTCTGTGAAATGGGGATAAAAATAATTCTGCTTCCCTGGTGACTGAAAGGTTTGTTGTTAATGCATACAAAAGGCAGGACTGTGCCTGGAATGCAGCAGGCACTCAGTAAACAGTAGCATTTATCACTGGTTCCTTTCAGTTTCGCTGTCTTTTAGATTCTTCTCTGTTTGCTTTTTGCGGATAGAGCATCAGTTCTTCAGGACAGATTTTCTGCCTTGTCTGAGGCTGCAGTCCTGGCAACAGCGAATGTTTATTGAGCATTTCCTCCATGCGAGGCTGTTATGAAGGCTTTTTTGTCTAATAGGTTTTTTGCTCTTCACAACACCTCTGTAACAACTTTCTTTTAAATAATGTTTCTATTATTTCTTTTGGCCTGTGCTGGGTCTTCGTTGCTGCACGGGCTTTCTCTCTAGTTGCAGAGAGCAGGGGGCAGCTCTCGCGTTGTGATGCAGGGGCTTCTCACGGCAGTGGCTTCTGTTGCAGAGCACCGGCTCTAGGGCGTGTGGGCTTCAGTAGCTGCGGCTCCCAGCCTCTCGAGCACAGGCTCAGTAGTTGTGGCGCACGGGCTTAGTTGCCTCGTGGCATGTGGAATCTTCCCAAATCAGGGATCGAACCTGTGTCTCCCACACTGGTAGGCGGATTCTTCACCACTGAGCCACCAGGGAAGCCAGGTATCAGTTTTTATCACGCATGTTGTACCAAGGTGGAAACTGCGGTCAGAGAGTCTCACAGCCCAAGCGGCGGAGCCAGTCCTGGGCCGGTGACTTCTCCACCTCTGCCCACACTTCACGGCCTCTCACACCCAAGCCTGTCAGCTGCAGGAAGGAAGCAGAGAGCTTCGTGGTCGGCCCTGCCTGCTCACCCATCTTTGCACACAGATGGAGGGAAGCAGGTGTGCTTGGAGTAGGGGTGACAGGGACCGAGTCAGCCAACAGAGGCCCTCGGGTCCTCATCCAAGTTAAGCCCCAGGAAATGCTCAGGGCTTCTGTCGGGCTGTTCTGCTTTCCAGTCAGCTCAGGGGAAATTATCTGATGTATCAACAGGCAAGGAGCTGGCAGCTGGCAGAACACGGGTGCGCAGCCCCTTCCTGCTGCCCCGCCCTCAGCTATTTCTGCATCACAGAACCAGCCCAGTGAGGGCTGCAGCCGCCAGCCCAGGAGTCACTGTAGACAGCAGCATCCTAAGGGTTTCAGTAAGTGTGTCTGGAAAAGAGCAAGATACAGGATGTAAAGAGAAAATGCTTAATAAGTCAGCATCTGGGAGGCAGTGAATGATCAATCCATCCATCCATTGAGCCTATCAGTCAATCTCAAAATAAAATTTAGGTCACTGGACTGAAGTTGTCCTTGGGTGTCACCTGACTTGAAACCTCAAAGTACAGTAGCTAGACTCCCTTTCTGTCACCCTACTTCCCCAGATCTCTAAAATGATAACTGTATGTTTTTTTGCTTTGTCCACAGGCTTGATAGGAGCTCCCAAAAGAGAGACCTGGCTACAGCTCAGAGCCGAGCTGGAAGCTCTGACTGACCTCTGGCTGACCCACTCTCTGAAGGCACTAAACCTCATCAATTCCCGGTAGGTGGGAGCCCCCATTTCTCTTTGTGCCGCTGAACTTTCTCCCATTCAAGGCTGGTGGCCCCTTCACATCCACACTGGGACAATCGAACTCTCCAAATTCTCCCTGGCACACTTTCCAGACATTTGATAAAGCTGGGATGTACCAGGCACCATGGACACCTTGTCCCATAGATGAGCAGATAGCTGCAGAGACTCAGTCAGGGGCCAGCAGAGCTAAAGACTTTGGTCCGTAGGTCTGTCTTCTCCCGTCCACTCTTGCCCACAACACCGTGCAGCCACAACATCGCCCGGTGAAAACCATTTTATAGAATGCCCCAGTTTATCTGGTGGGCCCTTAGTGAGGTCAGGGGAGTCCAGTTTCATTCTAGGCCTCCTAATAAATTGCCTCTTACTCTTAAAAAAAAAAAATCACCTGCAGCAGAGAACAAATTACTCTGTACCAACATCAGAATTCTTGTGACCCAATACATGAATGGTTACAAAATGGCAGCCCGTGAGCTGAATCCACCCTACTGATGCATTTTGTCTGATACACACTTGGCCCCAAAGACAGGGAAGGTTAATCCAGAACCAAAAGGTTTTGAGGATGTCAGGTGTCAGAACTCGCACGTGCTTTCCAGTCCTTACACCAGGCCTCACGTCTCCCTGCTCTCCCACACTTGTTCTGTACCGCTCAGGTACGTTTCCAGCAGGTCCCTGCAGCTATTTTAGTGACCCTTGCAATTAACATTTGCTTTGTAAATAGAAGTATTATACTTGTATTCAATTGTAATGCATCAGGAGGCTTAAAAGAGAGGAATGGCGGGAGGATCCTGGAGCTCCATCCACCCTCACCTGAAGATGACTTGGCCAGAGCCTCCAAACTGCACCAGAATTCCCACCAACTCCAGGCTCAGCTACTAAAGTCCTTGTGCTATCCTGGAGTTCTGACCCACAGTCTTCTTTGTCCTCAGGCCCAATTGTGTCAACGTGCTGGTCACCACCACTCAACTAATTCCTGCCCTGGCCAAAGTCCTGCTGTACGGATTGGGTTCTGTGTTTCCTATTGAGAACATCTACAGTGCAACCAAGACAGGTAGGGGAACCTGCACCTACAGGGGGAGGGTAAGGTCGACTTTGCCTGCCGGGATGAGAGGTTTAACGACACCAGGGAAGTTAAAGAATTTGTCCGAGGCATGACCAAATTCCCCAAACCACTCTCATAACCTCTGCTTCTAGATAAATTGCTTAGTTTTGCAGTTTTCCAAAGTGTATTAGTAAGATATGCACAAAGCTGCTATTAACAAATACCCGCAAATACAAGGGTTTAATTACATTAGTGGGTGTGTGTGTGCTAAGTCGCTTCAGTCATGTCTGACTCTTTGCAACCCTGTGGACCACAGCCGACCAGGCTCTTCTGTCCATGGGATTCTCCAGGCAAGAATACTGGAATGGGTTGCCATGCCCTCCTCTAGGGGATCTTCCTGACCCAGGGATCGAACCCTCATCTCTTTTGTCTCCTGCATTGGCAGGCAGGTTCTTTACCTCTAGCCCCACCTTTGGGAAGACCCTAATTACATTAGGGCCAAAGCTAAGTTCTCTCAGAGGTCAAACAGACCAAAGGCGAGTGATCCAGGCTGATGGGGTGATTCTGTTCATACTCATCCAGGAAGCAAGGTTCTTCCCATTTTTCCCATCATCATCCCTTCTAATTTTATTCTCATGTATATGGTCAAATCAGAATCTGCCATATTGTTATTCTAGCTTATGGGAAGGGAGAAAAGAGGAAGGGGTGATACACCGCCAGTATTCTAAAAATAACACCGGGGGCGGGGTTTACTTCTACTCACCTATTGGCCTAGCTTAGTCACGTGGCCACAACTAGTTGCCAGGGAATCTGGGAAATGTAGTCCATAGCTAAATGACCATAGCTAAGTCCATGGGGTCGCTAAGAGTCGGACATGACTGACCGACTTCACTTTCACTTTTCACTTTCATGCATTGGAAAAGGAAAGGGCAACCCCCTCCAGTATTCTTGCCTAGAGAATCCCAGGGACGGGGAAGCCTGTTGGGCTGCCGTCTATGGGGTCGCACAGAGTCGGACACCACTGAAGCGACTTAGCAGCAGTAGCAGCAGCAGGCCCGGGTAAAACTCGGGAAATTCTATTACTAAGGAAGAATAGGAAAACATTTCCCACCCCAGGATGGTACATGAGGTGGTTTTATTTTAGGTAGTACATTGAATAACCTAACTTTGAACCACACAGAAGACTGTTGATTTTTTAATGCTCTTTCAAGAAGTGTCTCAATTTAGTGTTATCCTGTTTCAACAACTCTTTCATATTTGCTGATCTCCCTTATTAACAGATAAAACACCTTAGGCTCAGAGCTTTCATCAAATAAGAGAATTCAGTAACTAAAAATGAACAGCAGCATTTGTCATCAGGACAAGTAATATTGGTTTTTCTGCGGTAGGGGTAGAGGGACACTGTGTCTCGATTAGTGTGTGTGTGTGTATCACCTAAAAATGTATAATAATACAAAATCTAGTTAAGATGTTTTTGATGAGATATTTTTACCTGTGTTTTGTTTTGGAGAAAAAATCAATTTATAATATATACTTTGGAAGCATTTCCTTAGAGCAGAGCCTTTACTAAAGTTCTAGACCAGAGATGGCACTGGATATCCTTCAGTGCTCAGGGTGGCAAAGAAATTAGCCAGCCCAAAACGTCAGGAGCACCGAGGCTGAGAAATGCTGATATAGGTGAAGCGCTCAGCAGGCGCCAGCATAGAGTCACAGCTGTCACGATTAGAACGCTTCTCGTTATGATGGTAGTTCCTAAACTTGCCAACGAGGTCAGGTCGAGCTAAGATCTGAATTCAGTGTGCCAGGATTGATGCTGCTGCCTGGCCACCTGGGACGAAGGAAAACATGAAAAGATGATCATCTACACGAAGCAAGAGAAAAACAAACCAGGGAATCACATGAGGGCCACCCTGGCGCCAGGCTGCCCATCTTCGGACACGTGAAGCCCGACACTTCTGCTTCCTAACCCTGGGACCCTGGGCAGATCACCTCACCTCTCGGGGCTTCACGTCTAATCTGTAAAACGGGTCCATTGCTCTTACACTGGACAGCTGCACAGACACCAGAGCGTGTTTCAAACCCCTGTTCTGCCTTTCTGCTGGGTCCCCGTGGACCAGCCTCTTAACCACTCTGGGCCTCTGTCTTGTCGTCCTGTTGCCTGGGGACAGGGACACCGCCAGGTTTGCTCAAGGATGAAATGATTCATCCCAGGTCCTTAGGAAGACGGCTGCACAAAGTAAGCTCTTATTAGTGGTGATTATTCACCGCAGCCCCGGGTCCTCACCGAGCATCTCCCTTTCCTTCCGTGCATGCAGGGAAGGAGAGCTGCTTCGAGAGGATAATGCAGAGGTTTGGCAGAAAGGCCGTCTACATCGTGATCGGCGATGGAGTGGAAGAGGAGCAGGGAGCCAAAAAGGTACTTCCTCCACGCAGCTCTCAGGCTGCTTCCCCCTCCTCTGTTGAGCCTGTCTCCTTTCCAGGCTCTTTGGTCACTGGTCCACTCCCACTCAGAAATCGCAGAAGCATCCTGAGTCATTTCCTTCTGCAAATCCCCCCTCCGTGCCTTTGGCTGCCACCCCTGGTAGCCTTGCATTGTTTCTGGGACAACTGCTCAGGAGCCCAGAGACCCTCCGTCAGGGCAGGCTGGTGGGGGAGCTGGTGCACGTGTGTGTTTTATTTAATACTCACTGATCATATGTTCCAGGAACCCTTCCCAGTTAATAAAGACAGCATTAAGCTAATGAAAAAGAAAATCCTGCTTTTGTGATCTCAGGCCCATGAGGAGACAGGCAGGGGGGTTCTGGTGGCCGTAGCTCTGTTCTTGGAAAAGAAACAGCTGCTAAAGTCTGGGGTCTGGACCTGTCGACAGCATCCCAGAGAGCCTGCCGCCCCCCCCCCCCCACCCACCCAGAGGCCTGGGAAGTGGATTGTTAATGTCACAGAGCTTAATTTGGGGGACCTGAATTCCCCCTTCCTGTCTCAGAAACAGATTCTAAGGAAATGCAAAAATGTTTAGGGTCTCAGCGGATGAAACCCACAAGAAGATGGAAGGTCCTGAGACGGGCTTGGGAGAGGGGAAGCTTAGGAGGCTTTGCATGTACTGGGCCAGCCTCCTGGAAGGCTCCTCCCTTTCCCTTCCTTGCTCCTCCCCTTACTCTTCCTGATTCATCCTTTTCCAGCCTCAGCCTCCCTCCAGAGGAGGATTTCCCTCCCAGCTCCCACTCCGACCTTCCAGCTCAGTGAAGCCTGCCTGCACTTCCCTCCCCCAGCTCTCCATATTCCTCCTCCAAGGACGTATCCCCTCTTGTCATGAAAGAGTTACCTTTGTGACTCGTGGCTGCATCACCGACCCTCCACCTGGAGTGCAAGCTCCGTTAGCTGAGCACCTACTGTGTGTGGCCTCTCTTGCAGGCGCTGTGCCTGGGCAGTGAGCAGAACACACGGACCGTCTCACCCCTCACTCAGCTCACAGCATGGGGACAAGCAGTCAGCACCTAAGTGTAACAAGCGTGTCAGATGACCACCAGAGCTTGGGAGAAAAGCAAAGTGGGGAGTGGAAAACAAAGGCGGCGCTAGGGGGGGGGCAGGCTAGGAGTGTATGTGGTGATCAAGGCCGGCCTGGCTGCGAGGTGACAGCCGAGCAGAGGTGGGAGGAGAGGAAGTAAGCCAAGTGAACATCCATTAGTTCAGTCGCTCACTTGTGTCCGACTCTTTGCAACCCCATGGACTGCAGCATGCCAGGCTTCCCTGTCCATCACCAGCTCCCGGAGTTCACTCAAACTCATGTCCATTGAGTCAGTGACACCATCCAACCACCTCTTCCTCTGTCATCCCCTTCTCCTCCTCCTCCAATCTTTCCCAGCATCAGGGTCTTTTCTAATGAGTCCATTCTTTGCATCAGGTGACCAAAGTGTTGGAGTTTCAGCTTCAGCATCAGTCCTTCCAATAAATATTCAGGACTGATTTCCTTTAGGATGGACTGGTTGGATCTCCTTGCAGTCCGAGGGACTCTCAAGAGTCTTCTCCAACACCACAGTTCAAAAGTAACTTTTCCCTCTGATGAAGTGAGCATCAGAGGGAGGGAATTTTGGGAGAGGAACCAAGGAGTTCAAAGGTCCGAAGGCTGGAGCTTCCTGCAGAGAGCCGGGGTGGGCTCAGGGATGCACCAAGCAAAGGGCACGGAGGGTCAGGGAGGTGCAGTCATGGAGGTGCCTTGGGCCTTCAGAGGGACTTCAGCTTTTACTCTGAGTACTTCTTTTTAAAGCAGATTTCTTTAACTTTAAAAATGAACTGATTTTAAGGGACTTCTTTACCTGGCTGTCCTTACCACTGGCCCTCCAGTGGCTAAGACTCCACACTCCCAATGCAGGGACATAGGTCTGATCCCTGGTCAGGGAAGTGAGATCCCACACACCACACGGCATGGCTTACATTCAATTTAGAGGAGAAGATATTAATCATAGCTATCGGGGTGACCATGAAAAAAGCTGAGCACCGAAGAATTGATGCTTTTGAAATGTGGTGTTGGAGAAGACTCTTGAGAGTCCCTTGGGCTGCAAGAAGAACCAGTCAGTCCATCCTAAAGGAGATCAGTCCTGAATATTCATTGGGAGGACTGATGTTGAAGCTGAAACTCCAATACTTTGGCCACCTGATGTGAAGAGCTGACTCATTTGAAAAGACCCTGGGAAAGATTGAAGGCAGGAGGAGAAGGGGAGGACAGAGGATGAGATGGTTGGATGGCATCACCGACTTAATGTATATGTGTTGAAGCAAGTTCCAGGAGTTGGTGATGGACAGGGAAGCCTGGCATGCTGCAGTCCATAGGGTCACAAAGAGTCGGACACAACTGAGCAAGTGAGCTGACTGATATGGATGATACACCAGGATATGACCAAAACAGTGGTGTGAACCTCATGAATTATCACATGAATCCAGGACCGGTGTGCCAGGTCAAGAGCTGGTCTCTGGTGAACCTACCTGAAGCCCACTTCTGGGGTGGGAGGGGGAGTCTAGAGCCCCTTTTCCAAGTTCAGATCTAACTGAGAACTTCTGCCCAAGCATGTGACAGCGATCAAAATAAACTTTAACTCTGATAGAAGCAGATTGAGAACCTGCTTAGGCCTCTGGCTGTGGGCACCTCCCTACCCGCCCTCTGGTTCTCACCTGGAGAATGACAAGGAAGTCCATGGAGCAGTCACTGCTGTTTACTTGCCTTCTCACGTCAAAGGGCGTTTCTTAGGACAGTGTAGCATATGTTTTCAAACGTCTTCAAATGAGTCAGCTCTTCGCATCAAGTGGCCAAAGTATTGGAGTTTCGGCTTCAGCGTCAGTCCTTCCAATGAATATTCAGGACTGATCCCGATGGACTGGTTGGATCTCCTTGCAGTTCAAGGGACTCTCAAGAGTCTTCTCTAACACTGCAGTTGCATCAATTCTTCGGCGCACAGGTTTCCTTATAGTCCAACTCTCACATCTATACATGACTACTGGGAAAACCATAGCCTTGACTAGATGGACCTTTGTTGGCAAAGTAATGTCTCTGCCTTTTAATATGCTGTCTAGTTTGGTCATAATTTTCCTTCGAAGGAGTAAGCATCTCATTTGAAGAGACCCTGATGTTGGAAAAGATTGAAGGCGGAAGGAGGGGATGACAGAGGATGAGATGGTTGGATGGCATCACCGACTCAATGGACATGAGTTTGAGTAGATTCCGGGAGTTGGTGATTGACAGGGAGGCCTGGTGTGCTGCAGTCCATGGGGTCACAAAGAGTCAGACTGAGCGACTGAACTGACTGAGCAAATGTTTTGAAATGATTATTTACTATCCTGAAATGAAATACTAATGGATAATAAAACCCCCTTAAAACCATAATGGCCTGCCCCAGGAAAATTTTAAAAGAAAAAAAAACCATAGCGTCCTGGAGATCAACATCCAGTGATAGAGAGAGAGATAAGGGCGGGGCCTCCCTGGTGGTCCGGGGGTTAAGACTTCGCCTTCCAGTGCTGGGGGCGCAGATTCTATCCACAGGGGGCTAAGATCCCACATGTCTCAAGACCAAAACATAAAGCAGCAGCATCTGGTAACAGATTCAATAAAGAGTTTAAAAATGGTCTACATCAAAAAAAATTTTTTTAATGAAATAAGGGAAAGTCATTTGTACTCAAGGGTTCCTCAGGTGGCGATAGTGGTAAAGAATCCACCTGCTAATGCAGAAGACATGAGAGACACAAGGTCGATCCCTGGGTCAGGAAGGTCCCCTGGAGGAGGGCATGGCAACCCACTCCAGTATTCTTGCCTGGAGAATCCCATGCACAGAGGAGCCTGGCGGGCTACGGTCTATAGGGTCGCAAAGAGTTGGACACGACTGAGCACACACACGTATTTATACTCACAATAACATGTGCTGCAGTAGGTAAATGTTTGAGCACAGAGCCTTGCACCCAGAAGTGCTGTCACTGAGGATGCAGCCCAGCAAATGCAGGAGGACACACATGTGCAGTCTCGGCCACTCACAAAGCCATCGAGCTGCTGCGGCCGTCACGTGATTGCTCCAAACTGCAGAGCAACCCGTGGTTAGGCTCGGAGTAAAACAAAATATAGGCTTCCCCAGTTCACACAGTAATTGCAGCCCTGGAAAACGTTTATTAAAAGCATGTGAAAGATACTCTATTTATGTGGCAAAGTGGAGTTAAGGGTCTCCACTCAGGTTATTATGAATGGGTTTATACTTAAATATCTGGCAGAACATTTGAAAATCATTCAAGTCTAAGGTGTGTGGGATGAAGCAGGCACCTGCCCCATGTGTTGTGCCCCCCAATCATGACAACAGTCAAAACTCACACAGTCACTCCTAGGGGGCAGGCTGCTGCTTTGAGAACTGTTAGTCCAGGGTCGCCCTCCCTTAGAGAGCCAGGAGGAGGGGGAGCTGAGAGATGCCTCTTGATAAACTAAAGGAGTCCTTTTTTTTTTTTTTGAGATCTTAGTTCTCCAAGCAGGGATTGAACCCATGCCCCGTGCAGTGGAAGCACAGAGTCTTAACCACTGGACCTCCAGGGAAGTCCTGGAGGTGCCTCTTTCAACTCTGTGTCCCTGGCGCCTCCCTCGCTTCACCCTACAGCCACCTGGCTCTCACAGAAACAGGTGGCCAGGGGAGCGTATTTTGCCCTAAATCCCAGCTCTGCCATTGTTGGCTGTGTGGCCTTCAGCCAGTAGCAACCCTCTCTGAGCTGCCTTTTTAATCTATCACACCTGCAGAGAACAGACACCAGGGGGACCAGCAGAGGAACCGTGCAGAGTTAGCCCTCAGTAGCCCAAAGCTACTACTCAATAGCCCAAAGTTACTACTCCCTGGGGCTGCAGGAGAAAGCTAAATCCATCTTCAGAAATTCAGAGGAGGGTCTCTCTCCAGGGGAGCCAGCAGAGAAAGAAAACAGGAGTCCGAATTTGCACATAACAAAGAGGGAAGATGAATTGAGCAAAGAATCTAATTAAAAATAAGCAAAGAAGAGGGGGTTTCCCTGGTGGCTCAGTGGTAAAGAATCCACCTGCCAATGCAGGAGATACAGGTTTGATCCCTGGTCCGGGAGGATCCCACGTGCCACGGAGCAACTGAGCCCATGCATCAAAACTGCTGAGCCTGTGTTCTAGCGCAGGAGCCTTACCTACTGAGTCCGCTTGCCCTGAGACCGTGGTCGACAACAATAGAAGCCACTGCAATGAGAAGCCTGAACACCACGCCTGAAGAGTAGCCCCTGCCCCTTCAGCTAGAGAAAAGCCCTCATGGCAATGAAGACCCAACGCAGCCAAAGATAAATAAGGCAAAGAAGTTTATCAAAGAAAACCGGGGAAGTCTGATAAAAAAAAAAAAAGTAAACTGATATCAAAAAAGCCAAATGTCATCACAATAAATGGGAATGAAGCACAATTTCAAAGTCAGTGATTTTCTGACAGTTTTTTTTTTTTTAAGCTGGCTGAATGTGAAAGATTCCTAATATAGAGAACAGTTGAAAAATACAGAAAAAGTGTTCATATGTATACTAACAATGAAAGCCAGTATAGCTGTATTAATATCAAAGAAATGGATTTTAAGGTGAACGTCATTACTAAAAAATTAGAAATATAAAAGTATTCATTTGAGCTAAACTTCAGTTCAGTTCAGTTCAATTCAGTCGCTCAGTTGTGTCTGACTCTTTGCGACCCCATGAACCACAGCACGCAAGGCCTCCCTGTCCATCACCAACTCCCGGAGTTCACCCAGACTCACGTCCATCGAGTCGGTGATGCCATCCAGCCATCTCATCCTCTGTCGTCCCCTTCTCCTCCTGCCCTCAATGCCTCCCAGCATCAGAGTCTTTTCCAATGAGTCAGCTCTTCGCATGAGGAGGCCAAAGTATTGGAGTTTCAGCTTTAGCGTCAGTCCTTCCAATGAACACCCAGGACTGATCTCCTTTAGGATGGACTGGTTGGACCTCCTTGCAGTCCAAGGGACTCTCAAGAGTCTTCTCCAACACCACAGTTCAAAAGCATCAATTCTTCGGCCCTCAGCCTTCTTCACAGTCCAACTCTCACATCCATACAACTTGCAGGTATCTAATAAAATAGCTTGGGCTTCCCTGGTGGCTCAGAGGGTAAAGCGTCCGCCTGCAATGTGGGAGACCAAGGTTCAAATCCCGGAAGGAAATGGCAAGCCACTCCAGTACTCTTGCCTGGAAAATTCCATGGACAGAGGAGCCTGCTAAGCTAACGTCCATGGGACTGCACAGAGTCACACACGACTGAGCAACTTCACAATACAATAGCTTAAATAAGAAAAAAAACAAAGTCAGCCCACATAACAAAAACTCACCCCAGTATCTTGTTTGGGCAAAGTCCACAGGAGCAAGTGTCACTGAATCCAGGCTGAGGGAGTGGGTAAGGTAGTCCTCAGCAGGGCCAGGTTTTGTTCAGCGGAGTTTGCGACGCCAGAGATGCCGGCTGGCAGCTTCAAGAGCGGAAAGCCGACTCTTTCTCCTGTTAGCTGCCCAAAGGGCGGGGCCAGCACCAGGGGCCCAGGCCCCTTCCGTCTCGTTGCTCTGCCAGTCCTAGTACTGCTCTTACCACACAGACCGCTTCTCTCCCCTCCACGTCTGCATTGCCCCCACCAGGAAAATCAAGGCGAGGGCGGAGGGGAGGACTTCCCGGCCCTTTAAGAGCACAGAAGATACAGGTCGACATCACGGCTGCTCAAATCCTATTGGACGGATTTTTGAGTCAGAAAGTCACACCTTGCCACAAAGCGAGCTGGAAGATGTAGCCTTGATTCTCAGCCACTCCTGCCTAGCAAGGAAAGAAACGAAGAAAAGGAAGAAAACAAGGAAGGAACATTTTCTGAGAGAGAAGGGGAGAATGAATGTAGGGAGCCAGCCAGCAGTCTCCATCACAGACGGCAGGCGGCGGGGCTGTAACTCATCCCAGCCTTCAGTTCAGTTCAGTTGCTCAGTCGTGTCTGACTCTTTGCCACCCCATGGACTGCAGCACACCAGGCCTCCCTGTCCATCACCAACTCCTGGAGTTTACTCAAACTCATGTCCATTGAGTCGGTGATGCCATCCAACCATCTCATCCTCTGTCATCCCCTTCCCCTCCTGCCTTCAATCTTTCCCAGCCTCAGGCAAAGAGTCGGTTCTTTCCAATGAGTCAGTTCTTCGTATCAGTTGGACAAAGCACTGGAGTTTCAGCTTCAGCATCAGTCCTTCCAATGAATATTCAGACTGATCTCCTTTAGGATGGACTGGTTAGATCTTCTTGCAGTCCAAGGGACTCTCAAGAGTCTTCTCCAACACCACAGTTCAAAACCATCAATTCTTCAGTGCTCAGCTTTCTTTATAGTCCAACTCTCACATCCATACATGACCACTGGAAAAACCATAGCTTTGACTAGACAGACCTTTGTTGGTAATGTCTCTGCTTTTTAATATGCTGTCCAGGTTGGTTACCCACTACTCTTTATTACTGATGTCATCATGTTATTTAATCCTCCAAGCCCCTCCCCCCACCCCACTTCATTTTATAGAGGACCTGTTTGAGACTCAGAGAGGTTAATTAACTTACTTAAGGTCACACAGCTGGTCATGTAAACTGCTACGTGTTTTGTGCCAAACTCCTGGTAGGAAGGAGGCGGACTTAGGAGTTTCAAACACTGTCGTTCCGCACCCCCGAGCTGGTCAGAAGAGAGTGGAGTCCACCAAAGAAGACTAGGGCACACCACCCCCATACGCCAACCTCCCCTGAAAATGCCCACCAGTGTCTGAAGCAGCAGCCCCAGCACGTTAATGAGCAGCTCTGTGCGCCAGCAGCTCTCCTGGCCTGATGGATGGGCCTCATTAGCCCAGGCCGCCGGACACCTGAGCAGCGTGAAATACGGCGACAGGACGGGGGCTTCGGCTGTCTCAGCTGACAGTGTTGTTAATATCTCCATTTTAGCGGGTCATTTGTCTCCACCTCTCCACAAGTGATAAATCCACCCGGGCTCTGCAGCCACCAGGCCTGGGAGGGAGGCTGCTGAGACAATCTCTTCCCCTTTGCTCATTTCCTCCCAGAAAAATAAATTACATTGTTTAAGGAGGGACTGGATTGGTCAGGCAGCCACCAACATCCATCTTCGCAGAGAATGAAAGGCTCAGCCAGGCTGAGAGGAGGGGCGGGGGGCTGAAAGGCATTAAAGAGATGGCATCTGTTGCCCACGATGGATCATTTTTTGCTTCCTTTGGGCAAAAGAGAAAAAGATGTGTCCATTGAGAACTTAGCTTTGAAAAACTCTTCTTCCCTCTTCTTCTTCCTCCCTTCCTTTTTTCTTTCATTCCACGAATATTAAGTGCCCACTGTGGGCCAAGAGGCATGCTAGGCAGCAGTGAACGTGACCTTCCAAGCTCAGACCCTCCTCGGGGCCTTTGCACTTGCTGTGTCTTCAGCCTTGACTACCTCCCCCGACATTTGCATGGCCCCTGCCTTCCCATTCTCTGGAGCCTACTTAAATGTCACCCCTCTGGAGACACCTGCTCTGACCCAGCTATCAAAAGTGCAGACCCCCCAGAGGCAGGAAAGGGTTTATTGTGCTCCTGGAACCAAAAGGACACTTGTATAGTTTCTACTCTGTGGGCAAAAAACCTCACAGGGCAGCACACCCACCACGGAACTGGGGCATTCACATATGTTCATCAGGCATCCCCTGTTCATTCAGTAAATAACTGAAGGTCAGTGACCATCTTGAGGAGGCTCAGTATCTTTTAGCTGTAATGAAGACTTAAACACTTGCTCACCTAACAAGATTAGAAGTAGGTGTACCCTAGGTTGTTGCAGTGGGTCCAAAAACTCACCAAGTATCCCTTTCCATCATTTTGCTCTACCTTTCTAATCATCTTTGGCTTTTTCATTTCTGCTATGTTGCCTCATGATCTCAAAACAGCTGCCACAGCTCCCGACATCACATACTAACATGCCAGCATTCAAATGAAAAGGGAATGTAAGGAGAAAAGAGTTCTCAGGTAGTTATCTCTAACCCTGAGGAAAATCTTTCCCAGATGCCCCCAGCCAACTTCCTCATTGGCTTCAGTGGCTCACAAGTCAAGTGGGATACAGGACAGATCCCTGACAAACAGGGTTGGGGTTGTCATAGCTGACTTATATAATCATAATTCACCCCTTACTTACGTCTCTGGCACAGTGCTGCCAAATTCAGGGTTCTGGAAGTAGAAAGGAGGAGCACGGCTGTTGGACAGGCATCAGCTTTAGTTCATCTAGTGATGAACACGCAGTCAAGTTTTTTCTCTGGAGTCAGACAGAATCTCTGTGTGCCCCAGTCTCCTCATTTGTAAAACAAGATAGACATGGTATACAGCAAGTATTATCCCCATTTTTCAGACAAGCAGCGGAGTAAATCACTTAAGGTCACCCAGCTAATGACGGCAGAACAGAGCTCTGACAAGGACAGTCTTAAACATTTAACCTTCACACTATGGAAGTGTTTCATAGATTTCTCCTTTCACATGAGTGATTTCTTTCCGTAGTCAACATAGCACTTCTTTTACACCAATTACTTCTACTGTATCTGCATGCTGCCTGTCCTGTTACCTACTTCACGTTTCCCTTTCAGTCAGCGCGCTTATGTTTAAAATGAAAAACCTCATTGCGTGACAGTAACAGAGAGCAAGCATCGCCTGCTGTAAAGAAAAGATAAAAACAGTCTCTGGGACCAGCCCTGTCTGTTCACACGGAAATTAGTGAGTGTCAGGGAGGGGTTGAAGACACTGTAGCATCTGGCCAAGACTTTCTGTCTGGAATATCATGATTGAGAACACATTTTTAAGACAGAATCGCTTTCCTGCTGTGTGATTGATGCCATGTCTGTGCACCGCTTCCCTGGTGGCTCAGACGGTAAAGAATCCGCCTGCAGTATAGGAAACTCAGGTTTGATCCCTGGGTCGTGAAGATCCCCTGGAAAAGGGAACGGCAACCCACTCCAGTATTCTTACCTGGAGAATTCCATGGACAGAGGAGCCTGACAGGCTATAGTTCGTGAAGTCACAGAGTCAGACACAACTGAGCGACCATCACTTTCAGCACATCAAGACCACAGTGGTCCCAATGGAGGGGACAGGAGCCAGTCAGTCCACATGTCAGACAGTACAGGATAAGGCATCAGAACAGGCGCAGAAGGGGACTCCCCTGGTAGTCCAGGGATTAAAACGCCACACTCCCAGTACAGGGGACACGGGTTCGATCGCTGTTGGGGAACAAAGATTTCCCCAGGACACTGGGCAAAGCCAAAAAATAACTAAATAACAGGCTCCAAAGAAATAGAAAGGATGACCAGACCGGTGGGTACTGATCACATCAGTGGGTGGTGGGGTCCACCATGATGTGTTGACTTGGTGACTTCTGAGGCTCTCGCCACAGGCATGGGATCCAGCGGGGCTGCAGGAGGTGCCAGCAGAGCCGTAACCATGAGTCTGCGGTTCTGTGTTCCAGCACAACATGCCTTTCTGGAGGATATCCTGCCACGCAGACCTGGAGGCGCTGAGGCACGCCCTGGAGCTGGAGTATTTATAGCAGCACCCGCGGCCTCGCCACCTGCCGTCAGAGATGCAGCCCACCAGCCCAGGCCCCTGGCTTTCCCTGCCACCCCCGCCAGATGCTGGACACCGGGCAGGGTCCCTGCAAGCCAAGAGGTGTCCAGTGACCATCTCAGAAGCTGTCCTTTCAGTCCCATCGCGGGTCCTGAGAAACAGAGCACCCAGCAGTGGCTTTGGAATATTTAACTTTGGGGAAGAGGGCTGGCTCAGAGTCCAGACTTTTCTGCAAGACTCACAGAACAAAAGCAAGGAATTGCTGATTCGGGGGAGGGCTGGTGATGAGAAGGGAACAGGCTTTTTTTTTTTTTTTCCCACTTTAATTTATGGACTAATCTCATTACTCCGCTATTATGCTCTTGTACCTGTGTTGATGGTTTTCTTAGCTGTTGGTTTTTTTGTTTTCTCAGCTGGCAATGTTTGGTGGTGCACAGTTCTAATCGAAGCCTCTCTGCTCCGAGTTGTGCTTTGGGGGGACTAGTGAAGGAGACGATTCGGGGCTGTGGGGAAGACTGGCTTATTTTGTGTTTAAGAACCTAACCTGACATCATGCGGACAGTGCGCGTGCCTTACGCTGCCATCTTGTTTTCTGGGAAGAGGGGACCCTGGGGAGGAGGTGGTATTTTGCGACGGAAAGAGGCATTAAATAAAACCACGTTTACATTTTGAAGTGGGGTAGGGTGTCACTACTTGATGACCACCTTTGCGGCTTCTGAATATGTTGGTCTTTTCCTCTTTCACTGCAGAAGTATAAAATCCAACTCAAATCAGCTTAAGCCAAAAAACAAAGCATCTCCAGGAACTTTAGTCCATATATGTCTTCAGGCATAGCTGGATCCTATAGTGGAGATGGGGAAACGACCTGATGATGGAGTCTCAGAGCTAGAATCTGATACATAGAAAGCCATCACCGACAGTGAGATAGGCGCGGAGCTCCCTGGGGGCAGGTGCCATTTGTTTCACGTTTCCCCCCAAACCAAGCATGGGTCCTGGTGGTCGAGTGACTTTCTCCTGGGTGGTTTTACTTCTCAGGCAGGCTCTTCCCTGTTGTGGCAAAAATGGCTCCAAGAATCTTTCAGCAAAACCACACCAGTAGAAAGAGCTGCTTCTGCCTTGAGGTTCCAACAAGAGCCCCAGGATTGTGTCTCATTGGCCAAACCTGAGTCATGAGCTACCCATGGAGCTGGATTTAGGGTTCAATCTCTCATGAGCAGAAAGTTGGAGAGAGTTGGTTCCCCAGAGGAGGAATCAGTGAGCTACTGCTAAAAGAATTTGGGGGGTGCTATGGAGAAGGCAATGGCAACCCACTCCAGTACTCTTGCCTGGAAAGTCCCATAGACGGAGGAGCCTGGTAGGCTGCAGTCCATGGGGTCTCGAGCAGTCAGACATGACTGAGCGACCTCACTTTCACTTTTCATTCACTTTCACTTTTCACTTTCATGCATTGGAGAAGGAAGTGGCAACCCACTCCAGTGTTCTTGCCTGGAGAATCCCAGGGACAGGGGAGCCTGGTGAGCTGCCATCTTATGGGGTCGCACAGAGTCAGACACGACTGAAGCGACTTAACAGCAGCAGCAGCATGGAAGTAGAACTAATCTCCATGCCAATGGTAGGAGTTTGTTTTCCAGGGGATGAACCGAGGATTTGGTGTAGGAAACAGGAAGGGACATCAGAGGAGTTCCAAGGACATCTTGAGCTCTGATGCTGCCCACAGAGTTCCCAGCAGAGCCTGGATCCATTTGATTGGATGCAAGCCTAAGTATAAGCTCCTCCTTCTATTCATGTTGGTGAAATCCAGGGTCTTCAATTGACTGGCATCCATGTCAGCGGAGATGGGAAAACGACCTGATGATTGGAGTCGCAGAGCTAGAATCTGATACATAGGAAGCCATTACCAACAGTGAGTAGACTCCTCGCTAGGCGCTGAGCTCCCTGGGGGCAGGTGCTGTTTGTTTCATCTCTGTTTCCCCCAAAATCAAGCATGGAATGATATTCTTGGAATCAATCCACAGAATGGATGCTAACACAAATTGGAATCCCATTATAGATGAGGTTCCTATGAAAAACCGACACAGCATATTAAAAAGCAGAGACATTACTTTGCCACCAAAGGTCCACCTAATCAAAGCTGTGGTTTTCCCAGTGGTCATGTATGGATGTGAGAGTTGGACCATAAAGAAAGCTGAGCACCAAAGAATTGATGCCTTTGAACTGTGATGTTGGAGAAGACTCTTGAGAGTCCCATGGACTGCAACTAGTCCATCCTAAAGGTATCAGTCCTGAGTGTTCACTGGAAGGACTGATGGTGAAGCTGAAACTCTAATACTTTGGCCACCTGATGCAAAGAACTGACTCATTGGAAAAGAGCCTGATGCTGGGAAAGATAGAAGGTAGGAGGAGACGGGGATGACAGAGATGAGATGGTTGGATGGCATCACTGACTCAATGGACATGAGTTTGAGCAAGCTTCAGGAGTTGGTGATGGACAGGGAAGCCTGGCATGCTGCAGTCCATGGGGTTGCAAAGAGTCGGATACAACTGAGCGACTGAACTGAACTATAGACGAGGTAGAAAGAAGGATGGAAGTATAATTGAAATCATAGTAAGGTAATTGGCTGGGTGAATGGAATATTTGTAAAAATGGATGAAAGATGTTTAAATAGTTGGGTGGGTAGGTGGCTGGTTATGTGATTGGAGAATGGATGAACAAATGGGTGGATAACACTTGGGATGACTAGATAGATGGTTATATAGACTATGAGTGGTTGGATGATTGGATAGATACCTGAATTGATGACCAAATGGTGAGATGGTGAGGTGGATGGGTGGATGCTTGTCTGGATGAATGAACGGTTGCACGGTGAGATGGAAAGATGGATGGAGGGTTAAGTAGGTGAATGAGTGGCTAAATGGATGGATGGGTATTTGAATGAGTAATTGGATAGAATGACTAATGGTTGATGGGTGACTGATAGTAATACTGTGATAGTTGGATACGTGATTGCAAGAATGGTATAATGGTTAGATGGACAGGTGGTTAAATGGAGGTAGAGAATCCCCAGAGTTAGCTGCTGAAAATATGGGTCAACCTCACTGTAATCTGCCAACGTAGGTTTCTTTCAATGAGTGGAGGAGTTGTACTGGATGAATTGACTTCTGGCTGGAGAAGAGAGAGAGACTGGAGCAGAGCCACCCAGGGAACCAGTGATGTGAACACTCCTGAATCCGCCCTGTTTTCCCCTTGACACCCTGGCTGCTTAGATACCCACTTGTAATCACATGCTATCCACCCTTCCCTTGCAGCCACCGTCACAACCTGCTGTCAGATAGAGAACAGAGTTGTGGTTGCCAAGGGTGGAGGGGAGAGGGGCGGGCTGGGAATCTGGGGTTGGTAGATGCAAACTACTACAGTTAGAGTGGATAAACAACAAGATCCTAATGTACAGCACAGGGGACAATATTCAGTATCCTGCGATAAACCATAATGGAAACGAATGTGTATATGTGTATAACTGAGGCACTTTGCTGATTTGCAGAGATTGGCACAGCACTGTAAATCAACTATACTTCAGTATTTGAAAAAAATAAAGTAGTCCTACCTCCAAATACTAAAAGAAGAAAAAAACTGCTGTCAAGAAAAATTCTGTTTAGAGTTTAACAACGAGTAAATTTACTTATAAAAAATAAATTTTATTTTAAAAGACTTCCGTTAGCGGCACGAATAGTAGACTCTCAGCTGTCCACACAGAAAGAGGTTTGGGGTGAAACAGACCTGTCCCTTAATCCTGAAATTAAGGGACACTGCCTAGGTGGTCAACTACTTCTCTGTTGTGATGACTGACTGCCGAAGGCTGGTGCTGACGGGCCACAGTCGGAAAGTGTTTCCTTCTGAATTCTAGATGACTCGGAGCTCTCAGTGGGTAAAGACAGTATCTCTCTCATTCTGTAAGAGATGGCAATTAATGAATGCTGGATGATGGATGGATGGATGGATGGTGGATGATAGGCAGATGGATGGACGATGGACGGATGGATGGATGGTGGGCAGATGGATGGATAAATGGATGGACGGATGGTGGATGATAGGCAGATAGATGGATAAATGGATGGACGGATGGATGGGTAGCTAAGATTCAGTAGTCCCAGGCTGCTTGCCTTCACTGTTTATCCAAAAGTATCTTGCAGCCCTCTGGGACACTCTTAGAAGTAGAGTAACTGGACTGTGCAGTACTCCCAAACAAAAGCCCTTGGCCTGGAAGTCTGAGCATAACACCAGCACTTCCTGGCCAGCTCAGCAGAAGGACAGAGAATCAAAGAAGTCTTCAGGTCAGCCTCGAGGGCTGAAGGTATTTGTTTCACAAGGGATTTAGAAATTAGAGAGCTAACATGGGGATTTTTCAGTTGCAAATGCATAAATACCATCAAAGTGGCTTTTTTAAAAAAAGATGTCTTTGGCCTGCTTGACTGAAAAGTTCAGGAATGTGTGATCTCAGACCCCATCACCACCCCAAATGCAGAATTCAACAAGTGTCTTTAAATTCTTTTAAATTCAGTCTCTTTGTCTCTACCCCTGGACTCTTGTTTCCTCTAACTTGGCTTCATTTGTGGACAATAATTCACATGCTTGGGGTAAAAGATGCGGCAGGAGTGATTCAACAAAGATTTCTATTGATTGAGCATTGGTTAATTCTTAGAAGGATAATTGCTTAGGAAAGATAGGTTAAATTTATTATGTGAGATTAAAGTGTCCTGATGGTTGAAATATTTCGAGTTCGTTCTTCCTTAGTTATTTGCAGCCAAAAGCATCTCAACATATACAGCACGTAATAAATAGTAGTAGTAGCAGTATTATATCACATGGGCTCAGATGTCTACTCAGAAAATCAGTCATTCGAGTGGAGTGGACATTTTTCCATCAGATATTAATCGAGTATCTACAATGCATTGGCAGTGTCCCAGGTACAACAGACACATATTTGAATAAGACATTGTGCTTGCAAAAACAAATTGAGAAATTTGACCACCTTAAAAAACTTACTGAAAAACTGGCTTCCCTGGTGGCTCAGTGGTAAAGAATCTGCCTGCCAATGTAGGAAATGCTGGTTCGATCCCTGGTCTGGGAAGTTTCTACATGCCGAGGGGCAACTAGACCCGTGCACTACAGCTTACTGAGCCTGTGCTCTAGAGCCCGGGAGCCCCAAATACTGAAGCCCACTTGCCCTACAGCCTGTTCTCCACAACAAGAAAAGCCACGGCAGTGAGAAGCCTGTGCACCACAGCCAAAGAGCAGCCCCCGCTCTCCCCAGCGAGAGAAAGGCCCTCGCAGGAAGAAGACCCAGCACAGCCACAAATATACTATAAAAATAAAAACACGAGACAAAAGTCAAATTGAAATTCAAATCGCAGACAACAGCAAGTGTTAATCCCCCTTAATACATAAAAAGCTCCTAGAAATAAACAGTAGGCCAACAACCCAAGTAAAAAATGGTCAGAGGCCATGAACAGACATTTTTGTATTTTTTTTAAGTACAACTGGTTCTTAAACTTATACAAAGATGCTCAAGTTCACTCATAATAAGAGAAATGCAGATATTTTGAGATACCATTTTTCACATCAGATTGACAGAAATTCAAAAGTTTTATGACTCACAGAGCTGGTGGAGCTGTGGGGCTTCGTGCATTGCTTATGGAAGCTGAAATTGGTACACCTAAGGAGGGAAAGTTGGCCATATTTATCCAATTTGTAAGTTTGACTCAGTAATTCCACTTCTGAGACTCTATCTACAGATATATTTACGTAAGCATGCATATTCTGTACAGAGTTATTTTCTACAATACCATCTGTAATAGCAAAGAATGAAAACCAACCGAATATCCATCAGCAGTGGACTGATACATATTGGCTGTGGGACTTTTTATTTCGTTGGAGTTTGGATCTTACTCCAAATCCAGTGAGAAGACGCCAGAAAGTTTAAAGCAGGAGAGGGGCATGATCTGACTTCTATTTTTAAAAAAATATCCTGATCTGGGGGATGGGTACCCAAGTATAACCATGTGTAAGAAAATGTCACGATGCACACTTGAGCTTGGTGCAGTAAGCTGGGTGTAGGTTACAAAGGGAGAAAATACCCTCAAGGTCAAGAGAAAGTCCACGACCAGCTGTTTTTGCCCAGACACCCTGCCTCCATCCTTCCCGCTGGAAACCATGGTCCCCGACGCAGATGAGGAGGGACGACGTCTCCAGGTCCCCTAAAGGGCCCCTCGTGGTCCTTCCCAGCCTCTCCCCGGCCTTCCACCTCTCTCCTGATTTCTGTCACCCCAGATCTCCAAGCTCCTATAAATGGACCCATACAGAATGCAGCCTTGTTTCTTTACTCACATGTCGTCCGGATGCATAGACAGTCTATTCTGGATAAGGGAAAATCTGGGTTGAGCGCGCTCTGCGGTTCTCCCCCAGCGCCCGCAGCCCCAGCGATGCTGCCGGCTCAGCACCCGCTACGCTGTGCTCGCCAGTGACCACCAGAGGGCAGTGCGAGCCCGCCATTGGCCCCAACTGCCCGCAGGTGCCACCCAAAGTTAGGCCTGGAAATAGCACTGCAAGGATTCCAGAAGCACTTTCTTAGGCTGCGCCCTTGCTTCGGGGAGTGCTTCCCTGAAACTGCAGCACCTTCAAGGATGTGTTCAGGCCCAAGAGTTAAGGATTAATTGACCTGCTGTGGTCACAATGGGGATTCTAGCAGAGAGCAGCATGGTGGCCTCGAGCCATCAGTAACCACTGCCCTGGAAGCACTTCTTCCTACACTCAGCCCGGTTTTAAAAGTTAACTGCCCTAATGCTTAATAATACCATCGTCATGATAGTTTAAATTGTTTACCAAAATGTTGGGGTTTTTTTTTTATCCATAAATTCAATATAGCAAAATATGCAGAAGTTCATTCAAGGATGATGGATACGCCAGCTCCAGCCAAATACTGATTTTAAAATTCAACCATCAAGTATTTGGCCAAAAATGAGTATTTGGGGAACTCAGGCTGCAGGGGAGAGGGTGTCTCTTTGCCCCTGTAGCTCCGTCCCCACCGCACGGGTACTGGGACCACAGAAGCCCAGCCCTCCTGTCTCCTGTAGCCCTTGGGTCCCTGCACACCACCTGGCGTTTCTGAATGAGGCGCTGCACACAAGCCTGGCTTCTGCGTTTATTAAACACCTGCTCTGCCCCAGGCACCCGGCTAAGCCCTTGACCTGCACTAGCTCCTTTCATTGCAGTCACACAGGTGATGTCTGGAGAGGACAGATTGCACGTGGTTAAGATGTGGCCTGGGGTCAAATCCCAGCTCTTCCTTTTCCTGTTTGTGGAAACGTCACTCTCTGAACCTCAGCTTTCTCACCTGTAAAATGGGGTTGATGAGAAAACCCACCTCACAGAAATGTTGCCAGCACTGAATACATTCAGACATGAACATTTTTTATTTGAAAGCCTCCTTTTCGGTCACTGCACATGAGAAATGCATGTTATATACATCAAGAGCCAGTCTAACGTAGATATATGTGTGTGCATATTGTGTGTCTAAAACTAAAATATGTTCCACAAAGCAATGCTGACCTATAATACTATGATCCATCCTGTTATTTTCCATCCTGTCCTGGTTTCTATTTAAAAGATGCAGGCCACAATCCACTAAATCGACTCCATGACCCACCGTTTAGAAAATACTGGTTCAGTAAAAGGCTCGGCAGACCATGTTGTTCTCAGGAGTCCCATTTTACAGA
Source organism: Bos indicus x Bos taurus (assembly GCF_003369695.1). Taxonomy (NCBI): domain Eukaryota; kingdom Metazoa; phylum Chordata; class Mammalia; order Artiodactyla; family Bovidae; genus Bos; species Bos indicus x Bos taurus. Next base: position 7,707,284 of record NC_040088.1, on the reverse strand, counting down.
AGGGGAAACTGAGGCCCAGAGAGTGTCGTGGCTTGCCTGTGACCCCACCCACTGGAAGGTTACAGAGCCCAGACTCCAACCCAGTATCTCTGACGCCTAAATTAAGGCTCTTCCACACAAGATGCACACTGGCCAGATCTGACCCGTCTTCCCAAACAGAGAAGTTTGACTGATTTTCACAATGTTTGCAAAATTTGGTACAACTATAGATAACTTGGAAGACATAACTCAAAATATGAATCTTCAACTTCCCACTAAAAAAAGTGGGCAGTCTGGCAACACGGGGACCTACGTATGCACGGGATCAGCAGGAGCCACACCAGAGCCGCCACTTTGAGCTGCTCTCCAGGTTCACTGGTTTACCCCAGTCCCCGCCGTGCCATGGAGAGAGGAGCCTGGTGGGTTACAGTCCATGGGGCCTCAGAGAGTCAGACATGACTTAGCAACTAAACAACAGCAATCACTGCCGTTTTGTGTCCCCGACACTGAGACAAACCATCAATTGCTGGAGTCTATGTTTTTTTCAGAATGGAGAAATATTTTTCTATCACAAAAGGAAAATCAGGACTTCCCTCGTGGTCCAGTGGTTAAGAATCTGTCTGCCAATGTAGGGGACACAGGTTCGACCACTGGTCTGGGAAGATCCCACATGCCGTGGGACAAGTAAGCCCATGAAAACCATTGACCCCACATTCTAGAGCCCATGTTCTGGAAAAAGGGAAGCCACCAAAGAGAGGCCCACGCACCGCAACTAGAGAAAGCTCTCTCACAGGAATGAAGACCCAGCACAGTCCAAAATAAATAAATTTTTTCAAAAAAGAAAAAACAAAAACTAAACCAAGGGACCTACGTTTCAAAAAAAAAGCACAAATCTTTTCTCACATGTTTAAATACAAAGAAAACACATCAATATCAACTTAACCCCAAATCTCTTTCACCTGTCTCTATTCCCTGACTCGTTGAGAATTTGCAACCCCCATCCTAACACTACCTTTATCTACCTTCGCCTGGTTTGCCCACCACTGTGTCCCCAGCACCCAAAACTGCTCAGCCAAGAAAAAGTGCCTAATTAAGAATGAATGGCTTTTATGCAAAAGCTTCTCCTAACAAATACGCAGTAACGGTGAGAGCAGGCACTCTTTGGTCAACAGGACGGCTTGAGTCTGGCTTCTGCCGTAACTAGCTGTGTGACCTCAGGCAGTTTCCTCCGTCTCTCTGGGCCCCGTTGTGTCATCAGCTGCAAAAGGCACCGTGTACATAAGTGACCGGGAATGTGAAAAACGCAGGATAAATGAAGTTCCCTTCTCCTCCTTCATTTCGTCAAGGTGAGCCGAGGTCAGTACTCAATCATGTTAACAAGCCATCTGGTGACCAGTTAGCCTGGCCTTGGATTATCTGCAGGCCAGGGAGGTGATGGTTTCCCATTAACATCATGGCCTGAAAAGAAAGCCCTGGGCCAGAAGGCAACAGCAGAGAGTCAATCCCCAGGCACACCTCTGGGTGAGAACTGGCTTTCTCAACGTCCGAGCGTGCTTCTCGCTGCTTACCTTCCTGAACTGAAGAGGCTAGAGAGCAGAAAATTTCATCTCCCAGACTCCCTTGCAGCCAGGGATCTGAAGCCTCTAAGGGCTCACCCATCAGCCGTGTCCACAAGACACCTGTGCGTGTGCTGAGAAAGGGAAAATGGCTGAGCACAGGAGACTGGCCTGCAGGTGAGCAGGGCCTCCTGATCCTGGGGCCTGGCTCCCTCAGCCCTTCTGAGATTCTGTAAATACTCATGATGTTATCAGTCATACCCTAGGAAATTTGAGCAAACTCAGGGAGACAGCGGAGGACAGAGGACTGACATGCTGCAGTCCACTGGATTGCAAAGAATTGGCAAGACTTAGCGACTGAACAACAGCCACACCCCATCAGGGAAGCAGCTAGATCCAGCCCATGTGGCTGGGGTATAAAGAACCTGCCTGCCGATGCAGGAGATGCAAAAGATGCGAGTTCGAGCCTGGAGTGGAGAAGATCCCCTGCAGGAGGGCATGGCAACCCACTCCAGTATTCTTGCCTGGAGAATCCTATGGACAAAGGAAGCATGACGGGGTACAGTCCACCGGGTCACACGGAGTCAGACACGACTGAAGCAACTTAGCATGCACACATGCACGTACAATTTATTATGAGAATTATTAATAAGCCTTATATGTCAGCATGTGGGAGGAGGTTGAGAAGTGAGGTCTGAACAGGGACTTGTGGAGCCACCAACCAGGCAAACTGAGAGGCCATGGGGTCCATCTAGTCACCAAGTGAGGCTGCCGAGGGCCAACAGTAGAGAAATGGATCGGGAACCATTGCCTCTGCAGCCAAGCGGCTGGTGACAGCCAGGTGCTGATGCCCAGGAGTCAGGAGGAAGACATGGACACAGCCCAGAGGACAGCAAGGACATGCCAGAGCCTGCAGGCAGGTCTGCGGCTATTTGTCACCACATCAAACTGCAGCGACCTTGTAAGAGGACAGACTGCTGCTCCCCGTCCACCTTCAAACTCTCTCCCAAGTTACTTTTGGTCAATTTCTACCTGGGAACCAAAGAAAGGGATTCTGGGAAATACAGTCCCAGCCTAGCCAGATAAACACAGCGGAGCACAGACCAGTGGCTCAGTAAACCCTTCTGCTTCAATTAGTAGGGTGACTTCTGCTGAGGTAAACTGACCTGACTGATAGAGAGACTTTGGACAAGTCTGCAGTGGGTAGACATTTTTGGTCAATGCTTTAATTTCCCATCTTACAAATCTGCACTAGAAATAGCCTGAATCTCACTTTCCCAGCCTCCCCTGCAGTCAGAATGTAAGCATGTGACGTAGGCTCAACCAATCAGATACACCCAGATGGTACCCAGGCTCAGCCAATCAAATACATGCAGATGGTACTTGGGCCTCAGTTAGCTACAGCCATGTGGAACGTAGGCTTAGCCAATGGATACACCTACAGGTGAAAGCAACGCAGGCGGATTCTGCTGCGTAGAGTTCCATCTAGAGGAAGTGGAAGAGACCTGACTAGTGTTTCTAGTGACAGCTGCTGTGAGTGGACCAGTGGGCGTGACAGGAAGCTCCTGCAATATAATCTGTATGTTGCTCATGGCTGTCTCTCCAGTCCTCCCTCCCAGAGATCTGAGTCACTTAATATCCTTTGTAAGTTCCTTTCCTGCTCAGACTTAACCTATAATGGATTCTACTGTTTTCAAGTAAAAACCTGACGCTCCTCTAACTTCATTTAACTGCCAAGTCTGTTTCCCAGCCTAGACAGAGGGAAACGATGACCACTCCCGGGGGCAGTGGAGTCAGAGGCATTTTTGTACACTTACACAGTGCCACAGACTCTGGCCCCGTGTCATCGGAGGCGGTCACAGACCTGGGTCGTGAGTCAGGCAGACTGATTTGAATCCCGGCTCTGGCGCTGACTGACCTGTTTTGTGACCTTGAGCAGACCACTTTCCTCATCTGGAGAACGGACTGGGATTAGTGCCGGCCTCAGGGGGTTATCATGGAGACCAAAAGATTCCCGTACGGAGCAATCTCTCAGCACACAGCTCAGGGTGCGGGACGCACCCGCACCAGTGATGCTGGAGGGAATGTGAGTGGCCTTTGTTTTGCTGGATTAAAGAAAATAAGTAATCATAAAGGCGCTGTCCTGAGGGAGTCCAAGATGAAGATGGTCTGTGAACGCTGAAGTTTAGAAAACATTTACATGTTTAAAACCCAACCTTGACTAATGTCACTGAATCATACACTTTAAAAAAATGGTTAAGAGGACAAATTTTGTTACATCTCTTTTACCCCATTAAAATAATAATAAAGTGAAATACCCATTAGCAGTTATACACTTTAAATGCTATGTCAGTAAAGCTTTTTAAAATACCAACCACCCTGGCTTCCCACTTCCTTCTGATCCTAATTCAACCCCGCGCCCGCCGACCTCTCTTCTTTCTCTGACCTCATCAACCTCCAGCGCTGAATCCCTCATTCTGGCCTCACTCGCCTTCCTCCTCTTCTTAGAAGATCCAGACGCCCCCTCGGGTCTTTTTCATTTGCTCTCCCTTCTGCCTGGGATGTTCTTCCAACCAGGCTACAGGCTCTGAGATCGAGCTGCCCATCAGGATCACCTGAAGAGCTTTATGGAGGCCCAAGCCCCACCTCGGAAAGTCAGATGTCATTACCTTGGGAAGGAGGGCGGCACCTGGACATTTATTGGTGTGTTGTTCTAACAGGTGCGTCTAACGTTCAGCAGCATTAAGAAGTCACCGCTCTACACATCACACTCAGTCCCCACCATCTTCAGGTTTCAGTTCAGAGGCCAGCTCTCCAAAAGGCCGTCCCCAGTCACACCATTTACCTCCCTTCCGTATCCTGCTTATTTCGTGTCCCCCCTAGGATTGTCATATACGTATCTGACTGCTTCCCAGTGAGAATGTCAGATGGATGAAGGCAGAGGCTGGGTCCTCAGTGCTTGGCTCACACAGGTGCTCAGCACACAGCTGTTGCCCGAGTGAACCTCCACCGGTCCCGCCTGGGTCAAGCGCCAGCTCTAGGGGCTGCAGTTCTCCAGGGAGGCCACGAGGTGGCGATAGTACCTGGCTGCATTAAAGGGCACTTTGTCAACAAAGATCAGTCTAGTCAAGGCTATGGTTTTTCCAGTAGTCATGTATGGATGTGAGAGTTGGACTATAAAGCAAGCTGAGTGCCGAAGAATCGATGCTTTTAAACTGTGGTTTTGGAGATGATTCTTGAGAGTTCCTTGGACTGCAAGGAGATTCAACCAGTCCATCCTAAAGGAGATCAGTCCTGGGTGTTCATGAAACCCCAATACTTTGGCCACCTGATGCGAAGAACTGACTCACTGGGAAAGACCCTGATGCTAGGAAAGATTGAAGGCAGGAGGAGAAGGGGACAACAGAGGGTGAGATGGTTGGATGGCATCACCGACTCGACGGACATGAGTTTGGGTAAACTCCGGGAGTTGGTGATGAACGGGGAGGCCTGGCATGCTGCAGTCCATGGGGTCGCAAAGAGTCGGACACGACTGAGCGACTGAACTGAACGAGACCCACCAGGCCAGCTGGGCAGGGTGGGGTGGGGAGGGGGACCCATCCTGCCCTGCGCCCGGTCATCGCTCAGAGACGGGCAAGAACCACGGCAGACAGCATGGGGTTCTTCCTCTCCTCATTCCTAGACTCACAGCAACTGAGCCCTGAGAACACTCCACTCAGACTGAAGTCAGAGGGAGAAGGCCCCACTGCCCTGTCTGGAGCCTCCAAGTCCTCCCCCTCTTCCCTGGCCCCTCACTGAGCCCTGGATGTAAGCTGGGATGACTCCCACAGGCCCCTCAGCTGGCTCATGACCTGCACACGAGGCAGGTATGCCAGCCACGCCTGAATATCCGTCAACTGGGGCTGTGACACACACTGTCACCTTCCACGTGACAGGCTCCCACACCCACGAAGAAGAACAAAGACGCTCTTGTACGGTCCTCTCTAAACCAGTACCATTCGGTTCCTTTCACAGCACCGGCCAGGGATGGCCTGAGGGGCCAAACCATGCCCTGCTCTTGTCCAGCCATGAGCTGAGGCGTGTTCACATGTTTAAGTGACTGAAAAAAACAAAACCAAAATAATTACATGATGCATGAAGACGAAATGACCAGGGTGTGCCTGGGCAGTCAAGGTCACACGTTGCCCACAGAGCTGCTTATAGCGGAGGCTGCCATCCCGGCCACAGAAACACAACTTCACTCCCTCCCAGTGTTCTTCCAAGACTGACCCAGGATTTCCCTTCTGTCTCCATCTCTGTCAGTAAATCCCCAAGAACTGGACTTCCCAGGAAAGCTCCCAGTGGGGGCCGTGATTTATAATGTGGAGAGAGGGGCTCCTGACCTTGTGTGGCCCTGTCTCTGTGTTTGGTCCAAACCTGACATGGCCATCCCAACCAAAGGGAAAACCGCAAATTCGAGGACGACCAAGGCATTTTTCCAAAACAGTTTAATTAAAAAAAGGGTGAAGAATCTGAAAAACTTAAGGGGTGGGGGGAACCCAAGAGAGCATACCGCGTGAGTCCATTGGCTCAGTCACAAAGAAACACCATCATCAAAAAAGATATTTAAGTTTAATACAAATTTTATACAAAGAAAATGTGAAAAAATACTTCCATATGCTAAAAGCAATTATGCTTCACAAATAAGGCCAGCTAGGCTAGGTTTTTTTTTGTTGTTTTTTTTTTTGACAACTGCAATCGACAAATGTTCTTTCCTGTTTTCTTCTAGGACTCTCTTTTTTATTTCTTTTCTAATATGGGTAACTAGCTGGAAACTGTACAGTTCGCATCCTCTTATCAACAATGAAGAGAAAGGAAACGAGACTAAGATGTACAACAGAATGTACTGGAATGATATCGTACAATTAATTTTTCTCATATACATACATCGCCTTTTTGCTTTGTTCAATGCTTCTTGTTTTACACGACATACAAAATGGTTCTACAGCATACGTAGTGTAACCGACAGCACGGCGGCCTCCTGCTTCCCCTCAAACTGCCTTTGTTTCATGCTGACGTAAAAACGTAAAATGCCATCGCATAAATATTACATACATGCTTCATCTCAGACGCAAATGTCCTCTCCGCGTGCGTCTCGCCTTTGACCTCTCACTTCCGTGAAGCACAGCCATCTCTTACCGAGCGGGTGTGAGTGTCTTTAAAGGAAACACAAAGCAAAGAAAAACTCTCTGTTTCGGAGCTTCTGACTCGAACGCTTTCTACGGTCCTCTCTTCTGCAAACTGAGCTGAGCGGGGCTTGTTTCTAGTTAATCTTCTGTAAACAAGGATGTGGGTGTGGTTTTTTTTTGTCTTTTTTCCCTTTTATAGGAGTAGAGTCATCGTGGAAATCACATACAATTAACGAGCTCCTCCGTGCGTCCTTCTGGTCCAGAGAGCTTGCCTTTTGTAACATGACAACGTAGTATTTGAAAGGGGCCAATGGGTGCATGGGATGTGTCCGCAGCAGCACCGAATTCTGTGCTGGAAATTCCTGATCCCAATGTGCCGCGCACTGACATACGAATGCAAACAGCTCACGGGGCATCAGAGGAGGAGGAGCTGTGCGCCCCAAAGCGAGCCCCGCGCCCTCTCCGCACCCTGTGACAGACGGGCTGGATGACCATCCTTTCTCCAGCATCCAAACCTTCTTTTTGTTGTTGGGTGTGTTTTCTGTTTTTTATTGGTTTTTTCTCCTCTCTCTTTTTATAAGTTAAAGTCAATACAAATATAAAAAGGGGAAGGTACTCTAGGCTCGATGACATCCACAAATTGTACATTATTTACATCTAAAGCAAAGGTTTCACGTGGGTGGAACAGTCCTTAGTCAAGGCTATCGCCGGACGTGACGTAGTGTGGGCGGCCCTCTGTGCCGGGTGCAGAGGCCGAGTCTGAATGGCTGGCATCCTCCAGGCTGAGGGTGGCGGTCTTCCGGTCTCACGTTTCTTTGCGGTTTCCGGTTTCCCTGGCATCTGGGTTGTTTCCCTCCATGGGGCGGGCGGCCTGTGTCCCAGCGTGTCCCTAGTCCCAGAAGGTGTCCAGGCGGGACTCTTTCGGGATGAGGCTCTTCGAACTGGTACCGGCGTTGTGCTCGGAGCGGGCCGATCCTCGCTTCTCCTCGCTGCCGCTCCAGCAACTGGATTTACTGCTCCGGGAATGGTCTGGGGAGGGGGGAAGCCAAGGGGAAACGGAGCTTTAGCATCCCTGCCCACCCCTGGCCAAGGGCAACCATCCCCTTCTACGTGATCTGCACCTGGTCCCCCAGGAAGCCACCTTCCCCTCCCGACTCCCCACAACACACAGGGGCAAAATCCTGCCACCATTTACTGCCCTGCATTTGGTGGGGGTCTGTAAGGATTTAACAAGAGCTGGTTGGAAAAACAGGAGGGCATCATGCTCAGAGAAAATAAAGACAAGTGGGGAAAAGGTACTAAATTATCGAGGAAGATGTTTGTTGTGTGCCACTTGGGACCAGGCACCCTTGCTGCATGAGCAGACACCAAGTACCCATGTCCTCGCTGCGTCGGACCTTGGCCACTAAAAAAGGCACTGAAATTTGGCGTTCAGTCTACTCACTTCTGTTAATGGGGTTTCTTTAATCATTGTACAGGCAACTTGAAAAAACAGACTTACACCTAAACCAGCCAAAGGAAAAGGAGTGAGGACCAGAATGGTTAAGCCCACCTGGGCTTAATAGTTAAGCCCACCTGGCTCCCAGTAAGGACAAGCTTAAGGGTCAACTGAAGGATGCAAGAACCAGAGTGAGACCTAAGGGAGCTTCAAGGACATGTGCGTTGTAAGGAGCTACATCGAGGATGAGTAAGACGTGAGGACTCTGAAGGAAGAGCCAAAGGAGGTGTCTGTCCAGCTGGGAGACAGTCCAGCCTGCAGGCTCAGCGGGATGGTCGACTCTGAGAGACCCACCAGCACATCACTGAGATCCCATCATATCCTAGATCATTTACCAAGTTCAGACAGGTTGGGACAACACTTTTTTTAACTTCTTGAGGTGGGATGAAAATATTTGATCGAAAGAAGTCGGCTGTCAAGCTTAAAGACAGAATCGGAGTGAGGGAGCAAGGGACCGGATCACCGCCTAGAAGGGTGACCGCTCGTATCACCGCCGGGTGATAGAGGCATGTGTGCGGTCCTGAGCTCTGGTTCTGGAAGAGAAGCAGCAAAGACAGTGATATGGATCTCCCAAGCCCTGGATTCACTCAGGAGGGAATGCTTCCTCGTCACTTGCATCTGTGACCCAAAGGGGGCACTACTGTGGTGGGCAGAGCTGGGGTCGGGGTCCAGCTCTCTTACGGTCCTTGAATCCACCTCTTCTTACACGTTCTTCCCTAGTCGTGACACCTACACTGTTGTTCCTCTGGAAGGTCAGTGATGCAGCTGGTCATCACGACACGGGAACTCTGACTACAAGGCAGTCAAGTCACACTGGAGTCTCCCCAGCTCTGCTGAAGGCCGAGTCCAGCTGGGCAGCCGGGCTTAGCTTTCTTAGCACAGAAGCCGCATCCCAGAGCCAGGCTGGCCACCTGAGGAACTGCAGAGCTGACAGGACAGGGAGTGCTGGCTGGTTCAGCTGGTCACTGCAGAGCCTGTGACTCTAGAACTCATCATGAAAAGACCAAGGATGGAGCCCCTTCAAGAAGCCAGATGGGGAATTCCCTGGCAGTTCAGTGGTTAGGACTTGGTGCTTTCACTGCCAAGGGTAACAGGTTCAATCCCTGCTTGGGGAACTAAGATCCCATGAGCTGCACAGCATGGTCAAAAAAAAAAAAAAAAGAAGCCAGACCATCTGTCCTGGCTCTCTCGTTTCCTACTGCAGTTTCCAATGGCCATCAGAGGCACAACGAGGAAGAAACCAGGCAAAGCCAAGACCCATCACTCAGGAGAACAGGAGAAGACACGCCCACAGAGAAAACACACACGGACACACACAAGACGAGCCCTCCGCCTGCTGGGAAAAGCTCCCCGCTGGCTGCCGTGAGGCGGGTTCATACTTACACTTCTGGGCTGGGTAGTTGGGGTGCGGCTGGTGGTCTGTGGAGGTTGGGGCAGAGGCAGGTTGCTTGTCGCACCTGTTGCTAACTGGAGAGATAGCACAGGCCCCCTCAGAGTCTGGCAGAGAGCTGAGTCCGCCAACCCCACGGGCTCGCTCTCCTGCTCATCAACAGGCTACTGGTCTTAGCATGGGGGACTGCTGGGTCGATGTCACCATTTTCCAACTCAAGGCATTCACAGGAGACTAAGGCTTTTAAAAATGCATATTAAAACCATGAACAGGATCACTGGACACAGCACGAGAATACAGGTGGAAATACGGCATACAAGGACAGAAAAGCAACCACATGAAGCCATCAACTCCCAGAATTCTGACAGCAAATTTTTCTCGGAACCACTAGCTCTACCAAGAGCTTAATTCAGCCAGGGAAACGGAAGGTGCCGGCCCCACCACACTTAGGTGGGATGGCTCCACCCAAGGAACCCAGATTATTTACGGCAAGTATAATCACAAATCTACTGCCAAGGCTGATGACAGATCAGAAAAGAGAGGGCGATGGAGGTGTGTGTGGTGAAAAGGACTGAGGGAGGAGCCACAGGTGAGATTCAGCGGGCCACTCTGAATCTCAGGACACCAACACGTAACTGTCTGAGATGGAAGAGCCCGAAATGTGCGACAGGAAAAGTGTCTCAATAAAACAACTGTCATGGCGAAGAACCTGGCAGGGAAATCGCTGAAGATACGATACAGGGGGGAGGAAAAAACCTCCAGGGAAAAGCGGCTATACAGAGATGGGAATGTATTCACAGTGTACTATTTGACTCTGCAACGAACAGCACGACCATAATGATGGAAACAGATGATCACCTGTCAACCTTAAGAGAGCCAACAGCCGGAACTGAGAAGGACCAACTGCAGTTAAAGAGAATGCACACATTCTCCACCTTGATGATGGGGAAGTCAGAGCAGGAAGATGGGAAAGGCTGAATGTGACAGTGGAGGAGAGGTGAGGGAGGCGATGAGCACCAAGAGAGGGGTTCAGGGACACTGCTTCCTCCAGCTGGAGAACAAGGACGAAGGAGTAAGTGCCGAATTGGACCAAGGGAACCCACAGAGCACGTCAAACAGGGACAGAGTGGTCTGGGAGACAGGGGAGAAGAGAGGTGATTAGTGACCCCGATTCTCATCTTCTAAAGCCACAAGTCAACAAGCAATGTCTAGATAAAGTCGAGAAACAGACATATGGGGAAACAAGTTATTTACAAATAAGTACCAGATGCAAAAAGATAGCCATGAAAACTGGGACAAGGAATTTTTTTCCCCGTACGATTTTCTCTGACTAGTCATCCCTTGGTATCAGGGATGGTACAGCAGATCCATTCCAGGACCCACCATGGATACCAGATTCCATGGATACTTAAGTCTCATGGTCAGCCCTCCATATCCACATCCACAGATTCAACCAGCTACAGACTGTGTAGAACTGTATTCATTATGGGGGAAAAAAATCCACACAAGACATGGGCCTGCATGGTTCAAACCTATGTTGTTTTAAGAGTCAACTTGATAGGCAGACGTCGCTTTAAAATCTTAAAATGAAGAGACAAGTGAACAGGAGAGGCCCACGCCCACCCCCAGGAAGCTCCTGTCTCCTATTCAACCTTTCTCCCTCCCGACTAGACCCTCATCTTAAACAGCCAGGTTCCAGAAGCCAATAAAGAGCACAGGAACCTCCATGTTTTTGCAAAGCCCACTTTTCTCCAGATTCTTTCTACACTGTCAGCGAGCAGCAAGCACTAACAGAAGCCCGGAGACGTATGAGGAATCAGAAAATGAGCTGGTCTGTCTGCTTTGAGGACAACCCATCAGCCAGACAGCTGTGGAGCGCGAACAGGGGGCAATGAGGAGCCGTGAGCTACCAGTCCTGATCCAGCCTCCAGGGACCTCTGGTTCAGCTCCTTCTGCCCCTGCTCTAGAGTAACACTGCAGCACTCCCTAAAAAATGCTGACAATTCGGGACCTTTCCCTCCCTCCCCCTCTAGTTATCAGACTCCCCGGGACGGTCTTCTCTCTACTCCACCCTCCGCACCAACTCCCCAGCAACTTGAGCCTCCCTTTCTACTCCCTCGCACACCAGGGCGCTTCAGGCCGGGGGTCAGCTAGTGACGCCCACAGGCCCAATCCAGCCCAACGCCGGCTTCCAAGCACGAGCTCACTGCAGCGCAGGCCCATCTGTTTACATGCCGTCTGAGGCTGCTTCCATCCGACGACGGCAGTTCTGATAAAGACGGGGTGGCCCTCGAAGCTTCACCTCTTTTACTCTCTGGTTCTTTACAGCAAGCCTATCAACCCCTGGGCCAGGGAACACCTCATCCACCTCACAACTGGGAGATGCTGCGTCTCCCAACCGCCTTCCTGCATGAAGCCTCTCGTCCCACCGGACTCCATACCCCACAGCATCGCTGATCTTCCTAAGGTCCGTTAACCTTCCCACGTGGATGCTGCCACTTGGCTGCTCCGAGACCTCAACAGCGCCCCCTGCCCGCAGCAGTGTTTTCCCCACAACTTGAACCCTTCCCCACGCCAACCACCTCTGCAGCTCTGACACATCCAAAATCCTCCTACTTACGGCTCAGCTGATGTTTCTAAACTCACTCTCCACTTAAGTTGAACAGAAACTCTTTTATCACTGCCAAAAGCAGGAACGCATAATACCTGCCATACACAGCAGGCAACTCTACAAATCAACATAATGAAACCCAAACTGTAGCAGGAAGCTCTAGGCGGGTGCCATGCTGCTGAGGTCTCGAGTCCGCTCTGCCTTGGTTAAAAAGAGAAGCTAGAAGAAGGGATGAGGAAGACACCTCAGCTCCAAACTCAACGTGTCCTCAAAATGCAATCACAAGACCTGAGAGTGAGAAGGGAGTGACAGGTGGCTCAATCATAATTCCATGCCCAGTTCATATTGCCCCTGAAGTCAGCTCATGCCACCCCCACTTCATGTCCCCTGAACCTAAACCCCATTTCCAGCGCCACTGGGAAACCTCCAGCCACCCTAACAAGGGACATGACTTCTTCCTCTAGGTACTCAATACGCAGAAACGAAAAAAAAAAAGTGGTTTTCAACAGAAGAGAATGATCTAGAAGAGAAAAAGACCCTGGCTGGAGCTGAAGGACCCTGAAAGCAGCAGAACGGTTCTCACCGAGGATGAACTCTTTTGGAAGGCCCTAAAACTGGTTTGAGAGGGGGTAGGGGAAACACCCACTGGGCTAGAAAACAGCGCAAACTCCACAGAAGAGGAGAACCAGAAAAGTTAGCGCCAGCCTGCCAGGTTATCCCTCAAAAGGAAAGATTGCTCAAGAAGAATCATCTACTAGAAATGGTTTTTTTCCTCTGAAGGCTCAAGTACCCTCCTCCACGGAATGTGGGTGCTGGGACCTCAGGGACAGTTTCACTCAATTTCATTCCGCTTGGAGAAATGCCTCAACGCCGCCTGCCCAGCCGCTCCCTCATCCCTGCTGACCGGCCCAGGGCGCCCCCGAGAATCCCTAAGGAAACCCAGTTTGCAAACCACCGCCCTGAACCCTTCAGGCTCTCCCTGAGGACATGGCTCCCCTCTGCCCATGTGGAACATGAGAGCATTTACCCACCAGGGGGCAACATACCAGAGCCTTGGTTGGAGCCTAAGAGAATGGAGGAGGGCGTCTCCCTGGAGCCAGAGAGGTCGAGGGTCTAGAAACACAAAGAGAGAGAGATGGAGGCAAGGCACTGGGGTCAACGGAGCCCTCCCAGGGAGCCCCGGGATCCATGGGCTGCTCGTCACGGCCCCGCCAGCACCTGCATGGCCCCTGCCTGGCGTGCTCGGGGGGCGGCCAGGTCAGCTGGGCTGGCCCTACCCTGTGCCCTTTTCTGCCCTGTCTCCCTGGACACAGGCCTAGGGGGGCCCCTTACTCCACTCTAGAGCCTCAGCGTCAAGAACACTGTTCCTCAACTGCCCTCTCTCTGACCTACTCCCCTCTCCGGATTTCTGCCCTATCCCAAAAAGGAAGTACAGCCGTCCCCCAGGACCCAAGGTGGAATGGTTCCAGGAGCCCTCAAGGATACTAAAACCCAAGGATGCACAATTTCCTTATATAAAATGGCCCAGAAGGATGAATATAACCACGCCTTTGTATCCGAGGGTTCACATTCACGGATTCAACCAAACACAGAATGGCATTTTGGCTGGTTGCATCTGCAGATGAGAAATCCACGGATACTGAGGGCCGACTACATATTACACTGTATTATATTGATTCACTTTTATTTCACAATAACCTCTTCCTAGGCAATACTATCAATGAAATCAAAGAGGTTTGACTTCTGGGATGACTTGATGTTTTCCCTAATACACATGAAGTAAACCCATAATGACTACAAATGTAAAAAATGGCCAACGTGTCATCTACAATAATGTCTGCATACAATCCATATACCACGCCCTGGGAAAATAAGAGGTGCAACCTCTGTGTCCAATACGGCAGCCACCAGCCAGCCATGGCGATTGCATTTAAATTAGTTGTTATTAAATTAATTTACTAACATCTGAAATCCAGGTTCTTGGTCAAACTGGCCACAGTTCAAATGCTCAACAGCCACCTGAGGCTGGTGGCTCCCACAAGGGGCAGAGGAGATACAGAACACTGCCGTCATCACAGAAGGTTCTACCGGACAATGCTTGCCCCCAACACATACCTGGAGAGGAGGAGCCCTGCAGAGACCCTCTCACCCCCACCTACAGCCTGAAGACAGACAAGCTCCTACAGCACGGGACTCGCCATGCCGGTGGGAGCGGGGCAGGTTTGAGATTCTGCTTGGCCCCGAGGCGTGTGGGATGGATACTCACTGAGCCACCGTCCTTGCTTTTCTCAGCTGGCGTCTCCTTCTCTTTCGAGGCGCTGCTTTCCGCGGGGGCTGCCTGAGTACTGGAGGAGGCGCCCTGGGATGACTTAGTTAGTGTTTCTGTGTTCACCTCAGGGTCTGCTTCCGGCTGAGGAGCGGTAGCTGAGGGCAAAGGGTGACAGAAGCCATGTATAAGCCAAGCGTAGTAGCGCCCAGGCCCTCAGGGAACCCTGCTCCGTGCAAACCACCACGTGTTAAGAGATGCCAGCCAACCCCGCCCAGGGCACAGCGCCGGCCCAGAATAGCTGGACCAGAGCCTTCCCAGATGCAAGAATTCCAAACTGTGCATGATATGTTCATTTTTCAGAGTCTGTGATTTAAGTTTTATTAAATCATTCTGGAGACAAAAGCATGTTCGTGAAGCAAACAGCCTGGTACAGCTGTTCCAATTACTCATAATTTCTGATTTTAGACCAGTGTTCACCTCATGCACTCGCTTTCACCCTGTAACAGCACAGTTGAGAGGTTTTGACAGACCCCATGGGCCACAAATCCTAAAACATTTATTCTCTGGACCTTCATAAAAAAAGCTCACCAACCCCTGCCTAGAGCTTCTCAAACTTGGGTCATTCATCTACCACCTTTGAAAACTTTGCCAGTCCACTGACACAGTCCCTTGTCATATTATTTATGTTATTTGCATTTAAATAAATTCTTTGAAGTGGAGACTTCTACTTCTAAACACAGAAATCTAATATTGGCCATAAATAAGTGCTAACTGTAAAATATTACTAATAAATATTATTAATAAGTTCTAACTAGACGGTGTTTCCTGCTAGAGTCTCCTGGCCTGGGATCTGCTTGCTCTGCATTAGAAAGAGATTTCAAAGACAGATTAGTTCCAAACCAACACTTTGCCATTCACATAAGAACCGGTGATTGTTTAAAGCCTTCAGTCCAGGATGGGCTCCATGGTGGGGGGCTGTCCTGTGCATTGGAGAATGGGGTAGAAGATGCATTTGATTTGTGCGTGTGTCTGCTTAGTCACTCAGTCATGTCCTACTCTTTGTGACCCCATGAACTGAAGCCTGCCAGGCTCCTCTGTGGGATTCTCCAGGCAAGCAAACTAGAGTGAGTTGCCATTTCATTCTCCAGGGGATCTTCTCAATCCAGGGATCGAACCCAGGTCTCCTGCATTGCAGGCAGATTCTTTACCATCTGAGCCACCAGGGACGCCCACATTTGGTTTGGGCAGAGACAGATATTGCCCCCAGTGGAGAACCACAGCAAGCCACAGGAAACTGAAGTCATCTGGGCTGTCATTATAAGCTCCATTCACACAAGAGAACGCTGCCAAGGAAACCAGAGGGTGGAGGCAACGGAGCCTGGAGACTTGGCTATGTGTCTGCCTGCTCTCTTGTGTGCAGGAGTCACCTGTAGTGAGTGAGCGTGGCAAGTGTCCTGTGGTCCACAGGGGGCCAAGGGCCCGTCCGCCACAGCCTGGGCAAGGGGGTGCTCCTAAGGCCTACCTGACTGGGTGCAAGACTTCATGTGCTCGGGCCAGTGGGCCTGCTGGCAGGGGTAGTCACAGTAGCTGGTGTTCCAGCAGCAGTAGAAGATGGCCTCCTTCTTGCAGTTGGCGCACCACTGCTTCTTCTTGGTCTCGTCCACGGCCTGCTGCTTCTCCAGCTCCAGTTGCTTCTTCACCTCGGCAATGAGCCGGTCCCGCTCCTGCTCTAGGCTCTGCCGCATCTCCGCCATGGTCAGCTCTGCCAGGAGAGAGAAGGGGAGAGGACGCCAACTTCATTCCCCGATCCCGAGCCGTGGGCTCATTCACAGCAGGTCAGAGGGTGGATCCTAACAGCTACAAATCCCTGGCTCGGGGATGTTCTGGTCATGTGAGCCAGTGCAGAGAGTCACCCTGCCTCCCTGAGCTCCAACGTCCTCATCTGTAAAATAGGCATCCACCGAGCCGACCTGAGGAACTATTTGTGATCAGGAATGTCAGGTCCTGAGGATACTGATAACGGGGCCCCATGGTGACTCTGCAGGAAGTGCTCACGTAAATCCTCAGAACAATTTTCACTCAATTCCTTCTGAAATTTATCATTCATATAAGCTTTTTTTCTATCAAATACTTATACAGAACCTATGATCTGTAGGCACTGCTGTAAACACTTTATAAATATGAACTCTTTTAATCCTTACTATTATGGAGGTGACTACCTCTATAATACCCATTTCACAGATGAGGAGACTAAGGCACACAGCTGCTAAGATGGGCAGAGCTGGGGCTACAACTTGGATATACTTCCTTCTTGATGTGTTTAGTGGCAGTGGATCTAATCTGCCAGACAGGACATCAGGACTGATCATTAGGCTGACAGGACAATTATCAAACTGCTCAGGCTACTGAGATGTCTCTCAATTTTACAGCAGGTCAGAGCTCCCAAGCAGGAGCAGCTACCACAGCTGTTAGGATAAATTGGTTGCTGATGTCAGTATCTGGAAGTGAGGAAAGGGGGTTCCCGCCAGCTCCTGCTTCATACCTGGTTTCTCCAGGTTAGACTCCCCAGGATGCTGTGTTCTCCCCAGGAGTGGTACGTCCCCCTGGCCTACTTTTGACCCAGTTCACATCTGGGCCCGACTCTAGACACGGCAAGAAGTTCCTATCCAGAACATTCGTCAGTGCAGACCAGGTCAGCAGCACTTACCCAAGTTGTGTTTCATTTCCGAGAGCTCCTGCTGGTGCAGCCACTGGAGTTTCTCTATCTCAATCCTCAGCCTGCGGATCTGTAAGGGGACAGAAAGACTGAGAAAGCGCATCTGGGTGCCCACTGCCAACAGGGCTCAGAAGCTCCAGCTCTCACTACGGGTTAACGTCACGTGCAGAGTCAGAGGGCGGGCAGCCTAGTCTCTGCTGGCCTCCCCCAGATGGGTGCCAGTGAGTTAATCCAAATTCATGAGAAATTCTGCTTCAAAACACCAAATACAAGTGATTCATCTTTTCTAAGAGATACTCCGGGAAAAGCCATTTAAAGAGAAAAAGACGACCAGATTTTCAAAATAAATAGTACAGTGAGTCTCCTACATACGAACAAGTTCCATTCCTAGAGCCCGTGCAGAAGCCCAATTTGTTCGTAAGTCCAACAAAGTTAGCCTAAGCAGCCAACTGCACAATGGCTATATAGTACAGTACCAGCTCCATCCCGCCGCTTTTACGCTGGCTTCTGGACATCCGGGCTTGAGATAAAGGTACTGTCATACTGCACTCCACAGAGTAAAGCACACAAAGCACAACCGCTTGCAGAGGGCGTATGCACGTGACAACGTGCGCCAGACACGTGGGCTAACTTAGGTGGCTGGACACGCAAACGTTCACGTCTTTCAAAGTTCCCAATTTGAAGGTTCACGCCTAAGAGACTTACTATACGTAAAAGCTTTGAGCAGGACTTTGGCCT
Organism: Bos indicus x Bos taurus; assembly: GCF_003369695.1. NCBI lineage: Eukaryota > Metazoa > Chordata > Mammalia > Artiodactyla > Bovidae > Bos > Bos indicus x Bos taurus. The sequence goes on along the minus strand of NC_040088.1, from coordinate 7,689,359 downwards.
AAAAAAATTAAACTAAAACATCCTAAAAACAGCTTTATTTTATCTCTGACCTAAAGTTTTGGGTGGGGGCCATAATCATTCACCTGAAATCCCAAAGCTTAACCATTCTGGAAACCATGGGCTATTTGGGGTGGAGGGGAGGAGGAGTATATTTGGGGCCAAATTCATCTGGAGAGAAGAAAATACAAACCAAAACTGAATTGACACAAGGCTGCTGACAGTGTTTAATCATCGCCATGGCTCTTAACTGAGATGACTTTTGCCCCTCTCCTCTGTCTATGATGCTGCAGTGCCTGGAGACACTCTGGGTTGTTTCTGGCATCCAGAGTGTAGAGACCGGGAATTCTGCTCAACATCCCGGACGGACAGGACGGCCCCCACCGGAGCGAAACATCTGGCACCGACGTCAGGAGCTTCAAGGCTGAGAAATTCTGATTCCTCCAACACAGTGGAAACAATCATACTGTATCACTGCAGAAATGCTGCCTCTAATTGTGGAAGGGGGCTGTATATTACCTCATTAAAATCTGGAATAATCTGACATCTATAGACACCCAAGGTTTCAGGTAACCTGACATCAATTAAACGAACAAAAAGGAATGAAGTATGACGACAGGTCAGGGTGAGGGAGAGGAGGTTTTTCTAAAAACAGCATTTGGCCTTGTTGTTTGACACCCCAGCATAATCATAAAGACGGTCATATAGCAAAAATACCTAAAGAGATTCACTGATTTTTCTTGGGACCTCCCTGAAATCTTTACATTCACACAGCTCTCTTGAAACTTCCCTGGCAGTCCAGTGGTTAAGACTCCACGCTCCCAACGCAGAGGTCACAGGTTCAATCCCTGGTCAGGGAACTAGGATCCTATAAGCGGCTCAGTGTGGCACAAAAAAAAACAAAAAAAGCTGAAGCACACAGGTCTCTGTTTAAGGCCCATCAGAGCATCTTCCTGGAGATGTTCCCCTCTTTTTCCAGGTGCCGGCCTCACTCTGCCTGCCCTCTCACATCAGTGGCTCCATGTGAGGCTCCCGTCACTTTCCATCATGACTTTCAATGACCTCAACAAGTCCTGCCACCTGTCATTTCCCCAAGGGACCCGTTTGCAGCCGGCTTGCGCTGACATTATCCTAGGAAGAAAATTCAGGGAGGCTTTAAAAAAAAAAAAAAATAAGTAAGTGGTCACTTCAGAAGTGGACATTTCCATGTTTTAACCACTCCATTCTCTAAGTAATCACCTAAAGTGAGGAAGTTTGGGATACTACCTCTTGAACACCAAGATCACTTGAATAAAAAAGTCCAAACTTCAGGAGATGACAAAGGAGCCAATTTTATATGGGGCCAAAACAACCGGTTTCTGGTTTCGCCAGTGGGTCAATAACTCGGGCTCTGGTTTCAGCTGTTTGGTTAGAAGTGAGGTGATCGCAGAGAGCAAGGTGTGTCTCCACGGCACCAGCTTCCCAGCCAAGTGAAGAAATACCCTCAATACCACCATTAAGGCAGAGCAAGCCTGGGGACCGGGGCCAGACCTGAGAGGGGTTTCCAGAGAACTTCTTCAGTTCAGTTCAGTCGCTCAGTCGTGTCCGACTCTTTGCGACCCCATAAATCGCAGCACGCCAGGCCTCCCTGTCCATCACCAACTCCCGGAGTTCACCCAGACTTATGTCCATCGAGTCGGTGATGCCATCCAGCCATCTCATCCTCTGTCGTCCCCTTCTCCTCCTGCCCCCAATCCTTCCCAGCATCAGAGTCTTTTCCAATGAGTCAACTCTTCGCATGAGGAGGCCAAAGTACTGGAGTTTTAGCTTTAGCATCAGTCCTTCCAAAGAACACCCAGGACTGATCTCCTTTAGGATGGACTGGATCTCCTTGCAGTCCAAGGGACTCTCAAGAGTCTTCTCCAACACCACAGTTCAAAACCATCAATTCTTCGGCGCTCAGCTTTCTTCACAGTCAAACTCTCACATCTATACGTGACCACTGGAAAAACCATAGCCTTGACTAGACGGACCTTTGTTGGCAAACTTCTTCAGGACGCCCCCGTATCAGCCCAGAGAAAATACCCTCAGCAAAAAGGGAGTAAAGAATGGGAGGGAGGCTCAAGGGAGAGGAGACGCATGTATACAGACAGCTGGTTCACACTGTTGTACAGCAGAAACTAACAACACTGTAAAGGAATTTTACTCCAATTTTTAAAAACTTTTAAAAAAACAAGAATGACATGTGTCACCTCTGACCTCAGCTATTGTGCTTCCAGTAGTGTTCTTCGAAAGATCGTTATATATTTCCGTCATCGTGCCTTTTATTGCATCCATCATCTGAAAAGATAAAAAGAGAAACAATCTGGGTGATCAACTTCCCTGAGACTTTTTCTAGATGACATATATCCAAAATCTACCTGTAGGCAGCAAAGGAAAGCATAAACAAAACAAAAAGACAACCTTCATAATCGGAGAAAACATTTGCAAATAAAGCAAGGAATTAATCTCCAAAAAGGAATTACTCTCCAAAATATACAAACAGCTCATGCAGCTCATAAAAAACCCCAAGTAACCCAATCATAAAATGGGGGGGAAAGATCTGAATAGACATTTCTCCAGAGAAGATACACAGATGGCCAAAAACACACGAAAAGATGCTCAACACCACTAATGATTAGAGAAATGCCAATCAAAACTACCATGAGGTGTCCACCTCACACCAGTCAGAATGCCCATCATCAAAAAATCTCAAACCATAAATGCTGGAAAGAGGGTGCAGAAAAGGGAGCCCTTCTCCACTGCTGGTGGGAATGTGAACTGGTGCAGACACTAAGGAGAACTACATGGAGGTTCCTTAAAAAACTAAAAACAGAGAGAGCTACCGGGTGAGCCAGCAATCCTCCTCCTGGGCATGTATCTGGAGAAAACTGTAATTCAAAGGGAGGCACGCACCCCAGTGTCCACTGTAGCACTGTCGAAAATAGCCGGGACTCGGACAAAGCCTAAAGTGTCCATCACAGAGGAACGGATACGGAATATGTACTTATGTACGACGGAGTACTACTCAGCCATAAAAAAGGCACGAAATAGTGCCATTTGCAGAGATGTGCGCGAACCTAGAGACTGTCATACAGAGTGAAGTAAGACAGAAAAATACTGTCCAATATCACTTCTCTGTGGAATCCAAAAAAATGGCAGAGATGAACTTACTGGCAAAGCAGAAACAGAGTCACAGATAAAACAAACAAACTTTCGGCGACCAAAGGAGGGGATGGGGGAGCAGGGAGATTCAGACTGGGACTGACATATACACAGTACTATGTACACAGCAGACAACTCATGAGAGCCTACTGCTCGGCACAGGGAGCCCTCCTCAAGGCTCTGTGGTGACCTAAACGGGCACACACCCGCTGAGCCCCCCCACATCACTGGAGGGGCAGGAGGAGACAGGAGGCCAAATCAGGTCTTGGATCTGGCCCGGCCACCGCCAAGATGCCCCGGCGCCATGCCGTTTGCTCCAATTCAGCAAGAAAAGAGGACGAAGAGCACCCTTGGATCTGATGCCCGAGATTTGTTCCTGCCATTCTATCTTGCCATCCACAACTCTCTCTGGGCCCCAGGCACAAAACAAGGATAACAACAGTGCCCCTTGTAGGGTGTGTACAAGGATTAAATGAGGAGAAGAGGCGACTGTGGTTCCGTACCTGCTGAGGAGTTCATAAAGAGATACCTGTTTTCTTATTTTCAAAGAAGAATTCATTCTCAAGAACATGTGATCGCAAAACTGCTGCCAACCCCCAAAAGAGTAACCCCCAATTCACCCCCAAAATAGGCGGAAAATGAATAAAGTATCTGTTGAAATATTAGTTCTCCCCCTTGTTGCAGGGACCACAGGAGGACGTTGCCAGCAAAAACACTTTGTGCTTTATGGTCAGTCATTCTGCACGGGCCTCCCTGCTCAGGTCCATTTAAAATATTCAAACGAAATTGCTTTACGAGAAAACTTTAGAGACTGGATGAAATCCAATACGTTACTAATGCCATAGTTACATTCCATTTTAAAGAAATCATGAATTTGTGGGCTGCTTCGTTCTCACTTCCAAATATAGCAAAGAACTCAAGATTAATAAAAAAGAGCCCTTCTGCCAAAACACACAAATCTGGGTCTTCAACTCTGGGTCACCTCAGACACAAGCAAGTTCACCAGCTCCAAAACTACGTCGCTGAGTGTATTTTCTTAACTGCAAAGAAAATGCCTATCAAAAAGTTTATTCCTCAATTTTGCTCCATGAGTAAGGGGGAGAACTTTAGGAGATGGAATAAGGGCTGCAGGAGCGGAGAACACTGGGCTTGGTGTGAACACCAGCCTGAGCTGCGTGGCAAACTCAGTTTTCTCATTTGTAAATGGACAACTTGGACCAAATCAACGGAAGGCGATACAAGAAGTCCAATCAATGGCAAGCAAACCAGAAGCCATTTGGGGGGACTTCCCTGGTGGCCCAGCGGCTAAGCTTCTGCACCTCCAATGCAGGGCGCCTGGGTTTGATTCCTGGTCAGAGAACTAGATCCCACATGCGAACTAAGAATCTGCACACCACAACTAAAGACCTAGAACAGCCAAACAGATAAATAATTAAAAAAAAAAAAAAAGCCATTTAGGCAATACCAGACATCTTAAGTCAGTAGTTTTAAAAAGTAGTCTCTGCTTTCTGCCCGTGGACGCCGCCGAGAAAGCATCGTTGAAGTCTTCCCCGCCTCCACTGCCATCATGTCTAAATCAGAGTCTCCCAAAGAGCCCGAACAGCTGCGGAAGCTCTTCATCGGAGGATTGAGCTTTGAAACAACCGATGAGAGTCTGAGGAGCCATTTTGAGCAATGGGGAACGCTCACAGACTGTGTGCTAATGAGGGATCCAAACACCAAGCGCTCCAGAGACTTCGGGTTTGTCACATACGCCACGGTGGAGGAGGTGGATGCAGCCATGAATGCAAGGCCACACAAGGTGGACGGAAGAGTTGTGGAACCAAAGAGGGCCGTCTCAAGAGAAGATTCTCAAAGACCTGGTGACCACTTAACTGTGAAAAAGATTTTTGTTGGTGGCATTAAAGAAGACACTGAAGAACATCACCTGAGAGATTATTTTGAACAGTACAGGAAAATTGAAGTAATTGAAATCACGACTGACTGAGGCAGTGGCAAAAAGAGAGGCTTTGCTTTTGTAACCTTTGTTGACCATGACTCTGTAGACAAGATTGTCGTTCAGAAATACCACACTGTGAATGGCCACAACTGTGAAGTGAGAAAAGCCCTGTCTAAGCAAGAGATGGCTAGTGCTTCATCCAGCCAGAGAGGTCGAAGTGGTTCTGGAAACTTTGGTGGCGGTCGTGGAGGAGGTTTTGGTGGGAATGACAACTTCGGTCGTGGAGGAAACTTCAGTGGTCGAGGTGGCTTTGGTGGCAGCCGTGGTGGTGGCAGATATGGTGGCAGTGGGATGGATATAACGGATTTGGTAATGACGGAAGCAATTTTGGAGGTGGCGGAAGCTACAATGATTTTGGCAATTACAACAATCAATCTTCAAATTTTGGACCCATGAAAGGAGGAAACTTTGGAGGCAGAAGTTCTGGCCCCTATGCTGGTGGAAGTCAGTACTTTGCCAAACCACGAAACCAAGGTGGCTATGGTGCCTCCAGCAGCAGCAGTAGCTATGGCAGTGGCAGAAGGTTTTAATTACTGCCAGGAAACAAAGCTTAGCAGGAGAGGAGAGCCAGAGAAGTGACAGGGAAGCTACAGGTTACCACCGATTTGTGAACTCAGCCAAGCACAGTGGTGGCAGGGCCTAGCTGCTATAAAGAAGACATGTTTTAGACAATACTCATGTGTATGGGCAAAAAACTCGAGGACTGTACTTGTGACTAATTGTATAACAGGTTATTTTAGTTTCTGTTCTGTGGAAAGTGTAAAGCATTCCAACAAAGGGTTTTAATGCAGATTTTTTTTTTGCACCCATGCTGTTGATTGCTAAATGTAATAGTCTGATCATGACGCTGAATAAATGTCTTTTTTTTTTTTTAATGTGCTGTGTAAAGTTAGTCTACTCTGAAGCCATTTTGGTAAACTACCCCAACAGTGTGAAGTTAGAATTCCTTCAGGGTGATGCCAGGTTCCATTTGAAATTTATTTACAACCTGCTTGGTGGAGAAGCTGTTGTCTTCAGAACCTTGGTGTAGTTGAACTGACAGTTACTGTGTTGTGACCTGGAGTTCACCATTAAAAGGGTCACCCATGCAAAGTCATGGAGTTTTTATTTTTTTTGGTTATTAATGATTGTTGGCACATCCTATGCAATATATCTAAATTGAATTATGGTACGAGATAAAGTTATAGATGGGAATGAAGCTTGTGTATCATCCATTATCGTGTGTAATCAATAAAAGATTTAATACCCTCTTGAAAAAAAAAAAAAAAAGTAGTCTCTTTCAGTTCTCTTATAATTCTACAACAGATCTTGTTAGGAAGAAAGTCTCCACGTGGTACCACTAATTCTTTTTTTTAATATAATTTTATTTATGCATTTATTTCTGGCTGTGCTGGGTCTTTGTTGCTTCACAAGCTTCCATCTAGTGGCAGCAAACCGGGGCTACTCTCCAGGTGCAGTGCACAGGCTTCTCACTGCGGTGGCTTCCCATGCTGGACGGAGAGCACGGGCTCTAGGCACGGGCTCGGTGGTGGCGGTTCCCAGGCTCTGGAGCACGGGCTCAGTGGTTGCAGTGCATGGGCTTAGTTGCTCTAGGGTGTGTGGGATATTCCGACATCAGGAATGGAACCCACGTCTCCTGCATTAGCAGGCGGATTCTTTACCAACAAGCCATCAGGGAAGTTTGCATCAATTCTTTAACACTTTCATGCGAATCACTCTTTTTAACAGAAGAAAGATGGGCTTAGGCTTCAAGCCTTGAAGAACAGGATCTGGTGAGTTTAGACTTAATTTTACTTCTATTAAGTCACTATAAGTAAAAATATGCAGTCAGTCCTAGTTCAAGGTGATGAACAGGTAAGACGAAAACCCTGAGGATGTAACCATACCTAATAGTTGAACCCTTCCTGTTCCGAAACTCAGGGACTCAATAAGAATTCTTGTGTTTTATTCAAAAGGGGGGAACAGAAATACTAAATAAAGAGATGTTACACCAAGACTTGGGTTTTCTCTCTTTAGCAACACTGACTCAAGCGTGGCTGCTTTAAAAAGCCACATGTAAGAACAATAGGTTTGTGGACACTGGACAGCTGTGGTCAGCAGGCCCGGTGCGAATTCACAAGTCAGCTCAAAGCTGGGTTAAACGGATACTCTAGATCCTGGCTGCTACCATTCAAATGCCAGTTAGACATTCACAGATTATGTGACCCTGGACAAGTTGTGTGGCCTGGCTAGCTCCCAGCATGCTCATCTATAAAATGGGTGTGAGGACGTCCCTAGCAGTCCAGTGGTTGAGACTCTGCCTTCCACTGTGGGGGGTATGGGTTTGATTCCCTAGTCAGGGAGCTAATATCCCACATGCCTTGCAGTCAAAAAACCAAAACATTTTAAAAGAAGGAAAATACAGCAATATTGCAACAAATTCAATAAAGACTTAAAAAACTGTACGCATTAAAAAAAAAAAGGTGCTGATAAGAAGCCCAATGAGAAGTTAGGCAGCAACCTACTTTCATTGTACAACTATGCATCAAGCACTGTTCTAGGCCCCAGCAGAGAGCAGAATGGACTCCCCAGGGAGCTGCAACTCTGGTGGTAATTTTCACTCCCTGGGTTCCACAGACATGAACCTGAACATCACTCCAGAGCACTTTCATTTGACAGCGAGGAGAGCTGCAAGCTTCACTTGCCCGAATTCAACAGTGAGCATAGAAGCACTTGGCAAATTAAGAGAGAAGTGGAGAGGAGGTCTGGGGTCGGGGATGGGATGCATCGGGAGTCTGGGATTAGCAGATGCAAACTATTATACATAAACAAGAAGGTCCTCCTGTATAGCACAGGGAGCTACAACCATTGTCCTGTGATAAACCAGAAAGGAAAGGAATATGAGAAAGTACATGTGTATATAACTGAATCATTTTGCTATACAGTAGAAATGTACATCACCTATACTTCAAGAGAATAAATTTTAAAAGAGAGACAACAGAACCTGCATTGAGAGGGTGCCCACAAGTGAACACAGAGCAGGCGAGCCTGCCCACCACACGCCTCCACAAGGAACACGCCAAGAGGACAGGTGAGTTGGGAAGGAACTCCACCACCTCCTGGTCCCCTTCAATTCCGGGAAAGACCCAAGGCTGGTCCTCCCCAATCCCACCGCAGGCACTCACCTTGCTAGTGTACTTGGCGATGTCTGCAGCGACATCAGCTGAGGCAGTGGCGATGGGCAGGTCTGCGCTGACCGAAGATGCGAGGGTGCTCGTGGTCCCTGAGCTGGTGACCAGGGGCGACGACTGGGTGCTGGTCACCAGGGTGATGGTGGAGGTGGATGGGCTCTGTGTGATCTCTTTCTGCTGGACAGCTGGGAAAGCAAAGGTTCTTGGTCACCCCACTGCCTCAGGAAGGCCGCCCCAGCTTGAAGCTGTGGTGGGAGCAGGGCCCAATCCACACCATTCGAGTTTCTCTGCTTTCAAGGGACAAAAATTCTCTCGTCGGCCAAACTCAAGCGAGGTTCCTCCGAGCCCTTTCTCAGCGAGACCTCCATCTGGGTCTATAAGAGCAATACGGTTTCCAACAGCTCAAGGCTGCATCCCTAGGATGACCCCCACCCCCACCTACGAAAACTCAAGGCTGCCAATAGAATTGCCTATTTGCTCCAGTCACCACCTAACGACAGGGCCCAGTGTCCAGTCTCTGTGGGAGGGCAGAAGCCTACCTTCAAGACGTACCAGAGTCAGCAAACCCAGACACTTCACATGGACCAACACCCCCGTCCCACTTGGTGTAAAACTGTCCCTTTCTGACTCTACTGAGCCCCCACGATTCCCCCTCCCTATTCCCAAATTCTCCCTTTAAAACCCCAGTCCCCTGTGTACACGTTCAAATTGACTTCAGTTCATGTCGGACGTTTTGCCCTACTGCAACAGTATATAGCAGATTAAAATCCATCTTAACTACTTCAACTAGTGGCCAGCTTTGTTTATCTTTAACAGGACAATCTGGGAATTAGGAGCCATACCATCAATGAGCTCCTTCTCGCCAGCTCCCAAGTTCCCCGGGATGGCTCATTATACTTAAGGGCTATGAACTCAGGAGACTGGAACTGACCATCCCAACCTGCAAGATCCCAGACTCGGTTCTGCCCCAGCAACTCTTCAGACAGCAGGATCACTCCGGCTGTACTCCAACACCGTGTGTCCAACCGCTCAGTTTCCTTCCACCCCAATCTTGGAAGGGTTTCACTGGGGGCCCGGTTCAAGATCTGGCTACTCTTTCATTTCACAACCCGCTGCACCTCTCAAGAGTTCTGCTCACAATAGTGCACTCAGTACATGAGTTTCGATCAAGGAGCCCAACCACGAAGGATCTCGATGCGGGTCTCCCCAGGAAACAAGCCCTGTGTCAGTCCTCACGAGAGCTGGACAAACTAGTACCCATCAGATCACCGCTTTGTACGGCTTTACGTCAGCCCAGATGGAGCCTCCTGCTGGGAGCTGTCATTCCACGCTTCAGCAACGGTTCCTGAGGCTGCATCTTCTTGCGTTGAGGGGCTAATCCCTACTTATTAAGGTATCCTTTACTATCCACTTCTCATACTGTACTCTTTCAAAAATAATGCCCAGGGGTACACGGGCATGCACAAGGAAACTTATACAAAGGTATTCATTGCAGCACTGTTTACAACAGGGAAAAACTGGAAGCAACCTAAATGTCTATCCATAGGGGAATACTTTATTAAATAAACTGGAATACTACGCAGCAGTCCAAAAGAATCAGGGAGAGCTCTATGTACTGCATGGATGGACCTCCAAAACATGCTGATGGGTGGGGGGAAAAAAAAGGCAAGGATGGTACCATTTTTATGTTTCCAAAAAGAAAAAAAAAAAAAGTAATACTTTTATGAAGTCATATATATATATACATAAATATATATGCATACATGCATTACAAAAAGATCTTATGGTTAACAATAACCTCAGAGAAAGGGTGGAGAATGAAATAGAAAGTCAATCAAGACAACAGATTTTTGTGTGTCTAGGCATCTATTTCACCCCTTTCTAAGAAGACGTGCATGTACCGTTTATAAAATGAAAAAGGAAAAAGAAAAGTACAAAAAGCAAGCTGCAAAACAACTTTAAAAAATAATGCCAAATGGAATGTGTCAGGCCTCCCGGATACGGTGGCCAGGCAACCAAGGGGAACTGAAAAAATAAAACGAGGACGATTTTTCTCCTGTCCATGTGGCGAAAAGGGAGCGGGCGCCACGGAGAGCAGAGGGGGAGGCTCGGTACCTTTCACAGCCTGTCTGGTCTGATATCTCGTCCCCTGGGAAGACTGAGGCTGCTGCTGCTGCTGGCTTTGCTGCTGCTGCTGCTGCTGCTGGCGCTGCATCTTCTGCATGTGCCACTTTTGGGAGGACGTTTGAAACTTACTTGAGGAGTTCCACACGACCCGCTGCACGGCCGGGGCAGTCTCCTTCGGTAAAAGCGGCCTCTGCTTTTTCACCGGGCTTCCCGTGGTGGTGGCGGCGGCGGCGGCGGCGGCAGCGGCGGCCGGGGCCGTGACCGTGGACGTGGTGCTGGCCGTGACCCCAGCCGTGGGAGTTTGGGAGGATGAGCGGGTGAGGACCGGCGTTTCGGGGGGAGACTGGCTGCCCGCTGTCGTGGATGGTGGAGCTTTACCTACGACTGAAGCCAAGGCATGAAAAAACAAAACAGAAAGTAGACGGGACTCCGGCTGACCTGCAGGGTCTCCAGGCCAGTGAGTTCCAGGTGACCATCCCAGGCTAGCATGCCAAGGACCTCCCCGTGAATGGGTACATTGTCACTTTACATGCTTAGGCCACTTCTGCAGCAGGTTCTAGCGTAAAACATCAGCCTCCTTGGGTTACGTGCTGGCTCACATTTGAGATACTTGTCAAGGCCTCCGGGGGACTGAGGCCAACATGACCCAGCCCCTGGTCTGGAGTTGCCCACCGGCTAGTCGATGACCCAGTGGATGAACAGAATCACTGCAAGTACCTTGTTTTACAAAGTTAAGAGTTCAGTAAGCACTTTGAGAGAGACTTAGCCAAAGTCCATCTGGAGATTAACAGGAATCCTTTCCTTGGCCAGGAAACCTACAGAGCATGTCCCCCAAGGAACCAGACAGCCTCCCAATGGCCAATAACAATGAATCACCCAGAAAGAAGAGTATTGTCTTTCATCTCTTCTAATTCCTTCCAGAATAGTCTCAGTGTGGTCCTGGCAGCCTTGACACCTAACACGCAAGGGAACTCCACCCCAAGGCCAGAACCTTCCCCAGCACAATGGTATTTATGGAGAATTTAGAAGCCTTGCTTTTATTTTGACTGCAATTATTCCTGTTACGTCTTTTATGCAGAGCACAAAATACTGTTTCACCTACTGTGTGGTAGTCAAGTTTAAGTTCAAAATTGAGTTCAATTAAAAAAAAAAAAAAAGAGCTGCTGCTTCAAATAAAAATATATTAAGTCAATAATTGTACGAGCAGGTCTTGGGTATGGCAAAAAGAATGAATGCGAGTGACTCAAGTTTGAAAAAAGCTGCCTTTTGGAGTGTATCTTCTGGGAGGAGCTGGGCTATAAGGGAGGAGGGCAGGATGTCAACAGGCAGCAGGGAGAATTTGGAGGGGAACAGCTTTAGCCAAGACATGCCCAGGAATCGGCAGCATATTGGTAAGTGAGGGCAGGCAGTGAGAAGGGCTGGTCAGAAGGCAGGTTAGAGCCAGAAGCACTGAGCGGCGGAGAGGAGATGACCACACGAGTGCTCGTCTGTAAGGGGGAGGGGGTCAGTTACTACTGCAGGGGCCCCAGGCCCTGCAGAGATGAACCTGCGTCCCCAGAGAGGACTCCCCGGGATTCACACAAAAAACACAGGTGCAAGTCAGCATCCTTGATCTCAGACGATGTGCCTGGACATCAAACACTTTTTCATAAGGACTGAAAGTGAAGTTGCTCAGTCGTGTTCGACTCTTTTGCAATCTCATGGACTAGCCTGCCAGGCTCCTCTGTCCGTGGGATTTCCCAGGCAAGAATACTGGAGTGGGTTGCCTTTTCCTTCCTTCCCCAGGGGATCTTCTCCACCCAGGGAAAGAATCTGGGCCTCCTGCATTGCAGGTGGATTCTTTACTAGCTGAGCCCCAAGGAAGCCCTTAATAAGGACTACACCTTTTTTAGGGGCTCAGCACACTTTCGACGTGTGACTCCATGCCTATCATTTTTAGATTTCTATCACCCAGAAAAGACATGAGCTCTTGATCATTCTAGGGGAAATTTTCAGTTAATGGTGGGTCTGGAAAAACCAAGGAGTATGAAAGGAAAGGAGTGTTGACAGGCTGACTTAACTGCCTGGGGGTGGGGGTGTCTCGGTGGTTATCACAACTGACTGGCCCTCTTGGCTCCTCTGGGGAAAAATTCAGCCAAGTCCTGGGCAAGAACACAGGGCGGGGCTGGGAGAAGATCCCTACCTACAGTGAGGAGCCCCCATCCCTGCCCAGGACAACCTTCCAGATATCGGATGCAGCCTCTGCCCCTTCCCCTTCCGGGGCAAAGTGGCTTTGAGCTTAGCCCTTCTAAAAAAGCAGAGATCCCACAGGCAGGGCTTCTAACCTGCAAAAGCATCTTTAGTGCCTCTCTTTTCTGCCATGTGATTAAAAAATACACTGCCCTTGTTGATTAGCTAGCCTGAACCCTCCTTGGGCAAAGGGCAACCACAAAAAGGTCTTTTTCTCTCTCTCATCTTGCAAAAGCAAACAGCTGGCTTTGTAGATGGGTAACTGCTCTGCAAGAGTCCCTTTGGAGCTCTTTTCCAAATTAAAAAAAAAAAAAAAAAATTCCAGGTTTGACGCACTCTTGGTGGGGGGGTGGGTGTTTCATTTAGACACTAAAACATTTTAATTTCTAGAGGATGCTGATGGTTTATTGGGGGTGGGGGTAGGGAGAGGAAGGGCCATGGAAAATTCCATTTGTCCTAAAAATTTGGGAGCGTATAATCACCTGTAGTCTCAAAAAGAAGTGAATTTCTTAAAGGTCAACACTCCAAAAACGACCCCACCCAACTAACCTACTTCTATCAGACTCAGGTTGCTGTCCTGTACATTAAAAAAGGACTTTTTAAGAGAAGGCTAGAAATGACTGATGTGACCCGGGTAAGCATAGTCAAGGTCCTGAAGCAAGCTCCCTTAGCCTCTGCTCTGGGATCTCTAGCTAGAACAGCCGTCTTTCTATCTGAGGATTCAGATTCTGTGTATAAGCTGCACTCCAAACTGAAGATCAGCTGGAGGTCACCAAGCACTCTCCAACACACCCTTCACTTAATAAACTTATAAGTGAAAGCACATTGTTGAAAAGATGCTCAACTGCAGAGTTGGACACGAAGTTGAATCTTCAAAACGCAAATCATCCTCAGGTGACTCTGGATTTCAACCCCTGCGAAGTTCCTCTAACTGAATTATGTTTCAGAATCATCCTTTGCTTGAAAGTCCCACCATACACTCAGGGGCTCCTAGAGAAATTTGCTCCAGATACCAGTGAGAGGAACAGTTCAGCTTCATTTTATCAACTGGAGTGCTTTCTATTTAGGTGGAGATCTTTTAGGGCACTACTCAAATGTGTTTCCCTTTTCACTTTGACTGCCAGGAAGCTCGGAGCCAAAATGGAAGCCTGGCTTTGCTAATTCTGAAGGCGGAAAGAATTATTTCTGTATACAAACTTTCCCCAGATTTCTCACTGTTCTATTTTCATCTTTCTCACTGATGTCTTGATTTCCATTTTATCAGTATGTCACAAATCCTTTCTGGAAGGAGCAAAAAAATCCCACAACCAAACAAAAGATCTATTCCAGAAAAAGAGGAATAGTATAAATGTATCATTCATAGGAACACTGCCATCTGGGACCCAACAATTCCACAAACTTCATGGAATAATTGCTACTCCTGTTGCTTTCTGCAGCATCAGAAGTGGTACCTCAAACCCCAATCCACACAGAAATGGAGTTTCAGATGCCATTCATAATTCTAAGGGATGGGGCAGTAATCCATCCTTCCTGACCCACTCAACTGCCTCTCTCTCTTCCTGCCTTATATCACTGAGAGATATTCCATCCTCTTTCAATGAACTGCAGGAACTGAGGTTCCAGAACAGTTCATGTTGATACAAACACAGAAGGAAGATGCTCAAAGCCCATCCCCCTCCTGTTTAAGCAGCCAGACTAAGAAATCCCAAGGGGATACATAACTGAGAAGTTACCTCCTGTCAGAAGCTGTGTGTTGTCTGTTTAGTCACTAAGTCATGTCCAACTCTTTTGTGACCCCATGGACTACAGCCCACCAGGCTCCTCTGTCCATGGAATTCTCCAGGCAAGAATACTGGAGTGCATTGCCATTTTCTTCTCCAGGAGATCTTCCCGACCCAGGGATCGAACCTACATCTCCTGCATTGGCAGGAGGACTCTTTACCACTGAGCCACAGAATTAAACCTGGCTATCCCCTTATGTAACCCACAAAGTACAAGAGGTTTTATGGCTACAACCTCCAGTTTGTCTTTTGGCCCTGTCTCTCCTGGGCCCTTAATTAATTCTTAATTATCTTTCTTGGGTATATTGGAATCCCCTCACCACCCACTTGCCAAGCCAGCTGAGAAATTTGCTGACTGCTTCACCCATGGGCCAAACATGTTTCAAATCATTCCCATGTTCCACTGGGGGGTCTGCCAACATGCCTGGGATGCAGCGGGTTTGAGAGCAGCCACAGCTAGTTCGGTCCCTCACAGCAGCGAAGGGAGAACTTAGGTAGTAGTGCAGAACTAGGGGAGATTTTGTTTTGTCAAGACTCTTTTGAAGGCCACCACTGGGTAGACGCTACTGACATCCAGGGATACTGCTAAACATCCTCCAATACACAGGACAAAGAATTATCTAGCATAAAAAGTCAATTAGTGCCAAGGCTGAGAAACCTCGGGCCCATGTCAGTTAAACGCAAATATGGCAGAACACGGGCTCAGGTGGGAATCATACATTAATCCCCCCTTGGATTTCTAGAGGCCTTAAGAAGAACTCAGCAGTCTGGTGCCACCGACCCAAAACGTCTTACACTCTAGTAAGAAAATGTGTTTTGAGAAGCCTGGGCAGCGTGAGGGGAGGTAAAGAATAAACTCATCAAGGTCTTTGAACCGAACACTTTTAACAATTTTAGCCCTGTTCAATGTCTTAACTTTGACAAACACTTTAGGCATATAAGTGAACACACTGGAAAAGAAACTGCTTAAGTTCAAAACGACTTGACTGTTAGAAGCAACTACTACTTTCTAAGAGACTTCTTTTCCTGTGCTCAAAATCAACCACATCGGGTACTGAGAAGGTACAAGGTGGGCAGGCCCAGGTTAAGGCCTGGTCCCGCTCAGTAACTAGCTAGGTGACCAGGAGCCAATCCAAGCTTTGCTGTGCCACCTTCACGATGTCAGAGCGCGACATGACACGTGATACTACAAACGGCAAGGTGGCATTCTCACACCAAACCAAGAAACCGGAAACGGGCGCAAGCACTTACCCTCCTGCTTGGGAGACGGTTCTTTGGGTTCCTTCTTATTTTTTCGACCCTCCCGCCCAGAGTGGTCTTCTCCTAAATCTATGACAAGTTCGCTCTCTGAATCGGAGTCCAGGCCCAAATGCACCGTTGGGGAATCCGTCTCATCTTTTCCCTTCAGCTTATCCTTTGTGGGATGAGGCGAGGGTTTTGCTTTGTCTGAAAAGTCCTTCTCAGGCTGGGGGCTCGTCTTCTCCTTGACCGAGCTTGGGTCCGCTTTCTCGCTGGCTGGTGACGTGCTGCCTTTCAGCTCCTCTTTCGTCTCCACTGGGTTCGGCAATTTGGGCTTTTTTTTGACAGCAGATGGCTCTTTGTCCATCCGAGTCCCCTCTTTGTCTTCGGCATCTTCTGGCTCGTTCTTGGACCTCTGTTCCTCATCACTGATAGAGTCACTACCGCTACTATCTGACTTCTCAGAATCCTCCGAATCGCTGTGCTCGACAGCCGTATAAACATCTTCCGAGATTTCATTTATGCCTAAATTCAAAAAGAAAACCCAGCATGTGGCGTAGTCACAGAATAAAGAGCAGGACCAAAAAAACGCAAACATTTTCCACGCCCAACGCTGGAATGAAAAAAAGAAAATTTCACATTGCATCACATTGCATCACATTGGCCTGGTGGGGTAGCAGCAGACTCAAGTTGCAGCTGACTACAGCTGACAAATGGGACTTGTCTGCTGAGGGTTTCGGTTACTGACATTCCAAGATGACATGGGACCAAACGACGTGAATTTCTAATTTATCCAGAGCTCAATCTTGGCGGCATGGGTAACTCACTGGGACACAGAACGGGAGGGATGAAAGGGAATGCTACAAAGGAGTGGTTAAAACTGATCCATTTTACAGATGACAAAAAAAGAGGCCCTGAGAAATCACTTGTCCTGGGACACAAAAGAAAATCAAGAGAGGCGAGGCCAGAGACATGGGCTCGAGTCAGCACTAGGGCTCTTCCAACAAACTCCCAAAGCTTTAAGTCTTTTACCCTTTGCGTACAGGACTCAAAGAAATAAGCCAAGGCTTAAAGCAGGGGATGCAAACTCACAGCCCACGAGCCACATGAGCAGACATGTTACTTAGGAAGCAATGGTTTGACCCAATGCTCTCCAACATTGTGTTATTTGTTGTTTTTATTTTTAACTTAGAACATGCTGGCCAATTCATAAATCGGGAAGTTTCACACAAAAATTAAGATGCTAGGCTTGTGCTGCAAGAGCAGAAGCCCTGGCCACTCTGGGTCACAGGCCTGCGAGGCTGGCCGGGGCTGAGAACCACTGGCCCCTTTCGGCTGGGAAGCAGTCTCCAGGTGGCCCAGCTGCCCAGCCCCCAGCGGGCTCCCCACCCTGAAGCAGAGTCAACACCACTGCGTTTCTACTGTTTCTCTACTTGTAACCGAGTCCAGAGGAAAGTCACCCATTTCCACGCCTCAAGCACAAGGAGAAACGATAGAACAGCAGGAGTTTCCTATACACACAAGCCCAAATGGGCAAAAGCCTATTTCTAACAATAGTTTCATTTAACCTATTCATGTTTCCTGCTCTCGGGAGTGAGCGTCATCCACCTGGAGGTAAGTAATCCGATACCCTACAATTTTGAAAACAGGAAATCCCCATCAACTCTGTATTGTCTTCATTCTAGAGCAATGGTTACCGTGAGTGGGGTCACGTTAAGAGAAGCTTGTAAAAGGCTAAGAGCCACAAACAGCCCAGCAGGATCAGGAGTGAATTATATCCACCTCCTCCAGGGCTCAAATTGAAAGAATCTAAAAACCAAATCTGGTTTAATTTCTGGATCTCAGGGCTTGGGCAACTGGTAACTAAAGGCTGGACACCAGACTGACAAGCATGACCACACATGCTTGGATACTGGAGCCCAAAGGATATGAATTCAGATCCTGCTCCCCCGCTTCTATTAGTTGTGTGGCCCTGAACAGGTGAACTTCCTCTCTGAACCTCCATTTCTTCACCTGTACAATGGGTTTGTTAACAGTATCAAACCTCCAGGACAATCTATGCACAGTGCAGGAGGCATGGGAAGTCCTCCATAAATCCTTATTAACAATAACAAACTGAGGAGCTAGACCAGCTGCTTGGAAGAACCCAAGAGGGATATACCTTGCAAAATTTCATCCATGTCACTCAGTGTCCTAACCAAATGGGCAACTCAGCAAGGAATGCTTTCCTCGGACAGCCTGAGTGACTCCCAACTAGCTCCTTTCTCAGCCAAAGGTCCAGAGCACCCAGTGACATGGAAATCTCATCTTGGACTGGCTTTCTCTACTGAGACCCAGCCACCCCCTATTTCCTTATAAATACCTTCTGACTTCATTTACCTCTTCAACAAACATTCTAGAGCATCACTATGTGTATAAGACCAAGTACCTTGGAGAAGGCTAGTCTTTATAACATCTTTATTAAGACAAACCTCTCTGCCCTCAAGGAGCTTCCAGTCTAGACTGGGAGGAATACCCCCACACAAAAGGACCACTGATGCTTTGGAGCCATAAAGTACCAAAGGAGGTGGGCAGATGGGGAGGGCAGTCAAGGAAGACTTCCTGAAGGAGGTGACGCCCAAGCTCAGCCTTAGGGATAGGATTCAGGTAGGCAGTGTAAAAAGGCAGGCAGGACGAGGAAAGGGGAAAATAGATACAGAATCAGGATGTATGTGCCGGGGGCGGGGACAGGGGGGTGTGGCCCAGCCTGGAGGGGAAGGGTTTGTGCTGGGGACACTTGTGGGATACACGTGATGCTGAAGTGGAGACGCCGACACGTGCAGAGAAGCACAACGGCAAACTCAAGAGGCTCTTCCTGCTTCCAAACTTTCTTACAAGCGGCACCTCAGATCAGCAGGCTGTCACAAAGAATGCACTCTGACAAACTCAAAATACCCCACTGAACAATTAACTAGCAAATGTGAAATATTCTGCCCTGAGAAATAATTTTTTGTTGAACAAACACACCAAAGTTAAACCTGCTGCGCAAACAGCAGCCAGGATCAGGCTTTCATTTCATCCAGGTGGTCCCCCTAAAGTAATGATGGTGATAACGATATAAGCAAACCGAGACACATACCTAATTGTGCTTTGCAACTCTCTATCGTCTTGTCGAGATTTAGCTGGAATCTGCTGCGAATCTGTCGCTTGGGAGAGATGAGAGGAACAGGAGCAGACTGCTGCTGGACAGACTCACTCAGCTCCTTCAGGTCCATCTCGGCCTTGCTTCGATCTGGAAGACACCACCACACCCTCATAAGATCAAGCACTGGAGGGAACTAGTGAATTACGCTCATCACTCGGCTTCTTCTCGAAAACACGCTTTTGAGCCCAGGAGGAAAAAACCTAAAATGTGTCTGTTTATCCCAACAATATTATCTACTCGATGGCCAGGGCTGACTTGGCGATAAGAGCCTGAGAGAACATTTGGCCGGTTTCTACTGAACTATCGCCTGGGTTGCTTTCAATACAGAAAATGCACAATCCCAGCCAGATCGTTGGTTTCTAGGAAGCTCAGCATCACTATGGATCCTCCAAAGCCAAAGGTTACGCTATGTTCAACCTCAACAACAGCAGATAAAGTGACACTGAGTCTGGCCAGTTTGCTTTGAATTTCAGGCCCAGATCAGAGAGGGCTTGTAACCTAGAGAGGCGCTGAGCCTTGCGGAGAACATGTTGATAAAGACGGGGAGCCCAGCTCCTCCTTTACCACAGAGACTTCGATCTTCGCCGACCTAGTCTGGAGCTCAAATTAGAAAGAAAGGGTAAACAGGAACCTCCCTGGGGTACAGAGGTTAAGACTCTGTACTCCCAATGCAGCAGGCCCAGGTTCGATCTCTAGTCGGGGAACCAGATCCCACATACAGCAACTAAGAGTTCACATGCCGCCAAGGAAGGCCAAAGACCCCGAGTCTCACAAATAAGACCCAGCCTAGCCAAATAAACAAATAAATACTTAAGGAAAGGGGAAATACAAGACGGGCAGACGCTCCAGCTGGTGTGCTGTACCTCCCTTTGGCTCCTGGCATCTGTCTGAGGAATGGGGACCGCTTAGTTTTGGACATGAACCTATGTCTTCTTGCTCAGGTAAGATGTCAACGCCTCCTCACCCTGACTGCAGGCAAAGGCCCCTGCTTAATGACTCAGGTCCAGAGGTTCTGCCCACCCCCACCCCCACACCACAGTTGCTGTGGGTCTTTGTACGACCAAGCTGGCCCAGATTCCAAAGGATCCATGAGCTTGTACGTCTTGAACTCCTTCCCTACCTCCTCTGCTGCCTCCTCTAGCTACTCCCCAAAACATAAAAAGGGGACAAAATGGTGGAAGTAGCAAAGGCCGGGAAACATTTGAGAGACTCTGCAGGAAGGAAGCATGGTCTTTCACCCTGACGTTGCCTCTAAGACCCCAAGCAGAGAATGCACTTGGGGTCTGATAAGGGGGTGGGGGGTGCCCAGCTCCTCTTCTCAATCCCTGAAAGCGGGTCAGGGTCAGAAAGGATGTGGGATCCCTCAAGGATCCATCAAGAACAAAGATGAGCCACCTGTGAGCTAGTTCCACTGGCTACGCACTCACTACCTGACTTCGCCCATCTCTTTGTTACCCCACCCAGAAGGCCACCTCTAGCCACCAACCTGGTGCAAAGACCAAGATACAGGCTGAGTGCTGGACTGCAGGCTCCTCCAAAGCCTTCATTCCTCCCCTTAACGTGACCCTAGCATTCCGCCCTGTACCCAAGACAGGGGCATGCTCCTAACACCACACACCAGAGATTTACCCACTTAAAGGGCCACAGGTAGTCTCCCCAAAGTCCTACACAACCCACTCATAGATGACTGGAGCCACAAATTGCTCCAACTTCATTTATCACCATAACGAGGTAAGATCAGGAAGAGCCCTGTCCCAAAGACACACTTCAGGTTGGCCACCAGTGAGATTCCAAAAGTGAGCTTTCAAAGCAAACAGGAACAGCATCCTTGTCATTAAAGCAACGGCTCTAAAAAAAACAGACCTGTGTGTGCACGCATGTGTTTGTCTGGTGTGTGTGCACACGCTGATCAGGGGACCTTCAGAGAGTCTCTGGGGGCCAGGACTGAAGATGCTTGCAAGGAGAATGGCTGAATGCACAACTACTTCAGAGGGGGAAGAATATTCATTCAATTTTACTGGAGAGGCATCTTACAAAGTAAACAGAGAGAGTGAAAGAGATAAAAGAGAAAAAAAAAAAAGAGGACAACTGGGGAACAGAGAAAAGAAGAAGATCTGATTAAACAACAGTGTAATCAGGACTTAAGGACTTCAACTGCTGAGCCAAGAACACGACAGTAAAAGGGGGAAGATGCGAGGCCCGTCTCGTCATTTCTGCTCTCAGAAATGAAGAAGCACTGCGTTCCAGAGGGAAACTGCAGGCAGCCTTTTCAAGCATAAAGTTGGAAAAGAAGTATCTCACAAAAATACTTTTCATGAAGTGGAGAAGCAGGAGACGGCGGTGTTGCCTACGTTACAGGAGGACACCCTGTCCTCTACAACATTCCTATGTGGTTAACAGATTCCACACAGCCGTTACCGAAAAACACAACTGACCATATCAGGCAAGGGTCAACCAAATTTTTTCCATAAAGGGCCACAGAATAAATGAAGCTCTGCAGGTGTATAGGCTCTGCTGAGTGCCATAAAATAATGTGTTAAATGAATGTGGCTGCATTCCAATAAAACTTTATTTACAAAAACAAGTTGGGGGCCAGATTTGGTCCACAGGCTGGAAACTGTGGACCCCTGACTGCTAACCTTGGCCGCACATTGAAATTGCTCACTGTCCAGTCCAGAGCTTTAAAAAAAAACCAAAACCCTGACTACTTGGCCCCATCCCCAGAGACTGAATTCACCAGCATGGGGGGAGGCCTAAGCACTGGCCATATAAAGCTTCCCCAGGTGTTCACAACTGGAAGGCAAGGCTGTAAGCCCCTGTATTTGGACCAACGTTGTCTGTGAGGAAAGAAAATGCCTCACGATTAGCCTTAACCCTTATGCACCTTGTATGAAACCTTGGGGTTCATACAAACAGATCTACACATCACCAAAATAATCCAGTATGAGCACGTGTGTGCACCTGTGTGTGTCTACACTGCGTGGTTTTGTTTTGTTTTTGCACGTGCGCTCAGTCATGTCTGAGTCTTTGCAACCCTATGGACTGCAGCGCACCAGGCTCCTCTGTCCACGAGATTTCCCAGGCAGGAATACTGGAATGGACGGCCACTTCCTTCTCCAGGGGATCTCCCTGACCCAGGAACCCGCACTGACGGGCGGATTCTTCACCACAGAGCCACCCGGGAAGCCTTATGGGCATGCTGCCTCCTTTGTGTGCCTACGTAAGGGCAATCCCTTACCTTTAGCCTAAGACTGAACATTCATAATCAAGAAGAATGAAAAGATAAAGCACTTCTCCATTGTGATGTTTATTCTAACGAGACACCACCAAAAGCCAGGGAGGGGGCTGCTCCAGGGTCCCTGAGAGCGGACCTTCAGGAGTTAAGCCAGATGTAATTATCTTTCTCAAACTTTCAGCTGTGTGTGGACTCAACTGTCCTCCGCAGGGAGAAAAGATGAGCTTCTCTTTCTTATTTAGCTCCTAGTGGCTTATCAGGACTCCTTCCACCTCTGCCCTTCTATATCGGGAATATCTGCAGAATCCACCCTGGCTGTCAACATTTTGAACTTCTCAGCTGATAGGAAGACAGCTTAGGCTATAAATGGAAACCAGGGATTAAAAAAAAAAACAAAACACCCACGCTAGAGAAACAAGGCACGATCCTCACATTGCTGGAGGGAGCATAAATCAGAACCACCCTTCAGAGGGCAATCTGGCAATATCTTTCCAAATGTCAGCAGCTCGAGGCCTCTGACCTGCAGCTCCACTTCTAGGAACATATCCTGTTTTTAGATCTGTTCACTACCACCTGGGCAGAAGGGTCTTCCTCACAGCTGTTTCCAACAGCAAAAATGGAGATCTACTCAATAAGTAAAGTGCCTGGATGAATAAGTTACTGGTCACCTTTAAAGGGAATAAAATACAGCCGCTAAAATAACAGCAGCATAGCTCTCTGTGTGGTGATATGGAAAGCCCATCTGTTTAATGAAAAGGAAAATAGTCAGTCAAGGACATGAGCGCTGGTGCGAGGCAGAAAAGGAGGAAAGGAAATGCAAATACTAATATATGTGTTCTCGGGCTTCTTGGTGTGGGCATTTGGGCCTAGCAGGGTGGGGGTAGGGGGCCAGGAGGGGTTCTGGCACTGCAGAATGTTTGACAGCAACCCTGACCTCCACCCACTAGACGGGAGCACTCACGGCCCAGCTGGGACAATAAAAAGGGGTCCAGGGGATTCCCTGGAGGTCCAGTGGTTAGGACTCCACCTTCCAGCAGGGAGCACAGGTTTGATCCCCAGTCGGGGTACTAAGATCCCACATGAGATACACAGTGCAGCGTCCCGACCTGGATTCCCTGCTTCAAAAGTGTGTAGACGTTGCTAACTGGGGACCAGATCACCCAGACTGATGTCTAAAAGAGCTCTCCAAGGAGACTAAATAGAGCCAACAGGGGCAGAGGGTGGACCAAACAAAGGAGCCAACACTGGTCACTCTCTTTTTCGCAGGCAGCAGGGGGAGGATGAAGAGAGGAACAGGTGATCAGAGGTGACAGGTGTGGACTGCTTTTTCATTCATCGTCCTTCTATACTCTGACTTGGAGAAGGGAATGCCAATCCACTCCACCATCCTTGCCTGAAGAATCTCCATGGACAGAAGAGCCTGGCAGGCTACAGACCATGGGATCGTACTTTGACTATTTGTTCCCGGTGTGCATTCATTACTTATAAAAACAATTTTTTTTCTTCAATTGTGTGATTCGGCAAAAGTCAAAACACACTAACAAACAGCCAAGCCATCCCTGTGGTGTCCTGAGAGAAGACAAGCCAGCTTAGACGTATGACAGACTAAAATCCCACGGCCTAAGGCTCCAGCCACAAGAGAAACAGCCATCACAACAAAATGTTTTAAGGGCGCTTCCTTGGCAGTCAGTGGTTAAGACAAAGTTTTCACTGCAGGGGGCACAGGTTCCATCTCCGATCCGGGAACTAAGATCCTGCATGCCATGAATCATGCACCTCCCCCTGCCACAGAAAGTTTTAAAACAAAAATATAAGCACTTCTTTTTAAACTAAAAAAAAAAAAAGAACTCCTTTATTCAAAAGACACAGGCAGACTATAAAGAATGGTCTTTCAGGAGGCACAAGATAACGGTTCCTTCAAAGGAATATCTTTAGACAAGACACCCGGGCAGACGCTCTTATCAATCAGTATAGCAGAGATCTTCCTCACCTCATTCACTCTTAAAAAAAATCAAGACAACATCTGGACAACCGGGGTACCCAGCCCCGCATCCACATCCTCAAAGAAGGCCTGGCCTCCACAGTCTTGCCCCCTGCTGGTGACAGCAACAGTGGAAGAATAAACCAGAGGCAAGTTTTCGGGTCTGAGGACGTTCCATCGTCGGCATCTCTGACGGGGCATCGAGGCACATTTTGTCACTAACAGTATGACTAACTGCTGAGTCTGTTGAGCCCAAAGCAAACACCGTGCATGAGACAGGAGGAGAGAAGGTTCCCAGAAAAAGCAAAAAGGAGTCGAGGTGAAGGAAAGAAACACACACCCCACCCCACCTCCATCCCACCACGTGCCACAAGCATATTCTTATTCAGGACTCATCTTATTAACTGCCAGAAGGGCACAGAAGGAGCCAGAACCATCTGCCTAACTTGGCTCCTTATTTTAGAGCAGAAGAAGGGGCCCAAGACAGCAAGTGAGGCCCAGTGTATCAGCAAGCAGGGCCTTCCCCTCCGTCATGCTGTAAAATAAACCGTAACAGTATCCAACTGGTATCTAACCAGTGGGCTGGCTATATTTTTGGTTCTACTTGTTTCTTTGGTCTAAAAGGTGATGGGTGGCTTGGTTTATTTACTTACTTCCTTGTTTATCTATTTTAATTTGCTGCCGGGATTTTAGTTCCCTGAAGTGAAGTCGCTCAGCCATGTCCGACTCGTAGTGACCCCATGGACTGCAGCCTACCAAGCTCCTCCGTCCATGGGATTTTCCAGGCAAGAGTACTGGAGTGGGTTGCCATTTCCTTCTCCAGGGGATCTTCCCGACCCAGGGATCGAACCCGGGTCTCCCGCATTGTAGACAGACGCTTTACCATCTGAGCCACCAGGGAAGTTCCCTGAGCAGGGATCAAACTCGCCCTTGGTAGTGAAAGCACAGTCCTAGACACTGAACCTCCAGGAAATCCCCAAACAGAGGTTTTTAATGAAACTGATGGTCAACTTTTAAAACCTAGAAGAGTTCATACTAAAAACCTGGATTTCTGTTTTCTTGAAAATTCAGGGTTGGACAGCACAAGTTCGATGGGTGGGAGCAGCTTCCTTGAAAAACGCACTCTGTGCTTCATTCCACTGCCATCCAAATCCTCACCTGATCCTTGACCCCTACAGCTGGGCCAACTAACCCTACAGCACTAAGCGGTAAGAGCCCACGAGAGTGAAAATATGCCCTGTCCTGCAGCACTGCAGTTCACGTGTCTTGATTAAAAACACAAGCTGCACACGGCAGACAGACCCAAATCTAAAGGCCAAACTCAACCACAAACCATGTGTGATCCTGGGAGGTAACTTTATTTCTCTGTGCGATGGTGCTATTACCTTACCTTGAAGGTCACTGTATATTTTTTAATAGTTTTCAAACACAGAGAGTAAAATTCACTTTTTGGAGAATACATCAATTTTAACACCTGCGCAGATGCAAGTACCCACCAGGACAAACAGGATGCAGAACAATTCCCTCTACCAAAGAGTTCCTTTGTGATGTATAGTCAAACCCTCCCCAACTCCAGGCAATAACTGATCTTTTTTCCATCTGCATAATTTTGCCTTTTCTAGTTTTTGGTTTTGTTTTGCTTTTTAATGAAACACTATTTTGTTAGACAGAATAATGTCATTATTATCCCTGGCACTCTCACTTCTCTCTGCTCAAAATAGTTACGGGGATGCCAGACATCAAGTGCCATGAGAATTATTATTTCCCTCCACTTTCTGATTTTTCTACCCATTCACAGCACTTTTCACCAGTCCCTATCTGATCCTCTTGGCATCGGGTAACTGAAATGCCAGCCCATAAACTGCCAACATTGCCAACGCTTTTGTCTCTACTGACATGAAGCCTATGTCCCAGGAATGGAAGGAGCTGGCAGGGAGCTTCTGCAAAGAGAGCCTGGGACTCCACTGTGCCCACCACCGATACACACGCCAGGAGAAAACCTTTCTCTCCCACCGCATGACTCAAGTCAAACAGAAAGACCCAGAGCACGGCACAGATGCCCAAGGACAGCCTCGTTTAGGGAAGGAGCTAGTCCTGCCACGCATGACTGGCAATTAGGAAGGGTGACTGTGAGAACGCCTCCATACAGCTTTCTTTTTGACGCTGTGGAGGAGAGTGTGAGAAAGCACACCACACTGCTGAGAACGGGAGTGATCCCCAGGGGCGCAGATGGGTCCTCGTGTGTTCAAATAAGGAGTTCCCACCAGCCAACCTGAGCGGGAGCCCCTCAAGCCACTGCCCAGCCTGTCCCGTCACTTCTGGGCCGGACAATCAGGTGATGGGGGTGAACACGGCCTCGACCTCTGTGGGGACAGAGACGCGCCCCAGCCCCGCCACCTCTGCCTCTGCAATCCCAGTCCCTTAGGGCCTCCTCTCCAGGCCTCAGCTCCTCCATCTGAAAATGGCATCTCAGGACAAGATGAGCCCAGAGGGCACTGACCACCAGAGGCTGTGAATTCAGGCTGGAGCATCACTCCACACAGGTGGCTTCCCCTCCCTCCCTGCTGCTGTTGCTAAGTCGCTTCAGTCATGTCTGACTCTGTGCGACCCCATAGACGGCAGCCCACCAGGCTCCCCCGTCCCTGGGATTCTCCAGGCAAGAATACTGGAGTGGATTGCCATTTCCTTCTATAATGCACGAAAGTGAAAAGTGAAAATGAAGTCGCTCAATCTTGTCCGACTCTTCGCAACCCCATGGACTGCACCCCATCAGGCTCCTCCGTCCATGGAATTTTCCAGGCAAGAGAACTGGAGTGGGGTGCCATTGCCCTCCCTCCCTAAAACCTGGTGTATTCAAAGGGCTCTGGATCATACACCCTGAGCGTTGCTTTCTGCTTGTCTCCTGCTCCTTTCTCAGTCTCCTCCGCTCACTTTTCCTAAGGTCTACATGGCAAGTGGGCTACCCTGATGGCAAAGAACCCGGCTGCCAATGCAGGAGACTCAGGTTCTATCCCTGGGTCAGGAAGATCCCCTGGAGAAGGAAACGGCAACCCACTCCAGTGTTCTTGCCTGGAAAATCCCATGGACAGAGGAGCCTGGGGGGCTACAGTCCGTGGGGTTGCAAAGAGTCAGACACGACTGACCGACTAAACACCAACATGGGCAGGTGGCTCCAGCCTCTCACTCTCTTTATGCTCTGGGCCAGGGTCTCTGAGCCTCAGCAGTGCCCCCATCGAGGCTGGACAATTCTCTGTCGTGGGGACTGTTTTGTGCACTGCAGAAAGTCTAGCAGCGTCCCTCCTTCCCCTAAGTTATGAGACCTACTGCTTTGAATCCAATCCCATGAAGAAATCAATATTCTCAGAATTACATGTTCTGCCCTGACCTGGCCTGATCCAGGCCTCCACCTGCCCTCATGCCCTCTCCACCTAGGAATCTAGCAGGCATCTCAAACTTACGAAATCGAAAACTGAACCCTTGGCTCCTATTTCTCCTGCTGTAACCAAATCTGTCAACCCAGGCACGATCCAGCAGATCTCCTTTGCGGGGCTCGCTCTGGATGCTGGTAGCAACAGCCTCCCCGCGAGCTATGACAACTGAAAAATGTGTCCAGACGTTGCCAAGTGTCCCCTGGGACGAGGTGGGGGGGGGGGGGGGGGGCTGTCCCTGGTGAAGAATGGCTGACACAGGCTAATTCCCAACACAGCACTCAGAGAGGTCCTTCTAAAATGCCCGGTCACATCACTCCTCTGCCCAGATGGCCCCACCTCAAAGTCCACAAGGTCACTGTGTTCTCTGACCTCAACACCTCACCTCGGCCCCTTCACCCACTGGGACGTGTCACTGGGCTTCCTTACCATTGCTACAACACACCAAGTTCAGACTGATCCTAAGGCCTTGACATTCCTCTTCCTTCTAGAATGTTCTTCCTCCTAATACTGGAATGGTTATCTTTCCTTGTCAGACAAACCCTTGATGGGATATCACCTCCCCAGAGGCTTCCCCTAACCACTGCCTCTTGCTCCCCGCCGCCATCCTGCCCAGCTCTCCCCTTGTCGAAGGAACGCCTTTTACCTTCCATGACGACATGACCTGTCTTGGTTTTTTTTCAGTTTGATTATTATTTCTCCCTCTGTAGAACCTAGCTCCACAAGACAGCAAGGCCCACACTCACCGCTCTCTGCCCCAGGCCGAACACAGTGCACAGCACATAACAGATGCTCAATCAAAATCCGGGCTCATGATGCAATGAATTAATAAAATAACTTCACAGTTGAGTGTTTAGCACTCCTGGTGCCAAGTTTAGTTAAAGACTTTGACCTGAGATAATGCTTTCGGAAGAATCTACTGAGACTCAGTAAGTTTTTTTAAAAAGAAAGTAAATACTGATTCATAAAACAATAGATACTACATGTATACAGATAACTTGAAATATACATTTTACACACGGAAGAACTGGGCTGCTGTGGTCAAGGGCAAGTAAGGTGGTAAACACTGGCCTCAAGTGTTTCACAGTAAAACAGCCTTGCATTTCAACAAGTCCTGAGCAATGCTCTGCCAGTTCCTTCTACTCATCTCTTCTCATCTCCATCCACTGTATCTTTTCAATATTCCGCACAGAGAAAAGAGTGGTTCAAGAACCACACACGAGGATTCCCCTGGTGGTGCAGTGGTTAAGACTCCATGCTTCTAATGCAGGGGGCACGGGTTCAACCCCTGGTCAGAGAACTAGGATCCCACATGGCCAAACACAAAGAAAATAAAATAAAAATACCAACCTTAAAAAAAAAGAACCACACACAAAAGAGGACATTTTAACTTGCAGAAACATGCACAGCTGCCACAGAAAGAAGCTTCCCAAAATTTCAACTGACCCAGGTTAAGATTCAGGATGCTTCCTGTGGTGGATGTCTTGTCCGTTTTTGTGGTGACTGGCGTTGATACTTGAGGAGAGAAAGGTTTTGGGCTGCCGGATAAACTCCCCGCTTGTCCTGTCTTGGTGGAGGCTGGTGAAGCTGAAAAAGCAGGTTACTTGTTAAAAGACAGATTTACAAATAAAGGAACATATCAAGCTTGTAGGTGTGGGGCAGAGAACAGAGTACAGAAACTGTATTTGATTTCAACGAGACCCCCAAAGCACCATGGAGGGGATGAAGCGGGAAGGGCTGGCCATTTATTTCGAGCAAAGAGCTTTAACCCAATGTTAAACCCTTAAAGCCACGAAGGAAAAAGGCCACCCCAGTCATTCTATTAAACACAAAGCTCTAAGACAAATCGGCTAAGCTGCCACTGAAATTGGTTTGGCCCATTCACGGGTGTAAATCTCAAAATAAAGAGCGATTAAACCGGCCCCCACCACAGTCCAGATGCAGAGGCCAGAGCCAGGCTTACAAATGGCATGTCATCCGTTTGTGGGAGACACAGGGGCCGTGCGCTCAGCCACTGCACCTGCCCCGGGGGCCAGCTTGACCCGCTGGGGGCTCGTGGGCTTCCCATTTCAAAGGTCCTGCGACGCTGAACGAAGCCAAACTCCATGCCAGATGGAGTGAGGGAGTGTCTGGTCAATTATCTGCCTCCTCACTGGGTTTCAAACTCTTATAGGACAGAGTCATACCTATGCCCGAGTCTTTTAAAAAGAAGTTGGGGGGGGCGGGGAATAAAAAAATAAAAAGAAGTTAAAATTCCCTACTTACTGCTCCCCTGAGCCCTGTCCACTGGGTAGCGGGAGGCAGGACAGAAACCAAACCATTTAACAAAACAAAGAGTTCGAATGGGCCAACCGGAACCTGCCAAGAATCTCTGAGATACCGCCCCTTTGCTGCAATGGCTCTATACTACTGGGCTGTCCTGTTACTATAAACATGGGACAGGGACTTTCCTGGTGGTCCAGTGGCTAAGACTCTGCGCTCTCAGTGCAGAGGGCCCAGGTTCTACCCCTGGTCAGGGCACTCGATCCCATGTGTCGCAACTAAAGATCCTGAATGCCACAACTAAGACTCAGAGCAGCTGAAATAAACAAACATTAAAAAAAAAAAACAAACAACGTGTGACAGGCAACCAAATGATTGTCCATCCCCTCAGACGCACAGGAAACCTCAAGAAAGCTGTGGATGGTGAGGGGTTTAGAACTGAGACATCCCGGGGACTTCACATGTGCTTAGACACGCTGGTGGTGGGTTCTTGCCTTGGTTTCTTTATCTGCCAAACAGGGATCCTCAGAGTGAGGATTTAATGGATTTAACTCTACACCAGGTTCAGCCGGTCAACCTACATGAGGCAGCCCCAGCTCCAGGGCCAAGACCTGCCAATGCTATTTTTAACACAACACAGTGGGAAAGACTCTAGACGTAGGGAGCAACGGATCCAAGCACAGATCAGGAGCCAGAAGGCGAGGTTCAAATCCCAACTCTGTGGCTGACGTACAATGTGACTTTGGGCAAGTAACTTAATGTCTTCAAATCTCCTTTCCTGATGGCTACAAGGAGGGACACTGATAATATAATACAATAGGATCAATAAAAGTACCCAACTTGGGGACTTCCCTGGTGGTCCAGTGGCTAAGACTCCATGTCCCAAGGCGGGGGGCCTGGGTTCAATCCCTGGTCAGGGAACTAGATCCCACATTCCACAACTAGGAGTTCCCGTGCTGTAACTAAAGATCCCACATGCCCCAATTAGAAGATCCTGAGTGCTGCAACTAGGAGCTGGCGCAGCCAAAGAAGTAAAGTTTTCTAAAGTCACTAAAAAAACAACCAAAAAAGCACCTAACTCATCAACTATAAGGAACAAATAAATTCATCAATTATCTAAACAGTGCCTGATCTCTATTAAGTACTATATTACCCTCTGCTATTAGTATCATATTATTTCCCCATTATTTCCCCATTAACCTCCAGGGTTTTGGTTTCAATCATCTAACCTGTGATTCTTAGCCAGGAGTGACTCTGCCCTCCAAGGAGCAGTGGACAGTGTCTATAAACATTTTTGTTTGTCACAGCTGGGGAGGGAGGTGCTCTGGAATCTAGTAGGTAGAGACCAGGGATGCTGCTAAACATCCTATGATGCATAACACAGCACCCCGCCTCAGAACAAATAATTATCTTTGGCCTCAAATGTTAACAGTGCTAAGGTTGATAAATCCATACAGGGATGAAGGAGGTGTGTCTCCAGGAAACCTTCACCTTATTTGCAAATAAGGTGAGGAGGCCAGAATGAGATAAGCAAATACATGCCAACTGGTGCTTAGCAAGTGCTCAATAAACATTTGACATTATCTTGAGAATTTAAATTGTTTAAAAATATAATCAGTTTTACTGGAAGGATTAAATGCCTGCCCCAGCACCTGGCAGACAACATCCTCTCAAATCATGACCCTGATTCCCACTTGTTCTCTAACTGCAGGCACTCCAACAAGCAGAAATGCTTGTCGCACAAAGAAGTAAGAATAAAGAAAGATAAAGGCATTTCAAAAGATGTAAGTAGTAAAAACAAAATCTTCAACATTAGGACTTTAAAATTATGATTATTCATTCACGTACGTTGTTTCCAAAAGAGATGAGCAGTGGCTGAAAACAGCAGGGTAGTGTGCTCCCTCCGCAAGGACTAAAGTCAAGGCCTTTTTAGTTGCATTCCCTTAATTAAAAGCACACAGCGCGGGCGGCTGCGACCGGCGCACACAGCGCGGCCGAGAGGAGCTACCCCACGTCCGAGGTCAGGGGCAGAAGCCGGGAGGACCCCCATGCCCGAGAGGCGGCAGCCAAGAAGAGTTACCCTACGTCCGAGGTCAGGGGCAGTGGCCGAGAGTACCAGGCTGCGACGGCGCAGGAACGGCCGAGAGGAGCTACCCCACGTCCGAGATCAGGGGCGGCAGCCGGGAGGAGCTACCCCCCCGTCCAAGGTCAGGGGCGGCAGCCGAGGAGCTACCCTGCGTC
The DNA here is from genome assembly GCF_003369695.1 of Bos indicus x Bos taurus. Taxonomy (NCBI): domain Eukaryota; kingdom Metazoa; phylum Chordata; class Mammalia; order Artiodactyla; family Bovidae; genus Bos; species Bos indicus x Bos taurus. The sequence goes on along the minus strand of NC_040088.1, from coordinate 7,657,303 downwards.
CGAAGTCAGGGGCGGCAGCCCAGAGTGCCAGGCTGCAACAGCGAGGAGCAGCCGAGAGGACCTACCCCACGTCCGAGGCCAGGGGCGGCGGCGGAGAGGAGCTACCCCGCGTCTGAAGTCAGGGGCGGCGGTGGAGAGTGCCAGGCTGCAATAGCGCAGGAGCAGCCGAGAGGACCTACCCCACGTCCGACGCCAGGGGCGGCGGCGGGGAGGAGCTACCCCAGGTCGAGCGGTGGCTGCGCCGGCGCAGGAGGGCCTAGAGGAGCTATTCCACGTTCCAGGTCAGGAGGGGCGGCGGTGAGGAGATACCCCTCCTCCAAGGTAAGGAACAGCGGCTGCACTTTGCTGGAGCAGCCCTGAAGAGATACCCCACGTCCAAGGTAGGAGAAACCCAAGTAAGACGGTAGGTGTTGCAAGAGGGCATCAGAGGGCAGAAACCATACTCACAGAAAACTAGTCAATCTAATCACACTAGGACCACAGCCTTATCTAACTCAAAGAAACTAAGCCACGCCCGTGGGGCCACCCAAGACAGGCGGGTCATGGTGGAGAGGTCTGACAGAATGTGGTCCACTGGACAAGGGATTGCCTTGAGAACCCCATGAACAGTATGAAAAGGCAAAATGATAGGATACTGAAAGAGGAATTCCCCAGGTCAGCAGGTGCTCAATATGCTACTGGAGATCAGTGGAGAAATAACTCCAGAAAGAATGAAGGGATGGAGCCAAAGCAAAAACAATACCCAGCTGTGGATGTGACTGGTGATAGAAGCAAGGTCCGATGCTGTAAAAAGCAATATTGCATAGGAACCTGGGATGTCAGGTCCATGAATCAAGGCAAATTGGAAGTGGTCAAACGAGATGGCAAGAGTGAATGTCAACATTCTACGAATCAGCGAACTGAAATGGACTGGAATGGGTGAATTTAACTCAGATGACCATTATATCTACTACTGTGGGCAGGAATCCCTCAGAAGAAATGGAGTAGCCATCATGATCAACAAAAGAGTCCAAAATGCAGTACTTGGATGCAATCTCAAAAACGACAGAATGCTCTCTGTTCGTTTCCAAGGCAAACCATTCAGTATCACAGTAATCCAAGTCTATGCCCCAACCAGTAACGCTGAAGAAGCTGAAGTTGAACGGTTCTATGAAGACCTTTTATAACTAACACCCAAAAAAGACATCCTTTTCATTATAGGGGACTGGAATGCAAAAGTGGGAAGTCAAGAAACACCTGTAGTAACAGGCAAATTTGGCCTTGGAATACGCAATGAAGCAGGGCAAAGACTAATAGAGTTTTGCCAAGAAAATGCACTGGTCATAGCAAACACCCTCTTCCAACAACACAAGAGAAGACTCTACACATGGACATCACCAGATAGTCAACACCGAAATCAGATTGATTATATTCTTTGCAGCCAAAGATGGAGAAGCTCTATACAGTCAACAAAAACAAGACCAGGAGCTGACTGTGGCTCAGATCATGAACTCCTTATTGCCAAATTCAGACTGAAATTGAAGAAAGTAGGGAAAACCAGTAGACCATTCAGGTATGACTTAAATCAAATCCCTTATGATTATACAGTGGAAGTGAGAAATAGATTTAAGGGACTAGATCTGATAGACAGAGTGCCTGATGAACTATGGACGGAGGTTCGTGACACTGTACAGGAAACAGGGATCAAGACCATTCCATCAAGATCATGGAAAAGAAATGCAAAAAAGCAAAATGGCTGTCTGAGGAGGCCTTACAAATAGCTGTGAAAAGAAGAGAAGTGAAAAGCAAAGGAGAAAAGGAAAGATATAAGCATCTGAATGCAGAGTTCCAAAGAATAGCAAGAAGAGATAAGAAAGCCTTCCTCAGTGATCAATGCAAAACAACAGAATGGGAAAGACTAGAGATCTCTTCAAGAAAATTAAGAGATACCAAGGGAACATTTCATGCAAAGATGGGCTCGATAAAGGACAGGAATGGTATGGACCTAACAGAAGCAGAAGATATTAAGAAGAGGTGGCAAGAATACAAAGAGGAACTGTACAAAAAAGATCTTTACGACCAAGATGATCACGGTGGTGTGATCACTCACTTAGAGCCAGACATCCTGGAATGTGAAGTCAAGTGGGCCTTAGAAAGCATCACTACGAACAAAGCTAGTGGAGGTGATGGAATTCCAGTGGAGCTATTTCAGATCCTGAAAGATGATGCTGTAAACGTGCTGCACTCAATATGCCAGCAAATTTGGAAAACTCAGCAGTGGCCACAGGACTAGAAAAGGTCAGTTTGCATTCCAATCCCAAAGAAAGGCAATGCCAAAGAATGCTCAAGCTACCGCACAGTTGCACTCATTTCACACGCTAGTAAAGTAATGCTCAAAATTCTCCAAGCCAGGCTTCAGCAATACGTGAACCGTGAACTTCCAGATGTTCAAGCTGGTTTTAGAAAAGGCAGAGGAACCAGAGATCAAAGTGCCAACATCCGCTGGATCATGGAAAAAGCAAGAGAGTTCCAGAAAAACATTTATTTCTGCTTTATTGACTATGCCAATGCCTTTGACTGTGTGGATCACAATAAACTGTGGAAAATTCTGAAAGAGATGGGAATACCAGACCACCTGACCTGCCTCTTGAGAAACCTATATGCAGGTCAGGAAGCAACAGTTCAAACTGGACATGGAACAACAGACTGGTTCCAAATAGGAAAAGGAGTACATTAGGGCTGTATATTGTCACCCTGCTTATTTAACTTCTATGAAGAGTACATCATGGGAAACACTGGGCTGGAAGAAGCACAAGCTGGAACCAAGATTGCCTGGAGAAATATCAATAACCTCAGATATGCAGATGACACCACCATTATGGCACAAAGTGAAGAGGAACTAAAAAGCCTCTTGATGAAAATGAAAGTAGAGAGTGAATAAGTTGGCTTAAAGCTCAACATTCAGAAAACGAAGATCATGGCATCTGGTCCCATCACTTCATGGGAAATAGAAGGGGAAACAGTGGAAACAGTGTCAGACTTTATTTTTCTGGGCTCCAAAATCACTGCAGATGGTGACTGCAGCCATGAAATTAAAAGACACTTTCTCCTTGAAAGGAAAGTTATGACCAACCTAGATAGCATATTCAAAAGCAGAGACATTACTTTGCCAACAAAAGTCCATCTAGTCAAGGCTATGGTTTTTCCAGTGGTCATGTATGGATGTGAGAGTTGGACTGTGAAGAAAGCTGAGCGCCGAAGAATTGATGCTTTTGAACTGTGGTGTTGGAGAAGACTCTTGAGAGTCCCTTGGACTGCAAGGAGATCCAACCAGTCCATTCTGAAGGAGATCAGCCCTGGGATTTCTTTGGAGGGAATGATGCTAAAGCTGAAACTCCAGTACTTTGGCCACCTCATGCGAAGGGTTGACTCATTGGAAAAGACTCTGATGCTGGGAGGAATTAGGGGTAGGAGAAGAAGGGGACGACAGAGGATGAGATGGCTGGATGGCATCACTGACTCGACGGACCTGAGTCTGAGTGAACTCCGGGAGTTGGTGATGGACAGGGAGGCCTGGCGTGCTGCGATTCATGGGGTGGCGAAGAGTCGGACACGACTGAGCGACTGAACTGAACTTAACTGAAGTAAACGAGGGAGCCATGAGGTCTCAAGAGAGGGTCTTAACACACTCCAGAAGTTCTGCTTCTGGCTGCAGGCAACTCTGACGAGGAACTCTAACCCCAGAGGGTAGTAGGAACCAAAAGCCTGCAAAAGTGTGGGGTCACACAGAGAACTCAAGCAAGTAGAGTCCATATTTCCTTTCTTAACAGATCAAGTTACAAAAGTAAGAAGCAGCAGCCGGCAGGCAATCTAGCAGAGCCCTCCCCGACTGAGAGCCTGCTGCAGGGAATTTGCCAGAAACACAGGAGTCATTAGTTTTATAATTGTGTGTGTGTGTGTGTATATATATACGTGTGTGTGTGTCTGTGTATATATTCACAGAGTTAAAAAAATAATTATTGGAAAAATGAGCCTTTAATTTCAGAAAGTTTCCTTTGTTAATACAACTTAAGTATTGAAGGTTTAAGAAACATGTCTAAACCATGCCTCACCCAACCTTCAGCGAGGCCTCTGCACACCACTTCGAAAATATAGCCAAATCTCCCCACTTATCTCCACCCCCATCTCCAGGGCTATCACCTTAGTCCGTGAATTCTGAACAGGGGTAATGTGGGCCCCCAAAATAGATCTTAGGGCCTGAAAAAAATCTTACTCTTTATATATATAAAGCCCATTCACAGTATGTAATGGGACATATAATACTTTCAAATTTCATGAGGGTCCACTCCTAGATATAGAGCCCAAAGAACTGAAAACTTGCACTCAAACAACGCCTCAAGGCAGCCCTATTCAGCCCAAAGATGGAAACAACCCAAACACCCATCAACAGAAAAGCCATCGTGCAAAAGAATGAAGTTCGGATGCGCGCTGCAATGTGGGTGAAAACATCGTATGACATCAGAGGACCCAGACACAAAGGCCCCGTTTTACAGGATTTCACTAAAATGAAATATCCGGAATGGGCACATTCAAATAGAATGCAGCCTGGTGGCTGGCGGGGCTAGGCTCAGAGGATGGGGTTGGGGAGGCGGAGGGATGAGGAGGGGCGGCTTGGTAGACACAGGATTTGATTCTGCAGTGACAGAAAAGTTTTGGATGAGGTAACAGCGGTGAATGCACAGTATCACACAATGTGGTGACTGCACTAAATACCGTTGAATTGTTGGCTTTTAAATGATCGATCTTCTGTTATGTGATTCTCACCTCCACTTAAAAAATTCACAGGAGAACGATTAGGAAGAAAGTGTCAAAAAAGGCTCCTTAGGGGGTGATAATCAATGGAAAAAAAAAAAAAAGGTTGGGAAACACTGCCCTTACCTACCATTTCCACAGAGACCCTGTAAAAGCTTCGCACTGGTCCCCCAACTGCCTGCCACAGCACCCCTCTCCCGGGGCACCTCCACCTAGCAGCTGTGAGCCACCTAAAACAAGGAAAGGGAGCACTCAGGGGCGTCCTGCCGGCCAGCATAAAATCCAAGGACCTTTCCTCGTCTCTTTCTGCAATCTCCAGCCACGTGGCCTTTTGTGCTTAGCCCTTCCAAGATCAAGTCTGCTCCTACCTCAAACCTTTACACTTGGAATTTCCCAGGAAAGACACCCTCCCCACTACCCACCACTCCCACTCAGATCCTCCGGCTGGCAGTCCTCTACATCTGGGTCCAACACCATCCCTTTGAAGCCCTCCCTGCTGGCCCCACCTAAGGTGGCCCCAGTGCCCCTCCTGCCTTGAGAATGCCAGCTCCACAAGCACAGCCTCCTTGCCGGCCTCTGACACTGCCAGGCACCGGAGATGACAGAATGAGTCGATATGCGAGATGATTAATTGAAGAATCAGGTCTCCATTTCTCTTCTCATGACTGTGGTCACAATAAGTAATAAAGAAATGATAATGACGATCAAAATGAAACCTCTCTCATACGCAGGTGCCAATGTACACCATCTCCTTGACATTCTGCAGCGTTGTGAGTGATTAAGCGGCCAAGGAAGAAACATGGATAAGCAGCCCACAGAAAAAAATACAAAAGCTCAAGAAGCACATTTAGAGAGAAACTTGAGTTGGATATAAATAAAGGTAAACTCAGCTAACAGGCACAGAGATAAATAGATACAGTCTGTCTATTTATAGGCTCTATCCTACAGCCTCTTCATCTGCATGGTACGCTTGGTACAAAAAATAACAACTTGGGCCTTCCCTGGTGTGGAGTCCAGGGACTCTCTGTTCCCAGTGAGGGGGCCTGGGTTTGACCCCTGGTCAGCCTACTAGATCCCACATGCCTCAACTAAGAGTTCGCATATGGCAATTAAAAAAAACCCCGCATGCCACAACAAAGACTGAAGGTCTAGCGTGCTGCAACTAAACCCTGACACAGTCAAATAAATAAATATTTTTAAAAATAAAAATGAAACATACAGGGCATACAGGGAATTCCCTGGCAGCCCAGTGGTGCAGACTCTGCATTTTCATTGCCAAGGGCCTGGGTTGGACCACAAGTCACACAGTACAGCCAAAAAATAACAAGTGTGGAAAAAAGAGAGAGGTAAAATCAAGTGTACAGAAATGCCCCCATATGTGTAAATACTTTCCAAAAGCAGTCCCACATCCTTAAATGAATGCATACTTTTTTTTTCCTATCAGCACATTCTATAGCCATACAAACTTTGGAGAAAAACTGGAGCCCAGAATTCAAAGATTAACAAAAAAAAAAAACCTTTACCTTTTCTTATATACCTTTCTGACCTGCTCTAATATTGCCTGGGTTTCATTTTGTTTTAATTCTAACCATGTGCGTTTAGTCGTTTCATCATTTTTTTAAAATAAAGTCAACTAGAGGCATTTAGATTATGGACCATTTTGCTCTTTTTAAAATGCTTTTACTATGGTTTTCTTGTGGGGGAGAAGCATTAAAACGGGTGCAAAAATATATTTATTAATATAAAAAATGTAAGGAAGTGAGAGGAATTCTGTATGATTCCAGTAACATTCAATAGATATGTTCTTGAAGACTTTTATTCATGACCATCTAGAGAAACATGTAAAATACTAAGCTGGCCAACACACCTTCAGCACTGGGGGTTAGAAAGTGAGCAAGGACTCTCTCCCTCTCTCTATATATATATATTTATATACAGTTGACATTAAGAAAACAAGTTGATGTATCTGTTTAAAACATCTGCATTCGTATGATTTCATAAAACATGAGAAATGCTGTTGATGTTTAGCCACTAAGTTGTGTCCAACTCTTTTCAACCCCATGGACTGCAGCCCTCCAGAGTCCTCTGTCCATGGGATTTCCCAGGCAAAGGATACTGGAGTGGGTTGCCATTTCCTTCTCCAGGGCATCTTCCTGACCCAGGGATAAAATCTGTGTCTCCTGCATTGGCAGGCAGATTCTTTACCACTGATCCACCAGAGAAGCCCAATAATAAGTGCATGCAAATAAAATGATGTTAAAGACACAATGCCAAATTGAAAGAAGCAAAAAGTTCAGTATGATCCCATTCTATCACGCACACAAAAATAATTTTTATTACTGTCATCATCAACATGATAAAAATCTGAAGGACCACCCAATTCTTAGTAGCTGTCACCTCTCAGGATGGAATAATGGACTATTTATTCTACAATGTTAAAATTTCAAAGGAATATTTTATATTCAGGGGGAAATGATGAAATATAAATATTGAAGAGATTCAAACCTGAAGGCTGAGCAAAGTTTTATTGGTGCTGAAAATCAAAAGCATGGTACCTACATCTATGATTCCCGATGAGGACTGGAGAGATGACCATGTGTGACAATGTCTGGAGAGGTTCTGACCACGGCAGGGGTGCAGACTGGCATCAAATGGGTGGAGGGATGCTGCAGGGCACAGGACAGCCCCACCCAAATCCCAAAATGTCAGTAGTGCTGGGGTTGAGAAACCCTGTTTTAAATCACTCTAGACATTTTCAAAAGCAGAAAGACATTTGGAAATGCTCGTTTCAATTATGGCTTCAAATGGATGCCAATCCTTTTATAAAGCCATAAATCTTGCCCAAAGGAAGACCTAATTGCCTTTGAAGTCACAAATAATTTAATCAGATAATCTACTTTGATGTACAATTCACGAGTGCCGGCTAAAACACATCATTTATTATCTACATTTACAAAACCCCCAGCCTGTGCTAAGTGCCCTTCTGACTACATGAAATATAAGTTGCAGAATTAAATTAGAAAAAAGGGGCCCTTTCCTCCCACGCACCCCAGCACTCTGGGTGGGGTAGCCTGTGGAGGAGTCATGATTCATTGGAAGCAACCTATACATTCAAAGGGCTGCTGGCATCTTGCACCACTCTTGGTGGCTTGTACAAAGGACCTATATAGCACAGAATCACTGGATGATCAGTACAGGACAGAAATGCTGCTCTAAATGGTTATTTAGTAACATGGAAAAGCAGTCAGAACACAGTTTTATTTTTCTCAGATCAGCTTTAGTCGCTCTGTCGTGTCCCACTCTTTGGGGCCCCATGGGCTGTGGCTCGCCAGGCCCCTCTGTCCATTGAATTTTCCAGGCAAGAATACCAGAGTGGGCAGCCATTCCCTTCTCCAGGGGATCTTTCCAACCCAGGGATCGAACTAGGGTATCCCACATTGCAGGCAGATTCTTCACCACCTGAGCCAGCAGGGGAGCCCATTCAGAATACAAGGCTAAGTTAAATAGGTCTACACGAAAGAGGTGGTCCACGAAGCAAACAGTTCATGGACGCATTTGATGCAGCCTGTAGTTTTTTTCACTTATCTTGGTTTGTAAGATCCCACAGCATGTGCGATCTTAGTACCTCAACAAGGATTGAACCATGCCCCCTGTATTGGGAGAGCAGAGTCTTAGATCATTAGACCACCAGGGAAGTCCTTCTGAGCTATTTTTAAAAATGGGAGATAACATGTAAAAGCTGGGGTAGTCTGTATTTTAAAAAATATTTGGGATTTCTCTTGAACAGCACAGAAATGTGGCAACACTGAGCCAACCTTCCCACTTGGCTAGAACCAGCAAGGGGAGAGGGCCGCCAGTGACTTTAAAAAAGCACAGGTCTCTAGCTCAGCGCACACATACAGAAGAGTCAGTACTGCTTTGAGAAGCGTTACAGACACAGGCACCCATGAGTGGTTAAATGGTCGTGAAGACAAGCAGATTTCTGCTTCAGTTCAGTCCCTGTCACTTCCAATCCTCGCTTATTTCTGTATCTGCCTGATCCCCCAAAGTGCTTGAGTTTTCAACTTGGCATATGATTGTGTCAACCAACATAGAAAAAAAGCTCAGGATGGGGAATTCCCTGGAAGTCCAGTGCTTAGGACTCCTCATATTCACTGCCAAGGTTCGATCCCTGGTCGAGGAACTAGGATCCAGCATGCCGTGTGCCAAAAAAGAAAAAGTTCAGGGAACAATCTCTAAGGGCTGACTGTGGAAGGTGGGATTATCACTGACTTTAGTTTTTGTAACTAACCATTGGTTTATGACAAATACGTATTGATTTCACAGGGCAAAGTGTATACGAAACCATCTTCCTTTTTCCCTGGAGTAACCCATGTGGAGCTGCGAGACCAAAGAACTACCATTAGCCCAGAGGCTGGTGAAAGCCAGGCCCTAGGATTCTTACCCTAATACATATTAATTGTAATTTTATATGTATAATTTCAATATGCATATAAAATGCAACAGGATCCTGCAAGCAAAATACTGGCAAGGCATCAATTCTGGCCAGGAGGTCTAGATAGAGGAAGCAGACAAAGCATGGAGAATATAAACTACTCTGACCCGTAACATGACAAGATTCCAGGAGTGAACAGCTTCTGGCTGACCGAAGTGCTCCTCGAAGACTAAAACCAGCCCTGAGGATTACAGACACAAGATTCTGAGCTCCTCAATGCCCTAAACAAAAGGAGGGTTTCTAAACTCTCATGGAATTTTTATCTAATAACTTATTTCAATGTGTACGTTTATGCTGCAGACTGTCAATTTTTCCCTGCTGAAACAAAGAAGGTTTTGCAATCCTATGACAAGCTACTATTTTAATACAATGTTAGATAAAACACAGTCTTGTCTCACTTATATTCTCAATGATTGTGTGGGGGCATTTCAACAAATATCCCATGTCTTCTTCCACTAAATGCTATTATCACTGCCAACAGCAGAGGGCAGTGGCATGCAGGGCAAAGAAAGCCAGTCTCAGAATCTGGCTGTGGAACTCCCTCATTCTTCTGAGACCTCAACCTGCCTTCTGTAAAAGGAGGAGAGTGACTCAGAGTCTCTCTTCTCTTAGTTGGCACCACATATTGGCAAACCAACCCATGTTGCCTGCAAGCTAAGAAGGGTGCTGTTCTTGTTTCGTCACCAAGTCGTGTCCAACTCTTTTTGACCCCATGGACTGTAGCTCGCCAGGCTCCTCTGTCCATGGGATTTCCCAGGCAAGAATACTGGAGTGGGTAGCCATTTCCTTCTCCTGGGGATCTTCCCGACCCAGGGATCGAACCTGTGTGTCCTGCATTGGCGGGCAGATTCATTACTGCTGAGTCACTTGGGAAGCCAAGAGGGGTATTTACCACTTTTAAGTGGTTTAGGGGAGAAAAAAAGGATTCATAGCTCCTGAAAACATAACAATCATATGGAATTCAAATTTCAGTATCCCAGTCACATACTTACTGCCTATGGCTATTTTAGTAACACAAACAAGGTGTTGAATAATTGCAGAGTTGTGACAAGAGACCTACAAAGCCTAAAATATTTACCATTTGGCTCCAGAAAGGGGACAGTTTCTAAAACTAAAAAGATTTTTAATAAATACCTTCTCTTCCTACACTACTCACTGGCTGCCTAACTAATGATCAGCAAAATAACTCAGACACATACTAGCAAACAGATTATGTTTCGTGAAACAGATTTTAAATTCTACTGAAATGGGGCATCTGCTAACTCACCATCTCAAAAGTCACTCAGATAATGAGAAACTTTGTCAGGAATTCTGGCATCATTTCAACCTCTGCCCCTCTCGAGGGATGAGAGAAGTTTAAGTAAACCCACAATATGTGTTCCTCATACTCCTCTCAACTGTGTTTCCTGAAATATGGTGTAAAAACATCCACAGTGGTTCACGGACCAACATGTTTTACTTTACAAGCTATGTGCTAATTTCATGTACATTAGGGGGGGGAAAAAAAACAAGCAATTTAAACACATGAGCTTGTGTATTTTATTTAGCTTTACATGAAGCTAAATTGTGGATCTAATATGTAAGAATGTAATAAAACAGGTGGTATGCACACTATAAACAAAAAAATCATGGGTGATAAAAAGTTCAGTTCAGTTCAGTTGCTCAGTCGTGTCCGACTCTTTGCGACCCCATGAATCGCAGCACACCAGGCCTCCCTGTCCATCACCAACTCCTGGAGTTCACCCAAACTCATGTGCATCGAGTCAGTGATGCCATCCACCCATCTCATCCTCTGTCGTCCCCTGCTCCTCCTGTCCCCAATCCCTCCCAGCATCAGGGTCTTTTTCAATGAGTCAACTCTGTGCATGAAGTGGCCAAAGTATTGGAGTTTCAGCCTCAGTATCAGTCCTTCCAACGAACACCCAGGACTGGTCTCCTTAAGGATGGACTGGTTGGATCTCCTTGCAGTCCAAGGGACTCTCAAGAGTCTTCTCCAACACCACAGTTCAAAAGCATCAAGATGGACGGACGGATGTGACATTGTACAGGACACGGGGATCAAGACCATCCCCATGGAAAAGAAATGCAAAAAAGCAAAATGGCTGTCTGAGGAGGCCTTACAAATAGCTGTGAAAAGAAGAGAAACGAAAAGCAAAGGAGAAAAGGAAAGATGTTCCCATTTGAATGCAGAGCTCCAAAGAATAGCAAGGAGAGATAAGAAAGCCTTCCTCAGTGATCAATGCAAAGAAATAGACGAAAACAATAGAATGGAAAAGACTAGAGATCTCTTCAAGAAAATTAGAGATACAAAGGGAACATTTCATGCAAAGATGGACTCTATAAAGGACAGAAATGGTATGGACCTAACAGAAGCAGAAGATGTTAAGAAAAGATGGCAAGAATACACAGAAGAACTGTACAAAAAAGAGCTTCATGACCCAGATAATCACGATGGTGTGATCACTCACCTAGAGCCAGACATCCTGGAATGTGAAGTCAAGTGGGCCTTACAAGCATCACTACGAACAAAGCTAGTGGAGGTGATGGAATTCCAGTTGAGCTATTCCAAATCCTGAAAGATGATGCTGTGAACGTGCTGCACTCAATATGCCAGCAAATTTGGAAAACTCAGCAGTCACCACAGGACTGGAAAAGGTCAGTTTTCATTCCAATCCCAAAGAAAGGCAATGCCAAAGAATGCTCAAACAACCGCACAATTGCACTCATCTCACATGCTAGTAAAATAATGCTCAAAATTCTCCAAGCCAGGCTTCAGCAATACATGAACCATGAACTTCCAGATGTTCAAGCTGGTTTTAGAAAAGGCAGAGGAACCAGAGATCAAAGTGCCAACATCCTCTGGATCATGGAAAAAGCAAGAGAGTTCCAGAAAAACATCTATTTCTGCTTTATGACTATGCCAAAGCCTTTGACTGTGTGGATCACAATAAACTGTGGAAAATTCTGAAAGAGATGAGAATACCAGACCACCTGACCTGCCTCTTGAGAAACCTGTATTCAGGTCAGGAAGCAACATTTAGAACTGGACATGGAACAACAGACTGGTTCCAAATAGGAAAAGGAGTACATCAGGGCTGTATATTGTCACCCTGCTTATTTAACTTATATGTAGAGCACATCATGAGAAATGTTGGGCTGGAAGAAGCACAAGCCGGAATCAAGATTGCCCGGAGAAATATCAATAACTTCAGATATGAAAAGTTCAGGCAACAGTGATTCATGGGATTGCTGCCCATTAAAACAGTTTCTCAAGCAGTAGGATTTCAATAGGAACTCAGAGGCTGAGGAGCTTGTGTGGTTATACACCATATGTTGTTAACTTGGCTTAAATGAAATCATGTCATAGAATAAAAGTAAGCCTTTAAGGACTCTGGTCAGAAACAAGGGGGCAAAGGGCAAGCTTTTCTCTGAAGCTATGTCAACAGAAGTTATGTCATCCCAGAACAAAGCTCTTAACTCAACCTTGAATCCGTCAACCACGTGGCTGGATCAGAACCTACTGCAGCCTTTACTCTGAAGAATCAAAAGCTGCTGGTGATGAACTCTGCTCCACCTAGAGCCATTCAGAGCAGCTACAAGCAGTACTTGAAAATAAGCAGCTACCCAGAAAGAAGCCACAGCGTGAACCAAAATGAGTGGAAATCTTCTGAGTTCACCATTGACTAAGGCTTCATCATTTATCTTCTGGGGATATTGATGTTCTCTTAACCGATGCCTGCTCCTCTTTTTTGGGGGGCGGGAGGGGGCGCCATGCAGCTTGTGGGATCTTAGTTCCCCAACAAGGGATCGAACCCAGGCCCCAGCAGGAAGACCTTGCAGCCCTAACCACTGGACCACCAGGAAATTCCTGATGCCTGCTCCCTAAAGAGTTCTCCGTGAAGGAAAGAAGGGAAAGAGGAAAGGAGGGAGGTAGGAAGAGGGGCTGATCTGAAAGGCTATCCAAGGGTAATACTCTGGCCAGAAGTCTAAATACTGGTGGTTCAACCTGTGGATGTGCTTTATTCATTCTGGCAAATATCTTAAGACAGTTTGAGCTGAACTTTCATAACTGGAGAGTCTACATAAAAACGCAGATTCCCCATTTCTCTGTAAGAATGTTAAAACGTGAAAACCCTAAGTCCACACTTCTGGGCAGCAACCATGGGCTGAAACCCTTGAGAATGGGGCATGTGCCTGAGGTTCACCAACAGTCTCCTCAGCCCAGAGCCTGCAGGCTGCCTGCGTCCATCATCACGTTCAGTGTAAAGCTTTGTTTTTTTACCTATGCCTCTCAGAGAACAAGAAAGAGCAAACAGTAAAGGCCCCGTTTCAAGAAAAATGACAGTAAACCCATTTCCTTGAGGAAACCATAAAGTTCTCACAGGGTTTTTTTTTTTTTAATATTTATTTATTTCGCTGCACCAGGTCTCAGTTGCGGCATGTGGGATCTAGTTCCCTGACCAGGGATCAAACCTGGGTCCCCTGCATTGGGAGCTCAGAGTCCCAGCCAGTGGACCACCTGGGAAGCCCCCTCATAGGTTTTTAACATGCAACTGAATTATGTCTGGATAGAAAAGAATTCAATTTAAGTCATCCTGGCTTTTGTTACTCAGCCAGCACCCCTCCTTTGCAACACCTCTCCGGATCCGTATCAGCACGGAATGAGTGACTACCAGAATAAATAATAGAGCAGCCAACATTTTTGTAGCACTTATTATCTTAGGTACTACTCTAAACCCCTTATGTATATCGGCTCATTAATCCTCACAAGAAACACTGAGGCAGGGCCTATCATTATGGCTGTGTTACAGGAGAGGAAACCAAGGCATGGGAGGGTGAGGCGCCTTGCCTAAAGCCACAGAGCTAGTAAATGACAGAGCTGGGACCTGATCCGAGACCAGCATCCTCCTCCTTCACCTCTGCTACAGCAGCCAGGCTGCAAGATGCAACATGACTGTTAACCCGAGTGGGGCGCGGGGAGGAGTGGACTGGGACCATTCAAGGAGTGGGAGTCCTCTGCTCTCTCTGGGGAGAGAATATTCTTGTTTCCCTTACATGTTACTCTAATATTTGAGCCTTCAGTAATGCGAGTATCTGGTTTTGATAGAAAAATACTGTTTCCATTAAAATAAAATTCTTGAGAAAGAAAAAAACGATTGCAGGAAGTTGTGATTCATCTCCGAGGCATTTGAACCGAACTCTGAAGGATTTTTGGCCACCTCTGCCCACTTCTAGGAATGACCTCCAGCTGGCCTTTGGGGAACGCTTTTCTCATTTGTGGGGCCGTGCTGCAGTCCACGGGGTCACAAAGGGGCAGACACGACGTAGCGACTGAACGACGACAGCAAGAATCCCAGTGGGTTTACGCACTTAAAATTTAAAATCAGCTCCACTGGGATGAGATCCCCCTACCCAGCTCCCTCTGACTCCGTGATGCTCACCAGGTAGTCAGGGCCAGACAGGTGTCCCCCAGATGAGAACCCCTGTGTCGCAGGGACCCCCTGCACCCTCTCTCCCCGGGGCTGACCTGTGCTCTTGTCCAGGAAGTCCATGGACTCTTCACTGGCACTGAAGTGGCTGGATGTGGCCTTCTTCTCAGCATCCTGCTCCACATCGGAGCCCGTGTGCACGGAGGAGTTTGTACTCATGGGGGAGCGCGGCATGTCGGACAAGGAGATCCTGCGGCCTGCGCCCCCGCTCAGCATCGGCTTGCTCATCAGGATCTTGGGCGACGCCGTCATGTCAAAGCTGAGCTTGACCTTCTCCTGCTTGTCCATCTTGGCGGCACCAGCACCGGGGTTAGAGGGGTCGAGCAGCATTTGGTACTGGCTGTTGGGCGTGTAGGGTGTCCTGAATGGAGAGTAATTAAAAACCCCAAACTTCCGGCGGATATTCTCCACGTAAACCTCCATCTCTTGCATTGCACTGTTGAAGATGCTTTTAGTCTTTTTCACAGAAAAAGGAATTTCTTTAGACATGAGGTAGCAATTATTTATTGGAACCCAGGCCCTGGGAGCACAAAAGAGAAAGGGAGTTTAAATCAGCCTTGGTCATTCCCAAGATTTTTAAGTTTTTTTTTTTTTTTTTTTTTTTTACAAATTTGATTGTGCAAGAACGCTTAAGTTGAGATCTGCCCTCTTGACAAATGTACTCTCCTAACAAGTGTATCATACATTACTGCTGTGTCAACGGAAAAACAGCACAGCCTAAAAGCTGAGAATTATGTTTTATTTGGCGGACAAAACTGAGGACTTTAGCCCAGGACGCAGCCTCTCAGATCACACTGAGAGACTGCTCCAAAGAGGCAAGGGAGGAGTCAGCATATACAGGAGATTTTTTGTAACAAAGACCAGGTAGCCAGAACTTCAAAAGCTTCCTATTAAAGAAAAACCAGATATCTCGTGTTAAGGAATTCAGCATTTTTCTCAGTCTGGGAAGATGCAAGAGTCTGGGTTCACTGAAATCTTTCCTCTGACATGCAGCTTAGCTATCTGGGGCTTTCTCAGCCTGAGTCCCCTCAGGGTGCACCACTGGGGGTCGGCTGCAGTGGCTGAGCGCTTGGCAGCTGGGTACCCATTTGTCTCCATCCTAAGCTCCCTCAGGGTTCATCATCTGGGAGTCTGTACTGGCTTGATGGCAGTACCATCCTTTGCCTACTGATAGAGCAGGCAACATTTTTTCAACAGTTAGCTGTAGGTACATGCTGGTACTGCAGCTCTCTAAAGCTTATTCAGGTTGTTTAATTGAAACTTTGTATCTGTTAATCAGTAGTCTCCCTTTTTCCCCAGTCCCCAGCCCCTGAACCTGACTATCTCAGATACCTCCTACAAAGGGAATCATGCAGTATTCGTGGAACTGGCTTATTCCACTTTGCTCAAAGTCCTTCTGGTACAGCCGTGATGCTTCATCTTTCTTAAGGCAGAACAGTATCCACTGTGTGCAGAGACCACATTTACTCCATCCATTCATCGCTCGATGGCCACCTGGGTTGTTTCCAGAATGGTGTTTTTTCTTTTTTTCCTTAATGCAAACCAAATTATCCTGGTGGAATTACCAAGATTCTTAAACACGTATTCCATTTTTTAAAAATGACTTGGTTTGAATGGTTAATTAACAATCCACTTAACAGACATGTTCTGTCACAAGGACAGAATGTGAACAAGACACTCAGCTACATTAAAAGGCTCAATAGCTTAGTCAGTTTAATCCATTAAAAAAATAATAAATCCCCTTTGCCTCTGGGTTGGTAGAGAGTAAGAAAACAGTCTGGATCCCAGACCACACCTCCGAGAAGATAATTATTCCCCAAATCTCACTCTCATGCACTCAGACATAAAGACATTTCTTTTCTCTTTTAAAACTGTGATTCTCCATGGGACTAGAAGGAAAGGTTAGAAAACCACAGCCCTAAAAGGGGTGCATGGTTCTGAACGTGAGATAATTCACATGAAAAAAATGGGAAAACAGCCTATTACCCTTGGGGTATGAGCCCTTCAACTCTTGATTCAGGCTAGTTCTGTCTTCCTACCATCAACCTTCACATCCTAGTGTGCTCTGCAGAAATCCACTAGAACGTGAGCTGCTTTTCTGGAATCAGCCACCCAAGTGAAGGCAGGCAGGAGACAGAAACAAAACCACCATGCTCTGGGGAAGGCAAAAGTGGATATACGAGCGTTCAGGCGGGGTGTGCCTTTGCGATACCTGATGCCCCTAGCCTCAACCCAGCGGATAGATGGGAATCTGGTAGGAATAAGCGTTTCCAAGGAGACCTCAGGGATTTCATAGACCATAAACTCAAGTCAGGTACAAAGCCACGGGGAGCAACGTGGACTTAGTGGGGAGAGCAGGTGGGAAACTCACACCCAGTCTAATGCAAGGACCCCCTACTCAGGTGCTATCAAAGTGCCTTGGGAATTTGGACCCAACACCAAGTCTTCCAAAATTTTAAAGTAGAAAATAGAAACTTTTTATCTTCTCTTTTACCCAAATGTTAAGAGCATCTCCTTCCTATTTTTTAAGAGAAAACCACCAAGGAGAAACAAAGCCTGGCCATGGGGCAGAGTCCAGGGCACAGGCTGGCAGGGCACAGGCTGGCTGGGCACAGGCTGGCTGCCCACAGCTCACAGCTCTTGGTGATGCTAGGCCACGATGCATATGAACATGGAACCCCTCAAAATACCCACCCGCACCCTCCGAGTGCTGGAAACCACCCGCTTCTCATCCGCTCCCACTCATGCTGTCATTCTGCAGAGGCCCGCGGAAACAAAGGTACAGCCAGGCAGAAAGGGGGCTGGGCAGGAGCCAGATGCCCCAGGGCCAGCGTCTGCGGGGCCTCCGGGGCTTTCAGCCAAGTGGGCAGGAGTCCGGACCAAAATGGGGCTCTGAGGAGCAGCGGGGAGCTCCAGGCGGCCCCGACAGCTGACGCCCCTTCGCTGGGCCAGCCTCCACTCTGTCGGTGGGGTGGAAGATGAGCCCCTACCTGGAGGGATGCTGGGGAGATGCATCTGACCGGTACCCTGCACCCCCAGGAGCTGACCAGCCACAGTCACCGGGGCTGTACCCTCTCCCATTTTTGTCCGGCATTGGTGTCCTAAGTTCCATGAAGTTATTTTACAAATGATTTCAGAAAAGGGTTTCTTTTTCTTAAAGGAGACCCAGGAAATATTGAAAGGGATATCCTATTTGCTTAGTGACAGGAAGCCTCTAGGAGGCTATGTCTTGAGAGGCAACACGGCACACAGCTGAGCTACTTTCTAATTCTGGACCTTGGTTTTCCTATCAGTGAAATGGGGATAAAAGCAGCTTCTATTTAAAAAAGCACTTAATGTCAGCTGCCACAGGAGCATGCACTCGGCCTGGCACACAGCACACACTGAAAACATGTTTCTTTGAATGAATGAACGAATAAAGGAATTTCAGAAAGCTTCCCAACAAAAAATGGTCAAGATCAAAATATAATACTTGCTATCAAACCCAGAACCATCTCCACTAATTTCCATCTTGTTTCCTATCAATGCACTGCTTGGATTCCTGGTAAGTGACTTTGCAGATTACTTTGAAATTCGTTTTTTTTTCCCCCAAGATGACAAGCAAAATTTTACAAGGAGCAATTATTTCAGAGTCTGCTTGTTGTTTCAAATGATAAACTGTATTTTCTGTATGTTCTGTGGGTGGGTATAATTTTCAAAATATGTCTTTTAAATATACACACACACAAACACTTTCCCAGCCTGCCTGCTAGGGCTCTGGGGGTGAGGGGGGGCGCGGTTTGCCTCATTTAATCACAACATAACTTGCTGAAAGAGAGCTGGAGATATTAACCGCTGCTCATCTCCGTCTACCTGTTGTTTTGAAGCAGGTGGGGGGGCTGCGCTCTGCAGAGAGCTGCTATTAGCTAGAGTAATTCACATCTAGCTAGAATAATTCACATCGCTAGGAGGGGGAGGGCAGGAAGGCTAGGAAGGAGGGCTCCTACCTGTCAAAACAGCAACCCCTTCTAGTTTCCCATTTTAGCTCCACAGAAAAAGGAACAGGAGGGGACCACCCCACGTGACGATGGGAGATTCATTTACCAGCGATCTGGGGAAATGTTTCTGATCCCTGAAAGCATTATTTTGAAAAGCAATTTGTGCGGTGATTTAATTTACTGCAGGGGGGAGAAAAAAAAAAGAGAACAGCAGAGCTTAAAACAGCCGTGGAACCTATGCCCATGCTGGCTACATCCACAAAATCACGAAAGCAAGATCCTTTCCAACCTACCTGATAAAAACGGAAGCCGGTGCACAATCAGGCTTAACACAGCCCAGGCCAGTATTTTTAAAGTACAAGATCATCGGTGGGTATCATGACAATCAAATAATAGTCGTGCCCCCCGCCCCTTCTCACATTCACTGGCAGGATCAAAGGCTCCCTCGGAGCTACGCATTTGAAGCCCGTGTTTAACTCCCACCTGTCGTGTTGTCCAAAGAAACGGGCATCCACCTGCCCATCTTTATCCCTCAGAGCTTTCGCAGGCCAGAATGGAAACCCCTTCAGTTTTGCCCAAACCAAAGGATGTGGATTGCTCTAGGAAAAGAAAAACAAAATCCCGAGTTTGTACGTATTCGACAGCAAGAACCATATATAAAGCTCAGTAGGTGAGGTTCAGGCAAGGGAGCGGTGAGACAGGCCACAAAGTGAAAGAGGACAGTTTCAAACAGGGTCTGTCTCCCCAAGCAGCAGTCCCCAGATGCGTGGCCAGTAAGCCTGGGCAAGGCTGGCAGTTAAACGGGGAAACTGAGAAGAAGTCAGCGCTGACAAATCCAGGCTTGAATCCTGGCTGTGCCACTACCATCTGGATGGCAGTGAGCAGGAGACCGACCCTTTCTGGGCAACACGGGGACAATAATACCTACAACTCTCCGTTAAGTTGGAGGGTTAAATGCACATGACACCGAGCACAGAGTAACAGGCAGCACTACATACCTTTATTCTTCATCAAGTGCTACTCAGAGCCTAACTATTCAGATATTCATCTCCAAAGGCAGGAAAAGCTCTCAACTATGCTTTGATTCTCAACTCTAATGACAAGTCTTGCTGCCCAATTCCCTCTACCCCCACCCCCATACTCCCAGCCCACCCCAAAACACACCTCTCTCTACAAAGCACCAGTTTGGAAAATGTAGATCCCTGGGGACAACGAGGGTGACTGACGTTCTCTCCCTACCCCCATCCCATCCTCAAGAACCATGGTTTCATATGTAAAATAGACAGCTAGTGGATTTTACATATGGAACACAGGGGAGCTCAACCTGGTGTTCTGTGACAACCTAGAGGGGTGGAATGGGGTGTGAGGTGGGAGGGGGGTTCAAGAGCGAGGAGACTAAGTATGCCTATGATTGACTCATGTTGGTGTATGGCAGAAACCAACACAACAATGTAAAGCAATTATCTTCCAATTAAAAACAGATTTAAAAAAAAAGGGGGGGGGGGGAATCCAGACCACCCTGTATTTTCCTGCTCTTCCCTGAGCTCTGACTATGTCAGTGTTGATTAAATCGTTGATCAAATCTTAAAGAAAGGGGAAAAAAAAAGAACCATGGTTTGGCGAGATCATGGAGTTAATCCTAGAAGGGATTTCCAAACCTCTTAAAATAGACCCGGGTGATTCGTAAGTAACATACTCATTCACCACTACTGGCTCACTGTCTGCATGACGTTGGTGTGTCTTCCCTCTGATGAGTTTTTCTTTCACTCTGCATCCTGCTGTTTTCAAGGACCAACAGACCCCGTCAATGATGATGCTTTGAACTTTTAGCCAAAGAGGTTTATCCCACCTGAATTACTCCCTTTCTGACTATAACTATATCAGCAAGAAAATTATCTAAAAACATCATCCACAGTTCCATCCAGTAAGCCACCTGATGAAAGCTGTCCTGGGTCATCCAAGGCAGAGAGTTCAGAGAACAAAGATAGAAAAGGAAACCCAACTTACACAAGGCTCACAAAACCAGTTATCTCGTTTTTGGCAGGCAGCTAGATAACATTCTGGACAAACTTCAATTTCATTCATCTGTAAAGCAAAAAGGTGTTAGAATGCGTCACTCCCAGGGGCCTTATATCTGCAAGTCCTCAAGAAATACATGACGATACTGGCAGGTAAGGTTAGCTAAACTAAATGCCACAGTGGGGAACACCCTGGACATTAATTGGACTATTTCTCACCAACCTTGATGCATTCCCCTAGCCCAAGCCATCATCATCTCTTTCTGAACCTCAGCGTCCTAACTTGGTCCATTCCCCACACACATGGAACAGCCCGAGCCCAGCCCAGGAGGTTCATTTCATCCACACCATCAAAACTAGGGGGCATTTTTCCAGGACACCTAGGCCATTCTTGGAGAAATTCAGGACATTTCCTGCAAATAACGTCAATGCAAACACCTGCCACAAGAAGTCTGAAAGGGAATAAGGGGTCGGCCTTTGAGCAACAGCAACGCAAGATGGCAGCCACCACGGGCTTGGACAATTTATGAAAACCGAATATACAGCCTTAAAATAGAATGGGGACCTAAATACCCAGAAGCACCCCCCTTTGTAAGATTTGTAACAAAAACTAACATGAATGGAGCTAATAGTTCTAATGGAGTGGTGGACCCAAGAGCCGTTATCAGTGCTAGCAAAATGGCAGAATTCGTATAGCATCAAAGTTGTCCTGCAAGAGCTTCGGCGCCTAATGATGTCTAAAGAAAATATGAAACTCCCTCAGCCGCCTGAAGGACAGCATTACAGCAATTAATCAAAAAGAAAAACCACAGGCCTCCCCTGCCCCCATCGATTTAAGCAGTCTTCATTTTCCACAGTAGTAAATTTTCTAGATTCGTCTTGTAGACCTCAAAGTACTGGAAAGAAAGCTCCCATTCAAAGGCAGTTCATCTTAAGATACTGTAAATGATACTAATTTTTTTGTCCATTTGAAATATATAAATTGTGCTATAACCAAAAAAAAAAAAAGACGACTAAAAAGGACCCAGGGAAATGCCACAGACTGTGGGGCAAAGAATCATAAACTCTACGCTACATGCAGTGCTTGACCACCAGTCAAGGCTGAAAAAATCCTCTCTCTTAGATCACAGATAAGGTAAGGGTGTTATTTCATCACATACTAGGGTCCGCTCTGTTGCTTTTACTTTCCTCAAAGACAAAAGACGCTGTCTAAGCGTCAACAAATTCTCAAATCTCCACAACTACCCTCAGACAATTCCACCAATGGGAACATCAATCACCCAACCCATCATTCCAGTTACACTTAAAAGGGGACAGTGAGAAACACATACCTCATGCTCACAGATTTTGATGACTACTTTTGCAATTTGTGTCAATTTGTGATTTCCTAAGGGAATAAGACAATAGGATTAATTCAAATGGAAACACAGAAACACCTTAGGATTTATACCTCTATTAACAACCTTTTCACTTGCTTTCCCTTGGGAGTAACCCTTTAAAGGTTAAAAACAAGACATGTCTGGCTTCTAACATCAGTGTAGATGACTCTTCCCAGGAACCAGCCTTTCGTGCTGAGATACTCCCTGAAAGATGACAATTTGTGGTGGTTTCCCAACAGTCCACAAGTTAATATTTGAAAGATGCTTTTATAGTTTCAAGGCCCAAATTAGTGGAAAGGAGCCTTCTGACTTCCCCAGCAGTCCAGTGATAAAGAGTCCGCGTGCCAATGCAGGGGACGCAGGTTTGATCCCCGCTCCAGGAAAATTACACGAGTAACTGAGCCCGTGCGCCACAACCACTGAGCCCGAGCACCTTAGAGCCCATGCTCTGCACCAAGAGAAGTCGCCACGAGAAGCCCACGCGTCTCAACCAGAGAGCAGCCCCTGCTCTGTGCAACCAGAGAAAAGCCCTCGCAGCAACAAAGACCCAGCACAGCCGAAAATAAATAAATATATAAAGGAGCCTTCTTCTGCCCATTGTCCCAGACTCCAACCCAAGAAGTGAAAAAGTGAAGTCGCTCAGTTGTGTCCGACTCTTTGTGATCCTGTGGACTGTAGTCTACCAGGCTTCTCTGTCCATGGGATTTTCCAGGCAAGAGTACTGGAGTGGGTTGCCATTTCCTTCTCCAGGGGATCTTCCTGACCCAGGCATCGAACCCAGGTCTCCTACATTGCAGGCAGATGCTTTACCCTCTGAGCCACCAGGGAATACTACGAAGAAGAGTCCAGGGAAAAGAAAACATTTAGTTGACTAACTCCAGTGTGCCTGGTGCAATGAAATTAACTCCTTAAAAAAGCCTTATTAGGAAGCAAGCATGAATGGTCTCGTTTCACCTAAGAGTAAACCGAGGTTCAGGAATCATCACATATATGAGATCACTGAGCTAATGAACTGAGATTATGGCTCCTGGTCTAACTCTTAAACCCCTCACCTTTGCACTAAACCAGAGAACAAGAAGGTCAAAAAGCCATGTTGTATTGAACAGTATGTTTTCAGAAATTGTAGATTTGGTGGCAAAAGATTTCATACACACAAATACCTAGATTTCTGACATGTTTGAAAACTCACATCAGAAAACTCTGTATCCAATAAACCACTGGAGTGTCCAATGGCGACCTCTCCAGAGTGGCCAGGAGTTCCCTGTTGTCTGCAGTCTCCAGCTCCCCGCACTGGTCATCCTGGCTTATTCTACTGTTTTTCTGCTACCTGGCTTCATTTACTTGTTTATATGATCTTACTGGCCTTTCTCTGTATTTGATTTTATAACCTTTACACAAATTCCCAATGCCTAGATACATACCTTTCTCTCATCCCTGCGTCCCCAGCCCTGCAAACACATTAGTAATACAAAATATGTACTTTAAGCAGATAGTCATCCACTCATATTTCCTTCTTCAAACATCAGCTAACAACAGTCTATGCTATAGGAAACAAGATAGGCCCTTAAAGACCTTATGCCCTGGTGAGCAACTCAGAATTTAAAAAGCACCATCAAGAAAGTGCGATAAATACTGTCATGCGGAAGGACAGGTACTGAGAGCCCTTAACAAAAGTATGTAATACGGTCTGGGTCACAAAGGAAAGCTCACAAAGGTCACTGAAGGACAAGGAAAAATCATCAAGGCAAAGAGAGAGCAGTGTTTCAGCAGGGGACTAGAGGAGCAGGATGAGGCAGGACACGCTTAAAGATCTACCCGGCAAGAAGGCAGACAGAGAGGATTATGGGAGAAGATAGGGCAATGGGAAAGGTGCCCACGGGAGAGATTCTTAATGGGAAGTCTCCTCCAATCTGTCCAGAAGGCTTAATCCACAAAAACGTAACTAACAAAACTTTACACAAAATCTAAAGAAAACTCCTAAAACTTAATAACAAAAAAAAATTCAATTTTTGAAATGAACAAAACATCTGAATAGACGTTTTACCAACAAAAGATGCATAACGACTAATAAACACAAAAGGTACTCAATACCTAGTCATTAGAGACCAATAAAACAGCCACTGCATAACACTTCATGCCTTCAAGAACGGCTACACAGTATCAAATGTTGGCAATGATACAGCACAACAAAACTCTCACATACACTGCTGGAAGGAGTGTAAAATAATACAACCAACTGACGAAACAATTTGGTAAAATTTCTTATAATTTAAATACAAACCTACTCAATGATCTAGCAACACCACTCTTGGGTATTTATCCAAGAGAAATGAGAGTCTATGTCCACACAAAGACTTCTGTAACAATGTTCACGAGGGGGGCTTTATTCATAATAGCCGAAAACTGAAAACAATACAAATATCCATCAACATCAACAAAGGAAATGGATAAATTGTATATTGACACAATACTGACATCACCCCTCAGTAAGAAACAAAGCAATAATACATACAACAGAAGGGAATCCCCAAAATAGTATACTCTGTCCACACAGTCAAGACTCCACTGATATCAAATTCTAGAATATGGAGAATTAATTCTCAGTAATTCCTTTTGAGGAGTGTGGATTTAGTGGAGAGCGGCAACTGGGATATAATAGGGTGATAGAATTGTTTCAGGGTCTTATTTGCAGTTGGAGTTATGGAGGTGGAACACGTTTGTCAGATTCATGGAATGTACCTGTAAAACCTGTGCTTTCTATTTTATATAATTATTCCTCCATTAAGAAGGACAGGGAGGCCTTCCCTGATGATATAGTGGTTAAGAATCTGCGTGCCCGTGCAGGGGACACGGGTTCAATCCCAGATTCCACATGCCATGGACCACCTAAGCCCACGCACCATGACTGAAGCCTGAGCACTTAGAGCCTGTTCTCTGCAACAAGAGAAGCCACCGAGATGAGAGTCCCATGCACGGCAACGAAGAGTAGCCTCCAACTAGAGAAAGCCCACACGCAGCAGCAAAGACCCAGCGCAACCAACGATAAATAAGTATTTTTTTTTAATTAAGAGGACAGGTAAAAGCATCACATAGTCACAAGCAACAGTGGACATCAGCTCATACCCTAAAATGCATGTAGTCACCGTGCCCTATTCACACATATTAGCAATCTACACGTAAGTTTCTTCAGCTCTGGGTTGACGCATGAGAAAAGATCCTCATTTTTTTTTTTAATGAAAGGCGGGAGAACAGGCAACACACGCAGCATACTCTCTTTTCTAAGAGTCGTCTAAGCCACTCACCCCCATTATAAATGATGCAGTTGTGCAAAATCCATTTTGCATCAGCCAGGAAGGCTTCTGTGCAGCCATACATTTTCTTTTTAGCATTCTGGGGAGAAAAGCCACAGAAAATAATCACCAGTGAGTCTCTATAAGCCACAGCATGTAACACCTGCGTCCCCACATAATTTTCTTAGCAGTCATTTGCCAAATTAATTAATGCTTTTACTCATTTCCCAAGATGCTATTACAGTTGAGATCTATAACTCTATAAAAATGCATTCACTGAATTCATCACACTAACCTGAATCTTCTCATCTTATAGCACTGTCATTTATCAAGCAGCTTCTTCCAATGAACCAGGGTATTTTATATATTTACACATTTATTATTAATTGTACAGTCTCCCATAAGCCTCATAATTGAAAACTCAATGAAGCCATTCTTATCCCCATTTTACAGACAGAGAAACTGAGGTATAGTATTGTTAAAGAACTAATCCGAGTTCCAAAGCTATTAATTTGTGAAATTAGGATTCTAATCTCATCTTTTTGGAACGTCTTTTTTTTTTTTTTTTTTTAACACCATAAGGGTGTAAGCAATTTTCGAAAGCAGGGTGAATTTACTGTTTGGAGGTTGGGGGAATGGGTCCATCAATACACACAATATAAAGTAATGTTTTCTCCTCATTCATGCTTTTCTTTAAGAATATTTTGGTGCCAAAAATTTGAAAATCAGCACCAAGATGACAGACACAGTCTAAAATGCTACCAGTGTAATTTTCAGCATGGAATTTCAGTTCAAACCTTTGAAAACCAGGGTTAGGCACTACAGAAATACCCTTCTCGGTGAAGTAAGTCAAGATCTAAGAAGCCACATGTTTACTGCTAACATGAAGGTTTTCCCAGATACTTAATTTTCTCTGATTCCTTCCTGCTGCTCTCATTAACACCTCCAAAAGAAAGAGAAGGGTAAACCCCAAATCAATCAAATCACTAATGCTTAGAAGCTGTAACTTTCTCGGATAAAAGGCTAGAATCACCAGCAGAAATACTATTTGGCGCTAAGCAGTGGGTTTCAACGCCCACTGCAATCCTTGGGAAAATGTTACAAAGACGTTAGGGGAATGAGCGTTCTTCCATCCAAATGAAAGTGGCGCAGGGGAGACACAGAAGAGCCATCTAACTTGAGACAGGGCTGGCAAGTGAGGGCGACTCTCGAGTCATCTCGACAGCTGTGGGCTCTCTGATGGAAGCCCACCTTTTCCAATGTACAAAGGTCCATGGGGTGGAAGATGTATTCTGCATAGTCAGGATGTTGCTCCAAGGGGACAGGCTTCTGAAATGCATCTGTCTGTAAAAGAAAGGACGCGTACACACAAACACAAACCCGTCACTGCCACGGAAGACCGCAAGCATTAACGCCTACACAGTACTTCCACAACGGAGACATCTTTCCAGAAAATACAGTTCTAAAACTTTCTACAAAACAGGCCCTTGAAAAGCTCCAAAGTGGTTTACCTTCTAATTCTGCCTGGTTATCAATAATCATGGGCCAAGCCGTGTTCCAGTTTTGTCATCTGTTCTGTTTTCAGTGTAAACTCAAAAACAGGTCCAGGCCTCTTCAGTTAAGATCGACAAGAACAATGGGCTATCAGTTACTTTAGACCTCAACTCTGAAGGAGGCTCATCTGTAGTACATCGCAAATGCCCATAATTAAAATTGACTGGCGGTGAAATTTGGCTACACCTAGGGATGACATTGGAGAAGGCAATGGCACCCCACTCCAGTACTCTTGCCTGGAAAATCCCATGGACGAAGGAGCCTGGAAGGCTGCAGTCCGTGGGGTCACTGAGGGTCGGACACGACTGAACGACTTCACCTTCACTTTTC
This sequence comes from Bos indicus x Bos taurus, assembly GCF_003369695.1. Taxonomy (NCBI): domain Eukaryota; kingdom Metazoa; phylum Chordata; class Mammalia; order Artiodactyla; family Bovidae; genus Bos; species Bos indicus x Bos taurus. Next base: position 7,629,980 of record NC_040088.1, on the reverse strand, counting down.
ACCTTCGTGCATTGGAGAAGGAAATGGCAACCCACTCCAGTGTTCTTGCCTGGAGAATCCCAGGGACGGGGGAGCCTGGTGGGCTGCCGTCTATGGGGTCGCACAGAGTCAGACACGACTGAAGCGACTTAGCAGCAGTAGCAGAGATGACATGCCAAAAAGTTCCTCTAAGTGCCAACAGATATTTTACACATGGGTGGAAATCTTAGTGAGATTTTGCTCCTCCTCTTAGGAGCCAAATTACTTCCAACACAGGGACTACGTAAAGCGGTCCCCAGCCTTTTAGGCACCAGAGACGTGTTTTGTAGAAGACCATTTCTCCATGGACGGGCGTGAGGTGATGGTTTGGGGATGATTCAAGCGTATTACAATTATTGCGCACTTTATTTCCAATCTAATGCCACTGCTGATCTGACAGGCGTGCCAGTCCGCGGCCTGGAGGTTGGGGCCCTGGAGTAAAGGTTTTGTATCTTAGTCCACTTTTTTAAGCCCTATTTGAATCAGTTCAAAATGTGAGGCCTGGTTTGTCAATGGGCACTATTTACTTATTAATAAAAAAATATATAGGGAATTCCCAGCGGTTAGGATTCAGCGCTCTCAACGCGAGGAGCCCAGGTTTGATCCCTTGTCAAGTAACTATGACCAGGAACACACAGATACAATTTTTACGGACACACACACACTTACAGATAAGATTTAATTAACGACCAAATTGTGCTCAAGCAAGGCATGTGAATGGGTTACCATTTGCAGTTACCCGAGCTCTTTCTCATCCAGAATAAGTTTGGCTTTGTCAGTTTAAAAGATGTTTCCATAAAATCAGCAACTTTCTGCCCTGATTTTGTAACAAACAATTTAGGTAAGAAATTAACACCTTCTTTGATTTTTCTTTTTGGTTTATAATTCTACAGAGTTGACAAATCTAAATAAATCAATTCTTCCTGTCAAAGTTTGGTGTTTTCTTTTTAATGAGGCTATATACTTTTGCTTCCGTTGATGGAGTTTTTGTGAAAGGGGTTCCCAATTTAGCAACACCCAACGGGCATGCTCTGAACTTTTTCCATCATGATATCAATTTCAGAATAGAATCTCAAAAGTAAAGTTTCTACATTTTTAAAGAAATTAAACCACAATGGCTACTAAAAGCATTCAGATTCTGTATTTCCATGTATTCCTTTGACTTAGAAAGCAAAGTCTCAAGAGTTTCATAAAGGGTCACCACTAGCCCATCTGGTGCCTTCATGTAAATCTACCAAAGAACTCTACAAAAGAACCCAACTTTCTGTAGGAAAAATGTCCTAACGTTGATAATCTTGTCATAAAGTATTATTTTTAAAAACAAGGTATGTTACTGCCATCTTTCTGACAACTGTTGCAAAAAACTACAAAATGACAGCTATGATAACTGGGACTCTTTGAGAGAAACCATTTTAAAGTACACAGCTTGCCAGTTGAGCATGGCAGGCCTGCCTTCACATCGATTTTCCTAAGGGCAAAGGCTGCCCATCAAATCCCAATTCAAACTTAAAGAAACTAAGCAAATCCTCACCCTTTACAGGAATCTCACTGGTTGAGTTTTACTTGAAGGCTCCCCATCATTAGACCCTGATTACAAATAAACTGGGTTGCACTCAGCTCTCTCACTGAAATGGAATTTTTACAACTCCCCCTTATCTAGTGTGGTCTGAGGTTTCACTTTGCAACCACTAAGAATTTTAAATCCCCACCAGCTTCCTAACATATGTCATTTTCTGACTAAACTCCTAAGGGACACAAAGTGTTCACTTTAGAGAATTCACTGAATGCCTCTGTCCAGTTAAATTTTCAGGGATTTGCATCTGGGCACACAAGACCCAAAGAGTAAGAAGCACACGTGTCTGAAAAGCCAAGGTAACTACAAGGAACAAAAATGTTAACAGAACAAAAACCACCATTCTCATTAACACGTGTATCAAGGGGAAGTGTCTTTTTTTTTTTTTTTTCGGGGAAGTGTCTTCTTACCCCTGGCTGTTTCATTTTCTGAATGGCGAACTTGAGCAGGTATGATAACTGTTCGATGGTGAGCATCGTCATGGCTTTACTCTGAGTCTCAATGCATTCTGCTACTGTGATCTTCTGCAAGTCAAAATCACACAAATACCCAGTTAGGAAAGAATATTACGATCCCATGTATTCATTTCCCTTTCCTAATTTTCCAGTAACTTCATACATAAAAAACGATCCCCATCTAAATGAGACCAGTTGTTTCGCTTGATGAGGACTCCAGTCTACTTGACCTGGGGGCTGGATCTGTGGATAAAAATGAAGCAGCACACCAATCCACTGATGACCTGATTAAGAAGTGTTGTTAGCTCATGGAGGCGATGTAATCTGAAAAGAGGGAAGGTGGGCAAGGACCCGAAAAATCGTCATTCTTATAACCTTGGGTTTCAAAAATAGGACGTGAAAGGCCACTGGAGGTTTCAGAGCACTCTCCTCACACAATGAATGAACCACTTTCCTTGAGCCTCTAGAGGTTCTGGGCTATCTTTCAGGAAACTGACAAGGCATTGATGCAATGACATCATGGATGGGGCAGGACAGTCTTCCCTACAGAAAAAGTCTAATGCGTGAAAGCGAACGAATAAGTATGATTTCATTCTCCGTCACCACTGACGTGAACCCACTCAGGACACTCCAGCAAACTATCCAAGGAGCAATCTTACATGTCTACCTCCATGGGCAAGAAAAGAGAAATTCCTATCAAAGACATGTCTGAAACCAGATTCTGCTATATAAACTGGTACCAGATCTCAGAGCTGTGGAATCCTTAGGTAACAGCAAGAACAAAAACAGCCAACTCGGATGATGTCACTCTTGAATCACCTGTGTAGGGAGAGCAAAGCAAGGTTTCTCCAACTACTCTGGATTTTGTTTCCATTCTTCAGATCTCTGGATCCTCCAAAAGGAACTTTCATGGTTGGTTGTTGAGAAAAAAGGGCAACACAAGAGGTGCTCGGAAGGGGAGATGATGCATGGATCTAACTGTTCAGCTACCAGAACTGGAAACAGCTAGTCTTCTAGTTGACCGCCTCGCCCATTCACTCCTGGAAGAAATCCAGGACTCAAAAGTCTTAGACATAGATCACACATCTGTTTGAACTCCAGTTCGTTTCCAGGTAACTATCCATGGTGAACACCTGAGTTGCTCACTCAACTGTAGACCTCTTCTCTCCCAGCCCCAGCCCAGTCCTCCTGGCTGGCAATGCCTGGGTCCTACAATATAGACTGAAAAGGGGCCAGACAGACATTTGCAAGCCTTTCCTGCCTGGGGACTGGTGAGCCAATCCTGACCAAGGAGCCCAAGGACATGTCTTTTGCTTGATAAAAAGGGACGTGAGGAGACACACTTCTCCCAGGAGGACTACTGTCTAGCCACACGTGATAAAACCTCCAGCCACCATCTTATGGCCAGGGACACATCACCTCAACAACAAAATGTGAAGATTCTGGCTCTGAACAAACTCTGTCCTGGTCCTGCCTCTGGCTTCTTTCTACACACGATAATAAATCCCTATGGTTTCAGCTGCCTTTCATCAAGCTCTATTCTCTATAGCAAAAGTATCCTGTCTGAGCCACTATCTTCGCTGAGAAATTATTAAACAATTGGGAAGGAATGGTCAAGACAAAGGAAACAGATGAAGGCTCCAGTTTCCACAATTAAATGCAGAGAATGAGGTTGGACTCTGAACAGGAGGCCACTGCAGAACAATGTCTCTGTCTAAAGTAACCCAGAGAGAATCAGGGATCATCTTTTGCAATTCTAGGGGCATAACACCATTAAAATGTCATCATATTGATCTGACACCTAATTTCTTCGCATAGATTTTCCCTTTACTGTACACAAAAGCGATACTACAGACACCGTCCTAAAGCTTGCCTTTTTCCCCCCATGATCAACATCTGAGAACTTTCCATTTCCTACATAGAAAGCATCCTCATTTGAGACCTAATACCAATGTACCTTTGAATTCAGGTGACATTCCATATTAAATAACTTTGTAGATGACATTCTTTTTGTTTGCTGCTGCTGTCGTTTCACTTCATTTTTGTTTTCTAGATAAAATTCTTATTTTCAGCATTTGGAAAAAGCATCTCAGATGGATGTTCCCAAGACTAGAAGACACTTCAGAAGAGTGGAAATCATAATTGTTTTCATGAAGAGTGTTCAGGCTTTGCTACAAATGAAATATACACGTTCCCTTCACTGTGCCAGCGTGCTTCTGACTCGGTTCCGTACCCACTGCCTTTTCCCATGGCTCCATGGCTCCTTCCCTTCTTTAAGTCTTTCTCACATCGTAAGAGGACTTCCTGGACCTCTTCATTTAAGAGGCATGCAAAAGAGCATCAGATGGCCCCCACGTAGGACACACAAACACTGGCCTTCCAGCTTGGCTACTACCGAGGATTCAGTGATGCAGCAGGAAACAACATCCAAGAAGTAAGAAAAGAGCTCGGGATCTTCTCGAAACATATGAACTGGTAGAAGTTTGTAACTTCTGGAATGCGCACTCCAGAAGAATCAGAGAAGGCTGAAGATCTCAGAGCGATCCAAAAACCCACAAAGAATCAAAATCAATATTCAGTGCCATTGTCTTTCCAAGAGCTGGAGTGCTAAGGCCACTGCCAGTGTCGGTCCCCAAAAAGGGGGACGATCAGGACCGAGCAGAGGGAAGGCAAAGAACTTCTCTTCTCCTTGTGTTTGGATTATTTGAAAAATTTGATATCAAAGGAAGAAACAGAAAGGAGAGTAAACGAGGCAGACAATGCATTCATTCATCAGGAACTAACCTCACATTCAGGACAAAACCAGTCCCCCTCTGGTTCCGATGTCAGTCTCAGACACTTAGCGTGATAAACCCGGGGACAGAGCTCACAGCAAAGGACTTGGCCTTCCCGGTGACAAACCCAGCAGTAGAAATCATTTCGTCCGTCCTGCGGTACAACATCAACAGGGTCTGTGGTGAGTGGCTGCTTCATATAGTAAAACGGACCATGTCTTAGTTCTGACTGAAATGTAGGCAAGAAAGACAGGTTTGGTTTCAAAACAAATGTGCATTCTCAAAAGGAATTTGAACAAATACAACAATAACAACAAAAGAAAATCAGAGCATTACCCACATTCATTAAAAAGCTATCTGGGGTTACTCTACTCTATATTAAAATAGAATTTGCAAGTCATTAGGTATTAAGATTTATTTATTCGATCTTGTATTTGAAGAGGCCATGACTTGAAAAGCTGGTGTCTGAGAGTTAACAGGCAGCCTAGCAGGAGAGCTCAATGGCTAAAACCAAGGCATGCCTGGGTTCAAATTTAGCTCTACCAGCTGCAGGACCAGGGCAAGTCTCTTAACCCCCCCAGCTTCAATTTTCTCATCTGTAAAATGGGGTTGATAACATCTAACTCCATGGGATTGTGGTTGGAATTAAAAGGAATCATACAACGTATGCAATTAACACAGCGCCACCATGACAAATATTGCTAATACACTTTTAAGTCCAACATATGGAAGTCTAAATGTAAAAAGCCAAGCAAGTATGGCAATTTGCCCTGGGAGTCTTTCAACAATGGGCCATGGGAGAATGGATCTGTTTGGAAATAAGTCATCAAAAATGATCATTCATTTTTTTGAAGGCCACCCCTAATGCACAAAGAATTATAGCCAACAAGAGGCTTTCCTAAAACCATGCTTCTCAAACACAGGAGGCCCTGGTATTTGCAGAGAAGCCACGTTTCTTACTGAAGACAAACAAGGGTAGAAAGATAAGAGCTGGAAGTGCCAATTCATGAGAGCTAGACCCCTCCCTACGCCAAAATAGCAAGAGAAATGCTTCCCTAACGATGCATAGGAAAAGACCCTGATGCTGGGAGAGAAGGAGGGCAGGAGGAGAAGGGGATGACAGAGGACGAGATGGTTGGATGCCATTACCAACTCAATGGACACGAGTTTGAGCAAGCTCTGGGAGTTGGTGATGGACAGGGAAGCCTAGCATGCTGCAGTCCATGGGGTCAAAAAGAGTCAGACACAACTGAGCGACTGAACTGAATGAACTAAATGATACATTACAAAATCTGGCAAAGCTACTCTCTGAAAACAATCCCTCAGAAGAAACTGAAAACAATCCCTCAGAAGAAAGTCATTCAGAAAATGCCTATTGGAGACCAGTAAGAAATCTTGTTTAGGAAGCATGAGAAAGTCTAGGGGTATGTGTTCAAAATGACCTGGTAACTTCCCATTTGACCTTGGGAAAGCTACTCAACCCACTTTAGCCTTGATTCCATGGACAACAGGGCAGCCACAGCCACAATGCCTACCTCGGAAAAAACCTCCTTGTTAACAAGCTTTTCCCTGTCCTTCAGAAAAACTTTATAGTTCTTTCCATAAAGATTTCAAGCATTGGTTAGGGACTGCATAATTTTTGTTGCTGTGTGAATGGGTCATTTTCCCATTACAGTCTCTAAATAGTTATTGTTGGTACATAGAAGCGCTATTAGATTTTTTAATACTACTTATATATACACAGTTCTAATAGTTTACTGATTAAAAACTTTTATCATCTCTAAGTAACCTTAGTTTTGTCGGCCCATGTCTAATACTCGTGTATCATTTTAGTTTTCTCCTTATTTTACCAGCTAGGACCCCCCAGGATAATGGGAGAGAGTGACCACAATTGCAGGCATCCATCTTGCTCCTGGTTTTTATTATGAGGTTTTAATGTCTCCCAAATGCCTGGTACTTCCACCTTCCTTGATAAAGAGTTTCAGAGATGCTTGCTTAGCAGATCTTTATGAATCAATCCTTCTAAGCCTCCCAACTCACTTCTACTAAGAAAAGAGCTAAGACTCATAAGGGCGGTTGTGTAATTTTTGAGTCCTGTTTCAGTTCAACATTTAGAGTGCTCTACTTGGTTTCCAGCGGATAATATCATCATTAGGCTATTCTGTCCGTGTCACGTTTTTCAGCACACTGTCACACACACCATCTTCACTCTGTCCTCACCATCCCCCAGAGAGGCACTCAGGGCAGACACCACTAGTCCTAGTGGACAGATGAGAAAAAGAAGCTTAAAAGACTCATCTGACCCCTCGAGTCCAGAAGCAAGGACTCCCACCCGGGGGTCCTAGCACTTTCTCTCACCGCTATGCCCCACAGAAGATGAAGCTGAATGCAAAAGAGATTCTGATGATTCAGTGACCCCCTCAGAGAACATTCTCTGTAATTCAAAATAACTTCTGCCAAACAAACTTATGATTACCAGGGGGTAAAGGGAGCAGGGGATGAATTGGAAGATTATGATTGACATATACACATTACTATATATAAAATAGATGGGTCTCCCCAGCGGCTCAGTGATAAAGAAACCACCTTCAATGCAGGAGACTCAGGTTTGGATCTTCCTGGTTCAGGAAGTGGTTGAGGAAATGGCAACCCACTCCAGTATTCTTGCCTGCGAAATTCCATGGACAGAGGAGCCTGGTGGGCTACAGGAAACGGGGTCGCAAAAGGGTTGGACATGACTGAGTGACTACCCAACAATACATAAAACAGAATACTAACAAGGACCTACTGTATAGCACATGGAACTCTACTTAATACTCTGTAATGAACTACACGGGAAAAGAACCTAAAAAACACTGGATATACGTTATGTGCCTGTTTCTCTTTGCTGTGTGCCTGAAACTAACACATTATAAACCAACAATACACCAGTAAAAATTAAAAAAAAAAAAAAAACTTCTGCTAATGCAAAAAAGTAGAGCAGAAAAAAAATCTAAAATTTAGGAAGACTACTAGAAACATAATAGAGGGGACAGGAAAAGATAACAGCATCTAGAGTAAGGGCTTCTCAACTCAGATGACATCTTGGGTTAGACAATCTTGGTTGTGGGGACCTGCTCCTGTGCACTGGAGGATTTGTGGCATCATTCGGGGGCACCTCCACCCGCCACGCACCAAACTGGGACAACCCAAAGTGTCTCCAAGCACTGCCCAAGGTCCCCGGGTGGGGCGCAAAACTGCCCTCAGTTGAGAGTCACCCAGGCAGAGGCCTGCTCTCTGCCTAGGAAAAATGGTTGCTTGAATTTCTATGGGGGAGGGTGTGAAAGTGGAGGGGCTGGGGGAGGGGAAGACGGAGGAACCCCCAGAGAGATAAACTGGACCTATCAAGCGAGCAGAACTATTTCTAACCTGAGTGGGGTCCTCCAGGATGCACTGCGGCTTTCTGCAAGATAGCAGGAAGGCGTATTTAAGGGCCCAACTTCCTTTCAGTAAGTTAATAATAGAACAGGAAGAGGCATGAAAACCTCAATGAAACTAGAAGAATCAGAATGTGACAGCTCATCATCCCTTGAGCAGGCAACCCAAGTCCTTTCCATCTAACAGAAGCCAGGCTATTGCCCCTTGAGAAGTTAAACTCCCCTCCTCCATGTCCCTGCCCCTACCCCAACCTGGCCAGGGGTGGGCGTTCCCGGGAGGACCAAGAGGCGGGTGGACCAGGCTGCCCTTTTTTTTAGGAGGGTTCATCCTTGATGAGAACTAGCTGGCTGGGAATCACCTTGCCAATCAGATACGGGCCTTATCGGCTGCTTGTAAGTGTTTTCTGGGCCATAAAAACAATCTGATAAATATGCAACATTTAATAAAAGGAAAGGGAAATCACTTCAGGTAGAATGAGTCATGATTTTTTTGTCCCCCACATGCACAAGGTGTGTTCTCAGAGCCAGGCAAGCAGGTTGAACACGCGTTGCTCTGGGACTAACTGCAGGCTCCGAGCGCACACGTTCTTATGTCCCTGCTCCTTCCACAGGTCAGCTTAATGAGAAACAGACAGGCTTGTTCATCGGCTTCTGGGACACCCCATGGAACACCCCAGCCTATACCAGCAGCCAGCAAGCCTTCTCTACAAAAGGGCTCTATAAAGATAGGAGGTGAACAGCTGAGGCTTCGCAGGTCGTGTGGTCTCTACTGCAACCCTCTTGTCACAGGAGAGCAGAAGTGACTACAAACGAGGTGTCACTAAGTGGACGTGGCTTTGTGCCTGTAAACTTCATTTACAGAAAGAGGCGCTGGGCCACACCTGGTCTGTGAAAACCGGAGAACATGTCTGGGGAGGACCACAGACTCAAATGCCTTCTGGGCCCACACAGGAAACACAGAGAAGGAAAACTGTCCTCATTCCAGCCTGTGTTTTCCTGCATTTGATAAAAATACACAAGGGCTGCAAAATAAAGAAAAACTGCTCGGCCCTGGAGCATGAGGATGGTGCTGGAGAGAAACAGCAGGAGGGCAGAGCATCCTCAAGGCCCTCGGCTCCAGTGATCGGCACTCCTACTGACTGTCCCCTGATCCATCTTGGCTGTTAACATACTGCTCCCACCCAACAAGGAACCTGTTTTTAAGACAATGCCTGTGCTGTGTGCTGTGGGTAGTCGTGTCCCAGTCTTCGTGACCCCATGGACCGCAGGCTCCTCTGTCCATGGGGATTCTCCAGGCAAGAACGCTGGAGTGGGTTGCCATGCTCTCTTCCAGAGCATGTTCCCAACCCAGGGATCGAACCCAGGTCTCCCACACTGCAGGCGAATTCTTTACAGTCTGAGCCACCAGGGAAGCCCAAGACAATGCATGGGCCCAACAAAATAAGTCCCAGCTCGCCTCCTTATGAATATGTATAGCCCTGAACTCAGAGGAGGCAACAGGGGCCCTGTCATTTCTCTGCCATATTTGATCAAAGGTACACCTAAGGCCATTATGCACAAATCTGTTAGCAGATTATTGCTCAATACTTGAATAAGAAAGAAAAGAAGTAAGGAGAGGAGGGAGAGAGAACCTCCCAAAGGATTCAAACTCAAAAATGTCCTAAGAACTGCAGATAGACTGGTATTTCTCAACAACGGTCCAATGTCACTTGAGAAAAGGTATTTCTCGCCCCATCTACCAGAGGTCATTCAGCAACCTGCCCTCCTCCACACAACACCAGAAGCATCCTTCCAAGCTCTGGGGTGTCCCCCATTCCCAGTTCCAAGAAAAACGCGTTTACATACTTTCTCACCTTTGTTAGAAGGTGAAACAAGATGATGGTGGTCCATTCCAGGTGGCAAAATCTTGGTGGTCCAGTGGTTAAGAATCCCCACCTCTCAATGCATCTGATCCCTGGTCCAGGAAGACCCCACATGCCTCGGAGCAACTAAGCCTGCAGGCCGAAACTACTGAGGCCCTCAAGCCTAGAGCCTGGGCCCCGCAACGAGAGGCCACTGCAATGAGAAGCACTCATACCACAAAGAGCAGCCCCTGTTCCCCACAACCAGAGAAGGCCCCGCGTGCAGGAATGAAGACTCACCACCGCCAAAAAATAAAATCCGTAAGTCTTTGTTTAAAAAAGGTATTTTAAACAAGTAAAATCAGTAGACAAAAAGGTTGAAAAAAATTAAATACAAACCTTAGAACCCTTCCCCTAAAAGTAAAGTGTGTTCTAAAGTTCTTAAAACTCTTAGAACTCCCCTAAAAGTACTCCCGCATTCCAGGCAGAGGCTTTAACCTAAAGTAATGAGCCTCCAATACATGAAAAATGGGTGGAAATTTAAAACCCGTAACTCTACTTCATAATAACCCATCTCTACCAAAAATGGGAAAATATGAGGGCGGTGGGGGGAGTTATTATGCTAGAATGGTTTTCTTTTTAGAACAATGGAACACAGAGAAATTTCAGCGTGAAGAAAAACAAGAAAGGGGTGAAGAATTTTGATATATACCAAAAATCAAGAGTATGAACGCCTAGAGAGCACTAAAGGCAGAAGGAATGAGCAAAGCTGGCAGGGGACACCACTATAGGGAGGGATGGGGAGTGCAGAAAGATAGAGCACACAGATTCAGTGTCCAGCTATTGTTGGATTTCTCTGAGTTTTTGTAGGAACTATAAGTTGATATTTGACATCTCATGATCATCAAATGTTGATGACTAACAGAAATTACATTGGTAAAACCTAGCATATGGAGACATACATTTTGCATTTAATTCCATAACTTTTTTCAATTCTGTAATCTTAAAAGAAGAAAAAAAGGGAAAGAGAAGATAAAAAAAAGAGTCCAGAAGAATTTTTTTTTTAAGGATTTAAGTTACCCTTAGGAAAACAGACTGTGCTCAAGGGAAGCTGCCTCGAGGGAAGGTTTGCATAGTTTATGCAAACACTATAAACTAGAGTGAATTATGGGGTCAAGGGTCAGGAATTTCTTTTCTTTACAGTCAGGCTATTTCTCTGTTGCCAACTCCTGGCAGTTCAGCCCCAGGGAGTTTTAGATGTGAAAAACAAAAACCTACAATCAACCTTAGAATGTTCCTTCCCAGTTCAAACCCCCATTTTACCAGGATGGGAAAGCAACGGACAAGGTCACCCAGTGGGTTTCCCAGATGCAGTGGGGCAGGAAGGAGTCTGGACGACACGTCTGGACCCCTTCTCCTCCAGAGACACGGCTCCATAAACTCTCTCATCACTATGGAAGATGACCCATTCTGCAGATGTATAGTCACGCCCTGTGTCTGGCCATCCCTGCTGCTCGGCTCCACATGCACGGTGCCTTCTGTATTCATGAGCTCCCCCTGCGTCAAGCTCTGGGGTGACAGCAGCCACTGGCCACTTTCTGGCCACAGATTTACAAATACACCATTGTGGTCATGAGGTTTAAGTGTTAAGAGGACCCGTGGATGAGGAAGGGGGAAAAGAAAACCTGTGAATTGCCTAAGTTGGTCAGATTCTAGGAAGAGAGATGTGAGCCAATTTTTTTTTGTTTTAATTTTTTTTTTTTAATGTGAGCCAATTCTTAAAGGACAGGAGGAAGTCACTGAGAGCACACACACAGAGAACCACTAGGAGACTCTCTCTCCCCAGAGAGGACAATATCTGCTTCATGACTTTACTGATAACTGGTAAAAGAGGGCTTGCCTTAAATTAAGATTTGAGGATTATTTATAGCCTCTGTGTTTCTTAGTCTTCAAGCCCAACAGCTATGGGATGGCTAATGGTGACAGGGGGCAGGGGACCAGGGCTGGGGTGGGGGCAGCAGCTTCAAGCCAGACAGGCAGACCTAAGCTTCTTCTATCAGGCCTTGGGGAAGTAACTTAACCTCTCTGCCAGTAAAACAGAGACGACTATACCCTTCCTCACAGCATCATTACAAACATTTACACAAAAAAAGGCTTATGAAAGGACAGGCACACTGCAAGTTCTGCTTTTAGTATTAGTCTCACCAACACTATTACTGAGCCACCATAGCTCACTTGGTAAAGAATCCGCCTGCAATGCAGGAGACCCTGGTTCGATTCCTGGGTTGGGAAGGTCCCCTGGAGAAGGGACAGCTACCCACTCCAGTATTCTTGGTCTTCCCTGGTGGCTCAGCTGGTAAAGAATCCACCCACAATGCGGGAGACCTGGGTTCGATCCCTGGCTTGGGAAGATCCCCTAGAGAAGGGAAAGGCTATATCCACTCCAGTATTCTGGCCTGGAGGATTCAGGACTGTACAGTCCATGGGATCACAAAGAGTCGGACATGACTATCACTTTCACTCACTTTTCCAACACTGTTAATGATCTTTCAAATTGCAATTTGAAATGATCTTTTCAAATGCTCTTGATCAAGATCTTGAAATGATCAAGATCACTGAAAAGATCATTGAAATCATCTTTTCAAATTGCAAAAACTTATTTAGAAGCTATCAGTTTCTCCTGTGACGGGAGTTTCAACTCATTAAACCTGGGCTGACCAACATGGCAGCTATAAACCAGAGGTGGCCACGTAAATTTAAATTCAATTAAAAATTCAGTTGCTCAGGCACAGCTGCCACTTTTACAAGTGCTGTGGCCACACGTGGCTTGTGGCTATCACACTGAACAGCACAGGCCTGGAACATTTCCAAAGCTATTTAATTATTTCACAGATAGTCTGTGTGATTATTTCACTTAGTGTAGACTCTCGCTTAACTTTTATTATTTATGTCATTTAGCTCAATTCCTCTTCACAACAGCCCTGCGAGTTTGGTAGCAGTAAGATCATTATTCTCATTTCAGAAAATGGGAAAATGAAGCTCAAAGAGGTTAACCTGCCCACAGCCACAGGGCAGCAGCCGCGCTGGCATTTCACTGTGTAATTTGGAGAGAAAATAGATTCGTGCCCAGAAACGGCCCCTCTCAGAGTCCTGGGCGTTTAACCGTTGCTGGGTTCCTTCCCGTGAAAGCAACAATCTTATTTTATTCGACCTCAAATCCCCAGGGCCCACTTCTACATCCATAATCTGCACAAATGTGTGAATACATCCCAAGGAATCTCCTCTAAAATGGTTATCAGGAAACCGGGCATCCTGCTTGCTCCACGCTAGGAGACTCGACCTCATGGACCACGAAAGCACCTCTCATCTTTTTAAATCAGAAGAGTAGCTAGTTTGCAGCACAGAATTTTAGAGCTAGAAGGTCCCCGAGATAAGATATAAGATGGCGAATCGATGTTTGCATCGAGGATGGGGTCTGCCAGGGACCGGGCACTCTGAGAAGAGATGGGGACCAATTACCCAAGTCGCAGTGGGCAGTGGGTTGGGAGGGCGGCTGTCTCTCACCACAGTCCTAAACCCATTCTTTTACAGATGAGAAAATTGACACCAGAAGGGAGCACAGGCCTCAGCCATACCACCCCCTCCAGGCAGAACTCTACACTGTCCTACCAGCCCAGCCTAGCAGGGTAACACCCTCAGGCCACGAGGGCAAACAGTGCCAACATGAGAAAAAAAGAAATCCAAGGAATATCCCCAAATCCTAGAGCATGGTATCTCTATCTTATCTGGGTCACTGCCCTGTCCCCACAAAGAGATCTGAAAAGCCACTGGGAATTTCTCCCCAGGCCCATTTTGAGCTCCTCTTGCTGTCCCATGCAAATGACAGCCGGAGCAAGGCAGCTTCCTAAATGCCAAGCAGCCGGGCAGTTAGAGAAACAACAGCCTGTGTCCGCAGCCCCGCCCCACCCTCTAGAGTGCGGACGCCATTCCCGGGCCTCTTACCTGCTCCTTATTGTTATTGTTCAGTAAGCCGGGTTTCTTTTTCTTTTTAATGGGACTTGTGGATGTGTCCTGTGGCGAGTGGCCATTGGAGGAATGAGGAGGGCTGGGGAACTTTCTTTTCTGGGCTGTTCTCTCTGTGGAGCCAGGATCTGAAAGAGACACACAGGATCACGTATTTTAACACAGTCAGGACTAGGCCCCGCAGGAAGCGGGGTGTGGAGGACACACTCATTTTGTCCCCAAACTTAATGCTATCTTATTGATCCTCCTAGAATATACTTACCCCACTGTCTTCATTACATGTCTCAAAGAGGTAAGACGGTCTTTCTTTTGCATATATAACATTTCTGTGAAATTTGTAATTTATGGCCAAAATAAAAAAATTGAGAAACTTCACATAATACCCTAGATTTGGGGCTTCTATTAAAAAAAAAAAAAAATCAGAGCCTGCAGGGCCTTATACAACCAGATGGAGCTGAATATTTGCCAGCCAGTTTTTAGAAGGGAATATGCCCTCTATTTTGCCCAAATCCCCACCATTCCCTTTGCTGATAAAGGTCCGTCTAGTCAAAGTTATGGTTTTCCAGTAGTCATGCATGGCTGTGAGAGTTGGACCATAAATAAGGCTGAATGCCAAAGAATTGACGCTTTCGAACTGTAGTGTTGGTGAAGACTCTTGAGAGTTTCTTGGACTGCAAGGAGATCAAACCAGTCAATCCTAAAGGAAATCAAACCTGAACAGTCATTGGAAGGACTGATGCTGAAGCTCCAATACTTTGGCCACCTGATGCAGAGAGCCAACTCATTGGAAAAGACCCTGATGCTGGGAAAGACTGAAGGCGAAAGGAGAAGGGGGCAGCAGAGGATGAGATGGTTGGATGGCATCACTGACCCAATGGACATGAATTTGGGAGACAGTGAAGGACAGGGAAGCTGGATGTGCTGCAGTCCATGGGGTCAAAAACAGTCAGACATGACTTAGCAACTGAACAAGAACCACCACCAGCCTTCCCTACTGTCTCCCTGTTGACCAGGTCATGAACCAGCAGCCATGAGCTGTCACACACCCAAGAAAAGAAAGAAAGTGAAGTCGCTCAGTTGTGCCCGACTCTTTGCAACCCCATGGACTATAGCCTACCAGGCTCCTCTGTCCATGGAATTTTCCAGGCAAGAGTACTGGAGTGGGTTGCCATTTCCTTCTCCAGGGTATCTTCCCGACCCAGGGATCGAACCCAGGTCTCCCGCAGTACAGGCAGACGCTTTACCGTCTGAGCTACCAGAGTCACAAACTCAAGGCTGATGGCAAAAGCAGAAAACCATGAGAGACAGGCCAAGAAAAGAAGGCCACATACTTTTAAGAAAATGAAGGCAAACATAACTTGTGGTAGAAGACAAATATTTATTCACGTTTATCAGATTAACAAAGTATAACTATGTAAAAAAAATATATATATACCCCACCCACCAGAGTTCCCGTGACCCAATCACCAGTAGATAACGTGTTTGTGACTATCCTCCAGAGATCAACAGAGAGCTGCATTCTCACCCGCGTCTCATCTGAAAAATACAAACGCCACCCTCGACAATCCGTTTCTATTTTTATTCTCCCCGTACCTCATTTAAACACAAGCATTCACACAACCATCCTATCTTCACCTGCAAAGATCTGAATCCGTTTCATGCCTGATGGCTCTCCCACTAGCTGACAGAGGCCTGAGCCCCTGCTATGCTTGAGGAATGAAAACTCCAGGGACCAGAGGAGCACAGGACTGTGCCAAGAGCACAGGTGGCAGAATGGGATACAGAGTTCAGAAAGATGACTATCTGCGAAGATGGCCTGATGACGTTCCCCAGTTCCAGGGTTAACTCTCGGGCAAGTCCCAGCATGCGGGCTCTGCTGTGTGTGACCAGCCTGTGTCTGGGATGGTGGCCAGAGCTGCTGGGGCAGATCACCAGGGTCCAAGGGCTGGAGCACCCTCCAGCATGCTTCAGACAATGGACCACTTTTGCAAAATCCAATCCACACCAGGGAGTTCTCTCTGCTCACCAGGCAGGCTGCAGGGAAATCCTGAACAAACGTTTGGAGTGCTGCACTGAGACCAGCCCCGAGAGGAAATTAAATGCTAACCACAGGCACCTTGAGGGAGAAGAGACCTCAGAGTCAAGGGGCCACCCCACAGACATCAAAACAGCGGCCTGGAGAGCCCAAAGGGATGGCTCAGAGGCACACAACAGCTAGTTAGTGGGGAAATGCACTAAAAAGATGTAGCCTAGGACTGGCAAGTTTCCCCGGAGAGAACCTCCTCTCATTCCCACAGGGATCCTCACCCCACATCACCATCATACGTGAAAATGCGCACGTTCTCCAGAGGGTCTCTGACCTAACAATCTCCTCCTAGAAACATTCTACAGGCCTGGTCACAGGGCAGCAAAGCATATACAAGATGATTCAACTGCAGCACTTGGTGTTACAGCTAAGACTAGAAAGCACTTCCGTGTCCACAAACTGGGAGTTGGCCTGAACATACAGTGGGATACAGCCATGAAGAAGAACAAATCACCTTGAGACAAACTGACGTGTGATAATCTCCAAGCTTCTGGGTCAGGTTAAACAGCATGAAAATACCAATGACGCTCTCCACAGAACTAAACAAATTACAATTTTAAAATCTGTATAGGAACACAAAGACCCTGAATAGCCAAAACAATCTTGAGAAAGAAGAACAGAGCTGGAGGAATCACACTCTCTGACTTCAGACTATATTATTTAATACAAAGCTACACTCATCACAACACTTTGGTACTGGCATAAAAACAAGACACGAAGATCAATGCAACAAGACAGAGAGCCCAAAAATAAACCCACACACTTATGGTCGATCTATGACAAAGGAGGCAAGAATATACAATGGAGAAAAGACAGTCTCTTCAATAAGCGGTACTGGGAAAACTGCACAGCTACATGTAGAATAAAATTAGAACATTCTCTAACATCATGTACAAAAAAGCAATGCATGTCTAGCACCAATAATAGACCAAAAGACACAGCCCAAAAAAGATGGGTTGGTTTGGGTTAGCTTGGTTTTTTTCGGGGTTTTTTTTTTTCTTCTCCTCCATTTTGTTTGGGTTTTTTGTTTCTTTTTGAAAAAGATGTTTTCATATATATTCATATTTACATAAGCCTAAAATACTCCTAGTTGAACACAGAAGCGTAAGTTCTTAATGGGGACCGGAGGTTGCCTCAGGGGAGGAGAATCTGCAAGGAGTGGACGCAGGACTTCTTTCTTCTTTCCGCTGTGTATCCTGCTGTACTTGACCATGTTCCTGAACTACTTTAACAAAATAAGGAAAAATAAAAAGGAAGTATTTAGAAGGTACAGTGTCATATTTAAAAAAAAAAAAAAAAAACAGTAGGTGCAAACCAAAGCCAGTAATGAGCAAATGACAGAGGCCTGACTCAGGATAAAAAATATGACCAGATGTACAAGCTTAGGGTTGATCCGTGCGGGCCTACAGACCCCAGGAAGGAGCTTGAAATTTGTTCTGTGTGCATCTAATAAATCCAAATAACCCCATTTATGTATCAGAGGACAGGTGTTTAACAAAACCATTTTGGGGGCTCAAAGGAGATGTGTCCCAGGAGAAACGGTACCCAGGCCAGGCAAAACTGAAAGCCACTGGGCCAAGGTGCTGCTTCTGTACGTATTGTTCCCTTAGTGCACAAAGTTTGAAGGAGGAGAGCACTGGAGCAAAGTCAGGCCAGTGGAAAGCTAGGACAATGTTTGGGGAAAAAACAAATAACCACTGACTCCTGAACAACAGGGGTTGAGCCCGCAGCCACCACCACAGCTGAAAATCCACATACTGCTATCTCTGCCTCAAAAACAAAGGAATGGGTAAAGGACTCACCAAAAAGCAGGAAGCTGAAGCAATCTGGATAGAATCAGGACTCAAGCCCTGGTTTTTTGTGATTCCACATACTGTGATCTGTAATTGAACACAAACTTTTCCCCTCACTTAAAAATTGGTAAAATGAAAATGCGTGCGTGCTCACTCAGTTGCGTCCGACTCTTTGTGACCCCCATGGACTGCAGCCTGCCAGGCTCCTCTGTCCATGGGATTTCCCAGGCAAGAAAATTGGAGTGCGTCGCCATTTCCTACTCCGGGGGATCTTCCTGACCCAGGGATTCAACCTGTGTGGCCTGCATTGGCAGGCTGATTCTTTATCACTGAGCCACCCGGGAAGCCCAAAATGAAAAGACAAGTATTCTATGTATTGAAAAAAAATCCACGTGTAAGTGGATCAGAGTAGATTCAACACGTGTTCTTCCAGAGTCAAGTTTAGTGTATCGATGTTTCTCAATGGAGTACTAGTGGATTTTGGAAAGGATGGCCCCTCCTCATTGCAAGGACAACCCCAGCCCCCTCATACCCACTGCCATTGATGGTTCCAAACACTGTGACAAACAAAAGCACCCCAAATACTTCCTGAACCCTCCCAGGAGTGGTACCAGCCTCCTGGAGCACCTCAGAGCTAGAGTATGGGGCACAATGAATGGAACCCACAGCCCAGCCCACGCCTGGTCAACCTCTGGGGCCAGAAATGGCTCCAGCTCCTCCCTGGGCCATCTAAATCATCCGCCTGTGGCTGAGATCTCCTAGGACAATGGTTCCCCATCCAAGTGTTGTCCCCACACTAGCCGCAGCATCACCTATGAATTTGCCGGAAATGCATGTTCTCAGGCTCCATGTCAGATCTACAGAATCAGAAACTGGAGCAAGGCCCAGCAATCTGGGGTATAAGCAGGCTTCTGGAGGATTACGGAGAAGGCTAATTTGAGATGCTCTCGCCTGTGTGTTTAGGAGACAGAGTCTGAGTTCTCCAGTCTCAGGAATTGCCTTGCCTTCCTCATCACCATCTAGAGGGTTGGTTCAGGACCCCAGGAAACAGAAGCCAGGAATGAGGCAAGGAGAAAGAATTGAAACAGCTGAACAACTCTGCCTCCTTCTCAGGGCCTCGGGGACACATCTGTAAAATGGGAGGAAAGGTAAGGAAAGGGACCAGACCAGTTCTTACCCGGAGTCCATGAAAGTGCCTCAAGGCCCCATGAGCTGCCTGCCACAGTTCTATACGTGGATGCAACTTCCTGAGAAAGGGGGCCTGAGCCTATTTCACCTTTTTAAAGGTGAATCGACTCTAAAGATCAAAAAGCTACAGGACCAGAGGATCCTAAAGTCTTTTAACTTTGAAATTCTTTAATGATACATGAAAGAGCAGGATGGGGAGGGAGTCACTAGAAATGAATATACTCATAAGCCATTGAGAGTGGAGGAAACAGTTTTCCCCAAGGCCACCGGGAAATAAAAGGGCAGGAGGGTCTAACTCAGTGAGAGGAGGGGGTCTGACCCAAGGCTGCCCACACCCAAGAGGATCCTCAACCTTCTAGTCTGAGCAAAACAGAAGAAAATCCCCAATTCTGTTCCCGGTTACACATACAGCAACTTGCTCCGGAGTTAAGGTGAGTATCTGTACAGTGGCTGTATCCAAGAGGATACAAGAAATTTAATAGAATCCAAACAACAGACACATCTGTCAACAGCAGAGGCTCTCACTGAAGCCTCTTAGGGAGAAAAACTGAAAAATGCCTGTTGGATTCAGGGTCCTTCTGAGATACGAGACAGCAGGCTGGCAGCATTCTGACTACCAGCCTATCCACTCCAGTGGAGGCCAGGCCTCTGCTGGTGATAGAATGGTGGGTGGGAACCTTGCTGTAGTCATGGTAACAAAGCTGCCTTGAAGACCATTTCCAGAAAGCTGAGTCAAAGGTTTTTTTTTTTTTTTCCCTTTATGATGATTTAATTCTGACAGGGACATATTTCTAAATGCATTTCATGTATAAATTTGGAACGATGATGACACACACCCACTGTGCACCGAATCACCAGGGAAATGGTTCACCCTTGATCTGAGAGACCTTCCTGGCCAAGTGGCAGGACCTGGGATGCTCTGGGCCTGGCCCACACCCACTCCCCCAAAGTCAGTCTGGTTCTGAAGGAGTTAACATGGGCAAGAGAGCAGAGCAGAGAAGAAAAGGCCAGGAGCTGTGACTCAGGAAAACAGCTTGGCATGGAGCAGGAAGCAGAATTTCCCCTCCTGTGACATTTCGCTGAAATCTTAATAATATGGCAAGTCTCCTGGGTATTAGGAGCCAGGCTTGTGATGCCATCCTCCCCGAACCCGTGTCTTGTGAAAGGCCAGAAATAATCCCACTCAGCCCTTCCTAGATGTCCCTTGACACAAGGGACGCCCTCCTCCCAGATAACGCACCCACAGGTAGCAACAGCTAAGATGCGCTTGTATTGCACACAATGCACCAAGCCCTGTTCAAAATGCCTCCCGTGTCCTTCCCTCTAAGTCACCGGCCCAAGAGCACACAAGCGGCCAGGCTGGGATTCAAGCCCAGGCAGCAGAACTCCAAGGCCCACGGGTTGGGCCTCACCCCAGGGAGAGAGGCTTGCCTCAGGTCTGTTGCCCGAAAACGTCCTAATTCAGGGTCTTTGCGTTCAACAGCACACACTCCTTTTGCTCTGATCACACAGAATGTGGGGGTTGCGGTGCTCCAGGAACCAGAAGGAAGATGGAAAATTGTGACCGTGTCACTTGCAACGATGCACAATACTGAAGCACATCCCACCTCCCAACCCTCACAGGTGGCACCACAGCCTGGCTGGCATCACAAAACAGGCCAGTGGGGAGTGGCGCTCCACAGCCATCTCCCTTCCCCCAACACTCCTCCCCAGTGTCCATCCATCCATCCATCCAGGCACCCCTGCCCCCACCCACATCCGGCACCTGAGTCACAGCTCCCCCGCCCTTCTCCAGAGTCCAGGAAATGACACACCAATTACAGGGAATTGTCTCCTCCAGAGAGGGAAGGGGCCCCAGCCGAAGGCCAGGCGCTTCCTGGGGAGGACCAGCCCAGTAGTGTGTTTTTATGGGTGTTAAATTTCCCTGATGCTGTCAATGGCGGGGCGGCCGGCGGGGGCTGAATGAAACAGGCCTGGACCAGCACCGAAGGCCACAGAGGTGGGGTGACCCACCATCAGCTGGCTGGAGATGGACAGTCTCAGGCAAACCCGTACAAGCTGGTCACCCTACACTGAAGTCAGGCTGGGCGGCACAGGATACAGGGCGGTCAGGACACGTGAGAGTGCAGCGTGGCTCTAAGCAAGTTCCTTAACCTCTCTGTGCCTCCACGCTTCCTTCCGGCAGATGGAGATGGCGGTACCCCACGGAGTAATCCACAGATTAAACAGAGTTAATTCATGA
Source organism: Bos indicus x Bos taurus (assembly GCF_003369695.1). NCBI lineage: Eukaryota > Metazoa > Chordata > Mammalia > Artiodactyla > Bovidae > Bos > Bos indicus x Bos taurus. The sequence goes on along the minus strand of NC_040088.1, from coordinate 7,608,571 downwards.
GATACTCTTGGTAAGACAGAGAGGAAGCACTGGATAAACAGTAGCTAGTTCTTTTAAAAAGCAACACACATCCCCCTTCTTTCTCATCTTCCTCCTCTTCCATCCTTCTCCAAAAACAGAGTCGATTTCTCCGAGAAAGCATGCTAAATCAAGGCCACAAATTCTGTTACGGAAATACCAGCCTATATAGAAGGAGCCCAGGACGTGATGTCTCCACGTCCATCAGATCGTACAGAGTCCAGGTTTCCCCCTGCCACAGCGAAGGCAGGGGCAGGGGCAGACCGGAGGCCTGCGGAGGTTCAACCACGAAAGCAGGCGCCATGGCTGCCAGCCTTCATCGTGGCCTCCTTCCAGCATGACCACAGGCCGCTTTTTACCAGGAGCAGCAGAGCCCAGCGCGGCTCATCCTTTCCAAGCCTTTCCCAAAGACGCAGAGCAGGTACCCTGACAGACCTCCCTCCCCAGGAATCCTTCAGGCCCTCTCCAGCCAGTCATTACATCATAATGAAACAAAAGCCCGGAATTTCCTCCAGGCCCGGAGCAGAAAAGGAGAGGAATCTAGAGCAAAACGTGGGGGCAGGGAGGGGACAACGGTTCTCTTGCCACGGACCAGGTCCCAGCCACGAGGAACGAGTGAGTGACCGAAACGCTCAGGTGAACAGTCTGCGGACCAGGGACCCACAAAATCTGGAAGACACGGCCGCGACCTGGGCCTCCCAGGGAAAGGCCACCCTGGCCTAAGCCGGGCTCCTTTAAAGGTCTCCCGCATGTGACTGAACTTCCAGATCAGGGAAAGAAGGGCTGGAATGCAGATGAGGAAACGGGTCGTTCTCAACTTGGGGGACACGTCACTGGACCAGAATCTGGGTACCTCGGAGATCCAAGCGAGCGAGGGGCAGATAACCCTGCGAACGGGGCGCTTACCTGCCATTGAGAAAGCTCTGCCGTTCGGAGGGCCTAGCCTCTCTTTAAAAGAGAACAGAGGCTCACACACGGCACACATTCCTGCTTCCGGATGCTCAGCGGCCTCTCCCAGGGGGAGGAGGAAGCGGCAGGGCCGGCAGGCTAAGAGTCACTGCTTCCCAGGCCGGCCGGCGGGGCCGGGACAGCCTCGCCTCCCTGCAATCAGACAGCCCGAGGCCCACGACAGGCCTCTGTGTCCCCCAAGCTTGCAGGCTCTCATTTATCACCCTCAGCAGACAGCGGCTCGGCTGAGCTGAAAATCTTCAGTGCCAGCACCAGAGAGCCATTTATTTCGCTGATGTGAATAAACACAACAAATTGCATGGTTCTACTTGGCCCGACTGAGAATATCAGAAGGGAGGTGGGGGTGGGGGAAATGAAAGTTGGGGTGGCTTGCATTTTGAAGGTGGGTTTTTTTTTTTTCAATAATTGTTTCCAATTTAGTTCTGATGCGCCTCTCCCAGAAATGAGAAAACCATCTTCCCACTGTACAGACTCAGTCTCCCTCTCCCCCACCCTCCTCCCTTTCCACCTCCCTCTTTCTCCTCTCTCTCCCCCACCCAATAATGCAGAAGTGGTGATTAATGGGCACATTCATATGTAAAAGATGAACTTCCAAACTCTCACGGCCAGACAGAGAGAAGGCTTCCAACAAGGGAAGGAGAAGAGGCTGATTTACAAATGAATTCCCTGTTTAGCCTTCAATATCTAGAGGCAATGGAAACCAAGTAGCCCTTTCTCCTTCCCCCACCCCGCCTCCCCCAATCCCAGCTGGGATGAAGCCTCTGGAAAAAACGACAACATCTCAACAGGAATTTCCTGGTTCCCGAATGCCAAGCTCTTTCAGGCTTTACAGAGCGAAGGCAGGGCCCAACTCCCTAAGAAAAAAAACCGCTGTGCCCCACCCACCCCCCTCAGCAGGTCTAGGCCCAGAAGGCTGGCAATCCAACGCGTGTACACAGACGAGGCCTTTAAAGACCCGCCAGACTGCCACAGAGAAAATGTGGAGGAACCAGTCGCCCCCAGCCTTTACAGCGCAGCTGGCCGAGGAGCAAGGTCACAGGAGTTGGTCCCGGTGCCCCAAGCCCGTGTGCATTATTTATCCGGGCGGCAGGGACTCGGCTCAGGTTCTGGAAAGCTCAGGTGCTGGTGGGTGGCTTTCAAACTGCAATGGGGAATTGCAGCATCAGAAGGCCAGTTCGGAAACAAAAAGACTGCCAGCCGCCAGCTGAAGTAGCAAAGTGGGCTGGAAACGAAAGGGGCCACAGGGAAGGGGGTGGGCAGATGAAGGAAGAGGTGCTGCCCCCGGTGGTAACCAGGCAACGTTCCCCACCCACCCTGGGCGGGGTCTGGCCTCTCTATAAGTCGCCTTAATGAAGACAAAGAAAATTCTCTAGAAGACACCAGAGAAGAAGGGACAGGCCCTCTAGTCACCTCATTGCCTCTTTTCTTTTTTTTTTGGAGGAAGCAAAGATGTTAGGCCCAGAATGTCACTCAAATTACCCCGGTCAAAAGGACGCCCTAACATCACCCGGATATGGAGGCCCCCAGGCTTAAGTGTGTACAGAAGCATGGATTAGCACAGCCCCTGCAACACGCCGTAAGAGGAAAGTCAAAGATGGGCAGTAACTCCAATGTCATCCATAGGGGACTGACGCGCCGTCATGAAATAGGGAAGGAAGCACGTCTTTGTGTACTGGCGTGGGGCAAAATCCAAATGCAAAAAGGCCAGAAATAGAACCTGGCTGAAAGAAATAGGAGCTGCATGGGCTCCGGGTTTGCAAAGGCCTGGAGGAACACCCAGGAACATCAGCCAGCACGGAACTCCTCTTTGAATGCTTTCTGATCCCAGTCACGTATTTAACTATTTAAGGTATTTTTAAATGGCCATGGGGAGAAATGGATGAGAACAAGATTTATGGGGCTCCCAGTACATGCCAGGGACCACGTCTGCACCCCACCCCCCGCACGCAGGAGGAATTCAGAACATCTCCCACACCCCACCACCCTCTCCCTACCCTGGCATTAATGAGGAGCTGCTCTTAAGGGGCTCAGGTGTCTGAAACAGTGAAAAACTGGTTCTCAACCCGTTCCCCTCAGGGGACACTTGGCAATGTCTGGAGACACTTCTGGCTGTCACAACCAGGCAAAGAGGGGGTTGCTACCTGGACTCTGCGTCCAGGGGTGCTGCTCAACAGCCCACCGTGCTCAGCTCAACTCCCATCCCAGTGAATGATGGGGAACAGGACATGTCAATAGCCCCCGATGTTGAGAAAATCCCTGGCAGTAAAGAAACTTCCAGGGAGTTGCCAGGCAGGTCTAACTCTGTGTCAATACACCACCCACGAAGGTTTCTGCAGCCATGAAGAAGGAAAATGATGCCTTATGTTTCACCTGGCGGCCCTGACTTCAGATTTCAAAGAGAAGAAAACAATGGGATCAGTCAGTCAACAGAGAGTCACTGAGAAACTCCTAGACATCTGGGCTCCCTGAGAAACCACCCAGGGAAGGGCCCTGCCCCACTGGGAGGACAGCCAGAGACAAACCGTACTAACAGCTCCCGACACAAGTGTGAACCGACTGACTCCCCACTGCAGCTCTAGGAGGCAGTGGGGCCAGAGACTCCCCCGTTTTACTGATGAGGAAACTGTGGCCCAGAGAAAAGCAAGCCCGTGAGGAAGTGACTAATAAATAATGGATACAGAATATATTCCACCTAGAAATACTGAATGAGAAACTGATTGCAGATGGACAAAAAGCTGAGCAGGACAAATACTGGGAATTTGTGAATAACACACTGGGGAGAGAGTATAACCAGGACAGGATCTCTGCGCTTTCTTTCTCAAACTTGGCTTGTGTGAGTCACAGCTGATATTTATTAAGAAGCTACTTTACAAATCCTCCCCCAGATCCCATGAGGTAAGGATGGTTTTTGTTTGGACTTTCTGCTTTGGTTCTTGGCCGTACCACATGGCGTTTGGAACTTCCCCGACCAGGGATCAAACCTGTGCCCTGCAGTTAAAGCACAGAATCTTAAACCAACGGAGTACGAGCAAAGTTCAACGATGATGGTTTTGTACCCATTTCATCGATGAGAGGTGAAATCACCTGTGCCTTAAGGCACGCAGGTCAAAGCAGCAGACTGGGGCTCCATCATAGCTGGGTCCCACTCCAAAGACAACACCCCCTCCCCCAAATCAGTCAGCTGACTTTCCTGAAGTCCAGGGTGCCACCTTGTAATTCTCTATCACTACGGGCATGTTTACCAGGGGGGATTCCCTGCTAGCTCAGCTAGTAAAAAAAAATCCGCCTGCAATGCAGGTGACCCCGGTTCGATTTCTGGGTCAGAAAGATCCCCTAGAGAAGGGAATGGTTTCCCACTCCAGTATTTTGGCCTGGAAAATTCCATGGGCTATCACAAAGAGTCAGACACAACTGAGCGACTTTCACACACAAGGGCATGTTTGGTGCCAGCCAACGTCAACACAACAGTTGTTCAGCACGTGGACTTTGGAGCCACACCCCACCAGGTCTAAATCCGAGCCCTTTCACCAAGTCCTTCGGCAAGTGACTTAACCTCTGTGCCTAGTCAACCCAGCTGTTAACTGTTAAAGACTCTTCCTTCAAGGACTGTTAGGAATAAAAGAGGTCTTGTGAGCACAGTGAACAGCTCAAAACACCACCAGTTATTACTGGTAGGTAACCTCGGTGCCAGAGCAAAGACATAAACCCAGAAATTTCAAACCAGTTTCCCCCAATCATTTTGCCTCTTCACCTTGATTTGCCCCCCAATGAGGCCTTCCCAGCCTGTTCCTAAAAAGGGTTCACTGATGGGAAATACCAGACTTTCATAGTAAGTCCTCCCAGGCTGGCACAAGTTCAACCAAGCCAGCTTCAAATCTCCTCAGGGCTCAGGATTTCCTCCCAGATCAAAGAAGAAGCACCAGGTTGGTGGCCCACAGACCCAGCCCGGCCGTGACCTTCCACCCTAGGATGCCTCCTAACGCCCTCTCCTCCCTACTCAAGTGAGACTCAGGAAGCCTGGGAGAGCGCTGGCCTCAGAATCCTAGTAATCCTCAACATGCGTGAAGAATGCCAGACCTGGCAGGGTTAGGATGGAGGCATGGAAGTGCCTACGTGGTGTCTGGCACACAGCAAGTGCTCTGCAGAGAGCTGTTCCTCCCCTGCCCACCCTCCTCCTGCCGGTTCCCGTTTGGCCCGCCCTTCACAGTGGCCACCATCTTGATCCCAGCCCTGGGACTATTCACTTGCCCTTGCCAGCAGCCTTCTTCAAACCTAAAGGAAATAAGCCGTCCCCTACTTAAAACCCACTGCCAAGGGGCTTCCTGCAGACGCCCAGCATCTTATCAGGACTCACCACGCCCGCAGGGATCGGCCATGCCCATCTTTTACCCACCTTTCTTTTACTCAATGATAACCACAAACAGCTTATTTTATGGCTCAGCTGGTAAAGAATCTGCCTGCAATGCGGGAGACCTGGGTTCGATCCCTGGGTTGGGAAGATCCCCTGGAGGAGGGAAAGGCTACCCCACTCCAGAATTCTGGCCTGGAGGGTCGCAAAGAGGCGGACACAACTGAGCAACTTTCACTTTTAACCACAAACAGCCCCGAAGGAGCCATCTCATTTGTCCTGGCTGATTCTTCCACCTGGCACGTTCTATGCCCAATCTTCCCATAGTTGGCAACTTCTACTTTTGACCTCAATAGTCACCTCCCCAGAGAAGCCTTCCCTTACCAACCCAGTCTCCGTGGCTTCTTCTATCATCTTAAAATAGTTTCCGCCCCCACAGCCCGCCCCTTCACTGAAGTCATCTCTAGCTGGAAATTATCAAAACATTCTCTTTTTTACTGATTCGCTAGCTTATTGTGTCTCCTCCAGAATGAGAACTCAATCTCAGTTTTTCTGTGTTTCTTTGCTGTAGCTCAATGACTGACACCCAATGTGGCTCAGAGGCAGTCCCCAAACACACTGGACCAGCTAAATGAAGTGTGATCACAGCAAACTCCAGTTTTTCTTCCCAGGTCTAAGCATTTGTCCCGGGAAACCAAGATGGCCAGAGGGTCTTGGTGAAGCGGGCAGGGAGGATTACACAAAAGGGAGCCTGGCCATTCCAGGGTCTGAAAGAAACTGAAGGAGGAAATTCCCTTTTCAACAGGTACTCCGCTATTCTCACTTCTGGCCTAAAGAGCCCATTTTCCCCAAAGGAGGAGATTAAGTGAGGATTTATATCTTGAACGTGATGGGGCCTAGCAGCTAAATGCAATTACAGAGAAACCAAAGGCGGAAAACTCAGAAGGGTTTTCTCTGGCCACTCATTTCCTAACTCCCTCCATTCTTCTTGGGGAGAGCTATTGTTTCAGAAAGATTTAGTGTTAGAAAAGAATGACTTTCTCCAGGGAAAACACACTCCCAACTGGGAGACTCCCCACTGTGATGATTGTTTACCACACCTCTTAACCCAGATTCTTCTCCCTTTTTCTTATCAGACCTTTTTAAGGCCACCGAGGTTCTCTTTTCCATGCCTCCCTGAAGGCTTGCCTGGACTGTCCAGCATGGGCCTGCAAGACGAAAAAAGGGGCCCATCGCATGGGCACTCATCCATGGGAAGCCAGCAAGATGGGCTCGGCCTCAAAAAGGGGAGAGTAAAAGATGACTTCTCAAGTTCATCTTCCCTCCATCCCACTCAACAGGCATGCGACAAGAGAAATTAACTCTGCTCTCTTCTGTCTCCATCTTTGTTTCCCTGGGCTTCTCAGATAAAAGCATTTTCACCCGGCTTGAGGGGAGTCTCAATTTGAAAGATATTTGTCAAGTAACTCTCAGCAACTACTAATATGTCTGGTCTCAACCCAAGAAAGAGCAGCCTGGTTTAAAAGATGGTCCCCATGTTCCTGTGTGGGTATGGGCGGTTACTAGAGGCTGGTTAAGAAGGTGAAGGGCAAAACCAGGTCAGTCTTACTAGGAAGAGGGCCCAAGTGACAGCTGATGAGATGAGCCAGTGATCTAGAAGAGAAGCAATGGCCAGGAAATCATCTAAGCAAACTGACAGCCCTGGCCTGGGTGGGAGATGGCCCCACGGAAGGATTCCAGACTGCATTCAGCCCACCCCTCACAACTGTGTGATTCTTTAGTTGCTGATATTTAGAAATTGGGAAAAACTGATCTAGAAATCCAGATTACTAGCTCCTCTTTAAAAAAAGAAAATTAAGATCCAGCCACAAAAAGTCCCCATTTCCACATGGTACGATCCTCCAGGCTGCTTCCCCTACCCTTAGGATGGAACATGAAATTCCCCATTTGCCAAGGTTTCCATCATTCTTAACTGTCAAGATAATTAATCGTAACCTTGAAAATCCCTTCAAGGCAGAGCAGAGAAGGGCAAAGCAGGTAAATAGTAGGATAAGAGATAAAGGATGCTTTGCTAAAATGGCTAAGATCGAGACAATGCAAACCCAACGTGGTATACCTTTGTTTGTATTTTTCTAAGAGGAAGACAAAGGACAGATGAAAACATATCAAACCGTCAACTAGGTTACCTGGCAGAGGATTTCTGAGCTTTTTCTTTGTATACTTCAGCTTGTTGCCAGGAGATGAACTGACTTTATCATTTGAAAAAAATTCAGGGACTTGCCTGGAAGTGCAGTGGTTAAGACTCAGGTCTCCACTACAGTGGGTGCGGGTTCATCCCTGATCTAGGAATTAACATCCCACGTGCTGCAAGGTGTGCTCAAAAAAAAAGATTAAAAAAAAGAGAAGAAAATCCAGGGCTTCCCTGGTAGTTCAGTGGTAAAGAATCCGCCTGCCAATGTGGGAGACACAGGTTCAATCCCTGCTCTGGGAGAATCCCACAAGCCACGGAGCAGCTAAGCCCATGCACAGCTATGAAGTCTGTGCTGTACAGCCTGGGACCTGCAGCTACTGAAGTCTGTGCATCTTAGAGCCCATGCTTCGCAACAAGAGAAGCCAACGCTCCACAGCGAGAAAGTAGCCCCTGCTCTCTGCAACCAGAGAGCAGCCTGCGCAGCAACAAAGACCCAGCTCAGCCAAAAGTAAATAAATAAAAATTTCTTTTTTAAAAAAAGCAAAGAAAATCCAATCAACCACTTTATTCCCTTAGTTTCTATTTCTTGCAAGAGAGTCTTCATTCAAAAAGCATTTATTGAGCAGCTACTACAAATCACTGGTTTAGTCACTAAGTCATGTCCAACTCTTGTGACCCCATGCACTGTAGCCCGCCAGGCTCGTCTGTCCGTGGGATTCTCCAGGCAAGAATACTGGAGTGGGTTGCCATTTCCTTCTCCAGGGGATCTTCCCCACCGAGGAATTGAACCCAGGTCTCCCGCATTGCAGGCAGATTCTTTACTGACTGAGCCACGAGGGAAGCCAGGACTAGAAATCGCTAGCCCACATTAAAGAGGTAAGAAGACCTGGTCCCTGTTATCAGTTCAGGAGGAGACACAACGGGAAAAGAATGCAACAACAGAGGCTGAAGGCTGGGGAGACGGGGGCCCAGCACATCCTGGATTCTTTTTCCCCCAGCCAGTGCACCAAGATGCCAAAGAGCCTGGCAGAAAGGCAGTTCAGAGGGGCCTGGATAGCAAATACCAGTTGAGAAGATGGGAAGATAGCTGTGTTCTTTTCTTTGCGGATCTTTTCAAAAAACAGCAAGCCCAGGAGAATCTAATCAAGGGAAATTTAAGACACTGATAAAATTATTTTTTTAGCATGTTCTGTGCTGAGCCAATCCGTAGCTAGATGTTTCCACCTACTACATCCAGCACGACATGTTAATGTATGGAGAGTTGTAATGCAGTGCCATCCAACAGAACTTTCTACGGTGATGGCAACATTCCGTATCTGGGCTATCTACATATCTGGACAGCCTCTAGCCACGTGTGGTTACTGGGCACTTGCAATGTGCCTAGTCCAACTGAAAAAGGAATTTTTATTTCAATTAATATAAACTGAAACAGCCTCAGAGTAGCTACCTAATCAGACAAGCCTCACTTTAGAAGCTCAAGCTGGTTTTAGAAAAGGCAGAGGAACCAGAGATCAAATTGCCAACATCCGCTGGATCATGGAAAAAGCAAGAGAGTTCCAGAAAAACATCTATTTCTGCTTTATTGACTATGCCAAAGCCTTTGACTGTGTGGATCACAATAAACTGTGGAAAATTCTGAAAGAGATGGGAATACCAGACCACCTGATCTGCCTCTTGAGAAATTTGTATGCAGGTTAGGAAGCAACAGTTAGAACTGGACATGGAACAACAGACTGGTTCCAAATAGGAAAAGGAGTTCATCAAGGCTATATATTGTCACCCTGTTTATTTAACTTATATGCAGAGTACATCATGAGAAACGCTGGACTGGAAGAAACACAAGCTGGAATCAAGATTGCCGGGAGAAATATCAATAACCTCAGATGTGCAGATGACACCACCCTTATGGCAGAAAGTGAAGAGGAACTCAAAAGCCTCTTGATGAAGGTGAAAGTGGAGAGTGAAAAAGTTGGCTTAAAGCTCAACATTCAGAAAACGAAGATCATGGCATCCGGTCCCATCACTTCATGGGAAATAGATGGGGAAACAGTGGAAACAGTGGCTGACTTTATTTTTCTGGGCTCCAAAATCACTGCAGATGGTGACTGCAGCCATGAAATTAAAAGACACTTTCTCCTTGAAAGGAAAGTTATGACCAACCTAGATAGCATATTCAAAAGCAGAGACATTACTTTGCCAACAAAGGTTCGTCTAGTCAAGGCTATGGTTTTTCCTATGGTCATGTATGGATGTGAGAGTTGGACTGTGAAGAAAGCTGAGCACCGAAGAATTGATGCTTTTGAACTGTGGTGTTGGAGACTCTTGAGAGTCCCTTGGACTGCAAGGAGATCCAACCAGTCCATTCTGAAGGAGATCAGTCCTGGGATTTCTTTGGAAGGAATGATGCTAAAGCTGAAACTCCAGTACTCTGGCCACCTCATGCGAAGAATTGACTCATTGGAAAAGACTCTGATGCTGGGAGGGATTGGGGGCAGGCGGAAAAGGGGACGACAGAGGATGAGATGGCTGGATGGCATCACCGACTCGATGGACGTGAGTTTGAGTGAACTCCGGGAGTTGGTGATGGACAGGGAGGCCTGGTGTGCTGCGATTCATGGGGTCGCAGAGAGTCGGACACGACTGATGTGATCTGATCTGATCTGATACAACAGACAAGGGAGGAAGTTCAGCAGGCAAGCGGGATCCTTCAGAATCCTCCACCCATGCTTAAGGGAAGAATCTGGTAGTAGCCTTCAAAGCAAAATGATTTGGGGGCTAGAAGTGTTTGTGGACTTGCCACCTTCAGCCTAGGTTGGAAATTTCTCAAACCTTCAGGATGTGTGAGAAAGTCTGATCTGAGCAGATTACCATCCTGTCCTTTTCCTGGCCAATTTAGGGTACTTTCCAGGGTGATTTCTTTTTTCTTCACCACGCTTGCAGCTTGCAGGATCTTAGTTCCCTGACCTTGGATCGAACTTGTACCCTCGGGTAGTGAAACCATGAAATCCAAACCACTCGACAGACTGCTAGGGAATTTCCCCCGGGAAGGTTCCACAAGAGGGGAGCCTGGGTCCCCGAGGACGTGGAGAAGACAGGTCCCCAGGGAGAGCAGCCTGGAAGGATGAACAAAGGTACGACCCGGTGAGGAGTAGGAGGGAGCCGGCAGGCACTCAGGTTGGACAGGCTGAATAGGAGGGGCAAGTTCTGCAGGGACACTGACCAGAGTCCCAGAAAACACAGATGGAGCAGGGCCTTGAATCTCGACTCAGGACTGGGGTCATCTTCTGGAGCCACCAGCAGCCCAAATCAGGCAAGCAAGACAATCGCACTTGTGTTTGGAAAAGGGCCCATTACAAGTGGGCTTAATACCTGGGGAAGGAAAGAAATCAGAGGGAAGGGGGCCATTTCAAAGAGCCCCATATCCCTGGGGGGAAAGACAGATAAGCCACCGATCATTTCAGAGAGAGAAGAAATTTGAGCTTAGGTAATTATTTCCAGGCGCGGAAGATGCTGGAAACAAAGCCATCCACTCTAGCTGAAAGGCTGCTTTTACTTCCTTCTCCAGGAGTTCTATCCACCTGGTAGACAAAGTCAAGTCATTCACTCATTCATTCAAGAGATATATTTATTGTGCTCCATCTGGAACAAGTGGTGGTAAAACGGGCACCAGGGAAAATAAGATGCACAAAAACAAGAGGCAGGACCCACCCCCACCTGGAGCCGGAGCACCCAGGGCAGGTAGGATGTTGGGAGAAAAAAGAGCGGGGAGGACCTTCCTTCGGAGGATCTGAAAAGATCAGTGTGGCTGGAGTAGAGAGAAAGGGGCACACAGAGGCAGGAGGCTGGAAAGGCAGGCAAGGCTCACACACAAGGATATCAGGATTTTGCTCTTCATCCTAATACCAAGAAGCGAGCCCTTAAGACTTCAAAGCAGGAGGTGGTAGCTGAAAGAGAGGTTCCTTTTAGAAAGATCAGGAGGGTAGGGCAGATGAGAGATGGGAGCCCAATTAAAAGACTACTGCGGGGACTTTTCTGATGGTCCAGTGGCCAAGACACCCCACTTCCAATGCATGAGGTGCAAGCTTGGGGGAACTAAGAGCCCACATGCTGCTGGGTGAAGCCAAAAAAAAAAAAGACTAGTACAGTTCACTGGTGATAACCTGAAGAAGAGTGGTATGTACAATGTATTATTGTAAGAAAGCAACAAAAAAAAGGCAAAAGGATAGAAGAATCAAGGCTCAGTCCCATATCCTGGCCTAGCCAACTGGCAGAGTCCTGGCTTATTCACCATGGGAGAGAAGCAGGTGTTTTCTTGGGGGAGCAGGAGGGAAGGTAGACAGTGAAATCAGTTTGGGACATGTTGAGTTCGAGACGCCCATGAGCAACAGGTCGGGCAGTCAGGTAGGCAGCTAGCCCTCTGCATCGTAACTCAAGAAACATCTAGGCTGGAAGTAAGATATTCATGAGTCATAAAGCCACAGATGTGGGCGAGATCACCCAGGGAAAGAACGTGCTGGGTAAGATGAGGAACCAAGCTTTCAGCGACGCCGTGGTCGGGAGAAGAGGAGGAGCCAGGGAAATCAGAGGAAAAGCACAAGAAGAGGCAGGTTCCAGGAGAAGAATGATCAGCAGTGTCCACTGCCTCTGCTAGGTCAGGGCACGAAGTGCTGACACCACCCCCTGGAGTCTACAGGAAGCCCGGCGGGAACTGCTAACATGCAGCGTCTCGGTGGATGCCACCACGGAGCTGGCAGAACAAAGCAGGAAGTAAGGAAACCAAGACCTAAGTACTGACATTCCTTTTACCAAATTTGGCTATGGAGAGGCCAGAAAAAGGAGAAACACTAATAGGAAGGATGCAGGGTCAAGAAAGGGAATGTGGGAAAGACCTGCGCGTGTTCAAAACTCTGTACATTACTCAAAAGGCTAAACACAGAGCTACCCTATGACCCCGTAACCACACTCCGAGGTCTGCATCCAAGAGAAATGAAAACATACACCCACATAAAAACTCACCCACTAACGTTCACGGCTCCGTTCTTCATGACAGCCAAAAAAAAGAAACAACTCAAGTCCATCGACAGATAAACGGATAAACAGAATGTGACAACGGAATACTGTGGTGGAACATTATAAAGTCATAAAAAGGAGTCAAGGAGTGGGGTGAGGGGACTCCCTGGTGGTCCAGTGGCTGAGACTCTACGCGCCCAGCACAAGGGGCCGGGGTACAATCCCTGGGCCAGGGAACTAGATCCCACATGCTGCACCTAAGAAGTGCACATGCCACAAAGCTGCTTGCCACGACTAAGACTCAGCACAGCCTTAATATAAGCAAATAATTTTTTTAAGTGGTATGTGCTACAGCATGAATAAGCATAAGAACATTAATCTACAAGTAAGAAGTCAGACATGAACGTTCACACCCTAAATGATTCCATCTATACGAAATGATCCAGGTAAGCAAATCCAGAGAGGAAGAAAGCAGGTTAGTGGTTACCAGGAGCTGGGATAAATGGGCAACGAATGGGGAGTTACTGCTAACGGGTCAGGGAGTGTTTACTAGGGTGATGAAAATGTTCCAAAATAAGACTGTGGTGATTCACTGAACGAAGCTTCCCTGGTAGCTCAGCGGTAAAAGAATCCACCTGCCAATGCAGGAAATAAGGGTCTGATCCCTGGGTCGGGAAGGTCCCCTGGAGAAGGAAATGGCAACACACTCCAGTATTCCTGCCTGGGAAATCCCATGGACAGAGGAGCCTGGCGGGCCACAGTCCATGGGGTTGCAAAGAGTTGGACACGACTGAACAACTAAACAACAAGATGATCACTGAACAATTCTGTGACTGGATTAAAAAACATGTTGCTGGGAATTCCCTGGTGATCCAGTGGTTAGGACACTGTGTTTTCAGCACCAAAGGCACTGGTTCGATCCCTGGTTGGAGAACTAAAATCCCACATGCTGAGCAAATCAGCCAAACATAATACTAATACTTTAAAAATAAAAACCATGGTTCTGTTCCCTTTGAAACGCTGGCTCTCTGGGTTCCAGGAAAGCTGAAGGCAGGACAGAATTGCGCGGGGGAGCACCCCCACTCACCCCAACTCTGAGATGTGGGCTTGCCAAGCTTGCTCCCCTCAAGTTAATCATCAAAGGGCCTCCACCAATGGAGCAAAGTGAAATAACTACTCTTTGAAACTTTCAAGCAAAAAGAAAAAAAGTGCCAGGATCTCTAAAAGGCCTCAGACCTAGAATGTTAACTCCAGAGGCACTGGGAGGAGGAAAAAGGAGAGATGGTTCTTTTGAAACTAAGGTTGAAAATGGATCATTGTAGATCACAGTCTTCTGGAACAACAGCAGTCACATAAACACGTTAACGTAGGTCAGGCTTCAAAACTGGGGCAAACGCAAGGTTTTCCACGAGTGAACCACGGAGATAAACTGCACAGAAGGTGCTGACAGGATTCCATGAGCAGACTGCACCGAGGCTCTGCAGGCCAAGAGAAGGCAGGTTTCTCATTCAGAAAGCCGTATCCAACATTCTCAAGAGTTGCAGGATATTTTAGACCTTGTTGGGAGAGGAACAATCTGGTAGTTATCTAACTCGCAAATCAGCTCCTTCCACTGCACAGTACAAGGACGGTACTTCTCGGGCTGGAGGAAATGTGAAAGAGCCAAAACTGAGTTAAAAATACTGATGCTCATTTTTGAAAAGAAATATTCTCAGCACTTCAGCCTCGCACTGTGATTTAATGGGTGTTTACGGTTGTATTTTCTTAAAGTTTCCTTGGGGAGAAAAAAAAAGAATGGTACAAGGTCTCTGTCTGAGAGCCATCCTCATAAACAGTCCCTTTGTGAAACAAGCTTAATTTACATACAACAGTGAGAACGAGGATCCTGTACTAATTAAGGTCGGGCTGGTTAGCAAATTGCTGTAATTGTATATTCTCCAGCTTCCTGTCTTGGAAAACAGACTCATACCGAGGCAAATCTCAGCAAGAATGATACTGTTCAAGATTTTAATATCTTGGGCTTCCGTTGCATCTGTGCATGGTTTCCAAGTGACTCGTTCCCTTGCGCGGGTGACATTACACAGACATTTTTAAAAAATGGTTTCAGCTTCGGCAGCCTGGCATCCACACACCACAATCATACTGCAAAATGCACACAGAGCAGGATCAAGACGCAGGCAGCCCAAACGGCAGCCTTTGTACGGGGCCGTGAGCGCCCAGCGTCCATCACTTTCCAGACTTTAAGTCCCTGTCCTTGGAGGAGCCACACTCCTACGTCGTGTGGCTAAAATCCCGTACTGAACTGTGCTGTGTCCAGTCTCCTGCAGAGAATGCAAACCCACAACTCTCCCACCACTTGTGACCCTGAGATGTGTCCTGCTGGGTTCGTGCATGGTCTTTCAGAAACTGGGCTACACAGATCACGATTCTAAACCAGGCATTTTTACAGGAGGCGGGCGCGGAGGGGAATAAAATCCCAGCTGGTGACACCAAGTGAGACATATTCCTGTTCCTGCTTTGTTCAGCAATCAGATGGAGGCACCCTACCCCTTTAGGACAGATGGTCTCCCACCCACCAAAGGCCCCCAAACCCTGGATACCAGCTACATTCAGTGGTCCACCTGCTGTCCCCTGAGGACATCTCACCCGGGATCCTGGGGACTCATGACCAAGTACAAAGGTTTAAAATCAAAGATAAAACCTAACCTCTCTTCTCTACTTGGCCACTTCATTAATCCCTCTGAGCTTCAGTTTCCTGAACTATAAAATGGGAATAACAACACACCTGTAACACAGCATTATTAAGAGAATAAAATGAAGTAATCTACATCTAATACTTGATACCTAGGAAGTACTCAGGAAAACAGCAGCTAGGCAAACACACTTGGCACCTCGACGGTAGTTCCGAGTTTTGCTCTAGCATCTTTCAGCAGATCATTACCCCTGGACACAAATGTCAACCTGACATCTTGAAAGTGCGAAAGCTTTGTCTCCTGAGAACTAAAACGCTCCAGTAAATGCCAGGGCTGGCGTTATGGCAATGACTGGCTTGGGAATTATTCAGTTAATAAGTGAGTATGTGTCAGGGGGAAGAGGGTGCACAAATTGAAATTCACTTAGAGAATCTAAAAGGTCGTACAAACTAGACACAGGAACAGAATGAAAGAATTCTGAGCCAATTCCTGTTAGGATTTCTACGTTTCTCCACGACAGTTCAGGGTCTCCTCTCCACCCACAAGGAGGGCATGATGCTGCCAGTTTCCCAAGATGCCTGGTGGTCCTCATCCTCCTTTGAGGAATTATCTCTTCCCCAGTGAGGGCAACCCTGGGGGGTCCAAGTGTCTAGTACCAGCCCTTCCTTGAGCAAAGGGCAAAAAAAAGACACTAGGCAAGGGACTCTCCCTGCGGACTCTGTCCTATTGATCTGCAGAGACTGTACATTTAGCTTCACTGCCCAGAGCAGCCCTGGGCCTCCAGCCACTCCGCTGAGTCCATGAGGCAACTGACCACCTTCCAGTCCATCCCTTCCCTGCTCCAAAGAACCCGACCTGGCTTCTGCTGCTCACAACAAAAGAACCCCAATCGGACGGTATCAGGTAAGGGCTGAAGCATGAATTTCCCAAACCGTAAGAAAAGCAGGCTAGAGGAACAAGTATGTGTTCACGGAGCCCACAGCCTCACAAGGTTGATTTCGAATCATCGGGACTAAGAGAGATAAGCCTTCACTCCCGCCTTTGCAAGGGGGTCACATTCGGACCAGGCTAACTTTAGCTCTCAGAGCCCCAGCAACCCAGTATCATAACTCCAGGCCTTTCTTTGCATATGCAGCATCCTCACCTAACCCCAGAGGTTCTATCAGAAAGGCTCCCTAGACAGAGAAGCAGCCAGTCAGTCACCTGGCCATCCGATGACCCTGGAGGGTGGGAGCTCGGCTCCACACAAGGAAAGCCGTCCAAGGCAGTCCCTGGGGAGAGTGGAAGGTCTCCCTAGAAACCAGGTACCCCTTCCCCTCCGGATTCCCCACCAGAACAGAGGCTCCAAAGGTCCTGAGAAAATCAGTCCAAATGTCTCAGAGGATAGGATGCCTGTCCTGAGCATACCCGCTGGGCTACCCTATACAATTCTCTTTTTTTCAACTGAAGTACAATTTTTTATTGATTTATGTTATATTAAATTCAAGTATATAGCATTTCAATTCAGTGTTTTTACAGATTATACCCCATTATGACAAAGTGACTGGAATTCCCTGTGCTGTGTGTACATCCTTATTGTCTATCTATTTCATAGACAGTGGTCTGTAGCTCTTAATCCCATACCCCTACGCTGCCCGTATATATATTTCACACCTAAGTGACAGCATGCAGTGCCTGTCTTTGACTTATCTTGCTAAGCCAAGTATTGACTAGGTCCATGTGTGTTGCTGCAAAAAGCAGAATTTCATTCTTTTTTATAGCCGAGTAGTATTCATGTGTACATATGCATCTTCTTTATCCCTTCTCTTGATGGACACTTGGGTTCCTTCTGTATCTCAGCTATTGTAAATAGTACCGCTATGACTATCAGGGTGCACGTGTCTTTTCAAATTACTTACATATATACACACACACACACACAACCAGGAGTGGACTGCTGTAACACGGTAGCTCTGTTTTTAGTTTCTTTGAGGAATCACCATACTGTTCTCCATAGGGGCTGCACCAATTTACCATCCCGCCAATAATGCAGCAAGGGTCTCCTTTTCCCCATATCATCGCCAATTCTCATTATTTGTACTCGTTGATGATGGCCATTCTGAAAGGTATGAGGTGATCTCTTATTGTTAAAAGTTTTGATTTGCATCTCTCTGACATTTGCGACGTTGAGCATCTTCCACGTGCCCAAAAGCCATCTGTGTGTTTCCTTTGGGAAAACGTCTATTCAGGTCTTCAGTCCATTTTTTGATTGGGTTGTTTGTTTTCTGATATTGGGCTTTATAAACTGTTTATATATTTTGGATTATACAATTCTTCATTAACGACCTCCATGCCCTCCTCCCGGAGAAGGCAATGGCACCCCACTCCAGTACTCTTGCCTGGAAAATCCCATGGATGGAGGAGCCTGGTAGGCTGCAGTCCATGGGGTCGCTGAGAGTCGGACACGTCTGAGCGACTTCACTTTCACTTTTCACTTTCATGCACTGGAGAAGGAAATGGCAACCCACTCCAGTGTTCTTGCCTGGAGAATCCCAGGGACGGCGGAGCCTGGTGGCTGCCGTCTATGGGGTCACACAGAGTCGGACACGACTGAAGTGACTTAGCATAGCATAGCATAGCATAGCATAGCACGCCCTCCTCCTGGAGACTGGAAGCAGGGAAAGAAGCAGAACTTGCTGAGTAAGGCTTCCACCTGATAGGCTTATCAACACAAGTGTATCCCTCCTCAGCTGATTCTAATCATGGTTAACACTTCCATGCACTAGCCATGTTCCTGGCACTGATCTGGGTGCTCTGCACATGTGAGCAAATTTAATCTCCACCATAACCCTCTGTTCTTATCACCCACCATGCACAAGGGGAAACTGAGCCATGAAGAACGGCCCAGCTAGGCACAGGGCAGCCAGAATGCAAGCTCAGGGAGTCTGACACTAGAGCAGGTTTTCTTAAACCTCCGTGCCATCCTGCCTCTCAAATGGAAGGGAAAGGTTGACAGTGGTGGTGTAGGCCCTGGAGAGAGAAGGGGCCTGCAACATAGCCTAGGAGACCATCAACAAACAAACAAATAGAAGCATAATATCGTGGACAAGGGCTATGAAGACCTTCTGGAATGCCGTGAATGTTCAACCACCTTGATCTGGGCCGTGGTTCCACAAGTGCACACACGTGTTAAAGTGCATCAAGCTGAATGCTGAACGTAAGACTTTAAATGGGGAGTTCCCCCATAGGCCAGTGGCTAGGACTCCACGCTTCCAGTGAAGGGGGCCTGGGTTCAATCCCTGGTCAGAGAACTAGACGCCATACGCTGCAACTAAGAGTTCATGTGCCTGCAACTAAAGACCCTACATGCTGCAACTAAGATCTGGTACAGCCAGATGAACTTTTTTTTTTTTTACGATTTTAAATGTACCAGAAAATGGTAAGGAATGGCAGATGGTAGGAGCCACTTCTCACTGTGAGAGTGGGAGATCAGGGATTACTTTACGGACAGAAAGCTAGAAGGATCCAGGTGGTAATGGATCAGACTCAGAGACACCTGCAGGAGCTCAATTTAACATAGATACAGATAGAAGTACTTATAGACGCGCCTGCATGTAGGTTCCCGTGCACATACGTGTTTCTTCACTCTGTCAGCTCAAAGGACCTAGAAGCAAAGACACCTCAGTAGCAATGAGCACATCCAGCACCCAGATCTTGGTTTCTAAAGCTATTCTCCAATAACAAACAGGGGGCCTCAGGGAAATGGCTAATTCTAGGCAGAAAATACATACAAGATGAGCCTATGTGGTGGTGGTGGTTTAGTCACTAAGTCGTGTGCGACTCTTTGAGACCCCATGGACTGTAGTCCACCAGGCTCCTCTGTCCATGGGATCTCCCAGTCAAGAATACTGGAGTGGGTGGCCAATTCCTTCACCAAGGGATCTTCCCAACCCAGGGATTGAACCTGTGGCTCCTGCGGCTCCTGTCCTGCAGGCAGCGTTCTACTGTACCCTGAGCCACCAGGGAAGACCCAAACGAGCCTAAAGCATCCTAAGAAATGCCCAGAGCACTTCTGCAGTGGAAGAAAGTAAAACAGTATTCAGTCAATCAACCGATCAACCAACAATGACGTCAAAGGGACACAGGAGCCAACTGAAAATGCTCCCAGTGGCCAAAGCTGGAACAATTTGAGCAACAAAATAAGTAAGTAGTACTGAACTATAACCCAAAGTATAAAACAGTTTAGTCCTGCTGATATAAATAAATGGCTGAACAAACATATGAGGAAAACAAGACAAATCTCCCACACAGAAGAATACAAAATACTTTATGTAGATATTCTGGCCTTCGGGAGATGGGACGTGGCTCCCCACTCTGTAAATGTGGGCTGGGCACTGTGACTTCCTTCCAAAAAGGAAAGGGAAAAACCTGACAACCATCCCCTTGGCCAAGTGACCAAGGTCAACATCACCAATGGTGAACTATATTCACAGTACATACCCTTGATATGATGTGATGAAAACGGCACTTTAAAGCCTTCCTCTCAGAAACCTGTAATTCCAGGCTACTCCAGTCCAACCATGAGAAAATTATTATCCCCAAATGATGATCATCCTACAAAATACTGCCAAACTAGCAAAGCCATCAAAAACAAGAAGATTTAACAAACTGTCACAGCCAAGAGGATTCTAAAGCAGACACATCACTTAAATGTCATGTGGGAGCCTGGGTGGGGTCTTGGAACAGAAAAGGGATCTTAGTGGAAAAAACTAAGGAAATCTGAATGAAGCACAACAATTCATTAATTGTGACATATGGACCAGACCAATATATGGTGTTAATAAGAGAGGGGAAACGGTGTGTGTACCTGTGTGTGTGGGGGGCGGGGGCAGGAGGTACTATGGGAACACTCTGCTTATCCAGAAAGCTAAAAACTGCTCTAAAATGAGGCTTATTTTGAAAACCTATCAGAAAACAATGGAAGGGCTCCGTGGACTGGGTGGCCACCGAAGGCCTCCCTGAGGAGATGACGTCTGAGACGGCTGAGATGAGAAAACTAGGCAGCCGGACCCAGGGCGGCATGCTCCCAGCAAAGGGCCCCCAGGAGAAGACGGAGCGGGGGGGAGGAGCAGCGGGGAGCTCAAGTGAGGTCAGGCGCACAGAGCGTCCCAGGTAAACAAAAGAGAAGGAAGCTGAAGGGCTCAGGCTAGGCAGGACGGTCACAGTGACTGCAGACTGGAGCCTGAGGGTGCGGGAAGGGCAGTGGAGGGACTCAGCAAGAGCAGACAGATCCGATGGACGTGTTTTTCCAAGATCACCCTGGCTGCTGTTGGGAGAAGATGGGGAGGTGCAGATAAGAAAGAGGGACAGAGATGATCCCAGAGTGATCACACCTCGGGCAGCCCAGACATAGGGTGAAGGGCCAGGAACGTCCAGGGGGTCTGCAAGAAGATGAGAAGTGGGGTCTCCACACACAGACGGACGGGCCTGAGCAGGCTGATAGTCCCCAGTTTGGACCCTTTTGGAGAACGACTGGGTTCCGGGCCCTTCCAGGCCCTGAGTGTTCAGGAAAGAAGCACCTCCTTGGAATCAGAGCCTCGATGTGGTCCGATCCCATCCTACACTGACCACCTGGGAGACATTAGCACTCAGAGCCTCAGTTTCCTCATCTGTAAAATGGGAACACGACCTCCCACATCCTCCCAGGTTAAGAAAAGGCTCCTGGACCCTCCAAGCACAGCCTGCATAAATGCCGCCAACATGCGTTATCTTCACAAGAGAAGCCCAAGGTGGAAGGACTCTTGGAATCTAACCCAACAGCCCATTTTACAGATAAGAAAACTGAGCAGCAGAGCCAGAAAAGTGTCCAAGTGATGCATAGATCAAGCACAAAGAGCCCACCTCCAGCTCCCATTCTCTCGAGTTTCTTCTCCACAGTCAATTCTGACCACCAAGGGGAGCTGGGACCTGCTTCCCATCGGCAGCTGTCTCCAGACACCTTTTGTTCAGATTCCCCTGCGGCTCTGCTGCTGGTCTAGCCTGAGCTGGGTGGGGGCTGTGGGGAAGGGCAGCAGGCCTCAGACTGGGCCTTGTCTCCCTCCCAACATCCTCTTCCCGCTCCCCAGGCACTGACCACCCACCCGGGCAGCCCAGCCTGCCCACCTCTTTGAACCAGGCCAGACCCTATCAGGCTGGCCAGACCCAACAACAGCCACCACCAGCTGACCCTCCTCATCACCCAGAACGACAGGCTGTCTTATAAAAACCCTCAAAAAGCTCTGTTGTCTCAAACCCCTTTATGGAACCACATTTTGTGAAGCTCGTGAGCTGGAAAGGAGTCTTTCTGGCCGAGTCTATACTCATCCTCTGTCTAGCCCTTCCCGCCGCCCCCAGCACAGGTACCCAGTGACTTGTCGAAGGCATAACAACACCATGGTACAACCACTTAGTTTGGAGAGGAGCATTTTCATCAACCTTCTAAAAGCACCCCTAAGGCAACGTGGATAACTGCTTCCTCGTAGGAAACCTAGTAAAATCTCATACAGACCAAACAAAAAGTTACCAATATCACAATTAGAAGATCTTTGAGGCACTCTAACACAGGATTCTGAACAGAAGCACACACCAGTGTTTACTCTGACTCGCAAAATTCTAACAATAGCCCCAGAATTCCAGGAGGTCCTAACATTTTCCTTTACTCACTAACCAAGACCACCGTTTTCCAGGAAGTGGATCATCTTCGTTCCACCTTCGCAATTCCAAAGAGACCTTTTATTAAAATCGGAAACCAAGAAGCGGCTGGAGATGCCCGTTGCTTCTAGAACATGCTTTATTTAAATTGATTCCCAAAAGTCACCCTGCAGAGAGCTAGCCAGCCATCCTCAGTCATGACACACACCACGTAAGCCTGACTGTCAGGACAATTCCCAACAGGTCAGAACACCTAGCCAGACATGCAAGGGAAAGAAAATCAGGAGGAGATTTCTCTATAAATGCGGGTCATCCATCAAAGGCGCCAACCTCTCAAAATGGGAGGAGTGTCGCAACCTCGGCTCGTAAGCCACACTTGACTGCACTACAAGAACAAGAAAAAGGAATTCCAATTTCCTCCTCTGCTCTGGAATAGATAACACAAGGTTTTTACTTACCTTTGGAGCGGGTGGAAATATCCATGCCCTCTACCACCTCCTGTTCTGTTTTTATTTCCTCTTCAGCCAAGCTGAAACAGAGCAAATTATGTTCACGTTTTAGGTAGACTGAGAACTTGCCCCATGGGGGCATTTATTCAGAAGTTCTAACAACAAAGCCACCTTTTTAAGACAATCCCCCATCCTTAGATGAGGCAGGGGGAAAGAAACCCACATCTGATTTCAAACGAAGTGTTAAGATTCCTATAGGGGTTTTTTAAAATAATAGTTTGTTCTTGAAGTCAAATGACTATTCCAGTTGTCATGCTATTGGGGGATGCAAAAGGCTTTTTTTAAATGAGACACACAGTTACAATCTACCGCCCTGGACCAGTGAAAACCCAGCCTCTGAGGAAGTAAGTTTCCTGTTAACACTGGGTTCAGGCTGGAGATGGTTTTCAGGGTACTTGGAGTTCTGATCTCTTTGAGTTCTGCAAGGCAAAGAGTATCTTTGCAGACCTCCCTGCTAAATCTTAAAATTCCCCAATGAGGCAGTGATGAGGCAGGGACATGAAAATACATACATTAAATCACAAAGTAGAAAAATATGCCTAGGCTAGAAGCAAAAGGCCTGGCTTCAAAACATTCAAACCACCAGCATTTAGCCCAGGAATTAAGATTGGGGTCTCCACACTCCCAGCCCCTGGGATGTTTCTTCTCTACAGCAGGCATGGCTTAGAGAAAGTATTCAGCACTCTTCTGAGCTGTGACTAATTATCCCCCCCCCCCCCCCACCAAAGTGGAATGAGGAAGGATTATTTAAAAGACAGGCTGAGAGTTGGGGGTTGGGACAAGAAGTAGGGAAAACCAGGCCCCTTCACCAGAATCTTCTCTCCCTCTCTTGGCCAGAACTCTCCCCAGCTGAACAAAGTGCAGGCTATTTCCATTTTTCCCATGGATACACATACACTTCTCAGGCCACGCCAGGAAGATCTGCTTTTAAAAGTGCCAACTATTTGAGGTGTTAGAACTTTCCAAACATTCAGCTGACAACAAAGTGATAAGAATTTGAGCAATTATTCTACATGCATTTCCATCGGACTGTGGTTCAACAAGAAGAAATGAGTGCATCTCCAATTGAGATGGCTGAAATTTTCTGGAAGCCTCAAGAGCCAGGACAGGAGGGAGGCTGGGTAAGGCAGGAAGAATCAGAATGTCCCGCCTGTGTTTTGTGGTCTGGGACAGTGATGAGACAAAGTCCCAAATGGCTTGGAACCTCAGGGTCAGGTGGAGATGCATTTAGGAGAGTTCAGTGTTTGGTGAGACTAGATAGAAAAAGGAAGAGATGAGAGCTCAGGACTTAGTTAGAAGAACTTGGAGGCCTCCAACTTCACTGGTCTCAGCAAAGAGAAGAAAGAGAAAGGTAGTTTGCTTTTAAGCCAGAATATTAACACATTTAGGCCTCTGATATTGAACCCTGTTGACAATTTCATTCACACTGCATCTGTAGGGAAAGCTTGGGACACAAACCACCAGAGAAACAACAGACATGTTGTCACAAGCGGTTTTCGTCAGAAGCCAGCGCCTCTGAAATTTAAACATGTCGCTAACATGCAATAATAGAACAGTGATTTGTGGCAGGTGATTTTAGCACGGGTACTTTTTCTTCCAACTTAAGAGGCAAACATTCTCAACTTCGAAACACACCCCCTGCATGTAACACACCCAGTCGAATGGATGCTGTTGATGGTTTCTTGCTTGGGGTGACTGGAAATAAATTTTAACAGAAAGCCCCAGGCGGTCCCTTCAGAGAGGGGGGAAAATGGTCAGCTTCAAAAGCACAAAGAGCAACCTTGATCTTTCTAGCAACTAGAATTCTGTTCCCCTCTCTAGCACGAAGTATGTGAAATACTAAACTTCTTGAAACTGATCCCATATTTTGAGTGATGGAAGAAACGCTAATCTGGTATCCAACCAAAATGTTCAGTGGTGAAAAGAAACAATTATGCATTTACAGAGCCTACCCCTCCTCCCCCAAACCCACTTGAAGGATTTCTGCAGTGATGAAAACATTCAAAGGTGTATTGATCACGGAGGAGGGCTGCATTCAAGAGAACAATTATTTGGCTTGTAACAGCCTAGAGGAGGCTGAATACTTCAGGGAGGAAAGCTGCTGAGAGGCTAAGAAAATGCAAACTAGCAAAGGGGTAGCTATTTGCTGCAGAGTTTAAGATAATCAATGCTGGAGCAGAAAAGGGGAAAAAAAGTTAAGCTGTTTTATCTTTCCAAGTATTACAAAGTGGGCACCATAATCACCTAACTCTAACAACAGCACCACCAGCTTTAGCCAAGGATTTGAAGGACAACAATTTCAGAAAACCATCTTTTTCACAGATCAGCAAGCCATCCTTTCAAAGGGAACTCATACATGCACGCGCGTGCACACACACACACACACACACACACACAATAACTTGTATTTGACTAAAGGAAACTGCAATGTCTATGCATTTAAAGGGCAAAAAAAAAAAAATTCATTTACAAAAGACCAGAATGCAAAATTAGTCATTTTGAATAGCCACATCTAAAGGGACTTCCTTTTTTCTACACCACTGATCTCATTTTTTTTTTTTTTTTGCTTTTTTGGTTTAGTGTTAAGTACTAGTATGTTGTTAGGTGGGGGGAAAATATGAATATTACATCAAAAGTGGTGGTGAGAAAAGATTTGTACCTGTCTGAATGCCCCCACAGATCTCGGTCAATTTAGGTTAAGAACTGTTCAGTCATTTGGAGGAAAACAAAAAAGCAGTCAAATAATAACTATTAAGAAAAAGAGGCTACGTCTGGAGAAAAGACGTTGAACTCTTGTCATTAACACATTAAAGTCTTACAACATACACAGCATTTTTCCTTCCATATCTGCTAGCTTCCAGCAACCCCGATTATTTAAATCCAAAACAATGGAACAAGCAGTCCTTGTTTCAAACTGACATTACTTTTTTTTTTTTTTTTAGGTCGGCTGGGGGCCCGCTAAGGGAAAGAGTAAAATTAGCTGAAAATCAAACAACAGCCTCTCACCCCAACAGGAAAATACCCCACCAACTAGTTGTATATACTGTATGCTCCCACCACCATCCCCTCTTACACTCACAGGTTCGCCTAAGTCACTTGCCCCTGGATTTCACACACTGATACATTTCAGGCAATTAAAGAAGAAATAACCAGCCCCTGCACAACCAAGACCATCCCATCCCGCCCAGAAAGAATAGAAGATTTCTCCCCCAATGCCTGAGCAAGAAAACCTCTGCTTACTTAACCTGCATGCACTGGAAAAGAGCAATTAAAAGTTGCAGATGAACTGCACCTCCAGGATGTTTTAAGCCTTCTGATTATTAATTCTGAAGACTCAAGGCTGGTCCGTAATTCCCAGGAATCCCATCCCCTCCACACTTCCAGTAGAGAGAGAGAAAAGAGAAAAAATAGCTAGTTTGGATAGAAAACTGCCTGGAAACACAATGCCCAGATATTTCTTTTCCCCAAGTGCCCTTACTATTTGACTTTTAACCAAGAATATCTAACCCCTCTTAGAATATATAACCAGCATGCACAAGACTCTGGGTCTACAGCTGAGGACCATCACACAGCAATTCAAGAATCATGCAATCAGTAGAAAGGACTTTTCCTTCAGCTTTTTACTTTCATTCAAAATACCAAACTGGTCCAGGCTGTAAGAAATATTTCATCCCCAAGATACAAACATCTTTCCTCTTCCAGATCACAAAAGAGGGAATATCAAAATCCAAACACCATGCTTCCCTAAATCTGCAATTAATTTCTTTAAAAATGGGGGGGGCGGGGGAGGGAGGGAATGGTTAGCAGCTTTATATAAGCACTCACCTAAAACAGGCAGAGTCATCGGGAGCTAAGCTATTTATGCAGGATTCTTAAAATGGCGTCTGGCAACACTGCCTCATTCCTGTATTGAAGCTAAAATGGTAGCAGTTTGTTCAATAGCTGTAGCTCTGGCTTAAGCAGCCCTGCTAGTTTCAAAGCCACCTTCCTAAATATCAGAACTAGGAAAAAGCTCAACCAAAGGACACCAACAACCAAACGTTTAGAGGCTTAAAAAAAAATCTGCAGTGACAGGGGGAGTTTGTGAAGTCACAGGTTCCTAAGGAAAACCCTTCTCTTTCAGATCCTGAGCCTTCAATGTGAGGCTCTACAGTGAGGCCCCCTTACCCTCGAATTAGGTGGGTGGAAGGTTAAGAATCAGGCAGCCCTGTGGCATAAAGTGCAGACAGACAGGTGTCTGCGCAGACAACAAAAATCTTAAAAGGGCACAGGCTGGGGAGGGGGAAGGAAGCCCATTCCCCCTTGCTGGTAGATTAGAAACCAGCCTTGCATCCCTACCAAAGAGGAGCTGGGGAAAATGAAAAGTGCGTCCAGGGCAGCAGGCATCTGAAGGGCTGTACCCCAGTCTGAGGCCAGAGGAATATAAAAAGGCCATTTAATAAGCCTGGAAACGGCCCCCAACACCCAGCCAGTCCTAAGACAGTTAACATCAAGGAAAAGACAATCCGAGTCTGCAGAGGAGAAACAACAGGAAAACCTCCCCCTTAGCCAAGGCGCAAAGAATACTCACAAATTAATTTTTGTCCACCCCCAACAGAGCCCTCAAAATTAACCATGGGTTTAGCAAAACCTGCTTTCACAGGCCGAGCTAAGAGCCTCATAGTGGATAATGTAATTTACGGTTACAGGTCTGAGCATGGCCTCAGAGTTTTCAAGGTGACTGTTTTGGAGCTTCAGGAGAGAAAGGAGGGCAGAGTGCCCAACGCTGTGCCAGGGCGAGGACGGGCGGCTGGCTCCTGGCCGGCCGGTAGGTAGGTAATCTTGATGAGGAGGGACAGGCTGGCAGCCCAGTTCGCTGCACTGCTGAAATGGCTCCTGCCTGCTTGTTTATCAGTAAGCAGAGTGGGGCGGAGGGGGAAGGGCGGCCATAGCCTTAGCAACCTGAAGCCAAGGGTGAATCCTTACTTGCTTCTGCCTTTGCAAGCAAGGCAAGGGCTGGCTTGCTACACTGACTCTCCCTTCCTCCTCCTCTGCGGTGGGGTGACCAGGGCACTTTTGCAGGTATCCTTCTTTTCAGGGTCAAAGCAGAGGTAAAGCCAGACCTAGGGCTTTCCAGCTGACAAATGTCTGTGGCCTCTGCCCAGGAGACAGAAGGGGAAAAGGAGTCAAGAGAAACAAAGAGATCACACACATGTGAGGTGGCTGGACTTTGCAAAAAAGAAAAACCTACCTTTGCTTTCAGGTTTTGCTGGGTTGCTGTCACCCCGCTTTCTGAAAGAGTGACTCATCGCCACCGGCCCCCCCCCCCGCCCCCATCTCTCCTGTTTAAAACCTGAAGCCATTTCCCCACTGTTCTCCCCGGGTAAGAAAAAGGGGAATGTTTTGTTTAAAATAAAAGGGGTAACAAGAAAGAAAGAAAAAAAAGCTATTGTTTTCATCTCTAATTTATAATCCAGGAGGCCCCATTGTTGCTTTTCTTCCTGACTCAAATCTTTGAGCTGTTAATTATAAAAGTAACTAGACTCAGCTTCAGCAGGCAAATCATGATCCTATGCAGCAATTAGAAAAACTGTAGAAAGTTTACTGAGTGATTATATATAATTAATTCTTAGTTACAGACAGAACATTGACCATTTTCTGGAGCTAATAAAAGCAGTTACTCCCCCTCCCCCACACGAATGCCACTTAATTTCCCAAAGCAGAAAGTGAATCCATCCTAGAGGGTCTTGAAGGGAAAAAAAAAAAGAGAGAAAGAGAGGAATCAAAAGCTCCAGTGTCTGTGTTTGTTCCTTGCAGCTGTGCATCCTCTTTGGGGATTGAGGCAGAAGGAAAAAGGAAAACAGCCCAACAGTTCTGTTCCTCCCTCTGCAATTTACAAATGTGGCAGAGAGAACCCATCTACCTTGATGTAAAAAAGAAAAGGTGGGGGGAGGGAGATGCCCTAGGCATGGAACCTAGGGGATGCTTCAGCTCAGCAGACCTCCTTTTCCTAAAAGGAACAAAGATGGTAGAAATTTCCAGAAGGCCTGATCTGGGTCCGGCCACTGCAACTGTCAATCTGTAACCTTTCCTCCAAGTCTATTGGCTCAAAAGCTGGTAAGAGGAAGCCCATTGGGCTGCACGGTGAGGCAGGTCTGCTGCCTCTTACCTAGTCCTGCTGCAATGCAGACATTTATTTACCCTCACCCCCTACCCCGAGTGAAAGCTGGAAAACAATACTACTTTGAGAGCAATTAACTTTTTACAGACTCATGTCTGCTGCTTGGCCACAGTACCAGAGGCAAGAGGCTGGCTTGGTCCAGGGCTGAGAACTTGCTGGGGCTGCACATCTGAAAACAGATCTTGGCTTTGCAAACCTGTGGGAGCCATTTTAATGCAAGCTTTTGGAGGACAAGTGCCCTGCCCTTAGGTCTCCTTCCAGCCCAACAAATACACTATTATGCAAACACTGACGGCAAGAAACCAGCAGTCTTGTGATTAGATACTGCGCCTATGAACCTCAATATGTAATTTTCATTTACAGCCAGGAGATAAGAACAAAGAAAAGAGCTAAAGTGTCTGAACTTTCTGGTGTGGGGTACAAGCACACAGTTCTAAGTACATTTCATCATTAATGGCCTGTCTCTTTACTCTGAGAAGCTGGCCTGTCTTACACAGACTTTTCTCACGCTTAGAATGAGGTACATTCCTCGTTATTAAATGACCTTTTCCCAATGGGTTATCAAAGGTGGGTTGCTGAACACCACTCTAAAAGAAAGACTACTGACTCCATAAAGTTGGCAAAATACAGCAACTGAATATACTTCCAGCTTTTACAGTCCTGGATTGGTCTCCAGGCTGGAAATGTATGAAGTGGAACGTCTAGGGAAATTCTGAAGCGAACGCTAAGCAAGAAGCTACTTTTTTGACTCTGAAGTTCTAGCTGCAGCCTTGAGAGATCAAGGGGAAATGTAAAAAGTAAGAAATAAATCAGAAGTAAAGGCAGGCGTGCATACAGATGTGTGGGGCAGGCTTGGAAAAAGGCCGGGTCTGGGATGTACTGAATCCTGAATCAGACCAAGTTTGGCGGTGGGTGGGATTTTTACAGACATGTTAAGTATCTTAAAACATAAGTACTGACACCACCCCCCCACACACACACACCACCACCCCAGCTCCTCCCCCCCACCCCACCCTGCTCTGTGACTCTAACACCAAGCAGTTTCCTTACATTTCACAAGCAGATTGCCTCCCCAGAGTTTTCTACTTAATATCCAAACAAACCCAATTCAAGGTCTCCAGTCAAGTCACAATGAACTGAACAATTTCTCCCTGTCTGAGGGTAAACAGGAAGTATAATCTTCAATCCTAGACCCAGGTTATCAG
This sequence comes from Bos indicus x Bos taurus, assembly GCF_003369695.1. Classification (NCBI taxonomy): domain Eukaryota; kingdom Metazoa; phylum Chordata; class Mammalia; order Artiodactyla; family Bovidae; genus Bos; species Bos indicus x Bos taurus. The sequence continues at coordinate 7,578,799 of NC_040088.1, read as the reverse complement.
GAAAAACAGTGGATTCAAACAGTCACCTGAAATCAAGACTCTATTTAAAAGCCCTCCTTGGGTTCCTGCTCATTAAAAAAAAAGCCCCCAACGGCTGGAGCCAAGACCCCCCTGTTACAAACAGACCCCAAATGTTCGCCAAACTCTTTATACATGGTCACAGAAATGGATTGCTTTACTTACCCAACAAATGTTCAAGCAACCGTCTCATTTTTCCACAGTTAAGAAGAGAGAACAGGCTGGCAGATTTGGGACTTGATCAAAAAGGAAATTTTTTTAAACAGTTACACGGGATTATTAAAAACACACACACAACAACAACACCACAACCCAACCACTGAATATGGAATGCTGTCATGAGCCACAGATGTGATTTTATTTCCTCTGCACTGTATCACACAGGAGGACAGAGGGTGATACAATGTAAAATGAGGAAAGGAGAATGAAAAAGCAGGGGAAAGGATACATGAGTTCACTGAAAACCATGCACGAGGAGAAAACGAAGGGATTCAAAAGACTCCTCAGATTTATTGCAGGATGTTGTCCAACATCTTTCCCCCCACAACCTCCTACACTCCCCCCCCCACCCCCAATCCCCATCCCTACTCCAAAAACTTCCTCCAAAGCCTAGAAAACACTTTCAGAAACATTTGCTGGCTGTAGGCTGGCTTTGCAGAAGAACACTCTGTATCAACAGAAGTCAGGAAAAAAGGCTGAACAATGTAGTTTCAAGTGAAGAAACCCTGCAGGAAGAGAAAAGACCATAGGGAGACACCACCACCCACCTAGGCCCCAGGACCCAGGATCTGTCCTTAGCGCTGCTCTTCTGCTGAGGCCTTTGGTTCTGTTTCAAACACACGTCCTCTCTGGCCAGCACTGAGTCCGGCCTTCCCAGCACCTCTTTGGAGGTAAACTTGCCTGCTTTGCTGTCTGCCATGAGCTCTCCTTGGAGGGGAGCCTGCTTGCTTACCTTCCATTTTCTTTCCCCAGCAGGCATGTGACACAAGAGAAGACAATAGTACAGGGTTGGGGGGGGAGGGGGGAACTGCTCAGAGAGAGAGAGAGAGAGAAAGAGAGAAGAGGGAGGAAGGAAAAAAAAAAAAGCTTCTTTTTTGGCAATACCAGGATCTAGCTTCACACTCTTCTAGAAACACCATGTCCTGGTGGAAGAAAAGGTGTGCCAGGCCCTTGCCAGTTTGCAAAATCGAGCTCTGGCTAATGGCTACTTAGCCATGTGACCCAAGAAAGCAAAAAAAAAAAAAAAAATTTTTTTTTCTCTCTAAACAGTTCCAAGTTAACCTAAGTGCTGTGGGGGTGAGTGTGGCACGGCCAGCCACAAGAAATCACACGGCTCGCCCACAAATGCGGATGTCTCAGAGGGAGGGGGAGAAAAGATGGTTAAAAAGTCGAGCTTACCTCTGTGGATGCATTGTTAACACTGTGTAATGTCAATACTTATAAAACATGGAGGACAGGCTCCTAGTTCTCACAGAAAAAGGGTTTGGCACTTCGGCTTGATGATCTGGCCGCTTCATGAAAGCGCACCCCCGATTGGCTGCCCCGGCAAATCGGAGTGTAAGGCGGCCCCGGATTGGCTGAGACACTTCCTGAGCGATTATCTTTGTGAGGCTCTGGTGAGCAAGAGAGCCATCCTGTGCATAGAGAAAGACAGGCTAAGCTAGGCCTTTTGCAGCAAGAAAAACTGAGGAAAGGGGCCCCCAGACGCCCTTCTCCCACACCCTGACTAGATTTCCCAGCGCGGGCGAACCAGTGCAGCCAGCCTGACCTGCTCCAGCAGAGCCTGAGGCCCACAGGCCACGAGCAAGAGAGTTTTGGGGGGTGAGCTGGTAGGACTCAACCTCATCTGCCCCCTCAGAAACGGCTCTCTCTCGCTGAGAGGAAGGCTAACCCTTTTCTGGAACAATCCAGCAGAATGTTCTGCCCCCCACCCCACCCGCGGGGGGGAGGATGGGGACTGATGGCTGGAGGGAGGGGAGGCCCAGGAAGAGGCCCAGGGGCAAGAGAAGGAGGCTGGAGGCAGGCCTCTGAGCAAACCAGACAAGCCAGGAGAGCCCCCCGACCCCACCCCGAAATCGCCCCAGAGCAGCCCTGGGCTTCTCAGAGGCCAGAGGACTCAGGCTGCCAGGGGAGGAGGGGAACCAAGTGGTCAAAGTTTGCATCGTCATTGTCCGAATGCCTCCTCTGGACAAAGCAGACCAGGGAGGCCACTTGTCCCCCGGCCCAGAATCTAACCTCTCACCACCCCCACCGCCCCCGCCAGCCAGAACTCGAAAAACCAAAATGGTTTCCAGCCTCCCTGCCAGGATGCCAGGGCCCCCACCCCCACCCCCACCTCCGTCCTTACCCTAAGAAAAGCCAAAGGCGCTCCTAGCAGGCCACATGCCTACATCTACAAACTTCCCTTCCCCTCCCCGGCCCCCTCCCCCACGGCTGAGGCCTGCTAAACCTGTCAGTTAAACAAAAATCTGACTTCCGTATTAGTCTGCGATGGCTTCAGCTTCCTGCCTATTAACCCTCTCTCGGACTCTGGGCCTGGCTGGGAAGAACTAGGCCCTGAGATCGCAGAAAAGGCCTGTGGAAAAATACCAGCGGCAGCTCCCCCGGCAGATGCAGAAAGAGAGAGAGAGAGAGAGTGAGCGAGCCGCTGTCTCTCTCGCCTTGGCTTCCCAAGGAGGCGTGTACCTTCTGAATCCAGGGCACAGGCAGTGCCTCCCGGGCTGAGAAGCCATTTAAATCCAGAGGGAGAAAGAAAGATGTCAAACTCAGCCGGGAACAAGAACCCCCATTATTAGTCAGGCCTACACCCACTGCTTAGACCTTCCTGCCACAATCAGCCTTGTATGGTGGTGCTCGGCAAACTGGGCCCTCGGTGGGCAGACAGATCCCGTGAGCTTTATTAAGACTCTTGCTTAAATTTATTTCTACAGAGAGCGGCTTCTTCAGGTCCCCAAAGGCAGACGGAATGGCTATTTCACACTCAGCCCTACCCTGGCAGTCCCCCACAACCACCACCTCCACCGGATCTGTGGCCCTGCTCCCCAGTAAAATATTAACTAGCATTTCAGAACCACTTATAATTCCACCCATCTCAACAGCATTAGGACGTCTCTGCCTGTTTCCTCTGTCAGGCTGCCTTTGCCGTGGGTCTGTAGCCTGAGGAAGAAAAAGCAGATCCAAAAAAGGATCTTAAAACATTTGGTGCTCGCTTGCTTCTTCTTTTTTTAAGACAAGGTGCTTAATGAACAAGTTTAAAAAAAAAAACAGCAAGCTGGAACAACAGAAACTAAACACCGTTCTTCAGAGGCTGGAGAGATCTTCCAGAGGTGACGCACATATGCCAGGAGGTAAAAACCGTAGCCCAGGCAAGTCTCCCCTTCTCCTAAAATTAGGACTTGCGGGCTTTCTCCTTCCTACCCCGTGCGTTGCCACAAAGAAAACGGTGGAGCTGAGGGCCTGCTCGCCCTGCCCCCGCCCCCGCCCCCACGGACAACAGATGCCCACCGCGTGTACATCAATTCTTCCTGGCCGGGAATCTCCTATCAAGACAGGAACAAGCCAGGAATCCAGCCCAGCACTCTGTACACCGCAGGGGCAGGGCCCAGGCTGTATGAAAAGGGAGGGGATTTTGTGGCTGCTGTCTTGCATTTTAGGCTGAAGAGGCCAAGATGCAGGGAGGGACACCTCCACAAAGGGCTAGCACTCAGGACAGCAGGCTGGGCCTCGCCCGAAGGGAGGGCCCCCTCTTCCTGGGGGTGGAACTGGGTACCCGGAGACCAAAGAGAGGGCGGGGTGGGGGGGACTGGGACAGGAGGCCAGAGCTGATCGGACTGTGCTCTCCCTCCCGGCAATGTGGGCAGGGGCCCCCCACCGCCGGCCCCGAAGGAATACTCTCTGTGTCCATGGGTGCTGCTCTGGGGGAGGGGGTGACAAGTAGGACGACGAGTTTGTGGCGGATCTCCCAAACAGCTCACTTCCCAAGCGGACGAGGAAATAAAATACAGCGCTGGTTGGCGTGGTGGATTTTAACCCCGGATTAAAGCTGGTTGCATAAGCAGCTGCAGCATCCTCCCCCTCCCCCCTCCACCCTGATCACTTGATCACTTGAAATGTTTTCTGGGGCAAAGAGCAGGAAGCTGCCGGCTTATTCTGGCAGCTCCGCTCCGTTTGAGGAATGCTGCTGGCATTCGAGTAGGTCTGAGGTTATCTGGAAAACAGCAATTCGGCTGGGGACAGAGACAAAGGTATGGTGGCAGATGGAATCCTGGGAGGGACGCGGATTGAAAAAGGAAGCCCAGGGCAGGCCTACTAAGGGCCAGTTCCCAGGGTTTGATGGAATGTGGCTGATAAGCAGGGAATAAAGAAAACCAAATGCTGCTGGCTTCAATCGAGAGATTACCCAGTGGGCCCCTCTCAAACCCCCACTGCACAGAGTAATCTCAGCAGCTTCTGCACGCTCGCCCTGGGCCTGGCGCTGGCTAAATCAGCATTTTACACAGACTGACTCCACGAAGTGGGGAGCATTGTTTGAGAGCTGGAACTGAGCCCAGAGAGGTGAAGTGAACTGCCCAAGGTCACACAGCAAGCCAGTGCTAGAGGTCAGATTTCCAACCCAGTGAAGACGTCATATCCCTAAAGCCTGTACTTTTGCCTGCCTCTAAAGAAAAGAAAAAAGCCGAACCAAGCAGAGCAGAGACGAGGCTGAAATCTACCAACAGTGACTGCATGCTCTGCGTTTTCTTTTAGGAGTTTGACTTCTTTGAGAATGTTTTAAGTACTGAATAATGAAATTGGGAGACCTTTAGGTCAGAATCATTCAAAGACTCAGAGAAAGCTCCTCTCTCCCTACAAACCTCCAGCAAGATGTCCAGGGTGACACTTTGCTAACTCTAAAATCAGAAATATAAAAATCCCTGGAAATCAGCTTTTCTCAAAAGGGTGGTTTTGCCCCCCAGGGGTTAGGTAGCAATGTCTGGAGACTTTGGGGCGGTCACAGTGTGGGAAGAGAAGTGCCCTTGGCATCCAGTGGGTAGAGACCTGGGATGTGGCTAAATATCCCACCACGTGCAGGACAGCTCCCAGCAAGGACTTACATGATCTAACCGTCCACTGCACCAAGGTGGGAAACCTTGGCTTAAAGGAAAGGAAGAAAAATCCAACCATTGTGCCTCTGGATAGCAAAGCCAGCACAGGCCTAAACAAGCAGGTTTCGTGGTGATATGAATAAGCCATGAGCTAGTAAGAATAGATGAAACATGTCTCTTTTAATATTTCCAGGAGACAGAGAATCTGGGGATAAAATCTGGCTGAAGGAAGCCAGAGTGTCTCAGTGACAAAGCTGAGGGCCTCCGAGGAGAGCAAAGGGTTGACCTCAGCCCCCTTCCCCGGGCTTCTTACCGGCCCAGGCCTGGCCCCACTGAAATGGCCCACAGCCAGGCCAGCAGCAGGAGCGACCGCCTCTGCAAGCTGCATCCCAAGATAGTCTGTTGGGCTGACTATGAAAATAAGCACCCTTGGAGTTATCTGCCTCCAGCGAGCAGCAGGCCTCCCTGTCCGTTACGTGAAACGGCCAGGACCGAGGGCGGGAAATGTCTGAAATATCTTGTTTTGTTTTGTTCCCTTTTGGCCAATTGAAACCAAGGCCGACTTTGGGCACAGAAACAGAAAAGCTCCCCTTCAGAGCATGAAGCTGACCGAGTCACGTTACAGCTGTAAAGGGGCAATTAGGATTCGGTCCCTACCTCGGAGAAGAGGGGTCCTCTAGAAGGTTTTCTTCGTTTCGTTTTTGTCTTCTTTCTAGGAGGGATTGGCAGGATTACGCTAATGGAGGGAGGAGGGAAGGAAGGGCAGGTGGAGCGGGGGAGGGGATGGTACTTGACCATCAGGCAGATGGCGGCAGTGTGGGTGGGCAGAGATGTAATGGATGCAAGAGAACAAAAAATCAAAACCAGGAAGATTCAGGACCTCCCCTGACCTGCTCTTTTTATTTCCTAGCAATTACCATTATGGAAAGAAGAGCACATATTTATATGCTCTGTTTTCATCTCCCACTAGACCAGTGCCAGTGTCTGGAGACGTTTTAGGTTGTCACACCTGGAGGAAGGGAGGCAATGCTACTGCATCGAGAGGATAAGGATCAGGGATGCTACTAGATGTCCTAGAGTGCCCAGGGCAGGCCCCCACAGCGGAGAGCTAGCCAGCCCCTGAGTCTCCAGGGCTGACGCTGAGAAACCCTACATTAGCCTGAGAGCTTCTACAAGGCAAAGATCTGGCCTGAATCCTTCACCGTTGTCCCTTTAGAGTCTCACACTGTGATCAATATGTATTAGAGCTCAATTAAACATCATCTCCTGCCTGGGCAGTTGCACATGTCTCCTACCTGAGCCCCTGCTTCTGCCCTTGCAAATGCTTGTGCGCACACACACACACACACACACACACACACACATCCTTTAAAAACAAGTCAGATCTCATCCCTCCTCTGCTCAAAATCCATCAATAGCTGCCAACTCACAGTAAAAGCCCAAAGACTAAATATGGCCCACAGGCCTCCCCGGAACATCAGGGCCCTTGGCATCTCTGACTTCACGCATCTCCTTCTCTGTTCCCTTGGCTCACTCTGCTCTAGCCTCTGTCCATCTGTTCTTTCCAGGGCCTGACTCCGAACCTCCCTCCTCTGGGCCTTTGCACTTGATCTTCCCAAGCTCCCAATCAGTGGACCTCCCAACTTCCGCAAAGCACCCAAAGCAGCCATTCCCCTCCTCTGCCTGCATGTGGCTGCCTCTTCCTTCCTGCCTTCTTGTCGGTTTCAGAAAGGAGGTTCCATTCCCACAGCCATCACCGCATCCCCCCCAGCCCTGCTCCTTCTATCAGATGCCTTCTGATCTGAGCTCTGGCTCCACAGCCTTTCTCTTACGTCTTTAACCTTTTTCCTTTCTTTCCCACATCAAGAGGGAGAATGGTGCAGTGGTTGAGTGTGTGGCTGCTGGCATCAGGCTGTCTGAGTGTGAATGCACCTGCCCTACTTGCCAGCTGGGCAGTCTTGCCTGAGCAACAAAATTCTCTGTGCCTTGATTTCCTCATCTGTACAATGGGCACAATTGTAATGCCTACTTGGAGACATTGAAGGGACCCATCCCATCAAGACTTGCAGCAACACAGCACTCACTTGTTTGCTATTCCTTTTTCCCTCTCTACTCACTCTTAAAAGGATATTTCCTGGATGGTTCCCACTCAGTTTTCTTTGTTCTTTCACCATCAAATTTTCCAAAGGAGGAAAATAATAAATTCCGATACGTACCGTGTTCCAATTACTATGTCAGGTACTGTTCTAAGCAATTTACATGAACTAATCCATTTACCTATACAACTTTGTAAGGTAGTGTTAGAATCATCAACCCATTTCCTAGATGATGAAACTGAGGTAGGAACAAGCAATAGTCCTATTCTAAGAAAACTTCTGTGTTTCTTAACTTCCTACTTTTGCATTCCAGTCCCCTGCAATCAAAAGGACATCTTTCTTGGGTGTTAGTTCTTAAAGGTCTTGTAGGTCTTCATAGAACCGTTCAACTTCAGCTTCTTCAGTGTTACTGGTTGGGGCATAGACTTGGATTACAGTGATATTGAATGGTTTGCCTTGGAAACAGAGATCATTCTGTTGTTTTGGAGATTGCATCCAGGTACTGCATTTCAGACACTTTTGTTAACCATGATGGCTACTCCGTTTCTTCTAAGGGATTCCTGCCCACAGTAGTAGATATAATGGTCATCTGAGTTAAATTCACCCATTCCAGTCCATTTTAGTTTGCTGATTCCTAGAATGTCTACCTTTACTCTTGCCATCTCCTGTTTGACCACTTCCAATTTGCCTTGATTCATGGACCTGACATCCCAGGTTCCTATGCAATATTGCTCTTTACAGCAACCTTGCTTCTATCCTTGCTTCGGACCTTGCTTCTATCACCAGTCACATCCACAACTGGGTATTGTTTTTGCTTTGGCACCATCCCTTCATTCTTTCTGGAGTTATTTCTCCACTGATCTCCAGTAGCATATTGGGCACCTACCGACCAATATGGGGAGGAACTGGGGAGTTCCTCTTTCAGTACCCTATCATTTTGCCTTTTCAACCAAAAAAAGATGTCCTTTTCATTATAGGGGACTAGAATGCAAAAGTAGGAAGTCAAGAAATGAAGTAACAGGCAAATTTGGCCTTGGAATATGGAGTGAAGCAGGGCAAAGGCTAATAGAGTTTTGCCAAGAGAATGCACTGGTCATAGCAAACACCCTCTTCCAACAACACAAGAGAAGACGCAACACATGGACATCACCAGATGGTCAACACCGAAATGAGATTGATTATATTCTTTGCAGCCAAAGATGGAGAAGCTCTATACAGTCAGCAAAAACAAGACCGGGAGCTAACTGTGGTTCAGATCATGAACTCCTTATTGCCAAATTCAGACTTAAATTGAAGAAAGTAGGGAAAACCAGTAGACCATTCAGGTATGACTTAAATCCCTTATGATTATACAGTGGAAGTGAGAAATAGATTTAAGGCACTAGATCTAACACATAGAGTGCCTGATGAACTATGGACAGAGGTTCGTGACATTGTACAGGAGACAGGGATCAAGACCATCCCCATGGAAAAGAAATGCAAAAAAGCAAAATGGCTGTCTGGGGAGGCCTTACAAATAGCTGTGAAAAGAAGAGAAGCAAAAAGCAAAGGAGAAAAGGAAAGATATAAGCATCTGAATGCAGAGTTCCAAAGACTAGCAAGAAGAGATAAGAAAGCCTTCCTCAGTGATCAATGCAAAGAAATAGAGGAAAACAACAGAATGAGAAACACTAGAGATCTCTTCAAGAAAATTAGAGATACAAAGGGAACATTTCATGCAAAGATGGACTCGATAAAGGACAGAAATGGTATGGACCTAAACGAAGCAGAAGATATTAAGAAGAGGTGGCAAGAATACACAGAAGAACTGTACAAAATAGACCTTCACGACCAAGATAATCACAATGGTGTGATCACTCACCTAGAGCCATATATCCTGGAATGTGAAGTCAAGTGGGCCTAAGGAAGCATCACTATGAACAAAGCTAGTGGAGGTGATGGAATTCCAGTTGAGCTATTCCAATTCCTGAAAGATGATGCTGTGAAAGTGCTGCACTCAATATGCCAGCAAATTGGAAGACTCAGCAGTGGTCACAGGACTGGAAAAGGTCAGTTTTCATTCCAATCCCAAAGAAAGGCAATGCCAAAGAATGCTCAAACTACCGCACAGTTGCACTCATCTCACACGCTAGTGAAGTAATGTTCAAAATTCTCCAAGCCAGGCTTCAGCAATAAGTGAACTGTGAACTTCCAGATGTTCAAGCTGAATTTAGAGACAGCAGAGGAACCAGAGATCAAATTGCCAACATCCGCTGGATCATGGAAAAAGCAAGAGAGTTCCAGAAAAACATCTATTTCTGTTTTATTGACTATGCCAAAGCCTTTGACTGTGTGGATCACAATAAACTGTGGAAAATTCTGAAAGAGATAGGAATACCAGAGCACCTGACCTACCTCTTGAGAAACCTGTAGTCAGATCAGGAAGCAACAGTTAGATCTGGACCTGGAACAACAGACTGGTTCCAAATAGGAAAAGGAGTAGGTCAAGGCTGTATATTGTCACCCTGTTTATTTAACTTATATGCAGAGTACATCATGAGAAACGCTGGGCTGCAGGAAGCACAAGCTAGAATCAAGATTGCCAGGAGAAATCTCAATAACCTCAGATATGCAGATGACACCACCCTTATGGCAGAAAGTGAAGAGGAACTCAAAAGCCTCTTGATGAAAGTGAAAGAGGAGGGTGAAAAAGTTGGCTTAAAGCTCAACATTCAAAAAACGAAGATCATGGCATCTGGTCCCATCACTTCATGGCAAATAGATGGGGAAACAGTGGAAACAGTGTCAGACTTTATTTTGGGGGGCTCCAAAATCACTGCAGATGGTGACTGCAGCCATGAAATTAAAAGATGCTTACTCCTTGGAAGGAAAGTTATGACCAACCTAGATAGCATATTCAAAAGCAGAGACATTACTTTGCCAACAAAGGTCCATCTAGTCAAGGCTATGGTTTTTCCTGTGGTCATATATGGATGTGAGAGTTGGACTGTGAAGAAGGCTGAGCGCGGAAGAATTGATGCTTTTGAACTGTGGTGCTGGAGAAGACTTGAGAGTCACTTAATTGATGCCTTTGAACTGTGGTGTTGGAGAAGACTCTTGAGAGTCCCTTGGACTGCAAGGAGGTCCAACCAGTCCATCCTAAAGGAGATCAGTCCTGGGTGTTCATTGGAAGGACTGATGCTAAAGCTGAAACTCCAATACTTTGGCCACCTCATGCGAAGAATTGACTCATTGGAAAAGATTCTGATGCTGGGAGGGATTGGGGGCAGGAGGAAAAGGGGACGACAGAGGATGAGATGGGTGGATGGCATCACCAACTCGATGGACCTGAGTTTGAGTGAACTCTGGGAGTTGGTGATGGACAGGGAGGTCTGGCGTGCTCCAATTCATGGGGTCGCAAAGAGTCGGACACGACTGAACTACTGAACTGAACTGAACTGAAGAAAACTTCCAGTTTCTTCTGCCTCACTACTCACCAACTCCTTAATGCCTCTCAATTAGCTATTTACTCAGAAGACACCATGCTATCAATAAGGGAATGGTTAAATAAACATGGTTCTGCCACACAACAGAATACTATGCAGCTGTGAAGAAAGAATCTGGGTCTAAAAAGAAACAGAAACAGACGAATAAATACAGAGAAGAAACTGGTGATTGCCAGAGGGGAGTGGGATGGGAGAGGTTGGACGAAACAGGGGAAGGGGAATAAGAGGTACACACTCAGAATGCTGAAGAATTGATGCTTTTGAACTGTGGTGTTGGAGAAGACTCTTGAGAGTCCCTTGGACTGCAAGGAGATCCAACCAGTCCATCCTAAAGGAAATCAGTCCTGAATATTCATTAGAAGGACTGATGCTGAAGTTGAAACTCCAGTACTTTGGCCACCTGATGCAAAGAACTGACTCATTGGAAAAGACCCTGATTCTGGGAAAGATTGAAGGCAGGAAGAGAAGGGGACGACAGAGGATGAGATGGTTGGATGGCATCACCAACGCAATGGACATGCTTCTGAGTAAACTCTGGGAGTTGGTGATGGACAGGAAGGCCTGGCGGCATGCTACAGTCCATGGGGTCGCAAAGAGTCGGACATGACTGAGCAACTGAACTGAACTGACTCCCACTTATAAATAACAGAGATGTAGTGTACAGCATAGGGAATAGTCAATTTTGCAATAACTTTGTATGGTGACAGTAACTAGACTTATCATGATCAATTCATAATGCATATAAATGTTGTATACCTGAAACTAATAAAATATTGTATCAACTGTACTGCAATAAAAATAATAATGGTGGGTTTTTTTGCAATTTGTGTTTTGGCCACACCATGTGGCTTGCTGGATCTTAGTTCCCCAACAAGGGCTTGAACCCAGGCTGCCACAGTGGAAGTGCCGAGTCCTAACCAGTGGACTATCGACTGTCAGGGAATTCCCAATGTTTTTAATCTTAAAAAAAATAATCTGGGAACCCTTTTATGGAACAAACTCTAAGACATATTGTTGAGTTTAAAAAACACAAGAACAGAACATGGAATATAGTCATTGTTGTTTTTTAATAAGCAAACCTGTGTGAGTGTCTCTTTAACATGTTTGCTTACTATGCATAGAATTTCTTGGAAGCATACTTAGGAAATTGATAGCAATGGTTGCCTCCAAGGGGTCCTGGGTGGCTGGGGGTCAGGAGTAGGGAGGAGACTTTACATTGTATCTTTTTATTTTTTTAATTGAAGTATAGTTGGTTTACAATGTTGTGTTCACCACTATATCTTTTGAATTTCAACCATGTGAATGTATTACTTCTTCAAAAATAAATTAGTAAATATAATATGAGGAAAGTTGTTAAAGACGGAGCAAAAAGAGATTAACGTGTAGCCTGTCTAGCTTCCCCATTGGGTTACCTGTACCTTTCATGGCTTTGGCACTGTTTTACAACTTGCAGAAGAGGAATAGTTATGCAAATGATGCTCGTCCACAGAAATGCAAATGGAATCCCCTGGAATGCAATTGATTATTGCCCGGTGGATACTGAACTGCCAGTTTTTGCATCTATTTGTAAATTCAGCATTCCTTCCTTAACTGTGCAGTACTTGGAATCCTCCTTTGAATTTGGTCTTAACACCTTAGAAGCATCATTATTTAAACGAGTTAGATAAAATCTCTAATGTGTTCGTTTTATATTTATATTATTTTTGAGCAGTGATTTAAAAAAAAAAAAAGGTCATCACTGACCTCCAAGAATCTATTTCAAGAAGCTAGTTAGTATTGGGTCCACGTTTGATACTGGGCATTTCTGAGTCTCCAACCAGTGCTCTGTCCAGAGACTCCAACTCTCCATCTGCACCTTAACTCCAGACTCTGCTCCGTCTTCCTGGCCAACAGTGCTTCTCATCTGGGCTCTGGAGCCAGCTTATGGGGGGAAAGGGGTCCATTCCAAGCTCCCTCTCTTTGTACCTACGGAACTTGAGCAGGTGACTGCCCTTTTTGTGCCGCAGTTTCCAAGTCTGTGAAATGGGGATTATGGTCCTGGCTGCAGAGACATTGTGAGGATTAGTTTAACAACAGGCGCAGAGTGCGGGCTTAAGAAACCTTAGAGGTTTTTTTCTTCCCTCGAAACTTTTCACGTGGTCATTTCGTCCGTTGCCACAGCAGATTCCGAATGTAACTAACCAGGCCCAACCTCTTCCCTGGGCAACAGGCCTTTTCTTGCTGTGGATCCAAGCTGTGTGCAAATATGCAGGGAGCCCTAGCTCTAGCTCTGAGATTTATTGTCTGTTCCTCCTGCCTTCAAGGAACTGACAGCTGGGCAGTGGAGGTAGGGAGCTATTAAACAAATATACTAATAACATAACAAATTGAGACCAGCGCTGTGAAGAAACAGCTGGGTGAGGATATAGACAAGTCACAAGATGGTGGGGGGAGGCCTGCTTTACACAGGTAGGGAATGCGGTGGTGACATAGGAGCTGAAGGATGAAGGAGATGGAGCCTCCCAGGTGGAGTAGGCAGCAGGACAAAGGCCCTGAGGCAGGCCTGGCTTGGTAGCTTGGTGTTCCAGAGGAACAATTAAAGTCCAAGTGTGACTGCTATACTTGAGCATGGAGAAGCGAGAAACAAGCTCACTACTTCCTGCCATCCTTCCGTTACTCAGACTCAAAAATCTTCCAGAATATTCTTTATCCTTCCACATACACACCCCCCACACACACGTAGTCCACACCATCTCCAAGTCTACCCCAAATGAGAGGCCCCTGGGACACGTACAATCAGGGCCTGAGCCGCTTGGAACGAAGTCTACCGGCATCAGGTGACAAAACCCCAACTAATTTCCGTAACGCCCTACACCTGGCTCTCTGCCTACAAACAGTACTTCCAATCTCATGAAGTTGGACTGAAGAGCCAAAGAATTAAAAGGTGTGAAGGGATAAATCAGGAGTTTGGAATTGTCAGATTCAAGCTATTATATATATTAATAGATAAACAAGGTGCTACTGGATAGCATAGGGAACCGTGTGATAACTTATGATGAAAAAGAATATGAAAAATGATAAATGTATAACTGAATTGCTTTGCTGTACACCAGAAACTAACACAACATTGCGAATCAACCATTCTTCAACTTTAAAACCTTGATTAAAACAAATAAAGGGTATGAAAGTACCCGCCATTAAACAAAACATTCACAATGATCTGTCTCATTGCTGTTTTCTGAGCAATTCTTCACTAATTAAATGCAACCCTGACTCCCCCCATCAGCACCCCTTCATCTAACCCCATACCTGACTTTCCCACCCTATCGCCCTGTTTTTCAGTGAAGCTGGGAAGCATGTCCCAAGTCTGTCCCCCTGGGGCTCCTTCTCCTGTTTCCCTTGCTTGCTGGCATAACACCCACTCTTCAAGTCCTGGGTGCCACATCACCTCCAGGAGGTCTTTCCTGATTTCTCACCTGGGAGATTTCTAGGCCCCCGAACTCCTCATGGCCCCTGCCTGTATGAATTCTCAGCGTGGGGGTTCCTGGGACCTCCCACTGAATAAGGCAAACTCAACTTCTAGACTCTCCCAAACCAGCTCCTTCAAAAGTCTCCTCTATCCCAGTCAACAGAATCACACCCTTTGATGGGTTTGTTTCAAAGCCCCACCCTTGACTCCCACTTCCACACATACCCTCCTCCAAACCATCAGCAAGCCTGGGCATCCTTCCCCCCAAGAGTGTTCTGAACCTGGCTCTTGTTTGTCAACTAACACCCTGAATCAGCACCATGGCCTCTGCGCACCCAGGGGACCCCTACAGCCTTCTCCCCAGTGGTTCCCAATCTGCCATCTTCCTGCTGAATCACCTGAGGACTCAGCTCTAGTGGTGTGAGAGGCTTGTTTCACCTCCCAGAGGTTCACCCTGTGCAGTCAAGACTAGGAATCCTGTTCTGACTGATCTCCAGTCTCCCATCCTGCCATTTCTGGGCGCTTCCCCTCACAGCATAGAGAAAGCCTATTAAAAAATATCACCCGCCTGCTCAAAACTTTCCATGGACAGCACTGGTCGCAACAGACAAAAGGTAAAAACAGCTCAACTGTCCACTGACAAATGAATGGATGAACAAATTCAGTGTATGTACACAGTAGATTATTCAGCTACAAAAAGAAATGGAATACTGATGTAGACAACAGGCTTGAACCTTGAAAGCCTTATGCTAAGTCAAAGAAGCCAGATACAAAAAGCCAGAGTTAAATGAAAGATCCAGAAGAGGCAAACCCAGAGACAGAAAGAACACTGATGGCTGCCGGGGGCCAGAGAGGGCTGGGGGGCAATATGGGGAGGGACTGCTTAATGGGTATTGGCGCTGTCCTTTTGGGGTGATGAAAACATTCTGACAGTGGTGGTTGTACAACACTGTGAATGTACTTAATGCCACTGGATTGCACATGCTGAAATGGGTGACGGGACTTCCCTGGTTCTCCAGTGGCTAAGACTCCTTGCTCCCAGTGCCTGGGGACTGGGTTCGATCCCTGGTCAGGGAACTAGATCCTTCATGCCACCACCAAGAGCCAGCACAGCCAAACAGGTAAATAATAAAAGGAAACATTAAATAAAATGGGTGAAGTGGTAAATTGTGCATTATAAATACGACAATTTAAAAACACTTTCCACAACCTTTTATGTCACCTTGGATAAAAATCCCAACTCCTCCACGGCCCTCCCCTCTACTCCCACCGACTTCCCACTGGCTCACTGCACTCCAGCCACCTGTCTGCCACCCTGCTGTTTTTTAAAGCACCCTTTGCTTTTTCCTACCCCTCATGTGGGGCTCAGTGGTAAAGACTCTGCCTGCCAATGCAGGAGACTCGGGTTCAACTCCTGGGTTGGGAAGATCCCCTGCAGAAGGAAATGACAACCCACTGCAGTATTCTTGTGTGGGAAATCCCATGGACGGAGGAGCCTGGGGGGCTACAGTCCATGGGGTCGCAGAAGAGTAGGACACGACTTAGTGACTAAACACGGCCAACAATCTCTCTTTTGACCTTAAAGTTTGTCAGTATTTCTGTCTTGCTCTTGAATCTCTCCTGCTGTTACAAAGTCCACAAGTGTAAAACTGCCGTTTACATCTTGGGTTCCCCTGCAGCGGCACCAGGACTATTGAGGGAAGTCAGAGTTTGTTGAGTGACGAACTGCTTGCTTGATTGGAATGGATTCTTTACATCCACTTTCTGGCATCACACCCTGTCTTCATACCTTCCCCTCTTAAATCACACCTTTTCATTCCCTGGCTCAAAACCCTCCATGGGTTCCCATGAGTTGAGAACAGGAGTCTGCAAAGTACAGCCCACAGACCAAATCCAGCCCACCACCTGTTTTTGTCTGGCCCATGAGCTAAAAAAGTTTTGTTACATTTTTAAATGGTTGGGAAAGAAGTAAAAAACGAAAGCAATTTGGAGAATGCATGAATTATACGAAATTTTGGAGAAGGAAATGCAACCCACTCCAGTATTCTTGCCTAGAGAATCCCACACACAGAGGAGCCGGGCTGGCTGTAATCCATAGGGTTGCACAAAGTCGGACACAACTGAAGCAACTTAGCACAGGAAATTCAAGTTTCAGTGTCTATAAGTAACGTTTTATTGAAACACAGCCTTGGGCACACACTTGTTATCCAGGCCTGCTTTTATGGTACAACAGGGTCTCATATCACTTTCACTTTTCACTTTCCTGCATTGGAGAAGGAAATGGCAACCCACTCCAGTGTTCTTGCCTTGAGAATCCCAGGGACGGGGGAGCCTGGTGGGCTGCCGTCTATGGGGTCGCGCAGAGTTGGACACGACTGAAATGACTTAGCATACCATAGCATAGTTGCAATAGAGATCATACATGGTCCTCAAAGTGAAAGTCACTCATTTGTGTCCGACTCTTTGCGACCCCGTGGCCTATACAGTCTATGGAATTCTCCAGGCCAGAATACTGGAGTGGGTAGCCTTTCCCTCCTCCAGGGGATCTTCCCAACCCAGGGATCGAACCCAGGTCTCCCGCATTGCGGGCAGATTCTTTACCAGCTGAGCCACAAGGGATAGTCCTCCGAGCCTAATATAATTACTACCTGGTCCTTTACAGAAGGGCTTTCCCAGGTGGCTGAGTGGTAAAGAATCTGCCAGTCAATGCAGGAGAGGCCTGTGTGGGGAAGATCCCCTGGAGAAGGAAATAGCAACCTACTCCAGTATTCTTGCCTGGAAAATTCCACAGAGGAGCCTGGTAGTTACAGTCCGTGGGGTTGTAAAGAGTCATACACGACTGTATGACTGAGTATGCATGCACATTTACAAAAAATCTCTGCAAATTCCCTCTCAGCTGAAAATCCTGTACCTGGCCTGCAGAGCCCTCTCAGGCCTGGTCCCTAAATCTCTGAGCTCAAGGTCTTTGCTCAGCACCCATCTGAGCTGACTCCCTTTTTCCTTCCTAGGACACAGCACAACACATAAGCACCTTAATTCTTCCCTTAGTACTTTTTGCTTGTGTACAAAGGAAGGAACTCTGTGAATCTGTTCACTAATATTCCCCAGGCTACCAAAGACCTGGGTACCATAGTAGCTGCTCAATAAATATTTAGCCAATGAATCACACTTTTTTCTTACATAAAGGAGTTTCTCTGCAACATCTTCAGTAGATCAACCATGGCCCTGATTTGGATTTTGCACCTTCTTGCAACGTACAATGTCATAATTTATATACAAATAGAGAAAGTTGACCACCAGTCATTTTATCTATGGCAATATAGAGAAATACAAACAAAACAGCTTTCCCCTTCAACTGTTTATTGACTCCAGTCACCTGACCTACTTTGGGGTCCTGGAAATGTGCTGCTTGCATCTAGTCAAACCGGTTCCCATCCTTTCTGGACCTCTGCACCTGGTCCTTCTGCTTCAGAGCCAGGACCAAAGGTCACCTCCTCCAGGAAGCTCTCTGGGATCACGCCACATCCCAACAGTGCTTTGCCTTCCCAAGGCTTATTCTAAAATTAAGTGTCCTATTTCCTTTTAAGGCAGGAAACGTGTTGTTTTCATATACAGTTACCACCGCAGAGTCCAGAGCAGGTCTAGAATTCAAGACTCTCTCAGTGTTTGTTTGGGTGACTGAAATCCCTTGAGTTTTTATACACATTTTTTAAATAGTTTGTGACTGGATATAAAAAGATGTTTAATCCTTTATTGATGGGGGGGGATTTTTGCAGAAACTAAAGCCTGTGGCTGGTGATTTGTTATGTAAATGATATTGATACGGCTCTGGTCAATAATGTGTTAATATGTACTTGCTAAGTAACTAGAGTGACTTCTAGGAGCTTTCACCTCCTTTTAAAGCCACTCCCACCTCCAGCTCTTGTCAGAAGATATCACTATCGTCTGGCAGTATCATCTTTACCTTAAAGAGCAGATACACCCGGAGTTTCCTACCTCCAGGTGCTGATACAATCTTTATATCATTTAATTGATCCTCCCAATAACTCTATGCATCAGGTTCTATTATTACCTTCGTTTTACAGATGAAGAAACAGAGGCAAAGAGACTAAGTAACGTACTCATCTGAAAAAGGAAGACATTCATAAGAAAAATGAACTCCCAACCTCAAATTTCAAGAAACAAATACTGTGGGAAAGAGAATCAAGGCAGACAGGAAACACTCAAATGCGATCCAAAATCAGTTTCACAGCAACAAAACAGAGGACAGTAAAGCCCCCAAAGAAATCCCAGACTTGGGCAATTTGGTCAAAACTCAATCAATTCTCACATGATCTCAGGCCACCAAAGCTCGTATTTCCCAGCCAGTACTGCAAGTCCCAAACCTGGTCATCACCCTTGACCTCTCCTCTCCCTCTCCTCTCCCACTTTCCATCCGGGAGCCCCGTAGGATTTACCTGCTGAGTGTCTTACACTGTCGACTGCGGCCACGTAACTCCATTCTACAGAGGTGGTGGCCTGCTCCAGATCCACCACTAGCTGTTATCTGGGCAGGAAGGGAACAGCCTCCCACCAGCCCCCAGGTCCCAGTCAGCTCCCATCCCCCACTCTCAGCAGCCAGAGAGATCTATTGAAATTTCAATTTGGATCAGGACACACCCCCATTTCCCGCCCCTTACCTCCAAAAACCTTTCAAAGATTTCCCATTGTTCTCAAGTCAAAGTCTTTCATTCTTAACCAAGCCTTCTGGGGTCTGCAGGATTCCCTTCCCCAACTTCAGCTTAAGTCTCAACTCCAACCAGACCCCAGCCATCTTGGGAGGCTCTGATACCAACAAGGCTTCTGACCTGGTTCAAATTCTGACCCTGCTATTCATTCTCTGTGTGACCTTGTGCAAGTAACTTAACCGCTCTGGGCAAATGCGAATTGTAACGTAGTCCATAGTGTTGACAAGAGTCAATTGGTTCCTTTCAGTTCCACTGGATCATGGAAAAAGCAAGAGAGTTCCAGAAAAGCATCTATTTCTGCTTTATTGACTATGTCAAAGCCTTTGACTGTGTGGATCACAATAAACTGTGGAAAATTCTGAAAGAGATGGGAATACCAGACCATCTGTCTCTTGAGAAATTTGTATGCAGGTCAGGAAGCAACAGTTAGAACTGGACATGGAACAACAGACTGGTTCCAAATAGGAAAAGGACTTCGTAAGGCTGTATATTGTCACCCTGTTTATTTAACTTATATGCAGAGTACATCATGAGAAACGCTGGACTGGAAGAAACACAAGCTGGAATCAAGATTGCTGGGAGAAATATCAATAACCTCAGATATGCAGATGACACCACCCTTGTGGCAGAAAGTGAAGAGGAACTAAAAAGCCTCTTGATGAAAGTGAAAGAGGAGGGTGAACAAGTTGGCTTAAAGCTCAACATTCAGAAAACAAAGATCATGGCATCCGGTCCCATCACTTCATGGGAAATAGATGGGGAAACAGTGGAAACAGTGTCAGAGTTTATTTTGGGGGGCTCCAAAATCACTGCAGATGGTGACTGCAGCCATGAAATTAAAAGACGCTTATTCCTTGGAAGGAAAGTTATGACCAACCTAGATAGCATATTCAAAAGCAGAGACATTACTTTGCCAACAAAGGTCCGTCTGGTCAAGGCTATGGTTTTTCCTGTGGTCATGTATGGGCGTGAGAGTTGGACAGTGAAGAAGGCTAAGCGCGGAAGAATTGATGCTTTTGAACTGTGTTGTTGGAGAAGACTCTTGAGAGTCCCTTGGACTGCAAGGAGATCCAACCAGTCCTTTCTGAAGGAGATCAGCCCTGGGATTTCTTTGGAAGGAATGATGCTAAAGCTGAAACTCCAGTACTTTGGCCACCTCATGTGAAGAGGTGACTCATTAGAAAAGACTCTGATGCTGGGAGGGATTGGGGGCAGGAGGAGAAGGGGACGACAGAGGATGAGATGGCTGGATGGCATCACTGACTCGATGGACATGAGTCTGAGTGAACTCCGGGAGTTGGTGATGGACAGGGAGGCCTGGTGTGCTGCGATTCATGGGGTGGCAAAGAGTCGGACACGACTGAGCGACTGATCTGATCTGATCTGATCAGTTCAGTTCAGTCGCTCAGTCGTGTCCGCCTCTTTGCGACCCCAAGGACTACAGCACACCAGGCCTCCCTGTCCATCACCAACTCCTGGAACTTGCTCAGACTCATGTCCATTGAGTTGGGGATGCCGTGCAACCAACTCATCTCTGTCGTCCCCTTCTTCTCCCACCTTCAATCTTACCTAGCATCAGGGTCTTTTCAAATGAATCAGTTCTTCGCATCAAGTGGCCAAAGTATTGGAGTTTCAGCTTCAGCATCAGTACTTCCAATGAATATTCAGGACTGATTTCCTTTAGGATTGATCTCCTTTGCAGCCCAAGGGATTCTCAAGAGTCTTCTCCAAAAGCATCAATTCTTCAATACTCAGCTTTCTTTACATTCCAACTCTCACATCCATACATGACTACTAGAAAAACCATAGCTTTGACTAGACAGACCTTTGTTGGCAAAGTAATATCTCTGCTTTTTAATATGCTGTCTAGGTTGGTCATAGCTTTTCTTCCAGGAGCAAGCATCTTAATTTCATGGCTGCAGTCACCATCTGCAGTGATTTTGGAACCCAAAAAATAAAGTCTCTCACTGTTTCTATTGTTTCCCCATCTACTTGCTGTGAGTGATGGGACCGGATGCCATGATCTTAGTTTTCTGAATATTGAGTTTTAAGCCAACTTTTTCACTCTCCTCTTTCACTTGCATCAAGAGGCTTTTTAGTTCTTCTTCTCTTTCTGCTATAAGGGTGGTGTTATCTGTGTATTTGAGATTACTGATATTTCGCCCAGCAATCTTGATTCTATCTTGTGCTTCATCCAGCCAGGCATTTCACATGATGTACTCTGCATTAAGTTAAATAAGTAGGATGACTATATAAAGCTTTGATGTACTCCTTTCCCAATTTGGAACCAGTCTGTTGTTCCACGTCCAGATCTAACTTGCTTCTTGACCTGCATACAGATTTCTCAGGAGGCAGGAAAGGTGGTCTGATATTCCCATCTCGAAGAATTTTCCACAGTTTTTTGTGATCCACACAGTCAAAGGCTTTGGCATAGTCAATAAAGCAGAAATAGATGTTCTTCGGGAACTCTCTTGCTTTTTCCATGATCCAACAGATGTTGGCCATTTGATCTCTGGTTCCTCTGCCTTCTCTAAATCCAGCTTGAACATCTGGAAGTTCATGGTTCACATACTATTGAAGCCTGGCTTGGAGAATTTTGAGCATTACTTTGCTAGCGTGTGAGATGAGTGCAATCGTGCAGTAGTTTGAGCATTCTTTGGCATTGCCTTTCTTTGGGATTGGAATGAAAACTGACCTTTTCCAGTCCTATGGCCACTGCTGAGTTTTCCACATTTGCTGGCATATTGAGTGCAGCACGTTCACAGCATCATCTTTCAGGATTTGAAATAGCTCAACTGGAATTCCATCACCTCCACTAGCTTTGTTTGTAGTGATGCTTTCTAAGGCCCACTTGACTTCACATTCCAGGATGTCTGGCTCCAAGTGAGGGATCACACCATCGTGGTTATCTGGGTCATGAAGATCTTTTTTGTACAGTTCTCCTATGTATTCTTGCCACCTCTTCTTAATATCTTCTGCTTCTTTTAGGTCCATACTATTTCTGTCCTTTACTGAGCCCATCTTTGCATGAAATGTTCCCTTGGTATCTCTAATTTTTCTGAAGAGAACTCTAGTCTTTCCCATTCTATTGTTTTCCTCTATTTCTTTGCATTGATCACTTAGGAAGGCTTTCTTATTTCTCCTTGTTATTCTTTGGAACTCTGCATTCAAATGGGTATATCTTTCCTTTTCTCCTTTGTTTTAGCTTCTGTTCTTTTCTCAGCTGTTTATAAGGCCTCCTCAGACAACCATTTAAACTTTTTGCTTTTCTTTTTCTTGGGTATGGCCTTGATCACTGCCTCCTGTACAATGGCACAAACCTCCATCCATAGTTCTTCAGGCACTCTATCAGATCCAATCCCTTGAATCTACTTGTCACTTCCACTGTATAATCATAAGGGATTTGATTTAGGTCATACCTGAATGTTTCCTTTATTAATAGTGTTTACTTGGCACAGTGTCTGACACTACTTAGCTGTCACTATTGTTAGCAGAAATCTCCTACTCATCCTGCAAAACCCAACACAAAATTCATTTCTTCAGGGTACCCTTCCTGGAGTTACTTTCCAATTAATTAGACTGCCCCCTGCTGTTTGCTGAAACCATACTCACAGAAAACTAGTCAATCTAATCACACTAGGACCACAGCCTTGTCTAACTGAATGAAACTAAGCCATGCCCGTGGGGCAACCCAAGATGGGCAGGTCATGGTGGAGAGATCTGACAGAATGTGGTCCACTGGAGAAGGGAATGGCAAATCACTTCACTATTCTTGCCTTGAGAACCCCATGAACAGTATGAAAAGGCAAAATGATAGGATACTGAAAGAGGAACTCCCCAGGTCAGTAGGTGCCCAATATGCTACTGGAGATCAGTGGAGAAATAACTCCAAAAAGAATGAAGGGATGGAGCCAAAGCAAAAAGAATACCCAGCTGTGGTTGTGACTGGTGATAGACACAAGGTCTGATGCTGTAAAGAGCAATATTGCATAGGAACCTGGAATGTCAGGTCCATGAATCAAGGCAAATTGGAAGTGGTCAAACAGGAGATGGCAAGAGTGAATGTCAACATTCTAGGAATCAGCAAACTAAAATGGACTGGAATGGGTGAACTTAACTCAGATGACCATTACATCTACTACTGTGGGCAGGAATCCCTTAGAAGAAATGGAGTAGCCATCATGATCAACAAAAGAGTCTGAAATGCAGTATTTGGATGCAATCTCAAAAACGACAGAATGATCTCTGTTCGTTTCCAAGGCAAACCATTCAATATCACGGTAATCCAAGCCTATGCCTCAACCAGTAAGGCTGAAGAAGCTGAAGTTGAACGGTTCTATGAAGACCTACAAGACCTTTTAGAACTAACACTCCAAAAAGATGTCCTTTTCATTATAGGGGACTGGAATGCAAAAGTAGGAAGTCAAGAAACATCTGGAGTAACAGGCAAATTTGGCCTTGGAATACAGAATGAAGCAGGGCAAAGGCTAATAGAGTTTTGCCAAGAAAATACACTAGTCATAACAAACAACCTCTTCCAACAACACAAGAGAAGACTCTACACATGGACATCACCAGATGGTCAACACTGAAATCAGATTGATTATACCCTTTAGCAGCCAAAGATGGAGAAGCTCTATACAGTCAGCAAAGACAAGACCAGGAGCTGACTGTGGTTCAGATCATGAACTCCTTATTACCAATTCAGACTTAAATTGAAGAAAGTAGGGAAAACCACTAGACCATTCAGATATGACCTAAATCAAATCCCTTATGATTATACAGTGGAAGTGAGAAATAGATTTAAGGGCCTAGATCTGATAGAGTGCCTGATGAACTATGGAAGGAGACAGGTATCAAGACCATTCCCATGGAAAAGAAATGCAAAAAAGCAAAATGGCTGTCTGGAGAGGCCTTACAAATAGCTGTGAAAAGAAAAGATGCGAAAAGCAAAGGAGAAAAGGAAAGATATAAACATCTGAATGCAGCGTTCCAAAGAATAGCAAGAAGAGATAAGAAAGCCTTCTTTAGCGATCAATGCAAATAGAGGAAAACAACAGAATGGGAAAGACTAGAGGTCTCTTCAAGAAAATCAGAGATACCAAAGGAAATTTTCACGCAAAGATGGGCTCGATAAAGGACAGAAATGGTATGGACCTAACAGAAGCAGAAGATATTAAGAAGAGATGGCAAGAATACACAGAACTGTACAAAAAAGATCTTCACGACCAAGATAATCACAGTGGTGTGATCACTGACCTAGAGCCAGACATCCTGGAATGTGAAGTCAAGTGGGCCTTAGAAAGCATCACTATGAACAAAGCTAGTGGAGGTGATGGAATTCCAGTTGAGCTATTTCAAATCCTGAAAGATGATGCTGTGAAAGTGCTGCACTCAATATGCCAGCAAATTTGGAAAACTCAGCAGTGGCCATAGGACTGGAAAAGGTCAGTTTTCATTCCAATCCCAAAGAAAGGCAATGCCAAAGAATGCTCAAACTACCACACAATTGCACTTATCTCACACACTAGTAAAATAATGCTCAAAATTCTCCAAGCCAGGCTTCAGCAACATGTGAACCACGAACTTCTGACGTTCAAGCTGGTTTTAGAAAAGGCAGAGGAACCAGAGATCAAATTGCCAACATCTGCTGGATCATGGAAAAAGCAAGAGAGTTCCAGAAAAACATCTATTTCTGCTTTATTGACTATGCCAAAACCTTTGACTGTGTGGATCACAATAAACTATGGGAGATTCTGAAAGAGATGGGAATACCAGAGCACCTGATCTGCCTCTTGAGAAATTTGTATGCAGGTCAGGAAGCAACAGTTCGAACTGGACATGGAACAACCGACTGGCTCCAAATAGGAAAAGGAGTAGGTCAAGGCTGTATATTGTCATCCTGTTTATTTAACTTATATGCAGAGTACATCATGAGAAACGCTGGACTGGAAGAAGCACAAGCTGGAATCAAGATTGCCGGGAGAAATGTCAATAACCTCAGATATGCAGATGACACCACCCTTATGGCAGAAAGTGAAGAGGAACTCAAAAGCCTCTTGATGAAAGTGAAAGAGGAGAGTGAACAAGTTGGCTTAAAGCTCAACATTCAGAAAACAAAGATCATGGCATCCGGTCCCATCACTTCATGGCAAATAGATGGGGAAACAGTGGAAACAGTGTCAGACTTTATTTTGGGGGGCTCCAAAATCACTGCAGATGGTGACTGCAGCCATGAAATTAAAAGATGCTTATTCCTTGGAAGGAAAGTTATGACCAACCTAGATAGCATATTCAAAAGCAGAGACATTACTTTGCCAACAAAGGTCCGTCTGGTCAAGGCTATGGTTTTTCCTGTGGTCATGTATGGACGTGAGAGTTGGACTGTGAAGAAGGCTGAGCACTGAAGAATAGATGCTTTTGAACTGTGTTGTTGGAGAAGACTCTTGAGAGTCCCTTGGACTGCAAGGAGATCCAACCAGTCCTTTCTGAAGGAGATCAGCCCTGGGATTTCTTTGGAAGGAATGATGCTAAAGCTGAAACTCCAGTACTTTGGCCACCTCATGTGAAGAGGTGACTCATTGGAAAAGACTCTGATGCTGGGAGGGATTGGGGGCAGGAGGAGAAGGGGACGACAGAGGATGAGATGGCTGGATGGCATCACTGACTCGATGGACGTGAGTCTGAGTGAACTCCGGAAGTTGGTGATGGACAGGGAGGCCTGGCGTGCTGCGATTCATGGGGTCGCAAAGAGTCAGACACGACTGAGCAACTGAACTGAACTGAACTGAGGAGCGGTGCTGAATCCAGCCCAGAGAGCCCACTGAGAATGTGTAATCGTGGCGTCGTCATGTGGCTAACCCGCTTTGAGAGTAACCCGTGGGTTTACAGGGGCAACCACAGTACCTGTTCTTAACTGCTCCCACCTGGACCTAAAGTCAGACAGAATCACGGGGGTCTGACCTAGGGAATGATTCTGTTTCTCACCAATGTTTTCTTCATTTGGAGACAGGGATCGGATGGTCGTGGGGTTTGATAAAAGAAGTCTGGAATTCTAAGACCAGTTTGATCAGGCGTCCTGCTCTTTGCAGTTAACCTGAATTGACTTGCCAGTGTTATAGGTTCATTAAATTCTCACCTTTGGGGCACCCCTGCCATGGCCAATGGCAGCCTAGTCATGGCTCTTGACCTGACCAGTGGACCTTTCTCCACGAACGTCCCCTGGAGGAAAGAACCTTCAGCTCCAAGGTCACCTCCTCCCAAAGGGCTTTAACCAGTGGAGGCGCCCCAGCCCCACCCAGCAGTCACCCTGTATGACATCACCCTGTTGCACTGAGCCCTGGGGCTGTCAGCAATCACACCACAAGCTGTTCTCTGCTGACTTACTGGATTCTTGGTCTCCCCCAGCTAGACGTTCAGCCCCAAAAAGACAGGGTGCTGTCTGGCTAGTTCAAAGTGTATCCCCGGCCCTAGGAGCCTACCAGGTCCAGAGCAGACGTCACGTTAGAGACTGTTAAAAGGATAAATAATAGTAATAGTAATAATAACTCATGTTAACTGCCTGCTGACTGTTTTTTGGTCCCCAGGTGAGGCTCAAATCAAAGGTTTTCATGTATTAAGCCACTGAATCCTCCCAGCATTTTGAGGTAGGTACCCTGGCTGCCGCTTTGCACTGGCTGTTCCCTGTGCCTGGAATGTTCTTCCCTCAAAAAGCCACAGGACTCACCCCCTGCTCATTCAGGACTCCGCTCAAATGCCAGCAACTCAGAAGCCTTGCCAGCACCCTCTCAACCCACGCCCCACTTTAGGGGCTGAACTGCGTTGTCCCCGCCAAGAAACGTAATGGATTGCCCACCCCCCCACCCACCCCCAGCTGAGAATGTGGCCTCTGGGGAAGTAGGATCTGTACAGAGATCAAAACGGAATGGGGTCATGGGGGTGCGCCCTCATCTAAGAAGCGCGGTGCTCTTATTCAAAAGGGACCTTTGGACAGACATGCACAGAGAGAAGGTGCTGTGGAGACGCACAGGGAGAAGGCCTTGGGTAGACGGAGGGTTGGTCTGCAGGATTTACAAGCCTCGGAATGCCCAAGAGAGCTGGGAAACCAGCAGAAGCGAGGAGGAGACAAGGAAGGATTCCCCGCCCCCCGCACGTCCCCACCGACACCTTGGATTCAGACCTCTGGCCTCTAGGAGGGCAAGACAATAAGGCTCTATTGCTTTAAGCCGCCGGGTTTGTGGAACTTTGTTCACAGCCTAGGAAACCAAGACACACGCTTGTTTTTCTTCCTGGCACTTGCCACCACCTGCCACTGCACTGAGACATTTGTCTCTTTACTTCCCGCACCCGGCCTGGAGTGTAAGTCTGTCAGGGTCAAGGTCTAATGCTCATGCATCTGTTACAAAGCCTGACATGGATTTGTTCTTTCAAGAAGCATCTACTGAGTGCCTACTGTGTGCCAGGTTTTTCTGTAAGTGCTGGGGGTACAGCAGTGAATTTGGCAAATATTCTTTGAAGCTGACAGTCTAGGGAGAAGAGACAGATAATAACAGGAAATGGTGATAAGTGCTATGGGGACAAATATAGCAGGAAGGGACCCAGGGACTTTGTGGTGGGCGGCAGTGATAATTGGGGAGGACAGAGACCTCCAAAAGGAGGTGACAGCTGAGTGGAGGCCCCAAGGAGATGAGGGAGGAGGCACAAGGGTATCTGGGGAATACATTACAGGAAGGGCTGCGGTTCCCCGCCTAGAGATTTTGCCCCCACCAGAGGACACGTGGCAATTTCTTGAGATATGGAGATGCTGTGGACAGCCAGTACGGAGAGGCCGGGAATGCTGGTGACCTTCCTGAAATGCACCCCCCCACCCCCTATCCCTACAACAAAGCTAACTAACCAGCCCCAAACATCCGTAGCATGAAGTTAAGAAGCACAAAGGCATGGGGAGGAGGAAGGCCCACCCTGAGAGCTTCCTGCAAGTGTAGGTGCTGGGTACTGGGTGTTGGAGAAGGGCTGGAAGGATTTATACCAGGGCAGGAAAGAGCAGCAGAGGAGGTCGGAGGTCGCCGAGGGAGGGAGGAACAAGACGGCCATTGGGACCATTTTAAGGAGCTCAGTTTGTTTTCTAGTTTGGCTGCTTTGGGTCTTAGTTGCATCGGGCGAGATCTTTAGTTCTAGTTCATGGACTCTAACTGCAGCGTGCGGGCATCATGGCTCCGCAGCATGTGGGATCTTAGTTCCCCAAACAGGGATCGAACTCATGTCCCCTGCATTGCAAGGTGGATTCCTAACCCTCGGACCACCAGGGAAGTCCCAGGAGCTCCGCCGTTATCCTCAATGAGACAGGGAACCACTGGCAGCTTTTCAGTAGAGGAGAGACACAGGCTGGCTTACTCTGAAGGATCGCCTCTGGCTTTGCGGCTGCAAGTAGACCAAGTGACGGGCGAGGGCAAGAGGAGGGAGTCCAGTGGAGAGGCTGTTGGGCTATTTCAGGCCCCAGGTGAAGGTGGCCCAGATCAGAGTGGAGACTGAGGAGATGGAGAGAAGGGGTAAGGTTCTAGATCTGCTTGGAAAGTCCAGCTGATAGGGTTTGTGTGGGGTGGGAGAGGAGTGGATGACTCCAAGGTTTGAGGGCCTGGGTTGCTGAGAAGATGGGGTTGGTGTGGCAGAGATGTGGAGGTAAAGGGGGGAATGGGTTGGGGGAGGACAGAAGAGGGGATGAAGGGCTCTTAGTCTTACCGGTAGATGGCAAGGAAGCAGTTGAATAGCCAGGGTGGTGAGTGGGGGGAAGGGGGAGTTTGAGCTGGAGGTATAAATGTAGGAAGAGGCATCAGCGTATAGACAGTAGATGGTTGGATGGCATCAGCGACTCGATGGACATGAGTCTGAGCAAGCTCCGGGAGTTGGTGATGGGCAGGGAAGCCTGGCGTGCAGCAGTCCATGGGGTTTCAAAGAGTCAGACAGGACTGAGCAACTGAACTGAAAGGCATGATAGGGGATGAGATTTCCTAGAACTGGAGGTTCTAGGGACAAGACACAGGTCCAAGGGCCAATCCCTGAGGCTCTCCACGGTCGGAATATTTGGTCCTGACAGTGAACTCCTAAAGATGCCAAGAAGTGTCCGGTGAGCTGGGAGGAGAACCAGTCTAGAGGTACTTCCTAGAACCCTAGGGGAGAACGTGTCTGAAGGAGGAGGAGTCAGCCACCTCACCAAATGCTCCTGATCGGTCAAGTTGGCTGCAGCCTGAGAACAGACCATTGACTGGATTTACCAACACGATGACCACAGAAGCGCTTCACAAACCTAAACCTCTGTTGATGGACAGCCTCAGACGTCCTCAAAAGATGGTCACTTCAAGCCGTGGGAAAGCAGCTTAGAAAGACGTGTGCGTTCAAGCCTGGCTTGGGCATTTTCTAGTTATGTCACTTTGGACATGTTCTGGCCTGCCCCGATGCCCCAGTTACCTCCAACACTGTCGAGTAGATGAGATCATGATAAGTAAAGAGGCTCTTAGCCTCATAAACCCAGAAACGCCTTGTAGCGGGCAGTGACTGTTGCTGGTGTCTGAAAAGACACCACCGCTGAAATCGACACTCAAGGTCACCCGGCTTCTGCTGACATCATCCAGCAGAGAACAGACTGAGAATTCTCAACCTTTCAAGGACGGTATGTGCTGTTAGCGTGAGGTCGGAAACCTTCATGCTGCCTAACAAAGATATAATGCATATATTATGTTAATCTGCATGATTTTGAATAGGAAATGAATACACAGGGTACAGAATTAAAATATAGAAAGGTATCCAGGGAAAAATTAAGTTTCTCCAATCTTTTGATGCCCTCCCCAGAGGCAATGACTACCACCAGCTAACAGAAAGTACCCAGGCATCTTTCCTGGCAGTGGTACCCCCCCTCCTTTTTTTTTTTTTTTTTTTTCAATCTTTTGGCCACACCTCACAGGCATGTGGGATCTTTGTTCCCCCTCCAGGGATCAAACCCACACCTCCTGCTTTGGAAGTGTGGAGTCTTAACCACTGGATTTCCGGGGGAAGTCCCAGAAAGGAAATTTAGACACAGAGAGACACGCACAGTGGGAAGATGAGGTAAACAGAGGCAAGGAAAAGATGGCCATCTACCAACCAGGGGGAAAGGCCCAGAAAAAAGTCCTTCTCCCTCCGTGCCCACACACTGATTTTGGACTTGTTGTCTCCAGAACTGTGAGACAGTACATGTCCGTGGTTTAAGCCCCACGGTCGGTGGGACTTCACTGTGGCAGCCCAAGCAAGCGTCTGTTGCCTTACCTGCTCCACCACCAGTGGAAGGTCGGCTCCACGAGCACCAGGGATTTATGTTTTGATTTTTTCCAAAATTTTTCATTGAAGGAAAACTGCCTCACAATATGGTGTTAGCCTCCGCCATACATCAAGATGAGTCAGCCATAAGTACACATGTGTCTCCTCCCTCTTTAGCCTCCCTCCCACTTCCCACTGTTTTTTTTGTTTTTTTTTTTAACATTTGTTTTTATTTATTTGGCTGCACTGGCTCTTATTTGCAGCACACAGGGTCTTCCATCTTTGCAGCAGCAGGAAGGATCTTCGGTTGTGTCTTGTAAACTCCTAGCTGCAGTGTTTAGGGTCTAATTCCCCAGCCAGGGATGGAAACCGGGCCACCTGCATTAGGATCGTGGAGTCTTAGCTACTTACTGGGCCACTAGGGAAGTCCTGATTTCTGTCTGTTTTTACCACTGCTGTGTGCCCAGAGAGCTACAGTCTGGCAGATTGTAGAGGGTCGGTACATTTCCAGAAGGAATAAAAGAAGGCATGTGTGGGCTCCATTCCTGGGCAGGGAGTGTGTTGGGCTGAAGAGGTGCGTAGGAGAGCTGTGAGTTACCTATAACTGAGGGGTGGGTAAGGATAAGAAAAACATGCTGTCTTGTCCTGTCTGGACACTGTTCTCCAAATACATAAAAGCCTGTGTGAAAGGTTACAGATGAGAAAAGTCAAAGGTCAGAGAGGGGAAGTGTAGTAGGTTGATTGATGGCCCCTAAAGATATCAGAACCTGTAAATGTTTCCTTATTTGGAAAAGGGGACAAGTCCGGATGCGATTAAATGGAGGAGGATTTCAAGATGCGGAGATTATCCTGGGTTTTCCAGGTGGGCCCTGACTGCAACCTCATGTATGCATCCCTCTAACAGAAAGGCAGTGGGAGACTTGAAGACAGAGAGGAGACCATGTGACC
Source organism: Bos indicus x Bos taurus (assembly GCF_003369695.1). Classification (NCBI taxonomy): domain Eukaryota; kingdom Metazoa; phylum Chordata; class Mammalia; order Artiodactyla; family Bovidae; genus Bos; species Bos indicus x Bos taurus. Next base: position 7,547,704 of record NC_040088.1, on the reverse strand, counting down.
ACAGATGCCGAGACTGGAGTGATGTGGCTGCAAGCCAGGGAAAGCCAGCTGCCTCAGAAGCTGGAAGGGGCAAGAGCCTCCAGCTCTGTGACACCTTGATTTTGACCCAGTAACACTGATTCTGGACTTCTGAGCTCCAGAACTGTGAGACGATAAATTTCTGTTGTTTTGAGCGGAACGAAAGCAAAAGCTGCCTAATTCTGTATAAGTCCAGGTGTTAAGGACACTGCATGGGCCTCTACCCCGTCCCGATGCCCCAACCCTGGACAGAACCACCATCATTTTATCCCTGGACCTTCACGTATGGCTCCTTTCCTAGTCCCCTCACAGCTACACTTTCCCCCACATCACAGTCCTGTACCTTCTCCATACCTAGCGTGACCTGAGGATTTTGTTTCTCCCCATGTCTAAATCCTGCCTTTTCACTGCACTTTGGATCTCTTGCAAAATTTCTTTTCTTTTTTTTTAATTTGTTTATTTTTTATTGAAGGATAATTGCTTTACAGAATTTTGTTGTTTTCTGTCAAACCTCAACATGAATCAGCCATAGGTATACATGTATCCCCTCCCTCTTGAACCTCCCTCCAATCTCCCTCCCCATCCCACCCCTCTAGGTTGATCCAGAGCCCCTGTTTGAGTTTTCTGAGCCATACAGCGAATTCCCGTTGGCTATCTATTTTACATATCGTGATGTGAGTTTCCACGTTACTCTCTCCATCCATCTCACCTCCCCTCCCCTCTCCCCATGTCCATAAGTCTATTCTCCATGTCTGTTTCTCCATTGCTGCCCCGTACGTAAATTCTTCAGTACCATTTTTCTAGATTCTGTATATATGCTTTCTCTTTTGGACTTACTTCACTCTGTATAATAGGTTCTAGGTTCATCCACCTCATTAGGACTGACTCAAATGTGTTCCTTTTTATGGCTGAGTAATATTCCATTGTGTATATGTACTACGACTTCTTTATCCATGCATCTGTCAATAGATATCTAGGTAGCTTCCATAAAAATATGGAGCACTTCACGAATTTGTGTGTCATCCTTGTGCAGGTGCCATGTTAATCTTCTCTGTATCATTCCACTTTTAGTATATGTGCTGCTGAAGTGAGAACCAAAATTCTTAAAAAAAAAAATTATTTCCTGTGCTGGGTCTTAGTCACAGCATGCAAGATCTTTGATCTTTGTTATGGCACCTGGGATCTCTAGTTTCAACATAGGAATTCTTCGTTGCAGCGTGTGAGATCTAGTTCCCTGACCAGAGATGGAACCTGGCCCCCAGCACTGGGAGCACAGAGTCTTAGCCACTGGATCACCAAGGAAGTTCCTCTTCCAAAATCCTCGACACTGTCGACAAGACCCAGCCTGGGAGTCCAGAACCTAATGTTCTTTGTTGTTGTTGTTGACATGGTTTGATTCTTTAATAATGGTATCATGTTACTTGTAAAATATGAAAAGCGAACATAAAGAAAAAAAAGCGAACATAAAAGCCAAAACACTAAACAGAAAAACTATTAGAAATAAATATAATTTTTTAAAAACTAGCAGTATAAATGATTAACATACTCTTCTCTGTTACTCATATTCTTATACAAAAAATATACATACAAAAAAATATACATACATATACATTTTAAAATCTAGTTAACAATAATAATAAAACCAATTAAGTCGATAGGCACCTAACCTTTAAGAAGAAAACTATGAAACTTTGTTTGTGGAGAAGGAAATAGCAACCCACTCCAGTGTTCTTGCCTGGAGAATCTGTTCTGCCTGGACGGCAGAGCCTGGTGGGCTGCCGGCTATGGGGTCGCACAGAGTCGGACACGACTGAAGCGACTTAGCAGCAGCAGCAGCAGGGTTGGGGGATAAGAGAATTTGGAAGCAACAATAGCATTTCTTTCTGGGGTAATGAAAATGTTCTCAAATCAATGTTGTACATCTCTGTGAATATATTAAAAGCTATTGAACTGTAAAAAAAAAAAAAAAAGAAACTTTGTTTGTTGTTCAGTCATTACGTCGTGTCCGACTCTTGGCCACCCGATAGACTGTAGCCCATCAGGCTTCTCTGTCCATGGGATTTCCCAGGCCAGGGATTGAACCTGAGTCTCCTGCATTAGCAGGTGGATTCTTTACCGCTACAAAGGATATGAAAGAACGTATAAAAGAGTTGAGCCACAAAGAGACACAAGTATGTATGGAATTCTCATAACAGAAGTGACGCATTAAATCAGGGGGAAAAGATGTCTAATTCAGTAAATAATCCTCAAAACAGTAGCTATTTGGGAAAGAACGGTGCTGGATTCATGCCTTATTCCTTGGCTATCAAAGATGTAATGGTTAAAAACAAATAGACCATAGAAACTGGAAGAAAGCACGAAAATCTGCCTGCCAATACAGGAGGCCCAAGAGACACAGGTTTGATCCCTGGGTTGGGAAGATGCCTTGGAGTAGGAAATGGCAACCCATTCCAGTATTCTTGCCTGGAAAATTCCATGGACAGAGGAGCCTGGTGGGCTAGGGTCCCAAAGAGTTGGACATGACTGAGCGAGTGAACACAACACATAACATTTTAAGGCCAACAAGCAACTCAGTTTCAACTTCAGAAGTTAAAACCTCCTCCAGTGCTCTTTAGCTCCAGCTGTTAGCTACTACTCAGAAACGTGAGCCCAGTATGGCCAGATCTTATGATTTTTTAAAAAAATCTGAAGTCTAGATTTTTCTGGAGAACACTTTTAAAAAAACCCCACAACTTAGTCCACTTTTAAAAAACATGGGGGAGGGAGGTGGGAGAGGGGTTCAGGATGGGGAACACATGTACACCCATGGAGGATTCAAGTCAATGTATGGCAAAACCAATACAATATTGTAAAATAAATAAACAGAAAAAAAAATCATACAAAAATTTCAATCATTACAAAAATAAATATATAACTAATGAAAAAAAAAAAACCATGCAACAGCCCAAAATTCGCATGGCCACACTAGGGCTGTCTCAGGCCCATGAACCTCAGGCCGCTGCTCCGAGCCAGGCTGTCCTCTCGCACTCTTCCCTGCGTCTCAGTGGGGCTACGTTTACTGTTAGTTCCTAAAACCAAGCTCCTGCTGCTTCCTTCCCCGTGGCCTTCTGGCGCTTTCCTCTGCATGAGGCCCTGCTTTGCCTTCCTCTGAGCCTGATCAGCACGGACTTATCTGGTTCTCCACTTCCACAGAATTTTCCCCCAAAGGCCCGCTGTGGCCACCTCCAGCTAAGTTAGTCCCCCCTTTTGCAGTTTGAATCTCCCTTGACTCCTTTTCCGTTTCTCTGCAGTGCTTACCACACTCAGATCAGATCAGATCAGATCAGTCGCTCAGTCCTGTCTGAATCTTTGCGACCCCATGAATCACAGCACGCCAGGCCTCCCTGTCCATCACCAACTCCCGGAGTTCACTCAGACTTATGTCCATTGAGTCAGTGATGCCATCTAGCCATCTCATCCTCTATCATCCCCTTCTCCTCTTGCCCCCAATCCCTCCCAGCATCAGAGTCTTTTCCAATGAGTCAACTCTTCGCATGAGGTGGCCAAAGTACTGGAGTTTCAGCTTTAGCATCATTCCTTCCAAAGAAATCCCAGGGCTGATCTCCTTCAGAATGGACTGGTTGGATCTCCTTGCAGTCTAAGGGACTCTCAAGAGTCTTCTCCAACAACACAGTTCAAAAGCATCAATTCTTCGGCGCTCAGCCTTCTTCACAGTCCAACTCTCACATCCATACATGACCACTGGAAAAACCATAGCCTTGACTAGACGAACCTTTGTTGGCAAAGTAATGTCTCTGCTTTTGAATATGCTATCTAGGTTGGTCATAACTTTCCTTCCAAGGAGTAAGCATCTTTTAATTTCATGGCTGCAGTCACCATCTGCAGTGATTTTGGAGCCCCCCAAAATAAACTCTGACACTGTTTCCACTGTTTCCCCATCTATTTCCCATGAAGTGATGGGACCGGATGCCATGATCTTCGTTTTCTGAATGTTGAGCTTTAAGCCAACTTGTTCACTCTCCTCTTTCACTTTCATCAAGAGGCATTTGAGTTCCTCTTCACTTTCTGCCATAAGGGTGGTGTCATCTGCATATCTGAGGTTATTGACATTTCTCCTGGCAATCTTGATTCCAGCTTGTGCTTCTTCCAGTCCATCGTTTCTCATGATGTACTCTGCATATAAGTTAAATAAACAGGGTGACAATATACAGCCTTGACCTACTCCTTTTCCTATTTGGAACCAATCTGTTGTTCCATGTCCAGTTCGAACTGTTGCTTCCTGACCTGCATACAAATTTCTCAAGAGGCGGATCAGGTCGTCTGGTATTCTCATCTCTTTCAGAATTTTCCAGTTTATTGTGATCCACACAGTCAAAGGTTTTGGCATAGTCAATAAAACAGAAATAGATGTTTTTCTGGAACTCTCTTGCTTTTTCCATGATCCAGCAGATGTTGGCAATTTGATCTCTGGTTCCTCTGCCTTTTCTAAAACCAGCTTGAACATCAGAAGTTCATGGTTCACATGTTGCTGAATCCTGGCTTGGAGAATTTTGAGCATTACTTTACTAGTGTGTGAGATGAGTGCAATTGTGCAGTAGTTTGAGCATTCTTTGGCATTGCCTTTCTTTGGGATTGGAATGAAAACTGAACTTTTCCAGTCCTGTGGCCACTGCTGAGTTTTCCAAATTTGCTGGCATATTGAGTGCAGCACTTTCACAGCATCATCTTTCAGGATTTGGAATAGCTCAACTGGAATTCCATCACCTCCACTAGCTTTGTTCATAGTGATGCTTCCTAAGGCCCACTTGACTTCACATTCCAGGATTTCTGGCTCTAGGTCAGTGATCACACCACTGTGATTATCTTGGTCGTGAAGATCTTTTTTGTACAGTTCTTCTGTGTATTCTTGCCACCTCATCTTAATATCTTCTGCTTCTGTTAGGTCCATACCATTTCTGTCTTTTATCGAGCCCATCTTTGCGTGAAAATTTCCTTTGGTATCTCTGATTTTCTTGAAGAGGTCCCTAGTCTTTCCCATTCTGTTGTTTTCTTCTATTTCTTTGCATTGATCGCTGAAGAAGGCTTTCTTATCTCTTCTTGCTATTCTTTGGAACGCTGCATTCAGATGTTTATATCTTTCCTTTTCTCCTTTGCTTTTTGCTTCTCTTCTTTTCACAGCTATTTGTAAGGCCTCCTCAGACAGCCATTTTGCTTTTTTGCATTTCTTTTCCATGGGGATGGTCTTGATCCCTGTCTCCTGTACAATGTCACGAACCTCTGTCCATAGTTCATCAGGTACTTTATCTATCAGATCTAGGCCCTTAAATCTATTTCTCACTTCCATTGTATAATCATAAGGGATTTGATTTAGGTCATATCTGAATGGTCTAGTGGTTTTCTCTACTTTCTTCAATTTAAGTCTGAATTTGGTAATAAGGAGTTCATGATCTGAGCCACAGTCAGCTCCTGGTCTTGTTTTTGTTGACTGTATAGAGCTTCTCCATCTTTGGCTTCAAAGAATATAATCAATCTGATTTCGGTGTTGACCATCTGGTGATGTCCATGTATAGAGTCTTCTCTTGTGTTGTTGGAAGAGGGTGTTTGCTATGACCAGTGCATTTTCTTGGGAAAACTCTATTAGTCTTTGCCCTGCTTCATTGCGTATTCCAAGGCCAAATTTGCCTGTTACTCCAGGTGTTTCTTGACTTCCTACTTTTGCATTCCAGTCCCCTATAATGAAAAGGACATCTTTTTGGGTGTTAGTTCTAAAAGGTCTTGTAGGTCTTCATAGAACCGTTCAACTTCAGCTTCTTCAGCGTACCACACTGGGAAGAATGAATTCATTGTAGAATCCAGTCTCCCTGTTCCAGGCTGTCACCTCTGACATACACCCACCTTTCTTTTTTTCTTTGGCGCTAGTGATAAGAACCCGAACCCGCCTGCTAATGCAGGAGACATAAGAGACAAGGGTTTCCTCCCTGGGTGGGGAAGATCCCCTTGAGGAGGGCATGGCAACCCACTCCAGTATTCTTGCCTGGAGAATCCCATGGACAGAGAATCCCATGGACAGAAGAGTCTGGCGGGCTACGGTCCATGAAGTCGCAAAGAGTCAGACACCAATGAGCACCGACGCATCATCAACAGCCAGATGAAGAGAGACAAGGAGCCAGGTCCCAAACAAGGAAGCCTCTGTCCTTGTGGGGTGCAGGACCTCGCACAATGGCACAATGGCCTTCTGGTTCCCTACGTGGAAGCTGTCTGAGAAAGGACTACAGAGCTGTCCTCTGGGCGTTTTATGGAGGCTTGATCACACAGGCATGACTAAGTCATTGGCCAGTGGTGATTGGTTCGACCTCCGCAAGGAAGACCCAGCATAGCCGATAAATAAATCTTTAAAAAGTAAAGAGCTTTAGAAGGAGGATCCACTACTTTGTTTCTCCAGCTACGCAACCTGCATGTGAGTCTGAGTTACGGTGCTTTTCTCCCCAGAGGCTCTCAGTTTCTTGAGTAGAGACATCAGCTGTGGAATCCCTTTGTTCTCCGTGTCCCCTGAAGCTCACTGCTAGGTACTTAGTAAACTGTGCCTTTATTTGTTCATGTGTTCATTCATTCTAAGGACAGTATAATGTAGACTTTGAAAAGTCTGCCTTACGGGCCCCAAATGTAAATTTCTAACAGTGCGACACTGTGGAGCCCACCGTGCATCACTTATTAATTATTAAAGTATCTTCCTGATGTGCATTCTGCCTTTTATATATTAATTTGTTTTCTGCTTAAGGGGAGGAAAATTCCGTTATGGTAACAAAACGTAGGCTTTTTATTTAACAAGGCTGCCTTCGCCTGGCCTGGCCAGGCCACTCGTCCTTCATTCTGAGTGAGATCCACCCTAGCGACTTCAGAAGGCGGCCTCTGGAGCCGGGCTGGGACCCCAGGGAGTCCAGCGAGGCCCAGGGCCCCACATTTAAGGAGGCACTTGCTCTTAGGCATCCGCTCAATGCTCACATGACCCTGAGTGTCAGCGCCTCCTTAAATGCTGCCTTCTGGATGCCTCCTTGCCACACCCCAGTCCCAGCCTGCTTTTCAGTCCAGGGCCTGGGAGTCCTGGCTCTGTGAAGAGACCCGGAGGTGGCCAGACCCAGAGATGGGGTCTTCAGCTATGAAATGGGGTCTTGGTGAGGATTAGGTGAGATGGGGGCTTGTCAGGGGGTGTGCACAGTGCTTTGCATGCCGCCAACACTTAACTGTTTGCTGTCCTTTTACCAATTCTTCCCCCAGCCAAGGCCCAGGCCAGGAGCTTTCTGGAGTTTCTCTAGTTTCTTCCACACACAACCCAGGAGAAGCCTGCATCTCAATTCTGATTCTTCAGATGAAGGAACCAGGCTCTGACCCCTGGCCTCCTTCTGATTCCAGCACTTTCCTATCTACCCAAAGCTGGAGGCTTTACTAATAAATAGCAAGTCAGGTGCTTCTTGGCTGGGGATTTCAATCCTCACTGGGTGTCAGGATTACCTGAGGAGCTTGTAAAAGCACAGATGCTTCAGGAAATTCTGGATTAATTGGTCTGGGAGAGGACCAGACATTGAGACAGTTTTTAAAGATCTCCAGGGATTTCCCTGGTGGTCAGGATTCTGTGCTTCAAAGGCAGGGGGCACTGGGTGATCTCTATTTGGCCACTAGGATCCCACATGCCACACTGGGCAGCCAAAAAAGAAAGAGAAAAAAAAAAAAACTCCAGCTGATTCTAATGTACAGTCAGCTTTGAGAATAAAAAGCTTTAAACTATCCTGAAAGAGAACTCCAAGGGGTGGTTGTGAATTTCAGCATCTCATGCGATGCATAAATGCATGCACGCATACACACCACAAGGTTTGCAGTCAGTAAGACAATAGAGAGAGAGAGAGAGAGAGAGAGCTGAAATTCAATTTCAGCTCCACTTTTCAAACAAATGTGGTTTAGGGGAAATCTCTTTACCTCTCTGAACCAACTTGAGCACCATCAGAATCACCGAGAAGCTTTACTGAACACTCAAAGGCCCACCCCATAATTTCATCAAAAGGTCTGGGTAGGGGCAGCGACGCTCCAGGTGCCGCTGGTCCTTGGAACAGGCTTTGAGAATCATTGCTGGGTCAATTGCCATGGTAATAACCTCTGATCAGGTCGCCATCTCCCGTTTCAGATTCAATCCTTGACACCTGTAAAGTGTATCACTCTGTATCCTCACAGCCACAGGATCCCATGGTTATCAGTAGTTTAGGAAGGAGGCAACCCAGGTTCCTGAACGTGAAGTGGCATGGTTAGGGTCATACAGCCAGAAAACTGCCTAAGTCTGGGTCTGAACGCTTGTCTATAATTAAAGGCAAGAGAGGACCTGTGCCATCAACTTCTTTTCAGGCAGCAGAGCAAGCTCTCCGACCAGCTGCCAGAGCTCGCCTAGACATCCGCGTGGCACACCCAAGGCTACAAACGGGCAAAAGCCTCCTGGCTGCTCTCTTTATTCAGCGGCTTGGAGAGCGGCCAGCGCCCGACTCCGTGGAGGAATGGCGCCCCCTGGTGGCTGTTTGGAGAGCTGCATTCCGCGGCCCTAGCGGGGCGCTCTTGGTCTTCTGAGTCATCAGCATTCTTGGGCCCTGTTACTAACATGGAAAATATGATTCAGTTCATTCCATCTGCAGAAAGAACTCTCCGGGTGTTGAAAGGGGGTGGGGACTTCAGAGCTGAGGAATGTCAAGGAAGGGCGGTGGACCGGGCCCTGGGGACTTCAAGGGGCTGGTGTAAAATGGCGAAGCTGGTAAAAGCACCGCTGAGAACAATCGGGACTTTGACCTTTTGACCTTCCCCAAGACTCCTACTGAGGCCTGTCCAGGATGAAATCTCCTAGAGTTGTTATCAAAGTCCGGTGTGTTCCCTGAAGGCCAGTGTCCCCTTCCCGATCTGGTCCATTTGTTCATTCCGTTAATCATTCAACAGATATTTTTTGAGTGCCCACTATGTGCCAGCACTGTTCAAGGTGCTCGGAATACAGAAATATGCAGGACAGAAACCCCTAGGATGATCAGTGAAACAATGAATCAATGAATGAATAGAACACATGGAGAAAAATTAAAAGGGGGAATGGAGACCTCACTGAGAAGATGCCGTTTAAGCAAAAACATAAGGGAGAGAGAGAGACAGAGGCCATTATCTGGGGGAAGGAATGTTCCAGAAAGAGAGAATGGTAAGAGCGAAGGCCCTGGGGCAGGGCAAGCATGTATGTTTCAGGGCTTAGAATAAGTTCTTGATGGGAAATTGGGATCTGTTTTTTCATATCCAGGAACCACTTGCCCTGTTATAAATGGAATGGTTTTCACTAAATTCTAAAACATAAATACTTCAGCCTGATCGGGGTGGGTTGAGAAGAGAGAGGGAGGTGTAAAAGGGGGAGTCAGGAGCTACACATACACCTTCAAGAAACTTTACTAAAATAAGGAGCAGAGAAATGGTGGCGTCCCTGGGAAGGACATCTAGGATAGGATCCAGGCGGGAGAGATCCAGGTGGCTCCAGGTAAGACTCCTTGAGGCTCAGCTGGTAAAGAATCGCCTTACAATTCGGGAGACCTGGGTTTGGTCCCTGGGGTGGGAAGATCCCCTGGAGAAGGGAAAGGCTACCCACTCCAGTACTCTTGCCTGGAGAATTCCATGGACTGTATAGTCCCTGGGGTCACAAGAGCAGGACATGCCTGGGCGACTTTCACTTTTTCGTGTCTGTGGACCTTGGATGACCCCTGGATTTGGGTCCCGGATTCTGCCCTCCTATATGATTTTGTTTGGTGCCAAGATTTTAATTGGCATCTTGCTGATGACGACTTCCCCACTTATGTCTGCTCGTTTACGTTTCCTAAGCATGTGTCTCCAGCCATTGTCATATTGTCTGAAACAGAACGCTTGACAGCTCCATTGAAACCCACCGCCTTTCCATTTGGCTTTATAAGCACGGAAGTGAGGACTGGGCTTTGTCCTCTCCTCCCTCCCACCCCACGTCTGGGCTTGGTCAGCTCTGTGGGCACCAGCTCCCCATCTCTCGATCTCCTTGCCTTCATCCGTGCCCACTGCAACCAATTTCCTACCCAGCAGTCAGGTGGATCGGAAAAAGTAAATCATACCAGCTGCTGCTGCTGCTAAGTCGCTTCAGTCGTGTCCGACTCTGTGCGACCCCATAGCCGGCAGCCCACCAGGCTCCCCCATCCCTGGGATTCTCCAGGCAAGAACACTGGAGTGGGTTGCCATTTCCTTCTCCAATGCATGAAAGTGAAAAGTGAAAGTGAAGTCGCTCAGTACCCCGTGGACTGGAGCCTACCAGGCTCCTCCGTCCATGGGATTTTCCAGGCAAGAGTACTGGAGTGGGGTGCCATTGCCTTCTCCAAAATCATACCAGACTCTCACTTAAAATTCTCCACTGGTTTTCCATAACAAACAGGAGAAAACCTCTCTACCATGGCCTCCAAGATCCTGCATGATGGCACCCTGGCCTCTGATTTTATTTCATACATTCTCTGCCTCTTCCATTATAGTCCAACTTGTCCAGCCCCACTTTGTGTTTCTCAAAGATTCTCTTTCCAGGGAATTTCCCTTGAGATACTCTCCTCCAGGGTCTTCGCATTGCCAGCTCCTTCTCGTCGTCCATTCTTGCTGAAATGTCACTTCCTTGAGAGGACTGCCCTGGTGCCCATTCTAACGTGGCTTCCCCAGAGGAGGCTTTTGTGTAAATGTAGCCTCCCTGCTCTGTAAACCACAATTAATCACCGATTCTAGTGCTCATTAGTTCCTACCAACTGGTTTCCTAGCCCCAGGTCCTGGTTTTTCAAGAAGCCTGGTTCTTCAGCTTTTCTTTTAAGTCAATAAATTCCCCCACAGCCTACCAATATATTCCATCTTGTTTTGCTTAATTTAGGCTTTTGGGGGGCGGGGCTTAATTTAGTTTTCTGTGATTTGTAACTAAAGAGCCCTAAGGATTATAGCTTCCATTATAGGCCCAATCCTTACGGTTCAAAGAGAATTCACTGAACTGCACCTAAGAAATGCTTTAGGTCAATGAAATAATGATGATGATAATTGAGAGTGGTAAAGAATCTGCCTGCAGTGCAGGAGATTCAGGAGACGTGGGTTCGATTCCTGGGTCAGGAAGATCCCCTGGAGGAGGGCATGGCAACCCACTCCAGTCTTCTTGCTGGGAAAATCCCATAGACAGAGGAGCCTGGTGGGCTGCAGTCCATAGGGTCACAGAGTCAGACATGACTGAAGCGACTGAGCATGGATGAATGACAGTAATATGAAATTCATACCCTTATTGAGCACCATATTAGAATGTGGATTCTATAGCTGTACAGAGACCAAAAGAGAATAGGAGACTAATCCCCACTCTGTCTATTGGCTCTAATCCCTTGAATCTATTTGTGCATTCACCACATTTTACCAATGAACTTTCCTAGCGATGCTCCTCATCCCTGCCTCTACCTTCACACGTGTCATCACGGTGGGCATTTTTGTGCATATCCCCGGTGGGAGTTATACTCAGGATAGGTGATGCCATGTCCTAAGGTATGTGGGTGGCAAGTCTGGGCAGGTTGCTCCCAGCAGAGCTGCTCCCACTAACAGCCGTAGGGGAACCTATGCCCCCTGTGAGGCTTTCCTGGTGGCTCAGACAGTAAAGAATCTGCCTGCAATGCAGGAGACCTGGGTTCGATCCCTGGGGTGGGAAGATCCCCTGGAGGAGGGCATGGCAACCCACTCCAGTATTCTTGCTTGGAGAATCCCTATGGCCCAGTCCATGGGGTTGCAAAGAGTCAGACATGACTGAATGACTTAAGTATTGCCCCCTGCAGTAGAAATGTTGAGTCTTAACAACTGGACCGCCAGTTCAGTTCAATTCAGTCGCTCAGTGGTGTCCAACTCTGCGACCCCACAGACTGCAGCACACCAGGCTACCCTGTCCATTTCCAACTCCCAGAGCTTGCTCAAACTCATGTCCATCAAGTCGGTGATGCCACCCAACCATCTTATCCTCTGTTGTCCCCTTCTCCTGCCTTCAATCTTTCCCAGCATCAGGGTCTTTTCAAAGGAGTCAGTTCTTTGCATCAGGTGGCCAAAGTATTGGAGTTTCAACTTTAGCATCAGTCCTTCCACTGAATATTCAGGACTGATTTCCTTCAGGACTGACTGGGGTTGGATCTCCTTGCTGTCCAAGGGACTCTCAAGAGTCTTCTCCAACACTATAGTTCAAAAGCATCATTTTCAGCGCTCAGCTTTCTTTATAGTCCAACTCTCACATCCATACATGACTACTGGAAAAACCATAGCTTTGACTAGATGGAGCGCCAGGGACGTCCCAAACTCCCTCTCGTCTTAATCCTTGTGATTCATGGGGATTGACCTTGCTCTCTCCTTGACTGCACTGGCCAATCAGCATGTTGCATCTCTCAGTCAAGCAAAAGCATGAGACTCAAGATGGGCCAGTTTAGAGCTAATTTAGCACTTGCACTGCAATTTTTGGGGAAAAGACTCCTGTGTGGCTAGGCTGGTAATTCTGGAGTTGTTGGAGGCCATCATTGTTACCATCTCCGGGGAGAAGCTGCTTGAGTGGGTGCAGCCTTCACAGAAGAAAGCCTAGCTGAGAGATGAAGATTAAATATGGATGTCATCGCGTGTGCCCCTGGAACCAACCATGCCTGAAGCTGATTTGCATTGAAACTTACAGAAGTCCATAAATTCTTTCTTTGCTGAAGCTAATTTGAGTTGAGCTTGGGTTACTAACCGCGAGAAATATTTACTGGCAGCCCATGCCTCATCTACCCTGCTGCCAGGCACACGTGGGTCAGAGAACAAACGTTTGTTGATTGAATGAGTGACTCCATGTGTGGGAATAAATAAGACTTGAGAAACAACCCCCGTGAGCTCTCGAAGAGTTCAGATGAGGTAGTAATACTGGGAAGGCCCATAAATAAGAAAATGGGCTTTAAAAAAATTCCTTTTGCTAAATTTAAATTCTAAAGCTAAACAAGACATCAGAGAAGGTGATGGCACCCCACTCCAGTACTCTTGCCTGGAAAATCCCATGGATGGAAGAGCCTGGTGGGCTGCCATCTATGGGGTTGCACAGAGTTGGACATGACTGAAGCGACTTAGCCGCAGCAGCAGCAGCAAAAGAGACATAGGAAAGCTCACGCACTGCCGTTCAGTTTTGTTCTTTTTGCTTTTAGACCGTCAAGTCATCCTCATTAAACTACGAAGGTAACTTAAAACCCAGCCACTTGTCCCCTAGCGGGATGGAGTCCAGACAAACACACACAAGACTTTCTCGTCGACGACTTTCCAGGGATATTTTCCTTTGCACTCATTTTTATGAAAAGCGAGTTGACATAGGCGCTAAGAAACCCCAAGAGTGCCACCCAGCTGACAATGATGTGAACTAAACGTAACATTTGAATGTTTTTGTCTTCGAATTTTTTTATGCATAAAAAAAGTAATATGGGACTTCCCTGGTGGTCCAGAAGCTAAGACTCCATGCTCCCATGGATCCCCGGTCAGGGAACTAGATCCCATGAGTTGCAACTGAGACCTCATGTGGCCAAAAAGAAAGTAATATGTATATTGATTAAAAAAATTTTTTTTTGGCTGCTCCATATGATTCGCAGCCCCTAGCAGTGAAAGTACAAAGCCCTAGCCACCAGACAGCTGGGGATTTCCCTGCATTTGATTTTTAAATTACCAAAGGTCCAGAAGAACAGAAGGGCAGGATCCTTTCCACCTCGGACTGAGGCCCAGTTGCCTTCTCCAGAGGCAGCCACATTGCCAGGTTCTCTTGTCACTTTTTAGAGATGCTCAGCCTATATAAGTTCTATCAGCCAAGCCTCTTGACTGCAAGCAACAGAGACGCTAGCTAACACTGCAAAGGGGTTTACTGGAAGACTATGAGGAGCTTATGGAATCAGTAAGAAGGATAAAAACTGACGGGAAACAAGGGAGCATAGAAAGAGCCAACTCCTTGGAAAAGACCCTGATGCTGGGAAAAATTGAAGGATAAAGGAGAAGGGGCAACAGAGGATGAGATGGTTAGATAGTATCACTGACTCAACGGACACGCATCTGAGCAAACTCCGGGGATGGTGAAGGACAGGGGAACGTGGCATGCTGCAGTCCACAGGGTTGCAAAGAGTTGGACACAACTGAGCGACCGAACAACAAAGCATGGAAAATTCTGCCCAGGTCGATGTCACCGCCACCACTGGACGCGTGGAGAGCCAGATCATATGCCTGCCTGAGCACTCAGTCGCTGACACCTGACCAGCAGAGTAGATCCAAACTCACTGTACGTTGATGTCAGCATTTTTGAGTCAAGAACTGAAACTCCTGGGCAGGAACGTCTAATCGCCCAGGTCATCTGCCTCCACGGTCAGGTGGTGGAGAGAAATTCTCTTTATTTGTAATTTTGAGAAATTTTGCTAAATTTCTTTCCAAGAAAGTGACTGTTTCAGTCTCTGCTTCTAACGGCAGTCCAGAAGAATGTATCTTGCCCCAAAGGTGCCAAGAGAGCATAAAGAGTAGGATTTTGAACCAACAGTGGATGAATGAATACACGTTGTGAGAAAGATTAAAAACATCTGACAGTTGTTGGTCCAAATCCCAACAGAATTCAGAGATTCTAGTCTGGTCCTTCATAAGAAGAGAAAAAAGTCGCGGGGATAACAGAGGTGTAATTGGCCCCGTGGCACTTAGGGGATCCCTTTGACAATCAGCCTGTGATGGGGGGCAGGGTCAGATTTGTTTTTATCTCTATTGTTAAGCCTTGAGTTTCGAACTCATTAGAGAAGAAATCCTGGGGGTACCAATTCTCAAAGGGCCCATTAAGATTTGACTTCGGGGAATGGGCTTTTGAATTGCCAGGCAAAACGAAACCATAAATGTAATGGTGGCATGGTACTGCTGTGTCTAAGTAGCATAAGAAATGAATCAGTTGAGTGACTTTCTTCCAAAGTGATTTTCTTCCAAAACAAGGAATCCGAAAGTAGGTAGCTGCTGTTGCTGGGTGAAGGATATATCAGAGCCAGCCAGCTACTCTGTGGTCATCCTGGCCTTTCTTTCACGGTGCAACAAAGTGGCTGCTGCAGCTCCTTGTGTCATGTCAGTGTTCAAGGCAGGAAGAGGTCGGGGAAGGGCTGGAGCCAAGTTTCGTCCGTCCCTTTTATCAGGAAAGCAAACGTATTCCTGGAAATCCAATAGCGTAGTTGGCAGCCACAGCTGCAGAGGATCTTTCCAACTTCTAAAATAGGAGGAAGAAGAGAATCAGAGGTTGGAAACAGTAGCTGGCTCAGCCAAATGGCTATATCTGTCCTAAGAAACATAAAGAAGCCATAGTGTCTTGGAATATTGAAAGCTCTTGTCTTTCCTTCAGTTCTTGCACCTGACGGGCACTGCCATAATTTTTCATGCCTGTATACATCTACAGGAGACTTAATAGTAAGTCACTATGTGAGTTATTAAGGGTTATTAAAACGCTGTATTTGTGAACTAAAATTAGCCAATTTATCCCCGCCAGTGTTCTGCCAAGTCAGTCTGGCTGCCACTCAAAGCTTGATGGCTTTGCCTTTGCACAAATAGCTGAAATTCCTACAGTTTAAGGAAAAGACACTTTGTTATCGAAGTTATCTTAAATTGGTTATGGTTCTCAGGAGCTGCTTCTATTTCCTGTATACAAAAAGATATTGCACCTTCTTGTGATTGAACCGTGGCTTTCAAGAAGGTATGTTCAAGTCCTAACCCTCCTCCTGGTGTGACCTTATTTGGAAATAGGGGCATTGCGATGTAATTAAATAAAGATGAGATCATCCCGGGCTAGGGTGGGTCCTAAGCCAATGATTGGAATCTTTATAAGAAGAGAAAACAGACCTTTTTGCACTGTTTATGGGAATGAAAAATGGCGCAGCCACTGTGGAAAATGGTTTGGCGCCTCCTCAAAATGTTAAGCATAAAGGGCCCTCTGACCAAGGAGTTGTGCTCCTGGGTATACAGTTGGCTCTCCGTGTCAGTGAAACCTCCATCCTTGGATATAGAGGGCTGACTGTAGGTGACTTTAACATCTTTGGATTTTCATATCCAAGGGCCTGGCGGGATGATGGTGGTCCTGGAACCAATCAATTGATTGGTTGATTATCTACCCACGGTAATTGAAAACAAATTTTCAAAGACACGAATGTTCATAGCAGGACTATTCACACAAGCCAAAAAAAAAAAAAAAAGGCAGAAATAACCCAAATGTCCATCAACTCATGAACAAATAAACACAATGTATTATATTGGTACAACAGACTACTATCCAGTCACAAAAAGGAATGAAGGGGAATTCCTTGGAGGTCTAGTGGTTAGGACCCTGTACTTCCACTGTAGGGGGCACGAGCTCAATCCTTGATTGTGGAACTAAGATCCTGCAAGCCGTATGGAGTGGCCAAAAAATAAAGGACTGAAGTCCTGATCCATGCTACAAACACGTATGAACCTTGAAAACATGCTAAGTGAGAGAAATCATATGCAAAAAAGGCCACTTACTGCATGATTCCATTTATGTGAAATGATTGGAATAGGTAAAACCATATATAGAGAAAGCAGGCTAACGATTGCTGGGGGCTGAAGGGAGGGAGGGAAGAATGAGGAATGATGCTAATGGGTATGGAGTTTCCTAAAATTTAGGATGAGGAAAATGTTTCAGAACTAGACAGAGGTGATGGTTACACAACACTGTGACGGTGTAACCTCCAGTGATGGTTGATTTTGTGTTATGTGACTTTCACCTCAATTTAGAAAGAGAAGGAGGAAGAGGAGGCAGAAAAGGGAAAGAAAGAAAAAGTCATAACATTTATTGCTGGTGGCCATATGGAGGAAGTCCATATATATTTGCATATTGTTACAGTGGCCTTTGGTCGATATCTTTTAACATTTTAACACTTCTGTGGGATAGTTTCCACTCTTAGGAACCAATATGTAAGGATATACATATTGTATATGAACTATAAAGAAAGCTGAGTGCCAAAGAATTGATGCTTTTGAATTGTCGTGTTGGAGAAGACTCTTGAGAGTCTCTAGGACTGCAAGGAGATCCAAACAGTCCATCCTAAAGAAGACCAGTCCTTAATGTTCATTGGAAGGACCGATGTTGAAGCTGAAACTCCAATATTTTGGCCACCTGATGAGAAGAGCTGACTCATTTGAAAAGACCCTGATGCTGGGAAAGATTGAAGGAAGAGGAGAAGGGGACGACAGAGGATGAGATGGTTGGAAGGGATCACCGACTTGATGGACATGAGTTTGAGTAAACTCCAGGAGTTGGTGATGGACAGGGAAGCCTGGCGTGCTGCAGTCCATGGGGTCACAAAGAGTCGGACATGACTGAGCGACTGAACTGAAGGATATACAGGAAAGATTTATGCAGTATTGTTCGTAGTGGCAAAAATGGAAAACAAAGTGAATACCCATTGAAAGGATAGTGAATACATCGTGGTATAGTCACACCACAGAATACTACACAACCATTAACATGCTCTCTGCCATTCTCCAGAGAAGGCAATGGCACCCCACTCCAGTACTCTTGCCTGGAAAATCCCATGGATGGAAGAGCCTGGTGGGCAGCAGTCCATGGGGTCGCTAAGAGTCGGACACGACTGAGCGACTTCACTTTCACTTTTCACTTTCCTGCATTGGAGAAGGCAATGGCAACCCACTCCAGCGTTCTTGCCTGGAGAATCCCAGGGACGGGGGAGCCTGGTGGGCTGCCGTCTATGGGGTCGCACAGAGTCGGACACGACTGAAGCGACTTAGCAGCAGCAGCTGCTGCCATTCTCACCTGGAGGGCTTTCCATGTGATACTGTTTTGTTTTTAAATGATATTTATTTATTTACTTATTTTTGGCTGTGCTGGGTTTTCATTTCTGGGTGGGCTTTTGTGTAGTTATGGCGGCTGGGGGCTACTCTTTGTTGCAGTGGCTTCTCTTATTGCAGAGCACGGGCTCTAGGGCACAGAAGCTTCAGTGGTTTCAGCACGTGAGCTCAGTAGGTGGGCTCCTGGGCTCTAAGCACAGGCTCAATAGTTGTGGCACAGGGGCTTGCTGGCACACTGCGGTTCATGGGGTCGCAGAGTCGGACACGACTGAGTGACTGAACGGAACTGATAAACTGGACGTCCTCCCTGTCCATCACCCACTCCCAGAGTTCACCCAAACTCACGTCCATTGAGTCAGTGACACCATCCAACCATCTCATCCTCTGTCATCCCCTTCTCCTGCCCTCAGTCTTTTCCAGCATCAGGGTCTTTTCAAATGAGTCAGTTCTTTGCATCAGGTGGCCAAAGTATTAGCATTTCAGCTTCAGTCCTTCCAATGAATATTCAGGACTGATTTCCTTTAGGACGGATTTTTTAAACCCCTAAGATGTGCAGCCGAAGCTGAGAATTACTGACCCAGCTAAGGTGCTCCTTAAACTTTAGTGTGCACAGGGAGCACTGAGGCCCCACTGTCGACATTCCCATTGAGTAGGTCTGGGTGAGCCCAAGAATTTACACTTCAAACAAGGTCTCAGATAATGTGGATACTGCTGGTCCATGGACGACACTTTTAAGACCTTCTCATCTAGAGGGCTGAGGGGAAGGGGGAAGAGAAGAGCAAAGGCTGTGAGGTGTATGAGGGGCTTGGCAAGTCAGGCACTAGAGCTGCTGAGGGGCATGGGGGACAAGAACTTTTAATTAGTATTGCTGTGAATTTCGCTTCTGTTCTTGAGAGATGGGGGTGGGGTGGGAAATGCGATTCCTGTGTAATTACTTTCAGCTGTTGAACTGTGTCTCCCGTGTGACTTCTCCAAGGATAAACCTACATGGATCTCTTAAGTTCGTGAGGGTTACAACTATCTGGTTACCCTCCATTGTTGTCACTAATTTTTTTGTCCAGTAGAAAGTGATCACAGGTCAAGGATAGGCCATGGAGATTTTGCCCTCTAGAGTGGATCATCGGAGAAGGCAATGGCAGCCCACTCCAGTACTCTTGCCTGGAAAATCCCATGGACGGAGGGGCCTGGTGGGCTGCAGTCCATGGGGTCGCTAGGAGTCGGACACAACTGAGCGCCTTCACTTTCACTTTTCACTTTCATGTATTGGAGAAGGAAATGGCAACCCACTCCAGTGTTCTTGCCTGGAGAATCCCAGGGACGGGGGAGCCTGGTGGGCTGCCGTCTATGGGGTCGCACAGAGTCAGACAGGACTGAAGCGACTTAGCAGCAGCAGCAGCAGCAGAGTGGATCATAGTGTAGAGAGTTAGCTCCTGTGGAAATGAGTCTGAGGGGTCTTGTGGAGCCAGGCGTACCCCTATAGAGACCACCTTAAAGTGGTTTAACATCCACCAGGTATCCTTGTTTGCAATACATCAGCCCCTCA
Organism: Bos indicus x Bos taurus; assembly: GCF_003369695.1. Classification (NCBI taxonomy): domain Eukaryota; kingdom Metazoa; phylum Chordata; class Mammalia; order Artiodactyla; family Bovidae; genus Bos; species Bos indicus x Bos taurus. Next base: position 7,528,242 of record NC_040088.1, on the reverse strand, counting down.
TCTGGGTTCCCTTTGTCTTTTCAGATGAGTGGCACATCCGTCATGGACAAGACTCCGGTTCTGCTTGTTTTCCCTTTGTTGTTTCTTTCCTTTTTTTTTTCTTTAGTTCTGCCAGTTTATGGCTACCAACCCGTCTCCCTCCACCCTCATGTCTGTGTGCTCAATCGTGTAACCCCATGGACTGCAGCGCACCAGGTTCCTCTGTCCATGGACTTTTCTAGGCAAGAATACTGGGTTGCCATTTCACTCTCCTGTTCTTTCTTTCATTAAACATTTCCTCCACATTTTCTACCTGCCAAGCCTTGATTGAGGCTCTGCAAATACAGATCAAACCAAGTAATAATGGCAGAGATGGCTGGTTGACCACCAATATCCTCATTCCCCACGCACCTCCTTTAAAAAAAAAAAAAAATTCTGGCCATGCAGCACAGCGGTCAGGATCTTAGTTCCCCAACCAGGAATCTAACCTGTGCCCCCTGCAGGGGAAGCGTGGAGTCCTAACCACTGCACTGCTAGGGAACTGGCCTCTCCTTCATTCTTGAACAAGAGAACCCATGAGTTTTACCCGGAACATGCTTGTTCAGTTGATAACTGCATTTCTGAGCTTCTTTTGAAGCCAAGTGTTCATGTGACTAAGTTCTAAGATGTTCATGTGAATTTATGTTAAGATGTGAGCAGAAATGATGCATACTTCATCCGGGTCTATTTAAAATAATGGAAAGGAAATTCCTGGTGGTCCAGTGGTTAGGATGCCGTGCTGTCATTGCCAAGGGCCTGGATTAGTTCCCTGGTCAGAGAACTAAGATCCTACAAGCCTTGGCCAAAATAAAATAATGGATATGTTCTCTGTTTGCTCTTTCTCCTGCCCTTTACAACTGGCTGAGATGATGGTCTTTTGGCAGGAGCTAGAGCAGCAACCTTGGGCCCAGAGGTTCAAACTGTGACTTGAAGTTGTCAGTGTTTCTACCCTAGAACTACCTAAGTCTGAAGTAGGTGAGAGAGGAAATCAACTTGATTTTGTTTGAGCCAGTGGCAACCTAGATTGTACCTAGACTAATAAGTCTCTGATCATCTCCTGTAGTGAAAGAGACAAAAGAAGTAGTTACCCAAAAAGTGTCACAAGTACTGAAATAAAGATAACCCTATGGTGTTGTGGGGCTCTAAACTAGGGCTTGCTCAGACTTAACCTGGGTGTCCAGTGGTTAAGACTTCATAGATCCATTGCAAGGGGCATGGGTTCAATTCCTAGTTGGGGAACTAAGATCCCCCATGCCATGTGGCAAAAAAAAAAAAACAAACCAAACCCCAAAACTTGGATATGTTCAGCATAGGCTGGGATGTCCATTGATAAAGGCTAATGAGGAGGATCCCTGACAAGAATCCCCACAGATGGAAACTGCAGTAGAGCTGGACACTGAATCAATGAAGATTCTCTGATTTTAAGTAACAGCAACAAAGTCCAACAAGGACTATATTTAAGGGATAATTCATTTGTTCAACAAACTTTTGCCTATCACCTGTTATGTTCCTGGCACTGTTTAGGTCCTGGTGATTGGCAGTGACTAAAACAGACAAAACTTGCCAAATCAAAACATAACTCTGCCCCCATAGATCTTATGATCTAGCGCGGGGAGATTTATTATCTCACAAAACAATACAATCCATAGATAGGTGGTCTCGGGCTGGAGGTTCAACACTGTCTTTAAGGACCCATATTCCTTCCATTTCTTTACTCTGCCGTCCTCAGTGTATAAAATTTGTCCTCAGCCTTGTAAACTCATGAGTGCAAGAAGGCTGCCACTGCTCCAGGCATCACATCACATGCGCATTAACCCAGTGGAGTAGAAAAGACACGGTTTCCTCCCATGCAGCTATTCTTTTGTTGTCTAGAAGGAAAACTTCTCAGAAGTCCTCAGCAGATTTCAAGTCCCATTTTCTAGAATTGTGTCACATTCCTGATAAAATCATTGGCACAGGGAAGAAAACAGCCATGAGTGGCTTAATCAGAGATCACCAACTCTTAAAAATTATTAATGACTTCAGGGAGCCTTCTTTTGTGTGATTATATCAATTGATATTTGCTGTATTCAAAGTTAAAATGAAAAATGTACATGTTCATTAGTTCATTTAAAGTTACCCTTTGCATGTTAATATAAATACATTTTTTTAAATAAAAAATAGTATATTTTCTCAAACAAAAAAATCAGTGAAAAAGTGGCATTTTAGATTTTTCTATATTGCTTTAAGTTCTGGCTTCATAAAAAAGGCTGTATTGTAATTTCTATTTTTGCCTTTAATTCATTGTGATAAGTTTTTCTGTTTGAGATATATGAAGAAATTCTGGCCTCACACAGATAAGTTGTTGCAAAAAGCAGGGCCTTGGCGACCCTCGGGAGGGTCTCAGGGACCCTCAAGGGTTCTTGGATCACACACTGAAACTCACTGGTTTAGATCAATAAAAACTTAGTCCCCTATTAGCATCTGTACCATTTTTCTGGATTCCACATGTATATATTAACGTGCGATATTTTGTTTTTCTCATTCTGACTTCCTTCACCCTGTATGGCAGACTCTAGGTCCATCGGTGTTTCTACAAGTGACCCAATATCGTTCTTTTCACGGCTGAGCAGGAATCGAGATGCAGACGTACAGAGTGGACAGGGGACACGGGCGGCAGTGGGAGGAGGGGGAGGGGATGGATCTGGAGGCTGGGGTTGGCGTTTCTGCACTGCCGTGTGTACAGCAGCGAGTGGGAACCCGCTGCGTAGTGCAGGGAGCTCGACTCAGTGCTCTGTGATGACCTGGATGGATGGGGTGGTGGGGAGGTTAAAGCGGGAAGAGGTACAGGTATACGTATGGCTGATTCACTTCCGTGTACAGCAGAAACTACACAAGGTTGTAAGTCAGCTATACCCCAATTAAAAAAAAAAGCCAAAGAGAAAAATAAAACAGCTCACTCCCTGGGCTCTGAAGACGCTCAGCTCCCACCCTGACGCCGCACAGCCCAACCTCCCTGTGAACACATGGCTGCTGCCATTCTTGAAAATCACACAGTTCTTTTAGCAGGGAGAAAGGAGAGTGACTGTTGGGTAAGCAACCCACAGCGTTTGCCACAAAGCGCTGTGTACTAGTGGTTTTCAAGGTTACTTGACTGTGTCCATAGGGAGAGATAATACTTCATATATATTACACACATACATACAACAGGAAGAAAAGTTTTGTAAAATGATACTTAGCCTTACAACATGCAGTGCACTGATATTTTCTTTTCCTTTTTTTTTTTTTTTTTTTTTGAGTGATAGCCATAACTCATTAACTCATCTCATGACTCACTCTGTCTCATGGGTCATCATCTTCAGTGTGAAGAATACTGCTCTCTAGGGACTTGTTAGTTGATTGGATAGAGGGGCTGGGAATCTAAGAGGAGGGAATTTAATTGTCTCAAAACTGACCAGAAAAATTTCCTGAGAAGCCCAGGTTGACCCTGCCTTTTCCCTAGTGACCTGTAGTAATTCCTTTATGTTTATTAGGGGGAGGTAGGCTCAACTCAGTCTTAAGTTTAAAAAAAGAATAATAATTAAAAATTTTTTTTGACTTACAATTGGGAAGCCCAGGAGTTTCTTGACCATCAGGCATAGCTGGAATCAGGTACTCCACCTATTAACTTGGATGCTCTCCAGGTTGGCCTCAATTTCAGACAAGAGTGGCCCCCTTCAGCAGCTCAGCTTTAAAACCCACAGAGGAGGGACTTCCCTAGTGGTCTGGAAGTCTGTGCTTCCACTGCAGGGGGCAGGGTTTGATCCCTGGTCGGGAAACTAAGAAACCCCATCCACAAACTGCAGCCCAAAAAAACAAAACAAGAACAAACAAACAAACAAAAAAACAACCCACAGAGGAAAGAAAACTCTGGCACAATATCCCAGTGCTGATGCTCATTGGCCATGTCTGTATGCTCACCTTAGGAAGCGGATGTTGAGATGTGACTCATCTGAACTGCATGGGATCAGCTCTCCAGTGAAGGACTGGGGAGCTGTTGCTTAGAGGAGAGGGTTCTGAGCAGGCAAGCCCAGCAGATGTTCACTATCCCAGGCGTCGTGAGAAAAAAGAAGGCATCGGGTCTGGAGCAATGTTATATTCCTGGGGAGTGGCACAGACAAGGCTCAGAAAATATCTGTTGCCACAACAAGTCTTATTTGTTTGCATGACAGAGAACACTGAGCCCATGTGCGTGTTTCAGAAGGTAAAGGAAGTCGAGATAGACCAACAGATCAATGGAAGAGATCAGAGAGGCCAGTTTAAACTGACACATACATGGCATTTTCAATAAAAGTTCCAAGGTGACTCAGTGGGCAAAAGAATTTGGTTTTGTTTTTTAAAATAAATATTGCTGGAACAATTTCATAACTGAAAAGAAATGAACTCAAGGAGAATTCCCTAGTGGTGCAGTGGTTAGGAATCCACATTCCAAAATGGGGGGCTCAGGTTTGATCCCTGATTGGGGAACTAAGAGCCCATGTGCTTTGAGGCGACTAAGCCCCAACGACTGAGCCTGAGTGTTCTGTAGCCCGTGGGCCACAACGGAAAACGGATGCGGCTAAATAAATGCATACTAAAAATTAAAATAATAAAAAAACATTAAAAAAGAAAAAACAACAGCTTGATTCCTACCTCACGCTATGCATGAAAAATGTGAGCTGGATCATAGGCCTAAACACAAGATGAAAAATAAGCTTCTAGAGGAAAATGTAGGACCCACTTGGAATGGACAAAGATTTCTTAGACAGGATATCATAAGCCCTAACCATAAAAGGAAAAATTTACAAATTGGACTTCACTGAAATTAAGAAAATTCTGCTGTTTATAATTCACAGTCTAGAAAACAAAAAGCCCACTGAATTGTATACTTTAAAATGGTTAACATGGTGAATTTTATGTAATGTGAATTTTATGTCAATTAAAAAAATAAGTATCATATTGCTTGATTGCAAAACTTTAGGATACTAAATTGTCAAGATGACTAGAGAACAAAATTAAATCACTTCAAGGAAAAAAGAATGAAAATGAAAGGCACAGACTTAGAGGAAATATTTGTAATACGTGGATTTGACAAGCGAATTGTATCTAGAATATATAAAGAGCTCTTACGATTGAGTACTATGAGGATGACCCAACAAAAATACTGCATAAAATGGAAATTCCCTGATGGTCCAGCAGTTAAGACTTAGCACGATTGCTGCTGTGGCCCAAATTCAATTGCTGATGGGAGAATAAGATCCTGATGTGGCCCAAAACAAAAACACAAATGGATAAAAGACTTGAACAGTTGCTTCACAGGAAAAGATATATGAATGTTCAATAAGTACATGAAATATTGCTCAACATCATTAGTTATCAGAGAAATGCAACTAAAACCATAAATAAATACCATTACATACCTGTTAGAATGACTTAAGGAAAAAACAGACAGTACTAAGTGGTATTAAGAATATGGAGCAACTGGAGCTCCTGTTCATTGCTGGTGGGAATGGAAACTGGTGCGGCCACTTTGGAAAAGAGTTTGGCATTTTTAAAACAAATTTAAACATACAGATACTATATGACTTAGCTGTCCTATCTAGATAGTCAGTGTCTCGATTGTGATGGTGATTACGGTAACCATACACATTTGTCAAACCTCGTGAAACTATAAACGATAAGTTTTACTGTATTAAATTGGACCTCAATACACATGATGAGTACATCATGAGAAAAACTGGGCTGGATGAAGCACAAGCTGGAATCAAGATTGCTGGGAGAAATATCAATAACCTCAGATATGCAGATGACACCACCCTTATGGCAGGAAGGGAAGAAGAGCTAAAGAGCCTCTTGATGAAAGTAAAAGAGGAGAGTGAAAGAGCTGGCTTAAAGCTCAACATTCAGAAAACTAAGATCATGGCATCTGATCCCATCACTTCATGGCAGATAAATGGGGAAACAGTGGAAACAGTGGCAGACTTTATTTTTTGGGGATCCAAAATCATTGCAGATGGTGACTGTAGCCATGAAATTAAAAGATACTTACTCCTTGGAAGGAAAGTTATGACTAACCTAGACGCATATTAAAAAGCAGAGATATTACTTTGCTAATAAAAGTCCATCTAGTCAAGGCTATGGTTTTTCCAGTAGTCATGTATGGATGTGAGAGTTGGACTATAAAGAAGGCTGAGTGCCAAAGAATTGATACTCTTGAACTGTGGTTTTGGAGAAGACTCTTGAGAGTCCCTTGGACTGCAGGGAGATCCAACCAGTCCATCCTAAGGGAGATCAGTCCTGAGTGTTCATTGGAAGGACTGATGTTAAAGCTGAAACTCCAATACTTTGGCCACCTGATGTGAAGAAGTAACTCATTGGAAAAGACCCTGATGGTGGGAAAGATTGAAGCTGGAAGGAGAAGGGGATGACAGAGGATGAGATGGTTGGATGGCATCACGGACTCAATGGACATGAGTTTGGGTAAACTCTGGGAGTTGGTGATGGACAGGGAGGCCTGGTGTGCTGCAGTCCATGGGGTCGCAAAGAGTCGGACACGACTGAGCGACTGAACTGAACTGAAATGTGATGACTTTAAAACAGACAGAATATGATTCACAATAGCAAGTAATAGGATGCAGAGTGACTAGAATCCCCCTACATCATTGATGGGGGTATAGAAGGTACAGCCACTTTGGAAAACTCTTTGGGGATTTCTTATGAAGTTAAACACACACCTGAAACTGAAAACTGTTAGTCACTCAGTTGTGTCCGACTCTTTGTGACCCCATGAGCTGTAGAATACTGCCATGCTCCTCTGTCCATGGGATTTCCCAGATAAGAATACTGGAGTGGGTTGCTGTTTCCTTCTCCAGGGGATCTTCCTGACCCAGGGATCGAACCCAGGTCCCCTGCATTGCAGGCAGATTCTTTATTGTCTGAGCCACCAGGGAAACACACACCTAACATAGAGCAATTCCACTCCTCTAAGTGTGTGCCCAAGACATATGAATGCTTATGTCCACACAGGCTTGGTCAACAATAGTCAAAGCAATTCTTTCCATTATAGCCCAAACAGGAAACAACCCAAATGTCCATCAAATCGGTGAGTGAATGAACAAACGTTGGTATGTTAATATAGGAACGTGATCTTGTTCATTTCTGTCTCCTCAGTACCTAGAATACTTGCCTGCCTGGCATATACTGCTGCTGCTGCTAAGTCACTTAAGTTGTGTCCGACTCTGTGCGACCCCAGAGATGGCAGCCCACCAGGCTCCCCCGTCCCTGGGATTCTCCAGGCAAGAACACTGGAGTGGGTTGCCATTGCCTTCTCCAATGCAGGAAAGTGAAAAGTGAAAGTGAAGTCGCTCAGTCGTGTCCGACTCTTAGCGACGCCATGGACTGCAGTCCACCAGGCTCCTCCATCCATGGGATTTTCCAGGCAAGAGTACTGGAGTGGGGTGCCATTGCCTTCTCCATGGCATATACTAGGGTGCTTAATAAGATGATGATGTGATGATTGTTGATTCTAAAACCTGAATAAATAGCATCTATACGAATATGATTATGTAAATATTTTCCACCACAAAACAACGATGTTACTGGCCTGACATAACGGGAAATGGAACTTCCTCTGTGGTACTGTCTTCTGCTACGTGGCCCTGGTCCTAGGTCACCAGTAACATCCCATTGTCTTGAAGTGTGTTGGTACCTTTTTACCAATGGTGCACTGGGGCTGTCACACTCCAGCTCACAGAAACCGATTGCACACATCTCTCCCCAACTCCACGTTCAGCTACCTCATGTTGGCAGCTTGAAACTGGCCATAGTAGGAGTATTTACATCCCCGAATTGGAAAACAAGACATCAGAGCTTTCTCCTAGAGCCGGTTGTGAACCACGTATCGGCACATCACTGCTTAGTCCTGTCCCTAACCCTGGCTGCCTCATGGTTTCCTTTTAGCTTCTCCGATCTTCCGCTACCTGTGTGACAGTTCCCCACAAATCCCCCCTGTATTTCTGCCTTCACTAACCAGATACTAGTTGAAAGAAGAAATGAATTTCTTCACCTTTTGCTTTTAGAACATCTTCAAATGAAACAAATCTACCTCTTGATGGCGTTTTTCATGGAGCCTATTGACTTTCTGTCTTGTTCTTAAGTCTTCTCGGACTTGCTGCCCATGCTCGTGCGTTCTTAGGTTGATTCCCGCATCTCTTGCCCAATGTGTCTTCTGCTTGCTTTCACTTCCACTTTTAATTTTCTGGGGTTCATCTTGAGTTATTAAAAAACAAGCAGGATTATGATTGTTGAATATGGAAATATAGGCCTAAAGCACTATTTGCTTTAAAACTTGAGCTCCATATTCTGAAGGATTTCCTTGCCCTGATATTTCTAAACACTAATTTGGTCTTTTTCTATTTTGCAGCATATACAGAGATGGAAAAATTTTTTTCAATTTCCAAATTCTTGTTCTGAGGTGCCATCTTGGAATAAAGTTGGAGATGACTGTGGTTGTATAGACAAAATATAGCGAAAGAAAGTTTTTTGCACAAAAAGCATTGAACAGCAAAGATCAAAACAAGACTTTCACACATACTCTGGTGATGAGGCCATAAGACAAAAGGCACTGGCATATCCTGATAGTACAAAGTGATACAACTTCTCTGCGGATACTTTACAACCTATGTTAAGTGTACACTGGCATTTTCCCTTTGCCTTAGCAACTCCACGGTCAGGTATTTGTATTTCAGACACACCTGTGCACATACAGGAGAAAGCGAGTGCAAAGTTCCCATTGCCGTGTTATTAGTCATTGTAGGAGTGGAAACAACCAGAGTTTCCATCTATAGGGAGTGACATAATCACATGTGCAATAATATGTAATAATAAACGAAAACAATGAGGAAGCTCTCTTTTTTATTGCTATTGAATAACCTTCAGGAGAGAGTGAAGGACAGGGAAGCCTGGCATGCTGCAGTCCATGGGGTCACGAAGATGACTGAGCAACTAAACTGAAATGAACTGACATGACTGAGTGACTGAAAACAGCAAAATATGTATCTTCAGGTTGTATTATTAAGAGAAAAAAGCAGGGTACAGAAAAAATTTATGCAGGATGCCACCTTTTTTGTACAAGGGGGCTCAATATTTTTATTTGTGAACAGGAAGTGTTCACGAGAAACTAACGAAAGTGTTTACCAGTGGCAACGGGAGATAGAGGAACTCAGTGGACAGAGATGAGTGGGAGTCAGTGTTTTCTGTATATCCTTTTCTATGTCATCTTCCTTTTTAACCTTATGAATGTAATTTCTGTTTAAAAATTAAACGGAGGACTTCCCTGGTGATCTGGTTGCTAAGACTCTGTGCTCCCAATGCAGGAGGCCTGCGACTGATCCCCAGTCAGGAAACTGGATCCCATATGCTGCAATTAGGAGCTCACGTGCCGCAACTAAAGATACCGAATGCCAGAATGAAGACTGAAAATCCCACATGCTGCCACCAAGACCTGGCACAGCCAAATAAATACATAAATAAATATATGTATATAAAGAAACATTATTTAAAAATAAATAAATAAAAATTAAATGGAAAGAATGTAAAGCCAGAATATGTCAATCACTTGTCACATGCCAGTTTCTATGCTGAGAGTATTTCATGTAGAATCTCATTTAAAACTCATGCTGAGAAGCAGGAATAAAATCCAACATCTCAGAGGTGAAGACGGATGCTCAGGTAAGTTACACTGTAACTCTCTGATTTGAACATGGTACCTCTGATTCTAGGACTTTGCTCTTACCCTGTGGCTGACTACTTTCCATCAACTCCTCCCATCAACTGCACTTCAATAAAAAATAAAAATTAAAGAATATATAAGATACTTTCAAGGTAGGCATTAAAAAATGTGACTGGGGAATTCCCTGGCAATCCAATGGTTGGGACTTCTCACTTCCACTGCAGGGGCCATGAGCTCAACCCTGCAAGCCACGTGGCCAAAAACAAAATGAAAATGTGACTAATCTTGACTCAAGTTCAATTTGAATCAATAGTCCAAAAACCAGTGAGACTTTCAGAAGAAGATACATTTTCATGAACTCAAAGATGGGACTGAATTCATTGCTCCCTCTTTAGAAATTGTAACAAGTGGGTATCATGTCTCAAGGCTGCTGTGACAAAGACCTACCCCAGGCTTGGTAGTTTAAAGCAGTAGAAGTTTAGCCTCTCATGCTTCTGGAGGCAAGAAGTCCAAAATTAAGGTGTTGCACGTTTGCTTCCTTCTGGAGATTCTGAAGGAGGATCTATTTCATGCCTGTTTCCTGGCTTTTGGTAGTTGGGTGCCATTCTTGGCTTTCCTTGGCTTGTAGCTGCATCACTCCCGTCTCTGCCTCCCTCATCTCATGCATTCTCTGTGGGTCTGTGTCTCTCCACTTAGGAAACCACTCATTGGGTTTGAGCCCATTCTAATCACTATGACTTCATCTTAATGACACACTACTGCCTAAATATGGCACTTAGACATACTGAGTTCAGTTCGGTCGCTCAGTCGTGTCTGACTCTTTGTGACCCCATGAATCGAAGCACTCCAGGCCTCCCTGCCCATCACTAACTCCTGGAGTCTACATGGGTCTCCCAAACCCATGTCCATCGAGTCGGTGATGCCATCAGCCACCATCCTCTGTCGTCCCTTGTCCTCCTGCCCCCAGTCCCTCCCAGCACCAGGGTCTTTTCCAATGAGTCAACTCTTCGCATCAGGTGGCCAAAGTACTGGAGTTTCAGTCTCAGCATCAGTCCTTCCAATGAACACCCAGGACTGGTCTCCTTTAGGATGGACTGGTTGGATCTCCTTGCAGTCCAAGGGACTCTCAAGAGTCTTCTCCAGAACCACAGTTCAAAAGCATCAATTCTTTGGTGCTCAGCCTTCTTCACAGTCCAACTCTCACATCCATACATGAACACTGGAAAAACCATAGCCTTGACTAGACAGATCTTTGTAGGTAAAGTAATATCTCTGCTTTTGAATATGCTATCTAGGTTGGTCATAACTTTCCTTCCAAGGAGTAAGCGTCTTTTAATTTCATGGCTGCAGTCACCATCTGCAGTGATTTTGGAGCCCAGAAAAATAAACTCTGACACTGTTTCCACTGTTTCCCCATCTATTTGGGGAAGTGATGGGACCAGATGCCATGATCTTCGTTTTCTGAATGTTGAGCTTTAAGCTTTAAGAAAAAGCTTTAAGCTTTTTCACTCTCCTCTTTCACTTTCATCAAGAAGTTTTTGAGTTCCTCTTCACTTTCTGCCATAAGGGTGGTGTCATCTGCATATCTGAGGTTATTGATATTTCTCCCAGCAATCTTGATTCCAGCTTGTGCTTCTTGCAGCCCAGTGTTTCTCATATGTACTCTGCATATAAGGTAGATAAACAGGGTGACAATATATAGCCTTGATGAACTCCTTTTCCTATTTGGAACCAGTCTGTTGTTCCAGGTCCAGTTCTAACTGTTGCTTTCTGACCTGCATATAGGTTTCTCAAGAGGCAGGTCAGGTGGTCTGGTATTCCCATCTCTTTCAGACTTTTCCACAGTTTATTGTGATCCACACAGTCAAAGGCTTTGGCATAGTCAATAAAGCAGAAATAGATGTTTTTCTGGAACTCTCTTGCTTTTTCCATGATCCAGCGGATGTTGGCAATTTGATCTCTGCTTCCTCTGCCTTTTCTAAAACCAGCTTGAACATCTGGAAGTTCACAGTTCACATATTGCTGAAGCCTGGCTTGGATAATTTTGAGCATTACTTTGCTAGCGTGTGAGATGAGTGCAATTGTGCCGTAGTTTGAGCATTCTTTGGCATTGCTTTTCTTTGGGGTTGGAATGAAAACTGACCTTTTCCAGTCCTGTGGCAACCGCTGAGTTTTCCAAATTTGCTGGCATATTGAGTGCAGCACGTTCACAGCATCATCTTTCAGGATTTGAAACAGCTCAACTGGAATTCCATCACCTCCACTAGCTTTGTTCGTAGTGATGCTTTCTAAGGCCCACTTGACTTCACATTCCAGGATGTCTGGCTCTAAGTGAGTGATCACACCACCGTGATCATCTTGGTCGTAAAGATCTTTTTTGTACAGTTCCTCTTTGTATTCTTGCCACCTCTTCTTAATATCTTCTGCTTCTGTTAGGTCCATACCATTCCTGTCCTTTATCGAGCCTATCTTTGCCTGAAATGTTCCCTTGGTGTCTCTAATTTTCTTGAAGAGACCTCTAGTCTTTCCTATTCTGTTGTTTTCCTCTATTTGTTTGCACTGATCTCTGAGGAAGGCTTTCTTATTTCTCCTTGCTATTCTTTGGAACTCTGCATTCAAATGGGAATATCTTTCTTTTTCTCCTTTGCTCTTCGCTCCTCTTCTTTTCATAGCTATTTGTAAGGCCTCCCCAGACAGCCATTTTGCTTTTTTGCATTTCTTTTCCATGGGGATGGTCTTGATCCCTGCCTCCTGTACAATGTCACGAACCTCTGTCCATAGTTCATCAGGTACTCTATCTATCAGATCTAGGCCCTTAAATCTAGATTGGGCCCCTACTGACTTGGGGAGTTCCTCTTTCAGAATCCTGTCATTTTGCCTTTTCATACTGTTCATGGGGTTCTCAAGGCAAGAAAACTGAAGTGGTTTGCCATTTCCTTCTCCAGTTGTATAATCTTCCACTGTATAATCATAAGGGATTTGATTTAGGTCATACCTGAATGGTATAGTGGTTTTCCATACTTTCTTCAATTTAAGTCTGGATTTGGCAATAAGGAGTTCATGATCTAAGCCACAGTCAGCTCCCGGTCTTGTTTTTGCTGACTGTATAGAGCTTCTCCATCTTTGGCTGCTAAAGGATATAATCAATCTGATTTCGGTGTTGACCATCTGGTGATGTTCATGTATAGAGTCTTCTCTTGTGTTGTTGGAAGAGGGTGTTTGCTATGACCAGTGCATTCTCTTGGCAAAACTCTATTAGCCTTTGCCCTGCTTCATTCTGTATTCCAAGGCCAAATTTGCCTGTTACTCCAGGCGTTTCCTGACTTCCTACTTTTGCATTCCAGTCCCCTACAATGAAAAGGACATCTTTTTTGGGTGTTAGTTCTAAAAGGTTTTGTAGGTCTTCATAGAACAGTTCAACTTCAGCTTCTTCAGCGTTACTGGTTGGGGCATAGGCTTAGATCACCGTGATATTGAATGGTTTGCCTTGGAAACAAACAGAGATCATTCTGTCGTTTTTGAGATTGCATCCAAGTACTGCATTTCGGACTCTTTTGTTGACCATGATGGCTACTCCATTTCTTCTAAGGGATTCCTGCCCGCAGTAGTAGATATAACAGTCATCTGAGTTAAATTCACCCATTCCAGTCCATTTCAGTTCGCTGATTCCTAGAATGTTGACGTTCACTCTTGCCATTTCCTGTTTGACCACTTCCAATTTGCCTTGATTCATGGACCTGACATTCCAGGTTCCTATGCAATATTGCTTTTTACAGCATCGGACCTTGCTTCTATCACCAGTCACATCCACAGCTGGGTATTGTTTTTGCTTTGGCTCCATCCCTTCATTCTTTCTGGAGTTATTTCTCCACTGATCTCCAGTAGCATATTGGGCCCCTACTGACTTGGGGAGTTCCTCTTTCAGAATCCTGTCATTTTGCCTTTTCATACTGTTCATGGGGTTCTCAAGGCAAGAAGACTGAAGTGGTTTGCCATTCCCTTCTCCAGTGGACCACGTTCTGTCAGTCCTCTCCACCATGACCCGTCCATCTTGGGTGGCTCCACACAGAAAACTAATATCATGTTTATGGTGGCCCCTTAATCACAGAAAACTAGCCAATCTGATCACATGGACCACAGCCTTGTCTAACTCAATGAAACTAAGCCATGCTGTGTGGGGCAATCACAAAGACCTGGGTTCAAATTATATCTCTATTTTGATCAAGCATACAGAACTGTTTATGGAGTGTCTCCAGGCTCAAGATATGGAGTCACGAGCAAGACAAAACATTGCCGTGCCTAGTGGACTAGTGGACTAGTAGGGGGAATTGACTTTTCTGAATCTCAGTTTCCTCATCTATAAAATGGACATGAACACAGTACCTAATTCTCAATGTTGCTACGTTAGATATTATTATACTACCTTTTTGCTGTAGATAGGAGTTGAGATGAAACCCATGTGGTCAAGAATCCTTGTAGATTTAGATTCCACTTCTATACATTGGAGCTTTCTTCATTTGTTTGAAAGTGAATGTGTAGTCGTTAAGTCGCGTCCAATGGACGCGATCCTATGGACTGTAGCCTGCCAGGCTCCTCCGTCCATGGGATTCTCCAGGCAAGAATACTGGAGTGGGTTGCCATTTCTTTCTCCAGGGGATCTTCCCGGACTCAGGGATCGAACTCGGGCCTCCTGCATTGCGGGCAGTCTGTTTACCATCTGAGCCACCAGGAAATCCCTTTCTTCATTTGTTTATATACTGTACTTATCAGTCGCTCACTATGTGCCTGTCAACCTGGAAGAAAGCGGGGCTGAGGTTCAAATCCAAGCTCTGCTGCTGCTAAGTCGCTTCAGTCGTGGCCGACTCTTGTGCGACCCTATAGATGGCAGCCCACCAGGCTCCCCCGTCCCTGAGATTCTCCAGGCAAGAACACTGGAGTGGGTTGCCATTTCCTTCTCCAATGCATGAAAGTGAAAAGTGAAAGTGAAGTCGCTCAGTCGTGTCCGACTCTTAGCGACCCCATGGACTGCACCCTACCAGGCTCCTCCATCCATGGGATTTGCCAGGCAAGAATATTGGAGTGGGGTGCCATTGCCTTCTCCACAAGGTCTACCACTCCTTAATCAAATGGCTTAAGTCTCTGAGGCTTAAGTGAAGGAGGCTGCTTCAAGATGAAAACGAAAGGAGAGAATAATAAGCAAATGGAAAATTAAAAACACAAGGAGAAGGTTAAAGAGAATGATTTCTGAAACCCAGGCCTCCCGTAGGTATCTCTCTGTTGTTTGTCCCACCGTCCTCTGTTTGGAACACAGACCAAAATCACACGGCTTTTGAGGCGTTCTTCCTCTGTCCCTTGGCTGAATTGAACTTGTGCTGCTTCCTCTCTCCTTAAATATCCTTTCCTCTGGACAGGATGTTCCTTAAGGAGGCAGAACATCTTGGCTAACTTTAGTTTGCTATTTTCAGGCTGAATTTGTTCCTGGGCAAATCAGCCACGGTCAGAGTATCCTCCCCAGGTTGGATACTTCTGGCATGATGGTGCAGGGTTTTGTGGGATGCAAAAGCTTAGTTCTACTAAGATCTGAATCTTAAAACCTGGGATGTATCTGGTTAGGGTATCCTATCCAGTCATTAAAAAAAAAAAAAAAAAAAAAATCCCTGACCTGCAGAAGGTATGGCAAGATGATTAAATTGCTGATTCTTTTTTGATGCAAGTAGGAAAAATGAACAACAAACCACACAAAGCTCAGAGCTGTCTGCAGCGGACTGAGAAGCTGGGGGTACCTAG
Organism: Bos indicus x Bos taurus; assembly: GCF_003369695.1. Taxonomy (NCBI): domain Eukaryota; kingdom Metazoa; phylum Chordata; class Mammalia; order Artiodactyla; family Bovidae; genus Bos; species Bos indicus x Bos taurus. The sequence goes on along the minus strand of NC_040088.1, from coordinate 7,512,710 downwards.
CCACTGACTCCTGTATCCTAGCAGTTGAAGATGACTCCTAAAGGCAGGAGGTCCCTGGCACTTTTTCTGGGCTGCCCTGAAGCCTGTGCTAGAGGTAGCCCTCAGGCTGGAAGACCCAGGTGTGTGAATTAGGAGGCTGAGAGCGAGCCAACGCTGTCCGGCAATTGTGGCTGACCTCAGAGGTGGGTCACGGGGTTTTGGCATGGGGCACCAAGGGCATTGGTTATAAAGAGAATGCGTGTGTTGGCTTGCAGAACTGGGAATACAGGGGGAATTCCAGTTTCAGGCAGTGCTGGATCAAGGACCTCAAATAATGCCAACAGAACTTGGGTTCTGCCTTTTAGTTCTAATTCTCTGTTGGCTTTATGCTCCACAGGGAGCTCCTAGCAGCTCCAGATTTAGTCCTACTGGTCCAGGAACTGAAACCGTTTACCTCAGATTAGGACTTGACCCATCTGCTGAAATCACACCTGGCCAAAACTCAGTCTGTGACTCACCCACGTGGGCCAACACCCACATGGCTGGGTCTCAGCCAAAACCCGTGGTACCTGGTTTCAGGACCTAATGAAGCTCAGGTTCTTGATGTCTTATTGTGAACTGTCATGTGGTTAGTTTTTATGGGCTGGGTAGTTTCATATGCTAATGAGTGGGAGGATTTTTCCAACTGTTATGGGGACCGGGTGGAGATTTCCAGGAATTGGGTCACCACCCACTCCTCGGTCTTTTGACAGTGCCTTGGAACCTTCCTGGTGCCTCTGGGTGTGTCATTTAGCTTGCTGATTGAGGATCAAGGTTGAGTCTTGGACCCATTTGATGTTAATTGGTTTATGTTGCATCCTTAGGCTATGTCATTCTTTCAAAAGTTGTGCCCTGCCCCCTTTTCTCCTGTTACAGAACCCCAGAACAGAACACTTCTATTCTAACACCTGAACTGACTCGCCTGGCCTGGCTTGAGTTACCTGCCCAGCTGGACTCTGTGGCCATGAAGGTATGGCCCTCTGATTAACCACAACCGAGTCACAACAGTGCTGATAAATGTCTAACATGGCTTTTTGGGAAAATAAAGGTTTGATTTTGGTATTCCCTGGTGGTCCAATGGTTCAGATTCCATGTCCACTGCTTGGGGTCCAGGTTCCATCCCTGGTCAGTGAACTAAGATCCCATAAGCCTTGCTGCATGGCTGAAAAATAAAACAAAAGCTTTGATTCATAGAATTTGCCAAGTTCTGTGGTGTAAATACTCCTACCACAACCAATTCAAGTTACCAATGTGGTGTCAACTGCCTTACAACGCTCCTATAATTTCACCAGCAGCTCTTGTGAGCCTGTGCTTGAGCTGTGAGTCAGCTCATGCACAGCACTTGCTCATAAGTCCACCCTTTAGCCCAGGCAATTAAGCCACCCCATGCGTTCCATGTGGACTGAGAGTGGGAAAGGGGTGGTTCCTTAGAGGAAAATCAGGGTGTGGTTATAGGAGTAAGAGTGATCAGATGCTGAAGTGGCAAAAACAACACAGGTCCATCCAGTGTCCAGTGACATCCATCCATCAGATTTTTTTTTTTAGTTCTACTGGTTTATTTCTACCAACCCATCACCCTCCACCCTCATGCACACATGCTCAGTCATGTAACCCCATGGACTGCAGCCCACCAGGCTCCTCTGTCCATGGACTTTTCCAGGCAAGAATACTGGAGTGGGTTGCCATTTCTTTCTCCACATCCATCAGATTAAAAAAAATTTTTTTGGCTGCATCAATTCTTCGCTGTGGCACATGGGATCTTTAGCTGCATAAGAACTCTTAGTTGCAGCATGTGGGTTCTTAGTTCCCTGACCAGGGATCAAACTCGGGCCCCCCTGTATTGGGAGCTTGGAGTCTTAGCCACTGGACCACCAAGGAAGTCCCTCCAACCACCGTGTTGTATTAGTTCACATTTGCAGCCTTCCTGCTGAGTAAGACATGTATGTCCTCGAAAACCTTAAACTAGTAAGCCCTTATTCTCATGCTCCTGGGTCAGCAGATCGTGGCTGGGCTCCGCCGGCCAGTCCCGCCTCAGGCTGCAGGTACGCTGGGCTGAGTCGGCCCCGCGTGTTCTTCATCCTTTGTGGACCAGCGGCTCCTTGAGACCTGTTCTTCATCAGGCATCCATAGGAGCTCCTGAGGCCAAGTCAAACTCATAGAAGGCTCTTCTCACGGGACATCTGCTAACATTCCATTGGCTGAAGCAAGTCACGTGGCCGAGCTCAGCTCTGGAACTGAGCAGTGCATTCCGCCCACAGTGGGAGGACCGGCAAAGTCGCCAGGTGCTCACAGGCTAGTGGAAACCTACTGTGCGTGTTGTGTTATGCGGCGAGTCTCTTTGTTCACTTAAGGCCTCGTGATTGTTCCTCCAGGTCAGCAGGTGTAGATCTAACTGGTTCTTCTGAATATTTGAATCAAATTCCATCCTAAAAACATTTATCAACCATTCCACTATTGGTGCATGTTTATATTATCAGGTGTTTTTTTTTTTTTGCTTCAAACATTCTGCAGTAAATATCTTGGTACATATATCTGTACATATTCTTTTTCTAGAGCAGGGATCAGAAAACAGGTTCCACAGATCAAATGCAGCCCAGCACCTATTTTTGTAAATGAACTTTTATTGGAACACAGCCAAACTTATTCACTTGCATAATTTCTATAACTGCTCTCTCACTACCCCGGCAGGGCTGAGTCATTGGTGCAAAAACTGGATGGGTCACAAAGCCTAAAGTGTTTACTCTCTGACTCTTTACAGAGAAAGTTTGCTAATCCCTGTTCCATAAGGTAGAGTTCCCACTATGGAGACGCTGGTTAAAAGGAAAAGAGTATGTGTTTTAAAATGTTTAATAGATATTGATATAATTATTTCCCAGCAGTAAAAATACTCCTTCTTTATTTTTTGAAAAGTTATTTATTTGCCTGTGCTGGGTCTTAGTTGTGGTATGTAGGCTCTAGCTCTCTGACCAGGGATTGAACCTGTGCCCCCTGCATTAGGAGCTTGGCGTATTAGCCACTGAATCACCGGGGAAGTCCCAGAACATTCCTCCTTTTTTTGTTGTTGTTCTTTTTTTATTTTATATATTTTTAAAGAATATTTTTTTTAATTAAAGTTATACACACTGTTGTAGGTGAAAGTGTTAGTTACTTAGTCGTGTCCAATTCCCTGTGACCCCATGGATTATAGCCCTCCAGGCTCCTCTGTCTATGAAATTCTCCAGCCAAGAATACTGGAGTATGTAGCCATTCCCTTCTCCAGGGAATCTTCCCAACCCAGGGTTCGAACCCTGTGGTCTCTTGCCTTGTAGGCGGACTCTTTACCGTCTGAGTCACCAGGGAAGGTATAATTAAATATAGAAGTATATAAAGAAGAAAACACACTCCTCCACTGCTCGAGTTATCAGTTTGGTATGGCATTTCCAATCAATAAAATTAATGCAGACACACACACACAGTTCCTTATCTCCTTCTCTCCCCCCTCTTTTTTTTTTAAAGACAAGAATGAGATCAGTTTGTTCCTATAGCTATTATCCCTGAAACATTTTTGTATTACTCTGCTCTCTTTCCAATGGCTCCTGTCCAGAGAGATCACTGCAGGTGTTTGGACACAAAAGTCCTAGGAGCCAGTGCCCTTAAAAGTAGAACTTCCATTCATTATGTTGAATCTTAGACTATTTGTTGGCTCTGAGAAGATAATAACCACCTGTTTCAGTGCTCTCTGTCCCTGAAGAAGCCGTATTCGTATGACTCGTGCTTCAGGTCATCTGGTGGCGTCTCAGTTCAGTGAGTTAAAAATGCAAAGTATGTATTGTAGCCTGCGAGGCCCTCGGTGACCCGGCTCTCAGCCACTCTTCCGGGGCTGTTCTCCCCCGGATTGTCTGTGCCGTCTTTCACTTCCTCAAAGTTGCACCAGGCCCTTTCCGGGTTTGTCCTGGGTTGGCTGGGATTCTTTCAGTTACAGGAGGCAGAAACCCAGGTCAGAGTGGCTGAAGCCCAGAGGAGCTTCTTGACTTGTGTGATGGAAAAGCCCCAGAGAGAAAGTTAGAATAAAGACCGGACGCCTCATCCCCGTGGGTTATCTCTGCCCTCTACCGTACTATCTTTATTCTCAGTCTTTCCCAAAGGGATGTGAAGACTCAGCTTGCATCCTAATGAGCTACCCTAGTGGAAAGAGTGGTACTTTCGCTTCCTCTCAATCGCTCTAGAGAAGGACCTATGGATGACACATACTGAGTCAGCTGGGATCGAGTGACTATCTCCGAACCAATCGCTGTGACGATTCGTGGATAACTAGGTATCAGGACACACTGATTAGTCAACCCCAGGTCTTATCTCCCACCGGCCCCACCAGCCCTGAGGCAGAATCTCCTCACCTGCAACCCAAGCACCACAACCAGGGAGTTCACCCAATGGAAACCAAGGTGCTGCTACGTGAAGCAGGAAAGTGGCTGCTGGCAGGCAGAAAGAATGCCCTTCAGACATATTGTTCCCTCTGTGGGCAACACCCCTCCCTCACCTTCCACCTTGATAACAGGGTTCTTCTCTGTAACTTTGGTACAAGGCAAACAATTGAAAATGGCACCACTGTCTATCGAAACAAAGGATTGGCAGTAATCGTGGCTTTCAAAATACGGTTTTAAGAGCAGCAGCAGCAGCACTTGGAAATTTGCTAGGAATGCACGTTCTCAGGCCCCACCCTCCTTTTACTGAGTGGGCCCTGCAGTCTGTGTTTTAAATCCGCATGTAAGTTAGAACCACCGAGTTTGAATACTAATGCTGAATCATAAAATAGAAAGCTATTGGACATTGCAGTTTCAGAAACCATTTCCTTAGAGGCTCAGAATTTGAATAACAGCAAGTTGCTCATTGGTTACAAAAGCTCCAATCACTTTTCTGGCTCTGAGTTTAGCTGTTCATTCTGTCTTGTGCCATTGTTCCCGTGGCTTCTGTGGCAGCCGTTACAGGTAACTTTCAACTTCCGAGTTCAAAACTCTTCTCTTTGGGACTTCCGTGGCAGTCCAGTGGTTAAGTGTCTGTCTTCCAATGCAGGGGACTCGAGTTCAATCCTTGGTCAGGGAACTAAGATCTCACATGCTGTGGGGCAGCTAAACCTGAGTGCCACAACTCCTGAGCCTGTGTACTATGACTAAAAGCCTGCTCACAGCAAGGAAGACCCAGTGCAGCCAAAAATAAATGATAAATAAAATTTTAAAAATAAATAAAAAGTAAATTTTTTAAAAAAGAAGGAAAAAAAATAAAAAAAGAAACAGCAAGTCTTCTCCCTTACCTAGAGGCCAGAAGGCTGAAAATGACATTTCCAGCTCCTTCTCTCCTTGAAGCTAGGGGTGTCTGTATAAAAGGAAATCTGCTGGGATCCTGGTTCAATCCTTGGTCAGGGAACTAAAATCTTCACAAGCACAAACTACAGTATGGCATGCCCACCCCCCCAAAAAAAAACTCCGAGGGCAAATGTACTGACTTCAAATTAAAAGAAAGAGAAAAAACATAAAATAGGAATGAATATGACTATAAAACAGAATTTTATAGCAGCATTATTAATTGTGAAAGCCAGTCTTCATAAAAATGCCTCTATATATGGAAAGCTGTTTGTCGGGTAGATTATCTCACTTTGCAAGAATGCAAAGTGATGTGTAGTAACTGCCAAGAAGCTGCAGCCCACAGCAGATTCAATGAATAATAATCGAATCATTTAAATTACAAAAATAAAGTCAGAATTTTCTACAACAAAACAAATAATGCAAATGTGGGTACACTTGAAAATTTCTTATAAGACATGAGGTTGTGGTGGTGGTTTCGTTGCTGAGTCGTGTCCGACTCTTGCGATCCCATGGACTGTATGTAACCTGCCAGGTTCCTCTGTCCAGGGAATTCTCCAGGCAAGAGTACTGGAGTGGGTTGCCATTTCCTTCTCCAAGGGATCTTCCCGACCCAGGAATCCAACCAAGGTCTGCCTACATTGCAGGCAGATTCTTTACCAACTGAGCTGCAAGACTGGTAAGTGGGACATTGCAAATTCAAAGGTCCTTAAAATAGCTGTGCTTGGGCTTCCTTGGTGGCTCAGTGGTAAAGAATCTGCCTGCCAATACAGGAGATGTGGGTTTGATCCCCGGTCCAGGAAGATCCCACATGTCAAGGAACAACTAAACCCATGTACCACAACCGTTGAGCCTAAGCTCTGAATCAAGAGAAGCCACTGCAGTGAGAAGCCCGAGCACCACAATTAGGAAGTAGACCCTGCTCTCTGCAACTGGAGAAAGCCCCGAGCAGCCAAAAATAAATCAATGAATAAATCTTAGGAAAAGTAGCTGTGCTCACTCTCACACAGTAACTGTGCTGCATAATCAACGTAGGGCATCTTCTCTAGAGTTTGATGAAACTGATTATACGTAAACCAATTAAATATCCAAGCTCCAAAAATGAGCTTTAGGAGCAGGTAGACAGAACAGTGAGCTTTTTTTTTGAAGCATCGACCTTCCAGGGTGAACACTGTGGCTGTCTCCAGTATCAGTTCACTTCTTCCTCTGTTACTTAAGTCACTGTCATTTTTGTATCACTCATCACCAAAATGAGTCAAAATTGACACACAGCTAGGTGTGATTTTTTAAAAACATATGCATATGAAAAGAATATTTTATTGATGGTGGGGGCTACACATCTGGATATAGGTGCCCAAACTCATCTAACTGTGCATTGAAATTTTTATTGTATATGAATTTCATCTCAAAGTTGGAGAAGAAAGAAATAAAGCACAATAGACATTTTTAATTATTTATTTTTGGCTATGCTGGGTCTTTGCTCCTGCACGGGCTTTTCTCTAGCTGGGGTGCGGGGGCTTCTCATTGTGGTGGCTTCTCTTATAGAAGAGCCTAGACTCTAGGACACGTGGGCTTCAGTTTTTGCAGCCCCCAGGCTCTCCAGCCCTGGCTGTAGCGTGGCACCTGGGCTTAGGCGCTCTGAGACACGTGGGATCTTCCTGGACTGAGAATCGAACCAGTGTCTCCTGCTTTGGCAGTTCAGATTCTTTACCACTGAGCCACCAGGGAAGCCCAATATTTTTTTTCTTTTAAATGTAAAGAAAAAGTATCTGGGCACTCCTCTGCTGGTCCAGTGGTTAGGACATTGTGCTTCCACTGCAGGAGGCATGGGTTTGATCCCTGGTCGAGGAACTAAGAGCCCACAAACTGCACAGTGAAGCAAAAAAACCCCACAAAAACCAGAACCCAACTGTGTTTTAGTCAGGATTTTTTCAAGAAACAGAACCAATAGAATATATATACATATATATATGTGTGTGGATGTATCTTTATGTAAAAAATAAGAAATTGACTCACCTGATTATGAGGTTGGTGTGTCAAAATCGGCAGAGCTGATGTCCCCGTTCAAGTCCAAAGGCCAGCATAGAACAGGCGAAGCTCATGTCTCAGTTTGAAGGCTGGCAAGCAGGAGAATTCTCTCCTACTGGAGGAGAGTCAGTCTTGTGTTCTACCCAGGCCTTTACAGGATTGGATGAAGCCTACCCACACTATGGAGGCCCATTTGCTTTATTCAGTCTACCAATTTAAATGTTAATCTCATCTTAAAACACCCTAACACAAACAGTAGCTGGAATACTGTTTGACCAAATATCTGGGCACACCATGGCCTGGACTCTGCTAAGTCAGTTCAGTCGTGTCCAGCTTTTTGTGACCCCGTGGACTGTAGCCCACCAGGCGCCTCTCTCCATGGGGATTCCCCAGGCAGGAGTACTGGAGTGTGTTGCTGTGCCCTCCTCCAGGGGGTCTTCCCGACCCAAGGGTTGAACCCAAGTCTCTTGTGTCTCCTGCACTGGCAGGCAAGTTCTTTACCACGAGCGCCACCTTGGAAGCCCTTATGGTCCGGTCAAGTTGACACATGACATTAACTCTCAAACTGAGTGTATTGTATTAGTATGAAAGCAAAACAGGAAAGGAAGCTCATGTTGCTTTGCATGATGTGCCTATAAGCTTGCTTTTCTTTTAATTTATCCCTGAAAAAAGTGTGCGTATATATGGAAACTATTCAAACTGCAACACAAATTTCTATAATAAAAATGCTTGACCTGCTGAGCATAGTCATTCGCTCCGGAATGACTGTTTTTGTGTGTGTTCTTTTGAAATATGCATGTGCAGGTGTAACTCTATCTGTGTGTGTTTGGAGGATATTAAACCAATGTATAAAAATACATGGGTCCTAGGATGAGACACTCTATAGGCCCAAGATCCAGGGCCTGGCCTGGAGAGTGAGGTCATAGGGTCTCTAACGAAGTGTAGAAAGCCTTCTTCTTCTGCCTCTCATGGCAGGCTCCTGCCTGGGACTGGGAGCCCTTGTGGAAAAGGCAGGCATGATTGAGAACAGCAGGCTTCAAACCAGGGTGCAGGTGCCCCTCGGGAGCTGCGAAGAGTTTAAGAGAATCCATGTACAGCTCCTCAACTTCCCTTTGCACATTTCTCTCCAGCTGTTTTTTTTTTTTTTTCCTACTGCCCCTGCATAATAACTGTTCTCTCCCTTTACAAAGGAAAGTCACACTTCTCCCCATTCCTGAGCAACTTTTATTATGGTTCATTGTCCCAAGGTATAAAAATTTTCATAGTACCACCCAAAAATACAATTTGAGAGACTGGTAACCATTATTCCTCTTTAACTGATCCAGAACAAAAGTTTTAAAACTTTTAATAAGGACACTTTTGGTCACAGGAAACTTTTTGAAAAATAAATTATGTCTATACATATATATTTATTTATCGCCTACACAGCTTTCAGGATCTTAGTTTCCAGCCCAGGCATTGAACCCATACCCGCTGCAGTGGAAGGTTGGAGTCTTAACCATTGGATTTCCAAGGGAAGACCTGGTCACAGGAAAGTTTAAAAAAATATTAATTTCAATCCTTAAACATATTATTTCCAAGGAGGGCAAAAGAGTGATCAATAAAAGACTCTAAAGCACAGACTTATAATACCTTAGGATAAAATATTGTTGGGGGAGCAGAATGCAAATTAAAGAACCACAGTGGGTGAAGTAAAACTGCCATTCTGTTGTTTGTGGCTTTTTTTTAATGGATAGAAATCAAATTATTATGGTATTGATATGTTTTAGGGATACTTTTAGGGTGATGAAACTGTTTTGAGATATCAGTACTTACTGTATGCAAACATTACATCATTTTCAGCTGTTCTAATGATTTGATTTTTTAAAATTGAAGTGTAGTTGATTTACAATATGTTACTTTCAGGTGTACTGACTTTTAAAAATATGCCATAGTTTTCTTTTAAAAAATATTTTTATTTATTGGCTGCTCCAGGTCTTAGCTGTGGCATTTGAGTTCTTCGATCTTTGTTGCTTCGTGCAGAATCTTTAATTGTGGCGCCTGCCTTGCACTCAGAGTCTTAGCCGTAGGACCAGCAAGGAAGTCCCCTGCATGGTTTTTTTTCAACTGAAGTATAGTTGATTTACAGTGTTGTATTAATTTCTTCTATACAACAAGATAACTCAGCTATACACATATATATTCGTTTTCATATTCTTTTCCATTTTGGTTTATTACAGGTTATTGCATATAGTTCCCTGTGCTACATAGTAGGACCTTGTTGTCCATCCATCCTATATATAATAGTTAGCCTCTGCTAATCCCAAGTTCCCATTCCTTCCCTTCCCCATCCCCCAACCCCCTTGCCAACCAGAAGTCTGTTCTCCTGCATCATTTTTGAGAATGCCTTCAGAAAAGAAATGACCAAAAAGCTTGAAGACAATTAAGAGAGGGGAAAAGAAAGCCTGAAGTTTTCTGGCTTAGTGGGTCATGATGGGGGAACAACCAGGGAGCTGAAAGCCTGGAGCGGAGATGGTGTGAGATGCAGGGAACACGGGAGGGGAGGGCCTTCGCTCATGCCTGATGTGGACTCCACGTGGAGGGGGCTCTGTAAAGTTGCCTCTGCTGATGAAAGACAGTGCAAGCACATGGACAGGCAGATGGCAGGCACTCCCAAGACATTCATGCATGCTATCTGCTAGGGGGTAGATTATCGCTTGGCTGGAGGTGACCCTGCAAGTAAGTCCTGCGGAGCAGCCTCTGCAGGGCCTGAGGGAAGGCTAGAGCAGCAACTTAGGAAGGTCTTCAGCACTGGACTGAGCCTACAGTCTAGCCTGGGGCAGCAGATGCCAGGAGAAAGCCCTGTGATGGGACCCAGCCAGCATTTCTTGGAAGATCCCCACCCATCCCCAGCTAAAGGCCCCCTTTGCTGGTGTCCCAAACCCTTAATCATGCTTTTTTGGAACATCTTAGAGAAGGGTTGTTCTATGGACTGAGTTATGTCTCTCCCTTCTTCCACAAATTCATACACAAAAGCCCTAACCCTGAATGTGATGACATTGGAGATGAGGCCTTTGGAAGGTAGTAAGTTTTAGATGAGGTCATGAGGGTAGGGTCCTTCTGAAGGAATTAGTGTCTATTTTAAGAAAAGAGCTTGCTCTCCTCTGCCCTCCCTGCCCTGCTCACATGCTGCGCTGTGCTGAGTAGCTAAGTCATGTTGGACTCTTTGAGACTCTGTGGACTGTAGCCCTCCAGGCTTCTCTGTCTGTGGGATTTTCCAGGTGAGAATACTGGAGTGGGTTGCCATTTTCTCCTCCAGGGGATCTTTCTGACCCAGGGATCAAACAAGAGTATGGCAGGCGGTTTCTTTACCTCTGAGCTACCAGGCAAGCCCTCCCCTAACATGCTGCTGCTGCTGCTAAGTCGCTTCAGTCGTGTCTGACTCTGTGCGACCCCATAGACGGCAGCCCACCAGGCTCCCCTGTCCCTGGGATTCTCCAGGTAAGAATGCTGGAGTGGGTTGCCATTTCCTTCTCCAATGCAGGAAAGTGAAAAGTGAAAGAAGTCACTCAGTCGTGTCCAACTCTTAGCATCCCCATGGACTGCAGCCTACCAGGCTCCTCCGTCCATGGGATTTTCCAGGCAAGAGTACTGGAGTGGGGTGCCATTGCCTTCTCCGCCCTAACATGAGGACACAGCTAAAAAAATAAGTAGCCATCGATAAACCAGGGCGAAGGTTCTTACCAGGAGTGGAATTGGCTGGCACCTTGATCTTGGACTTTTCCAGTCTCCAGAACTGTAGGAAATAACTGTCTCGTCTGAGCACTAGTCTAAGGTATCTTGTCAGAGCAGCAGGAGAAGACTAAGCGTGGGAAGAAACAGCTCTAAAGGGCTTGGTATTCACTTGACTTCTCCAAGGAAAGCCTGAATTGCCCAAGTAAACTGTGAAAAACTTTATTTCTCAATCGGGGCTGGAAAATGGCATCTCCTGGGCCTTTAGCAAGATGCCTGTGCCTGAACCCCTTTCTCAGAGGTTCTTCCTTCATTTCTGTGGGGTGCAGTCTTGGTATCAGAGCCTTCAAAATCCCCAGGTGATGCTAGTATGTAGCCAGGAGCAGAACCACTGGTGTAAAGAATGAGACGAGGCCAACGTTATTTATCTTACCTCCAAGCTTCTCTCTCTTTTTAACAATTTTTATTTTATATTGGAGTATAGTTGATTTACAATGTTGTGTTAGTTTCAGGGGCACAGCAAAGCTTTACAGTTGTACATATTCATTTATTTATCCTTTTCAGATTCTTTTCCCATACAGGTTATCACAGAATATCGCATAGGATGCCCTGTTCTATACAGTAGGTCCTTGATGATGATCTATTTTATAAATATATAGCAGTGTGTATATGTTAATCCCAAACTCCTAATTTATCCCGCCCCCACCTTTCCCCTTGGTAATCATAAATTTGTGGTCTATGTCCCTGAGTCTGTTTCTGTTTTGTAAATAAGTTCATTTGTGTAGTTTTTTTAGATTCTACATAAAAGCGATATCATATGATGTTTGTCTTTCTGACTTTCTTCACTCAGTATGATAATCTCCTGGTGCACCCATGTTGCTGCAAATGCATTATTTCATTCTTTTTTACGGCTGAGTAATATTCCGCTGTACATGTGCACCACACCTTTATCCGCTCGTCTGTCGATGAGCAAGTAGGTTGTTTCCATGTCATGGCTGTTGTAAACAGTGTTTCAGTGAACTTTGTGATGCGTGTACCTTTACAAACCCTGTTTGTTTGTTTGTTTTTCTGGATATACGCCTAGGAGTGGGATTGCTGAATCGTGTAGTAGTTTTTAAGGAAACTTCACACTGTTCTCCTTGGTGGCTGTACAAATTTACATTCCTACCAACACTGTAGGAGGGTTCCCTTTTCTCCACACCCTGTCCTGCCCGCTTTTCATTAGAATTGGGATTCTAATCAAAAGTTCTTTGGTGACACAGCTTACATGCAGGGTCCACGCAGACAGCTGCGTTGAATGTGAACTGCAGAAAAGCACCTGTCTGAAGGAGTTGAAAACTGAGCTTTGCACTGGTCAACTTCAGTTCATTTCAGTCTCTCAGTCATGTCTGACTCTTTGCGACCCCATGGACTGCAGCACGCCAGGTTTCCCTGTCTTTCACCACCTCCTGGAGCCTGCTCAAACTCGTGTCTATCGAGTCGATGATGCCATCCAACCATCTCATCCTCTGTCGTCCCCTTCTCCTCCTGCCTTCAATCTTTCCCAGCACCAGGGTCTTTTCAAATGAGTCAGTTCTTCACATCAGGTGGCCAAAGTATTGGAGTTTCAGCTTCAGCATCAGTCCTTCTAATGAATATTCAGGACTGTTTTCCTTTAGGATTGACTGGTTGGATTTCCTTGCAGTTGAAGGGACTCTCAAGAGTCTTCTCCAATACCACAGTTCAAATGCATCAATTCTTCGGTGCTCAGCTTTCTTTATGGTCCAACTCTCACATCCATACATGACTACAGGAAAAACCATAGCTTTGATCAGGTGGACCTTTGTCAGCAAAGTGATGTCTCTGCTTTTTAATATGCTGTCTAGGTTGGTCATAGCTTTTCTTCCAAGGAGCAAGCGTCTTTTAATTTCATGGCTGCAGTCACCATCTGCAGTGATTTTGGAGCCCAAGAAAATAAAGTCTGTCATTGTTTCCCCATCTATTTGCCATGAAATGATGGGACCAGATGCCATGATCTTCGCTTCTCAAATGTTGAATTTTGAGCCACCTTTTTCACTCTCCTCTTTCACTTGCATCAAGAGGCTCTTTAGTTTTTCTTCACTTTCTCCCATAAGGGTGGTGTCATCTGCATATCTGAGGTTATTGATATTTCTTCCGGCAATTTGGTTCCAGCTTGTTCTTTATCTAGCCCAGCATTTCACATGATGTGCTCTGCATATAAGTTAAATAAACAGGTTGACAATGTACAGCCTTGATGTACTTCTTTCCCAATTTGGAACCAGTCCATTGTTTCATGTCTGGTTCTAACTGTTGCTTCTTGAGCTCCATACAGATTTCTCAGGAGGCAGGTGAGCTGGTCAGGTATTCCCATCTCTTGAAGAATTTCTGACAGTTTTTTGTACTCCACACAGTCAAAGGCTTTGGCATAGTCAATAAAGCAGACGTAGATGATTTTTCTGGAACTCTCTTGCTTTTTTGATGATCCAGCAGATGTTGGCAATTTGATCTCTGGTTCCTCTGCCTTTTCTAAAACCAGCTTGAACATCTGGAAGCTCACGGTTCACATACTGTTGAAGCCTGTCTTGGAGAATTTTGAGCATTACTTTACTAGCATGTGAGATGAGCGCAATTGTGCGGTAGTTTGAGCATTCTTTGGCATTGCCTTTCTTTGGGATTGGAATGAAAACTGATCTTTTCCAGTCCTGTGGCCACTGCTGAGTTTTCCAAATTTGGTGGCATATTGAGTGCAGCACTTTCACAGCATCACCTTTTAGGATTTGGAATAGCTCAACTGGAATTCCATCACCTCCACTAGCTTTGTTCATAGTGATGCTTCCTAAGGCCCACTTGACTTCACATTCCAGGATGTCTGGCTCTAGGTGAGTGATCACACCATCATGATTATCTGGATCATGAAGGTCTTTTTTGTAGTTCCTCTGTGTATTCTTGCCACCTGTTCTTTATATCTTCTGCTTCTGTTAGGAGGGAAACAATGCCTTTCATAGGGGACTTTTTAGTTGCTCCTTGGCATGTGGGAGCTTCCTGGATCAGGGATTAAACCTGTGTCTCCTGCGTTGGCAGGCCGATTCTTTACCACTGAGCCAACAGGGAAGGCCCCAGAGGGGATCTTTTAAAAACTTACAGAAAAGTCCCTTCTCATTACGCTGGGGGAGGTAGCCTGTAAAAATATGTATAAACTCAACATTCTTTACTTTCTTCACAAGGTGGGAGCTTCTAAGGATTGTAGTCTATGAACAAGTTCCCACCTGTGGAGTTAGTTATTTGGTTTGGTCCAGGCAGTATTTTGATGCAAAGACAATTGTTACGTAAAAACCCAAATTTCCTGTTCCTCTTAAAAGTAAGATCTGGAAAGGACAGCATCTCATTTCTACAAGGCAACAAAATGCTGCTGCCAGAGCGTATGGTCCTGATTTTTCCACAGTCCCCACCATGCCCTGTTGTCTCCCATTAGCTGGATTTACTCATTCACTTTACAACTCATATGAAGTGTGTGGTTTATGAGCTCTGCTCTCCCATCCTACACCTCGCTTTCGTCATTCAATCATGTCTCTTAGAGATTTTTCTATCTGTAAAGTTGCCTCATCTTTTAAATGGCTGCACGCTGTTCCTTTGGATCTCTGACTTAGAGCATTCCTCTGTTAATGAACATTTAGCTTGTATCCAACTTTTTACTACTACAAACAGTGCTGTAGTGATTATCTTTTCTCATGCTTTATACATAGGCAATAGTGTGCCTAAATAGGCTGTACCTGTCCAGAGAGTCAGTTGTTCAAAACTCATTAAGAGCCAGTTGCTGAACTCCAGGTAGCTTGAAATCAGCAATGGCAAAAGTATTGTGTGTTTACACCACAGGAATTGGAAAATGCTACAAATCAGAGTGTCCCCCACCACCTTGCCCTGGAAAGCCTTTATACCTGTACACCTTTGCCAAACGGAATTCTAAATAGTTCCAAAGATCAGGAGTCAGAGAGCAAAGCCAGTTAGCACCATGAAATCAGAACAAGCTCTGGCTGGAAGGGAGATACTTGTTGGTTAGGGGAGGAATTGAGGTCTGGGTAGCTGATTGACTTTTTTCCCGAGCTACGGACCCTTTGAAGTAAAAACTAGGGTACTGAGGGGGTGGGAATTCTTTTTTTTTTAATTTTAATTTATTTTTAAAAATTTATTATTTATTTGGCTGCACCAGGTCTTAGGTGCAGCACACAAGATTTTCCATCTTCATTGCAGCATGCGGCATCTTTAGAGGCAGCCTGTGGGCTCTAGTTTTCTGACCAGGGATCAAACACAGGCCTCCTGCATTGGAAGCATGCAGTCTTAGCCACTGCACCACCAGGCAAGTCCCCTTTAAAAAAAAAATTAAAGTATAATTGACCTAAAACACTGTTAGTTCCAAGTGTACAATATAGTGATTAATACTTTTGTATATTATAAAATGATCACCACAAGGGTAGGGATTCTTAGTCATGTACATGCTCACAGATTTTGATTTAGTACTCAAATGCCCAGGTGACTAGGATAATGGTATTGCTTAGAGCTGAGGTCAAAGTTTATTGGTGGTGGTGGTTTCATCACTAAGTCGTGTCTGACTCTTGCGACCCCGTGGGCTGTAACCCGCCAGGCTCCCCTGTCCATGGGATTCTCCAGGCAAGAATACTGCAGTGGGTTGCCATTTCCTTCAGGGGATCTTCCTGTCCTAGGGATCAAACCTGGGTCTCCTGCATTGCAGACAGATTTTTTTTTTTCTACCAACTGAGCTATGAGAGAAACCCCATTATTACAAAAGGTCAAAGATTCCTGCCCTGTTTGTGGTAGGCATCAAATAGGAAAATGGATGCAGATATTTGGAGAAGCATAACTAGCCTCCCAGAAACATTAGGTAGATGCTAGAAGTCCCCACACAATGGTTCTTCTATAATAATTAACGCTTTTCCATGGAAAAATCAAGTCCTTCTTGGCCCTGGCAGAGTAGCATTGCAGTGTACAGTGGTTTGTTCCTGCATTGCCTGAACATCCAGCATTTCATGCCCCAGGAAAGGAAAGATACAGAAAGAGGGGGCGAAAATGCCCCGCATCCACCCTGTTTTTGATAACTGTACTTGTGGAGGTTCAAGAGGCAGTTTGGCCTCATCTGATTGTGAACTCGGTTCTTTTTTCAAAATTTGTATTTATTAAAAAATTTTTTAAAAAACTTTGGTGGAGGACTTTCTGGTGGTCCAGTGGTTGAGACCCCGCACTTCCCCTGCAGGGGGCTTGGGTCCGATTCCTGGTCGGGGAGCTAAGATCCTGCAAGCCGTGTGGCATGGTCAAGAAAGAAACACCAGTTTTCCATCACTTGAGCGCCTCAGAAGATGCAAGTGGCTTGGCCTCTTCTCAGCCTCTGAGAGGCCCTGTGAAACCTGGTTTCTTAGCTGAGATGGTCCCGCTTACTTCCCTCTCCACGGCCACGTTTTAGCTCCTGTGGTCAACCCTCCAGTGAGGTCATAGGTCGGGCCTTTGGAAAGATGGTGTCTTGGGCTAGGTTCCTCTCTGCCAGATACAAAGATTGCGGTGCAAATAGTCAGCATGGAAGGTGGTTCCAGGAGGCTCCATGAAGGAATGCGGATGTAAGGCAAGGGAGGGAAAAAAGCCACCACATTTGTGTTGATGAACAGGTTGCCTCCATTACCAAGTGCAAGGCAAGATCCTACAGGGACTTCTGGAAGATTCCAAGGAACATAGGCCGTATCACCGATTTATGCCACCTGAGGGATGGGTGCCACCCCTGTCACTTAGGGCTGCTCCTGGGACAGCTTCCCAATACTCTTGCCTGTCCAGAGCAAGGCCTATGCGTGCCAGAGAACATCCTCAGGTGGAAAATCACAGGTGTGTCCAGTAGGTACCTCCAAACTCAGTGGCTAACGTTCCAAGTCCATCTCCAGTGTTTAGGAGGACTCTGGAAATTGCAGTCACTTGTAAACCCCTCAGTCATGAAGTAACCTGGAAAACCTGTTTACTCACCAAGTTACTGATTTATTAAAAAGAATATTAAAGGGTATAAGTCAGCAGTCAGGGCTTCCCCCGTGGCTCAGCAGTAAAGAATCTGCCTGCAGTGCAGGAGATGCAGGAAACGTTGGTTTGATCCCTGGGTCGGGAAGATCCCCTAGAGGAGAAGAGGGCAACCCATTCTAGTATTCTTGGCTGGAAAACTCCATGGACGGGGGGCTTAGTGGGCTACAGTCCATGGGTTTGCAGTCAGACACGACTGAGCACAGTACACACCATCAACAACCAGATGAAGAGATATAGGGAGCAAGGTCCCAGACGAAGAAGCTTCTGTCCTTGTGGAGTGGGGGCCCTGCAAAATGCCACATGGAGGCATTCTCTGAGAAAGGACCCCAGGTTGTCCTTTGGGGGCTTTATGGAGGCTTCATCCCACAGTCACGATTAACTAAGTCATTGGCCAATGGAGATTGGTTCAACCTCAGGTCCCTCCTGTTGTTGTAAACTAAAGTCCCTCAGTCGTGTCTGATTCTTTGCAACCCCATGGACCGCAGCACGCCAGGCCTCCCTGTCCATCACCAACTCCCGGAGTTCACTCAAACTCACGTCCATTGAGTCGGTGATGCCATCCAGCCGTCTCATCCTCTGTCGTCCCCTTCTCCTCCTGCCTTCAATCTTTCCCTGCATCAGGGCCTTTTCCAATTAGTCATTTCTTCACGTCAGGTGGCCAAAGTATTGGTTTCAGCTTCAGCGTCAATCCCTCCAGTGAATATTTGTGGTTGATTTCCTTTAGGGTTGACTGGTTTGATCTTGCAGTCCAAGGGACTGTCAAGAGGCTTCTCCAAAACCACAGTTTGAAAGCATCAATTCTTCGGTACTCAGATGAGACGAAAATTCCAACCCTGTAATCACAGTTGCTCCTGGCAACCAGCCCCCTGCCCTTGAGTAAGGAACTGAAGACAAGAGACCGAATTTGGGGACTTTCAGTGCAGGGATACAGGGGGCACAGGTTCAGTCCCTGGGCTGGGAACTAAGATCCCACATGCTGCATGGCATTGTTCCTCCCTGCCCACCCCACCAAAAAGACCAAATATTATCCCATTGTTCTTTTTTCAATTAAAAAAATTTTATCTATTTTTAATCAAAGGGTAATTGCTTTACAATACTGTGTTGGTTTCTGTCATATATCAACATGAATCAGCCATTGGCACATGTATGTTCCCTCCCTCTTGATCCACCCTCCCTGAGTCATACGGCAGATTTCCACTGGCTTTTTTGCATATGGTGATGTTTATGTTTCCATGCTCCTCTTTCCGTCCGTCCTACCCTCTCCTTCCCTCTTTGTGTTCACAAGTCTGTTCTGTTTTGTCTTCATCTCCATTGCTGCCCTGCAAATAGATTCATCAGTACCATCCTGCTAGATTCCATATCCCTTTGTTCTTTTTTTTTTAAATGCAATTAACATAAAACCACTTTATTTATTTATTTATGGCTGCCCTGGGTCTTTGTTGCTGTGCGAGGGCTTTCTCTAGGTGTGGCGAGCAGGGATGACTCCTCCCTGCGGCGAGTGAGCTTCTCGTCGCCGTGGTTCCCCTTGTTTCGGAGCACAGGTTCCAGGTGCACTAGGCTCCAGGGCTTCAGTAGCTGCAGCTCGCTGGCTCGGTATTGGCGATCAGGCTTAGTTGCTCTGCAGCAAGTGGAGTCTTCCTGGACCAGGGATCAAACCCGTGTCCCCTGTATTGGCAGGTGGATTCTTATCCACTGGGCCACTAGGGAAGTCCCCCTGTTGTTCTTATCTTTCAGAAAATTGCAAGGGTTTCAGGGGCTGTGAGCCAGGAACTGCAGAGGTATATTGGTCATCTGAATGACCACATGGATATTTTTCCTGTAAATTACAATACAGCACACCAACATTCTGAATTTCGGTGACAGAAGAGGATGTTGCTTCTTAAGACCCCCCCCCCCCCAATCCCAGCAACAATTAAGGGCTGAATAATGCCCCTGGTGGTTTTGATGCGGAGAAGAGAGGGACAGTTTCCAAAGTCTTTCAAAGGCCATTAATGTGATTGCACAATTGCTTTCCAGACAAAAGGGCAAATTGAACTGTTTTTTAATGTCAAGAGCTAAATAGCCTGGAGAAAAATATAAAATAAGCAATAAGCAACAGCTCTAGACACACAACCCTTTCAATGTAACAGCATGGAGAATCCTGGCTCAACATTTCCCACTTCCAACCAGCACCTTCTTGGAGTTAACCGTCTCCATTTATCTTGAACTGAGCAAGAGCTAAGCCTTCTTAGCCCTTGGGGCTTCTGATTTGAAAGCCTTTCCTTAAACTTGTCTCAATCTATGTGATTCGAAAAATGCTCCGATTACACATTGAGAGTGGCGGTGTTAATTATTGGTGATGATCAGACTTAATGAAAGGGGACTTTGTCAGCCATCCCCTGGCTGTTTTCATAGATAGGAAGGGTGCTAACAAGTGCTAATGGCTTGACTTGGAGAGTTCACCTCCTTGGGGGCTTTTGACCTTCAGTCACATCCTGAAATATTACCCTGGAGTTTGCTCTAAGCAACTGAATGTTTGACTTTCCTCCTGTAAAGAGGGTTGTATATACTCAGATTTCTCTATTGAATTCCTCCTAGAAAATAGAGCTCAATAGGGTTCAAGTCACAGTGAGCAAGACCCAATCACTCTATTCCTTTGACTTCATAGCTGTGTTTCCATATAATATGTACCGTGCTCTTGTGTGATGTTACATTGTATTATTTTATAATGTTATAGTTTGTAATGCTGTATATATATTGTATTTTAGTTTTTAATTTATCTGCCTCACAAGAATTGAAACTCCCTGAGGGCAGAGATTGGTCACCATTTACCTCTGTAGCCTCAGTACTTAGATGAGCGTACAATAAGAATCCGTAATATGTTTGTGGAATGAATGAGTGATCTGTTTATTGTCCAGAGTCAAAGGAATGTAAAGCAAAAAGTTTGAATTCAAAAGTACCTTATTGGGGAAAAGACAGTATCTTCAGGACTGTGGTGCTGGGAAAGCTGGACTGTAGCGTGTAAATCAGGAAAGATGCTGGGTTGGTCAAAAACTTCATTTGTGTTTTCCCATAAAGTATTACTGAAACCTTGAAAGTACATGGGAACATAGGTGGGTGTGGTTCAGTTTGTTGAGTGGGCTTGATGATGTTATCAAGGACAAGGTTCCTTCCCATTTATTTGATTGTCTCCTGTGGTAGCAGTTAGTAGTAAAAGCTGACTTCCAACCCTGTGATCACAAGATGGCTGCCATAGCTCAACCTGTTTCGTGGTTCCTCAGTCATGTGCAGAGAGACTGTTCCTCTCCCAGATGCCCCAGAAAATCTAGCTTCTTGTGGGCTTAAGTTGAGCTGTGTGCCCAGCCTTGATCTGAGAATTTAGGCCAGGATATTGGCTTATGTGAATTAATTTGGGTGTATACTATATGCCCCCAAAGTGGGCATGCAGTCAGTTTTCCTTAAGATACATGCTCTGTGCAGGGGTAGTGTGGTGATTGGCCTGAAAATTAAAGCACTCTCCAAAGACAGTATGATCTATTTTCTATGATTAAATTTCACATTTATGTGAAAAATACTATGTATTTCCTCTGGTGGCGTATATGTCTAGGGAAATCTATATGAAGAATACTGGAAGGATCCACTGCAAACTTATATTAGTGCCTACTTCTGGGGAGAGGCCTCAGACTGCAAATTAGTAATCAAAGGCTATTTTGGATTTATCTAGATGGTTTAGTCGCTAAGTCGTGTCTGACTCTTGTGACCCTGTGGACTGTAGCCCACCAGGCTGCTCTGTCCATGGGATTTCCCAGGGAAGAATACTGGAGTAGGTTGCCATTTCCTTCTGCAGGGGATCTTCCTGACCCAGGGATCGAACCCGGGTCTCCTACACTGAATCTAAAAGACGGATCCTCATCCGAGGTGATTCTGCCCCTCCAGGGGACATTAGGCAGTGTCTCCAGATATTTTTGGTTGTCATGGTCAGGGGAGGGGTGCTTCTCGCATCTAGTGGGTAGAGGTCACCCACTGTTAACTGTCCTGCGCATCGCAGGACAGTTCCCACAGCAGAGGAGAGGTATTAGCCTAAAATGCCACTAGACCTGAGGTTGCAAAACCCTGATTTAGAACATTTTACTCTTTTTAAAAGCAATTTTATTTATTTATTTTTGGCTGTCCTGGGTCTTGGTTGATGTGTGGGCTACTCTCTAGCTGGCGCTCGGGCTTCTCACTGTGGTGGCTTCTCTCGTTGCGGAGCACTGGCTCTGGGGCACATGGACTTCAGCAGTTGTGGCTCCCGGGTTCCAGAACACAGGCTTGATCACTGTGCATGGGCTTAGTTCCTCCGCAGCATGTGGGATCTTCTCAGGTAGGGATCGAACCTGTGTCTACTGCATGGCCAGGTGGATTCTTTACCACTGAGCCACCAGGGAAGCCCCTACCTAGAACATTTTGCTTTTTATGAGGAAGTAAGATTCAATATTACTTGCATAGCTAAAAATTGATTTTTTAATAAAAGGTTGTTGTGGATACTGTGATTTGCTGTCCACTTTCCCGTTCAGGACTCGGGATGATTCACGTTTGTGTCCCTCTTTAGAAATCGCCCTTAGCTGGAGGAAGCTGCCTTGTCTAAGCTTAGGAGAACTCTCTAAGGGCAGCCTTAATCTTTGAGAAACCTCTGCGGCTTCAGACACTTGGGGTGATACTTCTTCGTGGTGGGAGTGCTGCCCTGTGTGTTAGAGGCTGTGTAGCAGCAGCCCTGCTCTCTACCCTCTAGAGGTCTCCCCTCCACTTCCAATAATCAAAAATGTCTCCAGACATTGCCAAGTGTCCCTGGGGTGGGGGGATTGGTCCCCTCCCTGCATCATGGACCACAGCTGTATCCAATGCCTGCTTGATGCAAGGGTCCAAAGGGCTGGCCCCCAGCCGCAATTCGGAACATCACTGAGGGTTATTCCAGCATTAGAACTCCTCATGGAGTTGGCCGAAGTCCCTGTAATTGTCTCGTAGCTCCATTTCTTCCTCTGCCCCATCCCGCTTCCCTCACCCCTTCATAGCTGTTTTTTCAGGAACATCCCCTGGTAAACGTTCCACCTGCTAATCGCCCTCTCAGGGACTGTTCCCTAGGGCAGCCCATCTGAGACCAAGATCAAGGCTCAGAGGGGTTCAGTGATTTACAGCAGATGGCACATTAGGAGCTGAGATGTGATGTGGAGCAAGGTTAGGAAGCTGGCTCCTGACTTCCAAAACGGTGCTCAGCATGAAACTTCCAGATCTTCTCCTCACTGGGGGTCTGCTGACACTACCTCTCAGTGAGCTCTGACTCTTCCACCCCCACGCCTACCCCTTCTCTCACCAGAGGGGCAGAAAAATGCATAGAACGTTAAACCTAATGGCATGAATTCAATTCCTCTCTTTCTAGTTCCTAAGCTATGTACCTTGTAGACGTGCCTGTCTGCAAATTCTTTTGACGAGTTGACAGGCAGCAAGTCCAAACGTGTAGACTTTTCAGCTACAAGTACTTCAGACTCGCTCACAAAGGCCTTCTGTTCAGAAAACTTCTGCCTTTAGGTAAAAATATGGAGGTAAAAGACGCCCATAAAGACCATGATTGGGAAAAAGTCATTTCCCCTTGTGATGGTCCTTTTTCAATGACAGAAGGTTAGTGGTCTGGTATGACAGTTTTTACTATACCAATGATAATAATAATGAATATTATAAAATAATAATAAGCACTAATAGAGCCATTCAGTTCAGTTCGGTCGTTCAGTCTTGTCCAACTCCTTGTGACCCCATGAACTGCAGCGCGCCAGGCCTCCCTGTCATCACCAACTCCCGGAGTCCACCCAAACCCATGTCCATTGAGTCAGTGATGCCATCCAACCATAGCATCCTCTGTCGTCCCCTTCTCCTCCTGCCCTCAATCTTTCCCACCATCAGGGTCTTTTCCAATGAGTTACTTCTTCACATCAGGTGGCCAAACTATTGGAGTTTCAGCTTCAACATCAGTCCTTCCAATGAACACCCAGGACTGATCTCCTTTAGGATGGACTGGTTGGATCTCCTTGCAGTCCAAGGGACTCTCAAGAGTCTTCTCCAACACCACAGTTCAAAAGGATCAATTCTTCGGCACTCAGCTTTCTTTATAGTCCAACTCTCACATCCATACATGACCACTGGAAAAACCACAGCCTTGACTAGATGGACCTTTGTTGACAAAGTAATTTCTCTGCTTTTTCATATGCTGTCTAGGTTGATCACAGCTTTCCTTCCAAGGAGTAAGCGTCTTTTAATTTCAGGGCTGCAACCACCATCTGCAGTGATTTTGGAGCCCAGAAAAATAAATTCAGCCACTGTTTCCATTGTTTCCCCATCTATTTGCCATGAAGTTATGGGACAGGATGCCATGATCTTAGTTTTCTGAATGTTGAGTTTTAAGCCAACTTTTTCACTCTCCTGTTTCACTTTCATCAAGAGGCTTTTTAGTTCCTCTTCCCTTTCTGCCATAAGGGTGGTGTCATCTGTATACCTGAGGTTATTGATATTTCTCCCGGCAATCTTGATTCCAGCTTGTGCTTCCTCCAGCCCAGCGTTTCTCATGATGTACTCTGCATATAAATTAAATAAGCAGGGTGACAATATACAGCCTTGACGTACTCCTTTTCCTATTTGGAACCAGTCTGTTGTTCCACGTCCCAGTTCTAACTGTTGCTCACTCACCTGCATACAGGTTTCTCAAGAGCCATTGCTCTATGCCAATTGCTACATGGTTTTTATATATAGTTATGAATTATATATTATTAGCATATGGTATCTTATATTAGTATGTATTTTATATGTATTGATAGCATCAGTCAGTTCAGTTCAGTCATTCAGTTGTGTCCGACTCTTTGCCACCCCATGGACTGCCGCACGCCAGGCTTCCCTGTCTATCACCAACTCCCGAAGCTTGCTCAAACTCATGTCCATTGAGCTATTTATATTATGTATAGTATATTGCATACCATGTATCTATGAGAGAAGTATTGTTATTTTGCTCACTTGTTGATGAGGATTCTGAGGCACAGAGAAGTTAACTGATTTCCTCAAAGTCACACAGCGAGTAGCGGGCACAGCCCATCCAGCCTGCATGACTGCTGGTAGTTTTCAGGATCTGCGGTTCCATGCTGGAGCATGTTTATACAATTGAATACATTTACTAGCTGCTTCTGCTAAGTTGCTTCAGTCGTGTCCGACTCTGTGGGACCCCAGAGACGGCAGCCCACCAGGCTCCCCCGTCCCTGGGATTCTCCAGGCAAGAACACTGGAGTGGGTTGCCATTTCCTTCTCCAATGCATGAAAGTGAAAAGTCAAAGTGAAGTCGCTTGGTCGTGTCTGACTCTTCACGACCCCATGGACTGCAGCCAACCAGGCTGAAGAGATGGAAAACTGTTTTCCTCCCTGCCATCTCTCATCCCTCCCAGTAAAAAATAATTGAACATAAAAAAATTAAATAGTCTTTATGTTAAGGAGGGATGTTTAAGCTTCCATCAAGGAGCATGTGTAAGTGCTAAACATGGACCTCTGTCATTATATCTTAAAAGGAAAATATAATTATGTATTTTTAAGTATTGGATCTGTGATGTATTTTTAAGTATTGGAACTGCAAAGTCTAATGTAATGCATGATTATGTTATTCAACTTTTGATCCTTGCAGTGTCCTACTTTTTTTTTTCCAGTTGTGCGTTGTATGTAAAAAGCAGGGGAGTTGATCAGTTACTCGGCAGTTCGAGCACTTTCTGCACTGGATCTCTCTGTGGGAGGGATGTAGTGAGGACCGGACTGACTGCGTGGCTCATCTTTTACTCAGAAACTCTGACTTGGGTTTTGTATTGGTCTGTTTGTGCTTCACCACTGGCAAACGGGATCTGATCAGACTGAACTTCCTGTAGAATAATTCACAGAAAGTTATTTATGGCTTCTTAATCTTTCCGATCTGAACTAGCAACTTAGGGTAAAGGAAGACTGTTGAGGAAGTCATGCATAGGATTAAAAAAAGAAAAAGGAAGAAGAAAGAAAAAAAGAAACGAAAAGGTCAGAATGATCACCATCCTAGGTGTCCATTAGAGGGGGAAACTGTTTGAAATCACAGGCTGAGCTATATACTGTATTTGTGTCTCATATGTTAAAATCTAACAGAGGACGGGGGAAAAAATCCCCAAAGCTTAATTCTAAGATTGAAAACTTCTGCCTTCCTTTTGAGACTTATTCAAGAAGCTTAGCTGAGTGGTTTGGAGTCAGATCACCTGGGTTGAAATTCTGCTTCTACCCCTTCCTAGTTGGAAATCTTTGTGCCTCAGTTTATCTTTGAAAGGTTAGCTGAATTAATACCTGTAGACAAGTGCCTGGCTCTAAGTAAACACTCATAAATATTATATAATAATAGTATGATTATAATAACAATAAGTAATAATAATATCAGCTGTTATTATTTTAGAAGGAAACTTTTTTCCCCTCACAGTCCAATTTAATTCATCAAATACTGGTTGTGTCCTTTCTAGACATCCAAACTTTGTGCTTGGAATCAGATCTGCTGGAGCTACCATCCATTTTTTAAATTTTATTTTGATTTTTTTTTTAAATTTTGGCTACGCCACACGGCTTGTGGGGATCTCAGTTCCTCGTCCAAGAATTGAATCTGGGGCCACAACAGTGAAGTGCTGATTCCTAGCCAGTAGACCACCAGGGAACTCCCTCAGAGCCACTGCTTTAGTTTTATTTGAGTTGTGTGTTGGGCTAGGAAAGAAAGTAGACTTGGAGGACTAAAGACTTCTAACTATCGAACGAATTAGATATCTAACTATCTAATAGTGATCTCTGATTAACATGGTTCATTTGTGATGTAAAACATGAGCAGATTGCAAATTTTACTGGGTTGAATATCATCCTTTGGAAATTCATGTCCAATACAAACGAATTTATTTACAAAACAGAAATAAACTCACAGTCAGAAAACAAACTTATGGCTACCAAAGGGAAAAGGTGGGGGAGGGATAAATTAGGAGCTTGGGATGAAAATATACACACAGCTATTTTTAAAACAGATAACCAACAAGGATGTACTGTATAGCACAGGGACCTATACTCAATATCTTGTAATAACCTATAATAGCAAAGCATTTAAAAGAGAATATATATTATATATATATATATGTCTGAATCACTTTGCTGTATACCTGAAACCAGCACAACATTGTAAATCAATGATAGTTCAATAAAAATTGTAAAAAATTCATGTCTATCAAGACCTTACTTGGAAATATGGTCTTTGTAGATGTCATCAAGTTAAAGGAGGTCATACTGGACTAGTGAAAGTGAAAGTCACTCAGTCACGTCTGACTCTTTGCAACCCCGTGGACTGTACAGTCCATGGAATTCTCCAGGCCAGAATACTGGAGTGGGTAGCCTATCCCTTCTCCAGCGGATCTTCCCGACCCAGGGATCGAACAGGGGTCTCCTGCATTGCAGGCGGATTCTTCACTAGCTGAGCGACCAGGGAAGCCCTAGGATGGGCCCTAAATACAATATGAATGGTGTGCTTATGAGAAGAAAGAAATTTGGACACAGGCACAGACACACAGGGGAGAAGCCCATGTGAAGACAGAGGCAAGGATTGGAGGGATGCATGTACAGGACGGAACAGCAGGAATGCCAGCCCAACCAGAAGCTGGAAGTGGCAAGGAAGGGTTCTCTGAAGGGAGTGCAGCCCTGCCAACACCTTGATTTTCCTCCTCTAGCCTCCAGAACTGTGAAAGAATGCATTTCCATTGTTTAAAACCATCAATGTTGCGGTAATTTGTCATTGCACACTCACAAGGAGAGAAATGGAAATTAAAATCACACTGACATGCCATTTTTAACCTGCCAGTTTGATAAAGATCAAAAAGTCTGATAACACACTTAGTTGGCAGATGCATTGGGAAATTTATTGCTGTCATGTATTGCTGATGGGAGCATGCGTATAAAGATCCACCTATAATCTCTTTGGAGATAATCTGGCAATTTCTATCACAGTTACAAATATACATACCTTTTGACCCAGCAATTCCACTTCTAAGATTTATCCTATGTATGAGAAATGTGCATGGAAAATTGTGCGTAGGCAGATTATGCATTGCAATATTATTTGTAGTCACAAAAGATTGGAGACTAAATGTTCATTGTCAAGTGATGTTTGAACTATAGAACACCTATACTAGCAGTCAGCAAACTCTTTCTGTAAAGGGCTGGAAAGTAAATATTCCAGGTGTTGCAGATCATGCGGTCTCTGTGGCAGCTGTTGTTCAAAAGAAGTCATACACTATACAAATGGCCATGGCTATGTTCCAATAAAACTTTATTTACAAAAAAACAGACAATGGCTAGATTTGGCCCATGGGACTTCGTTTGCCAGCCTTTGACTTATGCAATGTAATTATGAGCTGCAAATTAATGAGACAGCTTTCTATGTTTTGTTATGCAATGACTTGCAAGAATACGTGAAGAAAGGCAAGTTCAGAACAATATGGATTTGTAAAAAAAAAAACACCTGTATAGAAACAATGTCTTTATGTATTCATGGACAGTATAATGATCAACAAGATAGTTGACCCCAGCGCTTATTTCTGGTACAGGGAATTGTGTGGCTCAGGAATGCAGTTCGGGGAATATTTTTCTTTGTACCTTCTGAATTCTGACCCATGGTAAATTACCTATTCAGAAAGCTAAGTAAACATTTAAAATTTAAAAAGCAAATGGATTTCATTTACTACCACAAAGACATTCACTTCACACCCAGTGAGCTAAGAAGGGTTTTTATTTTTAAAAATAAAAAATAAAATTGATTTCTTTTAAATCAAAAGAAGGATAATTTTTAATACATGATATAAAATTCTAGTTTCGATGTTGATAAACTGAATTGAAAGTCAGCTACATTCATTCATTTATGTTTTGTCTGTGGCTGTTTGGGGCCTCTAGTGGCAGGGTTGAATCACTGAGGAAGAGGCCTAAAATATTTATTATCTGGCCCTTGATCTAAACAGTTTGCAGATCTCTGTTCTAAATTAAAGAACAAGACAATCTTTGGCAGGCTTCTAGAAATAGAATATTCTAACTGAATATTGAATGACCAGGGACTTCCTTGGTGGTCCAGTGGCTAAGAATTCTCCTTGTACTGCAGGGGATGGGGTTCAGTCCCTGGTCAGGGAACTAAGATCCTACATGCCTGGAGCAGCTAAGTCCGCGTGCCGCAACTAGAAAGTCAACTCTTCATTTCACCGATGAAGGATCCTGTATGATGCAAATAAGACCTGATGCAGTCAAATAAATTAAGATATACATATTGAGTGACCTGTCCTTTTTCTTTTTAAAAAAAAAACTAAATGGCTCATGAAGAACTCAAAAGGAAACTGGGAGTTTTCTGGCTTCTTCTTAGAGAATGCTAGAAAACCTGTAAACCCTGTAAACTTAAGACCTTTACCCGTCAACTTTGTAAATCAACTATACTCCAATAAAAATTAACTTAAAAAAAAAGACCTTTACCACCTGTCTGGATTGCCTTGTTCTCTAAGCTTGGAGAGGTCATCAGAGTCAGAAGAAGTATCCCAACCCCCAACCTTATCATACGAAAAATTCAAAGTATTTGAGGTTAACAAAAAGCCCCAGATGGCCTAGAACTTCTTTTAACCTTTATTAAGACTGAATCAAAGCTTTTGGTTTTTGTTGGTTTGATAGTAGGAAGAGTATTTTGTCCCCAACAAAACAAGTCTAAAAGTTTACCCACTCTGAAAGTTCAGTTCTTGGTTTATAAGTGAAAATTAACACATATAAAAAGTTAGGTAACAATAGGACAGTCAATAGCTGTGTGTTTCAGTCTTTTGGACACTGATCCCCTGTACAATATAAATTTTATACTATGATCCAGTATACACGTAAGTACCCGTATGCTGAAATAAAAGTTCTGATTTCAATGTATGTCATTTAGTGTGTTGTGATATCTTCTATTTAATTTCATTTTATTTCCTATTTCATTTTGGTCTAGTCTAGTTTGCTTGTAAATGAAGTATTAATCATAACTCGGAAAATTAATTTCAGAACCTACTAATGCATTATGAAATTCATGGATTGAGATGTGAGGCTTGAAAAACACTGGTCTCTACTCTTTAGGAACAGTAACGGTGTATGGAATTCCCTGGCGGTCCAATGGTTAGGACTTGGCACTTCCACTTCTGTGACCCTAGTTCAATCCCTGAGGGGTGAATTGAGAACCCCTACACCGGCAATATGGGGGAAAAAAAAAAGAATGGTTCAAGGAAATTGTTTAAGTGAAATATGATACAAGTGTACAGTGTAATTATATAATCATTAAAATAAGTGTGGATAAAGTCTGAGTCCTGATGCAGAAAGGGTCCCCCAAATATATTTTTGTATTTAAAAAACAGATTGTAAAATGCACAGTATTAGGTAGGACTGTTTTGGTTGCAGATAACAACAAACACCCACATTCATAGTCCAACTTCCCCTGGCTTCAGCAAAAAGGAAATTACTGACCTTGCTTGACTCTCAGCTCCTTCTCCTGGAGTCAAGCTATAGAATTGGAGGTGGGTGAGAGACACTTCCCAGGTGGGGCAGTGGTAAAGAATCCACCTGCCAGTGCAGGAGACACAGGAGAGCAGAGTTCAGTCCCTGGGTTGGGAGGACCCCCTGGAGAAGGAAATGGCAACCCACTTCTCTTACCTGGAAAAATCCAATGGACAGAGGAGCCTGGTGGGCTACAATCTATGCGGTTGCAAAGAGTTGGACACCACTGAACAACTAAAACAGCAACAAACATTTGCCCAAGTACAATCTTCTAGCCATTCCCACTTGCTACAATTTCTCAAAGATTACTAACAGCATTTCCTCGATCACATCTGCAAATTATTTCAGTCCTTTGGAATGTAATTCATCAGTTTAAAAACTTTTTGACAAGGTGAATACGGTAACAGAGTCCAAAAGTTGAGCGTTTTTCCGGGAGCCTTCTCAACCTCTCCCCTTCGTGTAAGATTCTCCTCTGATTACTTCTCCTTTAGTCTGTGTTTACATTTTGTGATTTCTTAAAAGTGGGTTCCTAGGCAACCAGCAGAGCTGGGGTCCTGGATGTGCACAGAGAACTAGGAACTGGGAAACTGGGCTCCTGGCATGACCTTGCCCAAGTTCACCACAGGACTATAGTAGATGTCTGTAGTTCGGTCCACCTAGCAACTCTTCCTCCTCCTTGTAGGAACTTCACTCCAGGGTTCCTCAGGGGAATTTCCCCTCCCCACTTAGTCACTGGTTCTGGTGGGGCTGACCCTGCCCCCCACCCCCTACCCCAACCAACCCTTGGGCTCCATGAATAAGCAAGTCACTCAGATCTGCCTGGTCCCCAGTATAGCTCTTCTCTGATCTCAGTGATTGGCTCAGAGATGAGCACGTGACCCAAAGCAGTCCAGTGAGAGTCAGTTTTGGGATGTTTACTAGAAGTCTTGGAGAAATGTGCTCTTTTTCTATCAAAGGATGATAGGATATAGGGTTGTACCTACTGTGGGCTTTGGTGGGGCACCATCCAAGGAAAGCTTATTGGAAATGAAGCCAAAGCAAAGGAAATGACCAAGAGATGAAGGGAGGATCGTGATCTTACTCTTTGAGCCTCTGGATCAGTCCATACCTGAAGCTGGAACTGTCGGTGTGATTGCAATCCAGTGGACCTGTGACTTCTCTTTTCGTAAGCTAATTTGATTTGGATTTCTGTTCCTTACTGTCAAGAATCCTGATTAATACAGTCCTTGGGTGAGTTACTTCATCTATCGTTGCCTTAGTTTTCTTATCTGAAAAAAAAGTACTGACAATGTGAAGTGAAGCAATTTATTGAAAAGCAACTGAGACAAATATAAAGGTTATACCAATTTCTGTTGTTGCCAAATAACATATGAGAATGCCTAGTTATTTCCCAACATCCATTTTTTGTTCCTTCATATTAACAGACCGCCAACTTCTAGTATAGCTTATTGTCACCTAGAATCACGGATAAATTTCCCAACTTCCCTTGCGGTTTGGTATAGTCACATGACTCAGTTCTGGCGAGTGAGATGTAAGTGGAAGCAGGTGGAGGCTTCCAGAAAGGAAAGGGTGTACCTGTCTCTCTCTCTCCTTGCTTCCTGCTGCAGGGATGCAGATAGGACAGATGGTGTTCCAGCCGCTATCCTGAGTCCTGTGGCTTTAAGAGTGGCAGGCTAGATGAAGCAGGCAAACGGAAAGAAACCAGGACCCTTGGGGAAACAGACTTAACATACCAGCCCCGGACAGCTGACCTACAGAGTTCTTCTACACGAGAGAAGGAATGAACGTCTGTCTCACTTACGCCACCAGTTCGTCATGCCTCTGTTATTTGTATCCAAGCCCCAGTTCAGTTGACAGTGCCATTTTCCCCACACCCTCAGCAAATTTAAAAAAATTTGGGGGGACTTCCCTGGTCCAGTGGTTAAGACTCTGCACTTCCAATGCAGGAAGTGTGGGTTCAATCCCTTGTTGGAAAACTAAGATCCCACAAGCTGCACAGCCAAAAAATAAAAAATAAATAAATTAATGTTAAAAACATTGTTTTCATTTTACCAATTAAAAATCGGTAAAAGTATTAAAAATTACAAATTATTATTAGTAAAAAAAATATTATTTAAGTTGTTAAACTCTTAGGGCTTCCCTAGTGGCTCAGTGGTAAAGAATCTCCCTGCCATGCAGGAGGCATGGGTTTCATCCCTGATCCGAGAAGATCCCACATGCCTGGGAGGCAACTAGATTGAGCCTGTGTTCTAGAGCCTGTGCTCCACAACAGGAGAAGCCGCCGCAACTGTAGAGTAGCCCTGGCTCCCACAAGTGGAGAAGAGCCCCAGCAGCAACGAAGACCCATCACAGCCACAAAATAAAATTAAAAAATAATTAAAATTAGTATTATTAAAAGTTTTTCATTTTACCAATCTGGTAGGTGAAAAGCAATGCCACTTTATAGCTTTAAATACATTTCTTGTAAGAGATGATCTTATTTTTATACGTTTATGAGCCATTTGCCTTTTATCTGTCTGTGAGCTGTTTTCATTTTTTTTTTTTTTTTTTGACTCTAATCTTAGGATGCCTCTTCCCTATGGTTGTAAAATAGTTACCAGCTGCTCCTGGCTTCTGTCTCATCCTCCCAACAACCTCAGCAGGGAGATACCACTTCGCTAGATGATCCAACAAAACTTTAGTGATTGTCAAGGGAATGAGAAGGCAAGGCACAGATGGGAGAAAACATTTGCAAATGACGTACCTGATGAAACACTGTTTTCCAAAATAGACAAAGAACTCTTAAAACTCCACAATAAGAAAGCCTACAATCCACAGAATGGGCAAAGGATCTGAACACATTCCTCATCAAAGAAGATAGTCAAATGGCAATGTCATCAGGGAAATGCAAACTCAAACTGTAAGTAAATATCATTACAGAGCTGTTAGAATGGCTAAAATCCAAATGACTGACAGCACCAAGTGCTGGCAAGACTGGGGATCGGCAGGAACTCTTGTTTGCTGCTGGTGGCAGTGCAAACATGGTACAGCCATTTACAAAAGTGTTTATTTCTATTTATTTATTCATTTGGCTGCTCTCGGTCTTAGTTGCGGCAGGCAGGATCTTTTAGTGGCAGCGTGTGGGCTCTAGTTCCCTGTCCAGGAATTGAACCCGGGCCCTCTGCATCGGGAGCGTAGAGTCTTAGCCACTGGACCACCAGGGAAGTCCCGGAATGGCCATTTGGAAGAGAGTTTGGCAATTTCTTATAAAATTAAACATGCTCTTACTGTATAATCCAGAAATTGTACTTTTTGGTATTTAGCCCAAATTAGTTAAAAACTTACATCTGCACAGAACCTGGGTCTCTGTTGCTACATGCGGACTTGTCTCTAGTTGTGGCAATCAGGGGCTTCTCTCTAGTTATGGGGCACAGGCTTCTCATTGTGGTGGCTTCTGTGTTGGGGCACGGGCTCTAGAGTGAGGGCTTCAGTAGTTGTAGCACAGGAGCTTAGCTGCTCCTTGGCACGTGGGATCTTCCCAGACCAAGGATTGAACCCGTGTCCCCTGCATTGCAAGGCAGATTGTTAACCACTGCACCATCAGGGAAGTTCAATAAATGTTTATAGGTGCCAAGCTTGGAAGCAAGCAAGATGTCCTTCGTTGAGTGAATAGATAAATAACCTGTGCCACCTTCATACAGCGCAAAATTACTTAGTGCTAAAATGAAATGAGTTGCCAAGTCACGGAAAGACGTCAATGCATATCAGTAAAGGCAAAGGACGGAGAAGGCAATGGCACCCCACTCCAGTACTCCTGCCTGGAAAATCCCATGGATGGAGGAGCCTGGAAGGGTGCAGTCCATGGGGTTGCTGAGGGTCGGACAGGACTGAACGACTTCACTTTCACTTTTCACTTTCACGCATTGGAGAAGGCAATGGCAACCCACTCCAGTGTTCTTGCCTGGAGAATCCCAGGGACGGGGGAGCCTGGTGGGCTGCCATCTATGGGGTCGCACAGAGTCGGACACGACTGAAGCGACTTAGCAGCAAGGGCAAAGGAACAGGCTCCGTACTGTGTGATTACAATTATAGGACATTCTGGAAACGGTGGAACTATGGAGAAACAACCAGTGGTTGAGGGATGAATAGGTGGAGCGTAGAGGATCTTTAGGGCAGTGAGACAGTCCTGTACCATGGACCCATGCCATTCTATATCTCAGGTGGCCCAGTGGTAAAGTGTCTGCCTGCCAATGCAGGAGGCACAAGCGACGAGAGTTTGATCC
Organism: Bos indicus x Bos taurus; assembly: GCF_003369695.1. Classification (NCBI taxonomy): domain Eukaryota; kingdom Metazoa; phylum Chordata; class Mammalia; order Artiodactyla; family Bovidae; genus Bos; species Bos indicus x Bos taurus. Next base: position 7,478,716 of record NC_040088.1, on the reverse strand, counting down.
CGGGGTGGGGAAGATCCCCTGGAGTAGGAAATGGCAAAACCAATCCAATAATCTTGCCTGGAAAAGTCCACAGGCCGTGGAGTCTGGTGGGTTACAGTCCACAGGGTCGCAAAGAGTTGGACAGGACTGAGCGACGGAGCATGCACGGGCATAGAATATACACCAGTAAGACTGAACCCTGAGGTTAACTATGGACTTCGGGTGACAATGATGTGTCAGTGTGGGTTCACAGATTGTAGCCAACGTACCATCTGGTGGGGAATGCTGAGGGTAGAGAAGTGTGTGTGTATTAGGAGGGAGGGTATATGGGAACGCCCTGTACTTTCTATTCAATTAAAAAAATATATTTATTTTTATATATTGATTTGACTGCTCCAGGTCTTAGTCATGGCACCTAGGATCTTCAGTCTGTGGCAGCATGCAGAATGTTTAGTTGCGGCATGAGAACTCTTAGATGAGGCATGTGGGATCTAGTTTGAGGATCAGGAATCAAACCCGGGCCCCCTTTATTGGGAGCATGGAGTCTTAGCCACTGGACTGGTACAGAGTCCTTGTGAATCAGAAACTGCTCTTAAAAAAAAAAAAAAAAAAAAAAATTAAATCTATAAAAAAAAAACAAAGCAAAGCAGAGGGTTTGGGCCTGACTAGATGAACTTGGCTCACGTCTCTCTCTGATCCAGAGTGTGGCCGGGAAACTGAGCACGCAGGTTGAGGAAGCCCAGGTACATGGCCATCTCTGGAGGGAAATCAGTCCTCCAAAACCACATGGGAGAGGGATGGGGAGAGGTAGATGCCTAGAAAGAAAATAAAGTCTTGTTTCCTGAGAGGAGGAGAATGGATATTGGGAGTTGAAAACAGTGGATATTGACTTATTGACTATCCTTGACATTGAGGAGCCATCCGATCATCAGACAGAACAGAAAGTCCAGAGGCCTGGAGGTAATAAAAAAAGTCAGAGCTTTTGGGTATTTAATGAAGTCCCATTGAAGTTGACAACTTTGTTAATTTATTGAGCACCAAATATTGGTCAGAGAATATGCTTGAAGTTGTAGAGACTTTTGTGAATAATAACTCAGTGGACAAGTCCATTAATTTTCAAAGGCTTTCGTGTTTATTCAGTGAACATGTAGGAGACAGTTCCACCACTCCAAAATTAAATTACCCATGGCCTAATTAGAATATCCATAAACCTCCCAGATCATTACAATTTTAGAGAATTCCAGGGTTCAGAGGAAGCCAGAGCAGTCCCGTGACTCACCACAATCCCCACCCCCACCCCCAGGCTCCCAGGACACACAGCTAACTTTTGAACTTGACTGACTTATAATGACCACTTCAAGGAAAGAAAGTGCTCGCCAAGCGTTGCCCGTGGTTACTCTTGAGGACCCTGCCCCTAACTGTGTGCGTCAATCTGGAGATTGTGTAATTGTTCAAAAGAGTGAAATTCAAACCAGACGGTAATGAACTGTTTTCACGTAGCCTTCAGAAAGTTGTTTTTACATAGGCCTTTTGAGGCCAACAAAACCAACTTTTGACTATCATGCTTTGAAATGCAACACAAACCCCTTTTATTCTGAGATTTAGTCTCTGGATACTTTTGAAGTGATTTTGTTAGTTTTTTAGGTTTTGCTTCACTAAGTCCCGCATTATTCTGTCACCATCCGTGATAAAGAAGGCAACGACAATTCCTCTGCCTCCTCCACCCCAGATTGTTCCAGTTTCTTGGTTAAAGAGACATTTACCCAGAGGAGAGAAAGATGGGGCATATCATTAACCCTTTCAGTCCATCTGCGTTTATTAAACACTTAGTATGGACTTGATACATGAAAAAATCAAAGAAATGGACCCTACAGACCGTCCATAGAGGAATAAGACTCTCTCAGTGACAGGCTGTGTGATCTTCAGCTAGTTACTTCACATCTCTGAGCTTCTGTTTCCTGAATGTAAAATGAGGACATTTTATATTCCTATACAATATGTTATATTATATACTATGTTCCTAAGGGCCATGCCGGGCCTCCACTGCTGCACTTTCTCTAGCTGCAGTCTGAGGGCTTCTCATTGCGTTGGCTTCTCTTGTTGTGAAGCACGGGCTCTAGGTTGTCAGCTTCAATAGCTGTGGAGCATGGGCTTAGGTGCCCCAAAGCATGTGGAACCTTCCCTGACCAGGGATTGAACCTGTGTCCGTTGCATCGGCAGGTGGATTCTTAACCATTGGACCATCAGGTGGTTTACTTACTCATTTATTCAACAAACATAGTTGGAGCTTCTGCTCTGTGCCCCCATACTCTTTTAGGAAGTAGGGCCACACAGTAACCCTGCGAGTTATACAAGGATTTTGGTGCAGATGGAAGCCAGGCAGTAAACAGGAAGCCTTTGTACATGAGCATTTATGGTAAATTACCTACAGAAACCTCAGAAGAAAAAAACACGAGTCCGAAGGCCACTGTATTACTTATCTATTGCTATGGTACAAACTCAGAGAAGGCAATGGCACCCCACTCCAGTACTCTTGCCTGGAAACTCCCATGGACAGAGGAACCTAGCAGGCTGCAGTCCATGGGGTTGCGACAGGTCGGACACGGGACACGACTGAGCAACTTCACTTTCACTTTTCACTTTCATGCACTGGAGAAGGAAATGGCAACCCACTCCAGTGTTCTTGCTTGGAGAATCCCAGGGACGGGGGAGCCTGGTGGGCTGCCATCTATGGGATCACACAGAGTCAGACACGACTGAAGCGACTTAGCAGATTTAGCAGATGGTACAAACTGCCTCGAAATTTATGAGCTTAAAATAGTCAACATTTCTTGCACAGTTTCTGGGGCGGGGTCAGGAATCCAGGAGGGTTTAGCTGAGTGGTCAGGGTCTCCCCCTGGGGGCTGCAGTCACCTGAGGTTCAGTAGGACTGCAGGATGGGGCTCTAGCTCTTTTATGTGGTTGTTGGCAGAAGTATGGTCCCTCGCCTCACGGGCCTCTTCATAAGCCAGCTTCTGGCAGAGCAGCTGGCTGAGCAAGTGATTTAAGGAAGAGAAAGAGGGGACTCCCCTGGTGGGCTAGTGGTTAACAGTCTGCGCTTCCAGTGCAGGGGCCACCGGTTTGATCCCTGGTGGGAGAACTGAGATCCCACCTGCCACATAGAGTGGCCAAAAAAAAAAAAAAAAAAGAGAGAGAGAGCAACGGAGACAAACTTGGTGTCCTTACTTGGTATCTTTTGTAAGTTTATCTCCGAAGCGACAATGTATCATCATTCTGCCTGATTCTCTTGGTCTTACAGACCTGCCCATGGCTCTGTGTGTGTGGAAGTGGGGAGGCCTGCACAGAGCCGTGAGAGCCAGTGGAGCAAAGGATCACTAGGGGCCACTTTGGGGTTTGGCTACTAAAACCCCTCTCCCATAGGTTTTTTTTTTTTTGGTGATTTCTCATTTTAAGTCAGTATTCACCTTTACACTTAAATTTGTGTTCATCATTCTGTTCATTTGCTTGGTTCTATTTTTTTCTTTTTGCCCATACCTCACGGGATGTGGGTTCTTAGTTCCCCGACCAGGGATTGAACCTGTGCCCCCCAGCAGTGGAAGCATGAAGTTTTAACCACTGGACCTCCAGGGAAGTCCCATTTGCTAGTTTTTAAGGAAGGCTTCCTCAGATAGCGAAATCTTCAGGTCCCACTAAACCTGGGTCCATCTCTGGTCCCAAAATAAGTCTGCTGTTCGTGACACTAGGAGTGTTAGAGATTTTGCACGCAGGGTTGGAAGAAGATAGGACCCAGTCCAGGGAATTTGCTAGCTGAGGGCCTGCCCTGCCTGGGGGGATGGTGTAAGTATCAGCTCCTCCCTCACAGCCTTCACTCAACATTTCTTTAGAAGCTTAAACTGCTGGAATCAAACCAGAGGTTTCCAGGAGTGACAAAGAGATAAAGTTGTGTGTGTGCACTGTGGTGCTGTATTTGAACATTTTGACAGTGATCAGGTGAAACTTTGCCAGTGCTGATCCACTCTCCTGTAAGTGTTTGTGCCTGGCAGGGGGGCTGGCCCAGTGATTGGACACTCACTTTCAAGTTAATTGACTTGTTTGGTCTCCTTAAACCAAGCAAGTGATGAAATGCAGTTTTTTTTTTTTTCACTCTGTTTTCTTTCCTCATGCACCAAGAAAAACAAAGCTGGCTTTGAAACTCTAATGCATCTATTAATTTCTGAGGCTCCAGCTCTAAATTAGCAAAAACAAAACAAATAGACAAAAAAAACCTCCAGCTTTTTTGATCCTTGTTTGGGCCTCTGTGATCTGAGACGGACCTGGTTTCCCTGACCCCACACAAAGTAGATCGTGAATGATGTGTTGTGATTTGTTGTATAAAGGAAATGACCACCATATATTGAATATGCACTTTTTGTGTCACAGCTTCTGTATGTATTATCTTATTTGCCATTCATTTAACAGGCTAAGTTTAATGATCCCCATTTTGCAGATGAGGTTCAGAGAGGCTAGCTTGCTTACGTACAGTCACCCAGCAGAGAAACGACAGTTTGGGTATGAATGGAGGTGTGTCTGGCTTAGGAACTCATGTCTTTCTCCTATGAGGCCCTCCTCCTTCCTCTGATTAAGTCAGATTCCTCTACTATATGACTTGAAAGCACCCGGTAGCTTTGCTGCACACTACTTATTCAATTTCATGGTTATATTCCATTGTAACAGTTATCTATTGCTATGTAACAAAAAAACGATCCCAAAACGCAATTGCTTAAAACGTGTTTTTTTCTTATGAGTCTTTGGGTATGGTTCTTCTGGGTTTGCTGGGACAGCCAGATGCCTGGGTCTTTTTCACCTCAGGTCTTTCCTTCAGTGCTTTTGGTGACCTGGGGAACTTAGGGCAGAGTTCCAAGTGAGTGAAAATAGAAGCTGCAAGGCCTTTCAAGGTTTGAGCTCCAGAACTCGTACAGTAGCCCTTCTACTCATTATATTGATGGAAACGGGTTCCAATAAGCTTCACGTGGGTTTAAACCATGTCACAGTGTTTCTCCAGTGCCTGGAACAGAGCTGGTACACAGAATATTTGTTGACATAAATAAGATGATCACAATGTATTTTTCTCCTAGCACTGTGGAACTTAGAAGTTCCCTAAAATGGTGGTTATTCTTTTATAGCTTTCCCAGGGAACATAAGTAATATCGATGATTTTTACTGCTATCGGGACACCCGATTTCTACCGAATGGCACAGAATGATCTTCACTGTTCTTCCCAACCTGCCCCCAGTTCCCTGTTATCTGATACTTAGTATGCTAGCGATGCATTGCCAAATTAACAGAGGGGCAGTGGAAAATAAGAACGAAGAGTATGGCCATGGATTTCAAATCCTGGTCCTACCTCTTACTAGTTGTGGGGTCTTGGGCAAGTCATCCAAGCTCTCCATGCTTTTGTTTTCTCATCTTAAAATGGGCATAATACTAGATATACATCTGGAAATTGATGGAAGAATCAAGTGGGTTAATACTTGCATAAAGCAAGAAGGGTTGGCATTCTGTCACTATTATATAAGTGAAAGTTGCTCAGTCGTGTCTGACTCTTTGCGACCCCATAGACTATACAGTCCATGGAGTTCTCCAGGCCAGAATACTGGAGTGGGTAGCTGTTGCCTTCTCCAGCAGACCTTCCCGACCCAGGAGTTGAACCGGGGTCTCCTGCATGGCAGGCGGATTCTTTACCAGCTGAGCTATCAGGGAAGCCCAAGTATTCTTGCTTGGAGAATCCCATGGACCAGAGGAGCCTGGCAGGCTACAGTCTGTGGGGTCACAAGAGTTGGACTCGACTGAACGACTAAGCACAGCACAGCATTATGTAAGAGTTAACTGTTATTGTAAGTAACCTATAGGGCCTGACTTCAAGTTTCCAATGAGTCACTTTCTTAAGATACCACATGATCTTTTGAGAGCTGTTGTTCTCTGCCTTATCCAACAGTCTTCAGAGAATCAGGAAGCCATCAAGATGAGCTCTGAACAAGCGTGAGAGCAACCTTCGCCAGTTCACGGTTGGACAGCTTTAATGCACCAATTTCTAATTTCATTTATAGTGCTTAGATTTTTAACTGTAGTTTTCTATCCATATGAAGGAGGATGACTTTTAGAGAGAAGTCAGCTTTACAGGCTGACACAGAAAAATTCTATTGTAGCATGGTGCTTTCCTTTATTGTATTATTATGTTATATTGAAAAATTTCAGACGTGTTCAAAAGGAGAGAAAAGAATATAACCAAGCCCTGTATCCATCATCTATCTGATGATTTGAGAAGCACCTTGCTGAAGATATGGTGGTCTGTCTATAAAATGGTGTACAGCAGGCTTTAAAAAGAAAAAAAGTCTTCTGTTATGGAAAAGATGTCTAAGAAAATTAAGAAAAAAGTTACAAAACAGTCTACACACTGTATTTCCATTTGGTATAAAAACAATGTGTTTTATTGGCACATATTTGCAATATCGTCATTTATTCCCACAGAGCCTGAAAGAGTGGGCAGGATTACCAAGCAAATTTACGGCTACGCAAGCCACACGCACACATGCACACACACAAGTGCACACACACGTGGGGTAGCTGGGATCAGGGGATTGGGTCCCTCTTCTCTCTGCCCATCCCTGAATCCAGTTCGGGCCTGGATGGAGCTTGCAATCTTGGGGTTCTTGGGGATGTTGTGGTTTGAAATGGCAACACTCTAGAATGCATTTGGAGCTGTCTTAGCAGGAAGCTGGGACTTTTTTGGTGGCTCAGATGATAAAGAATCTGCTTGCAATGCAGGAGACCTGGGGTCAAGCTCTGGGTCAGGAAGATCCCCTGGAATGGCAACCCATTCCAATATTCTTGCCTGGGAAATCCCATCGACAGAGAATCCCATGGGCAGAGGAGCCTGGTGGGCTACAGACGATGGGATCCCAAAGAGCTGCTAACAATTTCACTTGCTTTAGCAGGAGGCTTCTTGGCTTTCTGAAGTTCTCAGAAGGGAGTGTTTTTGTAAGACACACACCTCTTTCTCATGTTAATGTCGGGAGCTTCCCTGGGCTCCACTTTCAGGTATTATCATTCTGGACTGAGATGGGGAGGGATGGAGGTGTGTATCACCCACCCCCCCACACCCCACCCCCCGCCCCGCTCTTTGGCCTCCTAGGGGCTCCCGAGATGCTGGAAGTTAACATTTTGGAGTGTTTGCCTTGAACTTGTGTTTGCAACCAGGCTGGGGGATGGGTGCTGTTCCTCTGCACAGCTTAAGGATGAGGAAGCTGCAGAGAGTTCAGAGACGTTCCCAAGGTCACACTGCTCTGTATGGGCTGCCTTTGAATCTCAGTCTCTTAACCGCTATTAGACCAGCTGACTAAACACAAAGAATGTTCTAGAAAGACAGCAGAGACTGAGTTCAAGGTGGTTCCCTCAGGGGATGGAGCCTGGGCAGGGGGAAAGGGTGAGGGGAAGGGTGCAAGAAGGCTTTTAGTGTCCACCTACTACTTTGGCCAGACAGGTGATAATAGCAGAGTTGTAGCTAAGATCAAAGCACAGATTCAGAGCCAAGTGACCCGAACTCACGTGGGGCTTGACCACTTGACTGGCTAATGACTTGAGCAAGTGACTGCCTTCCCCTGCAATTCAGTGTTTCCCTATTCACATGGAGATGATGATCAATGTCTGCTTTCCTGGGGTTGCTTGAGAACTAAATGAGTTAAAGTTTTTGTTTTTGGCTGTGCCCTGTGTGGCTTGCAGGATCTTAGTTCTCTTGACCAGGGCTCGAACCCATGCCCCTGGAGTGGAAGCTCAAAGTCTTAACTGCTGGACTGCCAGGAAAGCCCCTAAATGATTTAAGACAGTCCTAAAACGCTTACAACATCTACAAAACACTTAGAACGGTGCCCTGTCACATGGTAAACACTGAACAAATTTTAACTAGTGTTATTCTGAGCATTGGTATTTTTCCATGAATATGTATTACTTTTAAAATAATAAAAATAATAGACTAGTTCTTTTAAAAGGTCAATACAATGTCTAATAAAGTTAGACATATACCTACCTTGCTGCTAAGTCACTTCAGTCATGTCCGACTCTGTGCGACCCCATAGACGGCAGCCCACCAGGCTCCCCCGTCCCTGGGATTCTCCAGGCAAGAACACTGGAGTGGGTTGCCATTGCCTTCTCCAATGCATGAAAGTGAAAAGTGAAAGTGAAAAGTTCAGTTGTGTCCAACTCTTAGCGATCCCATGGACTGCAGCCTACCAGGCTCCTCCATCCATGGGATTTTCTAGGCAAGAGTACTGGAGTGGGGTGCCATTGCCCCGTAATTCTACTCTGGGGTTACGAGAAATATGTGCACATGACCACAAAAAAACTTGTTCAGGAATGTTCATTACAGCTTTTTCTCTTAATAGACCAAACTGGAAATGTCCACCAACAAGAGGACAGATAAGTAAATGGTGGTACAGTCAGAAAATGGAATGAAAAAGTGAAAGTGTTAGTTGCTCAGTTGTGTCCAACTCTTTGTGAGTCCATAGAGTGTAACCCACCAGGCTCCTCTGTCCATGGGGTTCTTCAGTCAAAAATACTGGAGTTGGGTAGCCATTCCCTTCTCCCGGGATTCCTGACCCAGGGATTGAACCCAGGTCTCCTGCATCACAGGCAGATTCCTTGCCGTCTGTGCCACCAGAAAATGGAATATTCAGCAATAAAAAGAAAGAAACAGTTAAAAAAGAAAGAAAGAAACTGTTGATACCTCCAGCAGTCAATATGATTGAATCTGAAAAACATTATTTGGGAGAAAGAGCCCAGATGCATAAGAGTTCATTCTGTATGATTCTATTTATATCAAATGTAAGAACAGGCCAAGCTAATGGTGATAGAGGTCAGAATGGGAGCTAACTGGTTTGGGGGAGGGGGAGAAGGCAACTTTCTAAGGACGGAAATGTTGTGTGCCCCAGAAGCCATTTTGGTTGTCACAACCAGCATTTGGTGGATAGAGGCCAGAGATGCTACAAACATCCTCCAGTGCTAAGGACAGTCCCCACCACAGAGAATTATCTGGCCCCATATTTTAATGAGAAACTTTGGTATAGGGTTTAAGTTGCTTAAGCATGTCCAAGGATTTCTGCGTTCTCATAGATACTTGCCGTTATTATAGGCAAAATCTGAGTAGCAGGGATGAGTAGTTACCCTTGGGATAGGATTGTTGCTGGAAAGAAGCTATTCAGCCAGGAACTTTTTCCAACCTCCTTTGCATCGAGGCACACCCAGACAATTCATTCTTGCAAATAGAAGGAGCAAAAGTAATGTATGTTAGCTCGAGGCGAGGCAGTCAAGAAACACGTACTCTTTCCGCACTCTTTTCCCTGCCCCCTCTGGATGTAGACAGTGATGAGAAACTGTCAGTCAACTGGCAACCCAGCACAGGATGGCCCCTGAACAGGAGATAAAAGTCTGTTATGCAAACCCTGGAACGTTGGGGTTTATTTGTTACGGTGGCTCATGTGATTCGAATAGAGTGTTCAACCAAAAATATAGTCTCCAAAGTGCAGATTTTCCAAGCTAATCTGTTAAGGAACAGTTAATCTCACTTGTAAATTCTCTGAGAGCAGAGATCATAGGATACACATTTTCTTAATCCCCCATAAGGCTAAGTACCGTGTATCTTTTTTCTTCTGAAGTCATATGGCTCAGTGGATTGGAAGAGATTTTAAGTATCCTTTTGTAACCTTTCCAAGACACATTTATTGGACCACAAAACACCAGCTCTCACACTCTCATCCCATGTCTTCTGGGGTAGTTACCTTACCTGATGCTCCAGACTTGGGTTCAGACTGACTGAAGTCAATCAATGTATTTTCATCTTCCAAAGAATTGATGTTTTTGAACTGTGGTGTTGGAGAAGACTCTTGAGAGTCCCTTGGACTGCAAGGAGATCCAACCAGTCCATTCTGAAGGAGATCAGCCCTGGGATTTCTTTGGAAGGAATGATGCTAAAGCTGCAACTCCAGTACTTTGGCCGCCTCATGTGAAAAGTTGACTCATTGGAAAAGACTCTGATGCTGGGAGGGATTGGGGGCAGGAGGAGAAGGGGACGACAGAGGATGAGATGGCTGGATGGCATCACTGACTCGATGGACGTGAGTCTCAGTGAACTCTGGGAGTTGGTGATGGACAGGGAGGCCTGGCGTGCTGTGATTCATGGGGTCGCAAAGAGTCGGACACGACTGAGAGACTGAACTGAACTGAACATCAGTCTTTGGGTCACAGATGGGCACATAACCAAGTCAGAGCCAACATGATATAGGATTGTAGCTGAGGCTCCTGCACGGAAACAATTCCTTCTCTTTCAAGAGAGAACCCTGGGGATTTCCCCAGTGGTCCAGTGGTTAAGAATCCACCTTCTAATGCAGAGTACGTGGGTTTGAGCCCTGCTTGGGAAACCTGGTGGCTCAGACAGTAAAGAATATGCCTGCAATGCAGAAGACTTGGGTTCAATTCCTGGGTCAGGAAGATCCCCTGGAGAAGGGAATGGCAACCCCCTCCAGGATTCTTGCCTGGGGAATTCCATGGATAGAGGAGCCTGGCGGGCTACAGTCAATGGGGGTGCAGAGTCGGACACAACTGAGTGACTTACACACACACCGGGGAACCAAGATCCCACATGCCTCAGGGAAGCTAAGCCTGTGAGCTTCAACACTGGAGCCCACACCTTCTTGGGTGGACCATGCTCCACAATAAGAGAAGCCCGCACACTGCAGTGAAGACCCAGCACAGCCAAAAAACAGAGAGAGAACCCTGAATATATTCTCTCTTTGCCCAATTGTTGCTGTAGGTTTGTGAGTCTTCCATGAAATCACTTTGCTGACAAGACAGCAATGCTTGGAGCTGACAAGGAGCCGCAGGTAGAGACGGTTCCCAGGGGCTCAAGCAGGGTCAGGACATACATTCTTTCTGCATTTCTTCTCTGCTTCACTCAGCATCTTAGCTTTGGTCACTTGTGGTGACAAAACGAAACCCACAGTTCAAAACATTCTAATCACAATGTCACATACCTCTGTTTACAAGAAAGACCTTTCCCAGGAGCACTCAGCAGATTTCTCCTCTTATTGGTCTAGAGGGTATCACGTGACTGTGCCCCACCAATCACTGCAAGGTGTCTGAGTCCCCATGATTGACTCTATCTCTCATGCCTCTCTTTTTCAGGTTGAGGCTGGGACCAGGACCCATCTTCCTGGAAATACATGGCCACCAGAAGAAAACCTGTTCACAACCAGAATTCCAATGTAAATAGCAAGAATTTTTTTTTTTTTTTTTTTGAGTAGGCAAATATAGTGTCTGCAATTATAAATATTTAATTATGGTTATTTGTGCATAGCTATATCAGTCAATTGGCTTCCGACATGGCTCAGTGGTAAAGAATCTACCTGCCAATGCAGGAGATGCAAGAGACTCGGGTTCGATTCCTCGGTCAGGAAGATCCCCTGGAGTAGGAAATGGCAACCCACTCTAGTATTCTTGTCTGGAAAATTCCAAGGACAGAGGAGCCTTGTGGGCTACAGTCCCTGAGGTCCCAAAGAGTCAGACACAACTGAGTGATTGAGCACCCATGCATATTGGTCAATTCCAAAAAATAGAAAACTTTCACAAAAGAACAAAAAAAGGAGAAATTGATGGGCTTGCACAATTCAAAAGTTCAAGGGCTTCAGCTTCAGATATGGCTGGATCCAGGAAATGATGTCCTGAATACATGTTCTTACTTTTCATCTCTTGTTCTGTTTGCCCTTTATTCTTGGGCAAAAGTTCACTAAGAGATGGCCCCAGAAGTAATAAGCTTACTCCTTACTTAGCAACTCTTAGGCAGTTGTTTTAACAAAAGTTTAAGAATTGGCTTGGATCACAACTCTGTCCTTGGCCACGGTCTCACTGGCCAAGCATAAATCCTGTGTTCACCTCTTGAGCATGAGGTCATCACTATCTCAAAACAGATTCATAATGTGGGAAAAGAAGCCAAAAGGCTACTAAACTGGACTTGGAGTGACTGGATGACCCTGAGGGCACCTCCCGGTCCCAGCATGCTTTGTCCAAGGCAGAGGATTCTGGAGCTTCTCAGACTTTCTTGGTTTCCTTCACTGATTCCTCCCTGAGACTGAGACTTGGTCTCTCTTTCTCTGTACTTAGCCTCTTAGGCCACTGCTTCCCAAAGCCTACATCTGGGGTAGGGAGGAGGGGTGGGGGTCTTTCTAAAATTCAGATTCTGATTCAGCATCTCTGAGTTGGAACCCGAGATGCTAGGTTTCCATGAACCTCACTTTGAGTAGCAAAGGATTACAGTGCTTCCTGGATTTGCTCTCAGCTTCCGAAGGAAGCCACAATTGGCTTAGGAAGAGAATTAGATCATATGAACTTTCCTTTTTAAAGAAATGTAAATTAAAAGGTGAATCAACTTAAAGAAAAAAAATAACTATTAAGGAATAAAAAAGTGATTTGTGGCCACGGCAAGATTCCTAAAGGCATTACACGACCGACTGATATCTGCGGAACTCTGCTAGAGCCAAGCTCTCTTTTGGACTTTGAACCGAGCTGGACAAAGATTCCTTGCATGAAAGCTGGTGCTACAGAAATCTTTCAAAGACAGACAGTTGCTGCTTCCTCCAGGTTGGGCTTCAAAGTCCAAACAGCCTTTATTCACAGCCTCTTTAAAACCTGGGGGCAATTTTTGTTTTCCTCCAAATAAGACCTTAATATTTGGGAGAGGAGAAGGCATTTTGTATACTAACTGCCAGTTGCAAGAACCAAGCGGCCAAGGCATCTGGCTTTTAAAGTCTTGCCAAACACACTTATAAAAGTTAGCAGCCCAGGCAAGACCCCAGAGTAGCGTCCAGAATTTGAGGCCTGGAATGATCCTAGCTGGTTTATTTTCTGGAAGTTTGCCTTTGCTGACCAGGCGGATTTAAGCCCCACTCAGTGTTGTAAAGAGTGTGTGTGTCTGTCCTGGGTTGCTCTTCTTTGACTCATTCAATTATAAACACCTGATTTCAAGGAACCATGGCTCATGTCAGCTTGGATTTATCCCTGGAGCATCACATATTTATTTTGGAGGTGGTTGACGTGGCAGAAAGAGTGCCGACGCACCCCAGAGGGGAAGTTTAAGCATGTTTTTTCTGACCTCGGTTTGCACCAGTAGTCTCTCTAAAATCATACCTCATTTGGATTATTTTGGTGAAAAGTGCGAACTGATTTTAAAAAGTGCATCTTTATTCTACAACACTGTTAAATACTGCTAAATCTGGATAATAGGGATTATTTTTTTGTTTGTTTATTAAAAATTTTTTTTTGGCCATGCCATGTGGTTTGTGGGATCTTAGCTCTCCAACCAGGGATTGAACCCAGGCCCTCAGCAGTGAACGTACAGAGTCTTAACCACTGGACCACCAGGGAATTCCCTGGGGTATTTTTAAAATGCAGATTCTGATTCAGCAGATCTGAGTTGGGGCGTGAGGGCCTATATTTTCATGGACCGCACTTTGTATTTATTTATTTATATAGAAATATAGTTGGTTTACAATGTAGTGTTAATTTCTACTGTATGGTAAAGTGACTCAGTTATACACATGTATACTTTCTTGTTTTATATTCTTTTCCATTATGTTTTATCCCAGGAGATCAGATACAGTTCCCTGTACTATATAGTAGAATCTTGTTGTTTATCCATTCTAAAAGTTATAAATAGTTTGCATCTAGGAACAAAACTTTATCGGCAAAGTAATGTGTCTGCTTTTTAATATGCTTTCTAGGTTTGTCATAGCTTTTCTTCCCAGAAGCAAATGTCTTTTAATTTCATGGCTATAGTCACCGTCTACAGTGATTTTGGAGCCCAAGAAAATAAAGTCTTTCACTGTTTCCAGTGTTTCCCCACCTGTTTGCCATGAAGTGATGGGACTGGATGCCCTGATCTTAGTTTTTTGAATGTTGGGTTTTAAGCCAGCCTTTTCACTCTCCTCTTTCACCTTCATCAAGAGGCTCTTTAGTTCTTCTTCGATTTCTGCCATAAAGGTGGTGTCATCTGCATATCTGAGGTTATTGATATTTCTTCTGGCAGTCTTGATTCCTTCTTGTGATTCATCCAGCTTGGCATTTCAAGTGATGTACTCTGCATAGAGTACTTCTGCTTTATTGGCTATGCCAAAGCCTTTGACTTTGTGGATCACAACAAACTGTGGAAAATTTTTCAAGAGATGGGAATACCAGACCACCTGACCTGTCTCTTGAGAAATCTGTATGCAGGTTAAGAAGCAACAATTAGAACTGGACATGGAACAACAGACTGGTTCCAAATAGAGAAAGGAGTACGTCAACGCTGTGTATTGTCACACTGCTTATTTAACTTATATGCAGAGTACATCATGAGAAATGCTGGGCTGGATGGAGCACAAGCTGGAATCAAGATTGCTGGGAGAAATATCAATAACCTCAGATATGCAGATGACACCACCCTTATGGCAGAAAGCAGAGAACTGAAGAGCCTCTTGATGAAAGTAAAAGAGGAGAGGCTTAAAACTCAACATTCAGAAAACTAAGATCATGGCATCTGGTCCCATAACTTCATGGGAAATAGATGGGGAAACAGTGAGAGACTTGATTTTTCTGGGCTCCAAAATCACTGCAGATGGTGACTGACTGCAGCCATGAAATTAAAAGACGCTTACTCCTTGGAAGAAAAGTTATGACCAACCTAGACAGCATGTTAAAAAGCAGAGACATTACTTTGCCAAGAAAGGTCTGTCTAGTCAAAGCTATGGTTTTTCCAGTAGTCATGTGTGGATGTGAGAGTTGGACTATAAAGAAAGCTGAGCCCCAAAGAATTGATGCTTTTGAACTGTGGTGTTGGAGAAGACTCTTGAGAGTCCCTTGGACTGCAAGGAGATCCAACCAGTCCATCCTAAAGGAAATCAGTCCTGAATATTCATTGGAAGGACTGATGCTGAAACTCCAATACTTTGGCCACCTGATGCGAAGAGCTGATTCATTTGAAAAGACCCTGATGCTGGGAAAGATCGAAGGCAGGAGGAGAAGGGGACGACAGAGGATGAGATGGTTGGATGGCATCACTGACTCAATGGACATGAGTTTGAGTAAACTCCAGGAGTTGGTGATGGACAGGGAGGCCTGGCGTGCTGCAGTCCAGGGAGTCACAAAGAGTCAGACATGACTGAGTGACTGAACTGAACTCGGCATAGAAGTTAAATAAGCAGGGTGACAATATACAGCCTTGACACACTCCTTTCCCAATTTGGAACCAGTCGGTTGTTCCATGTCTAGTTCTAACTGTTGCTTCTTCTTGGCCTTATATCCTCTTTTTTCCCCTAATTAAGCATTTATTTTGAGATATCTGAAGATTCATGTGAAATTGTAAGAAATTACATAGGTCCTGTGTATCCTCTACCAAGTTTCCCCCATAGCAACATCTTTCAAAGGTATAGTACAATATCGCAACCAGAAAGTGGACGCTGATTCATCCTCGATACAGAGCATCTTCCTCAACACCAGAGTTCTCATGGAGCTGCAGGGTGTTTGAGGGCTGAAGGGATTTAGTCTGTGGGCATTTGCTTTCTTAGGAGAATAATGCTTGGAACACAATTGAAACTTCTAACTAATTTGAATTTAACAATTCAGTATAGGGCTTCTTACATTTTCCCAGGACTTATCTCAGGCTCAGACGCCAGGTCCTGGTCACCTGGTTTCCATAGCTCATTGGCAACTGGAAATTTAGCACAGTCATGGTTGTTTTTGCTTCTCTCTCAAGGATTTTCAGATAAGTAGGGACCTGATCCTAGAGAAAATGCTTTGGACCCAGGGGAAGCTAAACGGTGGCTTTAAAACAAAATACCTTCATTTAAAAACCTTTTTGGCCATGTTGTGTGGCTTCTGGGAACGTAATTGCCTGCAGTAGCAGTAGCAGTGTTACTCACTCAGTTGTGTCTCTTTTCGACCCCACAAACTGTAGCCTGTCAGGCTCCTGTATCCATGGGATTCGCCAGGCAAGAATACTGGAGTGGATTGCCGTTCCCTTCTCCAGAGGATCTTCCTGATCCAGGGATCGAACCCAGGTCTCCTGCATTGCAGGCAGATTCTTTACCATCTGAGCTACAGGGAAGATCAGGATAGTTCCCTGACCAGGGAGCGAACCCGGGCGTGAAAGTCTAATCACTGGAATGCCAGGCAACTCCCCACATATCCTCATGTTAGTTGAGAGGAAATTATTATGCCCAGCTGAGAATATGTAGGTCTCCCCTCGGAGTCATCAACTATCCTAATTTTCCCAGGATTGAGGTAGTTTCTGGCATGTAAGTGCTAAAACCAGGGAAGGTCCTGGGCTAATAGGGAGGAGTTGGTCACCCCATACTCAGCTCAGATTTGGAGGATGGAGGGGAGATTTCAAAAGACAAAGATTAAGAGAAGCAACAGTTCTGTTCTTTCAGATACTTTTGGTTTGCTTTTTCCTCCTACACAATTTGAGAGCTCCATGTACACAGAGCCCATTTTTCACCTGTAGGTCACCCAGCATCTATCTGCTGAGAACAAGGTCCCTGCCCTCCCTCATGGAAATACATTCATCATTGTGTTCAGGAAATTCACCATGAACATAAAACTGTTTTCTACTACACCCTCTTGTGCTCAAATTTCCCCAGCTGTCCTAGTAAACTTCTTTATAGCTGCCTTTTTGAAAAAAAAAAAAAAAATCAGGAGTTGAGAATCAAATATTGCTTTTAATTGTCACAGCTCCTTTGAATCTCTCTCTCTTTTTTTGGCCATGTGTGCAATCTTACTTCCCCAACCAAGGATTGAACCTTCCCCCTCTGCAGTAGAAGTGCTGTGTAGTAACCACTGGACCTGCAGAGAAGTCCCTTTGAGTCTCTTTTAGTCTAGATACAATCCAGCCTTCTGGCCTTCCTTTACCTTTGAAGACAATGATTTTTTTTTTTTCCAGAGTCTAGGCTAGTTCTACACCATGTCCCTTAGTTTGGGATTTGTCTGATTGTTTTTCCAGGTTTAGATTCTGGTTAAACATTTGGCCAAATATTGTACTACAGAGGTGATAGTGTGTGTGTTCTTCTTGGGAATAATTTTTAAATTTATGAGAGCTGACAGCCCAGCCCCTTAGAGGGGAAAGTACTGAAATCACTGAAAGGAGAAGTACCTTGGTCAAGGTCATATTTGCTCCTTTACTGGTGAATCTAGACTCTAACTCTGGTCTCCCATGTCCCTCTGAATCTACATTCTTGGTCTGTCTTCTCTGTTCTTGGAAACTGATTTTTTTACCTCCCTCCACAGTATACTTTTTTTTTCTTTCTGGTCAGAACTCTGCTTTTGAAAAAACAAAACCTTTTTTCCTCATTACTTTTGCACAACAAGGCCTGGACTGCTATTGTTTGCTGCAAACTTCTTTGCATCCGATTCTTCCTCTTTTCAAGATAAGGCCTGTTTTTTTCCCAGGGTTTAGGGAACCACACCTATAAGAGCTGTTCCAGGCTCTCCAGCATTGTTTCCCTTTCTTTGATAAGGGCCTTTGCTAAGAGCTCTCCCTTTGTCTCTTACCTGTCTCCACTTAAAGAGTCATACTGTTCATGGGGGTTCTGAAGGCAAGAATACTGGAAGAGGCAGAAAGCGAAATGGGAGAAAGCAAAGAGGAATTAAAGAGCCTCTTAATGAGGGTGAAAGAGGAGAGTGAAAAAGCTGGCTTAAAACTCAACATTAAAAAAACTAAGGTCAAAAAAAACACACAAAACTAAGGTCATGGCATCTAGTCCCATCACTCCATGGCAAATAAATGGGGAAAAAGTGGAAAGAGTGACATTCTATTTTCTTGGGCTTCAAAATCACTACGGATGGTGACTTTAGCCATGAAATTAAAAGACATTTGCTCCTGGAAGGAAAGCTATGACAAACGTAGACAAGATAATAAAAAGCAGAGACATCACTTTGCCAACAAAGGTCCGTCTAGTCAAAGAAATCTATGGTTTTTCCAGTTGTCATGTACGGATGTGAGAGTTGGATCATAAAGAAGGCTGAGCACTGAAGAATCAATGCTTTTGAACTGTGGTGTTGGAGAAGACTCTTGAGAGTCCCTTGGACTGCAAGGAGATCAAACCAGTCAATCCTTAAGGATATCAACCATGAGTATTAATTGGAGGGACTGATGCTGAAGCTGAAACTCCAATACTTTGGCCACCTGATGCAGAGAGCCGACTCACTGGAAAAGACCTGGATGCTGCGAAAGATTGAAGGCAGAACGAGAAGGGGGAGATAGAGGATGAAATGGTTGGATGGCATCACCAACTTGATGGACATGAGTTTGAGCAAGTTCCAGGAGATAGTGAAGGACAGAGAAGCCTGTTCATGGTGTTCATGAAGCCGGCAGTTCATGGGGTCGAAAAGAGACAGACACGACTTAGCAACTGAACAACTCAGAGAGTCACTTTTCTCTGAGTTTGGCAGCATGGCCATTTCTGTGACGATGGGTCAGTCATTCCTGTGTTGTGCATTCTTGAGAGCCAGTTAGCAACCATCCCCCAAAATCAGGGCTTAAACCAAAGGTTCTGACACTGGAGAATGTTAGGATTTCCTTGGTGGTCTGGTGGTTAAGAATCCACCTTGCAATGTTGGGGATGCAGGTTCCATCCCTAGTCAGCGAACCGAGATCCCATGTGCCCTGGAGCAACTAAGCCCAAGCTCCACAATTGCTGAGCCCACATGATGCAGTGAAGATCACATCCCCCTGTGCTGCAACTAAGACCCAACACAGTTAAATAAATAAACAAATAAATATTAAAAAAATAAATAAAACTTGAAAAGTGCATCGGGGCTTCCCAGGTGACTGAGTGGTAAAGAATCTGCCTGCCAATGCAGAAGACTCAGGAGACTCAGGTTTGATTCCTGGGTTGGGAAGATCTCCTGAAAGAGGAAATGGCAACCCACTCCAGTATTCTTGCCTAGAGAATCCCATGGTCAGAGGAGCCTGGCAGGCTATAGTCCATGGGGTCTCAAAGAGTCGGACACGATAGAAGACTGAGCCCACATGCATGCAAATACATCGGAGCCACCTGCAGGGCTTGTTCAGTCACTGATTGCTGGCCCTACAGCCAGAATTTCTGTTTCAGTCACTGGGGAGGGGAGGATGTGCATTGCTAACCTGTTCCAGGCGAAGAGGATGCTGCTTGTCTAACAGCCTACACTTTTAAGAATCATTGACTTGGAATTCCTCGGTGGTCCAGTGGTTAGGACTTGGTGCTTTCGCTGCCAGGCTCAGAGTTCAATCCCTGGTTGGGGAACTAAGATCCTGCAAACTTTGTGGTACCAGAAAAAAAAAAAAAATCACTGCCGTAAGTTGGCATTTATGTAATACTTAAATGCTTCTATTGAAGTAAATTACAGACATTATAACACGCACAAACCTGATAATCCCCTCTTCCCAACAGCTCAAAACCTCTACTTTCCCTTCTTCCCACTTCAAACTAATCTCTTGAAGTTTTTTCCTAGCATCCCATATCCATCCCTTTCTCCTACATCATCCAATTCCAAGCTCACATCAACCTCTCACCCTGATGCTGCAGCCAGTTCCTCTCTGGTGTCTTCTCCAACTCCTGCCCACCCCTCTACCCACCTGTCACCCAAGTGATCTCTGAAACCTGCAAGTCAAACCATGTCTGAAAACACATGTGTTTTCTCTGCTGAAAACACATCAGCGGCTATTGCTATTAGAATAAATTGCAAACTTCTTTTACAACAAACCAGAACCTGCCTGTCCCAGCCCCCTGCCTCCCTGCTGGAAGTTATCACCTACTTCTCCTGCACCGGAGTCCTCCAGGCTCTGCACACAGCAAACCATTTGCTTGAATAAATGGGTAACCCTGGTTGCCTCTAGGGAGGGAACCTCGTTAATGTAAGAAATAAGTAAATACAATAAAAAACGAACCAAAGAAGTAGTTCTGGGGAATTTCCTGGTGGTGCAGTGGCTAAGGCTTTGCACTCCCAATGCAGGGGGCGAGGGTTCTGGCCCTGGGAACTAGATCCCACGTGCCTCAACTAAAGATCCTGGTGAGCTACAGGGAAGACCGAAGCTCCCTCGTGCCACAGCTGAGACCTGGCACAGCCAAATAAATATATATATATATTGTTTTAAAAAGAAGTAGTTCTGTGATTGCTCTCTAACCTATCATAATAATCCATGTATTTCTTTTCCTTTCTTACATGTATTTTTTTGCCACACCCTGCAGTTACAGGATTTCCTGACCAGGGATGGAGCTTGTGTCCCCTGTAGTGGAAGTTTGGAGTCCTAACCACTGGACTGCCAGGGAAGTATTTCTTTTTATGGCACTGATTATAATCCCTAATTATCTTGCTTCTGTGTTCAACTTTTCTTTCCTGCCCCTGCCCCATCACTAGATTAGGCTCCCTGAGAGCAGGGAGTGTGCCCCCTCTCTCCCTCCCTCCCTCCTCCCCTCCCTCCCCCTCCCCACTGGGGCTCACCATTCTATTCCCAGGGCTCAGCAGAGTGCCTGGTGGATGGCAGTTATCTTCACAAATATTTGTGGAATGAATGGATCTTGTATAACAGGGACAAGGTGGGGAGGAATGTGTAATGAAATCACCTGGAGATTTAGAACCTGCATACTTGGACTCCAGACCTGTTGGGACGGAGCCTTCCGAGGTTAATTACTGTGTAATGCACTTTGAATGCCAGACATCCTCTGCCAACTCCCTTGCCAGGCGGTTGTGGCTGCTTGAACATGTCAGAGTCAGCAAAATAATGCCAGAATTGGTTTGCTGGGTCAGGACTTAGCTTTTCTGCCTGCAAAATGGGCAGAGTGAATTAAAGTCAGCTTCAGTCTTTCTGGTGGCTCAGGCAGTAGGCAGTGGCACCCTACTCCAGTACTCCTGCCTGGAAAATCCCATGGACGGAGGAGCCTGGTAGGCTGCAGTCCATGGGGTCGATGAGGGTTGGACACGACTGAGCGACTTCACTTTCACTTTTTACTTTCATGCATTGGAGAAGGCAATGGCAACCCACTCCAGTGTTCTTGCCTGGAGAATCCCAGGGACAGGGGAGCCTGGTGGGCTGCCGTCTATGGGGTCGCCCAGAGTTGGACACGACTGAAGCGACTTAGCAGGCAGTAAAGAATCTGCCTGCAATGCAGGAGACCCAGGTTTGATCCCTGGGTCTGGAAGATGCCCTGGAGAAGGCAATGGCAACCCACTCCCGTATTCTTGCCTGGAGAATTCCATGGAGAAAGGAGCCTGGTGGGCTACAGTTCATGGGGTTGCAAAGAATCGGACACAACTGAGCAGCTAACACTTTCAGTCTTTCTTGTGATGTTTTTATGATTTTTGCCATATACTTGTACCATCAATAATTTTTTTAGTATTTTTCTTAAGATCAACATTTATTTTTGGTTATATGCATTTTATTTTAAAAGGAAATATTCTATCAATGTATAAGCATCCTTTGATATAAACAGAAAGTAGAATAAAAATAAAGACAGTGAAACAACCTAGTGTGAAAACATTTTGGCCAGCTACTGTTGCCTGCTGGAAGCTTTAGAATTTCAGATGGTTTTTCCTTTGTTAAAAAGGAAATTACACTCCACCGAGACTTTCTACTAAAGGTGGAAGAATTGGAAGATGGTGTCAAACATGGATGATTTTCTCACAGTGCTATTTTGTGATATCTGGATATTTTACCAAGAATCCTCTCACCTGCCTGCAGCGAAACATCTAATTCAAGCAGCTCATTTCAAAAGTGGGGAAAACAAGGCCCATAATGGGGAATGGAATTTCTCCAGGACACTCACTGGGAATTTATCAAGTGCTTTGGACTGTGAGTTTTGGTAATAGGGGCTGCAGCCACTTGTGCCTGGGGCAGGGGCTGGCACAGAGTGTCACTCAAGAAATGTATCCCTGATTACTAACATTTCTCTAGTATGGTCATCATCCACTCTATGTAAATTCTAGGTCAATTGACATTGAATCTTTTTGGTCCTTAACTGAACTTTCAGTTCCTTGAGGGCAGGGACTGTATCTTGGAATGTAGTTCATATACCATTCAATTAATCCATTGAAAGTGTACAGTGCATTCATTCATCTGTTGGTTTTTGGCTGTGCTGGCTCTTTGCCGCTGCTCACAGGCTTTCTCCAGTTGCGGTGAGTGGGGGCTACTCTCTGTTGCTTGGGCTTCTCATCGGGGTGGCATCCTTGGTTGTGGCACGGGCTCTGGGATGCACGGGCTCAGGAGTTGTGGTCCACACGCTTGCTGTCTCTCCACATGTGGGATCATCCTGGACTAGGGATCGAACCAGTGTCCCCTGCATTGGCAAGAGGATTCTTAACCACTGGACCACCAGGAAAGTCCAGAAGTGTACCGTTCAAATAAAGAAAATATATTTATGAAATTAAAATGGTTTGTAGTGTATTTGCAGAGCTGTGAAATCATCATTACAATGTTAGTGCAACTTCATAGCCCCCTAAAGAAACTCTGTACCACTAGCCGTCACTCTGTCTCTCCCTCCCTCTTGCTGTGCTAACCACTGACCTACTCTCTGTCTCTATGATTTTGCTCATGTGGATGTTTCACATAAATGGAACCCTACAACATGTGGCCTTCGTGACTGGCTTCTTTCACTTAGCATAATGTTTCAAGGTTTGCCATGTCGCATGTATCAGTACTTTATTCCATTTTATGACAGGATATTATTTCATTGATGGATATACCACATTCTGTTGATCCGTTCGTTGGTTGATGGACGTTTGGGTTGTTTCCATTTTAGGGCTTCTATGAAGAATGCTGCTATGAACATTCATGGACAAGATTTTGTGTGGACACGTGTTTTCAGTTCTCTTGGGCAGATATCTGGAAGTGGATTGCCAAGTCACATGGTAACTCTAAGCTTAACCTTTTTAGGAGCTAGGTTGTTTTCCAAATAGCTGCACCATTTAAATGGTACCTTGTAGGGGCTTCCCTGGCCATTTAGTAGTTAAGACTTCGACTTCTAAAACAAAACACAACAAAACACAAAACAGAAGCTCTGTTGTAACAAATCCAATAAAGACTTTAAAAAATGGTCTGCATTAAAAAAAAAAAGTCTTTAAAAAAATGGTATTTCATAGTATTTTGTGTTTTATGTTACTTTGGAGTAGTTGGTTGCAAGGTATCAAGACTCACTCAATGGACTTTAGGAAAGGGTGGGTTTACAGTAAGGATATTTGTAGGAATCTTACCTGTGGCTTCATCCTTATAGAAAGCCAGCAATAGCCAAGTAAATGGGCCTCGCAGGAGAAACAGTATCAAGACCATCTCATCTTATCCTGCTCAGCCGCACTGCCTTCCTGTTCCTCCTGGGATGCCCCCAAGTAAATCCCCGCCTTTGCTCCCTCTCTCAGCAATTCCCTTTCCCCAGCTATTTTGAGACCTGCTGTCTTGTCACTGTTTGTGGGTCACCTCAAGTGTCATCTCCTTTCTGGAGTCTGACCTGACTTCCTAAAGTAGCTTCACCAGCCTCTAGCCTCCCTTCAGTCACCTGTATTATTTCTTTCATGGCCTCGAACACGTTCTTATTTTATTTTTGTTTGCTTCAAGATCATTCATCCCTCTGCCCAATTTCTCCACCCGCAGAACCTGAGGTCCCTGGGAACAGACCTGTCCTGTCCAGGCTTCCATCTCCTGTTCCACAATAAGTGCCCGTGAGTACGCCCCCTTACATGGTAGAAGGAACTGGGCAGATGTAACTAAGTCAAGGATTTGGAGATGGAGACATCATCTGGAATTATCCCAGTGGGTCGAATGTAACCACAAGGGTCACTGTAAGAGGGGAGCTGGACATTGAGAATCAGAGATGTGATAGCAGAGACAGAGGTGGGAGTGGTGGGAATGCTGGCTTTGAAGACAGAAGGAGGCCACGAGCCAAGGAGTGTGGGCAGCTTCTGGAAGCTGGAAAGGCAAGGAAACGGATTCTTCCCTGGAGCCTCCAGAAGGAAGATACTTTTCAACTTTAACCCCCTAAGTCCCATTCCAAACTCGTGACAATCAAAACTGTCAGACAATCGAAACTGTCAGATAATATGCGTTATTAAAAAAAACATTTATTGGCTGTGCCGGATCTTAGCTCTGGCATGTGGGATCTCCTGTCTTCGTTGTGGTCTGTGAGATCTTTAGTTGTGGCACAAGGGTTCTTTAGTTGTGGCATGGGGAATCTAGTTCCCTGACCAGGGATCGAACCTGGGCCCCCCTGCGTTGGAAGTGTAAAGTCTTAGCCACTGGACCACCAGGGAAGTCCCAGCTTGTGTTATTTTTAGTCACTATACTTGTGGCAAGTTATTAGAGCCACAGTAGGAAGCATTAAGAAATAAGCACTGAATAGTTCAGTTCAGTTCAGTTCAGTCGCTCAGTCGTGTCTGACTCTTTGCGACCCCATGAATCGCAGCACGCTAGGCCTCCTTGTCCATCACCAACTCCTGGAGTTCACTCAAACTCACGTCCATCAAGTCGGTGATGCCATCTGGCCATCTCATCCTCTGTCGTCCCCTTTTCCTTCTGCCTCCAATCCCTCCCAGCATCAGAGTCTTTTCCAATGAGTCAACTCTTTGCATGAGGTGGCCAAAGTACTGAAGTTCCAGCTTTAGCATCATTCCTTGCAAAGAACACCCAGGGCTGATCACCTTTAGAATGGACTGGTTGGATCTCCTTGCAGTCCAAGGGACTCTCAAGAGTCTTCTCCAACACCACAGTTCAAAACCATCAATTCTCCAGCGCTCAGCTTTCTTCACAGTCCAACTCTCACATCCATACATGACTACTGGAAAAACCATAGCCTTGACTAGACGGACCTTTGTTGGCAAAGTATTGTCTCTGCTTTTTAATATGCTATCTAGGTTGGTCATAACTTTCCTTCCAAGGAGTAAGCGTCTTTTAATTTCATGGCTGCAAGCACTGAATAAGCACCTGGCAAAAAAATGGATGATTGGGGAAGACCTCACAGGTACTCAGGTCCTAACAGAGAGCTCTGCTGGCCCGGGCAACAGTCCCAGGACTCCACTTACCACCAGCAAAGCTGGAGCTCTGCCCTTAACCAAGCTCTGTTTCTTTCTCTATTTTGGGATGTCTAGGGTCATCTTCTTTTCCTTCTTGCCTCCTACCAGCTTCCCTTACCCTCTACTCTGCTTGGTTCCTGGTCAAACTGTCTTGGTCTTTATATATATATATATATATATATATACACACACATACACACACACATATATGCATATATATGAGTCTCTAAGTATAGTTCTTTTCATATATTTTGGCCCCTTCTTCTGTGTCTTTAATTATTTATTTCTCTCCATGCCACATGGCTTGAAGGAACTTAGTTCCCTGGCCAGGGACAGATCAGACCTGTGCCCCCCACAGTGGAATGCGAGCATTCCTAAGCACTAACCTGTCAGGCAATTCCCTGTGTGTCTTTATTTTTTAAATTTTACTTTAAATTAATTTTTGTTGGAGTATAGTGAATTTACCATGTTGCATTGGTTTCTGCTTAGAACAAAGTAAATCAGCTATGCTGCTGCTGCTAAGTTGCTTCAGTCGTGTCCGACTCTGTGCGACCCCATAGACGGCAGCCGACCGGGCTCCGCCGTCCCTGAGATTCTCCAGGCAAGAACACTGGAGTGGGTTGCCATTTCCTTCTCCAATGCATGAAAGTGAAAAGGGAAAGTGAAGTCGCTCAGTTGCGTCTGACTCTTCGAGACCCCATGGACTGCAGCCCACCAGGCTCCTCCGTCCATGGGATTTTCCAGGCAAGAGTACTGGAGTGGGGTGCCGTCGACACAGATTCTAATCTTAAGAAGAACCTTTTTAAGATCCTTTTCCCACACAGGCTATTTCAGAGTACTGAGCAGAGCTCTCTGTGCTGTACTGTTGTCACAGTGCTCAGGTTCTCAGTTGTGTCTGACTCTCTGCGACCCCATGGAAGGTAGCCCCCCAGGCTCCTCTGTCCATGGGATTTTCCAGGCAAGCATACTGGAGTAGGTACGCCATTCCCTTCTCTGGGGGATCTTCCTGAACCAGGGATTGAACCTGCGTCTCCTGCACTGGCAGGCAGCTTCTTTACCACTGAACCATAGTAGGTCCTTGTTAGTTATCTATTTTATATATGGTAGTGTGTATATGGGAGAAGGCAATGGCAACCCACGCCAGTACTTTTGCCTGGAAAATCCCATGGGCGGAGGAGCCTGGTGGGCTAGTCCATGGGGTCACTAGAGTCGGACATGACTGAGTGCCTTCACTTTCACTTTTCACTTTCATGCACTGGAGAAGGAACTGGCAACCCACTCCAGTGTTCTTGCCTGGAGAATCCCAGGGACAGGGAAGCCTGGTGGGCTGCCGTCTATGGCATCGCACGGAGTCGGACACGACTGAAGCGACTTAGCACCAGCAGCAGCAGCAGTGTGTATATGGGAGAAGGCAGTGGCAACCCACGCCAGTACTCTTGCCTGGAGAATCCCATGGACGGAGGAGCCTGGTAGGCTGCAGTCCATGGGGTCACTAGGAGTTGGACACAACTGAGCGACTTCACTTTCAAATTTTCACTTTCATACATTGGAGAAGGAAATGGCAACCCACTCCAGTGTTCTTGCCTGGAGAATCCCAGGGACAGGGAAGCCTGGTGGGCTGCCGTCTATGGGGTCGCACGGAGTCGGACACGACTGAAGCGACTTAGCACCAGCAGCAGCAGCAGTGTGTATATGGGAGAAGGCAGTGGCAACCCACGCCAGTACTCTTGCCTGGAGAATCCCATGGACGGAGGAGCCTGGTAGGCTGCAGTCCATGGGGTCACTAGGAGTTGGACACAACTGAGCGACTTCACTTTCAAATTTTCACTTTCATACATTGGAGAAGGAAATGGCAACCCACTCCAGTGTTCTTGCCTGGAGAATCCCAGGGACGAGGAAGCCTGGTGGGCTGCCATCTATGGGGTCGCACAGAGTCAGACACTACTGAAGCGACTTAGCACCAGCAGCAGCAGCAGTGTGTATAGGTCAATCCGATCTCCCAATATCTCCCTTCCCCTCTCTTCTGTGTCCTTGATAATGATGATATCCTATCTCTTCCATGGTTCTGATCCTAGCATCCTGTCTACTGAAGTTCCAGGGGTCTAATCCCACCTTTACTGGGTGTGCTGATCCTGAGGATTGTTTCTGCGGGTTGTAATTTAGGAGGGATAGGAGCCCAGCGCCTCATTTCCAGTCCTCGTATTTGCGTTCCAACCTGAGACCTTTGCTGTTTGAGACACCTCTCTCTCCTGGCTGCCATAGTATTAGTTCGCACTTCACAGGTTTGGTTTTTGGTTCTATTTTGGGGTTTTTTCTTTTTTTTTTGCACCTCTGGGGATTTCCTTTATTTTCTCGTGAACTCAGTTGTTCATTTGAAAGAATATTTGTTATCTTTTACCCAGAATTTTCAGATGTTTTTGTAGATGGGTGGTAGGGTGTTTCAGGTTATCTAAATCTGCTATATTGCTGGGAAAGAACTGCCTTCACTTTTTTTTTAAGTGTCTTTTCTTCAAGGCCTTTTTTTGACTAGCTGATTCACTCTATAGTTTCTGGTTTAAAGTTACTTTTGATGGAAATCTGACAAGTCAACCTGTTTCCTGTTTGGTCAAATATTTTTGTACCCAGCTACCTCAGAAATCACTCAGCAGCTCATCCATTGGCTGCTCTTGGTGCTGCTGCTCGTATATGATCCAGTCAGCTGTAGTGCGAGCAGAAGTGGCCAGTCACATACTACCAAGGATGATGACTTCTGTCCTTCCTTTAGAACGGCCTGTGGGTGGGGCAGGCATCCCGATTGACACGTACAGCCATTTATCTTTAATAGACTCTGCAATCTAGTTGATTAATGATAGCCAGAGGTTTTATACATATATATATATAAGCTAGAATCTTAAATTGGCTTATCCATTCACCCCTGGCATAGATACTGTTTATATGCCCCAACACATCCATTTCTCTAATATTCCTACTCTATAATTACTAAGTAATTAGAAAAGGGTTTAGTCCTTTTAAATGAGCTCTCTGTCATCACTTTAAAACTCAACTTTATATAAAAATAAAAGAAACTGTAATTCCAAGAATGGGGTCAGCCAACCTTTAAAAGCCCTAGACTACATATGACAGGATGTCATGCAGCCAAGAAAACATAATAAAGATGTTCAACATGTAGCAGTCTGAAAGATCTCCCAGATACAAGTAAAGTAAGTAAAAAAAGCCAAAGGCAAAACAGAGTGTATAGTATGCCATTTTTTGTGTTCCAGAAACATATATATGTATATGTGTGTGTGCGTGTGTAGACATATTTATTTGTAAATGCATCTCTTAAATATTAATAACATCAAAGAAATTGGTAATAGTGGTTGCCTCTGGGAGAGCAATTGAATGGCTGAATAAATTGATCTTACATCTCCTATGTAGAATTTAAAAAGAAAGGAAAAAGGAAGGAAAGAAGGAAAAGAGGAAGAAGGGAGAGAAAATGTAATAAAAGCCCTTAAGCCAAGGTAGAGAGATTTTGTTGAAGAGTACCGGTCCTCAGATTTATCCCTCTCTAGAGAAGGGGTGAGGAGTAGGCTGGTCCCTCAAAGCTGCCATTTCATAAGCAATTGCCTTCCCACTGGCAGCGTGCCCCTCTCTTACTTGAATTTATACTTGAGGGGGAGAGGGTATTTGATTCTCAGTTCTGTGTACTAAGCCTGGCAAAAAGGTTTGAGTTTATGAAAAAAAACGTGGAGGTCAAAAACGTACCTGCCTCGCTTGGCATCTTTAAGCATCGACTGTGAATCACAGTGACAAATGTATTTCACATTGTGATTCAGTATTCACATTTCTATATATACTTGAGGCAAACATTTTACGAAGTAATACATACCATGTGAAATCCTTTCTGATATTTGGTAAAATTCTATGACCGTTTTTAAAAATAGTGGACTAATCCCATGATGTTGGTTTCCAAACCTAAGACCGGGTTTTGTTTGACCCACGTCTAGAAAACGGGATATATTCTCATGAAGTCAACCCCAGTATTGCCTTTTGGAGATACTGATTTTGGCATCTTCAAGGATGTCCTTTCACAGCTGAGCCCCAAAGCTCCAGCCTTGGTGACTCTTTCATTTTGAGACACTGAACCTCTTTGATCCAAAACACTGCCATTGCTGGAGGACTGCCTTGTCTCCTCCCCACCACTTGCTCTGGTTCCATTCCTCTGTTGATGCTGGGAAGATCCTGTTTGATATCATTGAACTCCTGTAGAAAGAGTGTATTAGTCAGATCTCTGCTTCCTTCTTTGTATTCTGTGATGACTTTAATAGTAGCTATTAAAATGTTGCTTTAAAGTAAGAGGTAGGGCACACTGCTATATTGAAGATGGATAACTAACAGACCTCTTGTACAGCCCAGGGAACTCTGCTCAATGTTAAGTGCCAGCCTGGATGGGAGAGTAGTTTGGGGGAGAATGGATACATGTGTATGTATGGCTGAGTTCCTTCACTGTTCACCTGAAACTGTCACAAGGTTGTTAACTGGCTACACCCCAACACAAAATGTTTTAGGTGTTAAAAAAAAAAAAAAATTAGAAAATAAAAAAGTAAAGTGAGAGGTACAAGGACATTCATTGCAATGGTAAAAGAAAGGAGACCACCTGAATGTCGATGAGTAACAGCCACCTACTTGCAACACTTGTTAAAAAGAGAAACCAGACAGCTCTCTATGAACCTTATCATGAGGTCCTTTGGGGCAATTCCCATGATCCATTTTTTTAAGTGATACAACAAAGGTTGAAACGCGGTGAACAGTAGGCTCTTGTTTGTACAAGAAGCAGCACACGTGTCGGGCGGTGTAAGCAAAGAAGGTCTGTAGAAGGACAGGTGAGAAAACGGCGACAGCGGTGTCCCTGAAATGTGGGGGGAGACACTTACTTTCCACCGTTTACCTTTTTGTATCTTTTGATTTCTACCATTATTTAAAAAAATCTTCTTTTTCATATCCCTGAATAAGATATGAAACAAGATAAGAGCAAGATAGGTACTTTTCATAATTGCATTAACCATAATGGGTACTTTAAAAAAAGATAGAATTCACATGCCAAAAAAAACCCCACCCCAAAATAAAGTGTTTTTATCATATCTGTAGAGTCACACAACCATCATCACTTTGTGATTTCAAAATATTTTCATCAGGCCAGAAAGAAACCCAGTACCCCACCCCCAGCAACCAACCATCCTCTGAGCCCTAGCAACCATTTGTCTACTTTCTGTTCTATAGGTTTGCCTGTTTTGAACATTTCATCTATAATAAGATTCATATAACATGCATCTGGCTGCTTTCACTCAGCATCATGTTTTTGAGGTTCACCCATGTTATAGCATCCATTTATAATCAGTACTTTGTTCTGATTATAACAAATTATTATTGGGCTTCCCTGATAGCTCAGTTGGTAAAGAATCTGCCTGCAATGCAGGAGACGCAGTTTCAGTTTCTGGGTCGGGAAGATCCCCTGGAGAAGGGATAGGCTACCCACTCCAGTATTCTTGTGCTTCCCTGGTGGCTCAGCTGGTAACGAATCTGCCTGCAATGAGGGAGACCCGGGTTCGATCCCTGGGTTGGGAAAATCCCCTGGAGGAGAGAAAGGCTACCCACTCCAGTATTCTGGCCTGGAGAATTCCATGGACTGTACAATCCATGGGGTTGCAAAGAGTCAGACACAACTGAGAGACTCACTATTCCTGTTGGATAGACCTCTCTGGCTTAACCATCCATCAGTTGATGGTCACTTGGGTTGTTTCCAGTTTTGGCCAGTATGAATAATGTTGCTCTGAAGATTTCTGTGTAAGTGTTTGTGTGGACATGTGTTTGAAATCTTCTTGGATATAAACCCAGGAATGGAATTCCTGGGTCATGCAGCAACTCTGTGTTTCACATTTTGAAGAGCCTCCAGACTGTTTTCCAAAATAGCTGCACCATTTTATAGACCCACCAGCAGTGTATACAAGTTCTAATTTCTCTTTATCCTTTCATCTTTGCCAACACTTAGAACATGTTTTTTTAAGCATAGGGTAGCAAATGCATTTAAGAAGTAAATCTCAGGGTCTTCCCTGGTGGTCTGGTGGTTAAGACTTTGCACTTCCAATGCAAGGGGTGAGGGTTCAATCCCTGGTTGGGGAACCAAGATCCCACATGATGCCAAAAAAGATTTAAAAACAAACAACCAAACTACAAAATAAAAAAATGAAAGAAAAATAAATCTCAGAAAGGAAAAAAGCCAGAAATGAGCTGGGCTTAAAATTCTTCCAGCTGTGGAAAGTCTTTTGCAAGTTGTGGGGAGGGAAAGTCTGCTGCAGCCAGTCCCGGTGCCAATTTCAACGGGCTCATGTGCCGTCTCTGGCATAGATATCACAGGTTGCCACCCTGATCTTGGTGAAAAGCAAGAGGCATGAATACGTTTCCTCTGGATTGAAAGTCTTGGGCAACTCTTTACTACCAGAAATTTGCCTTAAATGTGGTTATTTGCAGCATTGTTCTCCCACTTTGAGCAAAACAAAATGTTCACTGACTCTAAATCCCTTCTGTCTTTCTGCTGCTCCCCCTCAGCTGTGTGTCCCACCTGGATAGTGGAATGGTTCAGAGTACAGTCTGGGCATGGGCCTGGGCCAATGCCAGCTCATTTTCAGATTAAGTATTTCGAAACAGAGTTTTAGACATGTACAGGGTTAGGTATCCACCCGAGCAATCTATTTTCACTTGCAGGGAAATTTCAGACTGTAATAACTATAATGAGGCAAAATGGGGGGAAAAGGAGGAAATTGTTCCTAACCTTTGGATATTAATCCCTGCAAGACCTGACTTTGGAACTGCCACCCAGAATCATTATTAACGTTTATTGAGGGTGTGCTCTGTGTTTGACACTGTTCTTTGGGCTTTTACTGTATTGTTTTATGTAATCCTCATAATAGCCCTGTGAAATAGATATTATTATTATCATTGTGGTTCCCATTTTAGGAAGCGGAGGCACAGACAGTCTGAGGAACCGGTCATTAGCATACAGATTTATAAGTAGCAGAACCAGCTGAGCAATTCAGGCAGTGAGTACTAAAGCCCACACTCTTAACCACTAGGCTGTATGGTTACACAGTGATAGAGGGACTGTGAGAAAAGGCAAGGACAGAAGCAGAGGCTCTGGGCTGGACCAGACACCTGCGAAGCGTTCACTCGTCCACTTACTGTGACTGAAGTAGTAAGTGCTGGGGTTGCCAGAGTTCCTTGCAGTGAGGGTGCCCCTGTGACCCATATCTCCACTGTAATGAGAGGGGAAGGGACGTTTGTTTGGGAAGTGGGGAGCACTGAGTGGGAAGGGAGTGATTTTGGGAAAGAGTTTTATATCGGAAAAGAATAAGAGATATAATGTTTCTCTCGACACTTTTTCACTCTTCTGCTTCCTGCATTTGGACTTGATGGTGAGTGACGTGATGCATCAGGTATGGCAGCCATCATGTACCAATGAGGCTATAAACTCAGGGCAGAAAGCCAAAACACCGAAGGTGGTGGAGCAGAAGGACTGTGATGATCTTGGTCCTTGAACACATTCTGAAACTGTCTACCTCGAGACAAGTTCCGTTTGGCAATTAAATGTCATTATTGTTTTTGCATCTCTGGTGAGGCAGTAGAGCATAATAGTTAAGAGTATGAGCTTGTAAGCCCTGATTTATATTCTCACTCTAACATTGAGTGCCATACCCTTGGGCAAATCGCTTCCTTTGTTCAATGCCCCCCTTAACTCATCTGTAAAATGGAAATAATGAAAGACCCATTGCTTAGGGTTACTGTGAGGGTTAAATGAACTAATATATTTAAAGGACTTTGAATAGTGCCTGGTAAGTATAGGGCTTCTATGAGAGCTGCTGCTGCTGTTGCTACTGCTAAGTCGCTTCGGTCGTGTCTGACTCTGCGACCTCATAGACAGCAGCCCACCAGGCTCCCCCGTCCCTGGGATTCTCCAGGCAAGAACACTGGAGTGGGTTGCCATTTCCTTCTCTAACGCATGAAAGTGAAAAGTTAAAGTGAAGTCGCTCAGTCATGTCCCGTGTCTGACTTGTCTCGACCCCATGGACTGCAGCCCACCAGGCTCCTCTGTCCATGGGATTTTCCAGGCAAGAATACTGGAGTGGGGTGCCATTGCCTTCTCCGAGTGCTGGCTAGTACTATCATTTTTTCTGCTATAAGTTCCACCTACTCCCCCTCACCCCCACCCAACATTCAAACCTGTTATTTTTATTTTGGAAAATTTCAAGTCTACAGAAAACTTGCAAGAATAATGAATAAGTACCTATGTACCTCTGAAACTAGATTTACTAATTGATAAAATTTTGTTTCATTTGCTTATGTGCACTGTGTGTGCATTTGTGTGTGTGTGTATGTGTGTGTGTGTGTGTATGTGTGTGTGTATGTGTGTGCATGTGTTTGTGTATGTGTGTGTATGTGTGTGCATGTGTGTGTATGTGTGTGTGAGTGAGTGTGTGTATGTGTGTGTGTGTGAGTGTGTGTGTGTATGTGTGTGTGTGTATGTGTGTGCATTTGTATGTGTGTGTGTGTGTCCCCTATTTGAATCATTTGAGAATAACTTGTAGGAGGCGACTCATCACCCTGGTAGTGTGTTACTTGCATATTCAACACGTGACCCAATTGAACGTAGACCAGTTGAACAAATTCCTCTTTTAAAAAAAAATTATTTATTTATTTTTTGCCACGTTGGGTCTTCACTGCTGCTCGAGGACCTTCTCTGGTTGTGGTGAGCTAACTCTTGGTTGCGGTTTGCAGGCTTCTCATTGCGGTGGCCTCTTCTGTGGCATAGTGTGGGCTCTCGGGCATACAAGCTTCAGTAGTTGTGACAAGCCATCTCAGCAGTTATGGTGCGTGGGCTCGGCTATCCTGAGGCATATGGAATGACACCAGGGATGGAACCTGGGTCTCCTGCATCGGCAGGTCGATTCTTAACCACTGGAACACCAGAGAAGTCCAACTTTCTCTTTTTTGAATTTGAATCTCAGAACAGGGTGATAAGAAGATGAGATAAAATGATTGATCTTCTCTAGATTTACTGCTGGTCACAGATAAGATGTTCAGGATCTTTGTTTCCCCTAGCTTTTGACATTTCTGGGCCTGATGCTCCAGTTGTTGCTTTGATTCTGTGAGTTCTTGTATATCATTTTACTACCTTCCAGAGTCTGTAGTTGTTGCTGGCCACCCAAGAACCCTGGCATAGCTGCCCTTGAGGAAGTGAGCCCCCACCCTGGGAGCATGCAGGAGAGGCTTTGTGTAATCAGACATGTCATAAGGAGAGTCTCTTAATTTTTGGAGGTCTTTAGCTACATGACATTCTAATCCCATTTGCACCAAATTTATGCTTTTGTGTCCGCCAGGCCAAACAATTTTATTGGAGTAATTTCAGAATTTGAGACTACTCTTCTTGCCTAGTGAAAGTTCTCAAGCACGATTCAACAAAAGTCCACACATGTAGACTATTTGAGTTATCGTTGTTGTATAATAAACCACTGGAAACTTTAGTGGCTTAAAGAACAACCATTTTATTATCTGTCATGATATTGTCGGAGAAGGCAATGGCAGCCCACTCCAGTACTCTTGCCTGCAAAATCCCATGGACGGAGAAGCCTGGTGGGCTGCAGTCCATGGAGTCGCTAAGAGTCAGACACGACTGAGAGACTTCACTTTCACTTTTCACTTTCATGCATTGGAGAAGTAAATGGCAACCCAATCCAGTGTTCTTGCCTGGAGAATCCCAGGGACAGGGGGAGCCTGGTGAGCTGCCATCTATGGGGTCGCACAAAGTCGGGCATGGCTGAAGCAACTTAGCAGCAGCATGATATCGTAGGTTGATGGGGCTCAGTGGGTGATTTTTCTTTTCCAGATCTTGTTGATGGGGGCTGTAGGGACTGGAATGTGCAAGAAGGCTGACTCACGTGGCTTTTGCCTGGGTCTTTTGCTGGAGCTGTTGACTGGAGTGCTTTAGTTTTCTTTCCCTTGGCTTCTATATGTGGCTTGGCTTCCCACAGCATGGCAGCTAGGTTCCAAGAGGAAGGAAACGGAAGTTGCCAATCTTCTTGAGGCAGGCAGATGTTCTGGTAGCACCTGTCACACTTATCCCTGCTGACCTGGGGCTGAGGGTCTCATTGCCTTGTATGAAGGCAGGGCAGGGCAGAGACAGTGAAACAGGAGGGAAGACGGCAGAGCATATCCTTCAAAAGAATTACAGCCATAGGACAGGACAAAAATTGATTAGAACCAACTAGGTACAAGATGGCAGAAGATTTGACTTCCAGTATACACTGAGCCTCATCATATGCTCATTCTAACACTTTTGCATGCTAAATGCCACATCTACCAGCACCATGATATTTCTGAGGCTAACCATAAAAGGCCTAAAAAGTGGACAGTGGCCCAATTCCTTGAAAACTCCACCCCTTTCCTGAAATAGTTGGACTAATCCTCCCACTCATTAGCCTATGAAATTACCCAGCCCATAAAAACTAATCATCCTGTATTTCAGGGTCTCTTTTCTCGTGAGATGGCCCATACTCTGTGGAGTGTATTTCTTTCTAAAGAAATCCACTTCTCACCTATCACTTTGTCTCTCACTATATTCTTTCTGTGACGAGACATAAAGAACTGGAGCTTCGGGACTTTTATGTGATTCAATCGCTAAGACTCCACACTCCTGATGCAAGGGTCCTGAGTTTGAACCCTGGTCAGGAAACTAGATCCCACATGCATCAAGGAAGACGGAGGTGCCACAACTAAGAAGATCCAGTGCAGCCAAATAAGTTGAAAAAAAAAAAAAAAAAGACAATGACAACAAAAACAGCCTGTGCGTCATTAAATCCTGAGACCAGGTGTGTGATCTCAATGAAAAGACAGTGGGTTCAGGCTGGGTTTGAGTCCCAGTCTGTTGTGCAGTTTCACCACTGTAACACGTTCAGGTTGGAAGTGACATAACTTAAAATATGTTTTTTCAAAGACCCCTCTAGCGACTGAGTGGGGAATGGCTTGTGTGTGTTCAGTTGCTCAGTCATGTCTGACTCTTTGCAACCTGATAGGCTGTAGCCCACCAGGCTCTTCTCTCCATGGAATTATCCCGGCAAGAATACTGAAATGGGTTGGCATTTTTCCCTCCAGGGGATCTTCCTGATCCAGGGCTCAACCCTGTATCTCCTGTGTCTCCTATAAGGGCAGGTGGATTCTTTGCAGCTGAGCTACCTGGGAAGCCTGAGGAGTGGCTTATAGGATGACTAATGACAGGCAAGGAGAGCAGCTGGCTGCAGTTGTGCAGGTGAAAGGTCACCCAGGGTTGTCTTATTTCATCTCTGGAATCTTAACATGTAACATGGGACTTGGTATCTGATGCTTGATGAGGGGGTGAATGCATCTATGCAGTAAGTATTCAGTTCAGATCAGTGGCTCAGTCGTGTCTGACTCTTTGTGACCCCATGGATTGCAGCACGCTATACTATTGCTAAGCTCTGTTGTGAGTGCTGAGAGAATATGTCAGAGAACAAAAGACCCAAAAACTCTACCTTCATGGAGCTTTCAGTCTAGTGGGGAAAAGATATAATTAGCATTAAAACCAAACAAAATTCCATGGTGTTTCTGATGACAGAAAGTGTTGCAGAGAGAAATGAAGCAAGGAAGAGGAGTAGGGAAATCTGGGATTGAAGTGGGTGGGAACTTAAAATAGAGAAAACAGGGAAGGCCTCCCTGAAGCACTGACATTCGAACAATGACTGTGGGGGAACTGAGAGAGTGAGTGATTTGGATTTTCTGGAAAAAAGTGAACGAGGCAGTGTTAGTGTTACTTGCTCAGTCGTGTCTGACTCTTTGTGACCCCATGGACTATAGTCTGCCAGGATCCTCTGTCCATGAAATTGTCCAGGCAAGACTACTAGAGTGGGTAACCTCCCCTTCTCCAAGGGATCTTCCTGACCCAGGCATTGAACCCAGGTCTCCTGCATTGCAAGTGGATTCTTTACCATCTGAGACCAGAGAAGCCCAAGGAATAGCAAATGCAAGACCTTTGAGGCCAGAGTGTGCTAGGTATGTTGGATGGACCCCAAAGAGTCCAGTATTCCTGAACTACAGTAACGAGTGGATGAGAAGTGGGTGATGAGCTTAGAAAGGGGTGGGGAGGGCAGAGTCAGGTTTTATGGGGCTTTGCAGGTGACTGCAAAGAGTTTGGAAGACAAACCTCAAGTGACTTAGTTTTTTTAACCAGGATCCCTCTGGCTGTTGTATTGAGAAGAGACTCCAGGGGAAAGAGTAGAATGGACGCAGGGAGAACAATGAGAAGGCTCCTGCAATAGACCACGATGCAAACGGTGGTGTATGGAAGCAGGCAGAAGAGTGAGAAGGCTCCAGGAATAGTCCAGGTGGCAAATGGTGATGGTGGAGCTAGCCAAGTGGTTACTTATTTCATTCTGCTGCTGCTAAGTCACTTCAGTCGTGTCCAACTCTGTGAGACCCCATAGATGGCAGCCCACCAGGCTCCTCTGTCCCTGGGATTCTCCAGGCAAGAATATGGAGTGGGTTGCCATTTCCTTCTCCAATGCATGACAGTGAAAAGTGAAAGTGAAGTTGTGAAGTCACTCAGTCGTGCCTGACTTTTAGCAGCCCCATGGACTGCAGCCTACCAGGCTCCTTCATCCATGGGATTTTCCAGGCAACAGTATTGGAATGGGTTGCCATTGCCTTTTATCCTCAGTTCAATTCAGTTCAGTCGCTCAGTCGTGTCCGACTCTTTGCAACCCCATGAATCGAAGCATGCCAGGCCTCCCTGTCCATCACCAACTCTCGGAGTTCAGACTCACGTCCATCGAGTCAGTGATGCCATCCAACCATCTCATCCTCTGTCATCCCCTTCTCCTCCTGCCCCTAATCCCTCCCAGCATCAGAGTCTTTTCCAATGAGTCAACTCTTCACATGAGGTGGCCAAAGTACTGGAGTTTCAGCTTTAGCATCATTCCTTCCAAAGAAAGCCCAGGACTGATCTCCTTCAGAATGGACTGGTTGGATCTCCATGCTCAAAACATGTTTTATTTTTATTTTTTGCCGTGGACCGTTTTTAACGTCTTTGTTGAATTTGTTTCAATACTGTTTACGTTTTGTTTTTTTTTTGGCTGCAAGGCGTGTGGAATCTTAACTCCCTGACCAGGGATCGAACCTGTACCCCCTGCATTGGAGGGCAAAGTCTTAACCACTGGACTGCCAGGGAAGTCCCTCAACGTATTTAATACTGGTTCAGTATTATTATCTATTATATAGTCTGTATTAAAATTTCCTCCAAGGTCCTTTTTACAATAAACAAAACCTGGATCCAGTCAAGGTCCACCGTTTGCCTTTGGTTTTTATCTTTCATGCTGTGGTATTTTTGAGTCCAGGCTTGGTATTTTGTAGCAAGCCCCACATTCTGTATTTGCTTGCTTTTTGTTTTTAGTTATATTCAGGTTAGCATTTTTTGGCAAAAATACTACGGAGGGGGCGTTATGTTTTTCCTATTGCATCATATCAAAAAACATATACGTCGATTTGGTCCATTATTGGTGATGCCATGTGAGAGTGATTGACTTGATAGCTTGGTTAAGGTGCTGTCTGCCAGATGGCCCCAGTGCAAAGCAAGCTCCTCCGTTTTGCAGGTGATGAGTACTCCGTGGGATGATACTTTGGGACTGAATATACAGTAAATGTGCTATTGCCCAATAACCTTTCATCCAGTGACTTTATCATCTAATGAACAGCCCTGTGCCTTCCCACCTTGCGCCTGTCTGCTCCTTTGAACACAGGCTAAGAGTGGTCCCTAAGGGATGCTTGTTTTGAGGATCAATGCCTGGCATACAATAAACGCTCCATAAATGTTATTTATTACTGGACGAAAACAAGTATGAAAAAAATTAAGGGCCAGGCTAGGGTTGCACTCCGTACTCCCGGGGTCCGGGGCAGCTCCCAGGCGGTAAGTCAGAGACAGAGGCCCTGACGTCCACGCGGCCACGCCCTCGCGCCGCGGAAGCCAGACCGGGCGGGACCACCCAGCGCCCGGGGCCGCGCAAGGCCCCCTGGGACCGGTAGTGCTGGGCGTGGCCGCAGGACTACATGTCCCGTCGGCCTCCGCGCCGCGGCTCCCGGCGGCGGCCGCCTCAGCCCCTTCACAGCGACGGCGGCGGCCGCGGCGGCTGAGTCGGTAGCGGCGGCGGCGGCGGCGGCGGCTGCTGGCTGAGGAGCGGCGAGTTTCCGATTTAAAGCTGAGTTGCGAGGAAAATGGCGGCGGGCGGTGAGTGGAGATAAAGGAAGAGCGGCGGCGGGCGAGCGGGTGGAGGGCGAGGCGGGGGAAGGAGGGCGAGTCCCCCCGGGCTGCGGCGAGCTCGCGGCTCCGGCTCCGCGGAGGCGCTGAGGGGCGCGCTGCGCGAGGGGCGCGCGGGGACACTTTCGGGGTGTCGGGGCCGCGCCGCTCTCCCGCAGCCTCTGGGGGGCCCGCGGTCGCGGGAGGGGTGTCGAAGCTGGGCGGCAGCTAGCTTGAGGCTGCGGGGGGGGTCCTCGCGCCGAGGGGGTCACTCCGAGGAGTTTGGGGGAGACCGCGGGGGTCCACTTTTTCCTCCTGTCCCTGAAGTTTTACCCTCTTGCAGCCCTCGGGGTGCTTCTGAAAGCTCCCCACGACCCCCACCTCCCGCCGCCTCCGTGTCTCTCGGTTCTTCAAAGAAGTAGAGGGCGGGGGGAAGCCGCACTGCTCCCCACTCAGCCCCAGCCCAGCCTCCGAGTGGTACCGAGAAGCGGCTGGGATTTTGCTGCCGTGTTTCCTCCTGCACTTGGGGCGTTTTAAGTATTTTTAACCCAGATTATCTGTGGGATTTCCATTTTGGGCACGGATAGATTCTCAGCAGTTTTTCTCAGTAAAAGCATTTTTGCTACCTCTGGTGTGAAGGCTGGGAAATGGCAAGTGGAAGTTAGTGAATTAAATTTGGGGCTGGGCTGTCTTTATCATTACTCTCCCACCCCCTCCCCCCTTTTCCATCTCTTATCTTCCTACGTACATTGACTCAATTTGTGATGGTTTAGAGAAACTGTTGGTTTTGCACATGCTTTAGAAAAGCAATCCACGAGTAGTTGGGAGGGCTTAGTTGCTTCCTAGGCAGTTTGAGGGCACTCAGGGTGGAAAAGTTCACCAAAAGAGCAGTTGTGAGAGGCAGAGAGCATCGTCTCGAAATCTCACAAGCAGGAGGAGTTCGGGCTTTTCAAATGGAAAGACAGGGAAAGGTCTGAAATTCTCCTGAAGTAGAAACTTTTTTCCCCCTCCCGAATATGAAGACTTCCTTCTTGATCGTTGTGAGCAGCAGCGCTTCAAAGCCAACCTGTTTTTGTTATTAAGCCTGTACCGTAAAGAAACAGGAAGGCGAGTACCAGCTGTCTTGCTGCAATGGTTTGAAATGGAGTTGAGTGAGATGAGTGAGAGTGCTAGTAGTATTGAGTGAGATTGCGGCATCTCCTCGGTTCAGAAGCCTGGGCTCAGATCCGCCTTACTGGTCCCTGGCTGCAAAAACGCTTCAGTATTTGTTGCAGCAGGTTGTTTAGAGGATGATGGAAGAAACAAAAAAACTTAAGTCTTGTGATTGCCGCCTAAACCAAAATGTTAAATAGAAATCTGTAAGTTTTGTGAAAGGTGCTTTCTTGAAAACATATTCAGTTGTTGCTTGTTTGCTTAGTATAGGTTATGCCCCATATAACTGGTCTCGGGACTACTGGGAGGGTACAAAAACATTGAAAATGAGCCTCTCTCCTAATCTAAACCCTCCAGTTCCCATTTCCAGGAGGCAACACCTCTTACTGGTTTCTGGAGTATTCTTGGTGTTTGGAATAATTATTTTGAGAATTTTCATTTGAAACACACTCCCGTTGGATAGCAAAAGCAGGGAAAGAAAATGAACCAAAGAAAGGGAAAAATGGGTGGGAATACAGTTTCCTTTTTACTATCTTCAACAATTGTTGTTGACCACTAGAGAAGCTCTTCCAAACTTACTGTTTGTGTTGCCTTATCTATTAACACCCTTAAGGAAATAACAATCTGTGGGTCTTCAGGGTGAAGAATCCTGCCAGGGTTCATTGTTTGTATGTAAGATGAAGCCTCCGTTTGTAACATGTAAAATGATACTGAACACTAGCTTCTGTCACTGGAGGTTGCTTCAGGTTCTGCATTTAAATGAGCAGTAATCTAGATTGCCAGCGATCCCAAATTATAGGGGAATTTTATGTATCGATAGAAATGACTTAATTGTCCAATTAGCATTTTTAAAAAGGCATATGCCAGCTTCTGGTACATAGAAGAACGTTTTGGACGTGAGCATTATGGACTAAGTGGGAAGCTGCATTTGTAGAGCAGTTATCGGAAATATGTCTACCTTAAAATATTCTTTCACTCCAGAAGCGTTGAAAATGCATAACAACCCTAGCATAATTAACAAGATTAAAAAAAAGTTTTAGGATGGTAGTTTTAAATTTACCAACACTAACAGTTCATTAGAAAAATGATATTAAAGACTAGGGGATTAATGACTCTATTAAATACACATTTTGAAAGTGAATATTCTGTGCTTTTTTTGACAAGTAGAAATTATTTCTGTACGTTGAAGCCCACACCCCGCAAATAAGCTAGAATTCATTCAGTACAGAGTGAATGTTCTATAGGACCCTCGATCCTTTTTCTAGGAGACATGTAAATAAAAAATAATTTTTGAAATGATTATGTACCAGTACCTTCTTGATTGGTCATTTGAAATAAACTTTCTGTGTCAGGTATGTCAGGGACATATTAAAGATAAACAGTTTTATTTTTTCTTTTAAATTTGGT
Organism: Bos indicus x Bos taurus; assembly: GCF_003369695.1. Taxonomy (NCBI): domain Eukaryota; kingdom Metazoa; phylum Chordata; class Mammalia; order Artiodactyla; family Bovidae; genus Bos; species Bos indicus x Bos taurus. The sequence goes on along the minus strand of NC_040088.1, from coordinate 7,436,757 downwards.
CCTTTGAGCGTTAGCAGTATGATTCTAGAAAAGTTCCTATTGATTTGGAGACTAGTAGGTTTTTGAGAAGTCTCTTAAAAGAATGACTTAACATTTTAGTTTGGACAATAGGATAGGATAAAAAAACACAAACTACTATTGTCCTATGCCTTACCGGTGTTAAAGTAAATGGCTTTAGGGTTTCTTTCTGCATTTTTTTTTTTTAGACTATATAATTTTGAGCCTTGGCCAGAGGATGTGGACAATTTTTGAAAACTTTTAATTTGTTGCAAGTTTAGAATGAATATAGCCTCTAGTGATGATAGGCAGCCAAGTGATCACAGTTTAACAGTTGTTACTCTTTAAATGCTGCCAGGACTAGAAAAAAGTTGCTGATCGTGATTGAAGAGGAGCTGCAGTTTCTTGAAGGTTAAACCAGGGAGTACCTATCCCAGTTTGGTTTGAATTCACTGTATTCTGTGGTGTAGAATATTCCTTTTTTTGCTTTATTGAGTGGTTAAAGCTTTGGGAGCAGGAAATTAGTATTGGAAATGTTTGTTAGCTTTTCTTTTTCCTCATAATTCAACACATTAAAGTGATAGGTCTGTCTGTAGATTCTCAGGCATAGCATTGAGGTTGAGTGCTGCAGTAAAATGTGGGCATCTTCTTTCATTTTATGAGTGCTTTTTGGGGTGGGGGAGGGGATGACAAGATGAACATTTCACTTAAGGTGGAGGAGGGGCTCTGTTGTAATGAGGTTTAGTCTTTCACTTTATTAATGCTAGGTAAATTCATTTGGCCCATTGGTTTTCTGACAGGGTTTCTGGGAAAAGATTATTTTGAGTTAAAGATGCAGTTTAGCTAGAGCTTAAACTTATTTTCAACTTCCTAACAAATGGTGGAATTGACTTGAGTTTAATCGCCTTTCCCTTTCCTACCTTCTGGTGGAGAGTTGTTAAATGAACAGGAAAATGGCCAGAAGATACACAGCGGGAGTTGAACGGAAGGCCTGCAGTGTCTAGAAGGCTGATTTAGCCCCAAACTGGATGATCTTCTTAGACCACATACTGCCAGTTCCCAACTCTGTCAGGGTTAAACTCAGTTTGGTAGTTTCTTTGGCCTAGATCAGGTGACAGGGGGGCAGTAATAAACTACCTGTGGAGTAAATGTTGTGGCTTGGAGGCAAAGGAAAGAAGCCTGACCTGACTGGCAGAGAGGCTTCACCTATTTCGAAGAATAGTGAGCTAGTGTTTCCGTGTTTGTCCTTTTCCTCTTTTTCATTAGGAATGTCTGTGTCCTATTTTTTCTTTTCTGTTAATATTTTTAATTGATGTGTTCTACCAAAGAGTGTGACTTTGTGTTCACCTATGAAGGAATTCTTTTGAAATTTTAATTTAGTTAGAGCTACAGGTGAGGGTTCTGAAACTCTACTTTTTGGAAAGTAGGCTGACTAGATTGCTAAATTTAACCTTTTCATCATGCACAGGATGAAGAGAGAATTTTGGCCCTGGTAGCCCATAGTAATAGGTAATCTAGTGCTCCCTGGGGCTTTGCTTTTGGTGGCTGTGGCAGCTGAGTAGGAGTGGTAGATGGATAGATGGGGGAAGGACTGCAGAAGTCAGCATAATCCTCAATTAGGATAAGCCTCATGGTTAATTGAATGTTGAGTGTACAGGTTAAATCCCATTATAACAAACTCCAGGGGACTGGCTAAATTATTTTGTTGTACTGGGATTCGCTTTATTGACTAAATAAATTGAAATAAATAATTTGAAATAAATTGGTCTTTATATTTTTGTTAGAGATGCTGGAAAGATTTTTGTTTGTTGTTTATGGCACACTGTGTATTGTAAAAGTTGGGAAGCTGTTGTGTGAGCCCGTGTGTGTTTGTTGTCTCACCTTCATTTTTAATGCTTTTGCCTTTAAAAAGGAAGGAACCCTTGGTGAGCTGAGCAGATAATTTGTCCCCCATACTCCCCCCATGTCTCTGTCTAGAGTAACTCCATTAGTTTATCTCAACAACCAAAAAAGTTTATTAGTGAGTACTACTGCCATGATCAAAGTGTGGTGGGAGGAAATGGGAAATCCCCCAGGTTTCCAGGTGACTGCTGCTGGTAATTTTTTTCTGCCTCTGAAAACTTAAAAAAATAAAATTACTTCATTTTCGTGTGACCTTTTCTTTGTCAGTAATAATTAAGGTAACCCTTTTCTGTTCAGCACAGTGTAGTTTGAGATCTTTAGATTTCTATATGGTATTATTTGAAAGAACACATTGGTAAGCTAATCTTTAAGATGCTTCCATATAAATGTGAAATCTTTCAGAAATAGGATTAATACACATATGAGAAAAATACTATTCTTAAATCTTTGCCAGAAATATGCTTTTTTTTCTTTGGATTGGTATTTGTCATTTTTAGTTTGCTGAGAGCTTTTTGATTGGGTGCAGCAAGACATTTTTGAAGTCATTCTTTTAAATAGATGTCCCATGAAGGAGGGAAAAAATCTGAAAGAGGGAATTTCAAAGCAACCCAAGCGGTGTTTTCAAAGTTCTCAAGTCTTGAGAATAATGACTGACTAGTAGGCAGGAAGCCTCAGTTGTATTGTGGTATTGTTCCTCCATCTTGTGCATTTGAGAACTTGAGTACAAAAGAGGAGAAAGCTTGGGGAAGGGGAAGAAAAGGTTTTAACATGCAAGAAAAGGGGAGGGGGGAGACTATTAGTGTAAATGCTCTTTGCTCTTCTGTTTAAGTGAAATCTAAAACCAAATTTTACTTTGAGGGGAAATATTTGTTTATCAAAATCTGAAGGTCTAAAATTGCTATAAATGATAGTTGATATTGGTGGAAAGAGCTGTGCGATCATATGCTTAGGTTTAAAACAATTTTAACTAGGGAAAAAACCCTACAGGTGCAAGAAAAACCTTTAAAAATATCCCACTTTGTTACCTGAGTAGTGTCATTTGTTAGCTTGTTACTTTGAAAAGAATAGTACCAGTGAAGAGTTTGAGAATAATTTGGAAGTTTGTAGTCCGAGAGAGCAAATTGGCCTCTTCAGGTGCAAAGAGATGGAGTCTGTGATCTTCCAGGGTTCCTTATATTAGAAAATCTTATAAACTTAATACATCATATAAATATGGAGAATGGCCTTAATTTTTTTTTTTTCCCCCAAATATTAAATGGTTCGAGCACTTTGTGCCAGATAATGTGCAGATACAGGTTTCTTTGCTGACTCAAGAGTTTGGGGACAGGAAGACTTTGAGATCTTGACTTCACCCTAGTGATATATGCCACAAGGGCAAAATTTGTGTGTGTGTTTGTGTGTGTGTGTGTGTGTGTGTGTGTGTGTGTATGGGGTGGGGCAGGGAGGGAGAGACTCTTCAAACTCTTCCTTCTAGTGTAAGAAAATGAAGTCATATTTTCTTTACTCCCAGTAAAGCTGTCATCAGTGAAATGGATTATTGAATTTAAGTCACTCTGTAGCGTAGCTACATCAGCTTGGTTTTGTTTCTAGATTGAAATTTGGCAGCTGTATTCAAAACTGTTTTAAGGATCACCCAGTTTTCTCTGAAGCAGATTGTGTCTAAATTTAGTCTACACACTCTCTGCTCCATCCAGACTCATCTCTCTCTTCTTTTTTTTTTAACCTGCCTGGTGGTGGTGGTTTTATGACAATACTTTCATCCAAGAGAGTTGGTTCCTTTGCTGTCAGAGCAAGTACATGGCCGCATCTAGGAAAATCTTAACTTCACCAGGGAGCAAAATAACTCCACACGCATGGTGCATCTCTTGGGAGGGTCAGTGGTATCTTTTCGTAAGAGACAGGACTATTACTATATTAAGTTTTAAAAATAATTTCATTGGGAATCAGTAACATTAATTCAGGAGGCTGCTTTCAGAGTGCATAACCACATCTAGAATGGTGGAAGCCTTAGGTGTATGAGCCCCAAATTAGGCGAACCTAAAATCATGAACTTGCCCAGTAACCTTCCATCTCTCTTTTTAAACCATATACAAAATGGCTCCCACATGTGACTTTTAAAACTGACTTTCATAGCACCATTTTCTTACTTCTGAGGCCTTAAGCTTCAATCATCTTTAATTGGCCACTGCTTGGCTGCTGCGCGCTCCCCCATAAACACACATACTTAAACACTGTTTATTAAGCTTGTACTATTTAAGGCACCGTGAGAGTTAAAAAGGTTTTGACCTCCAAGTGCACACAATCAATCAGGTATTCACATCACTTCACAACAAGCTAATCTATTTTGCCTGTAAAGATCTTGGAGAAGTTCGGAGGAGGAAAGGTGATCAGGAGGCAGGGCTTTGAAAAATGACTATGATTTTTATTATGGAGAGAGCACAGTTCCTGTTGGTGGGAAATGGTTAGCAAGCATGAAGAGGTAAAACATTTCAAGACTTGATTATTTATTTATTTGGCCGTGTCCTGTGGCATGTGAAATCTTAGTTCCCTGACCAACCCTGGCCCTCTGCATTGCCCCCTGAGTTTTAACCACCAGACTGCCAGCAAAGTTGATTATTTTAAAATTCAGTTACGGTGTTGAATAAATGCTTTTGGTTTTGCAGAATCCTCTTGATGTATTATTCTTAAATATATTTTCATTCCAATTTCTAAAACTAGTCTCTACCCTTTCCCTAATCCGATTTTTCTGCCATTTTACACTTTTTAAACATTTTGAACACATTTTTTTCTAAAAAATCTGCAGAGTACAACCCAAATTCCATAACCTAATACTCAGTTCTTATCATAGCCTTTTTTAAAAAAACTGTCTTTTCCACTTTTGTTGCTGCTTGTTTTAGTCATGCTATTTTTTTTTTTTTTTTCTCTGTCTTTCTCCCATGCTGTCTAGTCTGGTCATAAGGCCCGGCCTAGAGCCTGTCTCATTTCAGTAAATTTCCCAGGCTACCACAACTGAAAATATGATTGTTCGTTCCTGACATGAATCTTAATTAACTCCTTCCATGTATAGGAATCCGTATTCATTGATTGAGAGGACAAATTCAGTCAGATTGTCTATGCTTTGAGATAGGGACTGTACCTTTTTGTAAGCGTTTAAAATCCTCTTTTCAATTATATTCATTTTAAGTCCCCCCAAACATTTGGTGTTTGAATGTGGAAGTTTCCAGAGTTCAACTCTAAATCCGGTTTTCTACCTGGAAATTGAGATAAAATTAGTGTCCTTGGGCTTTGCTTGGGACTTAGGTCTCCCTCGTAGAGTTGGCCCCGATGAGTCTTGTCTGGGCTTTAAAATGCCACATTCCTGTTTGCCACTTGCTCGTGGCCTGGGCGGACGGTTGTGTAAGTTGCTTAGATGTTTTCATCCAGTACCCCTGTTCTTCAAAGAATTGTGCTAAATGTTGTGGGCTTTAATATCCCTTTGTGATCTAGGAGTTTATAATGTAGATGAGAAATGAGTGTAATTGAAAAAACATAGCTGCAGCAACATAAATAAGTGGCCATTTTCAGCTGGAATTGGTAGGGAAACCTCATGCAGGAGATGGAGTCGATCTGAAGGGAACTCATTACTGCTTATAATCTCCCCTGCCCACCTCTTTTATTCTGTGGTGCTTACTTAACATAAAATTATAATGTTTAAAAAATTCATTTAAAAAAGTGTATGTGAAAAAGTACAAGTAAGGGTCCTGGTACCCTAGGTCTTTGGTCATTATAGCTACCCCCTGTCTCCCTTAGGCTGCTGCTGTTAGAGGATATTCTATACTTTTGCTTACAGCTGTCTCTCTAGTTTCTATTTTTCTACACCACCCCCGCCCCGGGGATTGAACCCAGGCCCTCCGCAGTGAGAGGATGGAGTCCTGACCACCAGGGAATTCCCCATATCTGTATATCTTACACTTTAGTTGCTGTTGTCTTTTTTTGCTCTCTCTCTCTAGTTGCTAAGTGGTGTCTGACTCTTGCAACCCCATGGATTGGAGGCTGTCAGGCTCTTCTGTCCATGGGATTCTCCAGGCAAGAATACTGGAGTGGGGTGCCTTTTTTGCTCTACTTCCACCCTTTTACCCCAGTAGAATTCTGTTCCCTGCGTTCTTTTTTTTTTTTTTTTTTGTTCCCTGCGTTCTGATACAAATTAGCTATAAAAGATAAAAACTGCCATTTATCAGGAACCTGTGTGCCTGCACATTGTTGTGTGCTTAATGTACATGATCTCATTTAATAGTTTGGGTTTTTCGGTTTAGAGCCCTTTTTCCTTCTTCAAATGAAGTCTTACACAAAGCCTTATTCAAAATAGAAAAGATGAGTCTTTTAAAATTTATTTTCTAGGTTGAAATTTAAACTGTTTACTGGTTATAAAGGCAGTGAAAATGAAACTTGTGATGAGTATAAAATTTGAAATTGGGTTATGAAGAACTATTATGGGCCTAAATCTTATCTCTGCCTCGAGTTCATTTCTGTATTAAAAAAATTCCAACTCATACATGGATATAGTTGCTGATGGTCTCAGTTCAGAAATATTTTTAAAACTATGTAACAGGTGCACATGGGGCAGATTTGCAAGGTACCAAACGGGTGTACAGTGGAAAGTGAGGCGCCTTCCTCAGCCGTTTGCCAGCCATTTCACTGTCCCCTGCCCAAAGGTGGCCATTGTTACTCTAGGCATATAAATGCATGTACTTGAAAAGGTTTAAGCTTGATGAATTTCTCCTGTATTTGGGGGTAAACTTTATATTGAAGTGTAACATCACTCAGAAAAGTGCACAGTACAGTCTGATAAATTTTCATAGAATGAACACACCTATGTAACTGGCGCTTAAGCCCTATTCTGGACTGTGTATACTTTTTAAATGATCTTGAAGAGGTTTCATATCTGTTTTTATAGCTACTGATTTCTTTCTAAAGGTTACACAGTACTCTGCTGTATGGATATATATCATAATTTATCCAACTTCCAACTGTAAGTGTATTCATACATACTTCTTTGTTCCCATGTTTTGTTATAAAGTATATAAAAATTTGTGGTTGGAGAATGTTACTTTAAAGACTATGAATTTAACTTTTTATAGATACTGCAACTTACTCCCTTTAGGGGTATCCATTTACCAGTGAAGTGCCTGTTTCCCTCATCTCTGAGTAGTATGTTGTGGTATCAAATTTTTTAATTTGAGAAATTTAAAATGTTTCATGTATTTACTCTAGTGCTTTTTTTCCCCTTTTAACATAAAAATATAAAAATTAAAAATTAAGTTAGGATATCAAACTGGTGTGTGTGTGTGTATGTGTATATGTGTGTATGTTAGTCAGTTAGTCATGTCCGACTCTCTGTGACCCCATGGACTGGGGTCCTCTAGGCTCCTCTGTCCATGGAATTTTCCAGGTAAGAATACTCCAGTGGTACTTCCCTGGTGGTTCAGTGGTTGAGAATCTGCCTGCCGATGTAGGAGGACATGGGTTCAATTCCTGGTCTGGGAGGATCCATGTGCTGAGGAGCAGCTGGGCTGGTGCACCACACCTACTGAAACCCAAGTGCTCTAGGGCCCTCTCGCCATAATTCCTGACGCTTGAGAACCCTAGAGCCTGTGCTCTGCAACACAGGGAAGCCACCACAGTGAGAAGCCCTCACACCACAACTCGAGAGTAGCCAGCCCCTGATCGCTGCATTAGAGAGAGCCTGTGCAACAAAGACCCAGCACAACCAAAATAAGTACATAAATAATACATAAATAATTGGGGGGGAAAAAAAAAAGAATACTGGAGTGGGTTGCCATTTCCTTCTCCAGGGGATCTTCCCAACCCAGGGATTTAACCTGGGTCCCCTACATTGCAGGCAGATTCTTTACCATTTGAGTTAGAGTAGATTAATGAGGTGATAGACTATAATATGTTGTAACTATATATATTTGTTCCTTTTAGTATATTTGAAGATGTTTAAAAGGTGCCTAGATAACATTTGGATGTGCTCTTTTAAATTTTAGAAATCTGCTTTCAGTTCAGTTCAGTCGCTCAGTTGTGTCTGACTCTTTGCGAGCCCAAGGACTGCAGCACGCCAGTCCTCCCTGTCCATCACCAACTCCCGGAGTTTACCCAAACCCATTGAGTCGGTGATGTCATCCAACCATGTCATCCTCTGTTGTCCCCTTCTCCTCCTGCCCTCAATCTTTCCCAGCATCAGGGTCTTTTCCAATGAGTCAGCTCTTTGCATCAGGTGGCCAAAGTATCGGAGTTTCAGCTTCAAACATTAGTCCTTCCAATGGACACCCAGGACTGATCTCCTTTAGGATGGACTGGTTGGACCTCCTTGCAGTCCAAGGGACTTTAAAGAGTCTTCTCCAACACCACAGTTCAAAAGCATCATTTCTTTGGTGCTCAACTTTCTTTATAGTCCAACTCTCACATCCATACATGACTACTGGAAAAACCATAGCCTTGACTAGATGCTTTATTGAGGTGTAATTTTCTTATAATAAAATTCAATCATTTTAAGTGTGCAGTTTGAGTTTTGATGGGTGTAAACAGTTTTACTGTCACTACAATCAGAATACAGAGGATTTCCATCACCCCAGAAAGTTCTTGCTCATTTGCATTCAGGCTTCTTTAGGGTTTTGTGTTCAATCAGCCACTGTTCTGCTTTCTATCACTATAGTTTGCCATAATTTTCCTTTTTTCTTGCATTTTTATTCCAACTTTGAGGTGTAATTGACAATTGCATATATTTAAATTGTGAGATTTGGGTTTTGATGTATTAATAAATGTGTCTACCCATGAACCCACTATAATTACATTTAGTGGAAGTATCTGTTACCTCTGAAGTCCAAAATCTGATCCCTCCTGAATTCCTTTGTAATCCCTCCCTCCCCCATTTTCAGGCAATTACTCATCTGCCTTGTGTCACTGAAGATTAGCTTTATTTTTGAGAGCTTTTTATAAATGAGTTATATATACAATATGTACTTTTTCTTTAGTGGCTTCTTTCACTTATAGTGATGTTGAGATTTATTCATGTTGCATATATTAATAGTTTCATTTCTTTTTATTGTCTAGTACTGTTGTGTTATATAGGTATATCACTATTTATCCATTCACCTATTGATGGACATTTGGGTTGTGTCCAGTTTTTGGTTATCAGAAATAGAGCTTTTATGACATGTGTGTTGCAAGGCCTTGTGTGTGCACAAATACTTTTTTCTTTTGAGTAAATGTCCAGGAATGGAATGTGTGTGTCCCCCCCCGCCCCTCCCGCCAATTTTCCAAATACTGTTTATTTCACTGAACCCGGGGATGGGGAGAAGGTATGTGAAAGTCTGGGATGCCAAGCCTAGCAGTGTGTAACATTTAAAAATTTTAAGAAACTGCCACCTGTCTCTCAACATGATTGTACCATTATATATTTTTCCCAGCAGTTTGTGATAGTTCAAGTTGTTTCACATCCCCACCAGCACTTCGTATGGCCAGTCTTTTTAATGTTAGCTATTCTAGTGGGTATGTAGTGGTAGCTCATTGGTGGCTTTGAGTTTTTTAATGATTAGTGATGTTGAAAATATTTGCACCTGCATACTGACCATTGGTGTATCTGTTTTGGTGAAGTGTCTGTTCATATCTTTTGCCCATTTTTAAGTTGGGTTTATCTTACTGAGATATAAGACTTCTTTTATTCTAGACCCCTGTAATGAAAAGGACATCTTTTTTTTTTTTTTTTTTGGGTGTTCTAAAAGGTCTTGTAGGTCTTCATAGAACCGTTCAACTTCAGCTTCTTCAGCGTTACTGGTTGGGGCATAGACTTGGATTACCGTGATATTGAATGGTTTGCCTTGGAAACGTACAGAGATCATTCTGTCATTTTTGAGAATGCATCCAAGTACTGCATTTCGGACTCTCTTGTTGACCATGATGGCTACTCCATTTCTTCTGAGGGATTCCTGCCCACAGTAGTAGATATAATGGTCATCTGAGTTAAATTCACCCATTCCAGTCCATTTCAGTTCGCTGATTCCTAGAATGTTGACGTTCACTCTTGCCATCTCCTGTTTGACCACTTCCAATTTGCCTTGATTCATGGACCTGACATCCCAGGTTCCTATGCAATATTGCTCTTTACAGCATCGGACCTTGCTTCTATCACCAGTCACATCCACAGCTGGGTATTGTTTTTGCTTTGGCTCCATCCCTTCATTCTTTCTGGAGTTATTTCTCCACTGATCTCCAGTAGCATATTGGGCCCCTATTGACCTGGGGAGTTCCTCTTTCAGTATCCTATCGTTTTGGTGATGGACAGGGAGGCCTGGCGTGCTGCGATTCATGAGGTCGCAAAGAGTCGGACACGACTGAGTAACTGAACTGAATTGATTCTAGACCCAAAGCCTTTTTTAGATATGTATTTTAAAAATATTTACTTTTAGTCTGTGGTCTGCTTTGGAAGAGCAGAAGTTTTTACTGTTACTGGCATTCAGTGTATTGATTTTTGTGTTGTGTTTGAAAAATATTTGCCAAAGATTTTTCTCATTTCCCCCCTAGAAATTTTATAACTTTAGCTCTTAAATTTAGGTCTGTAACCTGTTTGAGTTAATTGTCTTATATGGTGTGAGATAAGGATGAGGGTCATATTTTGGTATATTGTATTGAACTTTTCCAGCACCATTTGTTGAAAAGATTTTACATTCCCCATTGAATTGACTTGGCACCTTTGTTGAAATTCAGATAGTCAAATAAATATGTGTAGGTCAATTTTTGAAATCTCTTCTGTTCCATTGATGCATATTTCAGTCTGTCTGTACTCAAGCTTTGGAATCACATAGGGGAAGTCCTCCAGCTTTTTTTTCCCCCAAATTATTTTGGCTATTCTGGGTCCTTTGCATTTCTATATATTGTTAAACTCTTGTTGATTTCTGCAAAATGTCTGTTGTGATTTTCATTGTGATTGCATTGAGTCAGTTGATCATTTGGGAAGAATTGATTTCTTAGAATACTGTCTTCTGTTCTATGAACATGTTATATATCTCTCCACTTATTTAGGTCTTTTTTAATTTCTCTTACCAGTGTTTTGTAGCTATCTGTGTACAATCTTATAAAAGCTTTTATCACTGAAACATGTATATGTTGCCTAAGTTTTTTTGTTTTTGCTACACCTCACGGCACGTGGGATCCTAGTTCCGCTGCCAGGGATTGAATCTGTGTCCCCTGCAGTGGAAGCATGGAGCCTTCTCCACTGGACTGCAAGGGAGGTCCCTAAATTTTATATTTTAAAAATGTGATTGTAAATAGTATTTTTAAAATTTCAACTTTCAATAATTGGTGTATATAAGTATCATTGAGTTTTGTATATTCACCTAGTATCTTGCCACACTCGTTTTAGTAGCTTTTAGATAGTTTGATTAGGAAGATTTTGTATATCAGTGATCGTGTTGTTTCTGAATAAAGATAAGTTTTGTTTCTTCTTTTCCAAGCAGTATGTGTCATCTTCTTTTTCTTTTGGCTTTACTGTAATGGCTAGTGCTTCCAGTAGAATGTAGGGATTTTGATTTTGATTGCATTGAACCATTTGACCAATTTGATTAATTTGGGGAGATAACTTTGTCTTGTTCTCAGCCTTAGTGGGTAAGTAGTCGCTCTTTCACCATTAAGTAAGATGTTTTAAAAAATTTCTATTGGAGTATTGTTGATTTACAGTGTTGTGTTAGAGTCTGCTGTACAGCACAGTGAATCAGTTTTACATATATCCACTCTTTTTTAGATTCTTTTCCCATATAGGTCATTACAGAGTATTGAGTAGAGTTCTCTGTTCTATACAGTAGGTTCTTATTAGTTTTCTATTGTACATACAGAAGTGTGTGTGAGTCTCAGTCTGCTAATTTATCCCTCCCCTATTCTTTTCCCCTTGGTAACCATAAGTTTGTTTTCTGCATCTGTGACTCTGTTACAGAATAAGTTTACTTGTAGCATTTTTTTAGATTCCGTGTGTAGTAGCATACAATGTTTGTCTGACTACTTCACAAAGTATGACTATCTCTAGGTCCATCTGTGTTGCTGCAAATGGGATTATTTCGTTTTTGTTTTTTTTTTTTCCCCCATGGCTGAGAAATATTCCATTTAGAATATGAAGAGCTGCTGGGAAATATTTAAGGCAAAAGGAGATGGGGTGTGGCACAGGATAAAATTGTTAGATAACATCAATGACTCAATGAATGTGAATTGGAGCAAACTTTGAGAGATAGTGGGAGACAGTGGAGCCTGGTGTGCTCCAGTCCATGGGGTTGGAAAAAGTTGGACATGATTTAGTGACTGAACCAACAACAAATATTCCATGGAATATATGTGCCATATCTTTATCCATTCATCCATTAATGAATATTTATGTTCCTTCCATATCCTGGCTATTGTAAATAGTGCTGCAGTAAACATCGGGGTGCATGTATCTTTCTGAATTATGGTTTTCTACAGATGAATATCCAGGAGTAAAGATGTTAGTTGTGCTGATCTGTTTTATATCAATATAGCTTCCCCCCCTCTCCCCCATTCTTGTGTTGAATTTTAGGAGGTCTGTTTTTTGATGCTTTTAATGTATATTCTGGATATACATCTTTTTATCAGATGTTTTCCTAATACTTTGTACCAGTGTTCCAGTCTTTGGTGGTACAGATCTTTATTAGTTGTTAGCAATGTCTTTGTATTAATGCTCAAGTTTTTGGTCATATGTATGTTTTGGGGGATAGCAAGCGTTTCAAAGCTTGAGTAACAGTTACACAGCCATGTATTATAGATCCCATTTCTTAGTTCATATAAATGCAAAGAAGCAAATTGTTAACCTGGGCCATATCAGTTCTTAAACATAGAAAATTATTTGCCACTGTATTGAAGTATTATAAGTCATTTTTCATTTTTAGGTAGTTTGGAACTAGATCTTTTTACCTCTTTAATAAAAATGAAACAATAAATCCTTGTTTATATTCTCATTTATTTTTACAAATTAAGATGAAAGCATCAAATATTTTGGTCTGGGATAATCCTAATGAGAAGGTGCCAAGAACTCTGAATCTCACCTGTGAGGCTTGTCATTGTTCTGTCTTTAATCCTTACCGAAAAACCCAATCTTCATGGCTCACCTTAGTTTGGAATATATTGCTTTTTCACCAAGCTATACTGTCTGTCTTTTCAAGGTTTCTGTGCCTAACTGTTCTACTGGTTGTGTTAGCTTTTGAATGCCTCCTCTCTAAGCTTATGATCAAATATCAGCAGCTTCACAATGTGCTATTTTTCACATTTAGTATTTATATTACATTATTGTAACCTTAAATCACCTCAGTATCTTCCTGGGCACTTTTTTTTCTTACCAGGATAGAGTGACACTTTAATTTACTTACCAGTTCCCTTACCCTGATTTGAAGATAAGTATTTTAAATCTTTTCTGATTTTGATTTATTCTTTCTGTCATGCTATAACTTTGGAATGTTTTGCAGTTTACATTTAAGAAGGCTTATTTTAAAAAGCCAGTGGAAATTTCCAGCTTAAAAAAAAAATCCAACTACTGGTCTAATAACTGCTTTGCAGGAAGAAAGAAATATGAAACAGAACCGCAGACATTCTGGATGTCAGCCTGTGAAATTTTCCACTATTTCCCATAATAACATGCAGGCATGCTTATACTGCTGGATTCAGTGCCACTGCAGTTGCACTGTGAGTGGAATTTGAAGCTACTCTATCAATGATAAAATGGCATCCGGCCAGCTTTTAGAGAGCAGTGCATACATTCATGCAGTATACTGTATGTTTCATCTCTGCCTGAATAGTGTGGCTATAACACTGAACTTGCAAAGTTATTTAGAAATCTTGATTTCAAAATTTCCGTTCTAGGCGAATTTTGATTTTTAAATGTTCAGTAGGTATATTACACTTCTGAGAATACAGATTTATAAAATTCTTTTAGTCACAATATTTGTAAAATTTTATTTTAGAGGATTTTATACTCTGTTGAAGAATGCTCAGAAAATTAAAACAAAAGTTTAAAAAATTTTCTCAAGCTCAGTATTTGGTGTGATTCAAGAAAGACTTTAGTCTGTATTTCAGGTTCCTTTTAATCTTTTCAAAGAACCAAGGAGGCCTTACATTAAAACTAATAATTATGTTTTTATTTTGCTATTTCAAATTTAAAGGCTAACAGTTATACTCTTTTCCTAATGAGGGAAGTCCAGGTTGCCCAGTTCTATAAACTGGTGAAGCTGAATGACGAAGAGTAAATTGCAAATGCGCTGTGATTGCCCACTTCTGCCTTTTTTCACCTCTTTCATGGCAAATGCCTCACAGTGGTATTAAGGAATGAAATTGAAAAATTCAGATTTTGTGAATTTAAATTCCCCACTTCTCCAGTGGGGAATTTGAGCATTCAAAGTGATGCAACAGATGTACATACATATCTTTGTATGTTTTAAGACTTGTAAGTCACATTTTGGAAATAAAGACATATGACATGTATCTTTTTCAGAACTGTTGGCTCTTAGGTTTAAACAGGAACAACTTTGTGACATAGCAGGGGCCTCCACCCCAACCTGTGGCCTGCTGCTCTACCTTATGCTGTCTCTCCCTTCCTCCTGACCTCTCCTGTGCCTCTAACCCTTCTCCTGTCCTCTTCATGCACTTCCTCTTCTCAGCCCGCATTCCGTCTCCGTCTCCCTTTCCTCTCAGCCTAAATCTTCTTCTGGCCCATACCCTTTTTTCCTTTGTCAACTTCTTTCCATCCTTCAGGTCTGTCGCTTTTTCTAATTGCTCACTGTTAACCAAATCTTTTCTTTATCTTTGGAAGGCTTCTTTGCTCCAAGCTTCTCTGCTTCTGTCAGATTGATTTTCTTTTAGTTTCTGAACCATGAAACACACATGTCCTCACACTTTCCCAAATCCTTGAACTCTTATTTCTGCCTTCATGTTTCAATTTATTTTACAGAGATTTATTGAGTGCTAGCCATGTGTTGGGCTTTTCCATAGATGTTCAGGATATACTAGTGATCAGAATGTCTGTGGGGGAAAAAGGACGCATAAGGGGACTGGAAGCTGGTGTGTATGTTGTGTTGTGGGGCTTGCATTTTAGATGGATGGATAGTCATGGTGACCTTCTCTGAGAAAGTGATGTTTGAGTAGAGTCCAGAAAGTAAGCCTTGTGAGTATTGGTAGAGTGGGGAGCACTGGTGTGGAGGGAGCAGCTAGTGGGAAGGCCCTTTGGCGGGAGAGTGTTCTTAGTGTACTTGAGGGAGGTGGCCAGTGTGCCAGAGCACTGTGAGCAAAGGAGTAGAGTCAGAGAAGATCGAGAGGTGACAGTGGGACCTTGTAGGCAGTGGTGACGCTTTGAGCAAAGTGGGAAACCGCTCCAGGTGTTCTGTGTTTTGGTATTCCAAAAAGATCTTGTGAGCATTGTTCACCCCCTTCCACTGCTTTTTTTTTTTTTTTAAAGCATTTTGTTTTTTAAATTATAAAAGTAATTTTATACTTATGTGGAAAATACAGAAAAATACAAAGGAGAAAGCTTTACTTTATCAAAGAACAAATATAGATTACCAGTATACCTCATCATCCATTATTGAAGGTTTTGTGTGTCTCTTCCCACTTGTTTTTCTTTGTGCTTGTGCGTGCATGCACGCCCACACATACACACACACACACCCACCCACCCGTGCCTCCTGCACTGTGGGGTTTTAGTGGAGAGCAAATAAACTGAGTTAGGCTTTACAGAGATTGCTCCAGCTGCTTTGTGAAAAGTAACCTATAAGAGAGCAAGAGGTAGGGAGACCTCTGAAGGGGTGTTCCAGTAGTTCAGGTCCCAGGAAAAGTAGCTTGGACTTCAGTGGTGGCAGAGGAGGTGATAGGAAGTGATCAAATTCTGCATATATTCAAAGAGAAAGCCAACAGAATTTTGCAATGGATTCAGGGTGGGGCCATGGCAGGGTCGGGTGGGGCCTGGTGAGAGAGAAGGAGGGGAAGAATCAGGGGTGACTCAAAAGTTTTTGGCTTAAGCTACTAGAGACCTTTGGTTTTATTTTTCTTTCTTGTCAAACTGCCCATCCAAGGTTCAGTTCTGGCTTCTTTATTATGTGTTTTTCTTGTTCATTTGAACTCATGATTACTTCTTTCACCAAGCCTCTAGTCTGCTCTGCCCAGCTTGGCGCTTGGAATACACCACAAGATGCTATATATAACAAATTGTTTCATTAGAATTAGTCTTCCTAACTAGGTAGTGAGCATCCTTTTACTGGATTGTGCTGAATTTATGCAGTGTGCTCTGAGACTAATAACTTTCTGAGTACTTTGTGGGCATTCAGTAAATGTTGTTTAATTGTATACTCCACAAGCTTGAGAGCAGGATATGAGGAAAACCTTAAAGTAAATGCCTGCTTTAGCTGTACTTTGGTATACGGACATCTGCAACCCCCCCCCCCCCTCCTTTTTATTTTCTTTTTTACTTCTAACATCTGTTCTGGCTTTTCTCCTTTTTCCCAAACCTTTACTTAAATAATGTGTGTGAAAGGGTCTCAGTTGTGTCCAACTCTTTGCAACCCCATGGACTACACAGTCCATGGAATTCTCCAGGCCACAATACTGGAGTGGGTAGCCATTCCCTTCTCCAGGGGATCTTCCCAACCCAGGACTTGAACCCAGGTCTCCACATTGCAGGTGGATTCTTTACCAGCTGAGCCACCAGAGAAGCTCTTACTTAAATAAGGGGGGGAAAAAAAAGTTTGGATGCCCTGCTTTGTTTCCAGGACTTCATTTTGTGTTTCTGCTAAGATTTTTCTCTAAAGAAAATGTAAGCAGTGTAGTGTTGCCTAGAAGTATTGTGTTTTAGTGTCTGTCTTGGTTTGCTTAGCTTTTTCAATTTTGGAGATAATCTGTTAACTCATTTGTGCTTTTGGCTTTCCTTCTTGTGTCACGGAAAATAGAATATGAACTCTCTGAGGGCTGGTAGTTAGTTATTTTGTTCACTGCTAGATCATTAGTGCTGAGAATGGTGGCAGGCACGTAGTTGGTATTCACATATTGAATGAATTCAGAGTAGCAGTAGCAACAGTTCCTATTTATTGAGCATATACTATACGCCAAAGTGCTAGGTGCTCTGAATGGATTAGGGGGCATGTACATCTTAATGCTGAATGAGTTTCCGATCCACACGTTGGTGTTTGAATGAGTATGACGGAGGAAGAGCAGATGCCAGTTGTTACCGGATTTAACCGAGTTTAAGATGCCATGGTATACAATGCGTTATTCTACCTACCAGTACTCAGAAAAGGTAAAACTGCCGATTGTGGGGTGTGGTCAGTAGCACATTCTGATTTCAAAGGTGTGAAAACAGGAAAAAAAAAACCTTAAGAATTTCTATTGTAAGTCAACTATACCTGACTTTAAAAAAGTGAAAAAAATCTAAGAATCTTTAAAATAAGGCATACCAGCTGTAATACTCAACATTGGATTTTACATAAACCCTCATTTAATGATCATAGAGTTAGGTAGGCATTATTATTCTTATTTTAGAGATGAAGAAGCTGAAATTTATGCGATATGTTCATAGGTTCTCAAGCTAGAGGATCCAGATTGA
The DNA here is from genome assembly GCF_003369695.1 of Bos indicus x Bos taurus. Lineage (NCBI taxonomy): Eukaryota > Metazoa > Chordata > Mammalia > Artiodactyla > Bovidae > Bos > Bos indicus x Bos taurus. The sequence goes on along the minus strand of NC_040088.1, from coordinate 7,419,239 downwards.
AGCCATGGCCTTTTTTACCACCCCACATTGCTTCAGGAGTCAGGGCAGCAAAACAGTACATTGGCCTGTCAGCTCTGGCTGGAAGGTTCTTACTTGGCCTGGCTTTAAATACTTTCTTAATGTGACTGATTTTTTTTTTTTTAAATAAATAAAAACTTTGTATTTAATAAGTGCCAGCTACTCTGTTTGTATTTTTGAAAGTGAAAGACGTTCAGTTGTGTCTGACTCTTTGCGACCCCATAGACTGTACAGTCCATGGAGTTCTCCAGGCCAGAATACTGGAGTGGGTCACCTTTCCCTTCTCCAGGGGATCATCCTGACCCAGGGATTGAACCCAGGTCTTCTGCATTGCAGGAGGATTCTTTACCAACTGAGCTATCAGGGAAGCCCTGTTTGTATTTTTATATGGATACAAAACAATATAAGGCCTTATCTCTTTCTCTCAAGGAATTTATATACAGTCTATTTGGGGAGATGAGAAATAAAAACATGAAAGTTAGATAAGCAGAGAAGATTTAAATAACATTTCAGAGAATAATGAAAGAGGTTTAACAAGGCAGTGCAGGATTAATTGCTAAATAAATTGTACAAATAATTGCTTTTTTTAGTTCAGAGGAAGGGGAGATGGCTTGAGGCTGGAGTAATCCAGGGAAGGATTTAAATGAATTCTTGGGAGATAGTTTCAGTTAGTGAGATTATTTATTTACTTTAACATTGTATTAATGTTTGTTACAAGTGGAATTCTGGACTGTGGAACATGAGGAACTTTGGTACATTAAGTTTTTTCTGTCTATATGAGAGCAGAGGAACTGCCTGCCATAGAAAAGTACAAGACATCATGTGGTGTCAAGTAGATAGGCAAAATACTCACTAAGAAGGGCCTTTGGGTGAAAAAGAAGGAACTCCCGAATGCCTTGCGTGCCATGCCCCTCTTACCACATTTTTACAATCCGTTGCACTTTCTGAACTATCACTGAGGTACTTTCTGTGGCTCCTAGAGTTCGTGATGAACTTCTGAATATTGGAAGCGAGCGTTGACGTCCTTTATGTTATTCATATTTCTTGTATTTTGAAATAGGAGCTCTTAGTTAAAGACTCACAGCACATAAAGAAGAGTCCACTCTGTTTCCGGAGGATATGATTGGCAGTGTTTCTGGTTACATTCCTGAATCAGACGTGGAACTCGACATTAGATTGTAGAGTGTGTTATTACTTGTTTTACAGACTAGTCAAAAGCAAAACAATAAAGGCTTGGAAAGCAAGAGAACTGTGTTTTGGATCTTGTTGGTAGTCTTGGCCATTTTATTTAACCTTCCTCGTTAGGTCACATGTAAGATTCTTTCCCTATTTTTTTAAGAACATTTTTTTCTTACTTTTTAAATAATTGGTAATATATATAGATGGCTAACAAAATTCAAACTTTTCCAAAGCATATGAAGGTTCCTTTCACTTTCTTTTGTTTCCTAATTCCTTTCTCAGAGGCAGTCACTGTTACCATTTCCTTTTGTATATGTTTACGACATATCTATGTATCTTTAGAATTTACATATTTGCTGTAAGCACATGGAGTAGCATTGTTTTGTACCTAGTACAAAAAAAAAACATTGTTTTGTACCTGGTTATGTTTAACATTACATTTTGAAAATGGTTTCATATCACTGCATGCAGATCTAGTTCTTCTGTTAAAGTAGATTATCATTTTTATAATTAATCAATTTATCATTAATGGATATGTTGCATATAACAACAGAGTGCTATGGTGAGTTTTCTAATATACATTTTATTAAAGTTTATATCTGCATCTTGAATATTAGGAGTGAGATTAAGCATTCTGCTTCACCTCCTAAATGTATAAAGGACATTTGTATTTTCTTGTTCTATAAACTATTGTCTACTTTTCTTGAGGTTATTTGGAGTTTTTCTTATTTTCATATAATAAAATAAATTTTGTATATTATAAAAAGCATTTGCCTTTGAAAAATACTTGTTGCAAATACTTCACTGCCTTTTTAAATAGTAATTGTCCTTTTTGCAGGTAAATATTGCTTCATTTTATACTAAAATGCCCTCTTTTCCAGTATTTTTCATTAAATTCTTCATAGTCAATTTGTATATTTTTATACAAGATGAAATTATGCTTTTTAATACATTTTGTATGTAATATACCTGATTTTACTGTGGTAAAGTATACATAACAAAAAATGTACTGCTTTTGTGTGTACGATTCAGTAGTAGTAAGTACCTCGACCGTGTTGTACAACCATTATCACTATGCATTTCCAAAACTTTTTCATCCCAAATAAACCTAATATGTATTTAGGTAGTAATTTCAGTTTATGATTTAATAACTGCCTCTCATATTTAAAAGGATACATGTGTGCTCTTTTCAGCCTTGAGACACAGAACTCTATATCCTTGCTTGGAGGAGAGATTTTTAGTAAGAGGCACAGCTATAATTGGGAGTCTCGTGCTTAGAGGATTCTGTTCTGATTCTAGTAACCAGTTTAGGTTATCATTTTCTTGATCCACTTTTAGTGAAACTGCTTTTCTCGGGGCTTCCTTAGTGGCTCAGTGGTAAAACCCACCTGCCAGTGCAGGAGATGCGGATTAGATCCCTGGTCTGGGAAGATCCCATGTGAGCAGCTAAGCCCATGCGCCACAACTCCTAAGCCTGTGCTCTGGAGCCCTCAAGCTGCAGCCCCTGAGCCCATGTGCTGCAACTGCTGAAGTCCGCACACCTAGAGCCGTGCTCTGCACCAAGGAAGCCGGCACGGTGAGAAGCCCGTGGGCCGCAACTAGAGAGAAAGCCCATGTGGCAGTGAAGACCCGGCACAGCTAAAAATAGATAGATAAACAAAAAAAACGACTTTTTTTTTATGCTTTGTATTTTGGAAAATTTCAAACATAAAAAGAGTAGAATGGTATAGTATTTCCAATGTGCTTATCACTCAGGTTTACCAATAATCAGTTTATGGCCCATCTTGTTTCATTTATGTCTCCAGTTACTGATACTTTTCTTCCTCCACATTGTTTTGAAGCAAATACCAGGCATCATACGATTTCCTTAAGAATCTTTAAAAGATAAGAACTCCTTCAAATCCCATCTCCCCTAACCCCACATAACAAGTCTACGTAGAAAAACTAAAGTAATTCCTTTAGCAGCACCAAATACACAGTCACTATTCAATTTTATAGTTCTTCCTGTTGCTTCTCCTTTTTAAAAAAAATCTGACTCAGATCCAAGCAAGATTCACACATTGCAGTTTGGTTGGTATGTATCTTATGTACTTTTTAAGTATTGGTTGCTTCGCCTCTCTTCTTTGGAATTTTTTTTTTTTTTCTATAGAATTTCTTGTTGCCTAGATTTTGCTGAGTATATCCTTATTGTTGTTGTTGTATTAGTCGCTCAGTTGTATCAACTCTCTGAGATCTCATGGACTGTAGCCTGCTAGGCTCCTCTGTTGGAATTTTCCAGGCAAGAATTCTGGAGTGGGTTGCTTTTTTCTCCTCCAGGGGGTCTTCCTGACCCAGGGATCGAGCTGCCTTCTCCTGCATTACAGGCAGGTTCTTTACTGTCTCAGCCACCAGGGAAGCCCTGAGTATATCCTTACGGTATTTAAACTGTTTCTCTGTATTTTTTTTTTTTTTTTAAATATAAATTGGTAGATGGCTGTCAAGATTTGATCAGATTAAGGTTCAGTTACTTTGGGCAAGTTTGTTAGTTATCTATTGCTATGTAACAAAAGAATGCCAGTCTTAGCAATTTAGAACATTTATTATCTTCCATAGTTTCTGAAGGTGAGCAGTCTGGGAGTGGCTTAGCTGGGTGGTTCTAGCGTCAAGTCTCTCATGGGTCACAGTGAAGCCGTCACCCAGGGCTGCAGTCATCTGAAGGTTTGATTGGGGCTGGAAGATCTGCTTTCAGGATGGCTTACTCCCATGGCTGTTGTTGGAGGTCTTAGTTTTTTGCTTATCCTCAAGGCACTGTGGACTTCCTCAAGAACTTCCCTGGTGGCCCAGATGGTAAAGCATCTGTCTACAATGCAGGAGACCTGGGTTTGATCCCTGGGTCGGGAAGATTCCCTGGAGAAGGAAATGGCAACTCACTCCAATACTCTTGTCTGGAAAATCCTGTGGACGGAGGAGCTTGGTGCAGGCTACTGTCCATGGGGTCGCAAAGAGTTGGGCATGACTGAGCAACTTCACTTTCTTTCACTTTCAAGGCACTCTGCCAGAGCAAGTGATCAGGGAGAGAGGGAGATAGGGAGGAAAAAAGCTGCAGTGCCCTTTATGAGCCCAGAATTGACACACTGTCAGTTCTGCTCTATTCTCTTGGTCCTACACACCAGCCCTGACACCATGTGGAAAGGGACTACTTAAGGGTATGAATTTTAGGAGATGGATATCACCAGGGAAAAATTTGAAGACTGGCTATTGTAGTGAGATGATTATTTATGTGGGGTGGTTTATTAAGACACACATGTTGTTTACTTCTCTCTTTGTAATACTTGATGTTATTGATCAGACCCTTCATCTGCAAATTTATATGCAAATGCTAATACTGTCATACTGTTACAGTTCATGTAGGAAAGGCAGGAGGTTTGGCTCTTTTTCTTTCAGTTCAGTTCAGTCGCTCAGTTGTGTGTATTTGTGACCCCATGAAACCGCAGCACGCCAGGCTTCCCTGTCCATCACCAACTCCCGGAGTTTACCCAGATTCATGTCCATTGAGTCGGTGATGTCATCCAACCATCTCATTCTCTGTTGTTCCCTTCTCCTCCTGCCCTCAATCTTGCCCAGCATCAGAGTCTTTTCAAATGAGTCGGCTCTTCGCATCAGGTGGCCAAAGTATTGGAGCTTCAACATCAGTCCTTCCAATGAACACCCACCCAGGACTGATCTCCTTTAGGATGGACTGGTTGGATCTCCTTGCGGTCCAAGGGACTCTCAAGAGTCTTCTCCAACAACAGTTCAAAAGCATCAATTCTTCGGTGCTCAGCTTTCTTTATAGTCCAACTCTCACATCCATACATGACCACTGGAAAAACCATAGCCTTGACTAGATGGACCTTTGTTGACAAAATAATGTCTCTGCTTTTGAATATGCTATCTAGATTGGTCATAACTTTTCTTCCAAGGAGTAAGCGTCTTTTAATTTCATGGCTGCAGTCACCATCTGCAGTGATTTTGGAGCCCCCAAAGATAAAGTGTCACTGTTTCCACTGTTTCCCCATCTATTTGCCATGAAGTGATGGGACCACATGCCATGATCTTAGTTTTCTGAATGTTGAGCTTTAAGCCAGCTCTTTCACTCTCCTCTTTTACCTTCATCAAGAGGCTCTTTAGTTCCTCTTTGCTTTCTGTCATAAGAGTGATGTCATCTTCATATCTGAGGTTATTGATAGTTCTCCCAGCAGTCTTGATTCCAGCTTGTGCTTCATCCAGCCCAGCGTTTCTCATGATGTTCACTATGCAGAGAACAATATATAACCTTGACGTACTCCTTTCAGGATTGGAACCAGTCCGTTGTTCCATATCCGGTTCTAACTGTTGCTTCTTAACCTGCATACATATTTCTCAGGAGGCGGTTAAGGTGGTCTGGTATTCCCATCTCTTTCAGAATTTTCCACAGTTTGTTGTGATCTACACAGTCAAAGGCTTTAGCATGATCAGTGAAGCAGAAGTAGATGTTTTTCTGGAATTCTCTTGCTCTTTCTATGATCTAATGGAGGTTGGCATTATAGAGAAAGCATTGTCAAAGCATACAGTTATTGTAACATGTTCCTTGTGACATCAGTCTTTTATAAGTAAATATATATTTAATTTCCACTAATTTCATTATTTTTATGCTGATATGAACTTTCCAGTAATTAGGGTTGTCTGGCATTCATTCTCACATGAATCCCCAGGATTAACTATGGCAGCAGTGTTGTCTGAGTTCTGCCATGTTTAAACACTTGCTGGTGGCACCTCTTGCTGGTTTGGCTGATTGTAAAATTCTTTCTAGAGTGTGTGTCGTTCCATTGTCTTTGGGCGGAGAGCATCGCTGTTACAGTCTGAGGTGAGTCTGGTTTTCTAAGTGACTTAGTTTTTTTTGTCTTTGCCCGAATGTCCAAAGGCTCTTTTTCATGGTGCTGTTATGTATTGGTGTTGGTTGTTCAAACTCATTTTTTTTTTCAAGTAAGTAAATCCTTTCAATATGTAGTTTTAGGCCCCCTCCACTCTCCTTTTTGTCTCAACATCAGGACAGATTTCTTGACTTGCAGGGGTTTTTTTTTTCCTTTTGTTTTTGTTGTTCTGCTGCCTTGGTTTTCTTCTTTCAGGTATACACTATACATATGTTGGGTCTTTGTCAAGTGTTATGTGAGATAAACCTTTCTTCTTTTTCTAGACTTTATAGTCACCTGTCTTCTCAAATCTTCCCATTTGGATTTCTAATAAAACCTTAAAGTCAACATGTCTAAAATTGAACTTGTGACCTTCCCTTCTAAATTTCCTTTAAGAAGCCTTCCATGTCTCCTTTGTTGGTAATTTGATTCTTTCAGTTGTGCTGGACAAAAACCTGAGCTCCTTTTTCTCTCACTTCCATATATTTAGTCACTTAGTCGTGTCTGACTCTTTGAGACCCCATGGACTGTAGCCTGCCAGGCTTCTCTGTCCATGGAATTTTCCAGGCAAGAATACTGGAGCAGTTTGCCATTTTTTACTCCACGGGTCATCCTGATCCAGGGATTGAACCCCAGTCTCCTTTGTCTCCTGCATTGAAGGTAAATTCTTTATCACTGAGCCACTGGGGTTCTGTCTGTTAATAACATAACAGTTGGACAGATATTTTAAAATGCTAAGCCATTTGGCATTTGGCGATATCTCCTTATTCTGCAGAGGTTTTCTCATTTCGTTTAGTAAGAAAGTCCTTCCTTGGTGTATGAGGCCCTCTGCCCTTTGCTCCTGATAGATCTCGGTTTTCACCTTTCGTTCCTCTCTCTCTCTTCCTCACTCTTGGTTCAGTACTGTTCTTCTTCACATGGGGCTTAGTACTTGCCTCTGGGTGTGCCGTCTTTGAGGAATGCTTTTTCACTCTATCTGTTTGACTAACTTTGTTATCTCTGTATGTCTCAAATCTCACCCTCCTAGTGAGGCCTATTCTCACCACCCTTTTTAATACTGGAACCTTGCCCCTCATAGCACTGATCTTTTAACATACCATGTAATTTATTTATTTATTGTGTTTAAAGGTGATATACCTTTCCCTGATAAAATATGAGTTCCACAAGGACAGGGATCTTAGATAAAGTGCGTGGCATATGGTAGATGTTGATTATTCATTTGTTGAGTGGATAAATATGCTCTGTATTTCCTTGAAAGCATATCCTCAGACTCTTCTGCCCCTGTCTGTGGCATGGTGTTTTTCTGGGCATAGTCTGTCTTTCATCTTCAAACTCCATGGGACTACATTAGGGAAGTCCCTGGTCTCTGTTGGTTTCATTTTAGCTCTTGGTCTGTTGAGGCTGGCACTGGTTCTAGAAATCCATTCAGGATGGACGTTCACTCTGAATTTGTTTAAAGGTAGGGTGATCTGTTAATATGAAGAATCCCTGAGCAGTAGTTAACCATTTATTGTATGTACAGGGAATTTCTTTTTATTTTTTTAGCCAGCCTAATAATAATTCACTATCTTTTACTGAATTTTCAGTGACCGTTTGAGGAAGGGGTTGGTAGCTATAGGCATTTGTTAATATGCAGTTGAAAATTGCTTTATTAAAAAGTGTATATGCATTATTATGTCTTCCCAGTGTTTCCGTATTTTGTTTCAGCAAATTAAGAAAGTCACAGTGGTCCAGAAAGCACTGTTAGGACAGCTTCCTGAGGGTCTCCCCAGGAGAGGCCGCTCCGCTGTCAGGTGCGGGTGCACAGTGTGGGGTCCAGGACACAGCGATGGGTCTTTAATTGGAGAGCATGATAAAACCAACTAGTGTTAGAAAGGGTCTCAAAAAAATGCAATTTGGTGAGGTTTTAAAAAATTATTAGTTATTATTGAAAACATTTGTTAAATATTCCTTTTCTCAATTTGGATTGGATATAATGCATAAAAAATTCAAAGACATTATAAAAACATTGCTTACGAAGTTAATACCTGTTCTCTGTAGGTGATAGTAAATTAAAATGTTAAAAAAAAGAGACAACCCAGGGAATATCATTTTGGTGTATACCTTTTCAGTCTTTATCTATGAATACACAGTACATAAGAAATGGAAATGAGGTCATATTATATGTTACAATATATTGTGAACATTTAAAAAGGCTTAGTGTTTCATTATGTGGATATAACTTATTCACTTTCCTGATGTTGCCCACTTAGGTTGTCTTTATTTTCTATTATAAAATAACATTGCGGTGAAAGTTTCTTATTACTTGTCTTATTCAGCTTACGTGAAACCTTTATGGATGTTTAAGTAATTATCCTTAAGAAATTTTTATCTTTTTCAAATTATTTTAAAATTGTATGTGAAATTAAAATTTTACAGTAACCTTAATGAAAAGAGGACAGACTTTTCGTAGTCACTTAGATTACCAATACTAGTTAAGATAAAATTCTTTAGAAGTATAATTTACCATTTGCAGTAATGAGTTCTCATTATGGTCATCTTTTTGGTAAGTAATACATTGGAATGAAGAATGCTTTAGGTGAATAACCAATGTACCTTTAACCAACTACAGGGATTTTTGTTTTTTTTTTTTTAAGTACTTGAGACAATGCTTAAATAGGTATTTATATTAAGAAGCGTAAGAGAAGAAGCTCACTGTAACTTCCCCCCTAATGCATTGTTAATTTAGGCAAAAATTAGTGCTGTGTGCTCCTTCCTCCTATATGTATGTCTTCAAAAATTCTTTTTTTTTTTTTTTTGAAGTCGCTCAGTCGTGTCCGACTCTTTGCGACCCCATGGACTGTAGCCTATCAGACTCCTCCGTCCATGGGATTTTCCAGGCAAGAATGCTGGAGTGGATTGCCATTTCCTTCTCCATTCACAAATTCTTGTATGGTACCATGAATAACTTACTACTTGTTTAAAAATATGTAAATATTTAATTAAATTAAGTAAATTAAATTAAGTAAATTATTTACATATTTGTTTTAAAATATAGACTTTGACAAAGCTTCAAAAGTTTCCAATTTCATTTACAGTTTATTTATGCATATTGTTTATTAACACAATTAAGGAAAAATCTTTTCTGATTTTTTGTAAGAAGTAGTATGTTTTTTAAAATGATGCACATTTAAGAGAAATTTAAGCAATATAAAAGTATATGTATAGAAGCTAGCACTAACAGTTTTATATGTATTTTGCTACATACCTCTGTGTAGACTTTTAATATATATTAGAAATAAGGGATTTTTGCATGCTGTTCTGTAATCTTTTATTATTCCCAGTAATGTGATGAACATCTTTCCAGGTTAATAAGTTGAAATCAATATTATTTTTATGGCTTGTTCTATGCATTTGACATCTTTTTTCCCCCTCTTCTTTCCATATATGCACCATCCTTTAAAAAATCCATCTTTGCTGATAAAATGTTCAGTTCAGTTCAGTTGCTCATCGCGTCCAACTCTGCGAACCCATTGACTGCAGCACACCAGGCTTCTCTGTCCATCACCAACTCCCAGAGCTTGCACAAACTCAGTGTCCATTGAGTTGGCGATGCCATCCAATCATCTCTTCCTCTGTCATCCCCTTCTCCTGCCTTCAGTCTTTCCCAGCATCATGGTCTTTTGCACTGAATCAGTTCTTTGCATTGGGTGGCCAAAGTATTGGACCTTCAGCATTAGTCCTTCTAATGAATATTCAGGACTGATTCACTTTAGGATTGACTGGTTTGATCTCCATGCAGTCCAAGGGACTCTCAAGAGTCTTCTCCAACAGCACAGCTCAAAAGCATCAATTCTTTGGCATTCAACTTTCTTTATGGTCCAGCTCTCATATCCATACATTCAGTTCAATATTCAGTTCAGTTACTCATTTGTGTCCGACTCTTTGCGAGCCCATGAACTGCAGCATGCCAGAGCTCCCTGTCCATCACCAACTCCTGGAGTTTACCCAAACTCATGTCCATTGAGTCAGTGATGCCATCCAACCATCTCATCCTCTGTTGTCCCCTTCTCCTGCCCTCAGATTTCCCAGCATTAGGGTCTTTTCAAATGAGTCAGCTCTTGGCATCAGGTGACCAAAGTATTGGAGTTTCAGCTTTAACATCAGGCCTTCCAATGAACACCCAGGACTGATCTCCTTTAGGATGGACTAGTTGGATCTCCTTGCATTCCAAGGGACTCTCAAGAGTCTTCTCCAACACCACAGTTCAAAAGCATCAATTCTTTGGCACTCAGCTTTCTTTATAGTCCAGCTCTCACATCCATACATGACCACTGGAAAAACCATAACTTTGACTAGACGGACCTTTATTGGCAAAGTAATGTCTCTGCTTTTTAATATGCTGTTTAGGTTTGTCATAGCTTTTCTTCCAAGGAGCAAGTGTCTTTTAATTTCATGGCTGCAGTCACCATCTGCTGTGATTTTTAAGTCCAAGAAAATAAAGTCTGTCACTGTTTCCATTGTTTCCCCATCTATCTGCTGTGAAGTGATGGGACCAGATGCCATGATCTTCGTTGTTTGTATGTCGAGTTTTAAGCCAGCTTTTTCACTCTCCTCTTTCATCAAGAGGCTCTTTAGTTCCTCTTCACTTTCTGCATAGGAGTGGTGTCATCTGCATATCTGAGGTTATTGATATTTCTCCCGGCAATCTTGATTTCAGCCTGTGGTTCATCCAGCCCAACATTTTGCATGATGTACTCTGCATAGTAGTTGTATAATCAGAGTGACAATATACAGCCTTGATGTACTCTTTTCCCAATTTGGAGCCAGTCCATTGTTCCATGTCCAGTGCTTCTTGACCTGCATACATATTTCTCAAGAGGCAGGTGAGGTGGTCTTGTATTCCCATGTCTTGAAGAATTTTCCAGTTTGTTGTGATGCACACAGTCAAAGGCTGTAATGTAGTCAATGAAGCAAAAGTAGATGTATTTCTGGAATTCTCTTGCATTTTCTGTGATCCAGTGGCTGTTGGCAATTTGATCTCTGGTTCCTCTGCCTTTTCTAAATCCAGCTTGAACATCTGGAAGTCCTCAGTTCACTGAGAAGCCTAGCATGGAGAATTTTGAGCATTATTTTTTAGGTTATTTCTAAGTTTATGCTTTAAATACTTCGTTAATTTCTTAACTAAACAAAGCTAAGACTTACAGTTCGCTTTGTGTTTAAAAATTACTCCCTCTCAGGACTTCCCTGGGGGTCCAGTGGTTAGGATACTGAGCTTCCACTGCAAAGGGCAGAGTTCAGTCCCTGGTAATGGAAGGAGGATCATGCGTGCCCTGTGGTGTGGCCATAAAAGGGGGGAAAATTACTCCTCCTCGGCTTCACCTTTTTTTTTTTAATTGAAAATATCTTAGGGCATTCATTTGAAGTAAAAAGAAAAAAAGCAAGGAAGAAAGTGAAAAGTGAATTATCTTTGGCTGTGAATGATTTAAATATTTCTGCCATTTTAGTTAAGGTATTCAGTATATTGATTACTAACTGACGGCAGAGCATGTCCAATAGATTATTTTTTCGATAGGTTGCTTTTAAAAAGTTAAATGTATTTTTAAAATCAGATTAAGTTTTAAAACATTTAACCTGTTAGTTGATAAATGTGTTTCCATGTTAAAATAGAGGTAAGCAGGTAGTGGTTTTCTTCTCATATATTGTGGAATATAGCCTTTCTAAGTAGTTATTCTGTGTCTTGTGTCTGAGTTCTTTTGGTGTTTTGTATGGGAGAGGAATGTACCTTTCCTCTTTAAAAATCTTTTATTAAATCAGTAAGGAGACAATTTAAAGTGATGGAACAGTTTTTCTTCACATTGCAGTTGTAGTTGGAAATTGTCTTGCCATTTTGGGAACTTTCAAATACTGCATTTTAATTTTAATCTAGATATCTATCTGTACATACAAAACAGTTTTATTGTTTTTGAAATTTGACTTTAAAATTGCTTGATGTGGATTAACAAAGCACTGATGTATAAGATATTTAGTTCTCCCCCTCCCTTTTACTTCTTAAGAAAAGATGCAATAGGAAATAGGTTTTTGAGTGAATATTAGCCAGGTTTATAGTGTTTTGATGTTGTGTTAGCTTCCGCTGTGAGGTAGGTTATATGGCAAGGAGTAAAGATAACTGAAGTTAATAAAAGTCAAAGTCTTATACTCACTTTGACATGTTATTTTGGTGTATTGATTTTTTTCTCCTGTTGCTAGCCTCATGTTGGGAGGGTATACTTTAAAAAATGAATGTAAGTGTATATATGTATATACACATGTATTTAATTCACACATATACTTACATAAATGTGCACAAGTATGTAATTCACTTACGATTGATTACTGACAAGTTTTAGATCATTTAAACTTTACCTGTGAGCCGATAAATGTGTTTTCTTTTTCATTGTTTATTTTATTATTAATTTGTTTATCTTGGCTGTGCTGGGTCTTTGTTTGCTACGCAAGAGCTATTCTGTAGCTGTGGCGAGCGGGGACTACTCTTCCTCGCAGTGTGTGGACTTCTCGTTGCAGTGGCTTCGGTTGTCGAGCGCAGGCTCTAGGCTCGCTAGCTTCGGTGGTGGCGCATGGACTTAGTTGCCCTCTGGAGTGTGTAATCTTCCTGGAGCAGGGATCAAACCTGTGTCCCTTGTATTGGCAGGCGGATTCTTAACCACTGGACCACCAGGGAAATCGAGAAAATGTGTTTTTGTGTTAAAATAAAGATAAGAGAGTAGTGTTTACTGTATTAGCTAATACACACTAATGCACATTAAGTGATAACATTCCAGAGAAAGTATTTGGTCCTCTTTTTGAGGTTTGAGCTTCAAAATTTCATAAATATTCAAGCATTCAAAATTTCATAAATATTCAGAGCATCAAGATGCTTCTCTGCATGTTGATCTCCTGACTTATGTTGGTCAGTCGGAGCTGTTAAAATTCACTTGCACATGGTGTTTTGATATGGGTTTGGATTTTACTAGAGTCCATGAAGACTTCCCAAGGGATATATGGGCACAAATAATTTTAAGAAACTTTTCAATACGAAATTTCAAACACAAAAAACTAGGGAGAATATTATAATGAATTCTCATGAAACTACTATCTCCTGGCTTCAGCAGTTAGTAACTCATGGTCAGTTTTTATTCATACTCCTTTTTTCTCCTATATTATGTTGAAGCAAGTCCTAAATAACATACTGGTCTATCATAAAAATTTTCATAAATGTCTTAAAACATAAGGACTATTAAAAAATTCTCACCTTAAATTGTTTTAAATATCAAATATCTAGGGATGTTCAGGTTTTCAGTTGCTTGAAACATAACTAACTGTTTTATACTTTATTTGGGTCAGATGCACATATTGCAATTTGTTGTTTTTCTTTTTTGTTTTGCGCTGTACTGCGTCGCTTGTGGGATCTTCGTTTCCCAACCAGGGATAGAGCCCGAACCTTGAGCAGGGAAAGCACAGAGTCCTAGCCACTGGGCTGCCAGGGACTTCCACCCTCTTTTATGTCTCTCCTAATTTAGCGCTCCTACTGTTTCCCTCTCTCTTTCCCTTGCAGTTTATTTGTTGGAAAAACTGAGATTATGTCTTGGAAAACTTTCCATTTTGCATTTGATTGGTGTCATTTAGCACATTCTTCTGTCCTCTGTGTTTTCTATAAAATGTGAGGCTTTAAAGACTTCAGTTTCCAGGTTTGTAAGTTTGTTCTCTTAAATTCTTAAGTTGGTCTGCTTGAGAATGATTTTGTAAAAGGGTCTTTTTCTCCAGATGACTCCTTTTACAATTGTTCTTCTAACTGCCAAAAGAAAGGAATAACTTTTTACTGTGTTGCATTGACACTGGATGTTAGCCAAAAAAAGAAAAATCTGGGGTTTGAAACACATGGTTAACTACATATATTGGTGTCAGGATGTAAAAAAGTGAAGGACTCCAATGGCGGGATAACAAGTGGTCTGTCAGGTGCTTTTGTGTCTGTTTTCATCAAAATCAAAATAGAAGGGAAGGTTAATCAAACTGCTCTCTGGGAAATAATGAACAAATAATTTTTGATAGTTCACTGAGATTTTTGTCATGTAACTAAGATTGCATTGAAAGAATTGTGTGACACTACTTTACCATAACTTCTTCCACTTAATTATCTGTTCATGTCAGCAAGTTTTATTTATAATTTTACAAACAAAATGTATAAATTGACAAATCCTGCTGCAATTTATGAATATTATTCATTGTGATATCTGAATGAATGGGGTGGGGTATGGAGAAGAACCCCTGACTCTGTATCTTAACAGATTCACTTACAATGAAAAATGTACTTTTTACATGTATTTTATCAAAATTTATAATACGCTTATATTTTGAACATCAGCATCCTAATAATGATGGTAGTAATAATTCAAAATAAAATGTGTTTTCAGCACTTAGAGCCTGTGATCAGATGGAATTCAATTTTCAGTTTATGTATCCTTTTGTTACAGAGATGGAATGATCAATAAAATACTTTCAGGCATAAAATAATATCCCATTATGATCAAATACTGTGAGAGAAGAGGAATGAGAATTTGTATTTGAGGAGAAAGGGACAGTTATAAAATTTCTTGCTGTTAGTGAGGGATGATATTAATCCAGATTCCTTTGAATACTTAAGAGTGATCTAACAGTTTATTAAAATGCTAATACTTACTTTGGAAATTACTCATTTGTATTTAGTTAAGCTGATGAAAAATTTAAATGTCAATTTACAAATATTCTGGGTTACATAGTTTTACAGAATACCTTTGGTAGGTACATGAGCAGAAAGTTTTAAGTCCTTTGGTACTCACTTATGTCAGGCTCTGTGCTTACTGTGTTGGTGATGAAAGCCAGAATAACACTTCGGTCATTTTAAGGAGTGGATTCTCTAGAAAAACTGCATCTATGTCTGAAGCAAAGACACATAACTTTATATATATGAAAACTCTAAATGCAAAGAAACTTGCATTCCTCCCCACCCCATTCTTAGCAGACAAACAGCTGATTCTTTAGTTGTATATGTAGGATTACAGTTTCCCGTTTTGTATTTGGAGTTTTTAAATCAACCCTGCCTCGTGTTTTCCTTGTCAAGGTGCAGGTAGGAAAAGAAAGGATTGTGTTAAAAGGAAAGAAAAATTTGACAGTGATTAAAAGAAAATTAGAATAGTGATTCTGTTGAAAAATTTAAACTGTGCACTAAAAAAATAAAAACCATCATTTGTTCATATCTTAGCAGTTTATTTTGCCCATATAGGAAACATGAAAGAAGAAATTTTACATGGCTTAATATTTCACCATTAAGATAATTTAATGTGTATAGTCCCCCCTTCATAAAGAATAAATAGAAGGGCTAAAAAAGAAAGGTTGATGTATAAACATTGTTTAAACTGATTTCGTCCTTTTTTTTTTTTTGACTTGAAGGAAGCTATGTTTCCCTAGGTTTGAAATCCTCATGCTCCAGGTTGGTCTTTTCACTGAGGATGAGGCACTTTTGTGGTAGTGTTGCCATGGTGACTGCTTTCCAAGTGCTGCCTCAAGGTCACTCATCAGTCATAGTCCTGAATACTTGGATTTTGTTAAATAAAAAAATATCAACACTCAGTGGATAAAAAATGAAGTTAATTATTACATTGCATTATTCAGTCAAACCTAGGAAAATTATACTAAACCATGTTTTGTGTTGACAGTATTGATAAGCTATATTTTCTTTGAATATTGCATTTTAAACTGTCATATTGGAAGGCTAATGGTATATTTATAAATTACTCATAGCCTTGTATTGTAATAATTTGATTATATTTCATTTGTGAACCCTCTCCCCATTTTTAAATGAAACAACTTAATTTTATTGCTTTTATGTTTGAGTATGTCTTAGCAGACCTGCCGCAGTATTTTATTTGTGATATGAGACAAAGGCAATGATTTCTTAATAGTCCCTTTTCTTTTTGGTAAACTTAACTTGAAGTTGCCAGTTGCATCTCATATTAGGATGATCATTTTATTTTCCCCAAACAAGATTTCGGAGATGTATTGTCTGCTTGATTTCAGCTTCCATGTATTCTTTGTCTTATACTGCTGTTAGTTTGCCTTGTCCCTACTTTCTGGATTTTTATCTTCTGGTAAAATACAAAGGTTATATCATCAGAGATCTTCATATATCGCTATCAAAACTGGTTTTCAGTAATGGAAAATAGGAAAAGAAATGCCTCTTTGCATTAATGTTTATTTTCTCGTGAATATTATTCTAAGGAGAGAAGAGTCAGCCATGTGCCTCCATTAGGTTGAAAGGTGAAATCAGAGATAAGAAACATTATTTATAAAAAGGAAAGTGCTACCAAAACAAACAAAATGCTATTCAAACACATATGACTAAAAATTTTGGTCTTACAACTAATTAGAATCTAACTAATTGCTCTACCTCCAGGGCAGTTGGATGAATTGGTTCTCGTAAAGCATTTTCATCTCTGCTTTTGCAGAGCAGACACCTTTGCAGTGTCTGATCAGGATATTTTACATGCTTGAAATTTCAAAGAATGCAGAGCTGTATAGATAGTATTACATATATGCCAGGTAGTACGTGCCAGCTAATGTTTGTTTCACTTATACATATTTATGAAGCCAAGAATGTTATTTGATGCTATTTTTGCTAATTTATTTGAAAAAGGAATTTATTTATTTATTTATTTATTTATTTTTGAGCAGGGCCATGGCCTAGCTTGTCTCAGGTTAGGATCTGGTCTACATTCTCATGTCTGTATCCAGGAATTGATTTAAAACTGTGTAAGCTATGATGTGAGGCAGTATGATCTAGAAAAAAGAATTTTAGACTGAGAGGTCAGGGCCTAGCATTGATCCTCCATCTTTCTCACTCTGTGAATTTTGTCAAGTCACTCTTTGTGCTTCATTGTACTCAACTCTAAAACAAAGTTTTTCCATTTCCTTAGTGGTCTTCCACGTCCATGATTCCAGTCCCGGTCTTATTCTGTGTATTACATTTGGATTATATTAAGTGGAGGAAGACTGCAGTTCATCCTCGTCTAAAACATTGAATCTTTCTGACCAGTTTTGGATATAGATTTATTTTGTGCTTTCTTAGGTCACATTCAAGTAATTTTGTGTTCTAGGTGCATATTTAAGTAGATTATTTTGAAAGGAAGGGAGAAAGAGTTTGGGAGTGTGACTGGTTTACAATAAATAGCAGTTTTTAAAATGTTTCGTGACCAACTCTGTAGAATTAGAATTGACTGTAGAAACTGAAAAATATCGAATAGAAATTGATTTTGAGTATCTTGATTGTGTACTTTATATTCTAGACGTTTTCACTGAGGAGGAAGGTTTAGCATGCAGTATGTTTTTCTTCGAAGTTCCCTTAACATATCTCTTTCCACAGCATAGGAAAGCACTAGTCTCAAAATATGATACCCATCTGTATTTCTTTTTCTATTAGAAAAAAAGATAATGAGTTTAAAAATTTTACAGGATGTAGGCTATATTAGCAAAAACTGAAAGCAATTTATGATTTAGTATTAAATGTAAACACATAGTTTTTACTTTGTTGGATCCCATTGCGCTTATTCTGTTATTGCCATCTTTTTGTCAGAACAGAGATCTACTTCATTTAAAAAGTAATAAAAATTCATTAGACTATAATGAATCTAGTATAGTCTAATATTAAGCCAGACCTCTATTGGCTGGTTAGTAAAACGGTGCTACAAAGATCATTCTGCTTCCATTTTACCCACTTTTGGATGTATTTCCATAGAACTCTGTCACATGTCTGGGTCAGGGGGATATCCTTAATGTTTGGGTAGATATTTCAAAATTGCCTTCTGGAAAGGTTTACAAGTTTACAGTTCTCCTAACAGTAATACCTTTTTGTGTACATTTGGATGATGATCTTATAGCTACCATTTATTGAGTACTTACCTTGTTTTAGGAATTGTGCCAAGTGCTTAATTTAGCTCTCATTAATCCTCATAATCCTGTAAAATGATATTTTCATCCCCATTTACAGTTGAGGAATTTGAGGGTCAGAGAGGTGAAATAACTTCCTTAAGGCCACATAACTAGTAAAGGGCAACACTGGGCTTTTAATCCCTGTTGCTTTGAATCCATAGTCTGTGTTTCCTTTATCAAAAAACAGTATTTCTAAAATTGTTTGGGTTGACAGTGTTCTGTGACAACCTAAGGAGTGGGATGGGGAGGGAGGTGGGAGGTGGCTTTAGAAGGGAGGGGACATATTTTATACCTGTGGCTGATTCGTGTTGGTGTGTGGCAGAGGCCAACACAATATTGTAGAGCAGTTGTCCTCTAGTAATTGTATTTTGCTCTATACTTATAGTATTATACAGTTATAATCTTTGATAATTATTAGTTACTCAAGAGCAGTTATGTTTTATGAGTATTGTTCAGTTGCCATCACCAATAGAATGATACTCAGATGTGTTCTTTCTATAAAACTTGATAAGTAATTTAAAAAAAGATAAAATTGTTCAGATTGGAGAGGACTCTCTAATAGGTCCACATGAAAATTTGGAATATGCATTTTTCCTTCAAAACAAGTGATACAGTGTTTTAGATCAACTTAGCCCAAATAGTATAGATAATGCACTTTATTAAAAAAAAAAAAAACTTTAAAATGTATAAATCATTCTGTATAAAGATTCTAGCTTGAGGTATTTGATTTTTTAACTTTGAAAATTTGTCTAATTCTAGGTAGTATTGAGATTAGCTTGTGATTAGAAATGTAATGCCAGTCTGTAAACCCAGTCTAGTTTTAGGAAGAGAAGGTTGCATTAGTTTGCTTGGGCTGCCATAACAAAGTACCACAGAGCAGGTGGCTTAAACAACAGAAATTTTGTCACAGTTCTGAAGGCTAGAAAAGTTCAAGACCAAGGTATCTGCAGAATGTTCTTCTGAGGCCTCTTCCCATGGTTGTAGACGGCTGTCTTCTCCGATATCTTCACATGTTCTTCCTCTGTACATGTCTATGTCCAAATTCCCTCCTCATATAAGGACAGTAGTCATATTGGATTAGTTTAGTCAATTCTCCTGCCCTGATGATCTCATTTTTATTTACTTCTATAAAACTTTATCTCCAAATAGTCACATTCTGAGGGAGTAGGAGTTAGAATTGCCACTTACGAATGTGGGAGGATACAATTCAGTTTATTGTACACCATATTATGTTTTGTCTTCCATATTTTAAGGATTTTGGAAGTTTCTGACATTTAAACATGTAATTTTAAGTGCCTTTTCTACATTTGAAATGACTGATTTAGTATTATGAGAATTTGAAATACTTTATAACAAAATTTTCTGTTCTTCTAAAAGAAAATACAGTTTTTCTGGGTAATAATTAGAGCTAGTTTTTGTAATAAGTAAATTATTACTGTTGAGGGGAGGCAATTTAGAAGAAGTACAGTATTCATGTTAGAAAAGAAGCTTAGGGAATCAGAAACAGTAAGTAACAGGAAGAGCCTGAACTCTCAGAATATAACTTTTGCTACCTGGATCTTTGCTTTCTAAGATTCTTGTATTGTAAAGCAGTAATAATATCAACAGCTACCACTTATTGAACACTGGATACATGTGTTAGAATCTGAGTATTTTAAATGTTTTATATAATTTCTATAATTCTCACAATGCCTTAAGGTATTCTTTTTGTCCGTTTTAGGGTGAGACCCTCAACTGGACAGGCTGGTCTGTATCCAGAGTTAATTTTTACTACCTTCTTGTTTTCTGCTTACTTGAAATTTGTCATTTTATGCCAGAGCTCCCTACCATATTATACATGATTTCATCCTTTCTGGGCAGGCTAGTTCCCTCACATGCTAGGAGCCAGAGGTTCTTCTCTGTGTTTGGCGGAATTCCAAACATCATTCCTGGAACAGAGAACTGAAGACGTTTGGTGTTTTATAGCATGATATTAAGTCATAAGTGTGTGTGTTTTAAATTCCAGAAACTGTAGTAGCTGTGTTGGCATTTTTTAATTATATTTTAACCTCTTGAGTCCAAGAGATTTATATCAGTACCATAGATTATTTGATGGCAGAGTTATTCTTATTTTTCAGTAGTGCTTTCCTTTATTTTCACTTGTGCTTATAACCAAAAAGATAATCTTCTGTATAGTAGTAGAATATGTTCTTCAGATAGTTTCTCAAATGTTACAAGCTTTTATGTAAAACCTTTTTTAATTTTTTGGCCAGGCCATGTGGCTTGTGGATATTCCCCAATCAGGGATTGAATCCAGGCCATGGAAGTGAAAGCTCAGAAGCTTAACCACTAGGCCACCAGGGAACTCTTGTAAAACCTTCTTATAGATTGGTAAGCAACTTCCAGGTGTTTGACCTCTTCTTGGGGAATGATTCCTCTAAGATCTGAGCATCTATATGTATTTACTTGAATGTATCTTTTCTACCCTCATCCATGAACAAAGTTTTGTGTGTCTGCTATGTGTTAGGCACTGGCTGAAACAATGCAGAGATACGGACTCTGCCTTCAGAAGGTAGAAGGGCAATAAAAGAGGCAGTTACCAGGTGAAAAGCAAAATAAGGATGTTCCCAGTTATTAGTTACCAAGCTTACTGAAGGGGAGTGTATAGCCTAATGTGGGATTTGTAGCATAGGCTGAAAGAGAGAGAGTTGAAGCAGCTGGGTAAGCTTTCAAGTGGAGCTGTTATACAGTGTAAATTGAAGGTGAGTGACAGAATCAAAATTGCCAGGAGAAATATCAATAACCTCAGATATGCAGATGACATCACCCTTATGGCAGAAAGCAAAGAACTAAAGAGCCTCTTGATGAAAGTGAAAGAGGAGAGTGAAAAAGTTGGCTTAAAATTCAGCATTCAAAAAACTAAGATCATGGCATCTGGTCCCGTCACTTCATGGCAAATAGATGGGGAAACAGTGAGAGAGTTTATTTTTTTGGGCTCCAAAATCACTGCACGTGATGACTGTAGTCATTAAATTAAAAGATGCTTGCTCCTTGGAAGAAAAGCTATAACCAACCTAGACAACACATTAAAAAGCAGAGACATTACTTTGCAGACAAAGATCTGTCTAGTCTAAGCTGTGGGTTTTTCCAGTAGCCACGTATGGATGTGAGAGTTGGACTATAAAGAAAGCGGAGTGCCAAAGAATTGATGCTTTTGAACTGTGGTGTTGGAGAAGACTCTTGAGAGTCCCTTGGACTGTAAGGAGATCCAACCAGTCCATCCTAAAGGAAATCAGTCCTGAATATTCATTGGAAGGACTGATGCTGAGGCTAAAACTCCAATACTTTGACCACCTGATGCTAAGAACTGACTCATTGGAAAAGACCCTGATTCTGGGAAAGATTGAAGGCAGGAGGAGAAGGGGATGACAGAGATGAGATGATTGGATGACATCACCGACTCAAAGGACATGAGTTTGAGTAAACTCCGGGAGTTGGTGATGGACAAGTAGGCTTGGTGTGCTGTAGTCTGTGGGGTCACAGTCCGACACTGAGCTACTGAACTGACGTGTCAGTAGAATAGCACTCTAGCTGGGAGCAGCTTGGCCAAAAAGACTTGGAGTAGTTGGGTTATTCTCTGGGAAACGGTAAGTTATTTAGTGTGGCTGGATCCTATAATACCAGGAAAAATCTTTAGAATAAAGGTAGACTTTTAGAGTAATCCAAGGGAAGTGTGCCACTTGAACTGCTAGAGGGTAGTAGTAATGAGGTTAGAAGGAAATGGATAGATTTCAGACATACTAAAAACTATAAAGATACCGTGGAATGAAGGAGGTGAATAGGACATGAACTTTTAAGAGCATCTTTTGTCTTGGAGTTTCTGGTTTGCTCACAGTAGGCATTTAGTAACCATTTATTGAGTAATAAGTAAGATAGGTAATTTTGGGGATCAGAGTTTATAAGTCTAACATACTCCTTTCCTCAGTTTTGTGTGTTTCTGGACATCTGAGTATTGCCATTACGAGATGTAGTAGTGGAGTTTTCACATAAATCTGTATAAAAAGCTGTTGAAAGACAACATGTCAGATTATTTCCTCATAGTTCTAAGGTCACAAAGTGACAGACCTCATGACAGAATTATGAGATCTTCTTAATCCAGGTGTCTTTTTGTGGTTACCTCATAGGATACTTTGTTGAGGCCACATAGCATAATTAATTGAATGATGTTAATTTCGTACAAGCCCTTTTGAAGGCTTTATTTGGTATTTTGTTGTTTAAGTCACTCCGTCGTATCTGACTTTTTGTGACCCCATGGACTGTAGCCAGCCAGGCTCTTCTGTCTATGGGAGTTTTCCAGGCATGAATACCAGGAGTGGGTTGACATTTCCTTCTCCATGGATCTTTCCGACCCAGGGATGGAATCCTCGTCTCCTGCACTGGCAGGAGGATTCTTTACCACTGAGCCACTTGGGTATTATTTTGTTCGAAAGATAATAAATTAAATTTCAACTTTAACTTAACCTTATTGGTGTATTTTGAGAAATGAATTCCATTTCATTTGACAAAAATTAGTTGTGACTTTCAAAAATAATTGTGGAGCAGATTAAGAATCATAGAGGGCAAGTAGGCAGGATGAGAAAAGAAGGATGGAAGGTGTTCTTCACATTGGGCTTCGCGAGATCTAAAAGAGATTTGCTCTAGTTTTCTGCTTCTCAAAAGTGTACTCTGCTTTTCCACAGTATTTGTATCATCTGGGTGATGTTAGAAGGCCAGTCTATCGCAGGCCTGCTGAGCTGTAATCTCTGGGTGTGACACCCAGGAATTGTCAGAGCCTCTCCCCACAGGTGATTCTGCTTCTTAAAGTTTGAGAAGCACTGTTCTAGACAGTAGGAAGGGAGGATTAACTCAGTGTGTTCCCTCTTTTTAGGAGTTTATTAACTCCTGTGTGCTGACGCTTATGCCCTACGGCTTGCTGTTTTAAACAGTCGGGTTTCCTCTGTAGCAGTGATTCTTAAACTTCAAAGCGTATCAGAATCACTTGAATGCTTAAATTATAGATTGCCAGGTCCCACCTTCAGACAAGAACTATACAAAAAAGGTATCTTCACGATCCAGGTAACCATGATGGTGTGATCACTCACCTAGAGCCAGACATCCTGGAATGTGAAGTCAAGTGGGCCTTAGGAAACATCATGATCAGCAAAGCTAGTGAAGGTGATGGAATTCCAGCTGAGCTATTTCAAATGCTAAAAGATGATGCTGTGAAAGTGCTGCACTCAATATGCCAGCAAATTTGGAAAACTCAGCAGTGGCCACAGGACTGGAACAGGCCAGTTTTCATTCCAATCCCAAAGAAAGGCAATGTCAAAGAATGTCCAAACTACTGCATAATTGCACTCACCTCACATGCTAGTAAAGTAATGCTCAAAATTTTCCAAGTGAGGCTTCAACAGTACGTGAACAGAGAACTTCTAGATGTTCAAGCTGGATTTAGAAAAGGCAGAGGA
The DNA here is from genome assembly GCF_003369695.1 of Bos indicus x Bos taurus. Lineage (NCBI taxonomy): Eukaryota > Metazoa > Chordata > Mammalia > Artiodactyla > Bovidae > Bos > Bos indicus x Bos taurus. The sequence goes on along the minus strand of NC_040088.1, from coordinate 7,395,667 downwards.
ACCAGAGATCAAATTGCCAACATCTATTGGATCATAGAAAAAGTAAGAGAGTTCCAGAAAAACATCTACTTCTGCTTTGTTGACTACGCCAAAGCCTTTGATTTTGTGGATCACAACAAACTGGAAAATTCTGTGGAAAAGAGATGGGAATACCCGCCACCTTACCTGCCTCCTGAGAAATCTGTGTGCAGGCCAAGAAGCAACAGTTAGAACAGGACACGGAACAATGGACTGGTTTCATATTGGGAAAGGCGTAAAGGCTGTATATTGTCACCTTGCTTTTTTAACTTCTATGCAGAGTACATCATGCGAAATGCTGGGCTGGATGAAGCACAACCTGGAATTAAGATTGCTGAGAGAAATATCAATAACCTCAGATAATGCAGATGACACCACTCTTATGGCAGAAACAAAGATGAACTAAAGAGCCTTTTGATAAAAGTGAAAAAGTTGGCTTAAACCTCAACGTTCAAAAAGTGAAGATCATGGCATCCAGTCCCATCACTTCATGGCAAATAGATGGGGAAACAGTGAAACAGTGACAGATTTTATTTTCTCAGGTTCCAAAATCACTGTAGATGGTGACTGCATCCATGAAATAAAAGATGCTTGCTCCTTGGAAGAAAAGCTGTGATAAACCTAGATAGCATATTAAAAAGCAGAGATGTTACTTAGCCGACAAAGGTCCGTCTAATTGGACCTATGGTTTTTCCAGTAGTCATGTATGGATGTGAGAGTTGGACCATAAAGAAAGCTGAGCACTGAAGAATTCATGCTTTTGAACTGTGGTGTTGGAGGAAACTCTTGAAGTCCTTTGGACAGCAAGGAGATCTAACCAGTCAATCCTGAAGGAAATAAGTTCTGAACATTCTTTAGAAGGACTGATGCTGAAGTTGAAGGTCCAGTACTTTGGCCACTTGATGCGAAGAACTGACTCATTAGAAAAGACCCTGATGTTGGGAAAGACTGAAGCCAGGAGGAGAAGGGTAGGACAGAGGAAGAAATGGTTGGATGGCATCACCCAGTTGACGGACATGAGTTTGAGCAAGCTCTGGGAGTTGGTTATGGATAGGGAAGCCTGACGTGCTGCAGTCCATGGGGTCACAAAGAGTCGAAGACAACTGAGCAACTGAACTGAGCTGATTTACACCATAGGACTTGGCAAACACTATGAATCAAACCTTTTATTTTTATTTTTGGGCATGCAGCAAGACTTGGGGGATCTTAGTTCCCTGACCAGGGATCGAACCTGCACCCCCTGCATTGGAAGTGAGGAGTCTTAACCCCTGGATGCCAGGGAAGCCCCTAATGGACATTTTTCTGTGGAAAATGTCAGTACTGGCGTTTGAATGCCATGAATTTGAGCAAACTCTGGGAGGTAGTGGAGGACAGGGAGCCTGTCATGTTGCAGTCCATAGGGTCACACAGAGTCAGATACAACTTAGCAACTGAACACATGTAGCTAAATATCAGCAGATTGGCTTAAGCTGATTGCCTTAAATCTGCTTATAATATTTTTATTGTGTTAGGAATTCCTACTTGTGACAGACAGAATCTTAACATACTTGTGGGTATGCTTCAACAAGATGGAGAAATCATAGTTTCTTGAGTCATCTGTAAAATGAGATACTTTTCTCATAAGTTGATGTATATTATTATTTTAATTACAGTATTGTGAAAATAAAAGTGTTATTGCTGAATTTTCTGGTGGTACTCTACAAGTCTTTTGGTAATAGAAATTTTAAGTTCTAATTAATAATTAATGTCTTTCTTTTGAAAGCCTGAAAATACTTTCTCACTATGGTTCTTGAAAGCACTGCCTATGTGCACAGTTTTATATTCCCTAAGGCTTGTGATAAAGTGGATTTCCTATTTATATATGTCTGGAAAGATATTTGTGTAATAAACAGCAAAACTTTAAGTGCTCATTAGTACTTACAGACTTTGATAACTACTTCCTAATAATGATTAGGAATTGTCAAGGTCAGTATTGCTCTCCTTTTTTCTTGCTTTCCTTCTGTGTGAATCTGCTCAGAATCTGTGATTATCAGCGTGGGTAAGGAGCCACCTATGAAAATGGTCTAAAACATTTTTTTTTTTTTCTGATTTCTTTTGGTCACACTGTGTGGATTGTGGGCTCTTAGTTCCCAACCAGGGATTGAATCCAGGCCGCAGCAGTGAAACCGCTGAGTCCTAACCACCGGACTGCTAGAGAATTCCTTCTTCGTTTCATTTTAACTTCATGGTTGTACATTTTGTATTTAGTAAGTTAAATTTCTTCTTGGTAAAGTAGCTCTGAAGTTTTTGTGTGAATCATTAACAGTGTGTTGGAAAAGGAGTACGTCAAGGCTGTACATTGTCGCCCTGCTTATTTAACTTATATGCAGAGTACTTCATGAGAAACACTGGGCTGGATGAAGCGCAAGCTGGAATCAAGATTGCCGGGAGAAATATCAATAACCTCAGATATGCAGATGACACCACCCTTATGGCAGAAAGGGAAGAACTAAAGAGCCTCTTGATGAAAGTGAAAGAGGATAGTGAAAGATTGACTTAAAGCTCAACATTCAAAAAACTAAGATGATGGCATCTGTTCCCGTCACTTCATGGGAAATAGATGGGGAAACAGTGGCTGACTTTATTTTTCTGGGTTCCAGAATCACTGCAGATGGTGACTGCAGCCATGAAATTAAAAGACGCTTACTCCTTGGAAGGGAAGTTATGACCAACCTAGATAGCATATTCAAAAGCAGAGACATAACTTTGTCAACAAAGATCCATCTAGTCACGGCTCTGGTTTTTCCAGTGGTCATGTATGGATGTGAGAGTTGGACTGTGAAGAAAGCTGAGCGCCGAAGAATTGATGCTTTTGAACTGTGGTGTTGGAGAAGACTCTTGAGAGTCCCTTGGGCTGCAAGGAGATTCAACCAGTCCATCCTAAAGAAGATCAGTCCTGGGTGTTCATTGGAAGGACTGATATTGAAGCTGAAACTCCAGTACTTTGGCCACCTCATGCGAAGAGCTGACTCATTTGAAAAGACCCTGATGCTGGGAGGGATTGGGGGCAGGAGGAGAAGGGGACAACAGAGGATGAGATTCAGTTCAGTTGCTCAGTTGTGTCCGACTCTTTGTGACCCCATGAATTGCAGCATGCCAGGCCTCCCTGTCTATCACCAACTCCCGGAGTTCACCCAAACCCATGTCCATCGAGTTGGTGATGCCGTCCAGCCATCTCATCCTTGTTGTCGCCTTCACGTCCTGCCTTCAATCTTTCCCAGCTTCTGGCCTTTTCAGTGAGTTGGCTCTTTGCGTCAGGTGGCAGGTACTGGAGCTTCAGCTTGTTTCCCGTTAGCATTTTGCATTAGTGTGGTACGTGGTTCAGTTCAGTTCAGTTGCTCAGTCATGCCCAACTCTTTGTGACCCCATGGACTGCAGCATGCCAGGCTTCCCTGTCCATCACCATCTCCCAGAGTTTACTCAAACTCAGGTCCGTTGACTTGGTGATGCCACCTAATCATCTCATCTCTGTCGTCCCCTTCTTCTCCTGCCTTCAGCCTTTCCCAGCATCAGGGTCTTTTGAAGTGAGTCAGTTCTTCACATCAGGTGGCCAAAGTATTGGAGTTTCAGTCCTTCCAATGAATATTCAGGACTGATTTCCTTTAGGATGGACTGGTTGGTTCTCCTTGCAGTCCAAGGGACTCTCAAGAGTCTTCTCCAACAGCACAGCCAAAAGCATCAAATCTTCGGTGCTCAGCTTACTTTATAGTCCAACTCTCATATCCATGCATGACTACTGGAAAAACCGTAGCTTTGACTAGATGGACATTTGTCTGCAAGGTAATGTCTCTGCTTTTTAATATGCCGTATAAGTTGTTCATAACTTCCAAGGAGCAAGCACCTAAGAAAACAGTTGGCACTTTCTTACAAAGCTAAACAATGTCTTACTATATGATTCAACAATCACACTCCTAGGTATTTAAATACCCAACTGATTCAAAAATATGTTCATACAAAAACCTACACAAACTATTTATAGCTGCTTCATTTATAACTGCCCCAAATTGAAAGGAATCGAGATGTTATTCAATAGGTGAATGGAGAGACTGCAGGGTACGATGGAAGAATCCTTGGAAGAATTGTGCTTGTTTTACTGTGTTTTACTGACCATTTGTATGACAGTGAACTGCCTATTTTGATTTTTTGCCCATTTTCCCTCTTATGTTGTCTTTTCTTACTGATTTGTGAGAGCTCCTGTATATTGTGAGTTTTTGTTCCTTGTCTGTTTATACACTGCAGGTATTTTCTCCCAGTCTTATTTACGTTTTATTTTTTATTTCTTCTTAGTTTGGGACTTAATTTAGAAGTTGCATGATTAAGACTTCCTGGGTGCCCTTCACTCACATTCTTCAAATGTTAACATTTTAGTATATTTGTTTTCTCCTTTCATTAAAAAAAATAGTATCATGAATTCCTTGGTGATCCAGTGGTTAGGACTCCCTGCTTCCAATGCTGAAGTGCGAGTCAGGAACTAAGATCCCACTGAAACTGTGTACCTCTGATTGGGACTTGAACCCATGATTTTTAGATTAGAACCATTCATCTGGTGTCTGGACTTGATGAGGCTCAGGTTCTTTGTGTCTCAGTGCAGAAGGAATTCGGCAAGAGGCAAAGTGATGGTCTAGAGGTGTTTATTAGTATAGGATGCTTGTGAGAGATGCAAGCTGAGAGGTGAGGGGTTCTGCCCTGAGGGCTACATGTTTATAATCAAAGGAAAGAGGGGAAAAAGACGGTTTCTTTCTCATACTTTGAGTAGATGTTAGAGCTCCTCCTTCATACTGGGCAGAAGAGTGACCTTCTGAGGTCAGACTAGGACTGACGTAGTGCTTATTCAAATCAGCAGAGGGGTGGTAACAGTTTTCTTTCATTAAATGACCTGGGACTGTATTTCCTGCTTTGTAGTTAAGCAAGCCTGCTTCATTCCACAATGTTTCTTGAGCCATCATTAACTTAGAGTGGTCTGCCAAAGTTTCTAGGCTTCCCTCTCTATCTATAATCTCTTACTGGGACTTCTACAACTACCTGTGTAACTATTCTATTCTGTTGCTGTCACCACAGTCATAACAACCTTACCCCTCCCCAGCAACAACCGTTAAGGCACAAAGCTTGTTTAAAAAAAAAAAATTAACCCGCAGATATTGAAATCCTTATGTGTATTTAAACTTCTCTCTTTCAAGCAGTAAGTGTATTTAATCTTTTCTTAAACGGTTCAGGACATTAGGGACATCATTAATTTTTTTTTTTTTTGGCTATGTGTGACACCTTTTGTACCTCTTGAATTGAACAGGAATGCTTCTCATTAGGTTGAATGAGTCTAGGCCACTCCTAAGAGTTTTTGTTTGCCTTTCTTAAATAAAAATTATTTTTTTCCTATTTTCCTTCACTATCTTTTGCTTGCCAGTTAGCTGTACTTTCTTGTTAATAAATACTTTATTGCTTCTAATAGTCTCTAATTTCCTGTGAAGTTGGGAAGCCAGATACATGCAGTATTCTAAGAAGCTGGATCTAAATAACAAATGCATTCAAGTGTGAGGCCATGGGAGTCTCCCTTAATCAGTGGATGGACTGTATGTTTTTTCCACTAAGAGACATGGCTTTTCCTGACAATGATGGTGGCAATAAGGATCTCAGACATTCATAACTGCCCCTGGAGATAGGTAGGGCGAGAGATGTTATCCTTAATTTATAGAGGAAGTAATGGGTGGTGGAGGTAATGTTATTAGAAGAGCTGGGATTTGAATCTGTTTTTTTCATCTGAATCTATTGAATAAGCATTGTTTTAGTAATACTTCTTTTTCCTGTCTATTACTAATAATACTTTCTAGAAAGTTATGTTGTGTCCTGGCTTTAAGTACCGTTCTCTCATGAATTTTTATTAAATCTAAATTTTAAATTGAAATAGGTTACTAGCACAGAATTTTCAAGTTCCCATTGGCCTATAGCGTGGGTTCCAGACTAGAAGTGGGAAGATTGAGTCTATTGGACCTAATCAATTTCATTATCATTAATAATTGTTAATTTCATGGGAATTCCGTGGTGGTCCAGTGGTTAGGATTCTGAGCATTCGCTGCCTAGGGCCTGGGTTAATCACCGGTTAGGGAACTAAGGTGCTGCATGCTGTGCACTGTGGGTCCCCCCGTCCCAATAAATTTCATTATCTATTAGACTATTATATACAGTCCTGTCTGCTATCTGCCTGGAGCTCTCTTCGCTTGGTTGGTTCCTTTCAGCTCTCAGATTAAATGTTGCATCTTCAGAGCCCTTTCCTGACCTGAAATTACTTCTCTCTTCCTACGTCTCTCCTCTTCTGTATCGTATCACCCTGTTTATTTCCTTTATGGCGCTTAATCACTTTCTGGAAATGCCTTTTGGAAATATCTTGTGTATTGTTAATATCCAGTAAAATGTTAACCCTGTGATTTTTATCCTTTGTCCATCTTTAGGGTTTATTTTATCTCACAGACAAGTGCTTCGGTCTTTTTGAACTCCTCCGAGCAGCTTCCTTTGCCCAGGAATGAGGCGCTTTGAATTTAAGGGCTTCTGTGAGGGCCTCCTGTCTTGTTTACCTTTGTATCCACAGAACCTGGAATAGCAGTCTTGTAGAATATAATTTCAGCAAACATTGTGAAGTGAATGTAGCAACAACATATTACCTTTTTCACTTGAAAGGTATGGTTGAGGCTTATAGTCTAATGTGCTTTTCAGAGAATAAGCATATGGCACAGCTATATTATTTGATGTGGTTCAGTCGCTGAGTTGTATCTGACTCTGTGACCCCATGGACTGCAGCCTGTCAGGCTCCTCTGCCCATCCCAGGCAAGAATACAGGAGTGGGTTGCCATTTCCTTCTTGAGGGGAACTTTCTGACCCCTGGGATTGAACCATCTCCAATTGGCAGCCCAGCTACATTATTACTGATTAATAATATCATTTTGTATGGTATATGTATTTTTTAAACAAAATTTTCAATTACCAGATAGCCAGTCCATCCAGTTTGAAGCCATAGAAAACATTTGAATTAAAAAAAACAAAAACAGAAAACACTTGTTCTGTGAATCTTAGAGTGTGATTCTCAGACTTATGTCTGTGAACCACTTTGACAGAGCAAGGAGACATGCATGCTGGTATCTTGTTTATTTTGATAGTCAACGTTTCTTTTTAGGTTCCATTTTTGACATAGAAGCTGCATTAGTATGGGAGGAGAACCAGACCACTGACTGCTGTACCCCATTTAGTCAGTCTTATTTTCCAAATGCAGAGTGCTTTGGGTACTCAGATAAAACTAGGGGAGAAGAATGATTCAGTTGGAGATGCCAGGAAAACTGCACTTTCCATGCCTGGGTTGGTTTGTGACAAGAAGCTCGCTACCTACTGTTGAACTCTGTGCTTTTGTTCTGAGTTATTTTTGGAGTAACATGTGATGGAAAGAAATAATATAGAGGATAGGAGAAATTGAGGAAAAATGTATTCCCCTGTCCTGGGGAGAAGGTATATAAATAGCTAATTTACTCTGTGTTCATTTTTAGGGTTTGTTCTGTCGCAAAGGCATGTGATTAGGTCTCATTGAATTCTTCTGAATGCCTTCCTTTGCCAGGCCCAGCTACTAGATTATCTGGATTCAGGACTACTCACAATATTTTTTTGCTTAGTTGCCTTCCTTTTTCTAAGATGATTTTAAAAAGCCCTTTATGTATACAGAATACTCTCTGCCAATTAAATAATAGCTTTTTCTTGCCAGTCATTGAAAGGTAAAAGACTTAAAACAGCATCAGTTTGTTTGAACTTGTGCATGTAATATCATTTTATTTTTGTTGTTCAAGTTAGAATGAAAGGATGGGGAGCATAAGGGAGGGAAAAATTATATTCTCAATTTATGTAGAAAATAGAAATATAATGGGTTTGAACATGTTGACAATTAAAAAAAGGACCAGGTTTTACGTTTATTATACAACCATTAAAAGCATGTTGCTGATGATATCTCCTTGGAGTATCTTGGTTCAGGCATATCTTCCATTTGGTGGGTAAGAAAAATTAGACACACAAAGTCAGTGTAATTTTCCCAGTTACATATAGAGAAAATAATAAGTGGTTTGTAGATTTCCTTGACTCTGCCTATATTTTATCCAGTCGAAATGTATACGGAACTCAGGACAGGCGATGTACTTTGTATAGTTCCCCAGCTGTTCATAGTAACGGCTCAGTTAAATTTTGACGTTATTCTTCAGGGAGAAGTTTTGTTCTGGTTGCGGATGATGTATATATTGATGTTTTTGAGCATGGACATAATATCTGTGTTCATGTTGATAAGAAAATTGAATTGGATTTCAGTACAAAACTTTTGTAAACATTTTACGATACAGGCTCTTGTATTTTGGATTTCTGCTTTTCTGATGTTTAGGCCACCGTTGGTTTTAGATAAGAGAAATTTGAATCTCTTGATTCTATTTTCTTCCACTGCTGTATCTGCCTTTGCAGGCGTTTTGCATAGCAAGTGCAGGTCGTATTGTGTTGAATGCTAAGTTTACTTCAGTGTTTGGTATTAGATGGTTTGTATAGTATATGTACTGAGGATATCTTTGTAATTTTGACATGAGTATTATATTATATATTGATTACATTTCTGTTTTTAAATATTAAGGAGTGCAGATATTTTAATCTTTACATGCCAAGAATTCTGGGATCTCCTTGTTTCCCCTCCTTTAATTGCTGCTGGTGGAGGTGGAAGCCCTTCTCAGTGTTAATAAATGCCATCACCCATTCCCTTCCCCCAGCTTTACACTGGGGCCTAGTTTGCCTGCAGCTGCAATGGTAGGCATCTTTCAGGAAGTGACCTTGGCTTGTATTAATCAAATTCAGAACACACAAAAAGCTTCTTGCTAACATGCTGACTTGATGTAAAATTTTATCGCATCCATTTTCTTTCAGAATGAGGCCATCTTGTAAAAAGAAGATATACAGAAGACTCCTCCAATGTAATACATTAAAAAAGCTTTGTAAGCCATGTTAAAAAAAAAAAAACACCTAGATTTTAAAAGTAAAGACTATTAATGGCCAAATGTGCATATACCTAAATCATGAAGGTTTGGGAGTTGTTGCTAGAAAATTAACTTGCTTTAATGCTGAATAAAAAGAAAGTCCTGTATGTTAGCATCAAACTTATTTACTATTTAGCTACATTAAATACAATTTAGTATTGTATTTAATATATTATTTATATCAAAATATTAAAAAAAATAAGCTATAAATTTAATAATAGCTACATTAAATTATTGTGGAAGATTTATACACTATGAATTTATTTTGGGGCCCTTTAGTAAACATGTATTAAGAGAGATACTTTTGTATATAGTTTATCTTTGGGTGCAGAAATGACTTTGATCTTACTGTGTTGGTTTGGATAAGAAAACTAATATCCTGCTTGGAATCATTTTCTTATGTAGTGGCAGTACCTACAGGGACTTCTACATATAACAGAAGATTAAGTCAGCAGGGCTGCTAAAATTTACCACCTATTGTATTTATGAGAAATATTCTAACTACAAATTCACACAGTTGCTTCTTCACTTTTAGCTGATCATTATGATACAGCAGTTAATATAGTCAAAGAAATCTAGTTTTTAAATGTAGGATAGTTAAGGTTTGTGTCGTACAGATCTTTATTTTAACCTTGTTCAGTGTTATATGTAGAAAAGAATATTTCATGGATTAGTTTGCTAACGTTTTCTACATTTGGGAGAAATTTACATAAAAAAAAAACTTGGAACTCGGTCGCATCTATTGCCAAGGGGTTCACTCTTGAGTTTATTTTGTATAGGAGTCACTTGTGTGTACTGAACTGTTTTAGAAGAGAAATACAGAAAAAGAAAGCTTAAACTTTATGAGCTGTACCTGCATTTTGGTAGATGTACAGTATGAAAAGTACAGGCATGGTATGTGCTTATTAATGATTAGGAGAGGAGATAGAGAACCTATGGAAATAAAAAATTGGGGTTAGATAAATACTTTAATGGCTTCAACATCTGAGTTATTATTTACTGGAAACATAATCAGCATTATCTGTGATCGTATTGTAACTTGTTCTTAGAATTGCAGCCTCATGGAGATAAATCTATCTGTAACCTGCCTAAGTTCACTCTTTGTCTCGATACCAACATCATTAATTGGTTTGTTAGATACTCCAGGAGAATTTCAAGGAAAATGACTCGATCATTTTTCTCCACTCAAATACCTGTTTTAAAATACATGGTCTTCAATAAAATTGTCACTTTGAACTTAAAATGTTCTTTGCCTCCTCCTCTGCTGCCACCTTCCCATGCCCCCCATTCCCCCCTAAGAAGGAGAAAGGAACGCCTTAAGAGAAAAGGAATACATATAATCCTGGTAGCCAATGAGTTAATGTTCATTTGCAGCCTGAGGGTCAGCGTTCAGTCCCTGTTTCCTGATTGGCTGCTAAAAGGTGAAATTGAAACCACTGTAAACTTTTGACCCTGTAGCAATTCTTGTGGAACGCCTTCCACTGGTGGAGCCCAGAGCTTCAGCTCACCTCTCCACCCAACCCCTCCCACCCGCTTTCCTGTATTTATTTTGTATGATCGTGCAACACTGCATGCGGTTTTTCCAGGAGAGGGGGGAGAGGGAAGCAGAACAAGCACCAGCAAGCGGCTGGCTCCATGCCTGTTTTAGCAACCATGTCATTACTAGCTACAACTCAGCCAGAGATAGGGAGCTTGTTAATAAACTGGTCTGCCAACTGGATTTTTTAGTTTTCTCCTTAATCTCAAGGTAATTTTAAAAATGCAGAATGGTCGTATTTACTGCCATTGTTCATCAGTGGATAGTATCGTAGTGTAAGCGAAATATATGGCACGATTTCCTGAATGTGTTGAGTTAAAAATAGCTTTCATATAAAATAAAATAAAAAAAAAAGCTTTCATATTCAGCAACCTTTATATACCCCATTAATGTTTCCTATGTCTCTTTTGATTTTTACGTAAATGCCTAATGTTTTAACAAAAGTTTTTTTTTTCTTCTTTGCCTTTGTCTTTTGTTATAAAGAAACTCAATTGGCATTTCATTTCTAACTATGGAGAATAATTGCAGAAATTATCTGTACATTCAAAGTTTGTTAATAATCCCCCCCCGCTTTTTTTTCTTGAATGAGGTAAACGGTCCTGGATTCGTCTTCCATTCACGTGTAAACAGTGCTTTACAGTCACCACAGAAACCCGTGAACACGCAGGACCGTCCGCTTCCCTCTCCATTGACACTGTTGTCAGACTGTGCCTTCGTCTTTGGTTCCTCCTTATATCCCTGGTGTCTGGCAGAGTTGATGCTCAGCAGATACTTACTGAGGGAACTTAGTTTTCATTTCAGAAACTATAGTGGCTGTTTGTACCTGCTACTCCTTTCCTAATAGCAGGAACCATATTTTGCTTACACTTTGGAGGGCCTGTGCAGCACCTGGCATCTGATGGGTGCAGAGCAAACATTTAAGTGAATTAAATGCCTTCCCCAAGGTTATGAATCTGAACTTCCAAAACCTAGGTTTTCTGAAACTAAAGTTTCTTTTTTAACTGCCTCTTTAAAATTTTCAGATTGATTCTACGTAGAACTAAACATTTATTAAAACTTATTAAATGACTATTCAGAATAAGTTATTATAAATCAATTTGGTCTTTTCTAATATACATCATAGGCTGGGTGGTAATACATGTCAAGTATTTTTTTTTTAACCCTGTCCTTACTTTACTAAGCCTGCATGTGCTATAATTTGAAATAATTCCTACTCCCCTTGTCAGAAAGACTGGTATTTTTGAAAGTTTGTCGTCAGTGTATTCCCAGTATTCTCTTGGGTACCAAATACATTTTTCCTTATTTACTTGAACACGAAATAATGGACTAATACATTTAAAGAGAAAATTCTTTTTTTCTGTGAAGTTTATATAGCTTTAAAAACAGTAGCATCTTTTTATATAATTTTCTTTCCCCTTTGATTAGATTGGTTGTAGTTGATTGTTGTAAGTAAAATTTGGTGTTAACAGTTTTGACAGAGGATATATTTATTGTTTGATAAATAATCTCAACTGCAAAAAAACCCTGTTCTTTGTGCCAGTATTACGTAATCTTTAAGTAAACGGGATGTTTAATTGGTGCACAAACTGATTGTGTATCGCTTTAAAGACGAGTGGGCAACAGCTGGCTTTTCCCAAAGATGGTGGTTCCCCATCTCCATCTATGATTTTAGGAAACTGAGGAGGGAGTCCCTGGGAGCCCTGCCTGCAGCAGCATGGAGAGAATAATGAGCTTAATATGATTAATAGTAGAGTCTTTGCCCCCTTCCGTGCTCAATAGCAAAAGAAAAACACGTTCATAATATTCAGTGGCCTCTCTCTGTCAGTTGGTGTTTCCCAGCATCAGCATTCTGTAGTTTGGATTTTCCTCTCAGCTCCCCTCCCCCAGTTTGATTCTTTGTTCTGGCCTCGAGGCACATCTTCTCAGACTAGCTCTTATTAACAAAGCTCAGTTTGATCTTCCCAAGCCCCCAGTAGCTTTCTAGTGATGCAGGTTTTGATAATGTGGATCTCATCGGTCACCTTTATGTTAATTCTAGTAGACAAATTGGGGCTTCCCTGGTGGCTCAATGGTATAGAATCCACCTGCCAATGCAGGATATACGGGTTCAGCCCCTGGGTCAGGAAGATCCCTAGGAGAAGGAAGTGACAATCCATTCCAGTATTAGTGCCTGGGAAATCCCATAGACATAGGAACCTGGTTGGCTACAGACCACGCGCTCGCAAAAAGAATCAGACACAACTTAGCGACTAAACAAACAAACAAACAAAAAGTACAGTCCTAGGAAATCTGCTCTGACTGTTGCCTTTTCAGAATCTTGATTCTAGACTAGTCAACTGCAGTGTCCCAGCGGTTCCATACTTAACAGGATCTTGGTAGATAGTACTTTTTAGATTACCTACTCCTTGCAGTTTGCTGGTAAGCAAGCCAGTCGTTGCTCTGATTATTTGCTGGTAAGTCACTTCAGTCGTGTCTGACTCTGTGTGACCCCATAGACCAGGCTCCCCGGTCCCTGGGATTCTCCAGGCAAGAACACTGGAGTGGGTCGCCATTTCCTTCTCCAGTGCACGAAAGTGAAAAGTGAAAGTGAAGTCACTCAGTCGTGTCCGACTCCTAGCGACCCCATGGACTGCAGCCCACCAGGCTCCTCCGTCCATGGGATTTTCCAGGCAAGAGTACCGGCGTGGGGTGCCATCGCCTTTGGGGGCCTCTAATCCAGCTGCACACTTCCTGGGAGAGGAGAACTTTTTAGATGGTACTCCTTTATGTTCTGGGGGTTATGGGGTACAGATTGGCTGTGTCAGTACTCCTTCGGATAGTTCTCATCGGCAGTACAGCAATGCTTGAGCATGAATGTAGGCGCTCTCACCAGCTTTTCACATTAGGCAGCAGTGCTTGTTCCCTGGATCAGTCATTAGGTACATTCTGACTCAGATGCCTTTTCCTGCCCACCTATCTTGTTCTCTAAGTACTAATGTCGCCCCATGAACTCCTCCTTACCTCTCAAAAGGAGCAGCAACAAAAGAACCATTTCTCTTTAAAAATTACATTTATTTGTTTATTTTTGGCAGCACTGGCATGCATTGCTGCGTGCAGGCTTTCTCTAGCTGTGGTTAGCGGGGCTCTGCTTGGTGGGGATGTGCGAGCTTCTCAGTCCTGCGGCTTCTCTTATGTTTGAGGCTCGCGGGCTCTAGAGCTCGAGCTCAGTAGTTGTGTACTGGCCGAGTTGCTCTGAGGCACGTGGAATCTTCCCAGACTAGAGATTGAACCCGTGTTCCTTCCATTGGCAGGTGGATTCTTAGCCACTAGACTGCCAGGGAAGTACAAAAGAACCATTTCTGAGATGAAATTTGATTTAAAACTAGGGCCAGAAAACCTTGAACTTTCTTTACAGGACTTTTGCCTACCTTTTCCCCCTCCACTGTCCTCTAGTTAAATTAAATATAAAAATTCAAGTTATAAAACATTGAATTGAGTGAATTAATGAATTAAAGTCGCTCAGTCATGTCTGACTCTTTGCAACCCCATGGACTATACATACAGTCCTTGGAATTCTCCAGGTCAGAATACTGGAGTGAGTAGCCTTTTCCCTTCTCCAGGGGATCCCAACCCAGGGGTGGAACCTAGGTCTCCTACATTGCAGGTGAATTCTTTTCCACCTGAGCCATCAGGGAAGCCCAGGAATACTGGAGTGGGTAGTCTATCCCTTCTCCAGCAGATCTTCCCAACCCAGGAATTGAACCAGGGTCTTCTGCATTGCAGTAGGATTCTTTACCGACTGAGCTACCAGGGAAGCTCAATTCATTTAAAAACCAAAGTTGTTTGTGTTTTCTCCTGTTTTTTATTTCAGTGTGCTTAGAAACTCTTGTTATACTATGTGTCAGATAGTCTTGTTTGGCTAATAATTGTTTTTATTTATTGAGCTTGTATATACTAGCTACTAGTAAGTAATTTTGGAGAAGGCAATCTCCAGTACTCTTGCCTGGAAAATCCCATGGACAGAAAATCCCATGGCTGCAGTCCATGGGGTCGCTAAGAGTCAGACACGACTGAGTGACTTCACTTTCACTTTTCACTTTCATGCATTGGAGAAGGAAATGGCAACCCACTCCAGTGTTCTTGCCTGGAGAATCCCAGGGACGGGGGAGCCTGGTGGGCTGCCATCTATGGGGTCGCACAGAGTCGGACACGACTGAAGCGACTTAGCAGCAGCAGTAAGTAATTTAAGCATTTTCACTTAATTGTCACAAGAACCTTATGAGTTGTGATACCTATTTTAAGATGAGAAATCTAAGGCTCAAAGATGTCTTACATTGACCCAGGGTTACCAGACCAGTAAGTGAAAGAGCTAGGAGTTGGTTGGCTCTAGATCTGGTGGGCTCTGAAGCTTCTGCTCTTTAGCTATTATGTTAAGAACCTATATGTACTATTGTGGATTGGAAGATGCGGTCCAAGAACTAGCTAACTTTTGGCATTGTCTCAGTGATAAGCTGGAGACTACTGTGATTATTAGTAGACACGGTACTAGATACAGCAGTTCCTCTTATAACTTTAATTGCATGCCACTTATATATTACCTAGATTTTCTTCTCCCTTCGTCAACAACGTTATGATGTGATATCCTTCTGCCCTCAACCCTCATCCCCCTGTTCCTCACCTTTAATTTGAATTTCAAAAGTGCAACAGATCCTTCACATCATGCACCTAGATTGTGGTTGGTTGTCTCCTATCTACTATGTGGATTGGCCATGACTGTGATGTGTTTGTTACTTGGAACTTGTGAGTGTATCATTTTTCCTTCCATCCTTTCTCAGCAGACCTGCCAGTTCCAGCACAAATGCTATTAACTTAAGAGCTTAGCTATGGTTGTTGAATCTACAGATAGCTCTAGAATTAGTGGTAGTCAGAGTGTGCTTTGTCTCATTTGGAAAATCGTAAGGTGAGAGTGAATGTTTTTATTGGCTCACTTTTTTGTTGGACTAGAGCCTGCTCCACATTTCCTCAAGTGCAGAAGTCTGCAGTTCTGTATGCTCTCATATTTATTGAAGTTTATTTTGAAGAACTGTCCTTCATTTACCTGTCTCCTGTTTAAAATAATTTTTTTTTTTTTTTGGTGAATGAAATGATGTATCCTTTCCTAAAGGGGAAGAAAATATCCAGTACTTTTTTTTTCTTTCTCCCTTTTCCTTGGTTGCTTTATCTATCTATCTGGTGGGTATTTATCTTTTTTGGACTTGAGGATTTAATTAGATTCTTACAGGATATTTATATTGTTTTAAATTGTTAATTTGTTGAGCATTCCCTTTGGACTTGGGGGGGAACATCCGAAGTTCAGATTACCCATCTGGTTTCATCACTCTTCAGAACTTGGGCTAGTCTCCTTCATCACTACTTTGCATTATCCATGTTTACAAACTGTGACGGATTGTATTGTGTATGCCCTGCCTAATTTTTTTTTTTTAAACAGAAGTAGTAATATATGGCAAAATAAGGCATCAAGTTCAAATTCCTAGGAAGAGGCTTCATACTTGGTAACTTTTTGTTAGTTTTGTTTCTTATGTCCAGGGACGGGAAAGGTGGGAAAAGTTAACTTGTGTGTGACTAATAATAATATTTATATTCAGAAAGGGCAATAAAAATCAATACCCTTTTTTTTATTTGTTTTTGTCCTCAGGATCAAAATACTTGCTGAACAGTGGAGTCAGAGACCAATAAAAACAAACATAAACTGCTTGAACAGCATTTGACTGGTTAGCCAGGTAATTCAGTTTTCCTTTGGATCCTTTGTAATTTTCTGACTTCACCTTCTGAAGATACTACACACTTTGTGATTTTATGATTTCATTTTAAGCTTGTTTTATATGTTACGTTGTCCTCTTTAATCATACTGTTAGTTGAATGAAGGGTCTTGGAATAAGTTAATATATATGTATATTCTATATACAAATATAAATTTGGAGGGAAGGAGTATGTTACAGTTTAACATGAGATGCTGCCATCAGCCCTCTTCTTCTTATGTGTGAATATTTTAATGGCACTTAAAATCGGAATCAGCTCCATCCATTTTGACTGTTTCACCTTTCGGAGGCTAGTTTCCACAGATTGCTTGTGCTGGTGTGTAACATTTCAACTGACTCCTCTCCTAACTTTTGTTATTGCATCAGGATAGGAAAAATGAGAATGAAAAAACTGTCTAATAGCCACGAAAGCACTTACGCCTTGCTTAGGTGGTTCAGTTTCTTTTTGTTAGTAACATTATTATTCTCTTGGTTGGCTGGGCTTGAAATCTGAGTCATCTTTGAATCCTACCCCCTTTGATATTTTTAGTAAACAAGCCTTATCTGGTTTTCTATTTTCATGTCTCCTCTATTCGGTGAACTTTCTGTTACCAATCTTAGCTTCCTAGGCCAAGACCCCGTAATTTCATGCTTGTGTTTGAAATGTCCCTTTACTGCTTCTTATCTATACTGTTTCAACCCACTTGAAAATTTGCTTCAGTATATCTTCAGTATATCCCTTTAATCAAGTCTCTCTTCTGTTATGAGCTTTGTACGACTGTTCCTGGCTTACAGAAAAAAAATACAAACTCCTCTCGCTTACATTTGAAACAGTCCTTTATCTGATACTTTATCTAGGCCTCCAGTTTCAACTCGTGCTATTTCCCAATAAAATCCTTCAGTTAATTATGGGATACACCCATTATATTCTGAACATAGTAGAGAACTATCTCCATAGTATTTATCTTAAAAAACAAAACTTTATTTGGAAATTTCCAGTTTACAAAAGTTAAAAATAGATAAAGAATTATCTAGATATCCTTAGTCAGATTCACTCTCTGGTTTTATTATTTGCATTTATGTGGGCTCTTACTCTTTCCTCTCTTTTTTGAATTATATGAGGGTTATGTTCCATAGAATGTGTTTCTTTCCTCTAATACTTCTGCTTTATTTCCTACGAATAGGGCATTCTCTCATACAACCATTGTACGGTTATCAGCTTCATAAATGGATGTTAATATAGACCTGTTGTCCATCTTCCAGTTTTGTCAGTTGACCTAATAAAGTCTCTCCCAGCAGTCTCCCTTGCTTCTTGTAATGGAAATGAGTCTAAGCTCAGGTACTACGTGTAGTTATTATTTTTCTTTAGCCTTCTTTTTCCTGGAATATTTCCCCAGCCTCTTCTTTGTCTGGTATGACATTGACATTTTTGAAGACTGCAACCGTTCCCCTCCCTTATTAGAATGTTCTTCATTTTCTGTTTGAAACAGGGTTAGAATGAGGCTATTTGTTCTTGGCTGGGATACTGCATAGGTGATGTGATACCCTGAGAAAGATGTACAACTTCTGGAGGCACAGGATGTCTTCTGTCCCTCATTGGGATGTTAATTGTGATCATTTGGCCAATGTGTTGCCTGATTTCTCTGCTGTTAGAGTTTCTTCCCCTTCTTTAAGCAGTGATGGGGGAGACAATGCCAATACCATGATTCTCATCACAGTTTGCCCTAGATTTAGCATTCATTGATGATTCTTGTCTGATCTAATTTTTTACAGTCATGCTTCCAAAATGGTCATTTTCTCATTCCGTTTCCAGTGGAGCTCTTTCATCATGCTCCTGTGTCCTTGTGGGAAATAGTATTAGAGACCAAGATCCTTGGTAGGTGTCCTTGTTGCTCCTAGATTGTCTTCTCTTCTTGACCCCTTCAGTGGACACAGCTAGGAAATAAATGCATGTTTGTACATGTATATACATAAACATGCTTGTTCATGTACACACACACATAGCAACATGCATCTATGTAGTTTATAAATCATGTGTTGATGTCAGTATGTCCAGTTTCCCTCCACATCTGCAGGGTTTTTTCTTTGCACCTCTCACTTTATATTTTTATGTCCATTTTTATACCACGAGAGCCTTGGTTCCCAACATAGTACATTTACTCATTTGGTCTGTCCTATAATATATCTAAAATCATTTCAGATTTGCTTTGCCCATTTAATTACAGTAAACAAAGTGAGTGGGGAACTTGTATATAGTTTTGCCCAGGACTGAGAGGAAATCCTATATTCATTTTTTTGACTTACATATTTGTATTTAAAATTTTTTCATTTTTAAATTTTTATTGGAGGTTAGTAGTTGATTTACAGTGTTGTGTTAGTGGTTGATTTTCGGGTGTAAGATGCTATATTTTTAAAATACTTGAATTAGTCCTCCCTCATCCTACCTTCCCTTCCCTCCCCGTTTTTGTTTCCCACCTTAGTTTCTGCATGATGTAGTTGTGATATTTGTTTGAAACGAAATGAGGTTTATTTATTTGTGTGCTTGAGTTTCAGTTTGTTTTAAAATGCTCCTCCTCATTCTGATTCTGGTTTTATGTTGATTATGTAGAATATGAATACGTTTTCAAAGGTCAAAATTACACAAAAGATACACATTCCCTCTGTATCTTTTCCACCCTCATTTTCCCCATTTCTCAGAGGAAGCCACCTTCAGTGTTTTCTAGAGTGTTTTCCTGTATTTTCTTTTTGTAATGACAAGCAGATATATGTATGTTTTTTTTTTTTTTCCTTCCTCAATTGCTCACCAGTAAAAGAGTCTACTTGCAGTGCAGGAGATTCAAGTTGAGTCACTGGGTTGGGAAGATCCCTTGGAGGAGGAAATGGCAACTCACTCTAGTGTTCTTGCCTGAAAAATCTCACGGATAGAGGAGCCTGGCAGGCTACAGTCCAAAGAGTGGCCATGGGTTGGACAGGACTGAGCAGCAGCAGCAGCAGCATCGTTTCATTATGTGCACACACCATAGGCTATTCCGTCAGTTTCCTCTGTGTGGGTAGTACCTAGGTTGTTTCCAGTATTTTGCAGTTAAAAATGTTGCTGCAATGAATAACCTTGTGAAAATATATTTTCATATTCTTGGGGGGATATACCTTCAGGATACATTCTTAGAAGTAAGATTACTAGGTTGGAGGGTAAATGTATATGTAGTTTTTGTTAGATGTTGTCTAATTACCCTCCATAAGCATTATGCCATATGGATTCACACCAGTCATGTGTGAGAGAGCCTATTTCCCCCTCTCATACTGTATACATTCTACTGAGTGGTTTTTAGCTGCATCCACATGATTAAGTGTATCAGTAGTTTATTTTTATTGCTGAGAAGTATTCCATTGGGCTTCCTGTTTTTGGCTTCTATGAATAAAGCTTCTAGGAATATTTAAGTGCAAGTTTTTGTTTAGATTTTTTTCCCTCTTGAGTAAATACCCAGGAGTGTAATTGTCTTATGTTAAGTGTGTGCTTGTCTTTATGAGAAATTGAAACTGTTTTCTAAAGTGGCTATACCATTTTATATTCCACTTGCAGTTTATGAGAGTTCAAGTTCCACTTATATCTCTTTATGAAGCGTCTGTTCAAATTTTGTGGATTTCTTAAATTGGGTGGTTTGTTTTCTTATTGTATGACTTAAATTTTTCTGAGTACAGATTCTTTTCAGATATATTTTGAGAGTATTTTCTTCTGGTCTTTCTTTGGTCTCCCTTTTCATATTCTTGAATTTTTTTTTTTTGAGAATATAGGCATTTTGAATAAAATAAATTTTTTTTTTGCTTATGAGTAATCGTTTTTTAGTGTGTGAAGAGATCTCTGCCTATTAATGAGTTGATGAAGATTTTTCTCCTTTGTTGTAGAAGTTCTATAACTTTATCTTTAGGTCTGTGATCCATTTTGATTTAATATTTGCATGTTGTGTGAAGAAAGGATTGAGGATAAGTTTTTAAAAACATTGACATTCTGTTCCATGGCTATTTGTTGAAGACTCCTTTTTCCATTGTGTTGCATTTTAATTGTGTGTGTGGGTGTATGTGTGTACATGTGTGCTCAGTTGTGCACAACCCTTTGCTACTCCGTATGTGTGTGTGTGTGTATGTGCATTCTCAGTTGTGTCCTACTCTTTGCTACTTTCTGTGTGTGTGTACATGTGTGTCCTCAGTTGTGTCTGACTCTGCTACTTCATGGACTGAAACCGCCAGGCTCTTCTGTCCAAGGAATTTTCCAAGCAAGGATAATGAGTAGGTTGCCATTTTCTCCTGCAGCAGATCTTCTCGAACCAGGGATTGAACCTGTGTCTTCTGCATTGGCAGGCAGATTCTTTACCAGTGAGCCACCTGGGAAGCCATTTATATATATATATATATATATATATACACACACACACACATATATATATATATAGTCGGAATCTCGGAGAAGGCAATGGCAACCCACTCCAGTACTCTTGCCTGGAAAATCTCATGGATGGAGGAGCCTGGTAGGCTGCAGTCCATGGGGTCGCTAAGAGTCGGGCACGACTAGCCGACTTTACTTTCACTTTTCACTTACATGCATTGGAGAAGGAAATGGCAACCCACTCCAGTGTTCTTGCCTGGAGAATCCCAGGGACAGAGGAGCCTAGTGGGCTGCCGTCTGTGGGGTCACACAGAGTTGGACACGACTGAAGTGACTTAGCAGCATAGTCGGAATCTATTTCTGGTCTTTATTCTGTTCCATTGATTCATCAATCCTTATGCCCATCAATCCAGTGCAGCTTTATAGTAAGGCTTGAAAGAGGTGGTGTGAGTGTTTCAACTTTTTCTTCTTTGTCATGATTTCTCTGAAAGTGAAGTTGCTCAGCCGTGTCCAACTCTTTGCAGTCTCATGGACTGTAGCCTACCAGGCTTCTCCGTCCATGGAATTTTCCGGCAAGGGTACTGGAGTGGGTTGCCATTTCCTTCTCCAGGGGATCTTCCAGACCCAGGGATTGAACCTTGTCTTCCGCATTGCAGGCAGATGCTTTACCATCTGAGCCAGGATTTTGGTACAAATCTCAGGATATGTTTGTTAGTCCCTGCAGTCTTGTCAGTCTCTCTGAGAAACTGTCCTGCAATATCTATCCAGCTTGACCATTCTGAATTCTGGTTATTATCTTGTCCATTCTGCAAGATTGCTGGGCTCTGTTTGAGTTCTTCATCCCTCTGTTGTGATCTGGAAAAACTGCCTCCTAGAAGGAAGCCTGGCTGATGGTAGGGCTCATGTTACCATGTTGTTCCTTCTCCCCTCATGCCCAGTTGTTTTCTTAATCTCAGGGACCACAATTTCTCACTGTTTGTTCTCTGATATTTGAATATAGTTTGTTTAGTTTATCAACATAAATGAGTTGATGAGTCTCATTATTCTCTCTTGACCTAAATTGGAAGCCCACAGTTGATTCTTGAGTTAATTTAAAAAAAAAAAAAAAAAAAAGGCTCTTCTCATGCTGTGCCAAAAGGAGCAAAAAGATATCTTTAACCATAGAAACTTCTTTGATTGCTGTTTTATTTATTTATTTTTGGGGCTGTGCTGTGCAGCATGCAGGGTCTTAGCTCTCTGACCAGGGATTGAACCTGGGTCTCCGGCCATGGAAATGTGATGTCTTAACTATTGGACTGCCAGAGTATTTTATTGAACAGTTTCTGAGACCAGAGGATTAATTTCTCTGGAAGTTTTCCTAAGGAATATAGACTTGCATTTCTAAAGTCTCTTTTATTCTCGTATCTTGAGACTAGGCAACCAGTCTCAACAAACTCGACTAGGTTTCATTTGCAGGACTTATAAATGTGAATGAATTGTCTCTCCTCCCAGTACATCAGATTTACTGAGTCTCTGGCCTACTTTTGAGGCTGGTCCCTATAAGCAAAGAATAGGTACCAGGCCTGTAGGTATTGACTTATAAAGTGAAGTCATTATTTGTTAATGATGGGCTTGTCATGCCTGGCTAAATGAGAATTATTCTCAATTATGACATTCAAGATGCAGACTTGATTATCCAATTATCCTGATAAATGGGTTGACAGATTTTTATTAAACCTATGCAATTAATAATATTGACATGAAAAGTAGAGAGACTCAGTTTTTATGTTTCTGTTTTTTCCCCTGCAATTTGAGGACATCGAATCAGGTGCCACATAGAATGCTTTTAGAGTACGTAAGTGTAATTTATTAAATTGAGGGCTAGATATAGAAGAGAAAGAAAAAGGGCTTCTTTATAGAACCCACTAGAAAACATAATACCAAACAATAATATTCTAAAACAAATAACCGCAGTTAAAACTTCACTAGTTTATTCAGTCCTGTGTAAATCTGTTTCCGCTTAATCTTTTTTTTTTTTTTTTGCAGTCTGCTTTGAAGACATCATCCACTTAGGTGTATAAAGGGACCTAGAAATTTTGATTTAGTTTATCTTCCAGTACAGTTGTAAAATTGTGTAAGTTACCTTAGGTCAGTAGTCTGTCACCCAGAATTTATTTCATAAAATATTTAGGTTTGTTATCTCTTCCATGAGAATCTTAGACTTCAAGGCAAACAGCAGAGGAAAGCCAAGCCACCATTTGGCAGGAAGACATTTTGGATGTCCTTCATTCATTGTTATGGACAGGAGTTTTCATCTGATGTTCTTAATCGTTGGCCTGAAGGAGTACTTTTAGTCCCTAAAGTATTTGAGACTAATTGTCACAGATTTTACTTAGGTGAAAATGTTTATTTCACATTCATTTTTGAAGGATTCCCTGTATATAAAATTTTGTGTCAGTTGCTTCAGCACTCTAAAGATCTTGTTGTCTGATTGCTTCTAAGAAGGTAATTTTTATCTTTGTTCCTCTGTATATATGGTCTTAAGGTCTTTTTTTCTTGTGACTACTTTGAAAATTTTCTCTTGAAAGGCAAGATGTTTGAATTTAAATAGTTGGACTATAATGTACTTAGGTTTGGTTTTCTTTGTATTTATTCTTGGGATTAACTGAACTTCAGTGTGCAGACTGGTGTTTTCATCAAGTTTGGGGAAGTTTTGGCCATTATTTCGTGAGGTTTTTTGTTTTTGCTTCAGTCTCACTTCTGGGGCTCTAGTTGACATATTTGATAGACCATTTGCTATTTCTCACTTGTCCTTTCCATTTGTCTTCAAGTTGTTTTCCTTCCATTCTTCAGATGGGTAGTTTTGATAACCCTTTAAGTTCAATTACTTTATTTCTTCTCCAGTCTGAGTGATATTCAGTAAGAAAATATTTTTCTGTTTCAACCTTGTTCTTACAACCCAGCGTTGTAAAGGGCTTAAGCCAATGGGTTTATCAAAGTTGTATAACTAGTTTGTGATGTAACTGAAGTTAGAACTTACATCTTGATTCTTTGCAAACTTTCGACCTTTTCTTTGTATAATTTGTGAACTTTATATTGTAGTAGGTTGCAGTCTTTTTAAATATTCATGCTGAGGAGGTAGAGGATACTGCTTAAACATTAATACAGTTGCAGAAATTAAAGGTAAGTTCTTATTTGTGGTTTAAAAATGATTTTTAATAGAAAAATGTAAGTATCACTGAAGTCAGTAATACCTTAGAAACTTACAGATGACATTACTCCAGCATTGAAAGTAAGCCTGTGGTTATTCAACAGAAAAATTCAACTTTAACTATAGAAATTCTAACATCATGACTTTCTGGAGTTTAGGCTGTGATATTATTCATGGTCTTGGAAATTAACTTTTTGAATACAACCTCAGTTAATGGATATATTTCGTGTAGATTTCTGAAACTGATTTTTATGTCATCTTTGTTAAAATTAAAACACTGTATAGTTGGATAGAGGAATGAAAATATTGCCAAGGCCAGGATAATTATCACATGCTTTCATATCATATTTTATTAATAATATTGTAGTTTCTAAAGTTCCGGCAGAAGTCCTGAGAATCTTGATATTTAGAAAAAGTATTGCATATGAATGATGTTCTAAGTTGTGAGAACTGTATTTGTCTCTGTCCTTCAGTTTAGTTTGATATTGAATTACTGGAGTTTAAAGATAACAGTTTTAATTATAAACTGTGTTTTTTATGTCTTATAGTTAAAATGAATTAAACTCAAGGAAATCTGTAAAGCAACTATTATTTAAAAACCAAACAGTTTAAGTGAACTGCTTCTCCCCTACTCAGTGTAAATGAATGATGGTTAGATTAGGAGATGAAACTATCAGTAAGATGAAGATATTTAAAATTGTTTTTTAAAGTGATGTGCATAGGGGTGGGTCGAGAATCTATGGTACTTGGTGATGACCAACCTGGTAAAGGCCATACTTCTTCACTATTTTCTTTTTATAAAGAATGGTAGGAACTTCTAGTGAATGTGGCTGGAAAACAGTAACTTCTTATTCAGGATTTCAGATGGGCCAGTTCTATTGAAAGTCTGTTGTTGAAACAGCTGTAAATGGTGTAGTTAAACTCAGAGATTCCATGAAAAAAGGACTAGAGTATTTGATGTCATAAGTTTTAAGGTTTTGGGGGATTTTTAAGGGGATGAGTGGAAATATTTAAGGGCTTGGGCTCTGACATTGGCAAGACCTGGGTTTAATTTCTAGCTCCATCACTTACTAAATATTTGACCTTGAGTGGGTTATTACTTCCCTGTTTTCTTATTAAAAGGAATAAAGTTGAATTCTATACTTTCATCTGTTCTCTGTATCAGAGGACAACTGTAGTGGGGATTGAGTAGTAGATGAAATACACTCAACACAGGATCTAGCTCAAATGTTAGATTAAGTATTTGTCCACATGGTTTTTAAAATTTAACATTAAAATTATGCAGTATTTTATATGAGCAAGAGTATATATTATTTGTGAGTTATAAAGTATACTTTGATGAACACCTGTGAACCTACTCCTTGAATTTAAGAGCCGGAAGGTTGTTAGGTGTGCCCGTTCCCTCTGTGTTTCTCCCTGAATTCATTCTGCCTGGATCCCAGAAGTAACAGTTTCCTTTAGTTGCAGTTGCTTTCAAAAAAGTTTGAAAAGCCACACATATATGTGTTCCTGAACAATGTTCAGTTTTGTCTTTTAGCTTTACAAAAATATAAGGAATGTAGTGTACTTGTTTTTTTAACTTTTGTTTGCTTTTAAGATTCTACCATGTTATATATAATTTATTTATTTTTTCTGCTACTATATGGTAGTCTTTCATATGGCTTTATTAGAATTTTTTACATTTGGGATTGAACATTAGTTTTCTCTAGTTCTTGATGTATGAATGATATTTCAGTGAACATTTTAATACATGTCACTTGTTGCAGAGAGACTTGTTATTACTCTAAAGTTTTAAAAGATAAACTTGATTTTTAACTGCTGATGTAATAAATTTACTTTTAATGGGGAATTTCTTTAGAAAAAAGTAAATTTTCTTATCGAACTAGCCCTGTTTCATTAGCTACTTCATTTCATACACGTCATTTATCACTTATCACAGGATTGGCAGTATGTACTGCAAGGTTTTAAACAACTTCATTAAAGTATAATTTGCAAACAATAAAATTCACCAACCTTCCATTTACAGTTTGAGTTTTGGCCAGTGTAACCATTGTCTCAATTATGACGGAAGACACTCCTGCCTCCCCCTGAAGTTCCTTTGTGCCCCTCTGCAGTCTGTCCTCTCTCCTGGTAACTGGTGGCCACTGGGCTGCTTTAAGTCACTACAGTTTTCCTTTTCTTGAATTTCATATAAATGGCAATCCCCTTATGTGTGTATTATTTTGTAATTGTTCCACGTTTCCTGAATATTCTGTCTCTTTTCCTCTTTGTATTTTCATTTTGGAAGAGAGAGAAAAAGAGTGAGGGAGAGAAAGAAAAAGTATGTGTGTGTATTCAGCCTCACTGGTTGCACTCCTCTCACCAAGCAGCTCTGTCCATGGACAGCATTCTTTATTTCTGTTAGTGATTTTGATTTTAATACTCTGATTTGCTTTTTAGAGTGTCCGTCTCGATCCTTATGTCCCATCTGTTCCTGCATGTTGTCCACTTTTACCTTTCGAGCCGTTAGCATGTTCATCATACTTAAGATTGCACAAGTGGTTCCACTGAAAAATTGTTAAAGACCCTGCCTCTTTCCTGTTTACTAGCAGTCTTCAGAGGATTCTTATGTAGGTGGCCACATTAGAAACTTAATGTTCACGGTCACAGTGTTCATGTTAGCCGAAAAGTGGAAACAACCTCATGTCCATCAACTGAGGGCTGGATGAATACATATCTGTAAAATGAAGCGCTGTTAGATGCCACAACACAGATAGACCTGCAGGCTAAGCCAGTCACAGAGGACTAGGTACTGTATGATCCCACTTGTATGAACTGTCCAGAATAGGTAAATCCATAGAGACAGAAAATAGGTTAGTGGTTGCCTAGGGTGAGGGGGTCAGAGAAGTTGTGTGGGTGGTGGGTATGGAAGCATTAGGGGAATGACAGCTGAGGGGTTTCTTTCTGCAGTAATAAAATGTTCTGAAATTGACAGTGGTGACAGTTGTGCAGCTCTGTGCTTTAAGCCATGGAATTGTGTATTTTAAGCGTGTGGTATATGAATTTTATCTTTGTAAAATTCTTGCTGTTGATATTTTTTATTTTTAATTGGAGGATATTTGCTTAACAGTGGTTTATCATATCTTAATGAATCGTATCTTAATGAAGCTGTTAGAGAATATAGCTGATGTATTCAGGAATACTAAGAGTTCTATGATGCCATAAAGGAATTTTATGGGAAAATATGGGTACTTTCCTAATGGCACTGACTTCAGAAAGTGTGCTGTGTATCTCAAACTTTTCTGAGATTCAAAAATAACATGTTAATTAAACTCACCTCAATTTTTAAAAAACCTTGGTCTTTGTTAGAGTAGTTGGCCTGAAATTATAGAGTTAATGTTAATTCCAGCCCCATATCTTCATTTGTCAGGAAAGTTTATGTCAAAAGACTTTATTCAAAAAAGAATTCAAAATCATACCCAAATCCATCTGCACTTTTCTATATGTCCATTAAATGCTTGTAAGTTACTTATGGATATTTTGCCGTTATACATCCAGAAATCAGTTTTTTGCACTCAAGCTTATAAGTCCAATTAGAAGATACTAAGAAAGCCATAATTTGGTGGATCTGCTCTCTTGGGCTGATGAAGTGCTGTAGTTTTAAGTGGAAAAGTGAAAGTTATTTTACTTGAGATAATTTGACCACACTAGGTCCCTCACTCCTTTTTTATTTTTTTAGGTTTTAAGCTTTTAAGAGACTCTTTCTTTGCAGTGATGACTGATGACGAATGATGCATTTAAAATGCAGACGTCACTAGTTTTATGATACATAGGAGAATATCGATGTGTTTATAATTTTGAAAGCTTAGTTTGAATTTAATGTTGGTGAAAGAGCAATTTACTTTTCAAAGATAGTATTTTTTTTTTTTTTAGCATAGGTCACATACTATACAGAAAAACTTTAAAAAGAAAATTCCTATTAATAGTTTTGTTCTATTATTAAAGTGAAAAACTGCTTAAACTGGTTCGCTTTTAAGGATGAAGCTTTCTGAATATGTAGAGAAAACTCTTAAGGCTATAATATCCATCTTTGGCACAAATAACAAACTATCTAAATTGCTCTACTAGTGTAATCGATATTTTTCTGCTCTTGGTAAAAGTGAATGGAGGTAAGGTTGTAGTAATTGTTCACAGTCAGGGTTTGTTAAAGGGACAGTTTTATTAGAGTTGGAAAATGTAGACATAAAGTCATCAGATTGGTAATACAGATCTTGTAGTACTTAATTTTGTAGCTTAATTAAGACTATAATTGGCCTAAATATCAGCTCAGTGATCCAGAAATACAAATAATCCAGTTTATATCAGTTATCAGTGGTCCTGTCTCTCATGTGCCAAACTCTTAAAGTAGTTACTTTTTTATTACTCTGTTTTCAAAAGAATATGTTTGGAATCTGTAATTTTTAACATGTAAAGCCTGCATTATTTTGAAGTTGATATTGAAAACCTATAAACTTCTGACCTTGAGTAGAATTTTCTGTGTATAACCATTACATACAGCTGGTGGATTCAAAATTGCCTTTTCTGGTACTCTGCTTTGTGAAAAATAGTATGTATTGGATATGAGTGTATGACAGCTGACATTTATCAAGGATAACAGGAGCTCATTTTCACATTTTAAAAACTTTGAAAGCTTTGCATGTGTACACATGCTCAGCATATGTTCCTAAGATTTAAATATATTTTCCATCATGTATCAATCTTTAATGAACTTCACATATTAAGCTCATGCTATGTGAGTCCACAGTCAACCTAAAGATCAGAAGTATAGGGCATTTAATTCACCTCCATAAAATTTTGTCTTTCATAGTTGAAAAATCATTCCAAGTAAAAATGAACCTAATGTTTTCCAGGTAACACTCCTGTTACATAATGTGTGGTTTGTCATTACTTTCATTGCCCTACTATAAAATTTGCCCCTCATGTAGAAACAGCCCTATAGAATCTTTATTTTTGCTACATCGACTGCAAGCATATTGTTCTTGGTTTAAAAAGATTTTTATAGAGCTAGTTGTTTCATTGGAGGGTGACCATAAATAGAATTGGAATTGGATGATTCTTAATCTTGTTCTTAGCCTTTTAAAGTTTTCTTTAAAATGAGATTGTGATAATAATTTAAAAGAACTTTAGAACTCCAGAGTTCATAATGTGTTGGCAAGCTTGTTAATTAAAATAACACCTTTATGGTTGATGCAGGTTTCAGATACTGCAACCCTTGGATATGTTGACATGCAGATCACATTGACTTGCTGCAAGGTAACAGGAGACATGCTTTGACTTCAGAAGATAAATTGGCCATGCACAGCTATAATCCTACTGTCTTTTCATTTCTAGACTTGATTTAGTAGTATGAGGTCTTTGATTTCTAAGCCCTGGGAAATAAGTTGAAATAAAATTTTTGTGTATATTAGAGTTTATATTTTGGCTTTTGATAAGCCTGTTATGTGTAAAGGTACCATGTAAATTGTAGGCATTTTATTACTAAAGTAACTCCCAATTCCATTTGAAATATAAGAAGCCTGAGTTTTGTCCTTTTCTTTTTTTCTTTCAGCAGTTGAAAAGGAAGGCATTTTATTAAGAATGATTAGTAATGAATGGGATTTTAAATTTAGGCTAGTTAAATTGCCAGTGTCTTTATATTTTTTAAAAATTGCAGTGAAATTAATTATGAATTTTAACATGATTTTTCAAAGAAGAAATTGTCCTTAAATTGCAACCCAAGTGTCCTTTCTAATAAAAGATTCTGTTTCAACGAACTATTTTGACAGGGAAATGTATAGTATCAGAGAAGTTTAAGGAAAATATTTGAGTTGTTTACATAAGAGCAGTTTAAGACCACTACCAAAACTATATTTTTAGCATCTTTGAGAATTTAGTGCTTCTCAAATGACATCTCTAATATTCTGTTAGGTCCCAAGGTTTAGATTTGTTTAAGTCTATTTTGCTAATATTGGAGTTGGAAAACACACAAATACATTGTTTCCTGAATTTATTTGAGTTGTAGAGGTAGTTATTTTATAATTATTCTCTCTTTAAAATAATTTTGATTCTGTCTGTAAATCATAAGATTCTTGTGGGAGCCATCTTTCAGGCCTACCATTTGCCCACCACTGAGCTTTTTTTTTTTTTTTTTAATGTGTGATTTTTTTTTTTTTTAAACTTCTTTCAGCAACCTTGTAAAGGTGAATATCCACTCTCAAGAACAGAACATTAAGATGCAGAGATTTAAATTTGGCAAATACCGTATTGGGGCTTGGATCAAATCTGTGTTCTTTCCCTTTTTTACTTCACTGTGCTGCCTTCTGGTTGGATTCATCAGTCCCCGCACCCTGCCCCAATTCAGTGATTATGTGTGTGGTGTCTGGTCTAAGAATTAATCCTAGTCTATTGAGTTTTGTTTAAAATGTGGGCTTAAGCATCCCATGCTAACCACATCTATTCAGAGTTCCGATATTTGGTGCTCAGATAATGGGCAGTACCATCTTTTTTATACTTAATAATTTATGAAGTTTTATATTTTTTCTTTTTAGAACATTGTTGCTCTATATGTATTATATTTTCATGGCTGTTGATTGTCTTATTAAGGATTGTAATCATTTATTTTAAACTTATTTGAAGATTTTATTGGGTGGTTAATTCATCTTTTGGAATCAGTGCAATTTCTTGGCCATCTTTCTTAGTTCAATTTTTAAATCCACTTGGTAAGTTTAGTTTATAATTTGTATCTTGAGTGGGAAGTTTCTCTTTTGTGATGCACTTTGTGTGTCCCCCTTTCCCTGTCTCTAGCACTCATAGCTTATTTGTGTTGCATTCAGAAATCATTCGGAGAAGGCAATGGCACCTCACTCCAGTACTCTTGCCTGGAAAATCCCATGGGTGGAGGAGCCTGGTGGGCTGCAGTCCATGGGGTCGCTGAGGGTCGGACATGACTGAGCAACTTCAGTTTTACTTTTCACTTTCATGCATTGGAGAAGGCAATGGCAACCCACTCCAGTGTTCTTGCCTGGAGAATCCCAGGGACGGGGGAGCCTGGTGGGCTGCCGTCTATGGGGTCGCACAGAGTCGGACACGACTGAAGCGACTTAGCAGCAGCAGCATAGTAATATATTTTCCATTTTCATCCTGTTCATGCACTGATGGTACAAAAGCAGTGATGCATAAAACTGCTGGTGTCGTAGCATGAATCAAGGCAGTGGCACTACCAGACTACTGGTAGTCAGTTACATTTTTCACTCCTCTGTGCTCAGACTTAAAGGAAAAGAAACAAAGAAAAACCTCACATAAACTCCACTTCTTTATCACTTGGGATTGTCTTTGATGAAGGAACAAAATTTGCTCATTTCATTAAATCTTGACAGTTGAGTACTGTATTTTTAACATTCTTTTAGTGAGAATGGAAAATACGCAAAAAACACTTCTGCCTACCAAAGTAGGATGGTTGTCTTGGGGAAGAACACATGTGTGATTGGCTTTTATACTGAACAGGCCACTTTTTTTCATGAAATATAATTTTTACTTGAAAGAATGACTAAAACTATGGCTTTGGAATTTGGGGATTTGGCAGACAGTTTCTTAAAGCTGAGCAAGGTGAACCTATAACTTTAAAGAAAGCATCTGAGAGTATTTGTTGACAGTGATAAAGCTGGAGTTTTCAAGTAGAAATTAAGTTAATTTTGAATCTGTCACCATGACTGTGACAGCTTCTCAGTACTCAAAGACTTTATGAATGAGATGGGTGGTGATATTAATGTGGTGGAGTTTTTGATTTTGTATAATGTATCAGTATTTGAAAATCTGCTTATTCAGCGAACCAGTATTATCCAAATGATAATATTTGATGTTGCAGAATCATGCATGGGTAAAAGTTTTTTCAGAGTGTAAGTTAGTATTTTAATGTAACAGTATGAAAGTTCATTGATAGGGTTTCAGATTGCACTTTGCAACTGACCTTTAAGAAAGTACCACTTTCTTAATGCCAGGGAGTGCTGGCAACACCAGAAGCTAGGCGAGGGTGGAGCAGGTCTCCCTTGGAGCCTCCAGGAAGAGTGTGGCCCAGTCATGCCATGTCCTTTTTGGACACTGAGCCTGGAGAACTTCAAGAGACTATCCTGTTGTTTGTGGTAATTCATTACAGTAGTCACAGGACACTTAATACAGTAAGCAAATCTGAGTAAGATGTATTCAGGGTATGCCTCATGTTATTTTGTTTTGTTTTTTGCAATATTTTGTAAGTTTGGAAGAATTTTTAAATGAAAACTGAAAGTACCACTTGCCATTTTAGCATAATATCAAGGAAAATTATTTATAATGAATTATAAAAGGCTGTTGAAATAGTCCTTCCTTTTACAAGTACGTGTATCTGTGTGACTGGATTTTCTTCATGTGTTTTGATCAGTATGACGTATTGCAGCAGGTTGAATGGTGTAGTAGATAAGAGGGTTCAGCTGTCTCCTGTTGTCAGACATTAAGGTTTGTAAAACCGTGAAACCGTGCCACCTCTCATGCGATTGTTTTGTTTCAAGTTATTTTTCATAAATTGTATACAGTAATGTATGATGGACTTGTTTTTAAATGTAGTAATATTTCAAGTGTTTCTCAGTATTAATTTCTAATGTAGTAAATATTGACGGAGAAGGCAATGGCACCCCACTCCAGTACTCTTGCTTAGAAAATCCCATGGACGGAGAAGCCTGGTAGGCTGCAATCCATGGGGTCGCTAAGAGTCAGACTCGACTGAGCGACTTCACTTTCACTTTTCACTTTCATGCATTGGAGAAGGAAATGGCAACCCACTCCAGTGTTCTTGCCTGGAGAATCCCAGGGATGGCTGAGCCTGGCGGGCTGCCGTCTATGGGGTCGCACAGAGTCAGACACGACTGAAGCGACTTAGCAGCAGCAGCAGTAAATATTGATAGACAATAACCTACATAACCAAAGCTTTTTAGAGTTCAAGGAATCCTGATATTAAAAAGGTGGAGAACTGCTAGCCTAGTGCATTTGGTTAGAACTGTACCAGCTTTTGACTTAAACCTTGCACCTCGTATCTTTGAGTAGCTGTGTGACATGGTGTGCTATGTCTGGTACTCAGTTGTTCCTGCTTTTCAGTTACATGGAAGTCTTACTTGCTCAGTTGTGTTTGACTCTTAGCAACCCCATGGACTGTAGCCCGCCAGGGTCCTTGAGTCCATGGAATTCTCCAGGCTAAAATACTGGAGTGGGTTGCCATTGTTTTCTTCAGGGGATCTTCCCAACCCAGGGATCAAACCCAGGTCTCCTGTATTGCAGACAGATTCTTTACCACCTGAGCCACTGAGGAAGCCCTTTAAATTAAATATCAGCCATTAATTTTCAGTGGAGATGTTTTATAGCACAAAATATAATTTGTGATTCTACATGTACTAGTTTGTTGATTTCCTGGCACTGGGTCATCAGCTTGTTGGAGGCCAAAACAAAACAAACAAACAAACAAAAAGCCCCAAAACAATAACAACAAAAAACTTGTCTATTTTGATCAACAGTTCATCCCAAGCATATTGATAATAGGAAATGCAGTTTCCTTTGTGTGGCTAACACTCAGGCTCTTTAAGATCCCCTGGAGAAAGGAACGGCTAGCCACTCCAGTATTCTTGCCTGCGGAGTTATAGGGACTGAGGAGCCTGGCGGGCTGCAGCCCATGGGGTCCCAAAGGATTGAACCGACTGAGTAACACTTTCACTTTCACACGTAAAAAACAAAAACAAGAAAAACTTGCCCTCCTCCCCAGTTTTATTGAGAAAATTGTTGACATATGTCACTGAGTAAGTTTAAGGGGTTCAGTAGGATGGTGTGGTTTACACATATTGTGGCATGCTTGCCACCATAGGTTCAGCTACATCCATCATCTCACATAGATAAGATAAAAGGAAGGAAGGAAGGAAAAAAATTTTTTCCTTGTGATGAGAACTTTTTAGGATTTACTCGTAACAACTTCTCTCTGTTTCATACAGCAGTGTTAGCGTAGTCTTCAGCTGTATATTACGTCCCTGTTACTTTGTGACCACTCTCAGGATGCTTGCTGAAGTGGGTTTTGCTTTTACCAGTTTAGTTGTATGAATGGTTTTACAAGGGTTCATAATTAAAATTTTGCCTCAAATGTTCTCTCACGATAATGAGATGAGCCCCCCTTCATTTATTCCACACGCATAGGCAGGTTTGTGAAGTACACAGAAAGGCTCTTTAAGTCATGTGTCATAGAACTGACCTTTGAGTAGGGGAAAAAAAGACAACCCACACTATGTTTCATGCGAGATTATTTGGGTGATGATCTTTTCATCCTGTTCCTCAGTAGTTCATAGTCTCGCTTGCTGCAGATTTCTTCCCTTGAACAATCATGACCTAGAGGTACAGCTTTTTAGCTCCACATAGTATAGTAGGTATATTTTGGAGGAGAATAGAAGGCAGTTGAAGTCTGGTTTGGACTTTGGCTTTTTTCAGCCATGCTACCACTACACCACCCTCCAACAGGTAAATGATGTTAGGAGTGCATTCTTATTTTCTTTTTGGACTTTGGTATATATGCTGTCATTCACTGTTTGTATTACTGTCATCCTGAAATCAGTAGTGACTTTTGGAGATTTATTTGAAGAGAGAACTTCTGTCATCAGACATATAACTTCTAGGTATATGGAAACATTATTTTTTTAAAAAAAGAATCCTTTTGAATTTAAGGTTATTTAGTCTAGGAGTGCAATTATGAATCACTGAAGAGTAACTTTGCTGTGAAGTCAGAAAAAGAAAAAAGGCAATGGAAACAGCAAGGACTGAGCACAGACTAACTGTAGTCTACATGATGGCCCATTCAGGAAGTCTGATGAGTCAGACTTGCCATGTCGTGTTGCTCAGGTAAGAGACCATCTGCCCCAACATCTTTTCTTTTAGAGAAGGAAATCTGGCTAGGATGTTTTTCCTGTGATACCTTATTTTCTCTTTTTCTACCTTCAGTACCTGTTTTTGGAAAATTAATTCATAGTGCTTCGTCATCTTATATTTCCCTATTGTTGATTTTTGAGATGTTAGTCTTATAGGGAAACTCAATGTAGCTTCTATATATTCTTGATATTGGTGGACAGAGCTAACTTTAGGACTGCAGGGGAAGTGTCTTGGTACTTCAAGCTTTTTTATTCTGCAGGCACTCCCATTTTATCAATATCTGCCTTGCAGTTGACCCATGGTCATCGTTCCCGGTACCATTCATTCATTACTTGACTAGTGCTGCTTCTACAGCAGCTTTGCTGCTCTCAGTCGTTTGATTGCCAGGTGACTGATGGCATCATTTGTTTAGTTTTAACATTTCTTAAAAAAAAATGTTTTTTTAAATTATTTTTGACTGCGCTGTGTCTTTTCCTGCTTTGCGGGATTTTCTCTAGTTGCTATGAGCAGGGGCTGCTCGTCATTGCGTTGGGCGGGCTTCTCACTCGTGGCTTCTCTTGTTACTGAGCTCAGGCTCTAGGGCACGCAGACTTCAGTAGCTGCAGCCTGTGGGCTCCGTAGCTGTGGCTCCCGGGCACTGGATCACAGAGGCTCAATACTTGTGGCTCGCGGGGTTAGTTGCTCCTCGGCTTGTGGGATCTTCCTGGATCAGGGATCAAACCCGTGTCTCCTGCATTGGCAGATGGATTCTTTGCCACTGAGCCACCATGGAAGCCCTTAGTTTTAACATTTCTTAAAATGTCTTTTCTTCTGCTAGACAGATAGCCTGAAATAGGAGAGAATGAGACACATGCTGTGATCATCTCTCGTTTATATCTTTATTGCTTATTAATTAAATTTATATCAGATTTTATTTCTGCTCTGTGCACACACCCCTCTAACCCCCCACTGCTTATCTTAATCCAGAGCTTTACCAGTTGGCTCAAGGAGATTGAACACTTTCTTTTTCCTTCCTTGCTTCCTTTCTTTTCTGCTTGTATTTTCATTATGTGCCAGGGGACAGCCGTAGGTATAAAGAATACTTTTGATGTAGAGCTGTTTACGTCTTTCAAAGAAAAAATAAAACCACAAATCCAGAAATACAAAGAGGCCTTAAAAAAGAACCAGCACTCTTTCTTTACCTGGTACCTTTGAAGGTACTTGGATAACCTCTTCAGAATCTTCTGAAAGGTGCCTGTTTACTCTTTAATTACACTTATTTATCTTAAGGACATAGACATCTATGACAGTAGTTTTTTTCTATCTTTATGG
The DNA here is from genome assembly GCF_003369695.1 of Bos indicus x Bos taurus. Taxonomy (NCBI): domain Eukaryota; kingdom Metazoa; phylum Chordata; class Mammalia; order Artiodactyla; family Bovidae; genus Bos; species Bos indicus x Bos taurus. Next base: position 7,359,435 of record NC_040088.1, on the reverse strand, counting down.
TTTTATGTTAGCTACTAACTGCCATTCACCACACTATTTCAGTGGGAAAATATTCTGAATTCCAGTCAGTTATCTGTACACTGAAGATAGCCTGAATAGTTCTGGCTAATTTATTTGTCTGAAGCTTTTTAATTTGTTGTATGGGATATTTGTAACGATTTGTTTTCAAATGAGAACAAATTTGATGTTGCTGGAAGTCCATCTTTGTTCTTGGTATGGTGTACCTTGGAGGGTTCACCATTTCACCCTGTTCCAGTTGCTTGCTTTGTATTGCTTTTCATTCTCACGATAAACATAAGAATATGGAAGATGTGATTATTCCCAGTTTTTACAGGCGATCAGCTTTTTATAGGTGACAAAAGTCGATTCCAACAAAGCCCTGCTGTCTTTTTATTGTATCACAGTACGTCAGCTGAAGAATTCAAACCCTTGAGTTTTATTTTGATAGATATCGTGAAGCCACCATATTTTTTTTTGGAATGGAAATATCTAAGTGAAAAATGACATGTCGGAAAAAAGCAAAACTGTTTTGCAAGGTGTTCAGCCCCATCCCCCTGGTCTTCTCTGTATTTTAGGAGTATTATGGTTGGTCAGAAGTATAGCTGATGGGAAGGGAAGAAAGAGGAGAACTGAAGTTGGAAAGAGGAGCACAGGGAATGGTGGTATTAGGAGTGGAAAGAGAGAGGGAGTTTGTGATAAGATAGTTAGAGCTGATAGTGTAGAAAGTAGAGACAAATGTGGATAAGATATAGTATTGAAAATGTAATAAATGGAAAAATGCATTAGAATAAAGGGGATGGCTTTAAAATTTATTTATTTACTTTTGGCTGTGTTGGGTCTTTGTTGCTGGCAGGCTTTCTCTCGTTGCAGGGAGTGGGGGCTGCCCTTTGTTGGTTCTTGGGCTTCTCCCTGCCGTGGCTTCTCTTACTGTGGAGCCCAGGCTCTCGGCGGGGGCTTCAGTGATGGGGGCTTCAGTAACTGCAGCTCGTGGGCTCTAGAGCACAGACTCATGTGCAGCATGTGGAATCTTCCCAGACCAGGGGTTCAGCCCGTGCCCCCTGCATTGGCAGGCGGGTTCTTATCCATGGTGCCACCAGGGAAGTCCCAGGATAGCTTTTTCTAATTGGATAATTGGGAATGGTTTCACCAAAGGTGACAGTCATTTGATCCTGAAGGATGACTAAAAGTGTTTCAGTATTGTAGGCAAGAGAGGGATAGAGGGGACATCTAAAAAGAAATACGTGACTTAAGGGTTAAATACAAATAGTAGCTGTTTTCATGAATATCTTTTGTCAGAATCTTTTTCTTTTTAGGCCACTTGGGTGGTGGAAGTGGTGGTGAGGAAGAAGTACAACTAAATAGTATGTTGTTTAGGAATGGAATAATTTATTATTATTAATAATAAATAATATAATAATAATGAATCAGGTTTATGAAGTTCAGGCTTATGTCTCATTCCTGTGAATGAGAGTGATTCAGCATGTTAAATTGTCGGAGTCACTCTAACCTTTAAAGCAACTAAAGAATTACCCAGCTAGTTAGTATGCTGTCAGGCGAGGATAATTTGATTTCAATGGAATTGGCTTGCTTAACTCCCTCTGCACAGTGTATATTCGTGAACTTCATCTCTGTTGCTCGTGTAGAGGTTGAGAAGTCTCTTGGCAACAAGCTTCCAGTTGCATCTAGCACCTGCCTTGGCTAATTGGTATGCCCAGTTCTGGCACTAGAACCTCTGGGGAGTTTGTGTTTGAGTTCAGCTTCATCAGGCTTAAACCAGAGCATCAATGTAAAGGGGCTTCGGGGTCAGCTGTTGATTGAGAAGGAAAGGGCAAGCAGTACACCGAGAGAAGAGAGAATGAAACCTTGTGGATGAAATAGCTGTTACTTCATGTTTGGATGTTTCTCACCTCAACTTAAATATTAAAAGTAGGATATTTTATTGCTCTCTGCTAGCCCCTTTCCAAATCTGCAGGCATTAATAACTAAAGATAGAGGAAAAGAATTGACCAGGACCTGAGATTTATACTGTTTTGTGGCAGATGTCCACACCAAGGTAGTTTGTTGTTGATACAGTTTATATGCTTTTCCCTTGTTTTTAAAAAACTGTAGGGTAGTAGGTTTCCTATCAGTTGTGCCTTCATTTTAACACTTACCAAATTATGTTGTTATAATTGTATGTTTTCCTCTGCTGCTTGCCTGAGAGTTCTAATAGTGGGGGGTGTCATTTATCTCTTATTTCCTGGCCCCAAAATGGTCTGGGCATGCAAATGTTTGAACAGAAATGGAATTAGATTTAAAAAATGGATTGCATTAGGTGATTTATAGTGCATCCTACTAAACATACCAGGTTCTCAATAACAAAACAAAAGGATATTGCAAGTTAGTTTTTATTTGGACCCCCAACCCCCAGCTTTCAGCTCTTATCCTCTATACCAAGATTCAGTTAAAACGTAAAGGTAGGAGGTAGTCACTGGTGAGGAGATGTCCATAGTAGCTCCATGTTTATGGACTTACGTCCTCTGCTTTTTCTTGTCCCCTAAACACACGCATTTTATTTCGTTTCCTTTCTTTGCTCCATGGTGCTGGTTCTCTTGGAGCTGCACAAAAGGCTGAAATAAAACCTCTAATTTTATATTTTAGAAAATATAATCTTGTAGGATTAAGCCTAACTGGTGATGACTATCTATATACTATATTTGAGTAAGAGTGTCAATTTGGAACTTATATTTTGGGTAGTGTGTTTATGTATGGATGTCTCATAAATCTTTCCCAAGGGTAATTTTTTTCTAATTGGCTTAATCAGTCTCTATTTTTATATAATGTTTCAAGCAGTTTTCAATAAATAATCCAAATTCACAGTTGTATGAAAATTTTCTTAAGTTACTGAGATTCTCAGGAGACTCCCAGAAATACTCCCTAATTGACATATTTAATCATACCTTGTATAATATATCAGACAGACAAGCCTGATAAATAAACCAGATTATTGGTGAGATAGTCAGAAGTACTTGGCTCTAGCATTTAATCTTGGGAAACCCAAGTATGAAAATATTTGACAGGTTATTTTGGTTATAGTTGGGGCTTCCCACGTGGCTCAGACGGTAAAGCGTCTGCCTGCAATGCTGGAGACCTAGGTTCAATCCTTGGGTCGGGAAGATCCCCTGGAGAAAGAAATGACAACTCACTTCACTACTCTTGCCTGGAAAATTCAGTGGATGGAGGAACCTGGTAGGCTACAGTCCATGGGGTTGCTAAGAGTCAGACACGACTGAGTGACTTCACTTTCTTTCTTTTTCTTTCTTGTGGTTATAGTTAACGCTTTTCTGAACTAAGCTTTTTTCCTTGCCATGTGAGCCACTAACTGTTGGTATCAAGTAGAAATAAGGGTCATGGTTAGTAGAGGGCCATTTATTTGGTGACTGAAGAATAGTGGTTGATTTTTAGAGGCTTGAGGGAAATGGCAGCGTTAGTACCTGCTGAGCTGGAGCACCTCATTGCCTCTGACCCTAATACTGCATGTCCTTAAACCCTCATGTAACAGCTTCTCAGTGTTCTTACTGATGAGCTGAGAAATTCTCCAGTTAACTTGTTTGCAGAGATTGTGTGATTCAACAGTATGATTGGTTAATTTCTTTTTTTTTTGGAGTGAGGGATGAAATGCCCAAGAAACATCTGATACATATTTTTTTATTATAAAATTCTAAAAATATTGTAATCCCAGCTCTGCCATCTAGTATCTGTATGTGATCTAGATGCTATTTTAATCTATAAAATGGAAGTAATACATACTTTGGAGAATTGTGGGAAGACTCTTGAGAGTCCCTTGGACTGCAAGGAGATCCAACCAGTCCATTCTGAAGGAGATCAGCCCTGGGATTTCTTTGGAAAGAATGATGCTAAAGCTGAAACTCCAGTACTTTGGCCACCTGATGCGAAGAGTTGACTCATTGGAAAAGACTCTGATGCTGGGAGGGATTGGGGGCAGGAGGAGAAGGGGACGACAGAGGATAAGATGGTTGGATGGCATCACTGACTCGATGGATGTGAGTCTGAGTGAACTCCAGGAGTTGGTGATGGACAGGGAGGCCTGGCGTGCTGCGATTCATGGGGTCGCAAAGAGTCGGACACAACTGAACGACTGATCTGATCTCTAATACCAAATATGTGATATGCTTGGCACTGTACTGCCACAAAAGTTATGTTTCCTTCCTCCTTCCTTATTTATTTAGGAAAATGAAATATTTCAGTTGGTCTCTATGCTGTTGGAGATTTACTGGGAAACGTACCTCCTTGGGCCTCCTTGGTGGCTCAGCTGGTAAAGAATCCATCTGCAATGTGGGAGACCTGGGTTCGATCCCTGGCTTGGGAAGATCCCCTGGAGAAGGGAAAGGCTACCCACTCCAGTATTGTGACCTGGAGAATTCCATGACTGTATAGTCCATGGGGTCGCAAAGAGTCAGACATGACTGGGCGACTTTACCTCAGTTTCACTTTACCTCCTTACCATTTTGGCTTGTCGTGGCTTTTCTTAGGTGCCCCCCCTCCCTGAATAACTTCTTGCTCACCTAATGGACACTGGCATTGTTGATTGATACCGCTTCCTTTTGCACATGGTATACTTCCTGTATCTTTGACCATCTGCATAGTTTGTTGTACATAATCAAGATTTCCCCTCCTGTCTTAACTGTGAATAACCAAAAGGAAAGGTAGTTAATGGTGCTAAGCCACATGTCATTTTTGTGGCTTTTGAGCTGGCAGATACAATTCTTTGTTGCTTTTAAAGAACGTTCCTTTTCTACCAGTTTGTTGTACTCTGTGCATATATAAACTTAAACCTGTACCACAGCTTGGTTGTATTGTATAGAAAGGCCTGTAGTATTTATAGAGGAATTTTATCCAGTTTCTGTAAGATTTTTGCTCATTTTAAATCTGATTTATCATGAATCTACTTATGACTTTTCATACAGAAATAGGTAACATTATATTTTGAGAACATTGAAAGTTATCATAAATTTATAGTATTCTATATTGAAATAGTTGCATAGAATATTTTGCTTAAATGTCATTTTAAAGTATACACTGTCATATTAATGTATTTAAGTAGTATAGCATAGAACTTTTAAGTAGAAACATTTCATATAAGGAAAATAATTGTAAAAATGACTCAAGGATCTAAACAGTTGAGTTTACATTGAAAGATAGAATACGTCTTGGGCCTTTGAATCTGATTCAGTGAAAAGTGTTTTGCTCTAGTCTTTCGTTACTGTAGTGTCAGGGGTGTGAAAAGCCTTCTGTGATTAGATTGTATTCTACCTGGAAGTGTGGTTGAGGTGTTACTCCAGTTTAACTGTCAGCTGGGGAGCATCTACATTCGCAACTTCAAAATATATTATGAACCTCACTATTGGATAAGAGTACAGGTTGTTTGGGAGTACGGCAGGTATATTTTATGGTCCTGATTTCTTTTCAGCTCAACTGTGTGAATGATAGTCTATCTGTAGGGGATCAGAATTTAGAAGGGTCTCAGTACAGTAGACTGTCCCGACAGTGAGAGGTACTGGGAAACTGTTGTGCTGTATTATTTCCCCTTTGAATATGGATTTTACCAACTCTGTATATTCTTCAGACTAGATGGGCTATAATTTAAGATGTAAAAATGTAGGCTGTACAATTACTGATCTGTGTTTCTTAACTTTTCTGGGGGAGCAGAAATTAATCTACTCGTGGGCCTGGTACATGTTCCATTCCCCCCTCCCACCCTAATTCTTGATGAGTGACTGAAAATGGTCTAGATTTAGTGTGCATATGCCATGAAAAGAATAACTTACAAAGCTAGACAATATAGCCCCCCAGATAAATATAGTTTGAGTTTGGCTCCACCAGTGAGAAGTAGACAACAGGCCTGGCAAGTAAAACAAATGCTTTTTATAGCTTTTGTGCTCATAAATAAGATTAATGCCAAATAAATAGGAAACTGTGCCTGAAGAGTTCGTTGTAGTCATCTGTTTTTAGGAATTACTGTATTATTGAATATGTGGAAACTTGTTTTTTGGGACTGAAATACTTCTGTTATTTCTCATGTTGAACATTTTCTTTAGTCGGGTGACATTTAAAGATACATTTATTCTACTTTGATTTTTTTGTTATACAGTATTTTGTCATTCAGACTTGTGTATCATGTGGTCTTTTAGGCATTGTATAGTGAAGGTAGTACCAAGGTTTATCTCTATCTAAGTAAGAGCTAGAAAAAAAAAAAATCCGTCAATCCTGTTTCTAAAAAATGAAATTTGAAAATTATTTTATATCTTAAATAGTTATACCTTCGTGTTTGAATAAACACCAGTACTGTGGTTTCAGATTAGAATTGTGCACCAGTACATTTTTGGATAATTATCTCTGTTACTAGAGATCATGGGACTCTGTGAAAGAGTAAACTCAGTAACATGTAGACTGGAGTCATATGCACGTTATAGCTTGCTGTTCTGTTAGATCAAGAGAAGGAGAGCCACGTGTGTATTTGGACATAGTGTCAGTTCCTCAGTCGTGTCTGACTCGTCACAACCCCCATGCGCAGGCTCCTCTGTCCATGGAATTCTTCAAGCAAGAGTACTGGAGTGGGTTGCAGTTTGCTTCTCCAGGGTATTTTCCTGACCCAGGGATCAAACCCTGTTCTCCTGCATTGCAGGCAGATTCCTTACTGTCTGAGCCACCAGGGAAGCCCATATTTGGATATAGTTAGACATATTTAGGTTTCTTTTATATGTACATAAACATTGTCTTTACATGAATGACATGTGCACCTGTCTAGTTTACATGATAATTGTGATTACTGATTTCTTTCATACTAAGATTTTCAACATTCAGAAAACAAAGATCAATGGCATCTGGTTCCATCACTTCATAGGAAATAGATGGGGAAACAGTGAAAACAGTGTCAGACTTTATTTTTTTGGGCTCCAAAATCACTGCAGATGGTGACTGCAGCCATGAAATTAAAAGACGCTTACTCCTTGGAAGGAAAGTTATGACCAACCTAGATAGCATATTCAAAAGCAGAGACATTACTTTGCCAACAAAGGTCTGTCTAGTCAAGGCTATGGTTTTTCCAGTGGTCATGTATGGATGTGAGAGTTGGACTGTGAAGAAAGCTGAGCACCGAAGAATTGATGCTTTTGAACTGTGGTGTTGGAGAAGACTCTTGAGAGTCTCTTGGACTGCAAGGAGATACAACCAGTCCATTCTGAAGGAGATCAGCCCTGGGATTTCTTTGGAAAGAATGATGCTAAAGCTGAAACTCCAGTACTTTGGCCACCTGATGTGAAGAGTTGACTCATTGGAAAAGACTCTGATGCTGGGAGGGATTGGGGGCAAGAGGAGAAGGGGATGACAGAGGATGAGATGGCTGGATGGTATCACTGATTTGATGGACGTGAGTCTAAGTGAACTCTGGAGTTGGTGATGGACTGGGGTGGGAGTCCTGGCATGCTGTGATTCATGGGGTCGCAGAGAGTCGGACACGACTGAGCGACTGAACTGAACTGACTGAAGATTTTCATGGTTTTGATTCTCTACTGATATAATTACTGTCTCTAAAAATTCATTTTGGTGACATCCTGTATCAGCCCAACAAGTAACAATTTAGAAAGTTTAATCTTTAAACTTTTTTTGTAGATCAGAATGGAGGAAAATCTAAAATACGACTGCAGGGGTTGAATGTTCCATTTACTCAGTACTTTTTGAGGCATACTTATTGATCACCTGTTATATGCTAGACACCTTAAGCTGTACTGGAGATCCAGCTTATGTGTAACAGCAAAGTTAAGGAAATAGTACAAAGAATATAGAATAAATTATGTCTTTCAAGTTAAAGAAATGCTGTTATTCACAAAGAGTTTGTTAGAGGATTCAGCTTGTGTTTAACATCAAAGTAAAGAAATAATATCTAAAATTTGGAGTATACATTTTTAAATTATATTTTTAAAATAAATGCTATTATTCACTGGATGGTTGGCCGCACAATTTAAAAATAACCTGTGAATGAAACAAAAATATAAAGATAATTGTATTGAGACATAGCTAGTTATTCTATTTCTGTTCATTAAGGAATCACTTTTTAAATATGAAGATTGGAAGTCAAAGCTGAACATGCATTTAACTTTATTTGTAAATAATTTTAAACTTAAAGTTGTAAGGAAAAGAATAGTACAAAGAGTTAAACAATTTTTGCCCAGCTGAGATTCAACCAGTGTCAGCAATTTGCTAGCCTCCTTTCTAGTCTCTTCTTCCCCCTCTTCCCCCCTCTTCTCCTATTCCTTTCTCTCTCACTCACTCACTCATAAGTATGTAAACCCTCCCTCCAACCATTGGAGGGTCCTTTGTGTACATAATGGCCTTTTTGTCCTAAATACTAAGAATAGGGATAGTTTCTTAAATAACCACAGTATAGAAATCAACTTCAGTAAATTTAACATTGGTAAAATACTGTATCTGTTGTCCATATTCTAAATTGTCAATAGATCTAATAATGTTGTTTATAGCATTTTCCCTGTCTAGAGCACAGAATTCAATATAGGATCAAATATTGGATTTAATTATTGTTTCTCTTTAGCTTTCTTTAATCTAGAATACTTAAAGACTTTGTCTTTTATGACATTGTCATTTTTGAAGAATATAGTATTGTGGCATTGTGGAATCTGGTTACCCTGTAAAATCATAACATTGGACCATTATGTAAGTTCTTGTCTCTCCTTTATTTTAACTTATGCTGTGAGGAAAAAAACACCAAGTTCTTGAAACATAACAGCTATTCAGCCATTACTTTTTTTTAACCAAAATTATTGGTAGAATAAATTTTGCTAGTGTTTAATTCATACCTAGGATATCTGTAAAGACGATAATGTAATCTAAAACTCTGATTTTGTTTTTTCTGAAGCTGAATATTTTAAGTTTCTTGTGTGAAATTTTGCTTCTCTGTTGATTTGTCTCTCTTCCTGGCAGGATTGTGCCACCTAGTGGAAGCTTATGTCCTTCTGTGTAGGTCTCAAACTGTGGATAGAACGCAAGATGTGTTTTAACAAATTAAGAAAAAGCAGTTTGGCGTGTTTAAGCTTCTCTGTTGACTTGGAATTCTTTATAACAGCGTCTTCATAAACAAGAATTTAGGACAAATAAATTTCTTGTTGAGGGAAGGCTCACTTCAGTTCAGTCGCTCAGTCATGTCTGACTCTGTGACCCCATGAACCGCAGCACGCCAGGCCTCCCTGTCCATCACCAACTGCCGGAGTTTACCCAAACTCATGTCCAGTGAGTCGGTGATGCCATCTAACCATCTCATCCACTGTCGTCCCCTTCTCCTCCTGCCTTTAGTATTTCCCAACATCAGGCTCTTTTCAAATGAATTAGCTCTTTGCATCAGGTGGCCAAAATGTTGGAGTTTCAGCTTCAACATCAGTCCTTCCAGTGAACAACCAGGACTGATTTCCTTTAGGATGGACTGGCTAGATCTCCTTGCAGTCCAAGGGACTCTCAAGAGTCTTCTCCAACACCACAGTTCAAAAGCATTAATTCTTCTGAGCTCAGCTTTCTTTATGTCCAACTCTCACTCCATACATGACTATTGGACTCCATACATGACTACATACATAGCCTTGACTAGAAGGACCTTTGTTGACAAAGTGATGTCTCTGCTTTTTAATATGCTGTCTAGATTGCTCATAACTTTCCTTCCAAGGAGTAAACATCTTTTAATTTCATGGCTGCAGTCACCATCTGCAGTGATTTTGAAGCGCAGAAAAATAAAGTCTGCCACTGTTTCCACTGTTCCCCCATCTATTTCCCATGAAGTGATGGGACTGGATACCATTATCTTAGTTTTCTGAATATTGAGTTTTAAGCCAACTTTTTCACTCTCCTCTTTCACTTTCATCAAGAGGCTCTTTAGTTCTTCTTCCCTTTCTGCCATAAGGGTGGTGTCATATGCATATCTGATGTTGCTGATATTTCTCCCAGAAATCTTGATTCCAGCTTGTGCTTCATCCAGCCCAGTGTTTCTCATAGTGTACTCTGCATATAAGTTACATGTGCTAAAATTGTGAGTTACTGAGTATTTCTTTTTCCAAGAAGAAATACCCTTATTTTTTAGAAATACCTATTTTTTAAGGTATTTTAGAAATACCTTATTTTTAAAAATACATTGTTTTTATCAATGCAACTTTAATCAAGGCATATTTCCTTTCCACCAGTTAATATCAAAATAGTTGTTGCTCTGTGGATCTTGTGAAAATCCTCCCACCTGGATTTTTCTTGTTGTACATCTGCTTTGTAAGCAGAATGTTTTGGAGCTTACATATTATTTACAGAGTCTCAGCTTATTTTGAAGTAGCGGAAGAAAAACACAGTGGATGATGAATACTAAAGAAATGGTCTACAGGAAAAAAAAAACTACTTTGAAAATAACTTGAAAATAATTTTTATCATTCAAAGACTTTTTACCAATTGGCTAGATAAGATCTTATTTGTATATAAGTATAATTTAGTATTTTATCAATTGGAGAGTTGACAGTCTCTTTTTACTAGATAATGAAAAAGATGCCTTGTTCTTTGTGAGATATTCAGTATACACGTTACTTGGTCTTGAGAAACACTTGTTCCAGGGTTGGACATTCTAATTAGTGGAGTATAAACTCTTGAGGTCTTCAGAACAGGTGTGTACTATAAAGAATATTGAGTCTTATCCAGCCATTTAAGGAAAAGTCCTGAATTACAAATTGCAGCCATTCAAGCATATTATGCCTTTATTAGAGTCATGGATATTTTACATGATATTTTATACAAAATAATAAGATATTTTTATCTTACTATTCTCTCTTAGTTGCTAATGTATATTCACGATGAGTGGGTTAGGAGAAAACGCCTTGGATCCACTGGCCCCTGATTCACGAAAACGCAAGTTGCCATGTGATCCTCCAGGGCAAGGGTAAGCAATTTATTTCCTGATGCTTCACCAAGATCACCTCCCCTTGCCTTTATTTGTTTGGTTTGAAGATAACATTTCAGCTTTCTGTTATTTGCTTTCTCTGGTTAGATTTTTATTGTTTATTTATTTAAGTATATACTAACTGTGATACTGTAAGAAGCATTTCTCAATGGAGGATGTAGGAGTTACAAATAGATAAGATTATTATAAGCAAGATAAGATTATTACAAGTTAGAATCTTTAGTATCCTTTAAGAACATGTTATAAATTGATATTTTGGCATTTGTGAGGTTTTATCATTCTTTTCCTGAGTGAAGTTAGAAGTTTAAAAAATAGAAATGAAATACTACATTTTATGCAGTGATGCTTCATAGCTTTTATAGTATTTGCCAAGGTCAGTATCACTTAGATTTCACTGTCAGGGTTGCAAAATAAAAAACAATCTTATCATCAATATAATTCATGAGACCTTATTATTAATAAGTAGTTATTGCTGTTTAATTATTTGTTAATTTTACTGTCTCTTTGTGGTAAAGACTATCCCCATTTTCCAGATGATGAAATGAAGCTAACTGACTAAGGCCACCAGGCTAACAACAGGTGGACTTGAGTTTAGGTTTGCACAGATTTCAACTGTATTATACTAGGTCTCCAAGACATTGTTTTGGGAGTCTCTGTGGGCTGAATTTACTTTGCTAGTATATGGATGTAATGGTATTGTGTAGGTACTAATTCTGCTCACAGCTCGATTGTGACTGATATATTTATGGCGTTTTCCCCCCATTTCCCAGCCTTGCCTGCAGTGGTGAAAAGTGGAGACGGGAGCAGGAGAGTAAATATATTGAAGAATTGGCTGAACTAATATCTGCTAATCTTAGTGATATTGACAATTTCAATGTCAAACCAGATAAATGTGCAATTTTAAAGGAAACAGTAAGACAGATACGTCAAATAAAAGAGCAAGGTAATACAAAGTAAGAGAACACTCAAGTCTTTTAGCAGGAACTTGTTAACTGGGTTCACATTTGTCTTTTGCTCCGTTGTTGCTTAGATGGGAACTGCTGTTCCTTGAGGGCTAGTAGCCTCTGTGGGGCTCCATAGTTAGATTAGTTTGACCAGTGGACCAGTTGTGCTCCTTAGGACATAGTCACCAGAATTGGAAGGAGGCCAGGGCTGCTCACCCTGTTATTTGTTAGTTCCCTTTCAGGAAGCAGTGAAATAGTGCTTTTAGTAGGGAAAGAAAATCTAGAGTATCTTCTGCGCTCCTGGGTAACTCAGAAGTTTAATTTTAACCTTTAGAAATTGTAGCATCGTTTTCTTATCAGAAAGCACTGTTTATGTGCGCATGTACACCTGTGTGCCTCTTTGTTCTGGGAACAGTTTGAAGGTGCATTGAGACTGCAACTGATCCATATGCTATTTGTAGTACTGCCTTATGTCTTTTCAGGAAAAGCTATTACCAGTGATGATGATGTTCAGAAAGCTGATGTATCTTCCACAGGACAAGGAGTTATTGATAAAGACTCCTTAGGACCACTCTTACTTCAGGCAAGTATAAGGTTTTAGTTCTAAAGTAAGCGGTGTTGAATTAAAAAAAAAAAAGATAAAATTTTGGGTATGAGAGCAAAAAGAAAATGTTTCTTCTCATGAGATAGAACTCAGTATTCTGAATATGATTATAAAATGCTCTTATGTTTAAAATATATGTAACTCATGAGGTCCTATGTACCCCCCTCACCCCCTCACCCCATGCATTTGGGCATATTTTTTTTTATTGACTCAGACTTTTTGGGTGCATTTTCCCATAATTGATAGAATGGCACTATAATTTCATATTTTGGAGGAATTTTTAAGACTTTAGATATTTTTTGTAAGTAGTTGTCTTTAATAAATCTAGTTAACCTGTACTCTACAGAAGGTTTCTCTTCTGTACTTTACAGGTTTCTCTTACTTTAAGTGATGGCTAGAAGCCCTTTGTTAAAGCTCACTTATCAGATAATTTTGTTGCAGTTGGTTTGTTCCAACTACTTTTTAGTGGATCAGTTCAGTTCCTCTTTGTAAATTCTCACTACAAAGTGCTCTAGTTCTTATAGCTTGATTTGATACCAGATGGAAAGGGGGGAAGCATTCAGGGTGATTTTTTTTTTTTTTTTTTTAATTTTTAAAAACTCCTTTGAAGAAGTAATTCTTCAAAAATTAGATTATAAATTAATTCAGATTTCATCTTTACTGTCATCTTTTCAAATCATCTATATTTTTCCTAGAACCCTTTATTGATGTTGCTAATGTTAATAGACATGATGGCTGATAGTCATTAAATCAACAGTTTTTTTCAAATTCTGTTTAGTACTAAGGCTGCCCTAACAAAATGCCACAGGCTGAGTGGCTTAAACAATAGAAATTTATTTTTTACAGTTCTGGAGGCTGGAAGTCCAAGATCAAGGTGTTGGCAGTCTTGGTTTCTCCTGAGACCTGTCTCCTTGACTTGTAGATGGCTGCCTTCTCCTTGTGTCTTCACGTGGCCTTTTCTCTCTGTGTGTGCATTTCTGGTGTCTGTCTCTCTTCTCTTAAGAACACTAGTCCTGTTGGATTAGAGCCCTACTCTTATGACCTCACTTAACTTTAATTACCTCCTAAAAGGCCCTATCTCCAGATAGAGTCACATTGAGCTTTAGGGCTTCAACATACCAATTGTGGTTGGGGGTGGGATACAGTTCAGTCTGTAATAGCCAGTGTTAACATACCCCACTTCAGGCATTGGACGGCTTCCTATTTGTGGTGAATCGTGAAGGAAACATTGTATTTGTGTCAGAAAATGTTACCCAGTACCTACAATATAAGCAAGAGGACCTGGTTAATACAAGTGTCTACAATATATTGCATGAAGAAGATAGAAAGGATTTTCTTAAAAACTTACCAAAATCTACAGGTAAGTTTTTAAAGTATATTTTCCAAGTAAGTTAAAAAATTTTTTTTTCTTAATCATTTCTTAGAAAATTGAATATACTTTTGAAAGTCAAGTGATGACTATATAGAACAGGGAAAGCTGTAAATAACAAAATTTTCAAATATTAATTTAAAATTTGGTATACATTTCATGGGTCTAAGGTATACAGTGAGTTACAAAATATGTGAGGTACCTGTTGAATTTGAAATTGAAGTTATTCCAGTGTTTTATATATTGTCGCTTTGAACTGTGTTGTACTGTGGAAGATGTATAATGAGAAAATATATACAGCTTAAATTCTTTTTTTCTTATTGGCAAATAGTTCATTTACAGCTTAAATTCTTGGTAATAGTCATGGACTGAATTGCTAGCCTTTACAAAACTCCTTTCTATTTGTTTCCTAAAGTTAATGGAGTTACCTGGACAAATGAGACCCAGAGACAAAAAAGCCATACATTTAACTGCCGTATGTTGATGAAAATACCACATGACATTCTGGAAGACATAAACACCAGTCCCGAAATGCGCCAGAGATACGAGACGATGCAGTGCTTTGCCCTGTCCCAGCCGCGGGCTATGATGGAGGAAGGGGAAGGTGAGAGCCATCACTTGCCCATGATGTTTTATCAAGCAATAGCAGCCACACTTGTTTAATTCTTCCTAGTGAATTCCACATTCTTACTTGCCTATTGAATAGACGCATCAATGGTTAACTTTTCTGTTGTAGACTTGCAGTCCTGTATGATCTGTGTGGCACGCCGCATTACCACTGGAGAAAGAGCATTTCCATCAAGTCCTGAGAGCTTTATCACTAGACACGATCTTTCAGGTAGAAACTGTGCATGTGTGTACATTTGTTCATTTTGGGAAGTTTTATAAGTTAACTTTTTACAGCCTGTTCTGTCTTTTAAGTGCCCACGCCCACTGTCATGAATACTTTGCATGGATTATTTCTGATGTTTGTTACACAACCCTGAAGGAGACTCACTTAAACCGTAGGCATTTGAGTTGGGTGTGTTTGACACTTCAAATCCCTCAAATAAACCCAACAACAAAAAAAAGTAGAGGTACCTGGCTTTCTCTTCAAATTGCATTTCAAATCAGAAGCCAGTATTTCTTTTCTGTAACTTCAAACTCATTTTTTATAAACACTTTTCACAAATGTGGGTAATTTAATGAGAATTACTGGGAGTAATTCTTGACCTGATCATGAATTTTTAATTTTGGCCTGCCCTTTTGCCTATGAGAGTAAAGAATGAAAGCCATTGTAGTTAAATAAGGCACAATGATGAAATTAAACACAGTGGCAATTTTATGTTTAATAGGGAAAGTTATTACTATAGACACCAATTCACTGAGATCCTCCATGAGACCTGGCTTTGAAGACATAATCCGAAGGTGTATCCAGAGATTTTTTAGTCTTAATGATGGGCAGTCATGGTCCCAGAAACGTCACTATCAAGAAGGTAAGGAATTTGGAGGTTGATTCTTGATCTCATTTGTCATCACGTTTGGGTGCTGTCAGCTCAGTTCAGTTCAGTCGCTCAGTGGTGTCTGACTCTTTGCAACCCCATGAATCACAGCACGCCAGACCTCCCTGTCCATCACCAACTCCCGGAGTTCACTCAGACTCAGTACATAGAGTCAGTGATGCCAGCCAGCCATCTCATCCTCTGTCGTCCCCTTCTCCTCCTGCCTTTAGTATTTCCCAACATCAGAGTCTTTTCCAATGAGTCAACTCTTCACATCTGGTGGCCAAAGTACTGGAGTTTCAGCTTTAGCATCATTCTTTCCAAAGAAATCCCAGGGCTGATCTCCTTCAGAATGGACTGGTTGTATCTCCTTGCAGTCCAAGAGACTCTCAAGAGTCTTCTCCAACACCACAGTTCAAAAGCATCAATTCTTCGGTGCTCAGCTTTCTTCACAGTCCAACTCTCACATCCATACATGACCACTGGAAAAACCATAGCCTTGACTAGACAGACCTTTGTTGGCAAAGTAATGTCTCTGCTTTTGAATATGCTATCTAGGTTGGTCATAACTTTCCTTCCAAGGAGTAAGCGTCTTTTAATTTCATGGCTGCAGTCACCATCTGCAGTGATTTTGGAGCCCAGAAAAATAAAGTCTGACACTGTTTCCACTGTTTTGCCATCTATTTCCCATGAAGTGACGGGACCAGATGCCATGATCTTCATTTTCTGAATGTTGAGTTTTAAACCAACTTTTTCACTCTCCTCTTTCACCTTCATCAAGAGGCTATAGAGCCTTAAATATGTATATATATATATACACACACATATGTGACAGTAGTTGTTTTCGTCTGTGTCGGGGAGGAAAATGATTGTTGAACATTGTTATTTTAGCCTGGTCCTAATTTTGGTGAGATTCAGTCTTTTGCTGGATTTTGAGGATGTTGTACTTGCATATTTACTTTCTTTTTTCCCCTGTATGTGTTTGTTTTGCCAATTGTATTTGCAACTAATAGGATATTTTCCCCAACAGCTTATATCCATGGCCATGCAGAAACCCCGCTGTATCGATTCTCTTTGGCTGATGGCACTATAGTGACTGCGCAAACAAAAAGCAAACTATTCCGAAATCCTGTAACAAATGACCGTCATGGCTTTGTCTCAACACACTTTCTTCAGAGGTAATGGTTGGTTACTGTGAGTTCTTATATTAAATGCATCAGTATTCTCAAGATGCTTTATTGTTAATGTAAAAAGGGAGAAAAATTAATGTGGAAAAATAGATTGTTGGGTTTGCTCAAGTGCACTTAGATTCCTGTCCTATGGTGTTTGTTTTTTTAAGGTTACATTTCTATGTGAGAGTGAGAATTTGTTCATCAAACAATTCCTGGGAAAGCTGGAGGATAGGAAGGCTAATGGGTAAAAGAATACATAAAATCTGACTATCTGTTACTTTTCATTTCTAATGATACATTACTTTTAAGAATGGAATTTAAAATTTGGAGGTAGACTTCAAGAAGAAATGGTTACTGTTGCTGTTGCTAACAGTAAATGAGCAACACATGAAGGAGCAGGATATTCACCCATAAATTATCTCGAGTAATTTGTAGGCACCTCCAGGTTAACCCCTCAGTATAGGGGAATTGCATAGGGAAAAGCCCCACCGAGATTCCAGCTAATGAAACTTTGGGTCCTTTATGGTGCTCTCATGGTGTCACTCATTAGATTCTGTGGCTTATTAAAATGTATGTTATTAGATTAATGACTGATCAATATTTAAATTGTTATGGTCACTAGGTATTGGAATGATGCTCAAGAAGTTAAGTTTCTGGGACTTTTCATCCTTTTTTTTTTTTTTAATCAGACTCAGGCTTTTAACACATGCCTGTAATTAAAAATTTTAAACTTACTTGGCTGTTTAGGGCCTTCGTTGTGGCTTGTGGGCTCAGTAGTTGCTGTGTACAGGCTTGGTAGCCCAGTGCCATGGGGGCTCTTAGTTCCCCAACCACAGGTTGAACTGGCTTCCCCTGCGCTGGAAGGCAGATTCTTCATCATTGGTCCACCAGGGGCGTCCCCATGCCTGTAATTTTTTAGTAGAACTCTGATGTTCTGTTTCTTTGCAGGGAACAGAATGGGTATAGACCAAACCCGAATCCTGTTGGACAAGGCATTAGGCCTCCAGCAGCTGGATGCAACAATTCAGTAGGCGGCATGAGTATGTCACCAAATCCAGGCTTACAGATGCTGAGCAGCAGGACTTACGGCTTAACTGATCCTGGCACCGCGGGGCAGATGAGTGGAGCCAGGTATGGGGCTTCCGGTAGCATAGCCTCCATGAACCCCGGGCCAGGCATGCAGTCACCATCTTCCTACCAGAACAGTACCTACGGTCTCAACATGAGTAGCCCTCCACACGGGAGCCCTGGTCTCGGCTCCAGCCAGCAGAATATCATGATTTCTCCTCGTAATCGAGGGAGTCCAAAGATGGCCTCACACCAGTTTTCTCCTGTTGCAGGTATTTGTGTTGCATTTTGTTTTATTTTTCAGTAATTCTTTTCTTTCCATACCACTGTAATTCTTGTTAATTTATTTTAAAATAGAAACTTTGAACTGGTAAGTGGTGTTTTTTACAGCATATGATAGTTTATTTCTTTTCCTGATTTTTTTTCCAAATCCAGGCGTGCACTCTCCCATGGGATCTTCTGGCAATACCGTGAGTCACAGCTTTTCTAGCAGCTCTCTGAGTGCCCTTCAAGCTATCAGTGAGGGCGTGGGGACTTCTCTTTTATCTACACTGTCTTCGCCAGGTCCCAAATTGGATAATTCCCCTAATATGAATATAACTCAACCAAGTAAAGTGAACAGTCAGGATTCCAAGAGTCCCCTAGGCTTGTATTGCGACCAGAATCCAGTGGAGAGTTCAATGTGTCAGTCAAATAGCAGAGATCACATTAACGACAAAGAAAGTAAGGAGAGCGGTGTGGAAGGGTCTGAGAATCAGCGGGCTCCTCTGGAAAGCAAAGGTCACAAAAAGTTGCTGCAGTTACTCACCTGTTCTTCTGATGACCGGGGTCATTCCTCCTTGACCAACTCCCCCCTGGACTCAAGTTGTAAAGACTCTTCCATTAGTGTCACCAGCCCCTCTGGGGTCTCCTCTTCCACCTCCGGAGGTGTATCCTCCACATCCAACATGCATGGGTCACTGCTGCAAGAGAAGCACCGGATTTTGCACAAGTTGCTCCAGAATGGAAATTCACCAGCAGAAGTAGCCAAGATTACCGCTGAAGCCACTGGGAAGGACACCAGCAGTACGACGTCTTGTGTAGAAGGAAACGTCAAGCAGGAGCAACTCAGTCCTAAGAAAAAGGAAAGTAATGCTCTGCTTAGGTATCTGCTGGACAGGGACGATCCTAGTGACACACTTGCCAAAGAGCTCCAGCCCAAAGTGGAAGGCATGGACAGTAAGATGAGTCAGTGCAGCAGCTCCGCCATTCCGAGCTCGAGTCAAGAGAAAGATGCTAAAATTAAGACAGAAACAAATGAAGAGGTAACTTGTCTTCTGCATATTCCAGCTTGATCCTTATATTTCATCTTTTCTGTGTTTTAAAGGGTTATACACAAATTCTTACTTTGTTTTTTAGGTTTATTTAATGGAGATTAATCTGGAACTGTCATTTTTTTGGTAACTCTTCTGAGCATCAGTAAAGTATATTATGTAATTTAGAAATATCAGATGTGTACGCTTTCAAATGTGACTTCACCTCATTAGCAGCCAATTTGAAATTTTTCATGAAGGTTTTTGTTGGAATGAGCACATTAGGTCATTAAGTGTATAGAAGAAATGGGAAAAAAACCTTCTGAATTAAGGAAGATAATTTTGATTTTTACCTAAAGTCAAGTTTCATGTACATGATCACATTCTGTACAGACATTTGCCGGACACTGTGTAACGTCTCTGGGAGACACTAATATGCACCTGAGAAAATTAAAGTCTTGGAGAAGTTCTACTGTTAGGATGTCTGTTTAATTTTTTTGTGTTTCCCAAATGTACTGATCAAAAACCCTTTTTAAAGCATAGCTATGAATTTGTTGAACGTCAGCTTGTCTTTATTATTAATCGTATGTGTTTTCAGAAGTATGTGTAGAGGCAGACGTTGCTGTCAGCTCATGATTCTGACTAATGTTTGCTGGAAAATATCCTTCAGTTTGAGAATTAAATATCTAGAGTAAATTTAAAAGTGCCCCTTTGGAAGCATTTCCAAACCTATCGATTTATCTCAGGATTTGAATCTGTGTTTGACTTTTAAGGTGGAAATGTAGGGATAGTCATAATTAGCCAGCCTCTATGCTGGGCATTACCGTTTAGGATAACTATTGTATTTCACTTGTTCCTGTTTTGTTTCTTCTGATGAATATGTTTATACCTATGTATCTCGTAATGAACACTGGTTAATTAAAAAAAAATATTTTCAGGGATCCGGAGACTTGGATAATCTAGATGCTATTCTTGGTGATCTGACTAATTCTGACTTCTACAATAATTCCATACCCACAAGTGGTAGTAACCTGGGAACTAAGCCACAGATGTTTCAAGGAGCTAATTCTCTGGGTAAGAAAGAACTAGATTTTATTCTTGCTGCCTTTTGAACTTTTCTGCACACCTGTGTGTACTCTTACATTAAGACTAGGACCCAACTTTAAAACGTGTACTCTGCCTTAGTTTTTTTTTTTTTTTTACTAATTTATAACGTAGATGCTTTAAAAACCTTTTTGTACAGTTTCCTATTTCTAACTAATATGGGGCCAGCAATCATGTAACTTATAGGAAAATATTCTTCTTTGGTTGCTACAGGTGAGTCGTAGGTTCTCGGTCCTTACTAGTACCTTTATTTGTCTTGGCCACAGAGAATCAGATTAAAAAGCAAATCAAAACTTGTCCTTTGATACTAATTTACTTTGGTGTTTGCTGGTTTCACCTAACTTTTTGCCTGTACCTGAGTACTTCTAGATTCATCAGCGTAACAAGGATATATTACATGTATCAATTGAAAAAGAGTAATCCCACAATTATCTGGAAAGGTGGTTATTCATTTTTAGTGGCACTGTTTCCTCAACTATAATGCATAGATAATTAGATCAGTCTAATGGATTGGGAAAAAAATTTGGAAACTTTATGTTATAGCCCTTATTTGACTAGAAGCAACTTATCTGGTTATATTTAAATGTAAAATTTTAAACTTTAAGTATGCATATTGAAGAACTTCCAGGACCTTGAAACGTTGGTAAAATCTTTACTATTTAATATAAAGTGAAGCTGAATGTGAATGACTATGTCAGGCTGTAGAAAAGTGCCCAGTACTTCAGCAAACACCAGGACTCTTGTTTTTTTACTTTATTTGAAATAGGAGGCCAATTTTCTTTATTCTTTTGAATTTCTTTTGGTGCTAAGTGTTTATTTTGTAAAAAAAGACAGTGTTCATTTTGGGAAGAAAGATATTCTTGGGTGGGTGGTATTGGTATTTATGTTTTGTACTTAATTATGTACTGCACCATCAGAAGATACTTACGTATCATGCTTCTGTGTTTTTAACAGGTTTGAGGAGTCCGCAGCCTGTACAGTCTGTCCGTCCTCCGTATAACCGGGCAGTATCTCTAGACAGTCCTGTTTCCGTTGGCTCAAGTCCTCCAGTAAAGAATATTGGTGCTTTCCCCATGTTACCAAAGCAACCCATGTTGGGCGGCAATCCAAGAATGATGGATAATCAGGAAAATTACGGCTCAAATATGGGTATGTTATTTCTAATTAATATCAGTTCAGTTCAGTCGCTCAGTTGTGTCTGACTCTTTGTGACCCCATGGACTGCAGCATGCCAGGCTTCCCTGTCCATCACCAACTCCTAGAGCTTGCTCAAACTCATGTCCATCGCGTCAGTGATGCCATCCAACCATCTCATCCTCTGTCGTTCCCTTCTCCTCCTGCCTTCAGTCTTTCCCAGCATCAGGGTCTAATTTAAATTTCTTTTGGGAAAAGCAAATTTAAAATACTTACAGCCACTGAAATAGAGTTAAATAGGATTTTGAATAACAGGAGCATGTTTCTTTTATGAGCATCCTTCGCTTATTCTGTGTCTTGGTGATTTAAACTCTCAAGGAGGCTTTCTGTCCAAGGCATTTTCTTTTCTTTATTTTTTGGCTGTGCCATGTGGCATGTGGAATTTTAGTTCCACAACCAGGGAGTGAACCTGGGTCCCCTGCATTGGGGACGTGGAGTCTTCACAATAAAGCAAGTCGTGAAATTTTTGATTTCCTAGTGCATAATAGTTAGGTTGCATTATACTGTAGTCTCGCTTTTTTTTTTTTTTTTTTTTGAATTATATAGTTCTGGCTGTGCTGGGTCTTCATTGCTGTGTGGACTTATCTCTAGTTTTGGCGAATGGGCACTAGTCTCTAGTTGTGGTGTGTGGGCTTCTCGTTGTGGTGGCTTCAGTTGTGGTGGTGCACAGACTCTAGGTACGTAGACTTCGGTACTTAACAGCTCCTAGGCTCTAGAGCCGGAGAAGGCAATGGCACCCCACTCCAGTACTCTTGCCTGGAAAATCCCATGGATGGAGGAGCCTGGTAGGCTGCAGTCCATGGGGTTGAGAAGAGTCGGGCATGACTGAGCGATTTCACTTTCACTTTTCACTTTCATACATTGGAGAAGGCAATGGCACCCCACTCCAGTGTTCTTGCCTGGAGAATCTCAGGGACGGTGGAGCCTGATGGGCTGCCATCTATGGGGTTGCACAGAGTGGGACACGACTGAAGCGACTTAGCAGCAGCAGCAGCAGCACGCTCTAGAGCACAGACTCGATAGTTGTGGCATATGGACTTAGCTGCTTTAAGGCATGTGGGATCTTCCCGGACCAGAGATTAAACCAGGGATCCTCCTGAATTGGCAGGTGGATTCTTTACCATTGAGTCATCAGGGAAGCCTATACTGTAGTCTCTTAAGTGTGCAATAGTATTATGTCTAAAAAAGAATGTTGTTTGTGTCCAGCTCTTTGTGACCCCATAGACTGTAGCACGGCAGGCCTCCCTGTCCTTCACCATCTCCCGAAGTTTGCCCAAGTTCATGTCTATTGCATTGGTAATGCCATCCATCCATCTCATCCTCTGATGCTGCCCTCTTCTCCTTCTGCCCTCAATCTTTCCCAGCATCAAGGACTTTTCCAGTGAGTCGGCTGTTCACATCAGATGACCAAAATATTGGAGCTTCAGCATCAGTCCTTCCAATGAGTGTTCAGGGTTGATTTCCCTTGAGATTGACTGGTTTGATCTCCTTGCTTTCCAAGGGACTTTCAGGAGTCTTCTCCAGCAACACAGTTCAAAGGCATCAGTTCTTTGGCGTTCTGCCTTCTTTATGGTCCAGCTCTCACAACCGTACGTGACCACTGGGAAGACCATAGCCTTGACTGTATGGACCTTTGTCAGCAGAGTAATGTCTCTGCTTGTCAACACACTGTCTAGGTTTTTCATAGCTTTCCTGCCAAGAAGCAGCTGTCTTCTGATTTCCTGGCTTCAGTCATCATCTGCAGTGATTTTTGGATCCCAAGAAGAGGAAATCTGTCACTGCTTCCACCTTTTCCCCTTCTGTTTGCCTTGAAGTAATGGGGCCAGATGCCATGATCTTAGTCTTTTTAATATTTAGTTCTAAGCTGGCTCTTTCACCTTCCTCCTTCACCATCATCAAGAGTCTTTTCGCTTTCTGCTGTTAGAATGGTATCATCCGCATATCTGAGGTTGTTGATGTTTTTCCCGCCTATCTTGACTCCAGCTTGTAATTCATCCAGCCCAGCATTTCTCATGATTTGCTCATCATATAGGTTAAACAGACAGGGTGACAGCAGAAAGTGCTGTTGTGCTCCTTTCTTAATCTTGAGCCAATCACTTGTTCCATACAGGGTTCTAACAGTTGCTTCTTGATCTGCATACAGGTTTCTCAGGAGACAGATAAGATGGTCTGGTATTTCCATCTCTTTAAGAGCTTTCCATGGTTTGTTATGATCGACACAAAGGCTTTAGCTTAGTCATTGAAACAGAGATAGATGTTTTTCTGGAATTCCCTAGCTTTCTCTATGATCCAGCAAATGTTGGCAGTCGGATCTCTGGTTCCTCTTCCTTTTCTACCCAGCTTGGACTTCTGGAAGTTCTTGGTTAGCGTAATGCAGAAGCCTAGCATGCAAAATTTTAACCTTGACCTTACTAGCATGGGAGATGAGTACAATTGTCCGATGATTAGCACATTCTTTAGTACTACCCTTCTTGGGAAGTGGGATGAGGATTGACCTTTTCTAGTCCTGTGGCCGCTGCTAGGTCTTCCAGATTTGCTTACATATTGAATGTAACACCTTGATGGCATGATTCTTTAGGGTTTTGAATAGCTCTACTGGAATTCCATTGCATCCGCTAGCTTTATTAACAGCAAGATTCCTAAGGCCCACTTGACTTCAGTCTCGAGAACATCTGGCTCTGGGTAACTGACCACACCATCATAGTCATGTGGTTCATTAAGGTCTTTTTATGGTTCTCCTCTGTATTCTTTTCATCTCTGTCTCTTCAGTGTCTACTAGGTCTCTACCATTTCTGTCCTTTATTGTGCCTATCTTTGGGCAAAATGTTCCCTTGATATTTCCAGTTTTCCTGAAGAGGTGTCTGGTCTTTCTCCTTTTGTTTTCTTCTAGTTTTATGTACTGTTCATTGAAGAAGGCCATCTTGCCTCTCTGTTCTGTTCTTTGGAACTCTTCATTTAGTTGGATGTACCTTTCCCTTTCTCCCTTGCTTTTCATTTCTCTTCTTTCTTCAGCTATTTGTAAAGCCTCCTTAGATAACCACTTTGCCTTCTTGCTTTTCCTTTTCTTTGGAATGATTTTGTTTGCTGTCTCCTGTACAATATTATGGGCCTCCGTCCATAGGTCTTCAGGCATACTGTTAGCTAGATCTAATGCCTTGAGTCTTACTCATTACTCCACTGTATTTTGATAGGGGAGTTGACTTAAGTCCTACCTGGCAGGCCTAGTGGTTATTCCCGCTTTCTTTAGTTTAAGCCTGAATTTTGATATGAGAAGTTTGATGATCCGAGCCACAGTCAGCTTCATGTCTTGTTTTTGCTGCCTGTATACAGCTTCTCCATCTTTGGCTACAAAGAATGTAATCACCTTGATTTTGATATTGACCATTTAGTGATGTCCATGTGTAAAGTCATCTCTTGTGTTGTTGAAACAGGATGTTTGCTATGACAAGTGCATTCTCTTGGCAGAATTCAGTTAGCCTTTGCCTTGCTTCATTTTGTTCTCCAGGGCCCAAACTTGCCCATTACTCCAGGTATCTCTTGACTTCCTACTTTTGCATTCCAATCCCCAGTGATGAATAGACCATCTTTTTTTGGTGTTAGTTCTAGGAATTCTTCTAGGTCTTCATAGAACTGATCAATTTCAGCTTTTTCGACCTTATTGGTAGGGGCATAGATTTGAATTGCTGTGATGTTGAATGGCTTGCCTTGGAAATGAACCAAGATCATTCTTTCATTTTTGAGGTTGCACCCAAGTACTGCATTTTAGACTCTTTCGTTGATTATGAGGACTACTCCATTTCTTCTATGGGATTCTTGCCCGCAGTAGTAGATACAATGGTCACCTAAATACACCCATTCCCGTCCATTTTAGTTCAATGTTTTCTAAGATCTCGATGTTTATTCTTGCCATCTCCTGCTTGACTACATCCAATTTACCTTGATTCGTGTACCCTAATATTCCAGGTTCCTATGCAATACTGTTCTATACTGCATCGGATTTTACTTTCATCACCAGACACATCCACAACTGAGTGTTGTTTTCGCTTTGGCCCAACCTCTGCATTCTTTCTGGGGCTGTTAGTAGTTGTCCTCCACTCTTCCGCAGGAGCATACTGGACACCTTCAGACCTGGGGGACTCATCTTTTGGTGTCATATCTTTTTGATATGAAGCTATGAGCCATGCTGTATAGGGCCACCCCATATGGACAGGTCATAGCAGAGCGTTCTGACAAAACGTGATCTACTAGAGGAGAGAATGGCAAATCACATCTGTATACTTGCTGTTAGAAACTCATGAAGCGTATCAAAAAGAATGTACATACTTTAACTTAAAAACATGTTATTGCTAAAATATGCTAGCCATCATATGACAACACAGGGTTGCCACAGATCTTCAGCTTGTAAAAGTGGCAGTATATGCAAAGCACAGTATTGCAAAGGTGTGCCTGTGGTGGCCCGTCAGAAATTGTTGGCCAGCCCTAATCTGAGAATGACAAAGCACTTTTTTGTCAAGGATCTTGTGTCTTAATGATCGCATCTGTATGAC
This sequence comes from Bos indicus x Bos taurus, assembly GCF_003369695.1. Classification (NCBI taxonomy): domain Eukaryota; kingdom Metazoa; phylum Chordata; class Mammalia; order Artiodactyla; family Bovidae; genus Bos; species Bos indicus x Bos taurus. Next base: position 7,333,664 of record NC_040088.1, on the reverse strand, counting down.
ATAAGAATTTCTTTCCAATATGGAAAATACCTCATCATTTCTGTTTCAGGTGGGCCAAACAGAAATGTGACTGTGAATCAGGCGCCTTCCTCAGGAGATTGGGGCTTACCGAGCTCCAAGGCCAGCCGCATGGAACCTGTGAATTCAAATGCCATGGGGAGACCAGGAACTGATTATAATGCTTCTTTACCCAGACCTGCCATGGGCGGCTCGATGCCCGCCATGCCACTTCGGTCCAATAGCATCCCAGGTGCGAGACCAGTGATGCAGCAGCAGCAGCAGCAGCAGCCACAGCCACAGATGCTTCAGATGCGTAAGTAGCCCCTTCAGAAGAAAAGAAAACTGGATGTTTTAGGCCAACTTTTGCCATTGACTTATTTGAACATTTACCCCACCCACCTTTTTTTTTTTTTTTGCTCCCCCAGGGCCTGGTGAGATTCCCATGGGGATGGGGGTCAGTCCTTATGGCCAAGCAGCACCATCAAACCAACCTGGTTCCTGGCCAGATGGCATGTTGTCCATGGAACAAGGCCCTCATGGGACCCAAAATAGGTGGGGCTTTATTAAGTGGCTCTATAGAGAATGGAAGCATTGGATTATGTAGAAGGGGGTTAGAGCATAGGAACAAACCTGGAAGAGAATGAGAAAAACTCTCTATGAATGAGGTACTCATTGCCATCTGTGTGTAAAATAACGCCGAGACAGCAGGCAGTGGTGGTGACTGGAGAGGGAAGAGACAGCACTGTACTGTCAGCCATCAGGACGGTTGAATGGTCATGCCTGGAGCTTCCGTGTGCCACAGTTGTCTCTCATAATGTAACAGTCCTCTTCCACGCAGAGGGGTATAAGCTAGCACTAGTTTGACAAGATAAATGGTGCTCGGAGGGTGAGCCTTGCTTTTCTGAAAAGTTCATTATTAAGGATTGGATAATTCTTTTTTAAAATTGTTTAAAATATTTCAGGGATGAAGGTGGAAGTAAAATAAAGCGCTCTTCTATTTTTGTGGATTATGCCTGTATTTCACTTTTCAGCTTGGTCAGTAACTCATTTGCATGAAAGAGGCCCTCTGTCAATGTCAGCTTTAACTTGAGTTCTACAATAAATTAAACAAATGAAAACGAATTGATCTGTTGAAAAGATGGAAGTGTGATTACTTGAGTTTATTAGCTTGATTGTTTCTCTGCTCGGTAGAGAGCGAATAGTTTCATCACAGAATTTTTCTGAGGCTGGATATATTGTCTAGCTCCATGCTCCTGTGATATGTTGGAAAGCTGTGGCATTGCTGTGGGTGTGTGGGGTGTGTCGTACGTGAGCTCTGTGGGCCATGTGTGAAACCAGGTTATTTTGGTAGATCCCCAGACTCAGTTCAGCATGTCTCCCTTTTTTCTTTCTTTTTTTGATTTTTCCAACCTGCAAGTATCCTAACTGTCACTTCTCTTCTAGTAGGGTCTTGAAAACACTGCCCTCTGCATTCCTCTCATCCTTCTCCCTGCCCCTGCCAAATCTCTGCTGTCCTCTAAATATCTAGCAGCTACGTTTTGGTGGTGGGGTTGGAAGTTGTGAGCTAGGATATGGTGGTTGAAGATGACCTGGTGAGGTTTAGAATGATGGGTCTTGAATTTAAATTGATGCCACTTGTTCTAGTCTGCTGTTCTGTTAGTTTATAATGAATACTTGTATCATTTGAGTTACTGCATGTTAAAAATATCGTGTGGGGTTACTTTGCCTTTTTTTCCAAAGAGGAAAGGCACCATTGAAGTTGATTACATGTCTCTTTTTAGGCCAATTCTTAGGAATTCCCTGGATGATCTCCTTGGGCCACCTTCTAACCTAGAAGGCCAGAGTGATGAAAGAGCACTGTTGGACCAGTTGCACACACTCTTGAGCAACACAGATGCCACAGGCCTGGAAGAGATTGACAGAGCTCTGGGCATTCCTGAACTTGTAAATCAGGTAGGTAGCAGTACCATGGAAGTAGAAGTGCATGTGTGTGTACCATGGAAGTAGAAGAGTGTGTGCGTGCGTGTGTGGTGTGTGGTGTGCGTGCGTGTGTGTGTGTAACAGAGCTCTGGGCATTCCTGAACTTGTGTACCATGGAACTAGGGGAGAATGTGTGTCTGTGAGAGAGAAGCCATGTATGACAGCACCTAATCTTTCCTTTTCCTTATGATAAAGCACTGTGTTCATGGATATGAGCATTAAATTTAGAAAATACTTTTTAATTGTGATAGAACAAACAGCAGTTTGCTGTTTTATAAAGATGTCACATTTTAGGCACCCACAGAAATGATCCAGTTAAAACCACTATGCGGTTTTTAAAATGCTGCTTTTTGCTTATGTTATAATATTGAATCCTTATTTTTATAATTAACTTCTCTTTACTACCTAGCAGACGAGTGTATACCCTGAGGAGACAGACTTTTTTTTGTGTGGTAAACAAAACCTGTTTACAGTGGTAAATCTGTGACCATCTCAACACCACCATCTCCTGTTTGCAGTCATCTGTTCAGCTGTATGAAAATATGCCCTTTATGAATCTATTTTTTGAAACATAAATTTTGTAGTGGATCTTTTCATATATAGGATGCATGTTTAGGGGCACTGTTTCAGTCTGTGTGTTCAGGGATAAGCGGGGAATGGTCTTGGTTCTCAGGCTTTGTTGGGGAAACAGACAGGTATAAAAACGTGTGTACTCTAATGTGGCAGCACTCTACAGAGCTTTTTAAAGGGTGGGTGAGAAATGCAGAGCAGTGATGATGTCCTCCTGGGGGTACCAGCCGTCTGTGACCCTACTGGGGAGGAGTGGCGTCTTACTGGCTGGGGGAGGACGTGAGGGTCACATGAGGACCAGGAAACTAACTGCTGCTGGGATTTTACCGAAGCTGAAAATAGCGTCTTTGTCCTCATGATAAAATAGTTAATGGTGCTTATATAAAAATCTGACAATCACAGAAGTCCATATGTTTTTAAAAAGTTGAACATCCTCCATACTCTTGGCACAAAGAATCATAAGTAACTTTTGAGTGTATGTATATAAAAAGAGAGTAGGCTAAATATACTTTGGAGGTCTGTTTTACCTTAAGAAAGTCATCTTTTTTGTTTAACATATACATCTTTAACGGTCAGATAATATCCATTTTGTTAAACACTCTTTAACCAGTTATCTACTGATGAAAATGTAATTGTTCCTAAGTATTGTTATAATTCTGTGAATTACATCCATCTTGTTCACGGAGGCTGTTTTCTTAGCCACAATCCAAGAGAAAGGATGATTGGGTTAGAGTGCTTATTTTAGAGATTTATCTACATACTCTCGGGTGGTTTTCCTGAACGATCGCACAGCTGCTTTTCTACAGCAGCGTGTGATGGCTACAGTCCGTCCCCCTCACCAGCACTGCTGGCCCGGCCCCCGAAGAGGAGAGAACCCACGGTGTGAATGAGCAAGTGACTGGACAAGTACTGAACATGATTGTTCTTGCCAGTCTAATGGCCGACACAGATTCGTGTTTTAAATCATATTTATCTGTTTAGCAAGATTGAACATATTTTGTGTTTTCTGGTGATTGAGATGTGTTTAATAGTTCCGATGGGATTTTATTTTGTTGCTCTCAAATGGTGCTTTTTGTTTAGCTATTAATTTGCTTGTTGAATCCCAGGTGGCTCAGCTGGTAAAGAACCCGCCTGCAATGTGGGAGACCTGGGTTTGATCCCTGGGCTGGGAAGATCCCCTGGAGAAGGGAAAGGCTACCCACGCCAGTATTCTGGCCTGGAGAATTCCATGGCCTGGAGAATTCCTGTATAGTCCAAAGGTGGCAAAGAGTCGGACACGGCTGAGCAACTTCGACTTTTCATTTTCCTTTGTTTAGAAATACTTATCTTGTGTATGCCAATCAGTCTTTTCTTGGAGACTGAGGAGCAATAGTGAACAACTTAATTTCCTGCTCCCAGAGCTCAGGCATGGAACCACACTGATGGAAGTAGGCATGATGAAGGAGCAGGTACTAGGAAAGGCATGTAATGCTATGAGACCATTTTATTTAAGGAACCTTTTCTTAGGGTGGGGCGGGATATTCAAACGTCTCTAAACATGTTTACAGGATGACGGTTAACTTGTCCAGTGTATTATAAATAGTTTGCCAAGTTTCTTTTAGTGGGAGCTTGTTTATAGTTCATTCTTTAGTTTAAAAATGTTTCTGTTTTCAAATCCAGGTTGATGAGATAGAGATTAATGGGGACTGGTTCGAATAAGAAAGGTTTTTCTGGAGAGGTGACATATAAGTTGATACCTGAAGGATGAGAAAGAGCCAGCTAGGCAGACATCTTAGGGGAAGGATAGTCTAGAAGAAGAACAGCTAACTCAAAGGTGCTTAGCTAGGAAAGAGCTTGTGGGTTCTAGGAAGTGGCTGAGGTTGCCAAGAGCAAAGAGGGAGTGGTGTGAGCTGGGGGAGGTACTTTCTCTGTGTCTTAGGAAGCCATGGAAGGATTGTCAGCAGAGTCCTTACTCTGCTGAATCTGGTCTTCCTTTTTTTGTTGTAATTTTTATTTTTTAGCAAAGTAATCTGTTTTTAAATGAAAAATAAAATGATAGAAAAATATGCTTATGGAAGAACCACAGTCCTTTGCCTCACTGGAAGATAGTGAAACTCACCTCTTTATTTTGATAATACTTCTAAGAAATATGCTTATGCAGCTATTTCTTTTACCAGCTTCATTCTGTCTATTGATTCCTGGATTTGAAAGTTGACTACACATTTATAGTCCGTTATCTGAACCTGGGTGTCAGATATGCTTTGAAATTGAGGAATTTGGGGATTTTAGAAGGTTAGAATGGTGCATTGGTACACTGTATATTACAAAATACTCTTTATAAATTTCAAGCAATACTATAATTTTGGGGCAGTAGCCTGTGATCAAATGAGCTAATAATTCTACAGCAAAATACATAATCACACTAAGTGGGATATTATAGAGATTATGTATTGCTTCATACAGGTTCAGGCCAGGTTTTGCTGTAAAATACACTGGGTACTAATGAAAAAATTTTAGTCTTTTTTTTTTTTTTTAGAGTTTAAAATTTGTTTTGGCATTTTAGATAAGAAATTTTATGTCTGTATTTATATCCTGTTTGTTCAGCAAGCACCCCCATGCCTGTACCCACTGCATACACATGGGCACATACAGTCTCTACCCTCAGTGTAACTGTGTCAGAAATTCTAAGTTGAAAATAATTTCCTCTTATGAAAAAATAGTTCCATAGTTTCTGGCATCCAGTGTTGTCCTTGAGTCGTATTCCAGTCTGATTCCTCTACTTTTGTGTGTTACCCATTTATTCTCTTTGGAATTATGTAGGAATCTTTTCCCTCTGAAATTCCATGATTCTTTGTCTTGATATGGGTCTTGTTTCATTCATTCTGTTGTGTATTACTAATACACAAGCAGATATTCCCTTTGGTTTGGGGGCATTTAAAAATATTTCTTCAATGATTTTAATCTTTTTTTCCTGATCTTTCTGGGATGTCTGTTGACATGTTGGGTGTTACATGGGTTCGGTGGTGGCTTTTTATTTTTTTTTTAATCTTCTGTACTTTTAAGTTACTTCCTGTTTGAGTCACTTTGATATTGGAAGCTTTCATCATCAAGTTATCTGGTGATCCTTGATTATCTTTTTATATTTAAGAATGCAGGATCAGTTGTCTTCACTGAAAGTGACTAAGTGGGAGTGGGGAGACTGGCCTTTATTTCAGGTCCCCCCAGACTGCAGCATGTTGAGTTGTCATTGCCCCCATCCCCCATACAGAATTTTATATAGATTTTCTAGAAAACACTCTTTCTTGCCTAGAAATTTTTAAATTACCTGGTTGCATTTTGGGGGCTGGGATGGGGAGGCAAGTTGATGATCCTGTAGTGCTTAAGATATAAAGTTCTAAAATATAAAAATTTACTGGAAATTATAAGGATCTAAGATTCCCTGTTTTCAGTCCCTGCCCTGCTCCTCCCCTCTTCTGGGCTTGGTGTCCCTGAACCAAGGCCTTGTGGAAGTAGGTGGAAGATACAGCCATTTGGAGCTGGGGGGCTCCCTGCTCTTGCTCAGACTCCTGATCCGCCCCTTGTCTGGGCGCACTCCTTGACCTTCTGCCGTCCGTAGCGGAGTGCTGCCCTAGCTCCACGGGAGACATTGGCTCAGGCCTCAAGAGGGTTTTCTCTGCAAGTAAATGGTTCTCAGTTTTCTCCTTTCTGTCTACCAGATGCCTATTCAAATTTTTGTATCTTGTTGCCTTCAATATTCTCTCTCTCTCTTTTTTTTTTTTTGATACATACTACCTTTTAACTTGTTTGCTGTCATTTTAGCAGGGTTAGCAAGAGAAATACAGGTGTGTTATATTAATAGTATGATTTACTTTGTAAACAGAAATGTCAGATTGCTGTCTAGAAGAGGCACAGAGTAGAGGTGTCTTGGGCAGTGGACTGTAGGAAGAGAAGCCTATCCGATACGTCACTGAGGAAAAGCTGGCAGGACTTGGGCTGTGTGTGCACACGTGTGCACTTGCACACTTGGGAAGGAGACTGTGAGAAATCGAGGTGCTGGCATTTAGTTCCGGGTACATGATGTTGCCATGTGTTTTGGTGAGTAGTGAAGATTGAAGGAGAATTGGGCTTTTTTTTTTTCTGTAGGAAGAACTGTTGATAATCATGCCTTTTGTCCTCTACATGCTAAGTTTGAGATGCCTGAGCCTTCTGGGTTAAGATGTTGGATGGGCTTCTGCATGAGCACAGTGAGAGTCCAAGGCCCTGGAGCTAGAGACAGACACTTGACAGTTGTCACCAGTGGGAGAGAGAGTGAGAGAAAAGAAGAGGGCCTGGTGCAGATGAACTCTTAACAGTCCTCCAGGGAAAGCCCCGAGAGGGGGCAGAACATTGAGAATGGTGTCACGGTCGCGAGGGGTGAGGTGTGGGTTAGGGTGTTGACTGCACGCGTGGCACTCCGTGCTTGAGGACGAGAAAATAAAGGCCAACGCAGCACCTGCCTGGCTTTTCTTATCTTAACGCTGCAGGCTGTCCCCTCCTTCAGAGTGTTTAGTTTTTCTGCTGGATGTTACTTTGTATGTGTGGTTAGCATGCAGAGAAGTGATACCTGGCACATACCACTAAATAAATACTTGTTGAATTAATAGGTTTCTTTCTTCTCAGATACAAATAGTAGTGGACGACTGACCACCTTTAAGTTTTGCTCATGTGGTGACTACACCCCAGGGGACATGAACTGTTGTTGATTTACCTGTCTCTACTAAATTTACCTCTTACCACCTTCAAAAACATTCTTGGGCAGAGTACATGAGAATTCATTGTTGGTACAGAAATCTTGTTTGGAAGAAACAGTATTTCTCTAGGTCCTCAGTACTTTGTTGATAGTTGGCTCAGAAAATATTTGCGCACCTCTCTGTGTGAGACCCTGTGGTGCATGGGCACTAGGGCACAGCGTTAAAAGATGGCACGGTCTCCGCTCTCGTGGCGCTTCAGGCAGTGAGCTTGGTTTTGGTGGTGAAATCCCACATCACCGTCATCACGTACATTGACTTTATTTTTCACCTCTTTTAGTGGGTTTGGTTTCTGTTGCTTCCGCATGTGTACTTCACTGTTCATTTATGTGTTTGATGTTTAGGGACAAGCGTTGGAGCCCAAACAGGACGCTTTCCAAGGCCAAGAAGCAGCAGTAATGATGGAGCAGAAGGCAGCATTATACGGGCAGACATACCCGGGGCAGGGGCCTCCGATGCAAGGAGGCTTTAATCTTCAGGGACAGTCACCACCTTTTAACTCGATGATGAATCAGATGAACCAGCAAGGCAGTTTTCCTCTCCAAGGAATGCACCCTCGGGCCAACATCATGAGACCCCGAACAAACACTCCCAAGCAACTTAGAATGCAGCTTCAGCAGAGGCTGCAGGGCCAGCAGGTAACCAGTCACACGCCCATTGCCTTTGCCACTTCCTCTTCATTTTCCTCTTCCGTTTCAGACTGTGTTCTTCAGCTCCCGCCACTGGCTCTCTGTCCTCCTCAACTAAAGAAACTCCTTTTGTTTTCATTGCTGTGTAACGTTGTGTTTGTGTGGACAGCTCCTTGCTGGGAGTGGCTGTACTAGAATTGGATACCTTTCTGTAAGAATATTCCACTGTACAGGTTGAAAAACAAAAAATGTCAGGATTGCTCTTTGGGGAGAATAGTGTTTCTTGATGGCTTCATAGCCTTAGAGATAGACAGTTTTTATTATTAAAATGTCCTTGCTATTAATAGACAGGATTGAAGTCTTATTGGCTTCCCTGAGCTCAGTTGGTAAAAAATCTGCCTGCAGTGTGAGAGACCTGGGTTCTTCCTGGGTTGGGAAGATCCCCTGGAGAAGGGAAAGGCTACCCACTCCAATATTGTGGCCTGGAGAATTCCATGACTGTGTATAGTCCATGGAGTCGCAAAGAGTCAGACATGACTGAGCGACTTGCACTACACTGTGAAACCTTATTGATTTGAGTACTCCCTTTAAGGAACCTCTGCTTTCTAGATGTGATATAAAACTTGAGCTCTCTTAATATCTCTTCCCATTGTTCCTTAGTTCGTAACAAAGTTTTAGGGATTTAATTGTTTATATTTTTTTGTATCTTGAGTGTGCAGAGTTCTTAAATGTGGGGAGACTGAACCACATAAGCAGATGAGTGAACTGAGAATCCAGCGAGCTGAGGACTCTTGCATTGATGTTCCCTAAAGTCAGTGTAGCTACTCAGGAGAGCTGTGCTAATGCGTTCACGTATCCCTTTACTTGTTACAGTTTCTTTCCAATAAAAATTACCTAGGAAGAGGTAACAGAAGTAGTTTTCTCCATTGTTACTTTTATAAAATTAAAGCTGTTTCCCCAGTGGCCTAAATTATGCCAGGGAAAATTGACTTTATAAATCCTTTGGGTTCCTGTTGAAGATACTCTTTAAGGTGTAGAATTGCACTTTCACTTTTCCTCTGATAGTGAACATGAAAGCCTGCTGTGCTGGCCAGGGGCTTTTCAGCACCAGCCTTTTTGAAATGTGAGAGTGTCCTGGTTTAGCTTAGCCATAACTTAGCCAGGTTAATGGGTTTAGAGGTGTTGTCACGATCTTTCTGGGTGGTGCCGAGGGTGTAGATAGTTGTTTTGGCCTCATTAATGAGCTCCACTTGCATCCTAACCACCCTGACTCTCCCCAGTTTTTGAATCAGAGCCGTCAGGCACTTGAAATGAAAATGGAAAACCCCACTGCTGGCGGGGCAACGGCGATGAGGCCCATGATGCAGCCGCAGGTCAACTCCCAGGTGAGGATGCGTCTCTTCGTGCTGAGGGCTTGAATGCTCTGCACAAGGCTTGGCCCCTGCTTGACTCTCAGGAAATATTTATTAAACAAAGAGTACACAATCTCAAATTCCTTGTGTAAGAAACCATCCCAGGGTCCTGTCACACTTTCGTTCTTGCCTTCATCTTTTCCTATTGGTCACTAGGAAGAATTGGAGGAAGAGGTTCTTTTTTTTTTTTTTAAACCACTGATTGGTGTTTTTAAAGTTAATTCCCTTTGTGATCACATGCTGTGTTGTGAAACTGCTACCACTTACTTTTTAGGGATTGAAAATAATAAATCTGTAAACTTTTCTCTGGTCCTGGATTGTGAAACTACATTCTCACTGGGTAGAATTTGATATAAGAAGTCTAAAGCAGCAGGGGAAAAAAAATTCATAATCCCACTCTCAGTGACAGTCTTTGAGATGACTGATTTCCCATGGTGGGAGGGATGTTCTTAATGGTCTCTGCCTCCAGCCCATGCTGGACACTGTATTAAGGCATTTCCATAGTGTGCACAAGGCAAATGACTAAACGAAAATCCCTTATTGTGGTTTGAAATACTGTTAAACAACTGTGAAATGCCTAGTTTTCACTCTCTTAGGTGTGCTTGGAAGTACCAGTACCTGTATATTTTCTTGATAATCAGACATCCTGTTATCAGCTGAGCTAGGATAATTTCTAAAAAGGTGATTAAGGTTTGCTTTTTGGAGATGGTCTCTCCTAGCTGGCAGATCAGCTGCCTTGTTCAGCGCTTTAATGACATCACCTCCTTGCTCTCCCCCGTCAGAGGTTTAGAGAGACTCCAAGGCCTTCAGGAGTGGATTCACGCTTCTTTGCATGTAACTGCACTCCTTTGCTGTATTTTTGGCTTCTCTTTTGTTTCTCCCCCAAACAGAATATCATTCCTGCCCCTTTGTTTTATTTCACAGTTTTTAAGAAGTTTGTCCTCAAGTTCTACTCCTAAATATTCTCTCACTTTGAGGACTGTTTCCTAATTATGTTAAAGCCTGATGACTTGGCTGCTTTCATCCCGTTGTTATTGTTCACTGCTGCTAAGTCGCTTCAGTCGTGTCTAACTCTGTGCGACCCCATAGACGGCAGCCCACCAGGCTCCCCCGTCCCTGGGATTCTCCAGGCAAGAACACTGGAGTGGGTTGCCATTTCCTTCTCTAATGCATGAAAGTGAAAAGTGAAAGTGAAGTCACTCAGTCGTGTCCGACCCTCAGCGACCCCATGGACTGCAGCCCACCAGCCTCCTCCATCCATGGGATTTTCCAGGCAAGAGTACTGGAGTGGGGTGCCATCGCCTTCTCCGTGTTATTGTTTAGTTGCTAAATTGTGTCTGACTCTTTTGCAACCCCACAGACTATAGCCTGACAAACTGCTCTGTCCATGGGATTTCTCAGGCAAAAATTCTGGCATGGGTTGCCATTTCCTTCTCCAAGGGGTCTTCCCCACCCAGAGATTAAACCTGCTTCTCCTGCTTGGCAGGTGGATTCTTTACCACTGAGCCACCTGGGAAGCTGCTTTTGTCCCCTAGCCCCCAATAATACGGAGGTCCCTGTTCTGCTCTCCCAACACCCACCCCCATACTGAGTCAGAAAGCTGTTACCATAATGAGAATTGGGCATTTCCTTTTTTCTAATGATAAAGAAAAGCATTGGGTATTTTTTTCTTTGATACCTAATGTGTCATGCGTGCACCATACACGTGAAACTGGCTGACTCTTGCTGTACGTGTGTAATTGTGTTCTTTTCTCTGGTGTTAGCAGGGTTTCCTTAACGCTCAGATGGTTGCCCAGCGCAGCAGAGAGCTGCTGAGTCATCACTTCCGGCAGCAGAGGGTGGCGATGATGATGCAACAGCAGCAGCAACAGCAGCAGCAGCAAACCCAGGCCTTCAGTCCACCCCCGAATGTGACTGCGTCCCCTAGCATGGATGGGGTCCTGGCTGGGCCTGCCATGCCGCAAGCTCCACCCCAGCAGTTTCCATACCCTTCAAATTACGGTACACTTGACAGTGGTCATGTCTACCCCCAAGTAACACTCCTGAGGACGTAATGTTCACTAGATGTGTTGTATGTTGAAAACAAATGCTATTCACTCTCTTACTATTTCATAAGAGAAACAGATTAACTAAAAATAGCAGAACAAAACTGTCTACTTCAGTGTACAGGTGATTGTCATTGAGGTAGATGATCGTTCAATAGTTGAGGTTTCTCCGCCTTGGTCTTGTTTTTTCAGTTCCTCACATCTTAATTTGGAAGAAGGCCGTACCAGGCCAGGCCATCCCCGCCCCAGTATGTCCCAGTGTAGTAGAACTCTGCCATTGCTGAACAGTGAGAGGAAGGCGCTGTGTAGGCTTTCTGAGTTCCTTTCCTTGGTGGTTTGGGCATGTTAATTAAAGGCATGCCTCTGTGAGGTTCCAGAAGCATGAAGGAGTGGGGCTCCAGGAATCTCTTGGGGAGCTGACATTTGAGGGTGCATCCCTCAGTCAGGGACAGCAGCCCTGTGCTCTAAAGAGGGCTGGAGGGCAGAGGGCCGTGACCTGGTGTCCTAGTGTCAGAAAGCTCACTGGGGTGGCTGCCCTTTGGGGGATCCAGATGGGGGGTGTCTGTATGGGAAGCCTGTTGCTCTGGTTGTCACCTTGTGGAGAAGCAAGAATTACTGACCAGCAGCATCTTTATACCTTATACTTAACCACATTCCCCCACCTTAAAAAAAAAAAGGAACCTCAAGTTTCTATAGAAAGCTGATATTCCATTTGAACGTTGTACCTTCTTTTTCTTCTTTCTTTTTTAAAGGGATGGGACAACAACCAGATCCAGCCTTTGGTCGAGTGCCTAGTCCTCCCAATGCGATGATGTCATCAAGAATGGGTCCTTCCCAGAATCCCATGATGCAGCATCCTCAGACCGCACCCATGTATCAGTCATCAGAAATGAAGGGCTGGCCGTCAGGAACCCTGGCCCGGAACAGGTGAAGAGCAGGGCCTTCTTTTTTGGCCGTGGCACCAGGCTTGCAGGACCTCAGTTCTCTGATTAGGGATCAAACCCAGGTCCTGTGCAGTGAAAGTGCAGAGTCTAACCACTGGACTGCTGGGAAATTCCTAGAACAGGGACTTTGAAAGTCAGCCACTAGAATGTGTCGAAAGTTCAGGGAATTAGTCTCTGTTTTGCAGCCAAGCCTGTTTGGATGGGGAGATCCAAAGGCCTGGGCTGATACTAGAGAGTGTTATTTGGCTCATCCATTCTGAGACACCTTCCTACTGTGTGCATATCCACAAGGGTATGAGCACAGACAACTGTGAAAGAGAGAAGACAGGCTGTCTGAGTTTTCTTGCTCATGTTCTCTGCTTAAGTATAGCAACACTGACAGAATTGTGGTGGTCTCTGTGTGCCTGTCCTGTGTTTTGAAAGTGACCCAGGAGGTAATTTCCCACTTTTCTTCACAGCACCTTTCCCCAGCAGCAGTTTGCCCACCAGGGGAATCCTGCAGCGTACAGTATGGTGCACATGAACGGCAGCGGTGGTCCCATGGGACAGATGAACATGAACGCCATGCCCATGGCTGGCATGCCCATGGGTCCTGATCAGGTATAGGGTATGGGGTTCTGTTCCTTCCCCTTAACATTTTTTTTTCCTGTTCTCTGGAGAGAACCAAAGCCTCAATGATAATGTAAAGGTCCTAGGTAGATTTTTACCTTGGATGTTTAACTTAAAATATATAATGCTTGAAAAAACTTTTGATTTGAAGGTATTGGGCCATTTGATACTTTTAGAAACCTGGTATCTAAGGACTGAGTCAGTCAGCCAGAGCCATGTGGCAAGCCATCCGTGGAGACATAGGGATTCTTTTCTTTTGGACAAAGCGTGTGTTTTACTCATGTTTCTTCTGGTTGCCAACAGAAATATTGCTGACCTGTCTACGCCATGACGTCCAAGGAAATCACCGTACAAGACACTGCACTAGGATTACCGGGAGTAGTGAATCGTTGTTCTAGGCACCCAGCTTTGAAGAAAGGACCAGCTCCAATCTCCATCAACGGTATTTCAAGTGATGTCATTTGAGCAGGACTGAATTTTAACCTGAAGTGTGATATCTGCCTGTTTTCTTTCCCTCCTCCTATGTATCATGGTGTTTAAAACAAATATTTTTGGCATTCTGCCTTTTGGGGATATGATTCTGGAGGTACGGAGTGTTACTGATCACAAACTGTCCTGTGTCACTTTTTTTCTGCTTGGCTGTCCAGAGTCTTTGGAAAAAATAGAGGTGAGGCCAGAGAACATTGGAGAAATCAAGAGATGAGTTTCTTGATAGTTGCAGTACTGGGTGAAGAGCATGGTCCACATTCGAGGGTTTTTGTCACAGGCTGTCTTATAAAGGTGGCATTTCCAGGTTCTCCTTTAAGGATAGCTCCCAGCCTCCTCTTGGTTGTCCTAGGCTTTTTCCTAAAAAGGGTTTTTATCTGCCCCTAACGTCTGTAATACTTCACCTCCAGGAATTGTCCTTGGTGTCAGATGGCTTTGCAGAAGGGAAAACAGACGACAGTATTTAATTGCAGCAGTGGCAGTTCTTCACTTGCTGACGTGCAGCTGAGTGCACTTTATTTAAAAAGTAATGGATACATGCAATATTCTCTTGGTCTTGAGGAATGGTGAACCACATTCCTAGTTGTTGTCTAAACTTACCTGTTGGACAAGAACTATGATTTTTGTTGTTGTTATGAAAAGTACTGGTTTCACCCTTTGCCTATATGGTAGAGCAATAATGCTTTTTGAAAATAAACTGCAGAAACCCCAAGGCCAGGTACTGCATTCTGAATCAGAATTTCGCAGTGTTTCTGTGAATAGATTTTCTTTTGTAAATATGACCTTTAAGATTATTGTATGATGTAACATATGTATATACCTTTTTTTTTTTTTTTGTAGGCCACAACAACTCATTTTTACAGAGTTTGTGAAGCTAAATATTTAACATTGTCAGTTTCAGTAAGTTCAGTGTGGTGAGGTTACCAACAGAAGTCGTGCCCTGAATTTTGTGGCCTGGGGTAGGGGCTGCGGCCAACAGGTTTTCCTTGCCCCTAGCCTTAGATGCTCGCTCCTGTTCAGTCTCTTAATCTAAATGCTTTTTAAAGCGATCATTTAAATGTAGGCATTTACATTTTTTAAAAACAATTTCTCTACCAGAACTAAGCACTTCGTTAATTTGGGGGGAGAGAACAGACAAGGGGAAATAAACTTAAGAAAAAATCAAGAATTTTAAAAGATCAAGCAATTTGATTCCAAAGAAGAATGTTGGATTTTTAGGCAGTCCATAAATAGCAAGTCATGGTATATGTATATATTTGTAATTGAACGCGTCATCTTCTCATCCATTTTAGGAGTGCTCTAAGGTTTTGGTTGCTAGGACTTGAATCCCACATTGAGCTCTCAGGCGTAGAATCCTTGATGTGTGGTTTCTGCTCAGCTGAAACCACATCTGCTGAGCTGTCTTGTCCTTCTCCTACTGTGATGTCCTGAGAATCGGAGGAAGTAGCATCATGGTTATTCCTAAAGAGTTCAGTCTGCAGAGCAGCCACATTCATGTGATTCGGAGCCAGGGTCTGACTGGGCGCCTTTGTATCCCTCTCCTCCACCACCCCTTCTGCTGCTGCCACTTGTCAGCTGGGAATAGGGAAGAAAGTCAAGTTTGATTCCCTTTACCTAGCTTACTTTTTATCAGGTTCAAGCAGTTGAATGAAATGGGGTTTTTAGACTATCTATGATTTTCAAATGTCTGTTAGCCTTGGTGTCATTTCTTAGCAATAACTGAGAGCCAGTTAAAATTTTTTTCACTCATTTAGCCAATCTTTCTAGGTGTCACTGAAGGTAAGATCATTTGATTTCTTTGACTTGCGTATGACCAAGTGAAACCTGTATTTCCAGAAACACCACTAGAGTGGATTTGAGTTTCGCATCCCCCCCACCTGGTTAAAAATAAATCTAAGACTACAAATCCATTAGCTTCCATCCCAGGGGCCTGCACTTTGCAGATAATGCATCCTCCGGTCTGGAGACAGAGGAAGAGCTGAGTAAGAGTCTCTTTTTAGACACAATTGCATCAGGTGTATCTGAACGTTTCTTAAAGTTGCATGTATGTGGGGAGAAATAGAATGGTGCTCTCACCTTTCTTGACTTTAATTAAAAACTCAGTTTTGGGATTCTTTTTCTCAGTCCGTTCTGACTCCAGGCTAAGTGGAAGGCAACACCCCCTTTTTATATGGAAGAAAAGTGAAGTTTATTATAAGTTTTTATATTTTCTACTTGTTCATTGGTGCAAATTTAAGATTTTGATTTTCTTTTAATAGATGGCAGTCTTTGAGATAATTTGTTTTTACCTTAATTCCCCTTTTATTTTTTATGGATAATTTTTTGTATTTCTGCTGCCTACCTCTCCTCTGCCCCGCTCCCACCACTTTTTAAACCTTAGTATCTGTTGGGTGAACAGTATAAGTAACGTTTTCATCTGCTTTTAGAATGTGAGATATTTCCAGTACCTACTTTTTTGCTGAATCCAAAGATATATAAATATAAATATATATATTTTATAAAGATCAAAATGATATAAAGGAGATAACATTTCTTCCTTTTAAAAAACAAATAGAAATCCATTGTTAATGTTCATATTCTGATGCCATTTTTCTAAATCGTGCATCTTGATGGAAAGGTGTAAATATCAGTCAGCAGGATGCTTAATCAGTATTTAATGTCTGAGGTGAACTGGGGTGTATGGGGTGGGCACTACAGAACATAGTGGGCTTGCTGTCCTGTAAGTTCCGTGATCCATGGACTGATGCAGCTGAGAAGGAAACAGAATGGGTTGCCAGTTACCCATATGCCTGTCCAGTTAGCTCCCTTTTTATTTGCAGAAGCCATGCATTTGTTTGCAAGTGGGAAATTCATAGTAGTAAAACTGCTCGGACAGATGAACTGTCCCCTCTGCAGAAGAGCAGGAGCTGCCGTTCAGCTCCAAGGCAGACTGTATAATCACAAGCAGGGTGTTTTCTTTCTCTCTCTCTTTTTTGAAAGGAGAAGATGGAAATGTCATTCTGAGAGCAAGATTTAAATTCTCAGGAATTGACTTACAGTATTGAGAATGAATTCACTTTAAAACAAGTTTACATTAAATGTTGTTTGTAAAAAATCAAAATCATGCTTTACACTGCAGAGAATTCAAACCACATGGGCTAACTTATGAGACAGTTGAGTGGTAAGCTATGACTCCTTTGATCATTTTGGACATCATTGTAAATAAAGGTTTCTATTTAAAATTGAAGGCCAAGAGCGTGCCACTTTTTTTTTCTTTTTTTTTTAAATCCCAGTCGAATTCAGGGTAAAATATAAGAAATTGTGTTTCAGCTAATGGATAAAGGTTTCTGTGAGGGTAAAAGAAATCTTGAGAACCGTGGCCCTCTGCTTACACAAGACAAGTGCCTAGGGGGTCACGTGGTAGGGAGAAATGTGCGGAGCCAGATGCAGTTTCTCTCCCTCCTCCTCCCAGTCTAGCATTCCCACAGCTGCCTTTACTGGTCGGACTGCCTGGTACACGAAGGGCTGGCTAAGGTGAGTGGCTTTGTAGTTGGTCATTATTTTTACAAAGTGTGATCCTAAAGCTGGTGTGATATCAGATAAGGTTCCCAAAGTATGGTAAATTCTAGTCAGTTTATAACCACATATAGCCCTTTTTAAAAAACCATCTAAACCCAAGGTGTCTTCCTTCCAAAAAGATGTTGACTGGTAGTATCTCAAATGCTTTAAAAAAAAAAAACAAAAAACCCAAACACGCCAAAAAACAACTCCCAAGAAATGGCCTTTTAGAAAAATGTCAAAGGTTACCTCATGCCAAGTGCTGGTCATTGGCTGGGCTTTTCAACATTGTATGACAATACGTAGACTACAAAATTCCTTTACAAATACAATTTTGTTAAAACTTGGGGCATACATCAACTTCCTGTCTTTGCAGGACTTTAAAAAACATCAGTTCTGGGACAGATAAACGAAGGAATCCTGGGAGAAATGGCATCTGGTCAGGAAGAGGAATGTCCACAACTGCGAGGGGTTTCTTTTACACGGGCCACACCATTTATTAACACCGCCACTCTTGAAAATTGGGTTTTCTTATTAGATTCCCCTAGAAGTTTCCGAGCTGGTTACATGTAAATAGTCACATATATACATTGAAGTCATTGTCTTCAGAGGCAGCCAGGGTTATAGGGTGAGAGAAATTCCTGTCTTTTGTGCTGTGACTCACTGTCAAACTTGGTGCACGGTTTCCTCCCTCTGTCCTCCTCCTCTGTGACGAACCAAAAGAATAACAGGATTTAAAACAGGGTGGTTCTTTCCCTGTGATTTAAAAAAATTCCAGTGACTTTCACCCTTGGGGGAAATTTCCAAGAAAATCTCTCTGTTCTTCTTCCCTTGTGAGCCCCTCAGAGAGGGTTAGTGGTGACTTCTTGATATGAAAATGCGTTTTGTGCAGCTGGTGAGGTATAATCCAAAGCAAAAGCAGGGACAAGCATGGACTTCCGGAAGTCTCACTGCTCCCGTTGGTTGTCGTCCAGAATCTGCCGCATTGACTGAAGGTGGGTTCCGTGTGTCTCGGCCTCCTGGCTAACAGCACAGGTCTGCTGGAAATCATTCAGGGTTTTTCATTGTACAGGTGACGCCTCTGGTTTTGGAGGTCCAGCTCGTGCTTCTTAACCTTCCCAGCCTTCCCACAGCTGTCCCCTGTAGAACAAAGCAGACAGTGTATCATGCTGCCTAAGGATTTCTTAATCGGCCCTACAGCTGAGTCAGCTTTGCTTCAAGGATGTGGCTGCTGAGAAGGAGTTAATTCCAGATCCCTCAGACAGGGCTTGCTATTGTCTCATTGTCTAGACTGTCAGTTGTTGGCTCACACATAGTGACTGGCAAAGATGTCATTTAAGGATCTGGACAGGATGGTGGCTAAGGAATGTGAGAAGTACTCTGATTCTTGTTGCACCAAAGAAATGCTTAATTGGCCCATTATTATTTTCCTGTTAAAGCCACACAGACTTACATGCATATAATGATAGAAAATGAGGGGGAGGTTACAAATGGCAGCTCACCACGGGCGTGATTGGCCTGCAAGGTAAAGTCACATCAGACTAGTTGCCACCATTAACAAATTGTCGTATATATCTGCACTTCTGCATTTTCTCAATGAGTCAGAGGATTCAAATTGCATCCCATTCTGTTCTCTTTAAAGCAGAGTGACTTCTCCAGGTTGCCACGGCCTCCTGGCCCCTCATAGCCTCTGCTGACCCTAGCGTGGGTGAGCTTGTAGCATGGGTGTTCTGGAAACCATTTAATGAGGTCACCTTGCTGCTGACACTATGGACCAGGGAGCAGCTCGGCAGCCACAGCCTTCAAGATGCCTGGTACTCAGCCAACTGACACGCTTCTGAGCCTCTCAGGGAGGCCTTGAGCTTCCAAAGCAGAGATGATGATGTGGAGAACAAGAAGTATTGATCTAGTACATGCGGTGTATCCAAGTAGGTTATTTTACTGGAAAGACTGACACGACTGCTTCCCGTCTTATGAGGACAGACGAGAGGAATGAGAAAAGGGCATGCATGGGGAACAGCCTCGGCAAAGCGAACCGGGTCAGACCAGCTCTCTAGTGGTAAACTGGTTCCTCAACTCACAGTGATTTGGAAGAAGGTCTCTTCATTTCTGGCCACTTTCGACGCTGAAACTGCCTACGTTTTCAAGTGTCAAAAGGAGAAAGAGTATTAACCATCACCAAGAAAGAAAAAGTGACCCCCAGAGAACTACACGAAGAAGGCCTTTTAGGGGACAGCTGTCGCTGGTGGGTGAGCCAGGCCCTGGCAGATCAGAGATAGGGCAGCACCCCAACCTCACACGTGCAACCTCTGAGGTTAGACTACAGGACGGGTCACCGTACAGGGCAGTTCTCAGGCTTTAAAAGCAAAAGCAATACCTGTATTGCTCATAGCTTCCTCCATCTTTCAGTCCTAAAGGACAGAGAAACGTACAACATGGAAACATAATTTTAGGGCAAAAACGGCACCAGCAAGGACAAACTTTATAACTGTCTCTCGTCTTTTTTAAAACACTTAGTGTTTTGGTCATAAGCCCATGATGTTGTAGTGGCCCCTAGACAGAGGGGCCTGAATTCCCAGCAGTCCCTAAGACACTGTCGGGGACATATACTCTGGGACCCTCTCTATCAGGTTCAGGCTCCTGTCACAGACATTCAGCACTAACCGTGGTCATTCATGGTGGGGGACCCATGGGTGGGCGTAAACACCTGTGCTACTGAGGACGGACAGTGGGGAGAGCCCAACTGTGGGCTCTGGACCCAGTCCCCTTACTCATCACTAAACGAGGACATGCAGATTCACCTCAGAGGGTTGTCGGAACGCCTGTCAGTTAATGCCTAGAAAACACTCAGCACTCTGGCGGGCACAGAGTGATAAATCTGAGTGATGGCATTCACCATAAAAGTGGCACATGGCTGGTGGATGTTAGAGAATTCACCAGCTCCTGGTGATTCTGAGTTCACTCTTCAGATGGGCCCTCCTCAGTCCCCTCCTGTGGTCACCTCTTTCCACCCTGGGGCACTTGCTTACCCAGGTCCATGTTCCGGGTCCGGGGGTTACACTGCTTGTAACCCTTGCAGCTCCTCAGCTCCATGAGCTGCACGTGTAGCTGATTGAGGACGTCCCTGTCCAGGGTGTTCACTGCATTCATCAACTGGTTGGAAAAAAGGTAGGTTATCAATGAGATGAGGATGGGAGGCTCCCCCCCCCGACTTCTACCAACCAGGGGGCCTGATTTGGGCAGGTGGGGAGTATGTGGCTGGTAAGGGGTGGTGACATCCACCTCCACAAAGGCTGGGGTTTGGAACAGTTGCCTCTAGCCTCATGTGCACGAAATCTCAAAAACCACCATGGATTTCACATTGAACTCCTGGAACCACCGGTCAGCAAACATACCAAGCCTGGGAAGAAGCCCTTCCCAGCCTCTCAGGTCCTCTTGATGGGAAGGCAGCTACTTAGCAAAGGTCTGGGTGAGTGTCCTGGTCCAGGTACTGCTGTGACCCACTAACCTACCAGCTCAGTCAACCCTTTTTGTAAAATACGGGGATGCCTGGTGGCCTATATGGTAATTAATAGCAAAACAAGACAGTTGCTGGCATTTACAAAAGGGTGTAAAAAAAATTGCTGTCAGGCTTTTCTATAGAAGACTGGACAGTGCCAAGACCATGCTACTGAGCAGCTCTAATGCTGAAGCTGGGTCATGACCATGTTTTATGAGGGACAGGCAAGTTCTGCTCACCAGGCTCTGTGGCTGATGAGTCCCATTCTTCAGTCTCGTGCGTGTTCAGATGGGTTAATACATGGAAGCGCAGAGTAAGGGCTGCGTGATCGTTAGTTAGGCCTGTGGTCTACAGGATTTGGCCTGACCCTAAGAACCCCTGAAGCTCCAGGTTCTAGGCATTCCCCAAGATCCCACAAAGCCTGCTGCAACGGTCCCAGGTGGGTAAGTTGGAATAAAGAGTCTATGGGTGATCAGTCAGTAGATAGTGGATTTGGGAGGAGGCAGGCAGGCAGGGTGGCACACTGAACCTCAGCCTTCCCGGTGGCTTCTCCTCACTTCTGTCTTAGGGACTCCGTGGGACTTGGAAAAGCTGTTGGTCATTTCCGCGGGCTGCCTACCTGGTAAGGCCTGTAGTAAGTACCCCACGGCCCCCTTTCTCCAGCCTGTGCTGTCTACCTGGTAGGGGTCTGTGTTGAGATCGAAGTACTCCAGGAAGCCGGTTGCAAATTCACAGAAGAGGAAGTTGTGGGTCTCGTTGATGGTCCTCATGCACCAGTATGTGTTGTTGTTGGCACTGGTGCAGGCACAGAAGGGCCCCACTGCCAGGGAAGAGCGCGAGCCCTGAGCTGGGGAAGCCCGGCCGCCAGCCCCTTCCTGTCCTGCCTGAGGTTGCTGGGGGACCTGTTCCTGAAAGACCCACAGGGCCTGGCAGGAAGCACTCACAAGCTGAGGGGATGCTGGGACCCCTGGGAGGAGCACCCCCGCCCCGGGCCTGGCTGGCTCACACGTCCAGAGGGGTGCCGTCTGCCAGTGCTGGTTGTCGTGGGTGAAGCACGTGAGGCCGGGCATGCTGCACGTGTCATTGTTCTGTAGGCGCTTGAGCAGCTTGCGGAGTTTCTTCTTGCGCTTCTGTTCCCGTAGCAGCCACACCTTGTCCTTCTCCTGCAGACCCTTCCTAGGGGCACACAGGGCCGCACCCCTCACACCTCCCCCAGCCCCACATGGGAGCCTTTTCCTGCCCCGGGAGCTGTGGGCACGGCCCTGGAGACTTCCCAAAGGGCCTTCCAAATCCTACTGCTGGTGCAGGGCAGGGCTGGGGCCAGATGAGGCTCCTGTCATCCTGTATTAGCTCCCAAAGCAGCGCAGGGGTGGATGGTACCAGGAGATTGCTGGGCCTCCTACTCACACGTCCTCTCTGGGGGCCTGTGTCCTGCCCTGCCCTGCCATAACCCGCTCTGCCCATAGGCAGTGCCTGGAGCCAGGTTTAGGGTTGATCTGGGAGTCGGGGCTCTGCAGGGCCTGTTGCGCCTCCCAGGGAAAGGCCAGGACCTGCTTGTCCTTGTTTGTTTCAGCTTCAGGGAGGGCCCCCTTCTCAGGAGGGCCTGCAGCTGCCCTTACCTGAAAGGATGTAGGCTGGAGCCTTTGTGCTTGAGGCGGCCTTTGTGCTGGGCATGGTAACTGCAACAGACCCCCGCCCCCCCCCCCCAGCCCAGCCTTCAGACACTGTGCCCAGGGCCACCCTAGTGGGTGGCTGCAAACTGTGCTTCTCTGGGACCCCCGTTTCTCCTCCTGGGCCATGCTAGGGAGACACTATCCCCAGGGTGGCAGCCTCCTGCCTGCCTGGCTCCTTCCTCCATGCGTGAGCTGAGAGACCCTGGCTGAAGGCCTCGGCCAGACACAGAATGTGAGGGTAGGTGTAAGTTAACCATGCCTGGAGGCTGGACCTGGCTCCAGGTGGGTTGCCTCCAGCTCCCCTGCCCGCCCAGCTTTTGCTTGATCAGGGCCAGCCCTGGGGAAACCCACAGTGGGTAAGCCCTTTCTGGAAAGGCAGCCCGGGACTGTGGTAGCCACTAGCCACCTGGGGCTATTTCAATTTTAATTAAACGAGTGATTCAGTTACAGTGGCTGCCATTCAGAGCTCTATAATCACAGGTGGTAGGTTGGCCGCCACCAAACAGGACAGCACAGGTCCAGCGCCTTCCATCACCACAGAGGTGTGGTTGGACAGCGCTGCTTTTGAGTTCTGACCCTTGGGCTGGGGATTCCCTGATCTGGTAAAGTGGGTCCCGGGCCATGTGGGCTGCTCCTGGAAGGGCTGTCTGTGGAGGCACTTTTCCTTCTGGGAAACTGGTTCCACAGTCGGGCTGCCTGTGGGCAGGGCATGAAATCTGGACGTCTGGGTGGTAACAGGATGTGCATTATTCCTGGTTACTATTGTGTTTACTCTAAGCAAGGAATATAAAAATAGTGGAAGAAGTCACAGAGAGGATGCTGTGTTCCTAGGAGCGATCCTGCAGGGGCTCTAGGGGCCTCTCACCTGATTTTGTGACAGTCACATTCTTCTGGCCGCTTTTTCTTCAAGTGACCTCGGACTTCCCTTAGGTTCTTGATTTTGTTCTGCAGCGTCTCGATCTGAAGGAGGAAGTAGGAAAGGAGGCCGTGAGACTCTCGGGGGCTGGGTAAGAAGGGCCTGCCTGGCAGGGCCCCCAGTTGCTGCCTGTGTCTGTGGTTTCTGAGGTGGGTCCTTGGTTCTACCTGCTGAAGGAACCAAAGGTCATTCTCCTGTCTTGTCCTGCCCGAGAACCAGCTGAGCCCTTGGAGGACTTGAAGGCCTCCCCCCAGGCTTGTTGGAAGGAAGGGCTGAGTGTGGAGTAAGCATCTTGTACATCATAGAGGGGTGTGTCATGGCTGCGTGGTCCTTCCCTGCCCCTCGTCCCCCAGCAGGAACTGTCTGAGGCCCTGGTGAGGATCCTGCGGGACTCTGTCCCCTGGGCCTGCCTCCCTGCTTCCTGCTCTGGCCAGTGGCCCTGCTGAGCTCGAGGTGGCGAGAACCCTCCCGGTGCAGACTCCTTCACCTCGTGGTCAATGTGCAGCTTGTGATCCTTCCAGGCCTGCAGGGACTTGTACAGGTCCAGGTCGCACTGGACTGTGTCATTCTCCAGGATGTAGCACCTGTTTGAGAGAAGGGGTCACGTGGGGCCCTTGGGTGGGGGGTTGTGGACGCCCCTGCTGAGGACCCAGCCCGCCTCCTTGATCCCTGCCTGGACTCTCACCGATGTGTGACTTTAATGGGGTTAGGGGCCGAGTAGTCCGGGAGGCCCCCAGTGCCACTGAAGTCCCCGCCGTCCCTGTCGTCTTGGTCCTCAGGGGCTCCAGGCCAGTGCCGCTTAGTGAGGTTGCGGGGCTGGGATGTGTCGTCCAGGCTGACGTGGTGCCCCCTGACGGCCACCGAGCGGATGGAGCGATTCCGGGCGTAGCTGGCCTTGTACTCTGTGGGCATCAGAGGGGAGGCTGGGAAGGCAGGCCAGGCTCCCTGTGCAGCGGACCCTTGATTCAGACAGGGCTGCACTCCCAAGCTTGGGGCTCAGGAAACCTACCCCTTGGGAAGCTGGCTTTAGATCCCACTGGAAAGGACCTCTAGGTGATTCAGCTGGGGAAACTGACATCTTAGAGCTGAGGAGGAACTGGCCTGAGGTAAATCTCCAGGAAGAGCTGTGCATAGATGAACCATCTGGGATGTCCACACAATGGAGGATTCGAACACTAAACTCAGGTATCTACACCACCGTGTTCACTGCAGCATTATTCACAAGAGCCAATTGGCGGACACAGTCTAAGTGCCCAGTGATGGATGCACACAAAATGGAATATTACTCAGCCATAAAAGAGGAGGAAGTCTTGCTGTTTGTGACAACAGAGGTGGACCTTGAGGGGGCTGTGCTAAATGAAATAAGTCAGAAAAAGACAAGACAGTGCATGATCTCACGTCAACCAAGCTCATAGATACAGACAGAAAACAGATCAGAGGTTGCTGGGGCAGAGGGGAGGGTGGGTGAAAGTGTCAGAAGGGTATTAACAAACTTGCAGTTGTAAGTCCATCCTGGGGATGAAGTGGACAGTGCAGCAACCAGAGTTAATAATACGGTGCTGCATCTTTGAAAGTTGCTGGAAGAGTAGATCTTCAAAAAAATTTTTTGTGACTGTGTTAAGTGGACTTTTGGGGTGATCATTTCACAGTATATACAGACATCAAATCGTGACATTGTATACCTGAAACTAATGTAATATGTGAATTTACACCACAGTAAATCCTCAGAAAACAAAATTAAAACAACAACAACAACATTCATTTGAACTGGACAAAAGAGCCAAGCAGCACATTCTCCCAGATCAGAAAGGGAGGCGTTGGGGAGGTCTCTGGTCTTGGATGCTTTCCTCAGGGAGGGCAGTGAGGTGGGGCTGAGAAGTGTTTTTTTCTAAGCTCTAAATCACCTGTGAGGACACGCAGGTGCTGGGGCTCAGAGCAGGCCATCCCAAGACAACACAATGGCATACTGATTATTTTGAATGCAAGTTCTTTGAAACCCAGCTGGTGGGGGAAAAGAACGGTATTAGAAAATGGTCCAACTCTTATCTCTGCCCCTACACATGAGAACGCCTCCCAGGCCTCCTGCAAATGACTAGGAGGAATCCCGGCTGGAGGCTGATAGTCGAGGTGTGATAGGAGTGATTGCTAGGCCTTTCTCCCTAAAGTTAATTGGTCCAAGGTTGAATTCTGTACTTGGAAGGAAAGCATCCCAAAGCCTTTCTGAACATTTCATGCAAATTTTTCAAAGGCACACTGCCCTTAGCTCAGAAGCTCCAGTGTATGAAAGCTCTTCAAGTCTGCTCTAGTGGGAAAGCGTATCCCTGACACTAGAAAGCAAATTCACAATAGTGTGTTTGGCTGTCTAGGCCGCCACTTAGTGTAAGAATGAAAGCTAGAGCTCAGTCCTTTGCGAATAGTTTTCAGGAATGCAGGGGGAAAAAAAGTTGAAAGCAATAATTCTTGGCCTGCAATATGAACCTTTAGAAAACGAAAAGCATCACACCTATGGTCAATGAATCTTCGACAGAGGAGGCAAGAATATACAGTGCAGGAAGACAGTCTTTTAGCAAGGGGTGTTGGGAAAGCTGGACAGCCTCACATAAATCAGTGAAGTTAGAGCACACTGTCACACCATACACGAAAATAAACTCAAAATAGCTTAAAGACTTAAACACAGGACATGACACCATAAAACTTCTAGAAGAGAGCATAGACAAGACATCCCTGATATAAATCGTACCGGGTTATCTTAGGTCAGTCTCAAGGCAATAGAATGGAAATAAGCAAACACGACCTAATTAAACTTGTTACAAGCTTTTGTGCTGCAAAGAAAACCATAAAACAAAAAGACAGTCTAGTGACTGGGAGAAAGTATTTGGAAATGATGCTACCAATGACAAGGGATCAATTTCCGAAGTATATAAGCAGCTCATACAACTCAATAACAAGAAACCAAACCATCCCATCAAAAAATGGGCATTTCTCCAAAGAGAAAACAGATTTTTTCATACACATGAAAAAATGCTCAACATCAACTAGAGAAAATTAAAACTACAATGAGGTATCACCTCACACCAGTCAGAATGGCTATCATTAAGAAGTCTACAGATAACAAATGCTGGAGAGGGTGCAGGGAAAGGGAGCCCTCCTACAGCCATTAGTGGGAATGTAAATTGGTGCAGCCACTATGGAAAACTTGGGTTCCTTAGAAAACTCGAGTTGCCATATGATTCAGCAATCCTATGCCTCGATGCATATCTTGAGAAAACTTGAAAAGATACATGCAGCCCGATGTTGATAAGCACTGTTTACAGTAGCTCAGACATGGAAGCAACCTAAACGTCCATGGACAGATGAATAAAGAACAGGTGAGACTTCATACACACACACAATGCAATGTTACTCCGTTATAAAAAAGAATGAAGCTACGTCATTTGCAGGAACATGGATGAATCTAGAGATTACCGTGTTAAGTGAAGACAGATACTATATGATCTCACTTATATGTGGGTCTAAAACAAGGCACAAGTGAAGGATGGACCTAGAGATTACCGTGTTAAGTGAAGACAGATACTGTATGATCTCACTTACATGTGGGTCTAAAACAAGGCACAAGTGAACTTATCTATGAAACAGACTCGCAGACATAGAAAACGAAGGTTACCAAGGGGGAAAGGGAGTGGGGGAATGGATAAATTAGAAGTTCGGAATTAGCAGATATAAACTACTATAAATAAAACAGATACAGCCCTACTGGATAGCACAGGGAACTGTATTCAACATCCTGTAATAGACCATAGTAGGAAAGAATATGAAATACACCCACACAGCTGAGTCACTGTGCTGCACACCCGACACGCAACACTAAATCAACTATACGCCAGTTTAAAAACTAGAAAACAAAAGCATGACCCTGAGAGCAACTCCAGCTCACTCAGAGCTCTTCCTGTTTGCCTCCAGACAACTGCAGATGTTAAAAGCAATCGGGACAATGGAAGAGACGCTTGTCCTACACTCCAGAAAAGTTGGAGGATCAAGCCCCCTGGGCCCCAGCACACCCAGAAGGTTCCTTCTGAGGGACAACTCTCTCTCAGATGGGGTCAGCTGGCCCTCAGCTGGACCCTAGAGGCGACTGTGGACTTAATTCTCTACCTGTCACTTCTGATTTATCCAAGCATCCAATCTCTGGACAACTTACTGCATTACCACATCTCTGCCCACCCTAGTATCTATCAAGGCCTCTTAATACCCATCCTATCTAATTTCCAGCTGCTTAACAGCAAACCTTCTCGGTAGAGATTTGTTATTTAATGACACTCATAATGAGAAAGGTGTTTTTTTGTTTATTTGCCCTCAGACCAAGACCCAAACCCCCATTTTTCATATTAGGAACTCATGCTGATTTAGATTCCTCTGAAGAGGATGAGTCTTTACCAGATATCCCAGTTGGTCCTTGGGTCACACATGCTAATGAAGTTGGAGTCCCGTGAAGTGCTGAGCCTGTATGCATGACCCAGGCCTCTGCAGAGATGCAGAGTGAGGAGTGAACCCTGTGACAGACTCTCCAATCTTAGACCTAGGTGTGCTTGTCTTTGCTTCCTCACCCTGCCATTCTCCAATCTTACCAGTGAAGAAAGAAGGCAAATTTGGCTCAGATGGGAACCGAATCTCTCGATTTGCATAAGACCTAAGAACCAGAAATGCCTGTAATACCCTGGCGGCCTTAAGCCAGCTGTTTCCCTCACCTCAACTCACGCTGACCCAGCCTGGTTTAAGGTGACTGAGCTCTGGGTCAGCTTCCTCTTCGCTCCCACGCACCTGATTCACAGCTTCTCTTTGCATTTACCTTTCAAGGGAGACAGGTCACAAGGACTGGCATAGCCTTGGGGGGGAAGTTTTCCTCTCCCCTCCTAGGTTGTTCTTGCTGGTCTAAGAATTAAGTTGACGTGAGACAGAGTAATAGGAGAAAATCAAACAAAAGTCTAATAACATGTATCCATGGGCAAGACCCAGAAAAATTGGAAGCTGCCGCCTGAAATACACCCTCAGCCAATGAGGATGTCGAGGGTGGGGAGAGCCAGTCGTTAGAGGTAACCAGGAAAAACAGCAGTAAACAGGGTCACTGTGACACAGATTTAAGCTCTGGCCATCTCCATGGAGAAAAGCTTCTAGAGATTTGATCAGCCTCCTCTTCCAGGGACAGGGCGACATCATTACAAATGGAGATTATTCCTTAACAAACATCAGTGTTTCTTGCAAAAAAACCCTCCTCCCACCTGACTTGAAGAGTTTCCCCCCGTGTCTACTGTTTCCTAGAAAATAACCAGCTCAAAATAATAGGTCAAAGAGACATATTTTAGGCTGGCAAATTCTGCTCCTCTACAAAGCTTTAAATTTGTTCTGTTCAGGGACTTCCCTCGTGGTCCAGTGGTTGAGGCTCTGTGCTCCCAGTGCAGGGGGCACAGATCGATCCCTGGTCAGGGAACTAGACCTACACGCTGCAATTAAAAAAAAGATCCTGCACACGCGAATAAATAAAAATAAATGTTATAAATAAGTTTTGGCCACACTTGGAGCTCCTGGTGATACCATCTACACAGCAATGAAGAGGGCAGGATTGCTGCAGGCATTCTAGGGCAGCCTTTTGCCTCAGTTAAGTCCTGTCCACATTTCTCATGCCAATTAGACTCTACGGCACCAGCTACTCCCCCATGCCCCAAGCGTACCGCGTGTCCACAGTGACTACAAAGCTAGTTCTCTAGCCATAGGCTCCCCTTCATATCTGTTTTCCATGCTGTGTCTGCTAGCTTACAAGTTCAGTGGATGCAGCACTTAATGTGGAGAGAGACAACCTGTGGGCAGGCTCTTAACCTACCCATCACCTTCCACAGTTAATACCCTAAATCCGGCTCCTTCACCCTCCTCCCTGATGGTGGAGAGCACCACTCCATGCCACACGGGAGCCTCGCAACTATGGGAATGGTCTCAAAGCCATGAGATGCTCTCTCAGACACCTTTAGACTTACTTCAATTTTGTGATGTTCCCCTGTAAATGAAATTTGCAGAGAAACATAGTAACCAGTTATGCTGCGTTTCCCCCATGTGAATGACTTGAGGCATGTTCTGTGTCCACTGTGAGATGAGCCCAGGCAGCCAAATTCATTGCTCTTTGTTGAGCGTGTAAACGACCAGAGGGAACTTTTTACGGACTCCAAGATGCTTCTGGAGTCTGCCATGCGGTTGGTACGATGTGGAGATTCCGTGGATTCTTCACTTCTGCAGGTTCTCCTAGTGCTAATGGGTGTATAAGTGCTGCCCTATTATAGCTAGTCACCCGGCTTCTAACGCTGCTGCTGTCACAGCTCAGCCCAGGCTTGGGAGACTGAGGCCTGACTGTCAGGAAACAGGGCAGACAGAGCTGTGAAAATGGCTTCTCAAAATGCCCCTTACCCTTTCTCCACTCAGTTTTTAAACCTGCCTTTATTCCTGACTGATACTATCAGGCAAATGACCTACAGGCTAAGAAAGACAAATGCACACACACACACACACACACTGCTCTTCCCCCAGAAAAGTGGGAAATAAATCTCTATGTGAAGGTCCCCTCCCTACACCAAGAGACATAGCATCCTTATCACCAGAGTCAGAGGATTCAAGGCTAAGAAAACTCAACAGACCACTTCTTCACTAGGCTGCTACCCCAAGCAGCAGTCCCTTTGTTCTATTAAATATTCACAAATAATTATTTCCTCATCTAAAAATGATGTATAAACGGTCTGCTTCGGTCTCTTTGAGGTCACACTTCTAGGAGACCTCTGTGTGTATGAATTATATTTTCCCCTCCTGTTAATCAGTCTTGTGTCAATTTAGTTATTCAGCCAGCCAAAAGAACCCAAGAGGAACTGGTGGAGGGGTGTGGGGTGGAATTTCCCCTTCCTTGACACAGGTTAAAGTCAGAAGCCAGATTTCTTGTATCTTCTACATATTAAAAGACAAATTTGGCCAAGTTGCTAACATTTCAGAAAAATGGTGGGGTGGGGTGGGGTGGGGTGGGTGTCATGTTAGGAGCATGCATTTCCGGCTTCTGAAGACAGAACAGGAAATGTGTCTGTCTACACCCCATCCACTGGTGGCGTGATCAGTGGGGCGGGAGATGGCATGCTGCCACTTCAGACAGGGTGGTGGTCTCCCATTTGGCCACAGTCCCCACCACTCCTTCCATTTTGGGTCCCACCCAGGCCTGCGTCAAGTCTAACCCCACTGCCCTGAACACGCATCTGTTCTGGGAGCCCGGCCTGGAGCCAGCCCTGACACAGGTTTCTGCTGGGCTCCGAATGACCACCAGGGGGCGGCCAAGGGTCGTGGACTGGCTGGAGGCTGCAAGGTGGGGCCCAGGAAGGGAGAGGGGAACCCCCTCCCACATGGCCCAGGATGTCTCGTGCCCCCTTCTCCCTTCTTAGGGCAGACCTCTGTACTTTTCCTCCTTGAATCAGAGTCACAGGGGCCAGAAGACCTGGGGGTCCAGGTCCGGAAGAGGCATTCCTTTGACAAAGCCCTGGCCTTTTCTGACCCCGGGCAGCTTTCTCCTTACCCTTTCCCCCACTGAGTTCAGTCTCTGTGAAGCCGCAGTGCCTGGGCCAGAAACGCACAGACTTCTGAGCTGATGTCCCTGCAGGAGCAGGTCACAGCTGCCCAAGAAGGCCAGGAAGCAGACCCAGTGGGGTCTTTCTGCTCCTTTGTGTTGCTCTGGAGTGCTCCACCCCCAGCCATACTCCTGGGGGTCCCCAACTACGGCTGCCCAATCCCAGCCTCTGATTCTCTTTGGAAGCTACTCTCAACCATTTGCAGAGTCTGTGGCTGTCTTCTCGCCACAGTGACAGAACGGAGCATTTGAGACAAAGACTGTTTAGGTCCCAAAGCTTCAAACATTTACTCTCTGGCTCCTTAGAGAAAAAGGCGGCCAGCCCCGGTGTATACCTTTTCCAGGACTGCACCCACACCACTCGCTCTCCTTGTCACCCTAGGTGTCTTTGTTTCCAGGGTCCTGAAATATATGTGCCCTTCCTACCACATATATCAGGAAGGTGGGTGGGTTGTTGGGTCGCTAAGTCATGTCTGACTCTCTGTGACCCCATGGACTTAGCTCACCAGGTTCCTCTGTCCGTGGGATTTTCCAGGCAAGAATACTGGAGTGGGTTGCCATTTCCTTCTCCAGGGGATCTTCCCCACCCAGGGATCAAACCTGAGTCTCCTGCACTTGCAGGCAGAATCTTTAGAAAAACTAAGCCACCAGGGAAACCCCTGTATCAGGAAGTGGGGACTCATAGTCTGGGCTCTGATGGCTCGGGGGCAAATCCTAAGCCCAATCCTTGGGCAATTGAGTTAATTTCCCAGCAGCTGGACCTGCCTGCCAGGGCTCTTTGGAGTTTGATGTGAAAGAGACCTGGTAAATATTTCAGCTCCTGGAAGCTGACATGCAGCAGCTCCTCTGCTGGTTAGGGACCCTGCAGCTGACATCCTCACCCAAGGTCACAACTGGGCCCTCCTAGCACCCCAGGCCTGGGAATCCTAGGGCGGTGTGGCCTGCTCTCCGGGGTGGGACCCACAGGATCTTGCTTCCTCTTGCCCTGGCTCAGAGTACTCCGCTCTGCTGGTCACGCTTGGCTCTCATTTAAATGTCAACTCACCACCTACCCTACAGCCGCAGCCCCTCTCCACCTGGCCACACCCCTGTTTCATTTCCTCCATGCATTCTTTACCTAGGGAAGTGAGCTTCCCACTTTGTTACTGGCTAACACCTGGCCCTCACCCTTGAGGTCTGATGGTGTCTCTCGCATTCAACTGTAACCTCAGCAGCTGGCATGTGGCAGGGCTTGCAGATTTGTTGGGAGATGAGATGAACCAACACTGGCCACCTGGACCCATTATTCCCCAAGTCCTCATCTCCTCCTCTGGGTCCTGGGTCTCTCCTGCTTCTGTCCTGGGTTGGCTGCTCTGCCTCCTTCCTCACCCCAGTGCATGAGGGCGAGCCAGGGACTGAGCTGCTTGGGGTCAGGGCACCTCAACCTCAAAACTGGCAACACTCTGCGGCTGCATAACACTTGGCTGTGGGAGGTTGACCTGTACCTCACAGGATGTTAGGCAGCTTGCACATTTACCACTGGATGCCAGGAGCATCCCTCCCCACTGCCCATCATACGTGACAGCCGGAAACTCCGGCACACAGCCAAGCAGTCCTGGCAGGTGAAACTGCTCCCTGTTGAGAACCCCTGCTCTAGGCCAGCTGCGCAGAAAGGAACGACAGAGAGCATCTTGCTGGCAGGCACGCGCAGGAAGAAGAATGTTGGGCCTGGTGATGGGGACGGAGTTTCCCAGGTGGCTGTAAGGAGCCGCCCTTGTCTTGCTCCCAGGATCCTCTGAGCACACACAAGACAGGGCTGTGATGTCACACCGTCCTCACGGGAGGGCCCGAGTCCAGCTGAGTCTCAGCTACTTAGATGCATATTGAGTGCCACACTCACTATGCCAGTGAATCTGGAAAACTCAGCAGTGGCCACAGGACGGGAAAAGGCCAGTTTTCATTCCAATCCCAATGAAGGGCAATGTCAAAGAATTTTCAAACTATTGCACAGTTGCACTCATTTCACATGCTAGCAAGGTAATGCTCAAAATCCTTTAAGCTAGGCTTCAACAGTATATGAACCAAAAACTTCCAGATGTACAAGCTGGATTTAGAAAAGGCAGAGAGATCAGAAATCAACCTGCCAACATCCACTGCATCATAGAAAAAGCAAGAGAATTCCAGAAAAACATCTACTTTGTTATGCTAAAACCTTTGACTGTGTGGATCACAACAAACTGTGGAAAATTCTTAAAGAGATAAGAATATCAGACCACCTTACCTGCCTCCTGAGAAATCTGTATGCAGGTCAAGAAGTAACAGTTAGAACTGGACATGGAACAATGGACTGGTTCCAAATTGGGAAAGGAGTATGTCAAGGCTGTATATTGTCACCCTGCTTATTTAACTTCTGTGCAGAGTACATCATGCGAAATGCCAGACTGGATGAAGCACAAACTGGAATCAAGATTGTCAGGAGAAATATCAATAACCTCACATATGCAGATGACACCACTGTCATAGTAGCAAGTGAAGAGGAACTGAAGAGCCTCTTGATGAAAGTGAAAGAGGAGAGTGAAAAAGCTGGCTTAAAGCTCAACATTCAGAAAACTAAGATCATGGCATCCAGTCCCATCACTTCATGGGAAGTAGATGGGGAAACAGTGGAAACACTGGCTGACTTTATTTTCTTGGGCTCCAAAATCACTACGGATGGTGACTGTAGCCATGAAATTAAAAGACGCTGGCTCCTTGGAAGCAAAGTTATGACAAAGCTAGACAGCATATTAAAAAGCAGAGACAATACTTTGCTGACAAAGGTCCGTCTAGTCTGTGGTTTTCCAGTGGTCATGTGTGGATGTGAGAGTTGGACCATAAAGAAGACAGGGTGCCACAGAGATTGATGCTTTTGGACTGTGATGCTTTCGAACCGAGAGTCCCTTGAACTGCAAGGAGATCAAGCCAGTCCATCCTAAAGGAAATCAACCCTGAATATTCACTGGAAGGACTGACGCTGAAGCTCCAATACTTTGGCCAGCTGATGTGAAGAGCTGATGCATTGGAAAAGACCCTGATGCTTGGAAAGATTGAGGGCAAGAAGCGAGGCGGGTGACAGAGATTGAGATGGTTGGATAGCATCACTGATACAATGGACATGAATTTGAGCAGACTCCAGGAGATAGTGAAGGACAGGGAAGCCTGGCGTGCTGCAGTCCGTGGGGTCACAAACAGAGACGACTGAGTGACTGAACAATACTGTGCAATACAATCTCTCTCCTCTAAGCGTTCATGGCGGGGGCCGGGGGGAGGCTTAACTAAATCACAAGTTCTTGTATTATTTAAAGATTAGCCAATGTGCCATGTGCTGAAGCAAGATGTTAACTGTGTAATTCAATCTGGAGACCAATCATTTTATTCAGCTGAAAAGAGATTAGCTTAGCAGTTACTAATCAGCTAGTGAGGAGTTATAACGGGGGACCATCAGTGGGGAAGTGCCGTTCGAGGCAGAAGCTGGGTCGTTATGGAGACAAACCAGCTCTCGTAACGAAGGTGTCCTCTGCAAAGACAGGAGACCTCTGAGCCTGCTGCCTGACAGCCAGTCTCTAATTAGGCTACAGGGGAGTCTCACTCAGCCTGAAAAAGGATGAGGATCCTGATGCAGGCTACAACATGGATGAACCCTGATGCTGGGTGAAATAAGCCAGACAGGAAGGACAGATCCTATGTGATCCTGCTTCTGTGAAGTACCAAGAGTAAAACTCAGAGAAAGCAGTGGGGTGGCTGCCAAGAGCGGGAGGAAGGGTGGTGGGGTGTCAGTGTTTCTCGGGTGCCGAGCTTCAGTTCTGCCAGAGGAAGAGAGCTCGGGACGCACGGTGGTGATGGCCGCCCAACACCATCAGGGTCCTTAAAGCTACTAAACTCGATAGTCAGAAATGGTTACAGTGCTGAGCATCAGGTGGTGCTGATGGTACCACAGCGCAAGAAGAGAAACAACCAGAGTCTCTGATTAGGCTTTGGCTCCCCTTAGGTTAGGGGGTTAGAGCAATGGTGGCCTGGGCAACTGCCCAGCTCCAGAGGGGACATTCTAGCCAGGGGACCCGTCTCGCTGGGACCATGTCCTGGCACCTGCAGCCTGCCAAACATCCTCAAAGCCCAGGCGCATCCTCATTTGAACATTTGGCTGGGGGCATGCTCCCCAGGGGAGGTGACCCTCAGAATGGGGCCATGACCACCCGCTGGGAGGGTGCGGCCAGGTTGAGAAGACCTCCCTAGGCGCCTCCCCTGGTCGCTGGCTGCCTAACTTTCTGTTCTTTGGCCCCTGCTGTGGGGAGGTGTGAAGGCTAGGGCAGCTTTTCCACTTGGGATGGCGGGGCTCTCCCCTCTCCAAAGTACAGCTGACCTTGACCAAGGCTGGGGGTCATGTGCATGTAACTCATAGTTAACCCCCCCCTCCCGCCGGTATCCATGGTTTCTCCACATCCGGATATTCAACCAAGCACGGGTGATGCAGAACTGTAGTATTTACTACTGAGGACGATCTGCGTGCAGGGGGACCGTCGTCGTTCAAGGTCAACTGTGCAGTGGATTCCTGTTACTCTAGGTGGTCTTGTTCCGTAGCATCACCTTGACGCTGAACTAGCAAGTCGGGAACCAGTGCTCCTGGGGCAAACATGGGGTGAGGTTCCTGCCAGCCTTGGGTCACAGCACACTTGTCAACCATCAGTACGGAACCTTATGCACACTGTGTCTCCATTTTGTCTGTGTAAAGACACCCGACTTCATGCGCGTGGTGATTCACCGACACTGAACTCAAGGTAGCAGCCGGAAGCTCATCTCACCCACATGTTCCCCTCCTTAAAGCACAGCCCAGCCAGCTGGGGCTTGGGGACCCGACGCAAGATGTCAGTGCCTCCTTGGGGCCACTTTAGATGGTGAAGTCACTGCAGAAAGATATGCGATGCCAGGGACATGATGCTAAGCAGATGGTGGTGCTAGTGGTAGAGAACCCACTTGCTAATGCAGGAGACATAAGAGCTGTGGGTTCAGTCCATGGGTCAGGAAGATGCCCTGGAGGAGGGCATGGCAACCCACTCCAGTATCCTCGCCTGGAGAATCCCATAGACAGAGGAGCCTGGCGGGCTATACAGTCCATGGGGTCACAAAGGGTCGGACACGACTGCAGTGACCTAGCGCACCTGCATGCAGGTAGACGTGAGGCTAAAGGGCGTCGCCTTGGCTTGACCTCATCTGGAAGCCGGCACTGGGGGATTCAACATCTTTTAGCGCTTTGCAGGTGAACCTGTCCAGTGCCTGCCGTGCAGCTGGAGGAATGCTTTGGAAGCACAAATCTGATCCTGGATCCTCTGCTCAAAGCCCTCTAGGTCTTCTGGTCTCAGAGGGGCCGCACCACGTGGCCCAGAGCCAGACCCCTCTCCCCTCCCTTTCTCTTTATGCTCCTGCTCTTCTCAGCCCTCTACACTCTCATCTCCTTTACTCCCTGCCCACCCCACCTGGGGCTGGGTGGATTGATGGTGCGGGGCACGTGGGTTTGTTTGAATGAACAAGCGGGGCTGCCCGGGTGTGTTCCCTCCCCGCCCCTGCCGTCCCACTTACTCTTCTTGAAGAGCTTCTTCCGGCGTCCGGCCAGGGTGAGCTGGCCGTCCCCGCTGTCGCAGATGCAGCCCTCGCTGCCCTGCACGTAGTACTTGGGCACCAGGTTGGAGAGGGCCCTGCCCCCGGGCCGCACGGGGCCCTTGCACTTGTGCAGCTTCAGCTTCCCCGAGGCGTCCTCCACGCACTGCCACTTCTGCAAAACACATGCGGCCTCAGCCTCCCGGGCCTGCTCGCCCACCCCGCCGCTTCCCTGCTCCCTGCTCCCAGCCACCCCAGATTCGTCCCTCTTGTGGCCCCAACTGGACATGGGCTGGTGCCTGGAATGAGCTGCTCTGTGATGGATGAATTCCTGTCCACTGTCAGGGGAGCGGAGAAGTGGTACCCAGGGTGATGCGCTGTGGCTGAGCGGGAACCCAGCCACGGGGAAGCCCCGTAAGAGAAAAGCACTCGGGTTGGAGCGCATGGCCGGTACACAGGGAAGGGCCCTTCCAGAAGGTGTAGTGAGGTGGGGTGGGGTGGGGGGTGTGGTCAGCAGGGTGTGACTGCGTCTGCCGGAGGTGGGAGGTGGGTGTCTGGGCTGGGATCCTGGAGGCCCTAGAGCAGTAAGTGCAGGGCCCGTGGCAGAGGCCTTCCCAGCTGGCCTTGGTTCCTCCCACCCCACGTGCTCCTTTCCTTTGGGTTAAGTAGTGCGCTTGGATAATCGCTTTCAAAGACAGATCAGGCAGCCCTCTCACTGTCCGGGACTGCCAGATCCCCAGTCTGCAAGGAGAGGGTGGGATGGGCCAGCAGGAGGATTTGACTACAATCCCAGGGGGACAAAGGCCCCTCGTGGCCTCATTGATTCATTCCCTTGAAGCTCAGAACTGAAATCTGAGCCCCTCTGGGGTCTGCCCAGACGGTCAGCTCTGGGAGGCCAGAGCTTTCTGTCCAGGGCTTTCTTCCTGTGCCTGGCAACAGAGGCAGCCTTGAATGCTGCTCCAGCATGACCCAAAGGGCTCCAGGGGCACGGGCGGGTTCCTGATGCCCTCCACGGCAGGGGGAGGGGCTGGGAGGGGGTCGTGAACAAATGCTGGATGGGGCAGGGGGAGCCCAGCTGTGAGGACAGGTTGGTGCCAGTTCTGAGTCCAGTGATAAGACAGAGCTGCCTGGATGCAGCCTGTGACATGCACCCACCTGGTGCCCTGGCCTTGACAACCCATGGGTTTATTAAGGAGAAATGGAATGTGGAGGCCCTGGGTTTACTTCCTGTTACTGGTGAGATGGGCTTGCGTCTCCAGGCCTGAGCCAGCATGGGTGAGCTCAAAGTCCCAGCTCGCAGACCGAGGCAGGGAGGCACCTTCTGTTGGCGCCTGGGCCTTTCCAGGGCGCCCTCACCTGCTCCCCCTGTTCATCCGCCCGCCTCTCTCCCCCTGAGCCTCGCCTTAGGCTGGCATCTCTCTCTACAAGGCTCCGTCCTCACTCCCCGTCCTCTCCAGAGCCCACCTTGGCCTCCCAGGCCTCAGAAAATCAAGTTCAGACTCTCCCAAACCACCGTCACAGGTGCTGTTATCTCCAGATACTGTCTGGATTATATTTTCCTTAACATTTCTCTTGAAATCAGCTCATATTTTTACAACTAAACTTGTTTATGTCAGAAGGTAATCTCCTGTTGTTCCTATGTAAGCGGAAAGCCAGCCACGAAGATGATCTGGGAGAGTGAATACAATGGAAATAGTCATTTAACTTTATAAATACTGTGCAGAGGCCGCTGCATCTTTGTTAAAGAGGGATCAGGCAAGAGTCTCGGAGCAGCTAAAGACGCACGTGCACCCACGGGGAACTTTCCTCTGACTGGAGCAGGATTTTCCGAGCGTTGCCTGGCATCACCCTGGGTGTCACACTTCATCAGGGACACTGGCCTGCTGCTCTGAGAAGCAGGCCTGGGCCGCGGTGTGGGGGAGCCCCTGAGAGGGAAGGAGGGACCCCGTCCCCGGCCCCAGGGCTGCGCCGAGCATCCTCACCTGCCCCAGCTGCTCACACGCCGTCTGGTACTCGGCGCGCTGACACAGGTCTTTGACGCGCTGGTACTTGGGCAGGAAGTTCTCCTCCTGGGCATCCACCTTGTCGCTGTCCCTCTTGTGCAGCAGTTTGCTGTGGGGCAGAGAGCGGAAGCGGGGCTGGTCGCCCAGCTCTGGGGGGCACGTGGCCCCCCACAGCCCTGGTGCAGCGTCACCAGGGAGTACATGCGTCCAGCCGGGCCGCGTCTTCCAACAGTCAGAGACTTAGGAAGTGGGAACGCCTCCACGTGAGTTGGCAAATAAACGAAAAAGCATGTACGACATTGTCCAGGCAGGACAAAGCGTGTCTGAAGGGTACAGGGGGCGTCCAGACGTAAGTTCCGTATCAACCACAGGGACAGCGAACGGCTTCCTGTGTACAGGGGGCTGAGGACACAGACTCCCAGCCCCCGGTGGAAGGCGGCGGAACAGCATCAGTCTCCCTCCTGCCCTTGACACTTGAAGTATCGCGGGCACAGGTGGGGCTGCCAGGCGCTTCCTGGGAGGCACGGG
This sequence comes from Bos indicus x Bos taurus, assembly GCF_003369695.1. Taxonomy (NCBI): domain Eukaryota; kingdom Metazoa; phylum Chordata; class Mammalia; order Artiodactyla; family Bovidae; genus Bos; species Bos indicus x Bos taurus. Next base: position 7,294,815 of record NC_040088.1, on the reverse strand, counting down.
TGGGGGTTGCCCAGTGTCGCCCTGGGGCGGCTCCTCTAGACCCCGGCACTCACCCTCTCTCCACCAGGAAGGAGTCCCGCCAGACCCTCAGCTTCTTTTTCAAGTGAAACCTGGGGGGAGAAAGCACATGTCCATCTTCTCATCAATGCAGGGGGCTCCCATGTCCCTCTATCCTTCCAGAAGCAGGGATGGCGCTCAGAGCCAGCCTTGATTCACAAGCATCGCAGACCCCAGGGGCAGCCAGGGCAAGTGGGGGACACACACACGCACACACACACCCACATGGACACACACCCACACGGACACACACCCATGGACCCACACATGGACACACACACACACACACCTCCCCGCCCACAGCAGAGCTGCACTTCCCTAGAGCCTTGAGTCTGAACGCGGGGCAGAACGACCCAGGTCAGTCGCTCCGAGTCACGCGTAGTCATGTGTGTGCCCCTCTGTGCCTCCCAGGAAGCCCAGCAGCTCCCCGGGCGCTGGAAGAGATCGCTCCCCTTTTACTTCAGCACCAGATGAAACGCTTCTCCTGACTTCAGGTTAATTACATTGTGTTTGGGGGATGTTTTTCCCTTTCATCCTCTGTCGTTGGATTTAAGTGTGCATTTTGTGGAGTTTCGAGCTATCATTTCCACTTCCCAGACAGGGCCTCAGGCTAAGAGAACTCTTCCATTCTGCACCCGACTCCCCAGAGTCCTGGCTCCCAACACAGCGCCCCCGCCCTCCCCAAACACACCCATTTTGTACCCTTACAGCTCATAAAACCTCCTAGTCAGAGGGAGGAGGCTCAGCAGAGGTGGTTCCTTCTACAGGACGCTCAGTCTTGGACAGACAGCGCCCACCCAGCCCGGCCCCTCTGAGCTGCAGGAGGTACCAGCTGGAGGCTGCGTCCATCAGTGCTGTGGGGCCGTTATCTCGGTGGGCAGTTACACCGATGGCCACTAGATGCCGCTGCTGCCACGCCAGTGACTGCGTCCTCCACCTTCCTGTCCGACCAGCCTCAGCTCAACTTCCCACCTAGTTTTTGCTCACCATCACTGTATAGTGGGAGAAGGAAAGGGCAACCCATTCCAGAATTCTTGCCTGGAGAATCCCATGGACAGAGGAGCCTGGCGGGCTACAGTCCATGGGAGTGCAAAGAGTCGGACACGACTGAGCGACTAAAACAATACCGTATAGATAGCTATGGTTTTTCCCGTGGTCACGTATGGATACGAGAGTTGCACCATAAAGAAAGCTGAGCGCCAAAGAATTGATGCTTTTGAACTGTGGTGTTGGAGAATACTCTTGAGAGTCCCTTGGACTGCAAGGAGATCCAACCAGTCCATCCTAAAGGAAATCAGTCCTGAATATTCATTGGAAGGACTGATGCTGAAGCTGAAGTTCCAATACTTTGGCCACCTCATGCGAAGAACTGACTCATTGGAAAAGACCCTGATGCTGGGAAGGATTGAAGGTGGGAGGAGAAGGGGACGACAGAGGATGAGGTGGTTGGATGGCCTCACTGACTCAATGGACATGAGTCTGAGCAAGCTCTGGGAGTTGGTGATGGGCAGGGAGGCCTGGCGTGCTGCAGTCCATGGGGTCGCAAAGAGTTGAACACGACTGAACAACACTGTTCTTTTGTTTGCCTCCAGGACACCCAGGAATATGTTCCCAATACTATCCAGCATAAGAGCCACAAATCATGGTGATTAAGAGTGTAGCCTCTAGCCTAGAGTCTGGATGCCTGGAGTGGGATCCAGACTTGCCAAGAGAACTCTGACAAGTCACTTGACTGCTCTGGGATTCAATTTCCAAGCTGGGATCATCATAATGCCTACCTCACTGGGTTACTGTGAAGATTAAAATGATAAAATCTGCTTCAAAGCACTCAGAACAAGGCTGGCATACAGTAAGTGCTTAATTAATGTCAGCTCCGATAGCTGTTATTTTTTTTTAAAGTTTCACCCAATTTGAGCTGTGGCGGGTCCTCAGCGGGTCACTGTGGCCATATTCTAGCTGGAAAGGTGGACTCTCAGAGAGGGAGCTTCCTTTCCTGCCCCCACCCCCGCCTGCCCCCACGCCATGGCAGGTAAGTGGTCAGGATGAGGGGCCCTAGAACCCCAGCTCCTGAGTCTGGAGGAACCCCTGCCCCCCAGACCCACACAGCTAGGCCAGGAGCTCAGACAGTTTGGGGTGCTTGGCACCCCAGCACCCGCCCTGTCCCCTCACCGATTCGCTGGCCGCTCTGTGTCCAGAAGCTTGAGGATGGATTTCCCGTCCATATCCGAGGGGATGTCCAGCCCAGCAATGTCCAGGATGGTGGGGGCCAGGTCGATGTTGAGGACGATGTGGGGATTCCTGAGGGAGGCGGGGCGAGAAGGACTCGGTCACCAGGGCAGTGGTGACCCAGCCTCCCCTGGGGCGGGCAGGCTGGAAAGCTGCCATCCATCATGTCACTGTCCTGCACCCTGGCCCTCAAAGCTCCTCTCTGCACGTTCGGTTCAGCTGAAGCCCAGCGCTCACCTTCCCACCCTCTGCACAACCACGGGGGGCTGCGGTTCACAGGCCCACACCTGGCTTCTGCTTGGCTCTTTCTTCTGCCAGGAAGGCCCTGCCTGCCCCAACTGAATGGAGAACGCTTTCTTTTGAGATGCACTCCAAACTCTGGACCTTCCCCTGGACTCTTCTCTGAGCCTCTGATGTGAACACTGGTCCCCTCGCTGCGCCTGGAAGGCTGAGCACAGCCCGGCCTCTGGGCCTTCGCCCTGGTGTCTCCTCTGCCTGGAACGTTCTTCCTCCATGGCCCCAGCGAGCACTCTCACCACCTCTGGTTCTTTGCTTGACGATTACCAGAGAGGCCAATGACAGACTAAGTGGCCCCGAGATCCCCAGGCTCTAGGGTTCACAGCCTTGTGTGACTCCCTCCCCTTGAGGGTGGGCCACACCGACAGAACAGGCAAAGGGGGTGGGATGTCAGACCAGGGGGATGTCATGTGACCCACGCCTGTCCTAGCCATCCCTCCCTCACTTCCTTTTCTCCCCTGGTTGGCTCTGAAGACCTCCTTGCCACAAGTTCACCCCAGAAAGGATGCCTGGTAAACACTCTGGGAGGCCGCTGTGTGGGCTCAAGTCCTCCGTCTGCACCTGAACAACCCCTGAGCGTGGAGAGATGGGTCCTCCCCAGCTGAGCCTCTCTGGGTTTTGCGTCCTAAGAAGCAGATCACAGACTCTGAGGCTGACCATTGTAATGACAGTTGCTGGGTTACAGTTCAGTCCATCTTCTCTTTCTGAAAGCAAGTAATCCTAATGACTTTAATGGTCATAGATTCTTCTCAAATAAGGAAAAACATTCACAAGTGTCAGAAACCTGGTTTTGAGACAAATTCCAGCTCCTCTCTTCTGTGCTATGTAATCTCAGGCAATTTAACCCGAGCCTCTGTTTGCTCGTGTTTAAAACACGGATAACACTCACATCTATCTTAGAGGCTTGTTATCATGCTTAACTCAGTTACCTGGATAGAAGGTGCTTAGACCAAAGCCTGAAGAATCACACTGTATCAACACGGCTATTATTATAATAGCTATGATTATAGGTGGGGACCCTGAGATCCAGACAGGGAGGGACCCAGTGAGGTCGGCAGAGGACTAGAGATGAGGCTGGACTACAGCTCACACCGCCTGCCTCCTGGAAGCTCCACCAAACCTCCCAGGCGGGGCAGGAACATCTCGGTCCCAAGACGTTGCCCTTTCAGGAGGAATCCTGTAGCCGAGTCAGTGTCTCCATGCGTTCAGGGCTCGGACGGAAGTCAGACCGGATGAGCGCCAGAGCAGTGATAACGCGCATTTCAGAAGACCCTTCGAGTCGGTCTCCATAACATCCCGGCTGACCCGAGGAAGCTGCAGCTATGATTACTGGCCGTTCTACCCCTCCCTGCCCCAGGCACGACGTTTTTGCTGCCAGGACGTGTCATTTCAAAGGTTAACCCACAGGCACGGCTGGCGGAGGGGCCACGTGGCCCTCGGGGAAGGATGGGGGGAGGCTGGTTCCCTTAGCGCTGCCACTGAGCTGGCCCCACTGACCTCAGCCCGGGGCCCCTCCCCGACAACTGCCAGGCCCACCACCAGTCAGGACAGACAGAAGTCGAGGTGGCATCTCCACGCGCTGTCGGGGACACAGAGTCCGGCTCCCTGATTCTCTGGCACAGCGCCCACTATGAACAGTCTGTTTTCTCGGATGCTAACAGCCCTGGCCTCCCCTTCCCCAACAGAGGGGATGGTGATGATCAGAACCCACCCTGGGTGACATCACTGCCCCTTCGCTCGGCACCCAGGCCCACCTGCCCACATCCTGTGCTCCCAGGGGAGTGGCCAGGGGCTGCCCGCTGAGGTGCCTGCTGCTTGCCCTTGTGTGTGCCAACGAGCCTGGAGGCCTCCCTGGAATTGCGGGGTGCTGGGGGTGGGGTGATGCACTTACAGGGAGCCGGCCTCCACGTTGGGGCCCCTCACGTAGAATGGGACCCTGATGTCGAACTCGTAGGGCATGGACTTCCCTTTCACCAGTCCGAACTGGCCGATGTGGTAGCCGTGGTCGGCCGTGTACACGATGTAGGTGTTGTCCAGCTCGCCCGTCTCCACCAGCATGTTGTAAATCTGAAACGCAGGCAAGGCGGTGAGGATATGGGGAGGGCCAGCGGGCAGTGGGCACCTGGCCTGCTCTGCCCTAAAGGGGAGATGTGCTGGGGTCTCAGGCCCTGTCCCTCCCCTGCTTCAGGTCTTCGCTCAACTGTCACCTCTTGGTGGGGTCCCTGGGACTGACCCAGCTGTCACTAGGGCCTCCTCACCTCCCGCCCCCCTTTGCTTGCCTTCTCAGCACTTATTTGTGGACTGTGTCTCCCTGCATTGGCATGCAGGTCCCATCTGGGTGGGACTTCTGTCATTTTGTTCCCTGCTGGGTCCTGTGTGTACTGGAGCTCAACAGACGCTGTGGGATGGATGGATGGATGGATGGATGGATGACTGGCCCAAGGCAGGAGTCTGTGACCCACAACAGAACTTTCTGCGATGCAGGCAATGTTAACACCTGTGGCATGAGCCACGTGCAGCCACATGTTCAGCACTTCCAATGTGGCCAGTGCAACTGAGGAACAAAACTTTAAATTTTATTGGGAAGTGACAACGTTAGTTGCCCAGTGGTGTCTGATTCTTTGTGGCCCGATGGACTGTAACTCATGGTAGGCTCTTCTGCCCATGGAATTCTGCAGGCAAGAATATTGGAGTGGGTAGCCCTTCCCTTCTCCAGGGAATCTTCCTGACCCACAGATCGAACCCAGCTCTCCTGCATTGCTGGCAGGTTCCTTACTGTCTGAGCCACAAGGGAAGCCCTTACTGAACTTAAGTAGTCATGGATAAATTTAAAAATACATACCCAGGCAATGGAATATTTTTCAGCAACAATAAAACAATTAAGTACCTTCAAGTGAACCTTGAAATCATCGCACAAAGTGGAAGAAGCCAGATACAAAAAAGCCACGTATTGTAGGGTTCCTTTTATACAAAATGTCCAGAAAAGAGTTCACAGAGACACAAGTAGGTGAGGGACTGCCTAAGGTGGAGGGGTGGGGGGGTGGTTTGGGGTGATGCTTAAGGGCTGCAGGGTTTCCTTCTGGGGGTTGAGGAAACTGTTCTAAGGCCAACTGTGGATCGCACAACTCTGAATAAGTGAAAACCCACTGAAACGTGAGCTTGAGTCGGGTGAGCTGTGCGGTATGTGCATGTGCGGCATTCTCCGGAAAGCTGGAGAAAAGTGTATGTAGCCACACGTGGTTGCTGGAGTGGACCAACCAGAGCTGGAACAGTTCCCAAGTACTGGGGTTCCCTCTGGATCACTCAGCCGTTTCGGGGTGCCTCTCCTTTCTGCCCGGTTCCATTCCTCTCCCGCTGACGATGCTGGGGGCGGGGCGGGGCGGGAGGAGGGCAGCCTACCGTCTCCATGGAGTCGTCCACCGACAGGAGGGTCTGCAGGCGCTTCCGCTGCAGCATGTTGGTGAACTGCATGTGGATGGGCTTCATGGGCCCCGTGTAACGCATGATCCAGTGCTTGTCGGGGTTGGGCGCGTAGTTGTAGCTTGGGGTGCTGGTGGGCAGACACGCATAGAGGTCAGACCAGGCCGCGGGTGGGGGTGCCCCCCAACCTCCCCACCCCAATATGTGCTGGGGCTACAGCCCAGGCTGAAACCTGGCCCCTCTGGACGCCAGCATGTCGGGGGCTCTGCCCCAGGTTAGGTCAGCATCTCTGTGTGGGGCATGCATGTGGGAAGACTGGGGGGCCACAGCGCCAGGTGCCCTGGAGGCCCCCAGGGGGACCGTCCTCCCATCGCAGCCCTGTCAGCACGCCGAGCGCATCAAGGCCGAAGTCTCTGTCTGTGCTGGGCTGTCTCCTCCCTCGAATTTGCCCACCTCCCTTTGTACAGGAGGAGAGAGGTTCAAGTTGAGAACCACCCACGGGCACAGCACCCAATTCTAATTTAACAGCACTGCATTCATTTTTCAGCTGCATTGGGTAGATGGCGAGTGCCAGTTATCAATGCTAATTAAGGTGTGTCACATGGAATTTCCTTTTGAAATAGATTTTGGTTTTTGGTTTTTTTTTAAAAGGAAATTGGTTAAAAAATTCGGTTAATAATAGTCAGAAAACTGTGAGAATGGCCTGAATGTGTACGTTTGGGACAGGCTGTATTCTATGACTTGTCACAAATATTCTTCCTGTGTGGTTAATCTCCCATTTTAAAAAAGAGGAAACGGGGGTCAGAGGAGTTCCGGGACCTGCCCACGGTCTCACTGAGTGACTGGTGCAGCCACTGGGCTCTGAGACTTCTACTGTGGGGTCAGCTGTGATGCTCAATGATAAACGAATAAATACAGGATAATCTGACCTCGGATGAGCGCTGGCTGTGTGCTGGGTGCACGCAGAAGGCTCCATTTAAATCATCTCATTTAATATTCAGAACTGCCCTAGGTGCTGGGGCTACTTTTATTCACCCTGAGTGAGAAACGGAGACTCGTGGCCCAGTGAGGGGACGACCTTGCCAAAGGCAGAGCTGGGGGCTGAGCTCACGAGTGGGAAACCCCACAAGGCATGGGTGCCCCTCACAAGGGGTCTGATGATACTGGAAGGCCAGGGGCCGCTCAGATCTTACCCCCCTTCCCTTCCCCAGGCAAAACTGCAAACACAGGCTAAGCTTCCTCTCCTTGAAGACAAAAACTTTTCAAGAGGACTATTAAGGGGGGAGGGCTGAGGGGGTTGGGGAGGGGATAAGGGTCCCAAATGTCCTCCCTTCCTCGGGACCTCAGCCCCCTCAACTTCAGAGAACTTTCTGGGGTGGAAGGAAAGACCCTGCAGCTCATGGAGCCCATAGTTATGGAGATGGTCGCTATGTAGACAGAGTGAGTCTCAAGACTCCTTCTGGACTTTGCGGTTCTGGCCGGTCTCCTGCCGCTAAATCTGCCCCGGCTCCTTCGATCCTGAGGAACGAGGAACGAGGCTTTCCCTGCCGGCCGGCTTAGGGCCTGACCAACGTGCAGAACATTCCCAGGGGTGCGCCCACCTCCCACACCAAGGGGGGCTGCGGGCTGCAGGAGCAGCAGAGAGAGACGCCCTCAGGGCTGGTTGGTGGTTTGGGGAAATTGTTCCCATGGCCCCAGGGGCCCGGATTGGATGCAATTCTGAGCAATTACCCCTGAATCTCTTAGATTCTAAGGGGCTGGTGTCTGCCCTGGAGAACAGTGAGGGCTGAGTCTGTCAAGAGTCTGCTATCTGAAGCCCCTTCTCTGGAGACGGCTTTTGGAGCAGGATCTGGGGTCCTGCTTGGGGCCAGGCTCTCCCTGCTCTCCTGGGACGGGGTCACATTTTCACAGGAACCCAGCCGTCTGCTGAACAAAGAGGCGAAGCCCTCACCTCTGAAAGAATCCGAGGAATGTCTGCTTGTCCAGCCTGAAGGACAACATCCCCTCTTCTGCCGCCCCTTCCGGCCCCTCGCTCTGTGTCTGGAGGCCTGGCCCCACCCCCACCCCAACATGCAAGCCTGAGCCTGGCTCCCTTGGGTGATGGAAGGAGAGGCCCGTGACCCGGTCAGATGCCACACTCCTAGGAAGCTCTGGCTGCGCGCGCACGTGTGTGTGTGTGGGGTGTGTGTGTGTGTGGTGTGTGTGGGATGTGTGTGTGGTGTGTGTGTGGGGTGTGTGTGTGTGTGGTGTGTGTGGTGTGTGTGTGTGGGTGTGTGTGTGTGTAGTGTGTGTGTGTGTGTGGGGTGTGTGGGTGGTGTGTGGTGTGTGTGTGTGTGGGTGTGGGGTGTGTGTGTGGGGTGTGTGTGTGTGTGTGTGTGTGGTGTGTGGGTGTGGGTGTGTGTGTGTGGTGTGTATGTGGGGGGGGTGTGTGTGTGTGTGGTGTGGGGGGTGTGTGTGTGTAGTGTGTGTGTGGGTGTGTGGTGTGTGTGTGGTTGTGTGTGTGGTGTGTGTGTGGTGTGTGGTGTGTGTGTGTGTGGGATGTGTGTGTGGTGTGTGTGTGGGATGTGTGTGTGGTGTGTGTGTGGGGTGTGTGTGTGTGTGGTGTGTGTGTGGGGTGTGTGTGTGTGGGGGGGTGTGTGTGTGGTGTGTGTGGGGTGTGTGGGGTGTGTGTGGGGTGTGTGTGTGTGTGGTGTGTGTGTGGTGTGTGTGTGTGTGGTGTGTGGTGTGTGTGTGTGTGTGGGATGTGTGTGTGGTGTGTGTGTGGTGTGTGTGTGTGGGGTGTGTGTGGGGTGTGTGTGGGGTGTGTGTGTGGGGGGGGTGTGTGTGTGTGTGGCGTGTGTGTGTGGCGTGTGTGTGTGTGGTGTGTGTGTATGTGTGGTGTGTGTGTGGGGTGTGTGTGTGGGGTGTGTGTGTGGGGTGTGTGTGTGTATGTGTGTGGGGGTGTGTGTGTGTGTGTGGTGTGTGTGTGTGTGTGTGCGCGCCTGTCTCTGTGCGTGCATGTCTGTATGGCGGTGTATTTGCATGTTTGTGTGTCTGCGTTTGCACCTGTGTTTATGTGCATCTCTGTGTGTTTGTTTTTGTGTATCTGTGTGTGTGTATATGCTTAGATCTTTGTATCTGTGTGTTTGGGTGTCTGTTTCTGTGTGTATTTGTGTATCTGTGTGTGTGTGTGTGTCTGTATATGGGCCTGTGTGTACATGTCTGTGTATCTGTGTTATTTGTGTGTCTTTGTGTCTGTATCTGTGTGTTCTGTGTATCTGTGTGTGTGTGCACACTGGTGTATTTGTGTATGTGAATGTGTCAGTCGCTCAGTCGTGTCGGACTCTCTGCAAGTCCGTGGACTTTAGCCCACCAGGCTCCTCTGTCCATGGGATTCTCCAGGTAAGAATACTGCAGTGGGTTGCCATCCCCTTTTCCAGGGGATCTTCCCAGCCCAGGGATGGAACCTGGGTCTCCTGCACTGCAGGCAGATTCTTCACCATCTGAGCCACCAGGGAAGCCCAGTTTGTGTGTACATTTGTGTGTATCTATTTGTATATTTGTGTGTGTATCTGTGTGTGTTTGTGTGTGTCTGTGTGCATCTCTGTGTATGTACGAAGCTGGGGAGGGTGGACGGGGCCCTGGGCAGGTGCAGTGGGACCGTGTCGCAACGAGCAGCATTTGCCAGAACCCAAAGCCCAGCAGAGAATGTGACGCAGGCTTGACAGGGTGAGAGTCTGACAGGGGCCTCGAGACAGAAAGATCTGGAACTCCGACCTGAGGTTCTCTGGCCCCTCCTCAGCCCCCTGACTGTTGTAATTAAACATCCCAGCTGCAGAACTTTCTGGTTTGGAGCTTTGTTTTGAAAATGATTATACCCCAGAGATAAGAGAGCCTTCCAAACACACTCCTAATAAGGTGCGGGGGGGCGCTCTGGGTGAATAATAGCAGGCGGTGCTCATGTTCAAGTTCTATAATTTTCATTTCAAAGGGAAAATAAATGAGCAGGCGATGTCAAACAATCTCATCACAAAACTCCAGGGCTGCTGAGGAGGAGGGCGGGGTGCCAGCACCCCTTTTAGAGGAGACACTGCAGAAGCCAAGCGAACCATCACCCCACCCCACTCCATGGCGCCCACCCCACGGCAGGACTGAGTGGGCCTCACACTCCCTCCGGCAGAGGCTGGGGGCAGGAGGCTGGCTCCTAGGCGGGAGGAGCGGGTGGGTGGGGCCACCAGGTCAGCTTTGCAGAGAGGCGGTGCTGCTGTCCTGGGATGTGCTTCGTCCTCACCTGTCCAACTCTCCTTCCCAAAGACCAGGGAGTCGGCTGACACACTGCCTCACCCTCCAGGAGCCACTCTGGGTGCCGTCAGAAAGGAATCACAGCGAGTGGGGCGAGGAGGGTGATGCATTCTGATTGTAAGGAAACTTAAACACTTGGAATATTCAGGCGGGCTCCAAACTGCCCTGCCCTTGTCACCCCAATGTCAGAGTGAAGGTTTGCTGAGCATCACGGCTGAGCAGGAGGTGGTTTGAGGCAGAGGAATGCAGAAGATTCCAGAAAGATTTTCTAGCCTGCTCAGGAAGGAGGACTGGAGAGGTGGGCAGAGAGATGGCAGGCAGGAATGGGGGCCAGATGTGAATCTGAGCTCTGCCATTTACCAGCTGTGTGACCTTAGGGAACTTACCTCACCTCCCTGACAGGCAGCCTCCAAGACAGCCCTCAGCGGCCCCCAATTCTACCGTGAGTAGCCGCCTCCCACTGGTCTGTGTGATGAGTAGAGTATGGTAGAGATGGTGTGTCCTTTTGAGATCAGGTTATAAAAGACTGCGTTGGCCCTAGGTCAGAGGCAGCCCTGTGCGTGAGCCCCAGGCAAGCCTCAGGTGGTGGCACCCCAGCTGACATCTTGATTACATCCTCTGGAGACCCTGAGCCAGAACCAGACAGGTAGCCCTCAGATTCCTGACTCACAGGTACTGTGAGATGCTACACACTGGTGTCCTAAGTGGTTCGATTTCAGAATAACTTGTCATGCAGCTATAGATAACTGATACATCAAGGGTCACTGGGAATATTCAGGGATTCAGTGCAGAAGATCCCCTGGAGAAGGAAATGGCGACCCGCTCCAGTATTACTGCCTGGGAAATCCCATGGACAGACAGTCCAGGGGGTCCCAAGAGTCGGACACGACTTAGCGACTAAACCACCACCATAGGGCTTAGAATAGAGTCTGCCATGGAGTCAATAGCTTATACAGGCTGTAGACATATTAGTAGTCTGATGAAGCTATGGACCGCTTCTCAAAAGAATGCTTAAAAATGTGCAAAATCAAAAAACACACAGGATTGAAAGGAAACCTGTGACACAGGTGTACACCCAAAAGGCAGTTCTAGCCACAGATCTCGGTGAGAGGATGTGGGTCCCACGTTAACCACTGTTGACGCCTGCTTTGGGTTGTTATTACTGGATCTGTATTCCAGTTCTCCAGAGATCAGCTGTGTGCTCCTGGGTTCTTTAAACCAGGAGGGTTAGAGAGAAGAGGCAGCCTTGTCTCCATCATTACGTCATTGTGACCGAGCCTGACCCTCCCGCCTTTGTGCCACCCAGTAGCTCTGAGGCAGTGCCCTGACACTTACATGTGCTGAGATGCATTAGGGAAGAGGCTTGAGTACTGGGGGGCTGAGTCCTCAGGACCGTGGGGGGCTGCGTGGCTGAGGACCATGAGCACAGGCCTGTGCGGGTACATCTTCTTGGATGCGCGGAAGAAGCTCACACTGTCGTTGGTGATGAGGTCTGTCAGGTAGTCCTGGGGGCCGGGGAGAGACGGGAGGCGTGAGGAGCCGGGAATCTGTGCTGAACATCGGGGATGCAAAAGTGGCCAAAACAGACAATCCTTGCCCTCCTGGAGCTGCTGGTCTGGGGGCAGACATGCAGTGAGTGATGAAGTAAAACAGGGAATACAGACAATAAGTAGGCAAGCGGAACAGGGAATGTCAAATGATAACACCTCACAGTGGAGGAAAAACCCTGAGAAGGGGGTAGGGAGGATGGGAGAGGAATTGCAATTTGTCATTCATTCATGACAGATATTAAAATAATAACACTACTGAGTGCTTATGGCGTGCCAGGAACTCTTTTGGGTTTACGTGTCAGATCAGATCAGCCGCTCAGTTGTGTCCGACTCTTTGCGACCCCATGAATCGCAGCACGCCAGGCCTCTCTGTCCATCACCAACTTCTGGAGTTCACTGAGACTCACGTCCATCGAGTCAGTGATGCCATCCAGTCATCTCATCCTCTGGGTTTACATGTATTAGCTTGTTAATTCTTACGCAGTCCTAGAAAGTAGGTGTGATGAAAAGCCCTGTTTTCCAGAACAGGAAAATGAAGGCCCAGAGAAGTTAAGTGAATCGGCCAATGTCACACAGCTGATAAATGTGGCAGTCAGGCCTCCTGAGTCTTGGTCCTTAAGCCTGAAGTCTTTTCAAGGCCCTAGGGACTGAAGCGACTTAGCAGCTGCTGCAGCAGGGATCCCATTGTGGAGGGTGAATACATGCCTGCAATGCTGAAGGGTCTGTCCTGGGGGCAGGAGCAGATGAACATATAACCAAAGAGTTGAGATGGTGATGAGCAGTGACAGGAGGAGGAAATAAGACAAGATGTGACAAAGAGTAATTGGGAGCTGAGGCAATCAGGGAGGGCTTTTCTGAGGAGATGACACTCGAGCTGGGACCTGAGTGGCAAGAAGGAACTGGGCGTGGGAAGATCTCCATCATTGGAGTTCACTCTCAGCTGCTTGCTGGAATCCTTAAGGGAGCTTTACTAGTGTCTGGGCCCTCTTCTGGTTTAGCTGCTCTGTGGTTCAGCTTGGGCACTGGACTTTTAAAAAATCTCCGCAGGGGACTCCAATGTGCAGCCAGGAGTGAGAATCACCGATCTGGAGGAAGCATTTCAGGCAGAGGGGACAGCAGATGCAAGGCTCTGAGGCGGGAACAAGTGTGGCTTGTGTTCAAGGAATAGAAAGAGGATGAACAGTCAGCAGACAAGCAAATCGTGCCACAAACCCAGGCATGCCGTAGCAGCTCCAGAACAGTGAGAGCCACGTAGATAAGCTGGCAGGAGGACGGATGAGTGGGAACGTTATGGACAGGAAATGAGGGCTTTAAAAGCTCAGCAAAGAAGTTGAGATTTGTTTAAGTTCTTCCTGAACTTGGTAAATCTTTAGCTGCTGATTTCTTTGGAAGGGAATGAATTCTTAAACATTTACCCTGTGCTTCCTAGGAAGCAGCTCTGTCCAAAATGATAACTTTCAAAAAGGGATATTATTTTACAAGAAAAACGGTGAAGAAATGGCTACAGTTTCTACCCTTCTACCGCTGTACCCTGTACGAAATGCAAACACACTCCCTGGGCTCCTATGCCTCTCGAGACACACACCTCCAGGGACACTCGCGCACTGCGTCTCTGCATAGGATGGTCACTGCACCACAGTGACCAGCAGTAGGGTGGTGACCAATGACCCCGCACTGCTTCCATTCTGTGCAGTGCTGGGCAGACACGAAAAGGGAAGTAGATCTGTAGTGACTGAGGTGGAACAGTGTCCAAGATATACTCTTAAGGGAAAGAGCAAACTACTGAGTCAAACTTCAGAAAAGTTTATTTATTTATATTTTTTTGTGGGAGGAGTAGGGAGGAGAGGAGAAACAAAACCCCTACCTTCATATGCTTCTCAGCACTAAGAAAAAAATTCAGAAGGACAGATCCCTAAGTGCTAATTGGGGACCAAGACAAGGGGAGAGAGGGGAGAAAGTCACTCGTTACTTCATGCAATTTCCCTTGAAACATTTTGGGGAGTAAAAAAGGGTCTTACAAAGGGGCCCTGTAGAACATTACATAAAATAATTTTCTTCTATATGATATAAATCAACAAGCTGCTGCTATAGCTGCATTTCAAAAATGGTTCCAATACCAGTCTCTTCAGATGGTGACTTTACACAAACTTGACAAGTGAATAGTGCATTTAGCAAGGAGCCTGGTACTGGGGGAACCCACAAGAGACACTAGCTCTTATCGTTTTTATCAGACCTTTGTTCCACTGACCTTCATAGCGACTTTGTGAAGTGGACACCACGCCCATTTTACAGATAGGAAAACCAAGGCCACAAAACTAATAAGCAATTCATTCAGAGTTAGAACCCAGGCCTTTGTGTTTTTTTGTCTGGTCCACCTTTCGTGCCCCGACAAACAAAAATATTACTGGGAGTAGATGGTGGTTTACATCAGGTCTTAACAAACCTTTTCTGTAAAAGGCCAGATGATAAATATTTGAGGCTTCATAGGCCAGAAGTCTCAGTTACAATCACTCATTACTGCCATTACAGCTGAACAGCAGCAACGGCAGAAATGAATGGGCATGTCTAGGCTGCAGTAAAACTTTATCCATGCACACTAAAATCTGAATTTCATATAATATTCATGGGTCATGAAACTCGCTGTGCTTTTGATTTTTTCCGGCTAAGTAGACATGGAAAAACCATTCTAAGCTCAGGGTTGTAGCAAAACAGTTGGCAGGCTGGGCTTGACCCAAGAGCTACAGTTTTAAGAATGGATTTTGAAGCCTGATGGCCTGGGTTTGAATCCTGAAAGTGAAAATGTTAGTCACTCAGTCATGTCTGACTCTTTGCGACCCACGGACCACAAGAATCAAATTGTCCAGGCAAGAATACTGGAGTGGGTAGCTATTTCTTCAGGAGATCTGCCCAACCCAGGGACTGAACCGGGTCTCTGCATTGCAGGCAGATTCTTTATTGTCTAAACCACCAGGGAACATTCCCCTTCGAGCTGTGTGGCCTGGCTCCTTCGCCTCTCTGGGCCTCAGTTTCCTCATCTAGTGATTAGGGAAACTAACAGCAAATCGCTCACAGGCTCTGGTGAGAAACGCACAGGTTAATTCATATACAATGATTCCAGCGGTATCTGGTGTGTGATACCCTCTAAAGGAGGATTAGCCATTATTCCTCAGGAATCAAGCATTTTCCTTGTGAAAATTAAAACAGTACAAACAAAGCTGAAGTTCCCTTTGATAACCTCTCATCTCCACGTCCAATCTTGGCCTCTGTAGTCTCCTACTGAGAAAGAAGTATCTTTCCTGATGTGTTGTTATGTATGTTACAGTTGCTTTATGCATCTTTTACATGAATCCTATTATCCTGTGTACATTCATTCGTCCAACAAACACAGCAGTGGACAAGACTAACACTCCTGCCTTCATGAGCCTCGTATTCAAATAGGAGGACGGTTAACAAATGAATCCGTGATATACACAGGTGTGGCTCATCCATGGTGATAGGGGGTGGGCTCGGCGTGGGGAGGTGCCCAGTACACAGGGTGGTCTAGGAAGGTGACATCTGACTAGGGACCCCGAAGAGTCCTGCAACTTGCTTTTCCACCAGTCCTTACATCCTAAGCTTCTCTGACGGCTTTAGACACCAACCCCTCTCATCTTTTTCCAGATGTTTCCATGGCCATTCAGTCATTTCCCGCATTAGTGGGCTTTCTTGGTTGATTTCTTTCAGTGACACATTTGCAGCCAACAGCTGGGCTAAGCCCCTCTGCATAGGAGGGAGGCTTCTCTGGAACACAGAGAAAGTGCAAATGGTGGGTGCACTCAAGTTCATGGCAACCACCATTTCTGCAGAGCCTCCCACCACCTGGACCCTCCCCTGGCCCCAACTTGGTCACTCCTGCCTCCCTCCCGCTGCCTGTTCTGCACTCTCCTGCCCTCTTTGACCATTCGGCTTGCTTTATGCCTCATTCTTTTCTCATCAACGCTGCCTCTCTCTTTCCACTCTGCTACGAGGACCCCTTTTGGTGGCATCTGCCCACCTTTGGGATTAGTGATTAGGGCAGAGTCCTCAGAGGGCCTTCTGAGGGGCACTTGGGAATGACTGTTGATTCTTCCTTCCCTGGGCCTCCGCCGGGGCCCCCGGGGTTAGCTTCGGCCACAGTGCTCTGACCTCCCAGAGTCACAGGTCTGTGCTCCCCAGCTCTGCCGTGGCCGGAAACTCCGTGCTCGCTCCTGTTCCTTCCTGGTGCTCCTGCTGCCCACTGCTACCCCTGGGAGCCGAACCCTGGACCTGAGCCAGCTCTGACACCCAAGGGGCCCCCCATCCCTCTCTGTTTCCAGGCCTCCGGTAACTGGGGTCCCAGGAATTCTCCCACCTTTGTCAGGGGGGCTCCTCTCATTCTCAGGCTGAGATGTGTGGATGGCAGGAGACGGGTGAGAAAGCACCACTGCGCGCCCCATTCTCAGCGCCAAGGGGGTGGGGTCTCCCGGGTAACTTCATTATCGGGCTGTGCTGAGGCCAGGGGCGGACATGGCGAGGAATGTTAACAAGGAGGGAGTGGACTTTTCTGGGTATTTGAAGAATCTGCCTGCACTGAGGCTGGGAGGAGAGAAAAGGTGTGCTCAGCCCTGTGAGACTATGCTTTGTATTTCCAAGGAGTCCAGTAGACTGGCTAAACACCCCCAGCCAGGACTTTAGAATGAATCTGCTCTGGGGAGGTCATGGAGACAGGCCTACTACATGCAGAGTGAGACACGGGGTCAGGGAGCGGCACTGCCCAGGTGATGCCATGTGTGGTTCCTGCCACTCAGGGCCTGATCAGGCTTACACACGTGGGCGGTGATTACCTGTCGAAGCTGGGAGGGCTCCCCAAATGTGCTGGTATTTCCGGAAGGGAAATGGGATAGAGTGTATTTTGGCTGCTGAGATGGCAGGAATATTTGCCAGTCACCGGATGATTTTTTTTAAATGATAAGTGTGGATGAACCATCAGTATTAGTCTCTCCTCCTCCCTGTCATCATCACCACCATCATCATTGTTTAAGCCAGAGGTCAGGAAACTACAGCCCACTGGCCAAGTCAGGCCCCTTGCCTGTTCTTTTAAATAAAGTTTTATTGAAACACAGCCAGGTTTATCTGTTTACATATCATCTACGGCTGCTTTTGGACTGCAAGGGCGGACTTGAGCAGTTGCAATGGAAACTATAGCTTGTAAAGTCTAAACTATTTAGTATTTGGCCCTTTGCAGAGGAAGTTTTGTGTCTTGATCTGAACTAATATATTCTGAGTGCTTACTATGTGCAGTGGGCTCCTCTATCACTCTACACGTATTATTAACTCCTGTGAGCTTCAAAAGCCTTTGTGAAAAAAATTACAATGAAATACCACTACATCTCTGACTGGAACGGTGTATGAGGGAGCCTCCTGGGGGCTGGCACTGCTCTATAATTTGACCTCGGTGGTACTTACACAGACGCAAACATATGTGAAAATTTCCTGAGCCATCTACCTAGGATCCATGTACCTTACCTGATCGCGGTTCAACAAACCAGAACTAGAAAAAGTATGGCCTAGGGAATGACCTAGGGGTTTCTCTGGTGGCTCAGATGGGAAAGAATCTGCCTGCAATGCAGGAGACCCAGGTTTAATCCCTGGGTTGGGAAGATCCCCTGGAGAAGGAAATGGCAACCCACTCCAGTATTCTTGCCAGGAGAATCCCATGGACAGAGGAGCCTGGCAGGCTATAGTACATGGGCTTGCAAAGAGTCAGACACGACTGAGTGCCTCACACACATACATATGGGGAAGGAGTAGGTTAAGGTACCGAATACGATACAACAAGAATGGAGGAGCTACACTCACAAGTAAGAACATGGGTAGATTTCAACAAAGCATTAAGCAAAAGAAGCTGGATACAGAATTAATCTACAATGCGGGAAGTCTGAGTGACAGAAGTCCTTGTAGGGGAGGTGGTTGATGGAAGGAGTTACACGAGGGGACCTTCTGGGGCTGGTGGCAACATTGCTTCTTGACCCACGTGAATGCTGGTTACATGCATCCGTTCAGCTCGTGAAAAGTCACTACACCGTATGTTCTCTATGCACGCTTTCGATAACAAATTTCTGCCTTGGCAAAATGTTGTAAAATAATGCTCTCATATCACCCGGTGCATGTTAGAACGGTGAGCCTCGGAAAGACAAAAGGTGACGAGTGTCGCTGGGGATGTGGAGGAAAGGGAAGCTCTGTGGACCGCCGGTGGAACGCAGATTGATGTAGCCACTACAGAAAACAGCAAGGAGGTTCCTCAAAAAATTAAAACTAGAACTACTCTATGATCTGGGGATTCCACTTCGGGGTATTTATCCAAAGGAAATGAAAACCGGATCTCGAAGGGATATTGCAGCATCAGTCCCAGCAGCCTGGGTATGCAGACAACACGAGTGTCCTCAGTGATGAATGGATAGAGATGCGGTGTGTACACACACACATGAATATTATTCCATCATGAGAAAGAAGGAAATCCTGGCTATTTGCAACAACATGGAAATTATGCTAAGTGACTTAAGTCAAACAGAGAAAGACAAATATTGTGTGATACCACGCAATATACATGGAATCCGAAAGAGGGGAACTCATAAAAACAGAAAGTGGAATGGGTTCTCCCAGGGGCTGAGGGATGGGAGAACTGGGGAGGTGCTGTTTAAGGGTCCAAACTTACAGCTAGTAAATGAGGAAGTTCTGGAGATCTCATGCATAGCATAGGGATTAGAGGTAACAGTACTGTATTATAATGAATTTGAGCAAAATCTGGGAGATAGTGGAGGACAGAGGAGCCTGGTGTGCTACAGTCCATGGGTCACAAAGAGTCTGATATGACTTAGCAACCGAACAACAATTGTATTATAAATATTAGACTTGCCAAGAGACTAGGTCTTAATGATTTCCCCCCAAAAAGGAAAAGATAATTCTGCAACATGATAAAGGTTTAGCTAACATGACTGCACACACTGCATTATATATATGCACTGAGCCAACATGTTGTCCATGTTAAATTCACACAGTGTTATATGTCAAATATATTTCAATTGAAAAAACCCAACACCCTTATGTTGCCATTTGCAACAACACAGACGGACCTAGTATTATACTTAGTGAAGTCAGTCAGAGGAAGACAAATATCAATATTATACGATACTGTTTTATGTGGGATCTAAAAAAGAATACACATGAGTCTACATAGAAGACAGAAAAAGACCCACAGACATAGAGAACAAACCTATAGTTATCAAAGGGGAAAGCATTGGTGGGAAGGATAAATTAGGAGTATGGGATTAACAAAGTATGGGATTAACAAACGCTCCACATAAAATAGGTAAGCAACAGATTTACTGTATACCACAGGGAATTATAGTCAATACTTTGAAATGACTTATAATGAAAAATAATCTGGAAAACATGTAACTGCATCACTTTGCTATATCATTGAAACTAACACAATATTGCAACATTGTAAATCAACTATCCCTGTTGTTGTTCAGTCGCTAAATTGTGTCCAACTCTTTGCGACCCCCTGGACTGTAGCCCACCAGGCTCCTCTGTCCATGGGATTTCCCAGACAAGAATACCGGAGTGGGTTGCCATTTCCTTCTCCAGGGGATCTTTCCAATCCAGGGACTGAAGCTGCATCTCTTGCTTGGCAGGTGGGTTCTTTTACCACTGAGCCATCTGGGAAGCCTTAAATCAACTATACTTTGATTAAAAAAAAAAGAAAAAGAAAACAGTACTCTTAGAAACAGAGACTATTATTTGAGAAATGAAGAAACTGAAGCAGAGGGTGTCGGCAGGCTGTCCAAGTCTCACATGTAATGTCACGATCCGAGCCCAGGTGGTTGGGCTCCCGTGTCCCGATCCCCAGGGCTGAGCCCCACTGCCACCCCAGCCAGGAAGGGGGACTCACCTTGGAGTAGTCAAAGCCGTGTTTCTCCTTCACTCCATTCCGACACAGCGTGTAGTTATAAAAGCGGGAGTTTTTGAGGAGGCCGACCCATTCCTTCCAGCCTGGCGGCACGTAGGAGCCGTTGTATTCATTAAGGTACTTCCCAAAGAAAGCTGAAGGGGAGAGGCACCAGGAAGCCTTGTGAGGTTGCAGAG
Source organism: Bos indicus x Bos taurus (assembly GCF_003369695.1). Classification (NCBI taxonomy): domain Eukaryota; kingdom Metazoa; phylum Chordata; class Mammalia; order Artiodactyla; family Bovidae; genus Bos; species Bos indicus x Bos taurus. Next base: position 7,274,839 of record NC_040088.1, on the reverse strand, counting down.
CGCAAAAGCCTTCTCTTGCCATTACTCAATAGAAATTTCCAAACCACGCCAGGCCAGGACGTGGAGACAGCACTGCCCCCTGAACCACGGAGTCCCTTGGCCAGCAAATGCAGTCTGTGACCCCCTTCGCAAATGTTTGCACATGCAGAAAATAAAATACATAGGATTGCAGAGAAATCAATTGTTTTGGAAACTCAGTTATCAAAGTATTAGGAGAGTTTGCCATAGAGTAATGGGTCCTTAAAAAAATAATGAAGATGCTAAACGCAAGGCCTTATAAAAAGTGATCATTTCAAAGTAGTGATGAGTGAGAATAGTTTTGTGAAAAATATTTCTTTATTTGGCTGCACTGGATCTTAGCTGTAGCACGTGGAATCTTCAGTTGCAGCATGTGAGATCTAGTTCCCCGACCAGGGATTGAACTGTGTGGAGTCTTAGCCACTGGACCACCAGGGAAGTCCTGAGGGAGAATATTTTATTTTGCAATATCTACAGCAAATGCAATGGAATACTGAAATATCGGTGATTTCTACAGATGACAAATTATAGATTCTGCTGACATGCCACAGTTAGAGGCCTACATTCCTAATTGAAGCGAATGTCAAGTGTCAGTTGTAGGTCAGTGAAAACAAGAGTCTAGCTTTTTACCACTCAGGTTTATGGACCCCCTTGGATTCTATCTACGACTCAGTGACTAGAAGAGCTAACATTTTAAAAAACCGGACCAAGGCCAGTCATTGGTGGGGGCGTGGAGCATCTGGAGCTCGCACACACTGCCAGCGGATGTGCAGACCAATCCTGGCACGGAAAGAAAACTATTTGCTAGTATCTGTTAAACTTGATCATAGTCATAGCTTCTGACCCAGCCATTTGAATCCTGAATTTCACTCAGCGGAAACGCATTCATAGGTTCACCCAAAGTCACAGGCAGGACGGGCTCACAGAAGCACTATTCATGATAGCAGATAACTAGAAACAAAACAGATATCCATCTGTGCACGAGTGGGGAAACAGGACCACCCTTGTGGTCTGGTGGTTAAGAATCCACCCGCCAGTGCGGGGGACATGCGTTCGATCCCCGGTCCGGGAAGACCCCACAGGCTGCGGGGCAACCAGGCCCTTGTGCTTGACAGCCTGTGCTTCTCAGCAGGAGAAGCTACACGATGAGAAGCCCGCAGGCTGACGCCAGAGCAGCCCCCGCTCACGGCAACTAGAGAAAGCCCGTAGCAATGAGGACCCTGTGCTGCCATGAACAACAAACAAATACAATTAAAAGAGAAGAATGGAGAAGTACAATGTGTGTTTATACACCTGAGTATGTAGAGAAACAAGGAAAATACTAGTGCTGTGTTTACTAACAGGGACGCATCACGACAACCAAACAGTGTTAAGAGAAATAAAGCAGATTTAGTCGTATCACTGCATGATCCCATTTACATCAGGTTCAAAGCCAGGCAAAAGGAGTCTATGGCATTGGGAAGAAAAGCAGTGGTCATCGCTGGGTGTGGGGGAAAGGTGGATGGAAGGGGACTTCTCGGGTAATGATGGTCTTGTTCTGTTGCTGGGACACGGGTGGTTCAGCTGGTGAAACTCCACGGGGCTGGGCGTTTACAGCACGGCATGTCTCTGCAGGCCTGCTCCCCACCATCAGCAAGGCTTACTTAAAAAAAATTTACCCTAATTCATCCAGACTGGGACATACCCCAAACTCTCTGTGGGTAGTGAGGTAACACAAGATTTTTGAGATATTTTTGGTTCTTTGTATCTTCCTCAATAAGCAAGGACAATTTTAAATAATTATAACCTATAAGGCCATTTTTTTTTTAGCAATGGACAAATCTGTGAGAGTTTTTCCAGAGGCAGAGGCACCAGGCCAGCCCTCTCTTCCGGATGAGAACACCGGGGCTCTGAGACACTCAGAACCACTGCCGAGAGCTCGGGTCGTGCAAGGGATTTACAGAGATCCTGCAAGCTGGGTGCTGAGTGCTGTTCCTGGCAAATAGTGAGTGTCCAGTGGGTGTCAGTTCAGAGCCTAAGATGAGAAGAGACAGACGGGGATGAGTGCTGAAGAATTGATGCTTTCGACTTGTGGTGCCAGAGGAGACTCTTGAGAGTCCCTTGGACAGCAAGGAGATCCAACCAGTCCATCCTAAAGGAAATCAACCCTAAATATTCATGGGAAGGACTGATGCTGAAGCTTCAATACTTTGGCCACCTGATGTGAAGAACCGACCACTGGAAAAGACCCTGATGCTGAGAAAGACTGAGGACAAGAGAAGAAGGGGGGCAGCAGAGGATGAGATGGTTGGATGGCATCACTGACTCAATGGACATGAGTTTGAGCAAGCTCCAGGAGATGGTGAAGGACAGGGAGGCCTGGTGTGCTGCAGTCCGTGGGGTCACACTCAGACACGACTTAGTGACTGAACAACAACAGAGGAAGGAGAAGTGGGCAGGGGCTGGGCTACGATGCCAGCAGAGGTAAGAGGGGGCCATCAACTTAGAGCTTCTAGAAAGCATGGAGGCCCGCTGGAGTCCTGTTGGCTCAGAGGAGAGGGGGCTGGGCCAGGAGAAGCCACCATGGAGCGGAGCCCTCTCTGGGGTTTCCCTGGAGGCCTGGCAGGTGGCTGGCACTGCCCAGGGGTAGGAAGATCCCTGCTCATCCACAAACACCAGATCCCCACATCCTCCTGGGCACAAGGCAAAGGGAAGTGTTTCCATTAGATCCCCACCCCTGCACACAGAACCAGGAAGGGAGTGCTCCTGAGGAAGCAGTGTGAACTGCCTCCTAGAAAGAGGCTGGCGTGAGGAGGCGATGGAAACACGAAGGGAGGACCCCCAGCAATCCGGGGGTAAGGCGGAGCGTCCCTTCCGGTGGGAGGACGGTGCAGAAATGACCGGAAAGAAGCCCCGGGCTGCCAGGGCCTGGAAGACCGGCTGCCCCGGCTCCGAGTCCTGAGTAACAGTCTTTACAAAGGGAAAGGTAAGCAGGTGATGGGTGCCCAATTTAGTGGTGACTGCATGTCAAGGCTGGGTGTCGGGGCATCAAAGACGGAAATGCCAGCTGGAGGTAAGAGGCAGCTGCAAAGTATCAGGTGAGCTGAAGGCTGGAGCCTCTTTCTCGAGAACGTCCCCTTCTAGAGGCTCGCTACGTCCGCCCTGTAAAGCAGTGACTGAGCTGGGGGCAGCTTTGCCCTGAGACACGGCAGGGTCTGCAGGCGTCTGAGGTTTATCACAACCTGGGGAGGCGGGCGCTGGTGCCTTCTAGTGGCTGGAGGCCAGGGAGGCTGCTAAGCATTTGACAGAGCTCAGGATGGCCCCTGAGCCAGTGTCAATAGCCTGGAGTTGAAAGAAAACCCTGATTTAAAATAACTCCACCCAACTCTCAGCATCTTCATCCCACCAGTAAAAAAACCAATTTGTGAGAGCTGAGAAAGTACCTGGAGACCAAGTACAGCCCAGGAAACAAGATCTGCAGAGTCTCAATGACCTTACTCCCCACTTCTGATTTTCTTTCCATAACTGGGGAGCTCTACTCTGCTAACATGGCCAGCCTCTCTCCACGCTTTCCTATTCCTCCTCCTCAGGGAAGACTGCCCCTAAGGGCAGCAAACCTTCCTGTAAAGGCCCAGAGAGTAAATATTTTCGGTTTCCTGGGCCAGATAGTTCCTATTGCAACTATTCAACCCTGCTGTTGCACGAAACAGTCATGGACAATTGACTGTAGCTCTGATTCAATAAAACTTTATTTACAAAGGCAGAGGACCAGATCTGGCTCATGGACTGCAGTTTGCTGACCCTAAGCACATATGTCTGGTGGGTTTGGAGGGACAAACTGGATATGCAAAACCCAATCCTTCCTTTGCTTTCTGTAAGGAGTGAGTTACCTTCAGGCAATGCTAGCTCAAGGGGGCTTGGCTCAGTGAGAAGTCTGTCTGACTCTGGAGTTTAGCATCAGGAAGCCCAACTGCCCTCAGAAGGAAGTCAGGTCCTCAAACCGGGCCTTTATCAGATTCCTCAAAGTGCTATTTTAACTTCCATCTGCTGACTCCTTAATTTTATTCCTCATTTGGTTCAAAATTTCAACAAGGAAGAAGGGGACTTTAATAAGTCCAACACTTTGTCATGACAAACAATATTGGTGGTGATGTAAATGTTTTCTTTTGAAACAGAGTGAAGTAAAAAGAGTAAAACAATGGAGAGAAAATATTAAGTGAATGATAGAATCAGTGTCCTGGGCATGTGAAAATCAATATATTCATTTAACAACTATTTATTAAACACCTAAAGAGCTGGAGCTGTCCACACCACTGGAAACATAGCAGCAAAGACAACCCACAGGACCCCTGGCCTCATGGGGCTCACGTTCTGTGTCTGTGGGGTGACTGTGACAAGTGCAGAGATGATGTTGGTGACAACAGAGATGAAGAAAATAAAGGATGGTGATGCAACAGAGCAGCCAGAGATGGACCACGGGAGGTACCACCGGGCCAGGTATTCAGGGGAGGGCTCTTGGAGGAATGATGAGAATGAGAGAGAAGACTGGAATACAAGGAAACGCTCCAGGCTGAGAGCACAGCAAGTGCAAAGGTCCCCAGGCAGGAACAAGCTCGGGAGCACACATCCTCCAAGATACTAGATGCCAGATTTTGCACTTTGTGTGCATTTTTCTGGAAACAGTCCACAGCTTTTGACGTATTTTGAAAAGAACCCAGGACAAGTTATTTAAGAAGCACTGAACTTCACTCTCTTGGTTTGCAGAAGAGTGAATGAACGTCCAGAGAAGGAGGCTCAGGGACTCCCCGCTGGGGGAACTAGGGTCCCTCCCAGATCTCCCCAGTCCCCGGCTCATGATCCTACTGGTTTGTCTCTGAAGACCTGGGCCAAGGTCTTTCTGATGAATGTGCAACTTGGAATGCTAAAGAGCCTAAATTCTTGGCCCAGCTGGTGGGATAAATATTTCTTGGGCGGTGGGAGGAGGGGTGACTTTGGAAGCCCACCCCTGCCTACTATGGTCCAGTGTTATGGGTGTCAACACATCCAGAGCTATTTCCGGTGTTAGAATCTCCTCTTTCACATCTCTCTCTAACCTCCAACCCTTAAAAACTCCAGACTTTATTATTCAGCCTCCACAAGGCCCTAGAAAACAGGGGTTCAGTCAAAGGCTTTTAGTGCCAAATTAGATTTTGTTCTCATTTGATTAGATTTCCCCAAGGCAGTTTTTTAAATGGCTATTCCAGCACCAGTTGAGGTGGGAGAAGCGAATTAGTGTGGGCCCTGGGGCTCTGAGGCTGGGAGATATGGGCTGGAGAATGAGCTAGAATTAACATCAAGATTAAAAATACAGACCGTGTCACGGTTGGAGCCTGAAGTCACTGAGCCTTCACTGCTAAGATGGTGTAAAAGGGAGACCAAACTGGGAGCTGGTGAAGGGGTGGAACAACTTGGCAGGCAGATTATGAGGATTAAACGCCAGGCCAGGGAAAGATCGCTGACCATGTGCCGGCTGATGGCTACCCCTAGGACGCAGGGCTGGCATCAATAGAAAGGACAGCGCACTTGCTTGCTCCTGTGTACCAGGAACTGGGTACAAATTTACACCTGGCAACAGAGACTTCAGTTTCGGGCTGTGATTCTTCGGGTCCCACCCCTTCCTTATGTAAATACACAGCAGCTGCATACATAATCTCAGTCTGACCAATCAGAGCGCTACATTCCCCTGGCTACTGCCATTGGTTCAGGGATGCACATGTGACCCAAGTTCGGCCAATGAGAGTCAGACCTGGGATTTTAGGGCGCTAGTGGGAAGGAGCTAAGTTTTTCTTTCATGGAGCTTGAAGCTGGTGGGATATAAGCTTGAAACTGCCAGCAACCATCTTGCTACTAAGAGGTGGGGAGTCTGTTTGAAAGTGAAGCAACACGGAAGAAAGCATCAGAGGTGAGAGATGGAAAGAAAGAGAGGTGGAGAGAGGAATATTCTTGTTCGAGTCCCTGTGTCCACTCTTACCTGAAGTCACCTTTAATGCTAGCGTTTTCAGTTATGTCGTCTTTCCCAACATTAGGGGACACTGGACAATGGGTACCTTGTTAGTTGTCACAACCAGCATCAAGTGGGTAGAGGTCAGGGATGCTGGTAAACATCCTATACTTCACAGGACAGCTCCCCAGGAAAAAGAATTATCTGGCCCAACACATCAGCAATGCCAAGGTTGAGAAATCCCAAGTTAGGTCAACTAATAAATCCTACCACTCCATTTTTGTTGTTGTTTTGTTTGCTTAATTCCTTTCCGGTTGAGGTCTTTCCCCAGCAGTTAAAAGGCCCAAGGAAAAGACAATGAGATGCTTAGTGCAGAGCAGGGTTTTGGCAAACCACATCAGGCCTGCCACCTGTTCTTGTAAATAGTTTCATTGGAACACAGCCGCACCCATTTGTTTAGGTATCATTATGGCTGCTGGCATGCTACAATGGCAGAGTCGGATTGCTGAACAGAGACCATGTGGCTGCAAGTCCAAAATATTTACTATCTGGCCCCGCAGGAAAAGTTTTCTAACCCTTGGTGTAGAGCAAAATTCCCTGTGTGGGGTGAAGGACCCTCTGGGATTTAAAACAGGGCTGTGGTGACTTGGAAGAAGAATGCCAGTTCAGCAGAAGCAGGCTCTGAACTGGGCCAGGATGGTGGGGGCCCCACATTGTGAAGGAGGGTCACAGCAAGGAGGCTGGCCATGACAACCGGACAGGAGCAGCCAGTTACAGGCTGTCCTAACGCATGCGTGGTCCTGATACGCACAGATGTTGTGGTATGTACATACAACGGAACATTACTCAGCCATGCAAAGGAACAACACTGTGTCATTTGTAGAGATGTGGATGGACCTAGACGCTGTCCTACAGACCTAAGTCAGAAAGAGAGAAATAATACCACATATTAATGCATATATGTGCAGTCTAGAAAAATGGGACCTATTTCCAGGGCAGGAAGAGAGATGCAGACACAGGGAGTGGACATGTGGACACAAGCGTCCACCAACGGGAAGGTGGGATGAGCTGGGAGATTAGGATCGACATATATACACTACCACGTGTAAACTAGATAACTAGTGGGGAGCTGATGGACAGCCCAGGGAGCTCAGCCAGGCGCTCTGTGATGACCGAGAGGGGTGGGATGGGTGTGCGGGGGTGGGAGGGAGGCTCACGAGGGAGGGCATATGTATGTCCATATAGCTGATTCACTTCGTTGTCCAGCAGAAACACACCATTGTAAAGCAATTATACTCCAAAGACCAAAACAAAAAACACAGTATCCCACAGCATGGTTCACATTCAGTTACGGCAGCATAATAACTGTAACTGCATGAAGTACAAGCTTCAAACCTCACCACGAGCTCCTGGGTCCACAAACCGCTGTGTGAATAACAGACGCTCATCACGATCAGTCACAGCACTTCCTGCAAAGTCTGTCAGTGACTGCTCACTGCCCACCCCTTACTTCATGCACAGAAAGCAATTCATGTAGTCGTGTTGCCTTCTTGTCTCCCAGAGACACAGCTATAAGACGTTTTACAAAAGTGGATTATCAAAAGGAGAAAGCTGGCCACCAGAGGCCAGAGTGCAGCCAATAAACGAAGGGTTAAAACGCTGAAATTGAAACCCTGAGTTGAATGTCAATGGAATCGCAGAAGTGGATCAGACCACGAGGATGTGGACACTAATGGTGTGGGGAACTCCGGATACTCGGCCAGATGAAGGCAAACGTAACCCGGATGTAAACGACAAGGACAAGGATGTCTCAGAGGAAGGGATGTTAAAGGGACTCAGAGGTACTTTGCAACAATGAACGCTGCGTGATCTTAAGCAAGTTGTTTCTCTCCATGCCTCAGCCTCTCCATTTATAAAACGGGGACAACAACAAGTATCCCCCTGGTGGGTGGTCGTGAGAACTCATATGTGTACAGCGCCTAGAAACAAGTGCCCACTAAATGTTAGTTTCATCAGCACCACTGCACCCGTCCCCTTCTTGCTGTTAATACCGTGTCTAAGGGAGGCCCCGCAGAGACAGATGTCAGAAGCCAGACCCTCCTCCTCCCCGCTTGGACGGAATTCTTACCCCCCACGTCCTTCCCCAGCGCTCTCTCCTGTCCTGCAGGCCCGGGCAGGCAGCTCTGGTTGCAAAGCTGAGGGCCCGCTTCCCCTTCTGGCTGCTGCTTTCTGCATTTGTCTGAGTTAAGTGCTGCTGGGGAACCATTCAGAGTCTGATGGGAGAACCAGGCCCTTCTGTTATCTCTCCCAGCCCCGAATCTAACTGAAATTGCCTCGTAATGATCGCATTTGTGGTCTGTGAAAGCTGTGTCTCGCGGCGACCGGAGACTGAAGTGAGCTGGTGGTGAGTCTGGCACAGGAGCGCAGACGGAGGCATCGCTTTGAATTCGGGGGAGCTGGAGGGTTGGGGCAGCTGGAATAAAATCAGCATCCGGGGTCATTCTCTGTGCTGGAGAGTGGGTCAGACTGAGCCAAAGTGGGGGCACCACTGTTCTGTGCCTCCAGGTGGCCATTCCCCTTCGCTGGGGGTGACACCGGGGTGATACAGACAAGCAGCCCAGGGGCATCTCTGCAGCCAGACTGTCTGGTCGGCTACTTCCTAACACTCACCTCCAGCAAGTGACTTCACCCTACTGTGCCTCAGTGGACAAGGATAACAGTTAAGCCACTGCCTGCTGTCATGTGGAGTAGGGAAAACCAACATGTGCATGGAACAGAAAATAGTCCCTGGCATGTCCTAAGCACCTGGCAAGTGGCAGCAAGAGGGACTGACAGCACCCGCCTTCAGGACCTTCGTGTCCCCCACGGTGGGCCATCTGGGCGGAACTGTCGACGGGGCTATTTCAAGGGCATTGGTGCCTCTGAACATACATTCAGCCCACACCATCTCCACCCACATCCTACATTAGAGATAATCGATAAGTAACTAAGAGTCAAAATATTCCGGAGTGGACTGGTTGATCATGCTACATTTCATTATTTACATTCGAATATAAACATCTCATTAAATATTTACTCATTTTGATTGGGTAGTTTCCCTCGTAATTTGGAGCCAATGGACCAATATTTATACATTTGCATGAATACACACACACACACACACACACTCTTCTTTTAGGTGACCCCTGAAAAGCCACAGCCACTGATTCCTCTTAAATACAAAGATCCCAAGTGTCCATCAAAATGCTCCTTCCCCACCAAAGGGCGGGAGCATGGCTGAGGTTGGCCAATCTGACTCTGCCCTGGGATTTTGAATCTTGAGCTAGGAGACTCAAAGGTGGAAAAAAGGGTTGGATTTCTGTAACACCCTCCATGAGACAGTTGCTCAAGAGCCGCAATCTAAATCCTCAGATGCAGGGCTTGGGAATCCAGATGAAAGAGGCAAGGCCTTCACGATGATTTAGTCCAAAAGGAGAAATGCATCTTGCTTCTCCATCCTCATTTCTTTGCACACAGAGGAAGCAGCCTCCACCTGGACTCGGGGCCTCTAACCCAGACACCCCCAAGTGTCCAGAGGACCCTTCTAAACCCAAGATCCCAGTCGTTTTCCTCTAGTGACTCCCCGACCCGTCCTACAACCTTCTGCATCTCCCATCACTCGCCCCACTGTCCACTCTGTTCTGAACAGACCTGTTGTTCCTTAAAACGCTTTGAACTTACTGCATCTCAGGACACTTGCACCTGCTCTTCTCTGCCTCAGATCCTAGCCTTCTTCCTTCTCACATGGACTGGCTCCTTCTCACTGTGACAGATCAGATGTCACCTCACCCTAAGAAGGTGTCTCTGATCGCTGTCCAAGGTCACCCATCCCTCTCACCAGCCTATTTCTCTTCTCCATGGCATTCGGTGCTGAGGTTATCCTGTAGGTGTGTTTGGTTCCCTGTTTATCATCATCTCCCCAGGCACGTGGGGTCCACAAGGCAGGGGCCTTTTCTGGGTGCTGCAGCCCCAGCCCGGTACCTGGCTTAGCATGGGCACATGGTGACAGCTTCTGACAGGGTGCCTGGGTCAGTGGACTTGGGGAGGGCCCACGGGTCGGGCAGGGTAAGGCTGCCCTGTCCAGGGTCTTAAGCCTCACACCTTTCCTGGGAAGGCTGGAAAAGCAGCAGCTACAGGTTTTATTAGAAGGGATTTCTATCACAGTATTGGCTAGGAGTGAATGCTGTGTGGTGGAAAAAGGCTACACGGAGGTGCTGGTGATGTGAGCCCACGTACAGAGCACGGGGAATGTGTACCAGATCAGCAGGGGCGATCTGCCCTCCAGGGGACACTGGCAATGTCTGGAGTCATTTCTGTTTGTCACAACTAAGGGAGAGGCACACAGCTGGCATCTAGTGGGCAGAGGCCAGGGATGCTGCTAAATACCCCCAGTGCATAGGACCGCCCCACCAAGAGCGATCTGCCTCCGAAGCATCGGCGGTGCTGAGATGGAGGAACTCTATGCTGGGCAGTTTCAGAAGTTGTGTGGGTCTCCTGGTGGTGGACACTGGGGGTGGAGTGTGGCTTTGAAGAGCTTGGTTTTTTTCCCAGAATCCTAAGAGTTCTGGGTTTGAGCCCTGCCTCCTCGGGCAAGTGAGTGTTCCTCTCTGAGCCTCAGTGACTTCGTCTATAAAACGGGGGCAGCAGCAGCAAATGAAATCATGTCTGGCAGAGGGGGGAGCACTCCAAAAAAAGGAACTGTGAGTTCCCAAAATATAGCTCACTTTCCTTTATGGGGGCGGGAGGATGAGAACTCAAGTCCCTGGAGAAACAAAAATAGTTGTTAGGAACCAGATTCTACAGCATCTTGGAAAATGACAAGGTTCCTTGGAGACTCCAGTAATGAGCTCGGGGAAGGATGTTTATGCTGCACAAAGAAACCGTCTAAGCATGACACGATAGCAGAGATGGGCGGGAGTGCGGAGCTGAGCCAATGACAATAACAACGTTTGCCAGAGCGACTCAGAAAGGTCAGTGCAAAATGAAGTAGAAGCCTGGAAAAGTCCATCCTTCCCAGGACAAACCACCCCGTTTCACACACGAGGAGTCTGGGAAAACACAAACGGGTCTTCGCCCTCCATGACTTCTTCCAAATTCCAGTTGGCCTGTGTCTCTTTCATATGTTTTTGCCATTTTTTAAAAAAAATTAGATAAGTATTTATTGAACATCTACTGTGTACTGTTCTGTGAGGGGTGAAACGGTGAACAAAAAAGACAAACTTATCTGGGTCCAGCGTACTTCATGTGTTTATCCGTCTCTCAGTGAGATGGTAACGTTTGGCCATTTTTATGTATCCTCTGGACGGTTAACAAAACTTAAAAATTTTTTCCTTCCAGGTCAGTTCATTTGGTGCCAAACAGGCATCTCAAACTGGAGTTTTGGTCGGTTCCCCTAAAACTGCCTCTCACCCCACATTCTGATAAATGCCTCCAGCCACCCCACCACCCCCACCGGGGTCTCCAGCCGTCCTCTCCCTTTCATTGATACATCACAGATACACTGATGATACATCACAGAGGCTCCATATTCTGAACACACTCAGCACTGAGCGCCTCCCAATCTCTCTGGGACCACTGTGGTCCAAGCCACCACCTTCTCTGGCCTGGACCTCCCTGGGGCCTCCTCCCCGGTCCCAGCGCCTCTCCCATCTAACCTCCAAGCTCCAACCTTCCTATCCAACCTCCATCCAAACTCCACCGTTGCCAGAAGGGTTCTGTTAAATCACAGACCGGGCCCCGGTTCTGCTCCAAACCCTTCAACAGCTCCGCGTCACCCTTGAACTAAGACTCAGAGTCCTTGTCATGGCCACAAGGTCCCACGTGATATGCCTCCTGCCCCCTCCCTGACCTCACCTCTCCCCTTGGCCTTGGCCCATTCTGCTCCCACTGTGGCGCCTCCTCCCGTCCTCCCAGCCCCGGAAGCTCATTTCTGCCTCAGGGACTTTGCCCCTGCTGTTTCCTTTGAAGGAAGCCTTGTTTTCAGATGCCTGCGTGGATCACTCCCTCCCCTTTCCCAGGCGAACTGCTCCCGTGTTACCTTCTGGTAGGTGTCCAAACATCCTACTGAGATGGCCTCTCCCTACTCCGGCTCTCCCTCTTCTCCTGACTTTCTCTCTCCACGGTACTTAGCACCACCTGACAAATTTGTCCTCTGGCTTTTCCCACCCGCTCACCCAACTAGAACACCTGCTCCGTGAGGGCAGGGGTTTCTGCCTGCCTTGTTCTCACCATATCTCTACATCAAGAACCGAGTTTGCCAAGCACGAAGGCGACGTCAGTGAACATCTGTGGAGTGAATGATGAATTGATGGAACCAATGAAGGCCCGGGGGAGGGGAGGCCTGCGGGAATCTTGTCTGGCTGAGAGGCTAGCGGATTCCTGTTGCCTGGTGCCCAGGGTGCACTGTCTTTGAGCAGAATAGCAGATGGAATTGTTAGACTGTTGTCTTTCTATTTGATTTGTGGCATCTGATGGGTTGAACTGGGATCTCTTTCATCCATGTGGAGCAGGGCTTCCCTGTGGGGTGCTTTGCAAAACTGAAGAAGGTCCCCAGGCCAGTGCTGGTCAACAGTGGTCACGTCAGGGTCCCTTCAGAATCTTAAGAGCTATTGAGGATGTGAATTCGTTTACATTGGTTATACCTGGTGATAGTTATCATACTCATACTAGAAATTAACACTGAGAAATTTAAAGCACATACATTCATGTAAAAATAGTAATAATAAACCTACTTGTTGGTATCTGCTGCTGCTAAGTCGCTTCAGTTGTGTCCAACTCTGTGCGACCCCATAGATGGCAGCCCACCAGGCTCCCCGGTCCCTGGGATTCTCCAGGCAAGAATACTGGAGTGGGTTGCCATTTCCTTCTCCAATGCATGAAAGTGAAAAGTGAAAGTGAAGTTGCTCAGTTGTGTCTGACTCTTCACAACCCCATGGACTGCAGCCTGCTAGGTTCCTCTGTCCATGGGATTTTCCAGGCAAGAGTACTGGAGTGGGTTGCCATGGCCTTCTCTGCTTGTTGGTATATATATTTCAAAATTACAAATAAACATATTTCCCCCCCCCAAAAATAAAATTAGCGAGAAGAGCTGCACTGTTTTTAAAGTTTTGCAAATCTCTTTGAAAGTGAAAGTCGCTCAGTCATGTCCAACTTTTTGCAACCCCGTGGACTGTACAGTCCATGGAATTCTCCAGGCCAGAACACTGGAGTGGGTAGCCTTTCCCTTCTCCAGGGGATCTTCCCAACCCAGGGATCGAACCCAGGTCTCCCACACTGCCGGTGGATTCTTTACCATCTGAGCTCAGGGAAGCCCCTAAGGGGTCTTTGAGGGTCTGGTGTAACAGAAGACATCTGTTACTGTCTGCAGTCGATGTGTTGTCATTTGTTCTGTTTTGTTTCGTGAAAAACCCAACCTCGCACAGAAAGGAGGGGAGTCTTTCCACACCCTTTTTAGACGGTGGCGGGTCTGCTGTGTACCCACTAGACACACTGTACACATGAAGAAAACGCATGTTAAAAGGCGAATGATGTCTTGGGATTATCATGAAAATGGTTTGGCGCCCAGGGTTCCTGGGGCACACTTTGAAAACCATTGAGTTGGACAGTGATGGAGTTCTGCAACAACCCAACAAGGCAGATAATATTTCTGTCCCCATTTTACAGTTGGGGGACAGAAACTGTTGGCAAACCAGCTGGAGAAACTGAGGCACAGAGCGATGAAGTCCCCTATGGCCGCCCCAGGTGGCAGAGCTGAGACTGAAACCTGGGTGGTCATCTCCAGCCTGGCTTTTGGCTACTGCCCTGTCCCGCATCTTGGCAGGGCCGTGGCCCCAGTCACTGAAGACGGGGGCATCTCTCACCTGATAGGCTGGGGAGGTGCTTTGCAGGGGATCCTTCAAGCGGATTTGGCCTAATTATTTCCCAATCACTAGTAAAGAATCTGCCTGCCAATGCAAGAGATGCGGGAGACTCTCATTCGATCCCTGGGTCAGGAAGAGTCCCTGGAGGAGGAAATGGCAATCCACTCCAGTATTTTTGCCTGAAAAATCCCACGGACAGAGGAGCCCAGTGGGTTACAGTCCCTGGGGCTGCCAAGAGTCAGACGCGACTGAGCATGCACGTCGTTTATACAAAAAGGGGACACTGGGTGCGACTCCTTGCAGCAACCTTTCCTCTGCCCTTGGCGTTCACCAGCTCCCTTTCTTCCTCTCCCCTGGGAGAGAATGTACACCGTTTACAACAGGGCACATAAATGCAAACGAGATTCTGGTGCTCCTGTGAATGAATGCAATGGACCAGGAATAAGAGGAGAAGTGTGCTGTGAATGGAGATTCAGGCCCTGCCGATGAGATGTCACAGCATCTGTTGTGTTGCCCAGTGTCCACGTGCTCCTTCTCCATTAACCCAGCTGCTAGCTGGCACAAGGCTGCCAGGACGGAGCCGACAGGCTCAGCCTCCCTCGCGGGTAGATGTGGCCAGGACCAACCTTTGGTGGATGGCGTGGTGTGCGAGTTCTCGTGAAGGCCCTACAGGAAGCAGGAATGCTTCTCCTGTATCTTCTACTTCCTGCTGGCTGGCTGGCTGTGGACGTGGGCAGTCATTTTGGACAAGGCTAGTTCCCCAGGGCAGCGGGGCTAGGTGATAGGAGCCTGGGTAAGAATCCTGTGTGCCATATCACCCTGGGGCTGTGATGCCAAGCCGTCAAATGAGAGAGAAATCAGCACTTCTTATCCCTAAATGACTGTTATTTGGGGACTGATGTGCTTGCCTGGAGAATCCCAGGGACGGATGAGCCTGGTGGGCTGCCGTCTATGGGGTCACACAGAGTCGGACACGACTGAAGCGACTTAGCAGCAGCAGTGCCCTAAACAGCAACATCACCTGTTGTTTAGTTGCCGAGTCGTGTCTGACTCTGTGCGACCCCATTGACTGTAGCTCGCTGGGCTCCTCTGTCCCTGGGATTTCCCAGGCAAGAATACCAGAGTGGGTTGCCCGCACCTGGACCTGTATTCTAAAATACTGGGGACAGCTGTGACACAAACACAGCTGGCTACTGCCACCCCGGGGGTCAGCAAACCGTTTCTGCAAAGAGTCAGACTGAAAATATTTTTCAGCTCTGTGGTCTCTGGTCCCTGTTGCAGAATCAACACTGCCGCTGCAGAATAAAAGCAGCCACCAACGATACATAAATGAATGGGAATGACTGTGTTTGAATATAATTTTATTTATAAAAATAGTTGACAGACCCCTGTGGGCTGCTGACACTTATAATTCAGGAATGTTGCTAATATTGGTAAGATCATCATCTTATTAATTCTTTTTTTAAAGCTTGGAAATCTGGATTTTGGGGTAAAATTCCCACATTTTAAAAAAACATCTTGTAATTCAAGCACAATAAATTTAGGGTTAGAGTGTGGACTCGGGCTGCTGGCTGACACGTTGCGAGACCCAAATTTGGTCCTAAGGGTGCAGAATAGAGACTGAGCTGGCCCTGGCCACACTTCCATCCCATTCCCGCTACCAGGAGAAGGACCCTGAGTTGTGAGACCAGAGCCATCTGTGATTTGGCTTTTGGGGCAGAGTAGAACAAACCCACTAACCTTCTGGCGGTAGAGCTGGGGTCGACTGAGGAACAAGTGATAAATGAGAAGGAAGAGCTTTTGCAAACTCTAGAATGCCATAAATATTAGATGTAAAATGCCACAGGGCTGAAGTCTTTTGTTTTTTTGGCAGACAAATTGGCTGAGGTGGCAGGGCCAGGAAGAAATACATTAAATAGACCCAGAGCTCCAAAGCTCTTAGGGCTGGGACATTTCTAATCTTCTGTAACTGGATCCTTTTAACTTTGGGCTGCTTGCAAGGTTACATGAATCTCCTTCTTCTGCTTTTGAAAAGATACTAAATGTAGATTGCTGCACGAAGTGATAAATTGATGCTGTAAAAGTTCTGGATGCCAGAGATGGGATCGTGCTGAGCTGAGAGCTATGGGAAAATTCATGAGGAAGGTGGAGGCCTGATTATGTATGAAGGAGGCATCCTGGGCTGGAAGCAGAGAGAACTGGGGGCCGGGGGAAAGGCCTTCTTTCCACTTGCCTCTTGAAGCGGAACCTGGATTTGGGTTTCTGGAGCAGACCTCTGTTTTATTTATCTGCCCAGCACCAATTCTCCTGTCTTTTGGTGACTGTGCTTCTGAAGGAACCAACATTTTCCCTCTCTCAGTGACACCTGTTCCAAGTGAGGCTTTCTCTAGCTCCCAGCTCCTGAGCTGAGCACATGATCTGGGCCTGGTCAATCAGGGTAGCCCATCTCCCCTGGCCTCTGTGATTGGGTGATGGAGGGACATATGACCCTAGCTGAGCCAATGAAAGCGTCCCCTGAGACTTTCACTGGAGCATCAGAAAGAGGTCCTCTCTTTCAGTCAGGGTCACTCCCCTGGTAAGATGGGACGTGGGGGCAGGGCGTGGGGGTTGGGGGGAAGGGGGTCTTGACATCAAAAGGCATACCTTCCTAAGAATAAAACCAACCCAAATGAAAGTAAATCCAAGCAGCAAAAAGACAGGGTTCTGATGACAACGTTTGAGCACCGAAACTCAGCCAAATTTGCCTGAACTAATTTCAATTACATTTCTTAATGCTGGGAAAGTCAGAGAGTAATCAAAATTCCATTTTATTTTCATTTTCTGCTTACTTCAAGCCTAACACCTAAGACTCATCCATTCACTCAAATTTTTACTGGGTACCTAACACCTGCCAGAAACCTGCCTGACTCTGTTCTCGCACAGAGTCAGGCACGACTGAAGCGACTTAGCAGCAGCAGCAGCAGCACCTGCCAGAAACTGTTCTTAGATATAGCAATGAACAAAACAGGTGAGAAATAAGTTCAAAACACCTGAAATACGGGTTACAAACGATTGTCAGTTCAAGGATAACATTATTTTACCTGATTTCTTTCACCATGAACACACTCACAGAGGTACCTTTATATGATCTAGCTTTCAAGACTCTTGGGTAATAAAGATTTATTCTGCTTTATAAAACAACCACCACCCCACCACCACCAACAAAACCAACCAAAATCCTACTCTGATCTGAGAAAACAAATCAGTAATTTTCCCCTCTTTTAAGCAAATGTAAAACTTTTAATATCCATATTGTTGTGTAAAGCACCAGAAAATTATCACAGCTTCACACAAAGGCATTACACACATTTCCACAGGGCTTCCGGTAGTAAGATGGAACAACCTCATGTAGAGTCTACAGGGGATTCTTTGATTTTTCCATTTGACTCAGATCTCCATGAAAGCCTGAGAAATGCTTCACTGACATCAGCTCAGTGCTGATGAACGTTTAGCAAAGACTCTTAAAGCAAGTTTGAGCATGTAAATTATTCTTGAAAAACACATGTCACAAGTGGTGTATAATCCACATTCTGAATTATCGTTCAAAACACAACCATGTGTCAGGAAAATGAGTATTTCGATTTTCCATGAGAAAACAACAATTACAACAACAAAAGACCACCCGAGATAATTTAAAGGCGGCTAAGTCCTTTGAAGAACAGAAGCAGGCTCTCTGGGTCGAGGGTAGTTGGGGTGGAGAGGACTCACTGACACAGGGAGGTCAGGAAAGCAGCAGGAACGCTGGAGATGGAAGGAGACCACAAGGAATAGAGAGAGATGGCGAGGAGTTAGCTGTGGCCACCGGAAGTGCAAAGGCCCTGGGGCGGGTCTGACCTGGGACTGTTTGAGGAGCAGCAGAGAGGCCCAGGTGGCCTGAATGCAGCGAGAAAGCAAGAGAGAGAGGGGTAGAAGTGGACAGGGAGGTGTAGAGGCCAAGGAGCTGTGAGTTTATTCTTAGAGCAGTGGGCAGCCAGTGGAGGGTTGGGAGCAGGGAGTGACATGATCACACGTCCATTTTCAAAGCCTCCTCTAGCTTGCTAGGTGGGGAGGAGGAATGGCAAATTGCTGGGGTGAAGCAGGACAAGCAGACACCCGGAGGGAAGGAGGGCTGGGGCTGCTGTTTACATGCCTCTTTACCAGCCCGTGTTCTGCCTGTCTGCTTTTGGTGAGGTCACGGCTGGGCTGCAGATGACCCCGAGGCTCTGGCCGATGCATGGAGCACGGGCTGCTTGGGCCTTCAATTAAATGCTGGCCTCAGCCACCCACTTCCTGAGAGAGTCATGCAGCTTCAGCAAATGGGGACTGGGGCCATCTGTTCCCTGGAAATTTCATTAGTCTGGGATGGAGCCTGTCCCCCTCCCCTTGGTGCCACGCACACATTAGCCAGCGCTGGGGCCAGGTTTTAATGCCATTCGGACGAGCTGTATCTGCAAATATGTATGCATTTAGGCTTCCCTGGTGGCTCAGATAGCAAAGAAGCTGCCTGCAATGCACAAGACCCAGGTTCAATCCCTGGGTTGGGAAGATCCCCTGGAGAAGGGAATGGCTATCCAATCCAGTATTCTTGCCTGGAGAATTCCATGGACAGAAGAACTTGGTGGGCTACAGTTCATGGGGTCACAGAGTCAGACATGACTGAGCGACTAACACATACATGCATGCATTTATTTATTTATGCATGTATGCCAAGGCATGCAGGATATTAGTTCCCTGACCAGGGAGCAAACCCATGCCCCCTCAGTGGAAGTAGAGTCCTAACCAGTGGACAACTAGGGAATTCCCTTCTGGTCCTTTTAAAGCATGGTTTTGTCCTCATTCTCTGACACAAATCATACCAATGTTTTCTTAAGTCAGTCTCCCAAGGCAATCAAAATAAAACCCAAAATAAACAAATGAGAGTAATCAAACTTGCAAGCTTTTGCACAGCAAAAGAAACCACAAACAGAATGAAAAGACAATCTATGAAATGGAAGAAAATATAGGCAAATGATGGGACCGACAAGAGCTCAATCTCCGAAACATACAGACAGCTCATGTAACTCGACAACAAAAACCAACAACCCAACTGAAAAATGGGCTGAAGACCTAAACTGACATTTCTCCAAAGGAGACTTATAGATGGCCAACTGGCACATGAAAAGATGTTCAACGTTACTAATTAGTAGAGAAACGCAAGCCAAAATTACAATGAGGTATCACCTCAGTTCAGTTGCTCAGTCGTGTCTGACTCTTTGGGACCCCATGTGCTGTAGCGCTCCAAGCTTCCCTGTCCATCACCAACTCCCGGAGCTTGCTCAAACTCATGTCCATAGAGTTGGTGATGCGTCCAACCGTGTCATCCTCCGTTGTCCCCTCCACCACCTCACACCAGTCAGAATGGCCATCATTAAGAAATCTGCAAATGGACCCTCTTGGTGGTCCAGTGGTTCCGAATCTGCCTTCCAATGCAGGGCACGCGGATTCGTTGCGGGGCAACTAAGCTCTCACTCTGCCGCTACTGAGTGCTCGAGCTCTAGAGCCCGTGTGCCACAACTAGAGGAAAGCCAGCAGGAAGATCCAGTGCAGCCAGAATTAACAGAAAAAGAAGTCTACAAGTAACACATGCTGGCGAGGGTGTGGAGGAAAGGGAGCCCTCCCACACTGTTGGAGGGAATGTGAATCGGTACAGCCGCCGCCATGGCAAACAGTATGGAGGTTTCTCAGACAACTAAAAATAGAGTTGCCATATGATTCAGCAGTCCCACTCCCGGGCATATACCCAGAAGAAACTCTAATTCAAAAAGATACATGCACCCTTACGTTCACAGCAGCATTATTTACAACAGCCAAGATGTGGAGGCAACCTAAATGCCCGTCGACAGATGAATGGATAAAGAAGACGTGGAACATACACACAGCAGGATATTACTCAGCCATAAGGAAGAATGAAATCATGCCACTTACAGCTACGTGGACAGACCTACAGACTATCCTACGGGGTGAAGTCAGAAAGACAAGTATCACACGGTATCACTTACACGTGGAATCTAAAACCTGATACAAATCAACATGACTACGAAACAAAAACAGACTCTCAGCTACAGAGAAGAGACTTGTGGTTGCCAAGGGGGTCAGGCGAGGAGGAAGGAGAGCTTGGGATCCACAGAGGCAAACTGTCATATGGAGCATGGATAAGCAACCAGGCCCCACTGTATTCAATATCCGTGACAAACCATAACGGAAAAGGAGATATATGTGTAACTGAGTCACTTTGCAGAAGAAATTAATGCAACATTGTAAATCAACTATCCTTCAATAAAATTAAAAAAAAAACTATGTTTTTTAAAATTTTTTTATTGAAGGAAAATTGCTTTACAGAATTTAGTTGTTTTCTGTCAAACCTCAACATGAATCAGCCATAAACGATGGTTTTGTCCCAAAGAACGGGACAAAGGAGGCACAGGAAATCCATAAGAAACCCTTAGAAGGTGGCCCGGGAAGACTATCGATCAGTGGATATTTAATTATCATCTTGGAGGAATCTGACACTAAGCTGATCCTTCAAAGAGCTGTTTGCCACACCATTAGACTGATGCCCCACTTCTGTGACAAACATTTTGTAACGCTCCCTTATTTTCCTGTAGGGAAACTTCTAGGCAACAAAAGCTACAGACACACATCATTTCAAAAAAAAAAAAAAATCAATATAATGTTCCAATCACAATCCACAAGAAAAAAAGGAAGTCAGTTTATAATAAAGAGACATTTCAGCATGAATTTCCGATCACATCCATCAAGGAGACAGGACGGAGCAGGGAGACGCGTGAACCTAGATTCGGGGAGGGGGGGGCGGGGGGGCGTGACAGGCGCGCTGGTAAACTGGGCGGGACTGCGTCACACGCTTGACGCGGCCCTGCCGTCGGTGAGACAGCCAGCAACGGGGAAAAACTCTGCAAAAAGCTCTGCATTCACGTATAATATACACCCCACTGACTTATCCTCACATTCCTGGAAAATTCAGAATGGATTAAAACTGCAGAAACCCTTTCAGTGTTTTTATATAAAATGAACTTACAGACAAGGCTCAGAGAACAATAAATATCAAAGAGTCCACTCACATGATGATTTGGTGGAAGACTGAGAAGCCATGTGGAATGCAAGACAATTCAGGGGCTACACAGGTTTCTCCTGTGCAGAGCAGGACATCAAAGATCCCTGGTCCCGGAAGCCAGCAGCATTTCTCCACTTTTATCACCACCGGAAATGCATCCACAGATGTTAAGCCCTGCTGGGAGGTGTGCCCCCTTGAGAACCACCACGTTAGAAAAAAGTTTGCAAACACGGTGTCCTATGGGTTGAATCCATCGCACACGTTATGTTTGCTGTGGGCCTGCCTGGTGTTTTTAATTTCTTTTAGAAAATAGAATGAATAATCCACATTAGAAATCTTGGCAATTTCAGTAAAAACCTGGATACCGCACTTCCAACAAATCAGATGTGCCAGATGCTGAGAAAACAAGAACCTGTCTTCTTGTGGACAGGTGGGACCCACCGGCTCCAGGATGGAGCCTCCTGTGTGGCTGGTTCTGACCCTGACCTATGACACAGCCACAGATGGCTGCAAAGGCTTGGAGAGGCAGGTACAAAAACTGTAGCCCCAGGCCCGGGGTCCAGGGGAGCACTACAGCAGTAGGAGGGGCACAGCTATATCACAGGCTTGTGTGAGGATGGAGGTCTGGGCATGGTGAACGCTGCATCGGAACCACCTGCAGTTTTTGGTTTTATTTCTACTTTTGTTGTTGTAATGATCATATTCCCAAAGGCTTGTGCCCTCATCCCAGAGAGATTTTGCTTAAGTTACACTCTATTCTGAGGCTCTCCAGACCAATAGAGCACTGTGAAGTGATGGAAACAGTCTGTAATCTGCACCATCCCATCTGGCACCTACGTGTGTCTACAGAGGCACTTCAAACGAGGCTAGCGTGATGGAGAAATGGGATTTAAAGTCTGGTTTATTTTTAATTAATACAAAGTTAAGTAGCTCCTGGTGGTGAGTGGCTACCATATTGGCTCTAGTCTGAACCCCTCCAGAACGTCCAGGGGACTGGCAGTTGGGGCTGGGGAGGTGCCTGCAAAGGTCACACCCTGCAAACTCCCTTGTGGCCCCTTGAGGCTCTCGGTGGACAGAGTTAATACATTCACCCACCACAGTCACCCTTCCTCTCACGGTGTTTTCACTGGGGCTTCCCTGGTGGCTCAGACAGTAAAGAAGCTGCCTGCACTGTGGGAGACCCAGGTTCGATCCCTGGGCCGGGAATATCCCCTGGAGAAGGAAATGGCAA
Organism: Bos indicus x Bos taurus; assembly: GCF_003369695.1. Lineage (NCBI taxonomy): Eukaryota > Metazoa > Chordata > Mammalia > Artiodactyla > Bovidae > Bos > Bos indicus x Bos taurus. The sequence continues at coordinate 7,252,604 of NC_040088.1, read as the reverse complement.
CCCACTCCAGTATTCTTGCCTGGGAAATCCCATGGATAGAGGAGCCTGGTGGGCTACAGCCCATGGGGTCACAGAGTCAGACATGACTCAGCGACTAACACTTTCTTTTCTGTTGTGACTTCCGAGGTGGGCTGAGTGACCTCTGCGTGTTGCTGCCTGGCTGGGTGACACACGGCCTGGGGCTCAGGCCCACGGCCCAGGTGGCAGAAGCAGCTGGCTTCTGAGCATCCCTGGTGGCCTGCAGAGTTTGCTCCAGCTGGACGTTAAGACTGCAGCCCAAATGGATGTTAATGCATCCATGAGGATTAAATAAAGTGGTCTGTGGGAAAGAACCCAACCCTGTGGGTTGGACTGTGGTCCCCCAAAATACATGTTTGAGCTCTAACCCTGGGTTCTCGTGAAGGGGACTCTATTTTGAAATATGGTCTCCGCAGATGTCATCAAGTTAAGATGAGGTCACCGTGGATTAGGGTGGGCTCTCATCTGGAGACTGGGGTCCTTAGAGAAGAGGGAAATTTGGGCTCGGACGCACAGAGAGGACAAGGCCACGTGAAGAGAGGGTCCGCATGGAGGTGGCCATGGCAACAGGGAAGCAGACACAGGATGGATGCAGCTACAAGCCAAGGAATGCCAGGGCTTGCTGGCACCCACCGGAAGCCGGAAGTGGCAAGGAAGGATCCTCCCGGGGAGGCTTTAGAGGGACCCGGGCCCTGCTGACATGTGAGCTTGAACTTCTGGCCACCAGAACTGTGAGAGAATACATTTCTGATTTGAAGCCACCCAGGCTGTGGCACTTTTGTTACAGCAGCCACAGGAAATGAATATTCGGGCTAACGGGCTGGGACACAGGGAGCTCCAAGTGTAGAAATCTTGCCCCACCCACCTCACACCCAGTTTCTGAAAAGTCGAGGAGAAGTGTGGCCATCTGCCTCCTCTTTCCTCCAGTGGCCTGGGGCAGCTCTCCTCCCAAGTCTGTGGGCACTGGTCCCATGACCCTGAGGGCGGAATCACAGCAAAGGGACCGAGTAAATTATACATGGACCTGGCAGCTCCCCTGCTCTGATGGGGAAACTGAGGCCCAGAGGGGGCAGGTCTCAGCTCAAGGTCACAGAGGAGTCAGAAGCAGAGCCTCAGTCTCTGGATTCCTGCACCCGTGTTTTGAAGTATGTTTTGAAGTCTGAAGGTCTTGGAGGAAGGGAGTGTCTATTACACTGGAGTTTTAAAAAAAAAGACTGTTGTTCAGTTGCTAAGTCGTGTCCGGCTCTTTGCCACCCCATGGACTGAAGCACGCCAGGCCTCCCTGTCCTTCACCATCTCTCAGAGATAGAGGCTGCTTGAAGGTGAATGTGACCGGGATGCATGTGTACCCCCTAAGGATGTCCTGGGCGAGGCTGCCCTACCCCCACCGATGGCCGGCTTTCATGGTGGGGAAGGTGGGTTACAGGGCCTCCTGAGGCAAGGCTGCCCTGCTTCTTAAGGGGGGCCTCCTTCCCGGGGCAAACGGAGATGCTCTGCTGTCCCCCCATAGGCTGGAGAAGGGGCGGGCAAGGGGATGGAGGGGGCATCTGGACGGAGGGAAGAAGAGAGCTGTGTGCGCACTCGGGGGAGAGGAAGAGAGCAGGGAGCAAAGCCAGGAGGAAGGCCAAGCCAAGAGAAGGCGGCCATTGTGACGGCCCGACAGCTGCACCGGGGCCGCAGGCATCCCAGGAAGAAGCTAAGTCTTTTCTCCTCTGTGCAGGGGCGGCTGAGATGGCAGGAGCGGGGGTGGGGAGGAGAGATGCGGGAGAGGAGAACGGAGCATAGAAAACGGGCCAGAGGGTTGGAAGTGGGCCAGCTGGGTCTGGACGGAATATAGATTCACCCACTCGTCCTGCAGCACTCAATGAGCAGCTACTACAGGGCAGCCCGTGTCCAGCATGGGGACGCAGGGGAGGACAGACCACACGGCCCTGCTTCCAGGGAGCTGACAGTCTAGAAGGGCCACAAGCAGCCACATCAGTGGCAAAGTGCACCCTCAGCAGTGAAAGGACCAGGGAGGCGGATAAAGCAGGAACCAGGGCAAGGAGAACCGGAAGCGGGCAGGGGATGTAACTTCACAAGGGAAATTGGACAGTCAGCGTTCAAATGTATGTGAAGTGGCAACAAGGACTCTGACTTAAAAAAGCAGGGTGAGGGGATAAAGGAGGAAGGGGAACCTCTGCTGGATGGGTAATCAAGGAGGGCTTCCCTGAGGAGGTGATACCTGAATGATGGTCTCAGGAAAGTGAGCGACAGCCATGCAGATGTGAGGGGAGGGAGTCTCCAGAGAAGGAAAAAGTGCCAAGGCCTCGAGATGGGAATGGGCCAAGAGTTACTTGGATGGTTTCAGAAACACGAGGCTTCCCTGGTAGCTCAACTGGTAAAGAATCTGCTGGTAATGCAGGAGACCCTGGCTCAATTTCTGGGTCAGGAAGTTCCACTGGAGAAGGGATAGGCTACCCACTCCAGTATTCTTGGGCTTCCCTGGTGGCTCAGCTGGCAAAGAATCCACCTGCAATGCGGGAGACCTGGGTTCGATCCCTGGGTTGGGAAGATCCCCTGGAGAAGGGAAAGGCTACCCACTCCAGTATTCTGGCCTGGAGAATTCCATGGACTGTATAGTCCAGGGGGTCGCAAAGAGCAGGACACGACTGAATGACTTTCACTTTCACTTTTCACTTGAGGAACAGGAAGGAGGGAAGTGACTGAAGGTGAGAACAGGAGGTGAGGTGTCAGGAGGTGAGGGAGAGAGGGGCAGACTGTTAGGACCCTGAGGTGCCTGTGGGAGCCCCCACCCTGAGTGAGAGTGGTGGGTCAGGATCTGATGAAGGTTGATAGCATGTCTCTGGTTGCTGTGAGAATAGACCCTCGTGGGGCAAGGTGGGAGGCAGGGAGGCCAGAGAGGAGAAAGCTGGGGCAGGTGAGAGTGGACCCCAGGAGGCTTAGATGCAGGTGATGGTGCCAGGGGGTTCTGCTCTATTTTGAAGGGAGAGTTGATGGGATTTGCTGATGGACTCAATGCAGAGTGTGAAAGGAAGAAAGAAAACAAGACATTCAGGTTTTGGCCCGAGCGACTGCAACCGCCGAAAGGAAGACTGTGAGAGGTGCCTGGGAGGGAGGCACAGGGTCAGGAAGTCAGTCTGGACATGCCAGGTTCGACGTGTCGGGGTGACATCCAAAGGCAGATGGCGGGCAGGCAGCTGGAGGCTGGCGTGTGGGTTTCAGGGCAAGAGGCTAAAAGCAGATCAAAACCGGGTGATGGAAAGAGGGAGGGGAGAGGATTATTTCACAGAAAAACACCAGCTCTCACGTCTTTGTGGCCCTAAAACCACATCAGGGAAAAAAATCTCTCTTTGTCTCTCTTCCTCTTTCCCTAGCTCACTCTCTCTCTCACACACACCCCTTTACACACCAGCAGCGAGTCTCTGTCAGGGATGCCCAAATGCTCAGCAGTTGTCTTTCCACCCTCCTGTGTCTGGGGGATGCTCCAGCCTCCACCAACGCCCCAGGCGTCCTGCCACAGTGGGCATCATGGCACCGAGCCCCCCACCTGGCCCAAGTAAGGGTGGCTGCCCAAGCAGGGTGGCTGCCAGCCAAGCAGTCTGGGTCCCCAGCTGACCTCCTCTATCCAGTTTTGTTGGAGGAGAAGAATGAAAAGAATCGGAGTGCGCCAGGGGCCCCGGCACAGCTGGGGCTGGTCATGAGGGGTGTGCTCCCCTCCTCCCACAGCGTGTTCTAGAACATGACGAGGGAGGGGTGGGGGGCTCAAACACCAGTGCTCACGTCTCTACAAGTCTGTACCAGATGGCAGGAGCTGGGCGGGGGAACGGCTTCTGAATTGCCAGGCTCAGATGGCAACGTGGAATGAGAAAGCAGTACCCTAACGAGAAGAAAACGGGCATTCTGGTCTAATTCGTCAGAAAGATCCAGAAGGGGTGTTTATTCCTCCCCTTTGGTCGTTGCTGTTTCGCCCAAGGCAGGCTACTGGAAATGCGTGAATGCCACTGCAGTGCGTGCTTTCTCTTTATCCTATCCAACGGCCCTTGATTTCTATTTGGGGACACAGGTGCCAGGGGGACACTGACTCCATCTGCTGCTCCAGGACCAGGTGATGTGGGCTAAGCTGATTGGCAGGGCATCTGCTGTCCATGGTGACTGGTTCGGGGCTTGGCATGTGACTCAAGTTGGTCCAATCAGAAAGACTCTTGCCACTTGGGCATTCTGGGAGAAGATCCTACTGAATGCTAGTGTATCATACAAAGGAAGAGGCAGGTGGCCCCTCCCAGCGCCAACCACATCTTGAGACCTCAGGCCTTATGATAAAATGACGACACTGTCAAAGCACAGAATCTGCCTCTGTCGAAAGCTCACCTGCATCTTTTTGGTTTGTATGCTGTGTTCAGTCATGTCTGACCCTTTGCAACCCTATGGACTATAGCCCACCAGGCTCCTCTGTCCATGGGATTTTTCCAGGCAAGGATACCGGAGTGGGTTTCCATTTCCTCCCCCAGGGGATCTTCTCAACCCAGGGATTGAACCCACATCTCTTTCGTCTCCTGCACTGGTAGGCAGATTCTTTACCCCTGAGCCACCTGAGAAGCCCCTTTTTTTGGTTTAGGGAGCACAAAGTTCAATATCTTGTCAAAATCACTTGGGAGTTGGGGGCTTTCTGTTCTTTGGATCTGATGGCCATTTACTGGCCACAAGCATTGCCAAGAAGTACCTTCTCCTTGCTCAAGCAGAACTCAAATACCACCTCCTCAGAAGTAAGGGGTGCAGAGCCAGAGAACTGCTGAATGGAAGGAGATGCCTCTTCAACTTTGCCAAAAACCACCAAACTGCTCTTCAGAGTGTAGGTGCCAATGCGCATTCCCACCTCCCTCTTCCTGTTTTCCCACCTCCTCACCACCTTTTGGTGTGACGGGACCTCGAGATGTTTGCTGTGGTGATAACGCACTGCTGGCTAAATCTGTGTTTCACTGATTTCCAGAGAGGCCGACCATGTGCTGCTACCTTTCGATTCACGGGTATAACTTATTTCTATCACATGATCTTACACTGTGTGACATTCATCTGAACATTGGCCTCGGGTGGGTTCTGTGAGGCTGTGTTTATCATTGCTAACGTTCCTTTTTTCCTCTTTGGTCCCATCCTGCACCATGCAGGATCTTAGTTCCCTGACCGGGGATCAAACCCATGCCCTCTGTAGTGGAAACACAGAGTCCTAACTATTGGACTGCCAGGGAGGTCCCACCAATGTTTCTTTGGTGTTTACTATGTATAACTGTTCTAACACATTTAATCCTCACAAAACCCTATGGGCTAAGTAACATTATTATTCCTTGAAGTAACCAAGGCATAGTTAAATAACTTATTCCAATTCACTTAGCTAGTCAGTGGTAGAGTCCACATTTGAACTCAGGCAGAGTCCTTGCTCTCAACTGCTCTGCAAAGACCTGAAGGCATCTCATTCTAAGGACAGCATAACTTTAGCTGGTGCGTATATAAGTGAGCACAGTCAGGGTAGCTGAAGTGTGCTAAAATAGATGACTAAGTACATTTTGTAAAAACTGAAGATACAATTTATCCTTTCAAGTGTGTTTATATTTGAGATCCAAGTCCCCAAAGCGAGAGGAAGCCAGCACACAGAAATATCCATGAACAAATTTATATCTGTCCTGCTTAAACTTAGCACCTCTCGCTTCATCCTTTGTCAATCTCTACTGCAAACACAGGGAAACACAAAGCAAGATGATGGTAAAATGAAATCGCAAATCTTGTGAAAGATGCAAGGTTTTGAGAAATTAATGAAAGTCATGCTGGAAGACAGCCTGAGGCATGTGTGAATCCATTGACAAACAATAATCTGGTCTTCGAGATAGCTGAAGAAGAAATCATGAAAATGATGATGAGGGAATCAGTGCTTCAGAGGGAAGACTCACATGTCAAGGGATTAAGAGAAAAAAACTGAAAGTGAAAGTCGCTCAGTCGTGTCAGACTCTTGCAATCCCATGGACTATACAGTCCATGGAATTCTCCAGGCCGGAATACTGCAGTGGGTAGCCATTCCCTTCTCCAGGGGATCTTCCCAACCCAGGGATTAAACCTGGGTCTCCTGCATTGCAGGTGAATTCTTTACCAGCTGAGCCACCAGGGAAGGGAAAACTCATCAAATCCTCAAATACTTTTGCAAAAATGACTCTGTATGATTTGCTGCAAAAATAGAAGGTGAAATAAAGGATATCAAATGGTGCTATCATTTAAATTTGTTTAACAAATTATCCCCCTCCCTGCCTCTAATTGACACTTCATCAACTCATCTAATTAAAGAATCAACCCATAACCTAACCACAATTATAACATAACCTTTGTTAAACACTGTTAGAATACAACATAGAATAAGGTTATTTTTCAAAATTGTGTAGTTCACTTTTTCAAGATAAAATACTTAACTAAATACATTAAAAGTTCTATTTAAATGAACTGTTGGTCCACTTAAAGAATGCTTTTTTCTGGTTTCAGTCTTCTACAATTCCAGCTAACCTCTTTTATTCAAAACAGTATTACATATACAAATGACTTAAGAACTATCATTAAGGTTGTAACTTTAATCTTCCCTTAGTATTCATTTTCTTTTTCTCCCATAGTAACAGAATGTTTAGCCAAACGGCCACCCAGAATAAAGACTCTTTTGCCATCACGTGTGCTCATGTGACTTTGTTTCTCATCAGTGGGAGATAAGGAGAAACAGAAGGCAGTTGAGTCTCTGATCAATTTAAGAGCACCAAGGCAGTGGCACCCCACTCCAGTACTCTTGCCTGGAAAATCCCATGGGTGGAGGAGTCTGGTGGGCTGCAGTCCATGAGGTCTCAAAGAGTTGGACATGACTGAGCGACTTCACTTTCACTTTTCACTTTCATGCATTGGAGAAGGAAATAGCAACCCACTCCGGTGTTCTTGCCTGGAGAATCCCAGGACGGCAGAGCCTGGTGGACTGCTGTCTATGGGGTCGCACAGGGTCGGACATGACTGAAGCGACTTAGCAGCAGCAGCAGCAAACATATATACCTAAACATATAATAGAGAAGGAAAAGGCAACCCACTCCAGTACTCTTGCCTGGAAAATCCCATGGATGGAGAAGCCTGGTAGGCTACAGTCCATAGAGTCGCAAAGAGTCAGACACGACTGAGCGACTTCACTTTCACTAAACATATAAAACAAGTATTAATAGACCGCAAGGGAGAAATAGACAGCAATAGAATAATCGCGGGGACTTTTATACCCAACTTTCATCAATGGATAGATCATCCAGAGAGAAAATCCACAGGGAAACATAGGTCTAAAACGATACGTGGACCAGATAGACTTAGCACACACACACAGAATGGTCCACCCAAAAGCAACAGAATACACATTCTTTTCAAGTGAACGTGAAGCGTTCTCCAGGATAGATCATATGTTAGGCCACAAAACAAATCTTAATAAATTTATGAAAACGGAAACTTTATCAAGCACCTTTTTCGAATAGAATGGTATGAAACTAGAAATCAATTACAAGAAGAAAATTGGAAAATTCACAAATACATGGAGACTAAACAACATGCTAATAATACATGCTACTGAACAACAAATCAATTAAAGAAATCTAAAGAATTAGAAACAGTAACTTGAGACACATGAAAATACGACACACGGAAACATACAGGATGCAGCAAAATCAGTTCTAAGTGATTAATGCCTACATCGAGAAACAAGAAAACGTCTCAAATAAACAACCTAAACTTTACAATTCAAGGAACCAGAAAAAGAACAAAGTCAGTAGAAGGAAAGAAACCATAGAGATTACGGCAAAAATAAATGAAATATAGAGACGAAAAAGACAATGGAAAAGATCGATGGAAGTACAAACCGGTTCTTTGAAAAGATAAACAAAATTGGTAAAACTTTTAGCTAGACTCACCAGGAAAAAAGAGAGAATTCAAATAAGTTAAATCAGATATAAAAAGGGAGACATTACAACTGACAAAAATACAAGGGCCCATAAAAGACTACTTTCAGCAATTATAGGCCAACAAGTTTGACCAGCTAGAGAACTGTAACTAGAAACATAGTTTCTACCTACACTGACTGACGAAGAAATAGAAAATCTGAGCAGACCAATTACTAGAAAGAAGGTTGAATCAATAATCAAACACTTCCCAAAAGTCCAGGAATAGACAGCTTTATAGGTGAATTCTACCAAAAATTCAAAGAACAGTCAATACCAGCCTTTCTAAAAGTCTTCCAAAAAAACAGAATAGGAAGGAATACTCCACGTTCATCTTAAAAGGCAAGCATTACCCTGATACCAAAATCAGCCAAGGACACCACAAGTAAAGAAAAGTACAGGCCCACATCTCTGATGAACATAGAATGCAAAAATCTCCAACAAAACATTAGCAAACTGAATTCAATAATACGTTAAAAGTGTTATATATCATGATCAGGTAGGATTTATTCCAGAAATGCAAGGGTAGTTCACCATCCCCCAATCAATCAATGTGCACACCACATTAAAAAATGAAAGATAAAAATCATCTCAGGAGATGCAGAAAAAGCACTGGACAAAATCCAACAACGATTTATGAGGAAAACTCTCCAAAAAGTGACTGTAGAGGAACATATATCAACATAATAAAACCCACAGCTTACATCATATTCAACAGCAAAAATCTGGTAACTTTTCCTCTAAGATCAGGAACAAGACAAGGGAACTCACTGCTACCACTTTTATTCAATATTGTATTGGAAATCCTAGTCAGTGCAATGAGGCAAAGAAAGAAAGAAAATCATCCCAGTCATAAAGAAGTGAAACTATTTGTAGACAACATGACATTACACATAGAAAACCCTAAAGACTCCACCAAAACTGTTAGAATTAATAAATTAATTCAGTAAAATTGCAGGATACAAAATCAATACACAAAAATCTGTTGAGTTTCTATACATTAATAAACTATCAGAAAGTTAAATTAATAAAACAATCCCATTTACAATTGCACAAAAAAGAATAAAATATCTGGGAATAAATTTAACCAAGGTGATGAAAGACTTCTGCCCTAAAAAGTAAGACTTCAGTTAAGGAAAGAGAAGACACAGATAAATGGAAAGGTATTCCATGCTCATGGGGTAGAAGAATTAATATTGTTAAAATGTTGATATTACGACTTCACTGGTGGCACAGTGGATAAGAAACCATCTGCCAATGCCGGAGACACGATTTGATCCCTGGTCCAAGAAGATTCCACATACTGCGGAGCAGCTAAACCCATGCACCACAATTACTGAGCCTGCGCTCTAGAGCCTACGAGTCACAACTACCAAGTCTGCATGCCAGAATTACTGAGCCCCACGTGCCCTAGAGCCCAGAGTCACAACTACTGAGCCCATGTGCCCAGAGCCTGTACTCTGCAACGAGAAGCTACTGCAATGGGAAGTCTGCATACTGAAATGAAGAGTAGCTCCCGTTTACTACAACTAGATAAAGCCTGTGCAAAAGCAATGCAGACCTGGTGCAGCCAAAAAAAGAAAAAGTCAATACTATCCAAAGCAATCTCCAGATTCAATGCAATCCCGATCAAATTTCCAATGGCAGTTTAAAAAATTATTATTTACAAATTTTATTTATCTTGTTTACTTATTCATTTTTGGTTATGCCATGTGGATGAAACCTGTGCCCCTGCAATGGAAGTATGGAGTCCTAAACACTAGACCATCCAATGGCATTTTTCACAGAGGCATAAAACATAATCTTAAAATTTATATGGAACCACAGAAGACCTCAAATAGTCAAAGCTATTTTGAGAAATAAGAACGCAGCTGGAGCATCATGTTCTTTGATTTCAAACCATATCACAAAGCAACAGTAACCAAAACAGCATGGTATTGGCATAAAAACAGACATAGATCAATGAAATAGATTAGAAAGTCCATAAATAAATCCATGCATATATGGTTGATTAATTTACGCCAAAGGAGCCTGGAATATATGATGGGGAAAGGATAGTCTCTTTAATAAATGGAACTGGGAAAACTGGATAGCCACATGTGAAAGAATTAAACTGAACTGCTATCTTTCACCATAAGCAAAGTTGACTCAACATGGATTAAAGACTTGGAACATATGATGTGAAATCATCATTTGATATGGGTCTTGGTGATGATTTTTTTTTTAATTTGACACCAAAGGCAATAAAAACAGAAGGAAATAAGTGGGACGACACCAAACACAGCAGAGGAACATTCTGCACAACAGAATGAAAAGACAATCGACCACATAAGAGAAAATATTTGCAGATCATTACATCTGATAAGGGGTTAATATCCAAAATACATAAAAACTCATGCAACTCAATAGAAAAAACTAAAACAACCCAATTAAAAAGGGGGCAACAGATCTGAACAGACCTTTTTTCCCAAGGAAGACATACAGATGGTCAACAGGTACATCTAAATCCACATCATTAATCATCAGAAAGACGTAAATCAAAACCACAATGAGATATCACCTCAATATGTTAGAATGTGCTGTCTGCCAAGTTGCTTCAGTTGTGTCCAACTCTCTGTAAGCCTGACTGTAGCCCGCCAGGCTCCTCTGTTCAGGAGGATTCTCCAGGCAAGAATACTGGAGTGGGTTGCCATGCCCTCCTCCAGGGAATCTTCCCTATCCAGGGATCAAACCTGCACCTCTTACGTCTCCTGCATTAGCAGGTGGGTTCTTTACCACCGGCGCCACCTGGGAAGCCTCACTGTTAGAACACCAGTTATCAAAAAGGCAAAGAATACTAAGTGTCGGAAAGGATTTGGAGGAAAGGGAACCCTTGTTCATTGTGGGAAGGTAACTTGGTATGGCCATTATGGAAAACAGTTTGGAAGCTCCTCAAAAATTAAAAATAAAACCACCACATGATCCAGCAATTCCATCTCTCGAGTATCTATTCAAACAAAACGAAAACACAAACTTGAAAGCTACCTGTATCCCATGTTCACTGCAACATTATTTACAGCAGCCAAGATATGGAAATAATCTAAGTGTCTTCAATGGATGTATGAATGAACAAAATGGAGATATCCGATCCTCTTTGTCACTCCCGCCCAAACAAGTCCCTTGTAGCTTGAGCACAATTTCCTGGGGTTACGACACCTGAGTCACAATATCTGATTTCACAACTGCCTTGGCTCCTTACTCTATGTGGGGAGTGTTTGTTTATTTTTCTAAATTAAAGCAAATTAAATCGAGTTTGGAGGATTTTGCAATGTTGCTGGAGGTAAGCGACTGTAATTGTGCCTTTGCCTCAGGCAACCATCCAGGGGGCAGGTGAGTCTCCAGAACCCACCAAAGTACCTCCTGCAAGATAAAGAGACAGGAAGTCTCACTTACTCTCCACCTAGGACGCAACACTGTGGGCACCCACTGGCAGAGGAGATGGAGTACCCTGGGCAGTGCAGATGGTCATGCATAGACGAACAGTGCGCGGCCGACTGCAGTGCGGCCGCAGTCCCCGCGCAGGGGCCTCTCCATCCTTCACGCCAATTTTAATCCCCTTGTCTCACCCCAGTGTTGTTCTGGAAGCTTGTTCCATGCTGATGGCCTTAAGTCAATGAAGTAGTCCTCAGCGGCTTAAATGACACAATTCACAGAGAACTCACGCTCCTGCCCGGGTCCTTCATGGCCTCTCTACTGTATTTCAAATTTTAAAGGGGTTCACTTAAAAAAAAAAAAACACCTCAAATTCTGTTGAAAAGGTCACTTTCAAGCCCCTCTATAAGCGAATAAATCTATTCTTCTAACGCATTTGGAAGACAAGGTGTAGTTTTTAAATTAAAGTTGTTGGGACCTCCCCCGCCCTGCAGCACAGGACCACAGCCGAAAAGGCAGCGATTCGAGGCAGAGCACTGGGTACCCCGTCGGTGGCTCCCAGTCTGCGCATGCGCCCACCCGCGGCAGCCTGGCTCACCTGTCCGGTAGCCCGTGCTGTTGAGATACACGGCAAAAGTGCGGCTCTCATGCTGTGCCTGCCAGGAGGGCGAGGAGCAGTTTTCATTGTTGGTGTAGGTGTTGTGGTTGTGAACGTACTTCCCGGTGAGGATGGAGGAGCGCGAGGGGCAGCACATGGGCGTGGTCACGAAGGCATTGATGAAGTGCGCCCCGCCCTGCTCCATGATGCGCCGCGTCTTGTTCATCACCTGCATGGAACCTGCAACCAGAGAGGAGGTGAGACGCGGGCCGGCAGATCTCCAGCGAGTGCGCCCCACTTGGGCACCGAACAATTAGAGACGGGCACTGAGAGGCCCTGAGCAGGGCGGCACCCACACCCCTAGGAGGGGAGTGCATTTTGGAAATCTCCAGGGGCAGATTGGGGGGCAGTCTTGGCATTTGTGGGCAGCCCCCCATAATACTTCCCTGGTGGCTCAGATGGTAAAGCGTCTGCCTACAATGTGGGAGACCCGGGTTCGATCCCTGGGTCAGGAAGATCCCCTGGAGAAGGAAATGGCAACCCACTCTGGAACTCTTGCCTGGAGAATTCCATGGATAGAGGAGCCTGGTAGGCTACAATCCATGGGGACACAAAGAGTGGGATACGACTGAGCAACTTCACTTTCACTTTTTTTTCACTTTCAGATCGCAGTGCAATGAGGAAGTACTCTGCCAGTCCCCAGTTCCACTGGCATTCACAGGGGCAGGTAGGTAAAAACCTGTTCATAAGTTATCTGAGCCTAGTAAAGAACTTTGTCTTGCATATAAGCAGAACATCTTTTTTTTTTGCAGGGTATTAATATACACTTTTTTTTTTTGGAAAGCAACCACTGTGTAAACAGAGAGAAGATTATACCTTGTTTCATTTGGAACTTTCCCAAGAACTGTTCCCTCTTAATGAAATCTGATCATCCCAACCTGGCAACCCCCGCCCGCCTTCTCTCTAAATACATCTCGTCTCTGCTGAAACGCTCTGTGTCAGTCATGACCCGTGGTGGCTGCCTTTGTCCACCTTGTCCTTCCGGCTTGGAACCCACTCCCCACCTCCCTGCACATCTTACCCATCATTGCAGCCACCCCTCCCTGGGATCTCTGTGGCTTCTGACTCCCTTGAGCTCTTATGACACATGTGGTACTAGAACTTCACAATAAACCACTAGGAATGGTGATCTCATTCACACCTGTTTTTGTTTCTCAATGAAGCTGTGAGCGGAGTAAGGTGCAGGAAGGAAAGGAGTTTGTGTGGAAACCCTACTGTGCGCCAGCACCTGCATGGTGTCTGCTCTACCGAGGGCTCCAGGCGTGCAAAGACTGCGCCTTGCTCAGTGCAAAATCCTCAGTGACCCACAGTGTGTAACACACAGTGGGCACTCAATACACGTGTGAAGAAGAATGGATGTGTAATTGCATACCCTGGCCGGTACCCAGACACATAGGCGGTTTCATGGAAATCCTTTTTCTCTTCCACGGCTATCCTCAGTTTTTTTCTTTTCCTTGTAGTACTTAAGGTCTATAGTGGGTTTAATGATGCCTCCCCAAAATATATATATGTTCCTGTCCTATGTCCAGGCTCCTGTGAATGGGACCTAATTTAGACAAAGGGTCTCTGCAGAGGTACTAAAACATATTGAGCTGAGATTGGTTAGGATGTGGGACCTAAATCCAAGGATAAGAGACAGAAGGAAGAAGGCACACAGACACGGAGGGGAAGGCCAAGTGAAGATGGAGGAGAGATCGGAAGGAGGCACGTGTATCCCTCCAGGGAACTTCTCGGGCCTCCAGGAGCTAGGTGAGCAGGAAGGATTCACCCCTGGAGCCTCTGGAGGGATCACAGCCATGCCAACACTGTGATTGCAGACTTCTGTCTCCACAGCGGTGAGGCAGTAAATTTCTGTTGTTTTAAGCCACCCAGTTTGTGCAGTTTGTTAGGACACCAGCAGGAAGCCAATCCAGGGTCTACCTGGTGTCTGAAGGTCTTACTGGGGAGCCACAACCCCCAGAGACCTGAGGACAGCACGTCAGACCCAACTCAGCACTCTGTCCCCAAAGAGGGAAAAGGAGATTTACATGGCTCCTCTACCCGTTTTTCTGCCAAACAGGTAAGGAGACAGCTCGAGCTTTCCCAGGGAAAACACAGATCATGTCTATTCACTGCTTCAAACCATCCGGCAGCTTCCCTTCACACTCAGAAGAAAACACCAGTTCTTTACTGGGGGTCTAAGACCCTTCTAGATCAGCCTTCCCTGCCAACCCACCTCCACATTTCTTTGACCTCATCTATTCTTCTATATATTCTTGCCACCTCTTCTTCTGTGTATCCTTGCCACTGACTTCCAAAAGTAGGAAGTCGAGAGATACCCGGAGTAACAGGCAAATTTGGCCTTGGAGTACAGAATGAAGCAGGGCAAAGGCTAACAGAGTTTTGCAAAGAGAACTCACTGGTGATAGCAATCACCCTCTTCCAACAACACAAGAGAAGACTCTACACATGGACATCACCAGGTGGTCAATACCGAAATCAGATTGATTATATTCTTTGCAGCCAGAGATGGAGAAGCTCTATACAGTCAGCAAAAATAAGACCAGGAGCTGACTGTGGCTCAGACCATGAACTCCTTATTGCCAAATTCAGACTTAAATTGAAGAAAGTAGGGAAAACCACTAGACCATTAAGGTATGACCTAAATCAAATCCCTTATGATTATACAGTGGAAGTGAGAAATAGATTCAAGGGATTAGATCTGATAGAGGGTGCCCGAAGAACTATGAACAAAGGTTCATGACACTGTACAGGAGGCAGTGATCAAGACTAGCCCCAAGAAAAAGAAATGCAAAAACTCTAAATGGTTGTCTGAGGAGGTCTTACAAATAGCTGAGAAAAGAAGAGAAGCTAAAGGCAAAGGAGAAAAGATATACCCATGTGAATGCAGAGTTCCAAAGAATAGCAAGGAGAGATAAGAAAGCCTTCCTCAGTGATCAACGTAAAGAAATAGAGGAAAACAATAGAATGGGAAAGACGAGAGATCTCTTTAAGAAAATTAGATACCAAGGGAACATTTCATGCAAAGATGGGCACAATAATGGACAGACATGGTATGGACCAAACAGAAGCAGAAGATATTAAGAAGAGGTGGCAAGAATACACAGAAGAACTATACAAAAAGATCTCAATGACCCAGATAACTACAATGGTGTGATCACTCAACTAGAGCCAGACATCCTGGAATGAGAAGTCAAATGGGCCTTAGGAAGCATCACTACGAACAAAGCTAGTAGAGGTGATGGAATTCCAGTTGAGCTATTTCACATCCTAAAAGATGATGCTGTGAAAGTGTTGTACTCAATATGCCAGCAAATTTTGAAAACTCAGTAGTGGCCACAGGACTGGAAAAGGTCAGTTTTCATTCCAATGCCAGAGAAAGGCAATGCCAAAGAATGCTCAAACTACCGCACAATTGCACTCATCTCATACGGTAGCAAAGTAATGCTCAAAATTCTTCAAATCAGGCTTCAATAGTATGTGAACCGTGAACTTCCAGATGTTTAAGCTGGATTCAGAAAAGGCAGAGGAACCAGAGATCAAATTGCCATCATCCACTGGATCATCGAAAAAGCAAGAGAGTTCCAGAAAAACATCTATTTCTGCTTTATTGACTATGCCAAAGTCTTTGACTGTGTGGATCATAATAAACTGTAGAAAATTCTTCAAGAGATGGGAATACCAGACCACCTGACCTGCCTCCGGAGAAATCTGTATGCAGGTCAAGAAGCAACAGTTAGAACTAGACATAGAACAACAGACTGGTTCCAGCTTGGGAAAGGAGTCCATCAAGGCCGTATATTGTCACCCTGCTTATTTAACTTATATGCAGAGCACATCATGAGAAACGCTTAATATCAATAACCTCAGATATGCAGATGACACTACCCTTATGGCAGAAAGTGAAGAAGAACTAAAGAGCTTCTTGATGAAAGTGAAAGAGGAGAGTTAAAAAGTTGGCTTAAAACTCAACATTCAGAAAATGAAGATCATGGCATCTGGTCTCATCACTTCATGGAAAACAGATGGAGAAACAATGGAAACAGTGACAGACTTTATTTTCTTGGACTCTAAAAATCACTGCAGATGGTGACTGCAGCCATGAAATTAAAAGACGCTTGCTCCTTGGAGCAAGCTATGACCAACCTAGACAGCATATTAAAAAGCAGAGACGTTACTTTGCCAACAAAGGTCCGTCTAGTCAAAGCTATGGTTTTTCCAGTAGTCATGTATGGATGTGAGTTGAACTATAAAGAAAGCTGAGCACCGAAGACCTGAAGCTTTTGAACTGTGGTGTTGGAGAAGACTCTTGGACTGCAAGGAAATCCAACCAGTCCATCCTAAAGGAAATCAGCCCTGAATGTTCATTGGAAGGACTGATGCTGAAACTGAAACTCCAATACTTTGGCCACCTGATGTGAAGAACTGACTCATTGGAAAAGACCCTGATGCTGGGAAAGATTGAAGGCAGGAGGAGAAGGGGACCACAGAGGATGAGATAGTTGGATGGCATCATTGACTCAATGGATATGATGAGTTTGAGTAAGCTCCAGGAGTTGGTGATGGACAGGGAGGCCTGGCATGCTGCAGTCCATGGGGTCGCAAAGAGTCGGACACAACTGAGCGACTGAACTGAACTGAACTTCCCTGTCCCTTGCTCACTTGGCTACATGAGCTTCCTCTTTGTTTCTCAGGGACTCCAAGCTCATCCCTGCCCCAGGATCTTTGCACTTGCTTTCTCCTTTCTGCTGGGGAATGCCTCTCTGAGACTTTGCTGGCCTGTCCGATTATTCAGATCTCAATGGTCACCTCCTCAACAAGTCCTGGCCGAGTACCCCATCTGGAGGAGCTCCCTGCTTACTTGCTATCACACCCATGTAGGTTTCTGCTGAGCATTTCCCTCCTTCTGAAATGGCCTCCTTTACAAGTGCCCTTATTTGTAATCAGCCTTTTCTTTTGGACTGAGAGTTCTGAGTGATCCAGGGTGCTGTCCACCCCCTGCCCCCAGGAATATGTAATTGATGCCCTGTAATATCTCACTGAACAACTGAAGGGGACAGAGCAGAGCCTGCCCTCTTGAGCCCAGAGCTGAAGCAGTTTTATAAGAGACGCCCGCCTGGAACCAGGTATGTTTCCTGAGCCTCTTGGCTAAGGTCACCCCTGTGGGCAAAGAACTGGCTTGTGTCTGACCAGGAATCATCAGGCCCTGGAGCTATGTGAGCATCTGTTGCCAAGGTCACATGTCCTCCTGAGAAGTCCCAACAGGTCCCATCTGTAACTGGTGGCAATTAGAGGGTTTCTACCAGGTGTGATAGCATCACTGACTCAGTGGACACGAATCTGAGCAAACTCCGGGAGACAGTAAAGGACAGGGGAGGCTGCTGTGCTGCAGTGCGTGGGATCGCAGAGTCAGACGCGACTGGGCAACTGGGCGACTGACACCAGGTCTGAAGTTGCCCTCTGGAGGGGATGGAGGTGGTGGGCTTTCGGAAGCTCCCCTCCACCAGCTGGTGCAAACTTGCTGGAACCTGCAGAGGGAGCAGGCCTTGGGATCAGGGTCTGGCAAGAGCCCTGGGCCTCACCAGCCTTGGGGTGCATCCTTCTAGCTTCCTCCAGGTTATTCATCAAACCTCCCATATCTGAGAGGCCGTCCTTGGCCCCACACTGAAACTGCTGCCCCTCCTTCCAGCACCCCCCACGGCCCCTGCCTGCCTCACCTGGCCCCCCAACACTTACTGCCCTCAGACAGTTCACTTATTTGCATGCTGCCCATTGCTCCACACCGGGACAGCTCCAAGGGAGCAGGGATCTAGGCTTATTCTCTTTACTGTTGTCTTCCCAAGCCCAGAACAATGCCTGGCACAAAGTGACAACAAACGTCTGCTAAATTAACACAAAAATGTATCTCACTTTTTGTGTTTCCATATAACTCAGGAGCCCAAGTGGGTCTATGTTCACGATATGTGTGTATGTGTTGTGTGTAGTGAATTAAAAAAAAAATCTGACTTCAAATGGCAGCTCCCCAGCACCTTCTAGAGTCTGACACCAGCTCTGCGCCGTCACATTACTTGCTGGTCCCTGAAGGCCCTGGTTTGGCAGCTCCTAATATAACCTAATTGTTGAGACAGCTCTAACTCAGCCCTGGGGTAGAGGGCGGTGCTGCACGTCCGTAACAATCACGATTAACGAGGTGACTGTCGTCACGGACTCTGCTTTACGCACTGTGCTGGGCACACGGCTTGCCTGTGCTACTTAATCCTCCCTGCAAACCACTTAACAGAAGAGGGAGCCGGGAGCAGGGAGTTAGGTGCCTGCTGAGCACTGCAGAGCCGGGGAAGTGGGGTGGGATGACTTGAGCCCAGAGTGTTTGATGGTGGAGGTGGGGGTTTCGTGTCACATCCAGGAAGCATCCTGTGGACACCACGCAGGGGTGCTGATAACCCAGGAGGGACACGGAAGTCCCTTCATGCTTGCTAACTCTCAGCTTCAGTGAGGCTCAGAATCATCCCCGGGACTGTCGTTTGGGTCCCCACATCACTTCAGCTGACGCACCAGCTGCGACCGTGGTTCGGGGTCGGTGACGTCACCAAGTGCCAGGGACCCCAGTGTGGGAAACTGATTCCCATTCACTCCTTTTGATCAACTCCAGGAGAAAGTCTTGGGTGGGTGCAGGGATGTGGTCACGTCCTTAACACTCACACGCGTCCTATTTCAAAGGGAAGAGATGAGGCCCCCCCCTTGGAGCTCTGGGTAGGCAGCCGTATTAGCTTAAACTTGATTGCATGGTTTAACTTTCCTTCTACTTAGGGCAAGTGATGCTAGCTTCTCATTTAGGGTAGTAGAATCCTGTTCTAAAAAAATAATTACAGCTGTTTCAAAAAACAGCAATACAAGTGGCCCACGGACACAGTGAAAATTGTGGAAGGGTGAGGGAATGGCTGGCATGTGGCACAACCCACAATTGTCTGCCCAGTGACGGTATTGCCAAGAGACACCTTGGGTGTCCCCTGAGGTCCTCTCCTCTCCCCTCGTCTGTTGTTCCACTACTAAGTCATGTCTGGCTCTTTGCGACCCCATGGACTCCTGCACACCAGGCTCCTCTGTCCTCCGTTATCTTCCAGAGTTCTCAAACTCACGTCCATTGAGTCAGTGATGCCATCCAACCATCTCATCCTCTGTTGCCCCTTCTCCTCCTGTCTTCAGTTTTCCCCAGTACTGGGGCCTTTTCCAATGAGTCCGCTTTTTGCATCAGGTGGCCAAAGCATTGGAGCTCCAGCAACAGTCCTTCCAATGACTATTCAGGACTGATTTCCTTTAGGATGGACTGGCTGGATCTCCTTGCAGTCCAAGGGACTCTCAAGAGTCTTCTCCAACACCTTCTTCACAGCTCAAAAGCATCAATTCTTCAGCACTCAGCTTTCTTTATGGACCAACTCTCCCATCCTTCAGTTACTCAGGCAATAATCATGGCTTCTCTCTGGTCCCATCTTTCTGTTTCCACACCCAGCCCATCCGCAGAGCCTGCTGCTCTTTCTTAAAGGACACCCACACTCAAGAGTCTTGTCGTCTCCTCCCTGAGCAGGCGGTCATCCTCTTTCCTCTGAATTAGGTCCACTGCTTCCTACCTGGACTCTCGCCGTTTATTTCCAGAGGAGTAGCTGCAGTGGCTCTTCCCAGCATCATCCATGGCTCCCACTCACCCAGAGAACAAAGCCTGAGGTCGAGCGCAGCCCCTGTGGGCCAGGCTCCCCATTTCTCCCTGCCCTCTGTGGTCCTTGCCTCTCCTTACGCTTGCCAACTTGCTCCTGCCCCAGAGCCTTTGCCCAGGCTGTTCTTCCTGCTGGGGATGCCTTTCCCCAGCAATCCCAGGGCCTGGGTTCTCACCCCTCCTTGTTTTCTCACCCCTCCTTGTTTTCACTCAAAAGTTCTCTTCTTGCGGGGAGGGGTGATGTACAGGTAGGGATTAAGAGGTACAGACTATTAGGTATAAGATAAACTGCAAGGATATATTGCACAGCACTGGGAATATAGCCAATATTTTATAATGAGTATAAATGGAGCATGACCTTTAAAAATTGTGACTCACTATACACTATGCCTGTAACTTATAATATTGTACAGCAACTACACTTCAATTAAAAGAAATAGTTCTCTTTTTTCGTGAGGTCTGCCCTGCTGACCACATCCACAATTTTGCTCCTTTGTCGCCAATATCTCACATCCTCTTTTTACGTTTTACATTTTCAACTCCGCGTGTGTTGATCTAACATACTATATCTCAGGTTGGTCAAAAAATTTGCTCGGGTTTTCCCACAGCATCGGCTGGCAAACCTGAATGAAGTTTTGGGTCAACTCAACACTCTGGCACATTTACATCTTCATCTTGCTGGTCACCCTCTCTGCAGCCCTGATGTCAGTGTCACGAGAGCTGGGACCACTGACTACGCCCCACGGCCCTGAGGTCTAGAACAGTGCCCGGCACATAGTAGGTGTTCAATAAATATTTCTCGAAGGCATGAGTCTAGGGCAGTCCAGGCAGAATCAAGCCTTTGCCTGCTCTTCCCAGACCGAGAGGCAAAGAAGGAGGCGCCTGGTAACGAGGACTTGGCCTTGCTCGGGCTCTAGAGACTGCAGAAAGGACAAAGCTGGCCACCCACCGACCTCTCAGAGCCCCCTGGAGAGCAGGGGTCTGCCACCCGGTGAGTAATTCACCTGCAGTCAGCAGCCCTGGATGCTGCATTGGCAAAAGGCAAACAGCCTGTGGAGCTGTTTCTTATTTGTAAGGGGCTCCAAACCAGGGTTTCCACGCGCCCCTCAAGTCACACGAGTGATGGTCTGCTCTTTCCAACAGTTCCCTGCATATGTCTGCTCGGGGCGCCCGCGCCGGCCCAAATAATCCGGCTGCAGGGAAGCCGTGTCAATCTGCTATTAGAGCACAATCTAACGATGCCCTAAATGACAGCTGCATCTGGGCGTAAGCAGTGCGACATGCTAAACCTCCCCTCGGGGACAGTAACCTGCTTGATGAGAATGGTCACAGTGACGGGGCCCGATAAATCCACATCTGGAACGGGAAAGCATATGATCTAATCTCCTTGCCCGGCACAGCCCTCATGCAGATGGACAGCTCTGAGGGGGAGGGAAGGGGCTGGAAGACCAGGCCACACTGAAATAAAAAGGCCAGCCAACCAAAACTCCTGTCATCTAACACACGCCTGGGGACACGCAGACGAAAACACAGCCGGTTTCTTTCCGTGATCACACCTTCCTCCCTTGCCAGGGTGAGGTCACTCTGACACCTTTCTCGGTGACTCCGGTAGACTGCGGAGGCCCCCTCCCCACCCTGATGACTTAAATTTTGGTGCCCAAACCACGCACCTGCCAGAAGCATGGTGTATCCCCCACACCCTCATCTGCCCACTCCCTTTCTGTTTTTTTTTTTTTTTTTTCAGGGGGCTTGGGGGGCTCTCAGTCTACCACCTGGGCTATTATTTATTTGATTTGTTATTTTTCTTTAATGTGGTTTTAAAAATTTTGTTTTCAACCCAAGTGACAATGTAAAATTCTGGATTTGATGTGCTTAGATTTTTTTTTTGGAAGCATATCAAAAGAGGTTTGTAAGTGGTAAAAATCAATGTTTGTCAGCCTGTCACATAAGATGATTTTGTGCATGACCTGTGTCATACATAGAAAGGCATGTGGGGAAACGCTGATTTAATGTGCACTTCTAGAGGTCTGGGTCAGGGCAACCACCATCTCTGGGGACTCAGCAGGTGCTGGGGGCTCTCAAGATTCAAAACATGACCCAATTTTGGCCGTTCCTGGGACTTTGGTGGTTCACGTCTACTTTCTGTCCTAGAAATCTATGTCAGTTGAGAGGAGACATACCCTACATGCCCCCTCCCTAAGACAAAATTCCGGAGCCCCCAACTTGGGTGGCATAACAGAGGAGGCATCGGTTTTGATGGATAACTAAGACATATGCTTTCTGATCTTTGTTTTCTTGAGAGGTAAACACAGTATGTGATGTCAGACTCTCCTTGGGAAGGTTGTGGGAGGTGGGACATGGTTAGCCAACCTAGGGTCCTGACTTAAATCAATGTTTAACCATTGCTATTTCTTACCTAGACTATTGTAGAATTTTAATTGAGATAAATATATGCAAAGCCTTTAGTTCAATGCTTGGCATACAGAAAAGATTCAAAACATGTTAGCTTTTAAAAATGTAAATTACAGATGCTCCCAACTATATATAGTGTAGCACAGCGTTCACAAATCGAGCGCCTCTGGTGGGCTGCAGTCCATGGGGTCGCTGAGAGGACACGACTGAGCGACTTCACTTTCACTTTTCACTTTCCTGCATTGGAGAAGGAAATGGCAACCCACTCCAGTGTTCTTGCCTGGAGAATCCCAGGGACGGCGGAGCCTGGTGGGCTGCCGTTCATGGGGTCGCACAGAGTCGGACATGACTGAAGCGACTTAGCAGCAGCAGCAGCAGGACAGGCTCTGACTGCATGTGTTGGATTTAGGTCTGCTCGGAAGTGGTTAAAAATCTGAATTAATTGCTAACTTTTAAGTTTTATCCGGGAGATTTCACATCAATCCGGATTTTAGGCTTAGCATGAAAATACACAGATCTGGCCTTGATGGGCACACAGGTAGGTGGATCTGAATAGCCAAGGCTGGTTTTAGAAGGGCCCCCCTCCAGTCTGCATGGCCCCCATCAGGTCCACTCCCCTCACCCGCAGTACTGGCCTGGCCCTGCTGCACTGGGTTTGCCCCTCTCCAGGGGATCTTCCTGACCCAGGGATCGAACTTGGGTCTCCCGCATCACAGGTGGATTCTTTACCATCTGACCCTCAAGGGAAGCCCTTGCATCCCTTAGCTGGTTCTATTCCAGCTGAACTGATCAGCTAAGTAAACTCGCAAAGCAACACCGTGGCCTGGAGACCCACAGAAAACAGGCTTTAAGGGAGCATAGAGGGGTGGTGGGTTTGGGTAAAAGCTGGAACAGAGCCTTGCCCTGGACAGGCAGTGGGGCTTGAGCTCAGGCCACAGGTGGGGAAGCACGTGCGTCCTGTAGCAGCCTCCGCCGCTGGTGGCCACCTGCCAGGCTGGAATTTAAGCGACAGCCCTCGACTGGCCCTCAGCTGGCCCTTGAGTGTCCCTGGATCACCACACTGTCACTGGCTCAGATTGTGAGCTGCCAGCTCGTGGCAACACCTGCTGAACGGCCACATCAGGCTGGGCCCCATAAGAGCGATGGCCCCAGAAGCGCTCTGTCCCCAGCAGCGGGGTGAGGGGAAGGCCTGGGAAACAGACAGCAGCAATCAGAGGCCACCTCCGGCCCAGGGACTCCACTGCCTCCTTAGCAGTTACATTCGACCCCCTCCTTCTGTTGGAGCGTTCTCACTGCTGTCAGTTGGCAACAACTGCTGTGCCTGCAACTCAATCCAGAAAAATCCACTGGATTCCTGGGACCCGTTTCTCAGACGAGGTTTCCTCATGGTGGTGGCAGAGGAGGATCAATTCCTGACCCTTGGAGATTGCTAAATAAAATTAAATATTATTCTTGATTTCAGTGATAAAAATCCAAGGCTTAACAGTGGTTCTTAACCCCAAAATCAGTTAAAGCAGATGTTGAAGAGGCAGTATTGGAATTTCATTAATGAACACTAGACTGAAGAAAATGAGAAATATCATGCAGTATTTTTTTTTTTCCTGCAAACCAGAGCCAGCAGAAGCTTCTGGGAAAAAATTCCAACTCAGGCTTTCTCAATGGAGGGGAGGTGCCCTGGGGCAGGGCGGGTCATGGGTATAACAATGGTGCTCAGCAATGACTGGCAATTTCCGCTCAGAGGAGCTCCACCCAGAAACGTCCCTCTTGCTAATAATTTTCCAACTTGCTACCCCTGCCAGAGGCCATTGCCTCAATGACACAGCCTCTCCAAGGTGTTCTCCGCATTTTTCAGGGTTGGCTAGAGAGTCAGTCACCCAGCCACCGTCCTGGTGGGTGATGTTGGCGAAGCAGCTGACGTCTGTTTCAAGTCTGAAAACCCATCCCTCCTCCCCCAGTCTCCCATCTCGGTAAACGGCACCACCATCTGCCCAAGAGCTCAGCCAAAAACCTCAGTCATCCTTGATTCTCCTTCCCTCCCCTCCCACTTGTGCTCCATCACCAAGGCGTGCTGACCTTCAAAACAAAACCTGCTCGTTTACCCCCTTCCCTTCAGCAGCACCCCCAATCACCTCCCACCGGGACAACTGGTCTATCAGATTCTGTTCCTGTCCCCCACTTCTTCTCCACCGGCAGCCAGAGCCACTGAAAGCATGAATCATGTGTGCTTGACCTGCTCAGAACATTTCAGTTACTTTCCATTGGCCTGAGAATAAAATCCAGACCTTCCTTGTCTCTTCTCTGCCCTCACCCCTATCCTTCTCTCCTCTCCCTCCCCAGGTCCAGCTGCCCTCCTCCAAGTGCTCAGCAGTTCCTCCTGGTCTGGGATGTTTCTCCCCCAGGCCTCCAGTGAACATCTCCTTCTCAGGGTGCCCATCACTTAACCACACCCACTGCTGGAATTGCTGCCCCTTCCTGGGACCCCCGCTCCTGATCTCTGGTATGGCTGAGACCCCAGGTTGCCCGCCAACATCTGTTTCCCCTTCTTTCTTATTAACAGACCCTGATTTTAATCTTCAACACACCCCGCTAGGAAACTGCATTTCCTAGACTCTCTTGCAGCGGAAGCAGTTCTCCCTTTAACCTTCTGGATCCACCTTCTGCTTAGTTCTCCAGCCCAGGGATCTGACCTGGATGGGCTGTACTGACTAGTGGCTTCATATTCTGGCTTTGGCTGAGTTTGGATGATGGGGGACCCTGGCAGGAGATCAGCAAAAGGAAGCGCTAAGATTAGGGTCTGGATTCCTCCATCTCACTCCCTTGGTGTCAACAGAGGGTAACAACTCCCACTGAGTGGCCCTATGACTCGAGGTTTCCAGGAACCTTTTGCTGCCCTCACCCCCTTGTTCTTGGAGTAGAGACGACCCAACTGTTACTAACTAGCCTCGAGTGCTACCCTATCATTAGTGATTTCTCCACACTTGCTCACACCTTAGCAAAAAGTTAAACCCTCCTTGAAAAATCTAGGTTTGAATGTGTCCTGTATTTCTTGCTGAGATCATGTGACTAATTAAATAAGTTCTGTGTTGTAGGTGATGTCTGGGACGAGTAAAGGGAGCTGACTTGACTTAAAGGTCCATTCTCTTCCTTTCTGCCTCTTCCTCCTTGCTCTCTGGAATATGGCTGTGATGGCTGGAGATCCAGCAGCCGTTCTGA
The DNA here is from genome assembly GCF_003369695.1 of Bos indicus x Bos taurus. Classification (NCBI taxonomy): domain Eukaryota; kingdom Metazoa; phylum Chordata; class Mammalia; order Artiodactyla; family Bovidae; genus Bos; species Bos indicus x Bos taurus. The sequence continues at coordinate 7,227,196 of NC_040088.1, read as the reverse complement.
GTCATGAAGGTGACCTTAAAGATGGAAGCCACACCATAAGAATAGTAGGGTACAAAAGTAGAGAAGGAGCCTGGGCCCCTTATAATCTTGAAGGCAGCACGCTGGCCCTGAACGGCCAACTTCCAGACATTTTTATGTGATTAAGAAGCAAAATTCTGTCTTGTTTAAGCCACTGTTATTTTATATTTTCTTTCACACGCAGCCAAACCTAATCCTGATACACTTAGCTTCCAAAATTTAAGTGATCTCCTAAATGGTGCTGAATTTAAAAAAGATCTTGCAGGAATGTGCTTGGCAAGTTGAACAGCAGGGTGGGTCCAACTAAGTCTCTCTTCCTCCTCAATGACCTGCATCCACATGTTTTTCTAACACCAGTGAGCGGTGGCAGGAATGTCAGGAGCTGGTATCTCGGAGAGGCTGAGTTGGAAGTTACCACCGATCTGGCGTCCGGAATCTGGGCACACTATCCTAGGCTTCCAGCCATTTGGCTCCTGCAGAGCACCCAAGCCTGCAATTTAGAATTGATTTCTGAATATCAGTCTGCAGCAAGGGTGTGGTTTCCTTGTGTTCACAGATGGAAAGAGGCAAACAAGTGCCTGGCCAGAGGCCCTCCAGAGCAGCTTTCTCAAGTCAAGCTCTCCCACAAGACAGCCCTCCAGGCTGCAGGCTTGCCATTTGCAGGATCACCGGCCCATCTGAGCATCTGGAGAGGGTCTCCGACCCAGGAAAGCACGAACCAGCACATGATCTGCATGTAATTCCCACCCCCACCCCCCATTCCTGGCCCATCCAGGCCGGGGCCTCCCCACTTGAACTTCTGACTCTAAAGGTTGACAGCCTTGGACTCTAGAACTGAGCTCTAGATAGCTTTCCCCATCTCTGTAAATAGACAATCCACTCCCCCCCCCACCCAACCCCCACCAGAGGTTCAGGCCAAAACCTTGGAGTTATGCTGGACTCCTCTCCCACTCCACATCAGATCACTAGCACATCTTGTCAGCGCCATCCTCCAACTCTAGGTGGCATCTGGCCACTTTGCCTACTCTGGTCTGAGCTGCCAGGATCTCGTGCTTGGACCACTGCAGTAGACTTCTGATGGGGTCCATCTCCTGCCTGGACTATTGCAGCAGGCCCCTCACTGCTCTGACTGCACCCCTTCAGTCTATTCTCCATAAAGTAGCCAAAAGGTTAAAATTAACACAGAAGTCACATGATGTCAGTGTCCTTCCCTAGTGTCCCTGTCACTTAGAAAGTCACAGCCCTCCCCCCGGTGCAAAGACCCTGCCTAAGCCGCTCTCCCACCACCATCCGTAGCCTCTCAGACCTCACCTCTCCCTGGCTCTTTTGCTCATGCTGGTCTCCCACTGTGGCCATCAGCTGCTCTGTGAGCCTGCCTGGACTGCTTCTGCCTCAGGGCCTTTGCACCCACTGCTCTCTGCCTGGAACGCTCTTCCTGGGGGAATCCCCTTGACTCATATTCCCTAACCTTCTTTATCCAGATACCCCCTTCTCAGTGATGCTGCTCAACATAAAAACCACAACTTTCCCTTTCCCCTCCCCTCCTTGCTGACTTCCCCTCCCCTTTTTACTATCTCATATATAATTGGGTTGGCCAAAAAGTTCATTTGGGTTTTTCCATATGGTGTTCTTAAAAACCCAAATGACTTTTCTTTTTTCCAATCCAATACATATTTTACACATCTTTTAAATGAACTCTTAGCCTAGAATGTAAGCTCCCTGAGAGAAGAGGTTCTGCCTATTTCGTTGGCTGCTGGATTTGCTTGGCACACTCCAGGTGCTCAATACACATCTCATGAATGGATGAGTCTGGTCCGCCCTTTGGGTACCTGGCTTGAGAGAGAGCCCTACGAGGGAGCTGTGGGCATCTTCTGGATTTGACAGCACTCCAGCCATTCCGCCCGATTCTGGCGCCAGCTCTTGACATTGTTTTTTAGGGCATCACCCCTACCTTCCTCTCCCAGTCTTCATGGCTCATGTGAGGGCTGGCCCCATCCCTGGGGCTCCAGGATATTAAGCCCTCACCAAGAAAGTTAGATTCATAGATCATCTTCCTCCAGATGAGTAAACAGAAGCACAGAGAAGTCAAGTAACTTCCTCAAGACCACACAGTCAGCAGCAGAATGAGAGTCTGAACCTGGCTGTTTCATTAGAGAGTTCTTATCTTTACGTCTCTATTGGAGTATTTTCATTGAAAGATATTCTGAGAGACAAAGGCTTCTTCTGAACGGTGAACATCTGATCTGCAGTTCTTGTAGTCATGAGTGCCACACCCGAAACCAGCAAACTGACGAGGTCTCTGAAGGCACTTGCTCCTACCTGGTGTGGATCCCCAAGAAAATGGGCAGCGAAGCATCAATGCCTGATATTTGCAGCCCGACTGTTTCCATAACCCTCAGACCCAAGAGTTACTGCCAGGTGCTGTCCATATAAGCAAGGCCCCAACATTCAAAACCTGTGATCAGACTCCAGAAAATTTTTCTCTTTTCCAGTCACCATCCTGCTGATTAGGTCAAGGAGAAAGTCTCAGGGAGGGGCTACTTCCTCTTGAACTCCTCTCTCAAAACTGCCCATCACCTTTTATAACAAAGCCATCCTGGCCTCAGCCCCATGGGAGGCAGCATCTTGCCGAAATATAAAAACACTGCTGTTCTTATTAGACTTGGTTTTGCAGTGACCTTTTCCTGCAGGCAGTGAATACTAGTTTTTCATGTACAGTCATAATTAAAGCTTCCTTTTCAAATAATACTTAAGCTTCAAAGAGTAAGTCCAGTTCAAGTAATAGAACAGACGGCTCTGGGATATTGCAAATATTCTCTTGCTCCAGGCAAGGACCGTGTCCAACTCATCTTGGTGTCTCAGAGCCTGTCCCGGCCCTGGAGGCTCACCAAGGGTTTGTCTGGATTGAATTAAACCAGAAACCCAGGCGGATTCCACCGGTTTCAAAGCCTATTTGAAGGACACCATGCAAATGAGACCTTGGCTTCCGTATGTTTCTCCCTGTTCTACTCTCCTGGTGAAGATGGCAGCCAAGACTGTACCGATCTCCAAGAGTCATCCAAACACAGGGACTGTCCCCCAAAATATATGGATAGTGGAGACCACTTTCTGACCAATATGTCCTAGAACCTGGCCCCCTGGCAATGGACACTTCCTAGTGACCACTCAGGGAGGCACGTCAAATGCATGTAGGGAAAAAGGAAAGAAAAAAATCAAGATCCAGCACCCCCCTTGCAATCAGTTCAGAGGCAGGAAGAGCCCCTCTTCTGTGCTGTGTCCCATACCAGATCTCTCATCCAGACCCTAATTAGGATGGACGGCTCTTCTCCGCCCCGGGACTGGAAGAAAGCCTGGAATTATCTTAGTCGAGAAGGCTCCAGCCCCGAGAACTGTCAGAACTGCCGCCTGGATGAGCAGAAAATAGCAGATGATAAATTTTTTAGGACCACCCTCCGCGTGCCAGTTGTTGCTGACTGTGAGATAATGTGCTGGCCTTTTGGGGAGCATGCATTATTGATCTGGGTCTGTCTGGTGGTTTATAAAAAGCACACCCTCCCCCCACCACCACCTTGCCATCATCCCTCACCCCCTGAAAGCAGCACAGCCTCCTCCGAATGCTGCTGGAGGGACTGGCTCCTTCATGGAAGGGAAGACCGATCTGGGCAAGTGGGTGCTAAGGGAGGAAATTGACAGATGTCACTGAGCACGAGGGCTCCAAACCCACTGCATCCACTTCCTGGAATTTATCTTTCAGAAATCCTCGCTCGCCGATGCAAAGATACATGTATAAAAATGTTCTTGAGGACGTCGCTGGCAGTCCAGTGGTTAAGAATCCGGCTTCCTGTGCAGGGGACATGGGTTCGATCCCTGGTCAGCGAACTAAGATCCCACATGCTGGGGGGGCAACGAAGCCTGTGTGCCGCAACTACGAGCCTGTGTGCTCTAGAGCCCACACGCCCCAACTAGAGAGAAGCCTGTGGGGAACCACAAAAGTCCCGCATGCCACGCCTAAGACCTGACACAGCAAATAAATAAGCGAATATTAAAAAAACATTTTCCTTTGACAACAGTATTGGTAACAGTGAAAGCTACTGACAAACACACCCCCAATCTAGAAACCACTCAATAGCCATCCCAAAGATGGGTTAAGTAGAGTTGTGGTTAAGACCATAGGCCCTGGGTTCAAATCTTATTTGGCCACATCCTAGCTGTGTGGCCTAGTGACTTAGTTTCTCTAGGCTTCAGTCTCTGCATTCAAAGGAACAGGAGCGATCTAGGCATTTTAAGTTCGCCCTGGTTTTCTGCGCTTTCCTCTCTCCACATCCTCATCACGCCCGAAGTGCCTTTCCTTATATCTGCATGTGCTTTGTTTGAGAGTCACAGGTGCAAACCTACAATCGGATTCTGACATGAGACTTAGATCACGCAGCTGCAGCAAAAATTCAGTGCTCCTAAGAGTGGATGTTCAATCATTAGCCTTGGTTCAGGTCAAAAATCTAGGATCCCCTTTTATCCTCAGCCCCCCTCCCATCCACCCATGCACGTCTTCCGGATTCACCGTTCCTGCCCTGGTCCCAGCTCCCATCCTCACCTGCTCCGGTATGGTCCTGTCCTTCTACCAGCACCTAATTTCAACTAACAGCCAGAGGGATCCTACTGGAACCTAAGTCAGGTCACAGCCCTCCCTTGTGTCTATTCCACTACAAATAAACCTCAAAATCATCACCGTGACGACAAGGTCCCACACAACCTGGCCTCATCTCTCGCCACTTACACCCCAGCTCTCACCATTCTAGCTCACAGGCCTTCTTTCTGTTCTGACCCACCAAGCTCATTTCTGTCTTTGCCTTTCCTGTTCTCTCCAGCTGGAGGGATCCTCCCCCAGCCCCTCTCCTCCCAGCACAGTGCACTTAATCAATATCTATTGAATGCATGAATAAGCGTCCGGGGAGTCTTGAATTCTCAAGCATAACTCTGATGAAGACAGCTTGAGGGACCCCACGAGGCATGACCAAGGTGCGATGAGGTCAGGTGCTGCCTGTGAGTGCTCCTTGCAGAATTCTGCCAGAAACAAAACTCACGGCCCCGTGGCCACATTCTATAGGCTCCCCACGGTTATCAAATTTGGCTCATGCTAAATGCTGCTGGGGAGCTGTTCAGTCACTAAGTCGTCTCCAACTCTTTGAGACCAAGTGGACTACAGCATGCCAGGCTCCTCTGTCCTCCACTATCTCCCTGAGTTTGCTCAGATTCATGTCTATTGGGTCAGTGATGCTATCTAACCATCTCATCCTCTGCTGCCCCCTTCTCCTTTTGCCTTCCATCTTTCCCAACATCAGGGTCTTTTCCAGTGAGTCAGCTCTTTGCATCAGGTGGCCAAAGTAGCGGAGCTTCAGCATCAGTCCTTCCAATGAATATTCAGGGTTAATTTCCTTTAGGATTGATTGGTTTGAGAAACAGGTATCCTATGCGTCAAACTGTCAATAAAAGCCTTAGGCTATGATTGCTTCTGGCTGCAAATTGTTTTTGCACCAATCAACTCGCTGAGAAAGATCTATACTTGTGATCATTAATACAAATCATTAAAAAGGAGTGGCTTGGATGCATATAAATCACCTTTTCTTGGTGCTTAAAAGACTGATTTCAAAAAGGGTGTAGATTTGCATTGGGATCATCACCACAATCTTATGTTTGACTGCAAAGGCTTTTCTGGTCAACCTTTAAGTTTGTTGCCCCCGACAATATTGAGTTTCCCTTTGACAGTGGACAGAAGCTAAAAGCCCGCCCCTCACCTGGTCAACTGTGGCGCTCCTCAGCACAACCCCTGGGAGCCTTCACAATCTGGCCCCCTTCCTTCTCTCCAGGGTCATGTTATGACCCTTCCCCAGGCGCTGGCCACATCTGTCTCCTTGGTCCTGCCTCAGGGCCTTTGCACACGCTGTACCCTGTGCTAGGAAGGCTTTGCCCCAGATTTTCACAGTACAAGGTAGTATTGACTACCATGTCTATCATCATCACTGTTAGTAAGAGGGGGAAATCCAATTTATAGGACAAGGAAAACGCACAGGGGCTTGTATGCTGTGTCGTACGGCAGACACACGTGGCTACTGAGCACTGGAAAGGGGCTGGTCCTGAGCTGTCCTCTATAGAGGTGTACCTGCCAGATTTCAAAAGCAATAAAAAAATATAAACTATGCCAGAAGACTCTTGAGAGTCCCTTGGACTGCAAGGAGATCCAACCAGTCCATTCTGAAGGAGATCAGCCCTGGGATTTCTTTGGAAGGAATGATGCTAAAGCTGAAACTCCAGTACTTTGGCCACCTCATGCGAAGAGTTGACTCATTGGAAAAGACTCTGATGCTGGGAGGGATTGGGGGCAAGAGGAGAAGGGGATGACAGAGGATGGGATGGCTGGATGGCATCACTGACTCAATGGACGTGAGTCTCGGTGAACTCCGGGAGTTGGTGATGGACAAGGAGGCCTGGTGTGCTGCGATTCATGGGGTCACAAAGAGTTGGACACGACTGAGCGACTGATCTGATCTGATGCCATTAATGATGTTTTTATATTGATTACATGTTAAGATGACAATAAATTAGATATATTGGGTCTTTAAAAAATTAATTTCCCCAGCTTTTTACTTTTTTTCTAAAAAAAAAAAAGTGTAGCCACTAGGAAATTTAGAATTACTTATGTGATTTGCATTTGTGCCTCACTTGATAGATCTCAAGGGTAGCGCTGTGTGGGGTTTAATGTGAAGAAATGGAAATGGTAAAATCAGTGAATTCGAAGGGGGAGAAGACACAAGTAAAGGAGAAACGGGGCTGATGCTGAGAGACACCCCCAAAGGTGAGCGGGACATGTAAGTGGAATTTGACCCCAGGAGCAGAAGGTCCAGCTGGTTGACTCTGGGGGCCTCACTCCTGGTGGCCTCATGGATGGAGACTTCTCATGTGAGTGGAAATGTGGTGAGAGGTGCCTCATGAAGATGAAGGTGTCCAGCTGGGTGGAGGAGCCCAGGGACTCGCTTAGGAGGGAGAGGGAGGAGGCCAGGAGGGTTTACACAGTGAAGCAAGGACACGACCAGGGGAGCGGGGGGCTGTGTGAGGGATCAGGGAGGGCATCCTGCTGTAAACGAGCGCCATCTCGGCAAGGGCCCTCCTCCTCACCTGCTCTACCTGGACCAGAGGGGAAACAGTTCAGGATGAGAGGCGACCGTCCCCACCCTCCTAAGCCACCACCCCGGAAACTGAGTCAGGTCACTAGCAATAGCGGCCACCCTCCCTTTCCCGAGATGCCACCAAGGAAGGCTGAGCCCGCCCTTCCTTGGGTTAAGACTGGTGCCACCTGTTAAGATGGGCGGAACAGGGGTGCACATTTGCAGGGGTGTGTGCACACACACACGCTGCCCAGGCTGGCTCCCCCTTTTTGTTCAGCATCAGCTCAAGTATCACCTCCTCTGAGAGGCGCCCCCTGATTACTAATCCAAAGTAGAATTCACCGCAAGCCAGAATCCTCTACAGTTACCCCAGAATGTTTCTCCCTTCTTGAAATTATCTTCCGTATGAACTAGCAATGACCTTGATTATCTGTCTCCTGCATTCCATGAGACAAGAGACGATGCCTGCCTCATTCATTACTGAAGTTCCAGGTCCTAGAATGTGGCCTGGAATGTGGTAGGTTCTCAGTAGAAATTGGACAAGTCATCAACTGGTCTTAACATCTCTTTTCCTTAGGACTTTGGAGGAATCTAGAAATGGTTCTCATTAGGAAAACGTTGGAGGCCCCTAACCTTGAGAACCCAGCTATGCATCCCCGTGTGCAGGGCCACCCCTGGGACTCGGTTCAGTCCATTAGATGTGAACTCTGCAGGGTCAACCTGAGCATCTGCTTAAGGGGTCGAGACCCGGCACGGCGAGCCTGGGGGATGCCGCCTGCCAGCAGCTGGGCGCTTACCGAGCTCCACGTCCTGGTCGTCTGTCAGTACCAGGATGATGTTGGGACGAATGTTTCTGCGATCCCTCTGAAACCTGCCTTTCAGGCGGTGGTGGGACAGGAAGGCCGCACTTCCGTCCAGTAGAGAGAAGACTGCTGCAGAGAGCAAGCAAAGCAGGATGCCGGCGGGGGCCATGTTACGTTTCCGCGGATTCCCTTGCTTCTGGAGGGATGCAGGAGTCTGGAGCTGTGCTCCGCGGATTTGTTTCTCTTCCCTCTCTACTCACGGACCTAGAGGAAGAGGAAGCGAGTTAGGCCACAGGTTGCATGATGGTATCTTCGATGGCTTCTGGCAGGGGCGGCGAGAACTTCTTTGATCAGTGATAGCTACAGCGGAGCAAACACCCAATTCGGTTAAAGTTGCAAGAAAAGTTATTTGCAACTGGCTCAGGCTTTCCTGGCTGGCAGGAAAGCCTCCGGACACCACTTCTGCAGACAGCATCCCTCCCCTGGACTCAGCCATCCTCTGGATATGTCTGTGTGAGCCCAGGTCCCAAGTCAGGTAGTCGGCCTGCCTCCCAACCCTCCGACCAACACAAGAGAAATCACTCCACAGTGAAAGGAAAGGAAAAAGCCTGGGAGAGCAGAAATTTCTGGTCATCTCTTCTCTGCCAGCGCCAAGTGCCACAGAGGATGCAGAGATGAGCGGATGCACCCCCAGCTCTCAGGTACGTGTGATTCGGGGAGACAGGTCTGGACCAGCCAGGCTGATCTGTGGGCTAGGCGACTCTGTATTTCAGTCTTAGCTCCATCACTCACCAGCTGGGTCTCCCCATCAACAAGCCAGTAAGGAACCTCAGTTTCCCCATGAATAAAACGGGGATATATGACTGTTGAAGAACTCAACCCAAGGTGGGGGGTGTTCACAAAGGTCCCCTGTCAGTAGGTCCTGTGATGGGGTAAGATGTCCATATTGGTTTTAAGCAAAACAAAATGACAGCAGAGAAAGCTGAGAGCTCAACAGCGGAGGGAAGAGAAGCGTCAAGTCCCCTGTGACCCTGGTCAGCCCCTTGACTCAGGACAGATGGGGTCACCAGCAAAGGGCGGGAGAAGGAAGGCGGGGTGGCTAACCTGGTCTCAGGCAGGTCTCAGGTCTCGCTCTGCTCTTTGCTCTCTGCAGTCTTTTTTTTTTTTTTTTTTTTACTTCTTGAGGAAATGAGCCTTCAACTCCTGTCCAGATATAGACCTTTTGGTCTCATCTATTTAAAACGAGGGAAAGAGCGAACAAGCAGACGTGTTGGGAGGAAACCAAGCTTGTCGGCCTGAGTCACCGTCCCCATGACCTTGAAGGACTCCTTCTGCCCCTGCTGTCACTGGGAACCCTGCCTCGCCCCAAGCCAGAGCTCAGGGAACTCATCGAGGACGCCAGGGTCCTCAGCAGGGGGTGTGTGGTCTCTGTGACCCCACCTGGGGATGGCACCAGCTGCCTATGAGGAATCCCACTTCCTCCCCAACCTGCTGTTCCCACCTCCATCCTCTCAGAGGCAGCCAGCAGGGTCTTCCTAAAATTCAGATCCAAACATGCAACTCACAAGGCCTGGGTAAGGCGAGACCAGGGAGGTTCTCAGGCTCCAGGTCTGAAGGGGCTCTCACTCTAGGTGGGCAGGTGTAAGATGATCAGCTAACCTTAGTCCCAGCCCTGTCACTCACCCATTCAGACCCTCCCCTGGCTTCTCAGGGCTCAAGGTACAATATGCAAACTCCCAACAAGCCTTATGGGGTTGGGGCAGTGGGGGGCGTCCAGCCCTGCCCACCTCTCCCCCATCCTCCCAATTGCTCTCAGACGCATGGCTTTTTTCTGTCACTCAGACAAGACTTTGCCTTCCAATGTGGGGGCTGCAGGTTCAATTGCTGGTCTGCGAGCTAAGATCCCACATGCATCCCGGCCAAAAAACCAAAACATAAAACAGAAGCAATATTTGTAACAAATTCAGTAAAGACTTTAAAAATGGTCCACATCAAAAGAATCCTTAAAAAAAAAAAAAAGGCATAAGCACAGTATTTAGAAAAAGAAAACTTTCTACCCAAGGATAAATAAAACAGCCGCATCCCTTCCCTGTAGAACTAACCACACAAAGTCAAAGAGAGCAGAAATCGGGCTGCCCCATCTAACAGCTTCTGGTTCACATTTAATGCTCTAAGCTGAGCCCTGGGCTGGCGGCTCCCACATCTGCACTGTCTCTGCGGGAAATTAGCAGGTGTTGAAAGGCGACAAAGCACATTAGCACCATCGGGAGACTTTCTGCTGGAGGTAATGGGAGGCTTGAGAGGGTTCAAAGGAGACACGCGGAAGATTCTAGTGGTCCTTGAATTACCCCGGATCATGGGAGGGGGTCCTCGAATCATGTTATCAGTCCATGTCCCACCCCCTTTCGGGAAACAAAGAAGACTGCTTTGTGCTTTGCACTTGAAATGTGCTCTTGACTGGTACCCCAGTTGGGCCACTAAAATGGACATTCACAAAGCAAGCAGGGAAGCCTGGCGCGCTGCAGTCCATGGGATCGCGAAGAGTCAGACACGACTTGATGACTGAACAACAGCGAAAGCAAGCAACCCAATCACAAAATGGGCACAAGACCTATATAGACATTTCTCCAAAGAAGACATACAGATGGCCAAGAGGCACATCAAAGGGTGCGTCGAGTCGCTAATTATCAGAGAAATGCAAATCAAAACTACAATGAGGTATCACTTCATGCTTTTCAGAATGGCCATCATCAAAAATCTACAAAAATTAAATGCTGGAGAGGGCATGGAAAAAAGGGAACCCTCCTGCACTGTTGGTGGGGATGTAATGTTGCACCACTGTGGAAACAGTATGGAAGTTCCTTAAAACCTTAAAAAAGAGTTACCATATGATCCAGCAATCCTGCTCCAGGACATACACTTGGACAAAACTATAATTTAAAAAGATACATGCATTCTATGTTCATAGCATCACTGTTCACAATAGCCAAGACATGGGAACCACCTAAATGTCCATCGACAAATGAATGGATAAAAAAGATGTGGGATATATTATACCATGCAATACTACTCAGTCACAAAAGAGGAGGAAGTAATGCCACTTGCAGCAGCAAGGATGAACCTAAAGACTGTCACACTGAGTGAAGCAAGTCAGAGAAAGATGATGATCATTTGGTATCACTTAACGTGGAATGTAGAAAACTGATACAAATGACCTTATTTACAAAACAGAAGCAGACTCACAGACATAGAAAACAAACTTATGGTTACCCAAGGGGAAATGGGAGGGGTTAGGGACACATTAGGGGTGTGGAATTAACAGATACACACCACTATACATGAAATAAACAACAAGGGTTTACTCTATAGAACAGGGAACTATATTCAGGATCTTGTTACAACCTATAGTGGAAAAGAATCTGAAGCTGTACACCTGAAACTAACACAATATTATAAATCAACTACAGTTAAATTTAAAAAAATGCACATTTATGTTCCTTCAGATGGACAATGAATGATAATAGGGAGAGAATTTCTAAGGGAAGCCCTACAAACAGCAACTCTCATTTTACGCATATCAACTTGTTTAATAAGCATATATGCCCATCAGTATTATACCCATTTTATGGATGAACAAGCTGAGGCACAGAGAATTATGATGAAAACACTCTCCCATGATCGTATGGCCAAACAAGGGGGCAGAGATGGGGTTCAAACCCAGTCTGGCTGGAGTCAGCAGCTCAACAAGAACCTCCTGGAAGTAGATTTCTGGGTAACTTTCTAAAGGTCTCCCAACCTCAGTTTCCTCACTTGCCTCTGAAGCAGCAGGAGGCCAGGTGCCCTTGGAGGGTCTTTTTGGCTCTGGGCCTGTGATACGGAGGAACAGGGGGCCTGGACCAGACGGGGGTTGGAGCTGGGGGATACGGTTGGCTGGACTCTTCCTGGGACCCTTAGGCTGTTCCTCTCTGCTCCCGGGCAGCTCTAACCTTCCAGCCAGGATGCTGATCCTCTGGATGGGAGTCAAAACTCCACGACCAGAGATCAGAGAATAACAGGAGCTAATTACTTCATCAGCTCAAGTCATCAGTAGGTCAATTTTTGATGAATTCCCCCAGCTCCCACTTCCCCCAGCTCCCACTTCCCCTGGCCTGGGGCCAGCCCCTCTCTGGATGCTGGAGAAATCAATTAAAATGACGCAAGGGATTCTGCCTCCATTTTTCTCCTTCTTAGTAAAGATTCAGAGAAGCTGAAGTGAGAGCATATCTGGTGAATCTGCGCAACCCTAGCTGAGTGACACTTTGTCCATCCCTCGGACCCTTCTGCTTATTCCCACCAGCTGGGTTCCCTTCCTGCTCTTCGTCCTGTGTCTTCCTCACAGACCTTGGCAAAGCCAAATCGGCCCAAGAAGACATCACTGGAAAAGCCGAATGCCCTGAGTGTTCAGAAACAGCACTCCTGCTTCTGGATTTATCTGATTTGCAGAGAGGAGCAGGTCTCAGTATCATAGCTTTGGGCCCTCATGCGGGCCTGTCCGGGAAGACCCACATGGCTATTTTCCTCTGAGGATCCCCAAACTCAACAAGAATGGCTGAGAGGAGTTCGGGAGCAGTCGGGCAGCCCAGGGAGAGGCAGCGGGAGAGGAAGAAGCAGGCAGAAGTGGAAGCAGGAGTTGATGGGACAGGAGGTGAGAAGAAAGGAGACTGGGATGTGGAGATCCCCAGAGCCCCTGGCTCAGACCTGGGTCCCGCCTACGTGGTCCAGAGAGCCAGACCGCGTATGTCTCCCTTCACTCACTCTACAAATAAGTATTTAGGGTTACGTGGTAGGGTAACCCTGTCTGGGTTATGACAGCCTCATTTGTTTCCCTGCTTCCACACTCAGCTCCTTCTATCAAGCAGGCAGAAGGATCCTGTTAAAGACAAAATTTGCCTTCTTCCACAGCAGAGCCCTCCAGGGCTCCCATCTCATGCCAAATAAAACTCCCAAGCCCTTCAAAAGGCCTAGAAGACCCTGTGCCTTCTGTCCATCCCCTTCGGACCTCATCACCTCCCCCCCCCCCCCCACCCTTGCCCACTTGGCTCTGGTCACTTGGCACCTGTGCTGCTCCTTGCCCAAGCCAGGCATGTCCCCACCCCAGGGCCTTTGAATGTGCTGTCCTCGCTGCCCAGAGCCTTCATTCAGATCTCTTCATTGCCTAAGCCAGGCATGTCCCCACCCCAGGGCCTTTGAATGTGCTGTCCTCGCTGCCCAGAGCCTTCATTCAGATCTCTTCATGGCCCTTTCCTCACCTCCTTCAGGTCTTTGCTCAAATTTCACCTCTGCAGGTTAAAACAGAAAGCTCTTCCCTCCCTAGGAGCGCCTACCACCTCTGACAGCTACATATTTTACTTATTTTTTTGTCAGTCTCCCCCACAAGAATGTCAGTTCTTTGATGGTATGGATTCTGGTCAGCTTTGTTCACATCTGTACCATTAGTCACTCAGTCGTGTCTGACTCTATGACCCAATGAACTATAGCCTGCCAGGCTCCTTTGTCCATGGAATTCTCCAGGCAAAAACACTGGAGTGGATAGCCATTCCCTTCTCCAAGGAATCATCCCAACCCAGGGATTGAACTCAGGCCTCCTGCATTGCAGTCAGATTCTTTACCATCTGAGCCACCAGGGAAACTCAGGTGGGGGCATTGATCACTCCCTTTTTCTGCTTATGTGCAGTTTGAACATAGGCTAGACCATGTGACCCAAGTGGAGCCAGTCAGCACATTCCATCTCTTTAGTTCCAATGATTGGCCCAGAGACACACACGTGATCCAAGCCTGGCCAATGAGAGAGAAGTAGGAAACAGCAGGGTGGATACCGAGAGCTGGAAAGGGGTAAGCCCAGCCCAGCTACCAACTGGAGCCTGAGAGAGGATGCTGGTGTTGGTGGGCTAAACCAAGTAGCACCTTGGAGCCAGTTACAGGTTCAAACAAGTGCCCTTTGTTGCTTAAGCTGATCTGAATTGGGGCTGTCATTTGCAACAGGAAATGCCCAGATCAACACAGTAAATCCCTAAAAGAATAATGAGGAAAAATGAGGAAGAATTACAATTAAATTTTAATTATTTCATTCTGCTTATTGCAGAACTCGGCCAATACTAAACACTTTTCCTGTGTTAACTCAGGACACCTTTCAACAACGCTGCTGCTAAGTCACTTCAGTCATGTTTGACTCTGTGGGACCCCATAGACGGCAGCCCACCAGGCTCCCCCGTCCCTGGGATTCTCCAGGCAAGAACACTGGAGTGGGTTGCCATTTCCTTCTCCAATGCGTGAAAGTGAAAAGTGAAGGTGAAGCTACTCAGTCATGTCCGACTCTTCACGACCCCATGGACTGCAGCCTACCAGGCTCCTCCGTCCATGGGATTTTCAGGCCAGAGTACTGGAATGGGGTGCCATTGCCTTATCCATCAACAACGTTAGGATGCTCCAATTGTGGGTGAGGAAGCTGAGGGCATGGAGAGGTTCGAGAACTTTTCCAAGGTCGTGCTGCTTGGATGCTGAATATTATCCCTTGACTGACCCCCTCCCCGTCTCCTGTCCTCTCTTCCCTGTGCCCCAGGAGGTTCACTCGGCTGGAGCACGTCAATGAGCTCTGTGCTAAAGGAAATGCTGCCCAGAGAAGGGAGGATGGGAGGAGAGAAAGGCCTGGGTAATTTCCAGTTATCTTCCCTGTCCAGTTGCTATGAACGGAGCATATCCCTCATTACTCTACTGAAGGCCACGGCTCCTGTGGGTGGCCCTTGCCAGGTTCCAGCGAATGCCCCCCACTGTCCCCTAGCCCCAGAGATCTGTATTATTCATTTTACATCTCTGTGGGAGGCACCATCTATTTCCTGCAGGGCACCTGTGCTGATAAAGCAAGCAGATAGTGTGCCCGAGATTTACACCCAGATATCCTGACCCTAGAGTCCTCTCTTGACTCCTCCGTTTACTTGGAAACTGACATATGATACTAGAAGCTGAGGTTAAGTGTGTTGTAGAAACAGGAAGAGAAAGAGGGAACTGCTGATCTGTGGGCAGGCAGGGATGGCTGCATGGAGTCCTTACAGAGAAACGTTTGAGAAGCCTAAGAGGGACAAAGTTCTGAAAAATCCACAGGATTTGGGTGGACTGTGAAGAAGGCACAGAGGACAGAGTGCCTCAGGCTGGGGAAATAGCTTCAGCAAGTAGCAGGCAGTGTGGGAGGGGTGAGATGTGTGGTCCCAAGCCTTCCAAGCCTAGAAACTGTCTAGACAGAGGCTGACACACACACATCTGGTAGACCCTGCACTCCCCCGGTATCTACCTTTTCTGGGGAGAGGAAGCTTGGCCATCCTTCTCTCCTCTCCAGGGCTGTCAAAGAAAGGACAGGAGCTCCTGCAATCTACAGTCCACAGACTCTCTGTCTCCCTGAGCCAAGTCCAAGGGTCAGGTGGCTCTCTGTAACTGTCCTTGGAATTTCAGCAGGAGGCAGAGAACCAAACCCACAGGACAGGAAATAGAAGGGTCCTTAGAGGATGGAGGGAAAGATCAGGTTTCAAGACAAGAATTCAGGATCTGGAAAGGAAGTTAGGGCGTAAAGAGAACAGCCCAAGAACCCAGTTGCCTGCAGAACTATTCAGGTATCAAGAGACTCTCGAACGCCTGCTCTGTCCCGGGCATAGTTCTTGGCACTGCATATAAAACAGTGGGAAAAAAAGTATCTGCCCTCATGGAGCTGACATTCTAAGGAGTCAACATATCAGAAGCTGGAGTCGAAAGAGTCCAGCGAATGGTGAAAAGTGTCAGAAAACATGATCGGAAATAATGATCAACCACAGGTACTCTTAGAATGGGGTCATGGATTATAGAGCAAGCTCAGAGAAAGTTTAAAAATGATATACTTGAAGTCTTGAGAAGCTGAGCATCAAAGTGTTTTGCATACCACCATATAATTCACACTCAAATATCTGAGCAGAGCCCTTATCAGACCTGAGCCCATCCGAGCCTTCTGAAGGCCCTGCCTCAGTGACCAGCCCAAGAGAGTCATCCAGGCGCTTCGGTGTGACTATGAAGAGGTACCTCTTATTTCCAGCTGGCTACCTTGGTCCACGTCGGTCCACCACAAGGATGAGGGAAGTGATGCCGTCTCGCCTCATGCAGAGTGGGATGAAGGCACCACGCAGAAGAAAACACAGCTTCGAAACAGAACGTTCTTGGGTTTTGCCAACATTTGAGACCGTGGATCTGGCCAAGCCCAAAGGAGGAAGATCCGCCTCCGGGGTCTTTGTTTCAGGCACCCAGGGATTCTGCTATGTCCTGCAATGGCTTTGAGGTCTCTTCTTTCTTTTAGGGTCACTTTCTCACACTTCGACTCTCTAAGGACATGAATCAAATTCTCTTGTTCTCCTAGGTCACTCAGAATTGCTTTCTTGGTCACTTGCAACCGAATGAGCCCAACCGGTAGAGCAGGCTGGGGGCAGAGAGTTGACTCAGGCGGCTTCCCAGCACCATCTGCCTCCATGTACAGACGCCCGATGACACAGCCACTAGCCCCTGGCCTGGGCCCCGCTATGCCTTATCACAGGCAGACCTTCCTTCTTATTTGCTGACGAGAGGAAGGTGGTGCAGAAAAGGGGAAGAAATGTGAGCGTGGGAGTCCTGAATTCTGGTTCTGATCCGCCCCAGTTTCCTCGCCTGCCAAGAAAAACAGACTGTTCCCCGGGCGCGGCCTGGGACTCAGGACCGGTGGAGCCTGAAGCAGGCAGGGAGGTCCTCCTCCCCTCCCTCCCTGCAGAGGCCTCCCTCTCTGACTCCTGGCCTCATCCAAGGTCTGTTCTCTTCAGAGCGCCCCTCACCGTGTCTGATTCCTCAATGCACTCTTCTGCTCGAGTTTGTATCTTGCAGGGAGTTGTTTTCCCCACCAGAAGCTCTGCACGGGTAGGGGCTGTCTCTTTCTCACTCCATAGCTTCAGCCCCTGGCTCAGCCCCCTGGGCGCTAGTTCTTCAGGTTAACAAATATTTACTGAGAACATACTCTGCACCGTAAATTAGGCTGAGAGCCGAACAACTGTTGCTTTCAAATTGTGGTGCTGGAGAAGACTCTTGAGAGTCCCTTGGACTGCAAGGAGATCCAACCAGTCCATCCTAAAAGAGATCAGTCCTGGGTCTGGACTGATGGGTTCACTGGAAGGACTGATGCTGAAGCTCTAATACTTTGGGCATCTGATGCAAAGAGCCGACTCATTGGAAAAGACCCTGATGCTGGGAAAGATTGAAGGTGGGAGAAGGGGCAACAGAGGATGAGATGGTTGGATGGCATCACCAAATCAATGACCATGAACTTGGGCAAACTCCAGTAGTTGGTGATGGACAGGGAGGCCTAGAGTGTTGCTGTCCATGGGGTCTCAAAGAGTCGGACATGACTGAGTGACTGAACAACTATACATCAGGCCCTGTTCTGTGTGCTGAGGAGCCAGAAATGAATACTCTGACGTGGATCAGACACCAAAATAAAAGACAAGCACACGAGGTGATGAGTCCTAAGGGAAGGGAGTGGGAAGTGCTGGTGTGGGGAGCTTGCATCGTTAAATAGGAGGGTGGCAAGGCCTGAGAGGACACTTGGGCAGAGTCCTCCAAGAGGTGAAGGAAAGTGCCTTGTGGATATTCGGGAGAACAGTGTTCCAGGCGCAGAGACAAATGCAAGGGTCCTGAGGTAGGAATGTGGCTGGGGTGTTGAGGAACATGATGGGGGCAAGTATGGTTGGGGTGGAGCTGAGTGAGGGGGGACCTGGAACAGTCTAGCCCAGGACTGCTGTGCTTGGATGTAGGTTTTACCAGCATCCTTCTGGCTGTGTGTGGAGAGCAGATAATAGGAGCGAGGGTGGACACACCAAGGCCAGTGAGACAATGGCCATGGACCATGTCTGGACTGGGGTAGGAGCAGCGAAAGGGTGAGAAGGGAGATTCTAAATATTGCTGGATGGATGAGTGAATGGCTGACTGAACAGAGGAAAGACCGGCACACGCCAAGTGATCCAGTGACTACTTCTGTGCAACAATTTACCTCCAAGCATCGCAGTGGAAATCTTTTTTTTTTTTTTAATGCTCAGGGACTTGGGTTCAGGAATTCTAGCAGGACACAGCAGAAAGGGCTGGTCTCTGCTTTATTGTGCCTGAGGCCACAGCTGGAAAGACTCAAAAGCTGGGGACCTGAATCCTCAGCTTGGTGGCTGTGGGCTGGAGCCTCGGGCCAGGGGTGGGAGGGGCTTCTCTGTGTGGCCTGGGCTTCACAGCATGGCAGCCCCAGGCTGGTGACTGATTTCTTCTGCAGCTTAGGGCGCCAAAAGTGAGCATCCCACCAGCCCGGGTGGGACTTCTCTTTAAAATTTATTTGGCTGTACTGGGTCTTAATTGCAGCATGTGGGATCTAGTACCCCAACCAGGGATCGAACCTAGGTCCCCTGCCTTGGGAGCTTGAAGTCTTAACCACTGGTCCACGAGGTAAGTCCTGACCTCATCTCTTCTGACCGAACCTCACTTTTCTGCTGTCCTCAGCATTACTCCCACCATTCTACTGGTCACCAGTGATACGTGAGCCTGGCCAGATTCACGGAGGGGACATGGGGCATGGCCCGCCTCCAGACAGAGGAATGAGAAGCCCACACTGGAGGTGCACCCGTGGGGGTTACCTTGTGGGCCCGAGGAAACACAGGAGGCCCTGCCAAGTCACGGAGGCCCGGGCACGGCAGGGGGTGGCAGCCTCCCCCCTGCACACGTCACCCTTCTAGGAAGTGAAACGGCGTCTGAGTCAGATTCCATCTGTCTGCACCTGCCAAGCTTTGGAGTTTGTGCCCACGCCCATATCAAAGATCCCCGAGCCCCAGGAAGTCCTGGGGTGACCGGAAGGTTCCCCCAACCCCTCTCCTCTTTTGTGAACGACCCAAAGGGGTTAGATCAATGGGGCCTGTGCTCAGCTGATTCTGAAAGGAGCAGAAGAGGCAGAAAGCGAGCTGCCCCAGGCATGAACGCATGGTAACTGCCTCTCCTCCTGTGCCACTTCAGAGAACAGAGGTGCCCCAGTTAGATCTGCATTGAAAACATTGACTTATCCCTGCTTTTTAAAAAGTCCCTTCTTTGTAAGTAGAAAGGAAGCCACCTCCTCAACACAGGAACCCAAACAGAAGTGGGTGATCTGATTTTGGGGAACTGGTCCTCACTTCCCCGGGTCCTTTCCTCCTGCTGACGTGAGCCGTGACCCTCTGCTCAGGGTCACCGTCCACTGGGAGGCTGCCCAGGCCACGAAGCTGTCAGCCCTGGTCACATGGGTGGGCTGCTGGCTTGTCCTGGTGGGAGACTTCAGCTAGGGGCTGCTGGGCTGGGTTTGGGAGGGATGTTAAGACAGCCTGGCTGGGCAGGAGAGCTGCAAACAGCTTCTCACCTTTCAGAACTCGGCCCAAGGGCACGTTGCTTCTCCCAGAATTGACCCTAGGGTTTGATAGGCAGCTGCCAGGAACGTTCTGGGAAGATGGGCAGGGGCTTCTGGTGTGGAGCTAATGGTCCGCTCAGCTCCCGAAAGGGTGACCTGATTGACCTTGACCCCAGCACCCCACACGTCAGGGTCTCGGAAGCTCTGCTCGTCACCTGCACTCACGTTTGTGCAGGATAGTTTTCTGTTCGCCCCCTTTCTTATTTCAGTAAACGCAGTTACAGAGGCAGTGTTCTCCCTCCGCGGGGAATGAGCGCCACCTGCCCTAAACCGGGGTCTTTCGACTTGGGCACTGCTGCCTTTGGGGCTGCGTCATCCTCTGCAGCGGCTGCACATTGCAGGGCGTTGAGCAGCGTCCCTGGCCGCCACCTGTTAGACGCAAGAGGCACCCACCCCCAATGGTGGCGTAAAAAATGTCTCCAGATATTGCCTAATGTCCCCTGGTAGGGGGCAAAATTGCCCCCAGGTGAGAACCCCAGCCATAAACAGACAGCAGCACAGAGAAACAAATACAGTGACATTACGGTTAAATTCCTGCTTGCCAAGGACACTGGACATTTTCTTGCAAGCAAAGCAGGACTCCTTGATGACTCAGAGGTTAATGGCCGGGGCAGGGACTCCTAAGATGAGGACCCCTGGGTCCCGCCCACCAGGAGCCAAGACTCAATCCACTCAGTGGGACCAGGTGGGCTGGAGGCGGGTGGGCTGGCTCACAGGAAGTTTGATGTCGTAATGGTGCCCTGTGGAGACACACCCGTGTGCTGTGGCCTTTGTCTAAAGTGAGGACACAAACCCAAATGCCTGCAGGGCCCAGGCAAGAGCCGGGAGTGAGTGACAAGGGTTTAGGGTCACAGGGAGGGGTGGAGAGTGCCCTGCTGGAGGTGCCGTTCTCAGAATCAAAACAGTCACTACATTTTAAACACTGAGCTGGCCAAACAGAGCTCCCCTGGAGCTTGCCTGGGGGCCCATTTGCAGCCCTTCAAAGCTGTGTGGTCTTTTCTGTGCACCTACTCTGTGCCAGTGCTGTGTGGAATGCTGGGAAACAGCAGGCCAGGCCTCTGTCTTGAAGGAGCTGACATCCTGGTGGTGGAGACAGATTTAATGAATGAAGATGAATCCCAGATGATCTTAAGAGCCTTGTAAGGAGCTGTCAGGATGACAAGATAGGGGAAATCAGGGGAAGCCTCTGGGAGGTAGTGTCTGAGCTGACACCAGAGGTGGGGTAGAGAGTCAGTCGTGGGCACGATGCTTTCTAAGCAAGGGAAAGGCCCTGTGGTAGGAACGAGCAGGGTCCGTGTGAAGATCAGAGCAAAGACCAGAATGGCAGGAGCAGGAGTGGCCGCCTGGTATAGGTGAGGCTGCTCGTTACCTGCCCTCAGCCCACGCTTTCCTGGTAGGCCACGCCTGCCACCCTTCCTGGGTGTTTAGGGGAAACAGGAATCAGATACAGTTCTTCCCACCTCTGTTCTTTGTTCTTTTGTCTTGGCTGTAGACAAAAGCTTCCCTGGCAGCGAGCTACAGACTTATTTCTGCAAAAGGCCTTTGGCCAAAAGCAATAAAGTCGGACCTCAACAGAGTCATTATTCACGCCTAATTGTGGGCTGGTTCTCGGTGTAGACAGCCATGGCCAGGGCTGGCGATTCCAGTCCCACCCCCTCCCATGTGTTAACCCCACCCGTTCTCCGCACTGTTTACCCCCACAGACCCTGTATTTAGGTTTTCAGAGATTGTAGTTTTTTGTATACACATTAAAGAGGTGAAAGGCTATTTTGACTGCCTGGTATTTATAATCCAGTTATTTCTCCCCTTTCACCCAATCTGCAGCCATGTGTACCCTGCTCACTCATCACGCCCTGCTATTAGCAGATGCGTGTCTCATTAGCTCACCTTGGAAACAGCCTGAAGCTTACAATCATTTGAGAAGCTTGTACTCACAGGCGGGGGAGGGCGTCTAAAGCAACTTTTACCAAATAACCCGCTAAATTTAGAGATGGAAGTCAGGGAGAATGTCGAATGACAGATCTGTTCCCAACCCTGGCGTGCTGTGCTGTCTAATTAGCAGCAGCTGGAAATAGCCTGCCACCGGGGAGGAGCGCCTGGGTCAGAGGTGTTCTGGGAGCTGGATCGGTCTCTGGGGGACTCACCGGGTGTCACAAGGTTACTGGGTATCCAGGTGCACAGTGGCTGGAAGAAGGGGAGTGGGGTCCGGGCTCCCGGCGTCCATGGTGGGGAGGCAAGAGCCCACCCACTGGGCTGGCTGGTCCGTCACCACCGAGCATGCTCTCCTTTCGAAGGGCCAGCTTCAATCAGCCCCATCTTTGGAGTGAAGATGCTGAGCATGGCCAGGATTCTGGGAGCTAGCTTTGGCCCACATAATGAAGGTGGGGCTCCCAAACCCCTAGCAGTGCCTGAAATACGGTGTCCCTGCCTGGAACAGCATCATGCAGACTTGGGCATACACTTATACCAGACTTGAAAAATATTCATCCATCCATCCTCCATCCGTTCATTCTACAATGCTGACTGCTCATCTTGGGGCAGAGCCCCTTATTCAGGGGCTGTGCAGAGGTTTCTAACTCCTCCTTTCTGGCCAGCATCTGGTCCCCTTCTCTTGACAACAGCACCCCAATTTCCTTTGGAGGATTCTCTCTCTCTCCTGCTAAGATGCCCCACCCTCTCCTGCCATGTCACCAAAGGGTGACCACATGACCAAAGCTGTCCAGTCAGACTCTCTTAATGGGCCCCTGACCCTCAAATGGAACGTTAAGAACAGAAAAAGCAGGGGGGCATTTATCTCCTTGGAACCCCTCCTCCACGAGGCTGCCAGCCACTCCTGCCCCTAGACCCCTAGAACTTCTGAAGCAGAAGCCTTAAGAAGGCCTGGCAGCTTTTATATGTGTGCTCTTAGATATCAGGCTATCCTGAGACACTACACTGTGAGGAGGTACAAGCAGCCATGGGGAAAGACCACGTGGAGGAGCATGGAGCACTTCAGCTGATGGCCCCACGTGAGCACCGTTTCTGGACCAACAGTCGCTGGCAGCCATTCGGGTGGAGCCATTTTGGACCTTCCAGCTGGCATCACTCAAATCGAGAACCACCTGGCAACCCATAATCTTGTTAGAAATAATCATTGCTTTAAGCCACTGAGCTGGGAGTGATCTGTTACACAGCAGACGCACAGCTAAAGGACCTGGAATGACACTGATGAGAGCCTGTTCCTGAGACTGGAAGGTTTCCTACGGTGAGTCGAGATGTTCGGTCTCCTGGGGCCAGTGGCTTTACTCAGAAGAACACTTAGGGAGAACATCATTCATTCATTCTTTCAATCAGTTTCAAACAGCTGGTACACTGCTATAAAGACAGACAAGTCGAGCTCCTTTTTCCTGTGGGGGCATCACATCCTCTGCCTCAGTTTCCTCAACTTTGAAATGGAGATAACAGGCCCTGGTTAAAAGGATTGTCATGATGATTAAAGGCTTCCCTGGTGACTCAGACAGTAAAGAATCCGCCTGCAATGCAGGAGACCCAGGTTCAATCCCTGGGTCAGGAAGATCCCCTGGAGAAGGGAATGATAACCCACTCCAGTATGCTTGCCTGGAGAATCCCATGGACAGAGGAGTCTGGCGGGCTACAGTCCATGGGGTTGCAAAAGAGTCAGACATGACTGAGCAACGAACACTTTCCTGATGATTAAACGCCTGGCAACAAGCACCCCATAGATACTAGATTTGAATGAAGTTGTAACGTATTGCCCCTAGAAGGGTGGCCGTTTGGTGTGAACAAAGTGTAGCAACAAAAGACGAACACCAACGCTCATGTGGGCCAGGGAGGTCATGGAACTGAGTGACACGGGCGCGGTGTAAGGAAAACCTGAACCCCACGTCTCTTTCTTTCCAGCTCTCACTTCAGCACTTTTGACAGAGGCATCAGCACACAGAGGCCACTATGTTTGGGGGTCATGCACTTAGATGGGTGTGGAGTGAGACGGAAGTGGAGGCCAGGCAGTGCAGGGCCAAGTAGACTTTACTGTGGGGGCAGCGGGCCCCTGGACGGAGGGTTGTTTTGAGGAGCTGCCAGCCCCCACAAACCCTATTGTGACTTTGCAGAAATGCACTCCATCAAGGCGCTTACTCTCCTGCTTCAGGAGCCCTCCAACTTCAGCTGTATGTTGGGGCAGGGCAGGGGGGGCGAACGTGATACAGCTCATCAGCTCAGAAGTCATAGAATCAAGCCCTGAGCCCACTTATGCCTTCAGCCTGCTGCCGCCTCGCTAAGCTGGACGGTCCTCAGCAGTAGGAGGGAGACCAATGGCCTTTCTCATAAGCAGAGTGGCTCAAAGGACCACACAGGACGCTAGGTGTAAAAGCACTTCAAAGCTAAAAAGAACTGATGCAGCGATGATGGAAAGCAGTGTAGAGGTTCCTCAGAAAATTAAAAATAGAACTGCCACATGATCCAGCAATTCCACTTCTGGGTATTTATCCTAAGGAAATGAAATCCCTCAAAAACCTATCTGTACACCCCATGCTCAGTGAAGCATTACTTACAACAGGCAAGATATGGAAACAATCAAAGAGTCCATCGACGGGTGAGTGGACAAAGGAAATGTGGTATAGCCTACAGTGGATTATTCGGCCATAAAAATGAAGAACTTCTGTCACTGGTGACAGCACAGATGGACCTTAAGGCATTATACTAAGTGAGATAAGTCAGAGAAGGACAAATACTGCATGATCTCACGTGTAAGTGAAATCTAAAAAAGCAAACCCGTAACTGAGCTCACAGATAGAGAGCATATTGGCGGCTGCAAAAGTGAGGGGTGAAGGATAAGCGAAATGGGTGAAGGCGGTCAAAGGCACAGACTTCCACATATAAAATAAGTAAGTCTCATGCATGTGAGTTACAGCGTGGGACTATAATTAACAAGCTGTATTGTATGCTTGAAAGTTGCTAACAGAGTAGATCTGACAAGCTCTTATCATAGAAAACAAAACAAAACTAAGTATGTGTGGAATGGATGTTAAAACTTACTGGGGTAATCATTTTGCAATGTGTACATATATCAAATCATTATGTGTATACATCTAAAATGAACACAGTGTTACATGTCAATTATATCTCAACTCAAAAAAGCTAAAAAGGATCTACAAATAAAAGCAATAGTAATATCTGCCTTTGGAGGCAATGTCCCATGTGCCCACACACTGTTCTGGTGTTTCACAGTAACTCTAGGAGGATGCTACTGGGATTACCTACGTTTTACAGAAGAGGGATCTGAGGCTTACAGAGGTTAAGTGACTTGCCCAGCTCCACCCAGCTTCTGTGTGGCCCAGCTGGGATTCAAACCAGGAAGTCTGGTTCTGGAGTTCATGCCCTTACCCACTATGACACACGGGTTCTCAGTGAGTTCTTCTGTGCAATCACCTGTATCATCTTCATCTCCTGCCCAGGTGGAAACCACCGATACCTAGGTTAGCCCAAGAACTCATCACCCCATTCACTGCAGAGGCCAACCCATGCCAACCACGTGGGTTTATTTCACTGGCTGGACCGACCGGGACATTTCAGGAATATGTCAATAGGAGGGTGAGGGGCAGAAAGGAGCTTGGGAAGAACTCTGAGGCAGAAACTGCACGTGCCTCCCCTTCTGGTCGTTCTTTGGTCTACAGGATCCAATTTTTTCAGGGGATGGAACTTGCTGCCCTCTGGCAACAACCAGCATTAGTCTAAGCCAGTAGACTCAAAGGTGTGAAATTGTCCCAAGAGGTGTTTCTCAGGAATTCATGAGTTTTTGGTTGTCACGTGACTGGGGGATGTTTCTGCTGTCTAGCGGGGGTGCAGGAAATGCGGACAATTCAACATGCTCCACACAGTGAAGAATCAGCCCAACTGCAGCACGACTTTCTAACATCCCGCCAGACACCCACGGAGGTGAAACAGCTTTTTATACTGCCCGACCTGAGACATGAACTCCATTTTACATATAAACTCCAAAGATACTTTTGTGCGGTTCTATCCTAAACCAAGTCTTCTGGGAATATGACCACTAGGGAACTTGAGGGAAGACGGTAGCTTGTTTCACTCGGAAATTTTGGTAGGCCATTCTCTATTTTGGAAAAGCATATTGCGTATGGCCACAGCACTGGTGGTCTTCGAGCTGTCAAAGCCAAACATCTGTATGTATCTCACTGCTTTCGGAGCTGTCAGATCTCCATGATTTTGCCCCAGTGTGAACATCTGCTTCATTACACCCTCTGACATAATATGCTAAGTGTTCATAGGCTCAATATATAGCTTAATTATAAATCAATTTCCTTTTTAGTTTTCCTTTAAATTACTGTCAGGATACTTTATATAATCTATCTGCACATATATTTTAATAATAATCTATGAATTCACTTCAGGGAAACTTGGCAAAATACATTTGCTATAAGAAGAGGGTGTTTGGCCTGCTAATTTGGTGAACCACTGAGCTAAGTCAAACATAAAAAACCTATTTCCCATGTCAGTGTTTGGCTTAGAGGTGAGTATAAAACCCAACCCTGGGCCAGTGAAGCATAAAGCTAAGTCTGCTGGTGTGGGGGTGTCCTTGGAAGAATTTTGCTAAGTAAAAGAGGTAGCAATGAATCCTGCTTTCTATTCCCATTTTGTATGGGAATATTTCAATGCAAAGAAATCGAGGAGAACAATAGAATGGGAAAGACTAGAAATCTCGTCAAGAAAATTAGAGGTACCAAGGGAACATTTCATACAAAGATGGGCACAATAAAGGAAAGAAATGGTATGGATCTAACAGAAGCAGAAGACATTAAGAGGTGGCAAGACTACACAGATGAACTGTACAACAAAGATCTTCATGACCCAGATAATCATGATGGTGTGATCACTGGATTAGAGCCAGACAGCCTGGAATGCGAAGTCAAATGAGCTTTAGGAAGCATCACTATGAACAAAGCTGGTGGAGGTGACGGAATTCCAGTTGAGCTATTTCAAATCATAAAACATGACACTGTGAAAGTGCTGCACTCAATATGCCAGCAAATTTGGAAAACTCAGCAGTGGCTGCAGGACTGGAAAAGGTCAGTTTTCATTCCAATCCCAAAGAAAGGCAATGCCAAAGAATGCTCAAACTACTGCACAATTGCACTCATCTCACACACTAGCAAAATATGCTCAAAATTCTCCAAGCCAGGCTTCAACAGTACATGAACCGTGAACTTCCAGATGTTCAAGCTGGTTTTAGAAAAGGTAGAGGAACCAGAGATCAAACTGCCAACATCCATTGGATCATTGAAAAAGCAAGAGAGTTCCAGAAAAACATCTACTTCTGCTTTATTGACCACGCCAATGCCTTTTGACTGTGTGAATCACAGCAAACTATGGAAAATTCTTAAAGAGATGGGAATACCAGACTACCAGACCTGCCTCCTGAGAAATACGTATGCAGGTCAAGAAGCAACAGTTAGAACTGGACATGGAACAACAGACTGGTTGCAAATCGGGAAGGGAGTCCGTCAAGGTTGTATATTGTCACCGTGGTTATTTAACTTATATGCCGAGTACATCATGAGAAATGCTGGGCTGGATGAAGCACAAGCTGGAATCAAGATTGCTGGGAGAAATATCAATAATCTCATATGCATATGACACCACCCTTTTGGCAGAAAGCAAAGAAGAGCTAAAGAGCCTCTTGATGAAAGTGAAACAGGAGAGTGAAAAAGTTGCCTTAAAACTAAACATTCACAAAACTAAGATCATGGCATCTGGTCCCATCACTTCATGGCAAATAGATGGGGAAACAATGGAAACAGTGAGAGACTTTATTTTTTGGGGGCTCCCAAATCACTGCAGATGGTGACTGCAGCCATGAAATTAAAAGATGCTTGCTCCTTGGAAAAAAAGTTATGACCAACCTAGATAGCACATTCAAAAGCAGAGACATTACTTTGCCAACAAAGGTCCGTCTAGTCAAAGCTATGGTTTTTCCAGTAGTCATGTATGGATGTGAGAGTTGGACCATAAAGAAAGCTGAGTGCCAAAGAATTGATGCTTTTGAACTGTGCTGTTGGAGAAGATTCTTGAGAGTCCCTTGGACAGCAAGGAGATCCAACCATCTCCATCCTAAAGGAGATCAGTCCTGGGTGTTCATTGGAGGGACTGATGCTGAAGGTGAAACTCCAAAACTTTGGCCACCTGATGTGAAGAAGTGACTCACTGGAAAAGACCCTGATGCTGGGAAAGATTGAAGGCAGGAGAAGGGGATGGCAGAGGATGGGATGGTTGGATGGCATCACCGACTCAGTGGACATGAGTGTGAGCAAGCTCCGGGAGTTGATGATGGACAGGGAAGCCTGGCGTGCTGCTGTCCATGGGGTTGTAGAGTCAGACATGACTGAGCAACTGAACTGAACTGATGGGGATGTAATGTCCAGAGTTGTGGCAGCCATCTAAGATCATGAAGCAACAAAGACCAAAGACAGGCTGAGGACAGACAAACAGGCTAGGAATAGCCTGGGCTCTTGATGACACTATTTTACCAACAAATTGGCCTCTGGGCTCCCCTGCTTTGGACTCCTGTTATGTGAGATTTAAGTGTTTTCTACTGTATAAGCCACCCTCAGCCAGATGATTAGGACTCCAAACCACTAAGACTCTAGTAGGTTTTTCTGTTCTCTGAAATATTGAGGTAAGTGGCCTGCAATCAGAAGTCTGTGGACACTGCCTGTCTCTGGAACATGCCAGAAATGCTGCTTTTGGATGATCTAATTTTCACCAGAGCATGAACATCTCCTGGACTTTTGTTTTTTAAGAAAACACTCCCCTTCTCTGGCTGCCAAGGTGGGTCAAGTCACCCACTGGGGCCCTGGTCTTGATTCAATAAGAAAGGCTATTGGCAGCATTCTCCCCCTAACACATCTGGCTTCCACCTGGCCAAACACATCTTGGGTACCGCTCATGGTCCCTGGGGACGGCCCTCCCCATCAACTCACACACACAAGCCCTGCTTCATAACGACTCTAGAGTTTGGGATAGAACTCATCCAAGTTTGAAGTGAGGCCCAGGTGTGCAAAGCTGTGGATCCAGGCCTTTTGCAAGGTGAAGCTACACATCAGAAGCCAGGGCCACTGGGCAACGTGTGTTTTGGAATCATAATAAGAGACCGTGGAAAATTCAAAACAGTGGCGGCTGCTGGTTAGAGAGAATTCCATGAAGTCTGGGTCTGGGCTAGAGGAGACGCTCTGGAGACCAGGCTAACAGCTGTTCTACCAAGGAGGTATTGTGCTGCCTGTTTAAGGGCCAGGATCCTTACGAACTTAAGCAGTTTCCCAAGGGCATCTGTTGCAGAGTGATCACTGTTTAGCTCTGTCTGCTAATCACGGAGCAATGAGGAGATGGATGGTGGCGGGGGGGCAGTGGTTTCAGCCTGAGCCTTTGGGAGTCTCTCAGGACCGTCATAAAGAGGTGAGAGTGTGGGACGTGCTAAAAATATTCATCAAATAGATGCATGACAGGCATTGCAGTGGGGAGGGAAGAGGGCGGAAACCCCACAAGAGAACAAAACACATTCTCCCTAAATGATTATGTCCAGTCCCAAGGCTTAAAATAACATGGATGCACTGATGACTCTCTTAATTTCAGGTGCCAGCCCCACACAGCTCCAGACTTGTGTATGCAGCACCCAGTGAGCTTCTGGCCACCCAGGACGAGTGTCATCTCACACTCCACATCTCCAAACTAAATTCTGGATCAGCCTCCCTCCTCCAAACCTTCTCTGCTCATCTTCTCTATACCAATCACCCTACACCAAGCTGCCCAGTTATCTTTGACTCCTTGGCCCTAGAGATGTTGGGGCTGCCTCATTTCTCATTGTCCGGGTTGGGGGTGTCTTGCACGTTGAAGATGGTTAACAGCATCCCTGGCCTCCACCCACTGGTTTCCAGCAGCATCCCCTCCCTAGTGTGACAATCAAAACGTCTCCATGTTTTTGTGCTAAGTCGTTTAGTCATGTCTGACTCTTTGTGACCTGATGGACTACAGCCCCAGTCAGGCTCCTCTGTCCATGAGGATTCTTCAGGCAAGAATACTGGAGTGGGTTGCCATGCCCCCCTCCAGGGGATCTTCCTGATCTGGGGATCGAACTCGTGTCTCTTAAGTCTCTTGCATTGACAGGCGGGGTTCTCTACCACTAATGCCACCTGAGAAGCCCCCCCAAAACATCTCCAGACATTGCTAAATGTCCCCTGGGGGGGCAGAGCTGTCCTTGGTTGGAAACTACAGTGCTTCCCTCACTTTGAGCATCCAATCCATCAGAAAGTTCCACTGGTTCCGCCTTCAAGATACATCTCCAATTCACCCCTTTCACTCCATTTCCTCTGCTACCACCAAAATCCTGGCCAATATGAGCTCGCAAACTCATATCCCAGCTTCCTCTTACAAAGCATCCTTCTCATGGTAGCCACTGAGATCTTTCTAAAATACTGATCTTGTCATTCCCGGACTTAAAACTCTCCAATGGTTTTCATTTCATTTGAAATAAAAAATGAATTTCTCTCCCTGGCCCTCATTTCTCACCACTGACCTCATTTCCCCACTACCCCTCTTCTTACTCACTGCCCTTCAGACCATCGAACTTCACCTCGTGTTTTAAACTGGTGTCTCAAATAGGCCACCCCTCTCCATCTCCAGGCCTTTGCACTGGCTGTTCCTTCTACCCAGAATGCTCTTCCTTAGGTTGTGGGCTCATCTCAAAAAATTTAGGTCACAGCTTAAAAGTCACATCCTCAGACAGGCCTCCCTGACCACCTGTCAAAAGCTGTGCCCCGCCCCCATCATTTCTGTCATGTTACTATCTTGTTCCTGGAGGAGGGCATGGCAACCCACTCCACTGTTCTTGCCTGGAGAATCCCATGGACAGAGGAGCCTGGCAGGCTACAGTTCATGGGGTTGCAAAGAGCCGGACAAGAAACTAACACTTTACACTTTCAACTTGTTTCCACCATAGAGGCTGTCACTTTCTGAAAAAGTCTCAGACTTGTTTGCTTGTGTATTATCTTCTCACCCTCTGGAATGTAAATGCCATGTTGGTTCTCTCTTGCCCATCCTAATGCCTAACACAGAGCCTGGCACACTGTAGTTGCTCAGTAAACACACGTGCACTGACAAATAAGAGGAATGCCCTCTTAATCTATACTGCTAAGTCGCTTCAGTCGTGTCTGACTCTGTGCGACCCCATAGATGGCAGCCCACCAGGCTCCCCCGCCCCTGGGATTCTCCAGGCAAGAACACTGGAGTGGGTTGCCATTTCCTTCTCCAATGCATGAAAGTGAAAAGTGAAAGTGAAGTCACTCAGCGTGTCCGACTCTTAGCGACCCCATGGACTATAGCCTACCAGGCTCCTCCATCCATGGGATTTTCCAGGCAAGAGTACTGGAGTGGGGTGCCATTGCCTTCTCTGTCTTAATCTATACAGAACACCTTTATATGCCCGATCTCACTTAGAGCATTTCCTCTGCCTTCTGGCAGCCTCTGCAACAGACAGGAGGACAAGATAGACACAGGCGAGGGCCCTCTTTCCACCTCTCTGCTCACATGGAACACACACACACACATACACACAGCAGTCTGGTTCCCTTCCAACAGCCAGAGCCTTCCCTGAGAGTTTGATTCAGCAGGATCTAGAATTTGAGTGTTTTTTTTTTTTTTTAAACAAAAGCCTCCAGGCGATTTTCGTGGTGGAAGGTTGGGCAAACGCTGCCCCTGGCCACCAGAAAGCACAGAATTGAGGCCAGGTGACACACGTCAGACACTGAGGGAGAAAAGTTCAGCTTCTAATTCTTGTTGACCCAGTGAAGGGGTGGGGGAGGCTGCCCACCCAGGAGCTGTTTCTATGGTCCCCACTTCAACCGAATTGGAAGCAGGTCCATCTAGCCATGATCTCTCCCATTCATGTCCACCCCCACCCCCATCACAGGCACTGGCTGTCACCTCTCCAGCAACCAGCCCTCCTTTCCCTGGTGTCCCCTGGGGCTTTGGGGTTTCAGTTGGTCTGCCCCAACCCCTGAGTACAGGGTGGAGCCTGGGAGCCTGGCCTGAAGACCATGGTTAGCGACTCATTTCTGTGACCAGTGATCGGCTTGGAGAGAACACGTGATGTAAAACAGTCCAATCAGATAGATGCCTGGGGCTTGGGTGGGCATTACCAGAAAGGAAGCTTATTCTTTTCTGGTGGGCTCAAAGGAGAGAGGATGAGGGGGACAGCTCTTGAACTCAACACCTTAGTCACGAGAATAGTCAGTGTTTCCCCAGGGCTTGCCTGTGTCAGATGCCAGGCTAAGCACTTGACACCAGTCATCTCATTCCATCCTTTCCTACCAGCCAGGAGAGGGGTGCTATGATCATCGTCACTGGCTGGATGAAAACACGAAGGCAGAGTAACGTGGGCTAAGTAACGTGCCGTGGATCACACAGCCGGGCTGGTAGCCAGGCACGCACTGGCTCTCCTGACCGCGGTGCCAGAGCCTGCCTGCCCCTCGGCAGGCAGGAGAGAGAAACCATCCCCATGGAAGGAAGTGCAGAGACGGAGAGGAACAGATTCTCAGGCCAGAACCTGAGCGGTGACTCAGCTGAGCCTGAAGCTGTTCCCTTAGCAATTTTCAGTCATGGAAGCCAGTAAGTCCCCTTCTCTCCTAACACTGATTTGTGATCCCTCCCTGCCCCTGCCCCTCCCCCCAACCCCAGCTTTCTGTTGCTTACAAGAAAAAAGATCCTGGTTACTTTTCAGTCCTTCTAGGAAAATATCCCCTAACTGATAATCCACTTGTGATTTACACAAGCAGTTGCCCAGTAAAGACCAGCTGATGCGAGTGGCGATGGCTCTGGCTTCCCACCCATTAACCGGCTGAGCTGGTAACCCTGATACCCACCTGCGGCCAGCCCCACGCCATGTCCCCTTTCGGCTCCGGCTCCGAGTGAGGCCTCGTTCCCTAGCAACCACCCAATTAGGCAATCACGCCATTTATCAGGGTGCCAATTAATTATAATGATCTTAATGATCTTCCAATTAGCTAGTGCCTTGAATCCAGATCAGGGGCCCTGCAGATTCCTCACCAGGGCCCATCACGAGGAGGCCCACGGAACCTGGGTGAGGCCTCCCTCGCCTGGAGGTGAGTCCTGAGAGGCGGCCGCACCTTCCATATCCACTGGTCTCACAGGGCCCAGGCCTGAAGCAAAGGGCCCTGGACCCCTGGAGCACCCCTCCAGGCTCAGGCGACCTCATCACCAACCACACGAGGGCCACACCTCTAGGCGAAGTTTCACCCATTGTACCTTCAAGGGGCACAAACCCTCACCTCAGATCTCATGGCTCTTTTACGCCAGCCCCTGCGTGATGAGTCCCTCTGCATCCTGACTAGAGGAGTGTGTGTGTGTGTATACTTGTAGGGAGGAGGGAACATGGCCAGGCAGTCGTGTGTTTTCCTCAAGGCACCCCAGCCCTGAGATTAAAAATACACAGCCCAGGCTCCCCAACATTGGAGGTTTGAGGGGCTTCTGCCTTCCAAAGTCTGATTGTCTAATTGTGTTCTTTTGCTGCACAACACTTGGAAAAGAGGCCAAGGTCAAGGAGGGGGAAGAATACGGTGGGTCAGAGTGGACCCTGGGCCCCAGGGTCTCACCAATCCCGGCTTGATGACTGACCGGCTGTCAGAAAGTCACAATCCTCTCAGTGACTTAGTTTCCTCTTCTTTAACATGACGACAATCAGAGGACCTACCTCCCGGGAGTTTTGTGTGAATTAAATGTTATTATGTACAAGGATTTAGAAGAGTGCTTGGCCCATGAACTGCTTCTTAAGTGTTAGCTGTCATCTCAAGTCTAGACTAAGCGCTCTCTTAACTACTAGCTGGTCAGAAATGTTGATATTCTTTTGCAGGGCAAGGCTTTTGGTCTCTTTCTGAGGGGTGGAAGTCTAAGAACAGATTGGATGGAGTTGGGCGTGATTCTCCGTCTGGCTAACTCCAGAGACCAGACTCTGCCCCCTTGAGGCAGGTCCAAACAGATAAATCAAACAAATCCGGGGAAAGGAAGAGGGAAATGTTATTTCCAAATCCAAAGGAT
This sequence comes from Bos indicus x Bos taurus, assembly GCF_003369695.1. Taxonomy (NCBI): domain Eukaryota; kingdom Metazoa; phylum Chordata; class Mammalia; order Artiodactyla; family Bovidae; genus Bos; species Bos indicus x Bos taurus. The sequence goes on along the minus strand of NC_040088.1, from coordinate 7,193,612 downwards.
CTTCAAGTGTCCGGGTGTGCGAGTGCACACCAGCTAGGTCCTCAGGATGGCAGTTCAAGGGAAGAGTTGGGCAGGGGACACACACATGCCTGTGTGTATGCACGTGCGCACGCATACACACAGCCACAGGGTCCTTCTCCAGGCTGAGGCTTTCTACAATCAAATCATCATTCGACCTTCAAGTCTGAAAACTTAACATATAATTAAGGTTTCAGAAAATGCCATAAACTCAAATTTTAAAAACCCAATAAATATACACAAAGCCCAAAGCCACACTGCCTCTTATCCACTGTAGCCATGCCAACATCATGCATTTATGTCCATAAACTTGGCCCAAGGAAGATCCTTCACATGCAAATATCCAACAGGCATCAGCCAAGCCTGCCATCCCCCATCGAGCTGCTAATGAGGGCACTAAATGACACACCTGGACAGACTTGTGATGAGCTCTAGCTTCCACACACGGACAAGCAAACCTGGGAGAACCTCTCTCACCAGGTAAGTGATCTTTAGTCTCCTCCCCACCCTCTTTCTATATGGAATGAATGGTTTCAATTTAATTAAAACCCTCCAGTGGCTCTGTAATGGGGAGTGGAGATGCAGCAAGAAATCCCCTTCGCTATTAAACTGCAAGAAGAGAGCAACTCTTCCTGCTCTGGGGAGAGGCGCAGGCTGTCCTCCAGGGAAAGCCCATCCTCCCTGCTTCTCTGGCCCCCAGAGAACCAGCTTGAGAGCATCCTTCCTTCTCTGCCGCAAAGACAGTGAGGGCAGCCCTGTAGGAGAGAAGCAGGGGACAGATGGAGGGGTGCACGGGCGGGCGCCCCAACATGCACAGATGTGTAAATACCCAGATTCAAACGTAAGCTGAATGTAATGACTTGGTTAATTAAATATTGACTTTTAACTCAAAAAGTAATTAAAACAAGCTGCAGGAAAGGCTGCCAGAGAGGAGAGGGGGCAGGGAATATTCAGAACTCTCAGGAAGGTGGAGGAGAAAAGGGGTTGCCAAAATGGGCTTGTCCTACTGTGTGCAGGCAGAGTGGTCTTCAGTGTCCAGACAAGAAGTTGCAGACAGAGGTCATTGGGCAAAATCAGGATTTGCGTGTGTCTCCTTCCCCCGCTTAGACTGCATCTCTTTCCCCAGCTGCCCTCCAAGTGAACTAAGAGCTCCCACTGCTCAGAAACCAGGTTTTCTGTTCATCGCTTCTCTCTGGAACGTAACGGTGGTGCCAGGCACCAGGAGGTGCTTCACAAACGCTTGTAGAACGAATGAATGAACTACTATAAAGAATGCTTTTTTAAAAAAAGTACACTCCTAGAAATCGCTGCAGCTTCACTGTCACACTTCCGAAATCCTCGGGCGCCCGGGGCCTCTGTCTACAAGGAGATGAGAACTGGTTCTGACCCAGCCTGGGAGGAAGTTTGTCTTTATAATCCTATTTGCCCTTTCGGTATCTGCAAGTTCCCACTCTGAAGATCCGGTCCACCGCTTTCCCGTGTCCTGCCCGGACAAGCCCCACGTGGTCTGGCTACTAGCCGCTCCGCTGGGTCTAAACTCAAAAGGGTCCAGGAGGCCATCCCCCTGCGGCCGGCGAGTCCAGGAGCGCGGCCCCCGAGGCCTCCACGGCTCCGCGAGGCGTGTCGGTGGGTCAGGGGCGCGGTGGGAAGTCCTTGCCCGCTCGCCCAGCCCGCCAGCGGGGTCAAACCGGTCATCCTCCCGCGGCCCGCCGGCGCCACCCCGTTGCCCGCTGGGTCCCACCTCCGCGCTCCGCGCTGGGGCCGACGCCGGGCGGTCGGGACCGGCCCCGGGTTCACCTGGGCGGCGCTCGCGGCCGCACTGGCTCCGGGGCCGGCGAGGGCCGCCGGGAGCCCCCGCCTTGCCCACCTGGCCCCCGCGCCCCACTCACCAGCGCGCACGGCCCCGGCGGCCTCACCCGGCGCGGGGTGCCGCCGCCTCTGCCGCAGCCCGGCCGGGCAGCGGGGCGCAGGGGACTCCGCGCCGCTGCTGCCGCCGCCGCATCTCCGGCGAGTGCCGCCTCTCCTCCTCCCCTCCTCCGCCTCCTCCCGCCTCTCCGCCCTCGGCCCCCGCCCCGGCGCGCCGCCCTCGCCAAAGTCCGGGTCCGCGCCCCACCCGGGCCGCTCTCGCATCGCCCTGGTCCGGCCCCGCCGCGCCACCCAAGCCAGCCCCCGGGCACCGCTCGGCCCGCCCCGCCCCCCGCCTGCACCCCCAGCCTCCGCGCGGGGCGGGGAGCGGCGGGCGGGCCGCCGCGGGGACCCCGCCGCGGCGCCCTCCCAGCGCCCCACCGCGCGCGAGCGCTTTACCTCCGGCTGGAAGGACAGGCGGCCCGGCTGGCCCGGGCTCTGCTGCGCCGAAGTCCGGCCCTGGCCCCGAAGTCCGGCCCCGGACGGGGCAGTGGCGGAGAGCGGGGGTCGGAGCGGCACTCCGCCTCCCGATGCCTCGGGACCCCGCTGGCCGCGCTCCCGGCGCCGAGCGCGCACCCTCGCCGGGACACAGACGCACACTCACCCGGCACACACTCGCTCCCGCTCGCCCTCGGTGGAGAGTTGAAACAGCTGTGGGATTCGCCCCGGAGCTGGAAATGAGGGAGGGACGCGAGCCCGAGCCGTGCTTGCGCGGGGGTGTGTGTGTTAACACACACACGCACGAGGAGGGTATCCCTAATAAATCAAATATCGCAATAAAGTCAGGAGGGCCATCGATCAGGTCCACTTGGCTGGAAACGAAGAGAAAGAATCCTCGCCTCCTTTCCGCTTTCTTTTTCTCCTCCTTCGGAGCTCGAAGGAGCCAGGTGTTCCACGGGGCTTGCGACAGCCCCGGCCGGGCGCTCCTCTCGTAATGACACGTTAATAAATGTTTTCTTTTATCTGCTTTCACAAGGGCTCGCCCTGGTCTGCAAACACCCGACCGTCTTCCCTGAAAGCCCCGCGCTCGCCTCTAACCACACATGTTAGCCTTCGGAAACGCGGGCTGGAGCCGGGGCCGGCGGCTAGATCGCAGTGTGAACTGCCCACGCGCCCTGGGAGCTCCTCGAGACGTTAACTTGAGCTCACGTGAAAATAGCTGCCAGTTGCCCAGAAATGGTCCGGGAATAGCAAAGAAAGGAGAAAGTGGCCTCCTCTGAAAGGGGAGGAATTCGACTCAAGGTGGTGCTGTCTACCGCGCTTTCCCCCGTCCCCAGCCTCCCAGAAGAGGGCAGGGATGATAGGGGTGGGCAAAGGGCCGCCAGAGAAGCAACTAGTAGCTGCAGAAAGCACAGCTGAGTTGCTAAGAGAAAAAAAGCCTCAGCTGTAGATCAGTATACTTGCCGGCGGTGGTGAACTGATGTAAACCGAGTAGCCCTCTTACAAGGGAAGTATTATTAGACCCATATTACAGATGTGCAGACCGAGTCACAGAGAGGTTAAGTAACAGGCCCAAGGTCACACAGGTGTAAGTAATGGACTCAGGATTTGAACCCAAGACATTTGGCTCCAGAGTTATGTTTTTAAATCACAGGGCATTGTTACTTTTCAACATAGCTTCTCCTTTCTCTGTTGCAGTCTTTCATGCCAGCTGGGGTTGTCATATTTAGTGACTAAACATATGGAAGGCCCATGAGGATGTACCTATACAAAAAAATTCTCCATTGTTTAGCCGAAATTCGAATTGAGCATCCTGACCTGATTGGGGCTGAAGACTCCTCTCACCATAATCTCCCTTAGCTACCCCTAGATCAACTGACAGTCCAAGTAAATCAGAAAAACCTGGCATTTTGCTTTTCCAAATCAGATTCTGGTGCCCACCTTTTGGGACCACTGAAGTTGCTCATCTTCTGCCCTCTTTTTGCTTTGGATCAAAATGTGAGGCTTACCTGTTCACTAGGACTGACGAAAAATAGTGAGGACGCCCCACCCTTTTGGCCTCGTCTTTGCAAAAGGGATGCATTTGCTGCAGAGTGCCTATTGCTGATATCTGGGAGAATCATAAAGCATAAAGCTGGCTATGTATGTAGTGTAACATTTTCTGTTAGCTGCATTGAAAAAAGAAAAAGGTAAAATTAATTTTAATAATATAGTTTTTTTAACTTAGTATATCTAAAATGGGAGAAGGCAATGGCAACCCACTCCAGTACTCTTGCCTGGAAAATTCCACGGATGGAGGAGCCTGGTAGGCTGCCGTCCATGGGGTTGCACAGAGTCGGACACGACTGAGCGACTTCACTTTCACTTTTCACTTTCATGCATTGGAGGAGGAAATGGCAACCCACTCCAGTGTTCTTGCCTGGAGAATCCCATGGACAGAGGAGGCTGGTGGGCTGCCGTCTATGGGGTCGCACAGAGTCGGACACGACTGAAGCGACTTAGCAGCAGCAGCAGCATATCTAAAATAGTATCAATTCAATGTGTAATCAATATGCAAATTATTAATGAGGTATCTTACAGTTTTGTCTTATTAAGTCTGGGGAATCTGGTGTGTGTTTGACACTTACAGCAGCTCTCAATTCAGACCAGCCCCATGGGGCTAGGGGAGCCCATGCTGCACAGTGCAGTTCTATGGCTCACGCCTGAGTGTTTACAGCAGGTTATCTCATGTAATCCTCTTCATCTTTCAAGAAAACCGATGCTCAGAAAGGTCAAGGGTCACAAAGTTGACAAATGGGATTCTGACCCACTCAAGGCGGTGCCTGACTTTGGGATACGTTTTTGCTATGGTAGCAGTTTTCTCACTGGGACCTCAGAGCCCCATGGGGGTGTCTCGGGGGCGAGGGGTGGAGGAGAGAGGTGAGATCTGCCTTTTGCTTGCTTTTTGTGTTGGGTTCTGGGGAGCATTTCAGAGGTCAAGGGGAATCCCATCCCCCAAAAGTTCAAAACCACATTGCCTTCCTTGAGGCCTCACGTTTACGAACATGGTTCTCCCTTCCCTAAGTGGGCCGTGCTAAGTCTCCTGGATCCTTGTCCACTCATCAGGGAACCCCAGCAGTGGAGGGGCAGCTCACGATTGCCTACATGGGGCTGTAGGCAGGGCTGAGATGGTGTCATTTGATTATCTGTTTTGGATAGTTCTTCTTTCAGCTGTTGCTGTTCAAAGACCAAACATGATGTCCGTGGCTCGCTTCTTATCCTTTTTGAGGAAGAAGGGGATGGATCTTGTGTGTGAGTGCCTCTTTGTGCGTGTTTACACATGCCTCTGTGTGCAATCAAGCATGTGTCTACTGCAGGCAGATGCTGTGGATCCAGCTTCAGGTCAGGACTTAACTCACCAGCTCAGACACTCACGGGGCCTGAGGGTCTGCAAAGTGCCCTCTGGCCACGTTCTTTTCCCGGTAATTCTCAGCAAACCCACGGTCGTCTGGGTCCGAGGCCTCGGCCTAAGTTTCCCAGGTTCCCTGCAGGCAGGTGGGGACTCCTGGCCCCATTTGGGAGCGCAGGGTCCTCCTGGGAAACACCAGGGGCCTCAGGGGTTCAGATGCCCCCTAGCCTGGGAAGTCACTCAGCCACTGCTGGGCGGGGACCTGGGTGGGGGCTCAGGATAATTCTCAGAACCTCCCACCTCCAGATTCTGTGGCCTTTCCTGTGTCCAACCCCACCATCCTGTGTCCCTCCTCACCCTGACGTCATCTCTCACTGTGATCGCCTTGGTCCTGGCTGGAAAATCGGGCTTTTCAGACTCCTCACACCACTCCCTCGAGTTGGTTTAACCTCTAGGGGACCTTTCTCTCGACACCCACAAGCCTCCTTTCTTCCTCTGGCGGCTTCTTTGGCAGCCCTCTCTGCAGAATGCCCATCTTGTTCTATCTACCTGGCTTGGCCAGAAGGCCCTTCCGTTTCCTTGGGATTCCTATGTAACAACAACAAAAATCATTCCTGCTGTGTGATTATCTCCATCAAAGGGCTGAAACTCGGTCTGATTGTCCGAGCACTGCTGGCTGCACTTGGATTGGAGTAGATGGGATTTTATGAGGGTTGTAAAAGTCAGGCTTTTAACATGTCTTGAACAAATTGGCCTGTGAAGGAGAAGAGTAGAAATAGGGCTACAGAGGGGAGGCCTGGGAATGTGAGCGAGCCTCAGAAGTGAAGCACAGGTGGCTTCAATAACCCACAGGAGTTTGTCTGTAACCTTGCTGCTACAAAGCCGAAGAGGCTGCAGAGTCACCCCCAGGGGGCTGGGAATGGAACGTCTCAGCTCCTCAGTGGGGACCATTTTGCACCGGTTTTAAAATACAAATCCCAGCACCATCCCTAACATTGTGAATTTGCGGTTGGTTCTGCTGAGTTTTCACTGAGACTCAAGCTGTCTTGTCTGTAGAACTGCCATTGTGTTAGAGGAACACTGTTTACATTTCTTGAGATATTGTGATAATGAAAAACAGCACCATAAACCCCCATTAAATCTAAAGAACATTAATTGTATTTCATGCTGCCTCCCTGGGCTGGCACGCTGACATAGACATGCTTTACTTCAGCAAAACAGGGCTCATCTTTGCAGCGAGGTACCCATTTCCCTCCTTAATTACGCGTAATTGTATAGTCTAATTTATTCTAATGCCTGACGCCTAAAAGTGCACATTCATGAATCAAGGGTTAGATTGGGAGGTAGGAGAATTATAAACGGGTATAATTGCAGTCTCCTGGGGGCTGCTTATGAGTGATCTCAAAGAGCAACAATGTTTATTCAGAATTCTTGCTAACGAAAGACAGGCTGCCTCCAGTTAAGAACGTGGATAACAGTGACGATTTGTCTCGTGGCCTAACAATACACCACTAGTTCTCTCTTGAATAAGAGGGCAAGAAAGATTAAATATGTGAATTTCATGTAATTTGTGATGGGCTGAAACAGACACACAAGCAGCCTTAGTCCTTGTGTGATTGAGAATTAGTGCCGGTACTGCCGCTCCCACCCCGGGACCACAGCTGCAGATCTCCGAGGGCAAGGCAGAGCTTGGGGGTCTCTGTGGGCGATCTTTTTTATAGAGACAAGCAGGGTCCACTGGACCATAAGTGCAATTCAGTTTAACCTCACTCTGGGACAGCACTCCTCATTTTACAGTTGCCTTCCAGAAAAATCACTTTGGAACTTTGACTGTAATGAATCAATTAATTTATCAGTTATGATTAATGTTGGAGGTTGGTTTAGGAGAAGTGGAATAATGACTCAGCACTGCTCCAGGGCTAAAGTTCTAACTGACCTGGACTCTGTCCCCACTGGCTGGTGACTCCTTAGCTGATCACCTCCGGTCTCAGTTTCCTCATTTTTAAGAATTGAGGATAATATTGAGGACATCGCAGGTTTTCATGCAGTCTAAGTGAGATTAATGAAGGTAAGGTAAATGCACACACGGTCCTGGCTGGGAATGTTCACTGAATCAGAATCAGAAACGTGCTCCCGTGGGCCTCTAGAGAGACTCCTCCATCATCTGTAAAACCTGATGGTGGACATCCAAGGCAATTGCTTTGATGCCAGGGCAAACCAGATCATGCCACTCCGAGGCTTACAATCCCTTCTGCTTAGGTGAAAATCCAAATTCCTGAGCACAAGATCTACATGGTGCTTATCCTGGCCGCCTCCCCACATCTTTCTGTTCTCGTAATTCTCTTATCATGAAAATTTCAAACCCAAAATGGAAAGAATAGCACAGCGAATATGCTATACCTGAAATCAACAGTTGTTAATATTTTGTCCTGATATGTTGCTGAACCATTTGAAAGGAAGTTGAGGACCTCAAGAAAAACTATGACAAACCTAGACAAGATATTAAAAAGGAGAGACATTACTTTGCCAACAAAGGTCCATCTAGTCAAAGCTATGGTTTTTACAGTATTCATGCACGGATGTGAGAGTTGGACCATAAAGAAAGCTGAGCACTGGAGAATTGATTCTTTTGAACTGTGGTGTTGGAGAAGACTCTTGAGAGTCCCTTGGACTGCAAGGAGATCAAACCGGTCAATCCTAAAGGAAATCAGTTCTGAATATTTATTGGAAGGACTGATGCTATAGCTCCAATATTTTGGCTACCTGATGTGAAGAACTGACTAATTGGAAAAGACCTTGATGCTGGGAAAGATTGAAGGCAGGAGAAGCAGGGAATGACAGAGGATGAGATGGTTGGATGGCATCACTGACTCGATGGAGATGAGTTTGAGCAGGCTCACAGGAGTTGGTGATGGACAGGGAAGCCTGGCATGCTGCAGTCCATGGGGTCACAAAGAGTCAGACACAACTGAGTGATCGAATTGAACTGATCTGAGGACCTCATGGCCCATCACCACTCAGGACCTGAGTGGGCACGTCCTAAGGATACACTCGTCTCTCAGATGACCTACCCCTATCGTCACACCTAAGAGACTGGACAGTAATTCCATAATCACTGCCCCACTTGCTCACATTAAGAACCCCAGGCGTTTCTCTCGCTTTGTTCTTCAAGTCTTTGCCTGCCTCAGGATCTTTGCATTTACTGGGCCTTCTTCATGGAATGCTCTTTCCCTAGATTTTGCTCTATGAACTCCTTGTCATCATCTGATATCAGCTCAAAGGTCCCCTGCGGGAGAGTTCTCTCCTGTTTTACCCAGAGGTGTTCCCCAATCTCCCTCCCTGTCTTCCCTCCCCATTTTATTGTCTTCCTGTTACATGTCGCTGTATGAAATTCTGTGTTTTGTGTCTGTGTACTTGTTTTGAGGTCTATTCCTCCTCCCCACCTCCAACCCACAGTAGCTTCAGGAGAGCAGGGTCTGTCCAGAGAAGCGTGAGCCCAGTGACCTAGGCTCTTACTCCATAGGCTCCCCGCCTCCACCAGCTCCCTTCAAGTAGACAGACTCTGTTATGAATTGTACCTTATCACTGGCTTGTACGTTTTTAGAAAAGGATAGTCCGTGCTGGATGTCTGATATGCAGGGGCACATAGGTAAATACATGTTTTTCAGCTAAGGTTGCAATAACAGATGAGTTAGGAAATCAGGAAAAGACATGAGTATTAAAAAAAAAAACAACTTTCCAAAGGTATAATTCAGACACCATAAGATTCATTCATTTTGAGTGTACCACTGAAATGTTTTTAAATTTCCAGGGTTGTGCAACCGTTACCATAATCCAGTTCTAGAACTTTCTCATCACCTCTCATAACAAGATCCCTCATGGGCAGGGGTCATTTTAAAGCTCTCCAGGTGATTCTAACCCATGGCTGGGCAGAGGGGTGTGGCGGGGGGCGCCTTGGGAAACAGAGGCGAGAGCCATAAAGCGGCCCAGAGGGTGCTGAGGTTCCTGGTTGATGATGAAATAAATGAACCTACTTTTAATTTGAAAGAGTGCAAATGCATAGGGGTCTGTGGGACTGAATCACTTTGCTGCACACCTGGGACTAACACAACATTTTAAGTCGGCTACACTCCAGTATAAAATAAAAATGAAGAAAGAATGTAAATGAGCACACACAGAAGTTTTGGTTGTGGGAGGATGAGGTGGGTGGTGAGAGGGATGGAGGTCAGGCTTGGCCAAAGCCCAGACCTTGGTCTATCAAGCGCTGGCAGTGGGGTGGGTGGTGGGCGACATTCCACGGTTCCTCCTGGAGGGAGAGGCCTGTGTCCGCTCCCCAGTCCACGCATCCTGCCTCCCCTGTAAATTTGGAGGGGAGAGTGGCGGCTGGGAACTGGGGTGGGTGTGGGGAGCCAGGCCCACGGAGGGGTCACCGTTGCCAGAGGGGCTAAGCACCATCCCCAGGGACATACAGCGGCGTGAGAACAGCGAGGAACGGCCCAGGGGCCCTGCTCTTTCCAGCTCGGGGCAGCTCCCTGAGCCTGCGAGGACTCTGCAGAGTGGCTGGACCAGAGCTCTGCCTTGCTCGGTGTCCGGGGACCCCCAAACCTTCCTCCCAGCAGGGCCTTGCGCCCTGGCTCTGCCCCGAGAGGTGCCTCCTGGCCGTCACAGCGCCGTTCCCCGGCCCTCAGCTTTATTGCTGTCCTGAGCGTGCTCTCGGCAACTCATCCCTTTATGCCGATATCTGGTCGGTCGTCTGAGTCTCTGACAGGCACTTGTGGCCGCCCAGGCTGGGCTGCAGACCAAGACTGCAGGCACAGCCCGCAGTCCAGAGCTGCGTTCATCCTGTCCTCTTCACCTTGGAGAGGGCGACTCAGGAGCCCTGCGCCTGCCATTTAGAGAACACTTGCTGCATGTGGGCTGGGCTGCAAACAATAGATCTACTCGGCTAGTTAAGCGAGAAAGGGATTTGTTAAAAGATATCAAGTGTTTTCAAATCCTTGTGTAGTTTGGGCAGAGTGTCGGAATGCAGGCTCCAAGCTAGGCAGCAGGAGAAGACTTGGTGGGGGCGTGGGGGCTGCTCTGGAAACGCACCAAGGCTGCTGTGTCTGTCCTGATGAAACTGGGCCTGGACATGGAGGTCCGACTGCTGCTGAGCCCCTGAAAGGCCCACAGCCTTGCCAGAGTATTTTCTGTAGATGCTCAAATCCCTTGGGCACAGTGGCCACCACACAAAGCTGCCTTCTGAATTTTTGTCTTCCACTGATGTATCTGATTGGTGGGAAGGGGGCTGTGTGACTTTGCACCCAACTGCAAAGAGGTGCAGGAACTGGAGTTTCTGGAATTGGCCTGGGAAGACAGGATCAGTGTGTGTGTGTGTGTGTGTGTGCTCACTCAGTTGTATCCAACTCTTTGCGACCCCATGGACTGTAGCCCACCAGGCTCCTCTGTCCATGGGATTATCCTGGCCAGAATACTGGAGTGGGTTGCCATTTCTTCCTCTAGGGGATCTTCCTGACCCAGGGGTCAACCCGCATCTCCTGCAGCTCTTGCATTGGCAGGTGGACTGTTTACCACCGAGCCACCTGGGAAGCCCATTCCTTTGTGGGATATTAGGAAAATGGAGAGAGGAGGAATTGAGTGGCCATAAAAGACAAATGATGCTGTGAAAGACAGATGATGCTGTGAAAGTGCTGCACTCAATATGCCAGCAAATTTGGAAAACTCAGCAGTGGCCACAGGACTGCAAAAGGTCAGTTTTTATTCCAATCCCAAAGAAAGGCAATGCAAAGAATGCTCAAACTACCGCACAATTGCACTCATCTCACATGCTAGTAAAGTAATGCTCAAAATTCTCCAAGCCAGGCTTTAGCAATACGTGAACCGTGAACTTCGAGATGTTCAAGCTGGTTTTAGAAAAGGCAGAGGAACCAGAGACCAAATTGCCAACATCCACTGCATGATTGAAAAAGCAAGAGAGTTCCAGAAAAACATCTATTTCTGCTTTATTGACTATGCCAAAGCCTTTGACTGTGTGGATCACAATAAACTGTGGAAAATTCTGAAAGAGATGGGAATACCAGACCACCTGACCTGCCTCTTGAGAAATCTGTATGCAGGTCAGGAAGCAACAGTTCAAACTGGACATGGAACAACAGACTGGTTCCAAATAGGAAAAGGAGTATGTCAAGGCTGTATATTGTCACCCTGCTTATTTAACTTATATGCAGAGTACATCGTGAGAAACGCTGGGCTAGAAGAAGCACAAGCTGGAATCAAGATTGCCGGGAGAAATCTCAGTAACCTCAGATATGCAGACGACACCACCCTTATGGCAGAAAGGGAAGAGGAACTAAAAAGCCTCTTGATGAAAGTGAAAGAGGAGGGTGAAAAAGTTGGCTTAAAGCTCAACATTCAGAAAACGAAGATCATGGCATCTGGTCCCATCACTTCATGGGAAATAGATGGGGAAACAGTGGAAACAGTGTCAGACTTTATTTTTCTGGGCTCCAAAATCACTGCAGATGGTGACTGCAGCCATGAAATTAAAAGACGCTTACTCCTTGGAAGGAAAGTTATGACCAACCTAGATAGCATATTGAAAGCAGAGACATTACTTTGCCAACAAAGGTCTGTCTAGTCAAGGCTATGGTTTTTCTAGTGGTCATGTATGGATGTGAGAGCTAGACATAAAGAAGGTTGCTGCTAAGCTGCTAAGTCACTTCAGTTGTGTCCGACTCTGTGCAACCCTATAGATGGCAGCCCACCAGGCTCCCCCGTCCCTGGGATTCTCCAGGCAAGAACACTGGAGTGGGGTGCCATTGCCTTCTCTGAAATAAGGCTGAGCGCTGAAGAATTGATGCTTTTGAACTGTGGTGTTGGAGAAGACTCTTGAGAGTCCCTTGGACTGCAAGGAGATCCAACTAGTCCATTCTGAAGGAGATCAGCCCTGGGATTTCTTTGGAAGGAATGATGCTAAAGCTGAAGCTCCAGTACTTTGGCCACCTCATGCAAAGAGTTGACTCATTGGAAAAGACTCTGATGCTGGGAGGGATTGGGGGCAGGAGGAGAAGGGGACGACAGAGGATGAGATGGCTGGATGGCATCACTGACTCGATGGACGTGAGTCTGAGTGAACTCCGGGAGTTGGTGATGGACAGGGAGGCCTGGCATGCTAGGATTCATGGGGTCGCAAAGAGTTGGATACAACTGAGCGACTGAACTGAACTGAACTAAAAGACACATACCTCCTCCACCTGTAGCATGCCAGCAGGTGGGCTGAGCACTCAATGTCTCTCATTTAATCATCCTCCTTAAAGTTAGGGAACCGAGGATCTGAGAAGAGAAGTGACTTCTCCAAGGTCCCAGGGAGCTCAGACTCCAGAATTTTCACCAAACTTTCAAAGGAGGGATTAGATGGGGAATCTGGATGCCTTGGGGCCTCAACCAACAAATTAACCAATTTCATGTGGCTAATGCAGTCACAGGAGTGGCTCTGTGTCTTTGCTTACTGAGTCTTCTGATTGAAGCAAAAAAACCACTTCCATTTTATCCATTCATGAACAGCTAGATCATGGATGCCCGAGGTCAGGAGACTTGGGCTCTGATTCTGATTTCCTGTTGCATGACCTTGAGCCTCTGTTTGTTCATCTGTTAAATGGGTACCCAAATCTCATACCACCTCCCCTGCCACAACAAATTTTATGTTGTGTGTATGTTCAAGTGGGAATGTGAGCTGAAATGAAAGGGTAAACTCTACACAGGACAGTTCTCTTTGATCTTGCTTCCCATCAGGAACCTGTGGATAAGGAATCAGTGTGGCCTGGGTACAGTGGCATTCACTTGGACTCATAAGGAATCATAAGCTGATATTGCCTGTTTAGACAGGAAGCATTGAGGGCTTGGTTCTTTGTCTCAAACAGGGACCATGCACCTGTGAGCCATTAACTGACACTATTTGGGTCCGAAGTCCACAGGCTGTCTGCCTCAGCCTGGATGTTGAGAGGGAAGCCAGGTGAGCTGTTCTGGGGGAAGCTGTATGGCTAACCTGGTGGGGGCAGGGCTGGCCCTGTGCCTTAGAACTGCTGTGAAAGGAAGGTGTTTGGATCAGGGTTGTCCCAGCAAACAGCCTTCTTTCATGGCTTTAGTGAGACGCTCATTTATTCATTCATTTAACAAACCTGTTTAAAGTTGCTACACTCAGTAGCTAAGCCTCAAACCACAGCACCCCAAAGATGACTTTCATGACTCCAGCTCCCAGAGGCTTCGAGTCCAGTAGGCGTCTTTTTCAGACACCCTACCAGGTTCTACAGAGAGTTTGTGGCAGAACATTTTAGTTCTTTCCTGCATCTGCTTCTTTTTTTCCCTTGCCAGTAGAGACTTGACTTTTTTTTTTTTTTTGTGGTGGCAATCAATATACTCCACTCAAGGGGTGGCTGAGGATTGTAAGCTGGGGCTTCTCAAAGGGTAGTTCCTGGACCCGCAACATCAGTATCAGCAAAACTTGTTAGAAACTTGTTAGAAATGCAAATTCTTGGGCTCCACCCCAGACTCACTGAATCCGAAGCTCTGGAAGCAGGGCCAGCAGTCTGGTATAACATCCACCTCCCACACCCTGGGCTTCCCCGATGGCTCAGCGGGTAAAGAATCCACCTGCAAAGCAGGAGACAGAGGAGAAATGGGTTTGATCCCTGGGCCCTGGAAGAGGAAATGGCAACTCACTTCAGTATTCTCGCCTGGAAAATCCCATGGACGGAGGAGCCTGGCAGGCTACAGTCCACTGAGTCGCAAAGAGTCAGACACGACTGAGCAACTTAGCAACAACAACCCCACACCCCAAGTACCAATCATATGCGTGGCACATCGTCAGTTCTAGCCCGTTAGATGTAAGGAGGTATCTGCTGGGGGCTTTGAGGAGATACTTTTCTTCCTGTTAAAAAAGGTCTGAGTCTCAGAAGGTGGAGCTCCTGCCTCATGCCCCCTTCCTCTGTTCCAGAGGTGGTGGTGCGTCTACAGATGCCCAGTGCTGGAGACAAAGGCATTGTATGGCCAGGAGGGGGTGATGTCCCATACTGGCCCAGGATGGTAGAACAGAAAAGAGCCTGAACTGCCCAACCACTCAGGCCCGCCTATGGAGAGGAAGACAGTAATGACCTCATGGCGTTGCAACTTGCAGCCTGGAGCACCCCTAACAGGTCCGGGGTCGCAAGGCTGATGATGATCCAAGTATCCCTGCCTTCCTAAAATGGTGCTCGAGTCGTTTTCTTCCTCTGTGCCTTTTCCACATCTGTAATTTAATACATCTTCACAACCTCGTACCCATTAGAATGGCTACTGTCAAAAAACCCCCAGAAGATAATCATCGCAAGTGTTGGTAAGGATGTGGAGAAACTGGAACTTCTGTGCCCTGTGGGTAGAGATGTAAAAGGGTGCAGCCACCAGGGAAAACAGTACGGGAGTTCCTTAAAGAATTACAAACAGAATTATCACAGGATTCAGCAATTCTACTTCTGGGTACATGCTCCAAAGAATTGAAAACTGGGTCTCAAAGAGATGTTTATACACCCGTATTCATAGCAGCATTATTCACAACAGCCAAAGGGTAGAAGTAAGCCAAGTGTCTAATGATGGTTAGGACAGGAAATTTTCCGTTGTGTGTATGTTCAGTTCAGTTCAGTTCAGTCGCTCAGTCGTGTCCGACTCTTTGCGACCCCGTGAATCACAGCACGCCAGGCCTCCCTGTCCATCACCAACTCCCGGAGTTCACTCAGACTCACGTCCATCGAGTCAGTGATGCCATCCAACCATCTCATCCTCTGTCATCCCCTTCTCCTCCTGTCCCCAATCCTTCCCAGCACCAGAGTCTTTTCCAATGAGTCAACTCTTTGTATGAGGTGGCCAAAGTACTGGAGTTTCAGCTTTAGTGTCATTCCCTCCAAAGAAATCCCAGGGCTGATCTCCTTCAGAATGGACTGGTTGGATCTCCTTGCAGTCCAAGGGACTCTCAAGAGTCTTCTCCAACACCACAGTTCAAAAGCATCAATTCTTTGGCGCTCAGCCTTCTTCACAGTCCAACTCTCAACATCCATACATGACCACAGGAAAAACCATAGCCTTGACCAGACAGACCTTTGTTGGCAAAGTAATGTCTCTGCTTTTGAATATGCTATCTAGGTTGGTCATAACTTTCCTTCTAAAGAGTAAGCATCTTTTAATTTCATGGCTGCAGTCACCATCTGCAGTGATTTTGGAGCCCCCCAAAAATAAAGTCTGACACTGTTTCCACTGTTTCCCCATCTATTTCCCATGAAGTGATGGGACTGGATGCCATGATCTTCGTTTTCTAAATGTTGAGCTTTAAGCCAACGTTTTCACCCTCCTCTTTCACTTTCATCAAGAGGCTTTTTAGTTCCTCTTTCCTTTCTGCCATAAGGGTGGTGTCATCTGCATATCTGAGGTTATTGAGATTTCTCCTGGCAATCTTGATTCCAGCTTGTGCTTCTTCCAGTCCAGCGTTTCTCACGATGTACTCTGCATATAGGTTAAATAAGCAGGGTGACAATATACAGCCTTGACGAACTCCTTTTCCTATTTGGCACCAGTCTGTTGTTCCATGTCCAGTTCGAACTGTTGCTTCCTGACCTGCATACAGATTTCTCAAGAGGCAGGTCAGGTGTTCTGGTATTCCCATCTCTTTCAGAATTTTCCACAGTTTCTTGTGATCCACACAGTCAAAGGCTTTGGCATAGTCAGTAAAGCAGAAATAGATGTTTTTCTGGAACTCTCTTGCTTTTTCCATGATGCAGTGGATGTTGGCAATTTGGTCTCTGATTCCTCTGCCTTTTCTAAAACCAGCTTGAACATCCAGAAATTCACGGTTCATGTATTACTGAAGCCTGGCTTGGAGAATTTTGAGCATTACTTTACTAGCATGTGAGACGAGTGCAATTGTGCGGTAGTTTGAGCATTCTTTGCATTGCCTTTCTTTGGGATTGGAATGAAAACTGACCTTTTGCAGTCCTGTGGCCACTGCTGAGTTTTCCAAATTTGCTGGCATATTGAGTGCAGCACTTTCACAGCATCATCTTTCAGGATTTGAAATAGCTCAACTGGAATTCCATGACCTCCACTAGCTTTGTTCGTAGTGATGCTTTCTAAGGCCCACTTGACTTCACATTCCAGGATGTCTGGCTCTAGGTCAGTGATCACATCATCGTGATTATCTGGGTTGTGAAGATCTTTTTTGTACAGTTCTTCTGTGTATTCTTGCCACCTCTTCTTAATATCTTCTGCTTCTGTTAGGTCCATACCATTTCTGTCCTTTATCGAGCCCATCTTTGCATGAAACATTCCTTTGGTATCTCTGATTTTCTTGAAGAGATCTCTAGTCTTTCCCATTCTGTTGTTTTCCTCTATTTCTTTGCATTGATTGCTGAGGAAGGCTTTCTTATCTCTTCTTGCTAGTCTTTGGAACTCTGCATTCAGATGCTTATATCTTTCCTTTTCTCCTTTGCTTTTCACTTCTCTTCTTTTCACAGCTATTTGTAAGGCCTCCCCAGACAGCCATTTTGCTTTTTTTGCATTTCTTTTCCACGGGGATGGTCTTGATCCCTGTCTCCTGTACAGTGTCACGAACCTCATTCCATAGTTCATCAGTCACTCTATCTATCAGATGTAGTATGTTACCACAATTAAAAAGAAAAATCACCCCTCCCCCCAGAACACACCTCTTCAAATCCACCTTCCCTCATTCACATCTGCTGGCAGGTGGTCTCTGTCCTTCCTGCCTCCTCTCTGGGTTCTAGTCCCATGTATCCAACAGACTTCTTGACATCTTCACCTGGGTCTTTGGAAGGCAGCTCAAGTTCAACATGCCTGAGTCTGAACTCATGACCTCTCTCCCCCAACCTGCTCTTCCTGCCGTGTTTGTCTTTGGGGTGACTGACACTTCCATTCATTATAAGTCAGAAAGCACTCTCTTCCTCAACTTCCTCCCCACCCAGCCTAATCCTCTGTGAGTTCCTGGGGATTGCCCTTCTTAAATGCCTGCCCAGGGAGGGTGGCAAGCCCTTGCCATCCCCTCCAGCATCACCTCTGACAATAGCAGTGGGGTCCGACTGGGCTCCCCTTGCAGGCCCTGGCACCATCCAAACCCACGCTCCAGGGCAGAGGCAGACTGCATTTTCCAGCTGCTGATCTGATTGACCCCATTCTAGTTTCCCTTTCAGTAATCTATGCCATATGACAGTACTTCATGGAAAATCTAGCCCCTTCCAGAGTCAACTGTTGTGCAGGCTTCTCCTTGATTGATTTCACATTCTGTTGTAAGAGACACCCTGTGTTCTAGGTCTCTGAGAAGAGTTTGAGAGACAGAGTCTCTCATATTTGGTGCCTGACTTCAAGGGGCAGGGTGGGATGATGTTCCCTGCCTTAGTCTGGGATGTCCTGGGTGCAGACTCTGAATTCAAGAGTAAGTCATTTACTGGGGAGGTGATTCCAGGAAACACTGGCTGGGAGCAGGAAGTGAGAGAGAGAAAGGAAGATGATGATTTGCACCGAGTGATTAACCCTGCTGGTTCAGAGGACAGCTGGAGTGGCACCACAGGGAGAAAGTCTGGGAGATGGGGGTCTCCCAGGTGGACGAACTACCCCAGGATCGAGGGAGCCCCAAAACCTACATGCCACTCTTGGGGGTTGCTGCAGGGAGTATCAGTTCTCTGGCACCTTCAATCTGCCCTGTGTGGGCAAAGCGATCTGCTGAGGTTGTAGACAGACGTCTTCAGGCAATGAGAAGCAAACAGCAGTGCTGGGAAGTGGGCTGAGCCCATTGGAGGCTTCCAGGGCCACATGCAGGGCACAGACAGTGCCTGCTCCCCAGGGAGGTGGTGACAGGTGACACTTCCCAAGTGACTCAGACCCTCCTGATGTAACATGGAGACACACGGTTAGAAAATCAGTCCTTTCAAGCCCTCCTTTACCTCAAGGAGAAAAGCCTCGCTTTGTGCTAATACGTCTTACCTCCTTTCTCACACTTGATCATCTGCCTTTTGGACTAAAAGAGATCCAGCCTTGGGCTTCAAGCCTTCCTGTGCAATTGTACCTCACTGCAATGTATAACACTGCTACAGTTTCTAATTTATTTTTCTAATTAAGTCAAGTATATAAGGCTTGCTGTTAAAATAAATTTACATAATTGAGACATCTGGTTTAAGAGAACATTAAGCACATCCCTGGTTGTGCTGCATCAGACAGGTGGCAGGTGGGGGCTGGAGCGAGCCGGCGCTGGCCTGAGGGATAAAGCCCCCTTTGCACCGGCGGCTCAGGCCCGTTCCTTCTGCTATCCATCACCTCTCTGGATCCAATCATTTCTCACCTGCCCTCCATCTTCCGGAACCCCTGCTCGTTCCCGCCAAGTGCGATCTAGTCGCGGTCATTGCCCACGCTGTTCCAGCCCCCACCCCTTCCTCCTCCCACTTCTCAGCGTCCTACCCATCCTTGCGGCCCAGTGTGAACGAGTGGGAGTGTGTGCGTGTGTGTGTACGTAGGGGAGAGAGAGGGCCTGGGGGAGATCGGGAGTGAGGAGACAGGAACAGGGGGAGCAGACGTGGCCTCGCAGGAGAGATGGTCCAGATGGACGGAAGAAGCTGGATATGTGGGCCTAGGGATGTGGGCTGAATGGGGGCGGAGCCAACGGGTTAGGGCGGCTCCTGGGTCTGGTCTGTCTGAGTCAATAAAAATTAGAGCAGCACCAATGCTATGTGGCAGCCTAGATGGGAAGGGAGTTTGGGGGCGAATGGCTCCATGTATGTGAAAGTGAATGCCACTCAGTCGTGTCCGATGCTTTGCGACCCCAGGGACTGCAGCCTGCCAGGCTCCTCTGTCCATGGGTTTCTCCAGGCAAGAGTACTGGGGTGGGTTGCCATGCCCTTCTCCAGGGGATCTTCCTGATCCAGGGAAAGAACTGGGGTCTCCTGCATTGCAGGTAGATTCTTTACCATTTGAGCCACCACATGTATGGCTAAGTCCTTTTGCTGTCCAACTAAAATTATCACAACCTTGTTAACTGTCTGTATTCCAATACAAAATAAGTTAAAAAAAAATCAAAGCAGCTGAACTTCACTGAGTGCACAGGCATCAGATGCTAGTCTGAGAACTTTTCATGCACAGTATGTATTCTATTTAAAAACTACCACGTTGTACTTGCTCTGTGGAGGCACTACAAGCAAATTTTATAAAATAAAAAAAAAACACAACAAATCTTAATAAATCCTCATAAGAATCCTATGCAGAGGCGCTGCCATCGTCTCTGTCTGCAGAAGGCAGTTGGTGACGTGCCCGGGTTCTTAGAGGAAGAGAGTGGAGGGGTTGGTGGTTTGACTGGCCATGCGGTTCCAAAGTCGGCTCCTCCCCATGGTGATGCCTGGGTTTCTTCATGCTTGTGAAGAGCCACGGGCCAATTATGCTCATTACCCGTTTTACAGAAGGAAACGTTGAGGCACACAGAGGTTAGCGATTTCTCAGCTTGAAAGTGGCTGAGCCAGGACCCAGCCCAGATTTCTGGCTCTGGCCCACACTGTAACCACCTATAATCACCGCTCGGTAATGAGCCCTTTGAAGAAAGGTGAGTCACTTACCTTGGCCGTGCCTCAGTTTCCTTACTTGCCAAGTTGGGCGCAAGTAACCCTGCCCCACTGACTCACCAGGAGTGATGAGGGGAAGGATCAAGGCCAAGGCTCTGAGAAACTTGTGTTAGGAAGGCGCCCTGGCCTGGGAGGAAGCTGGTCTTGGCCGGCTATGCTCCCAGCACCCTGAATCTATGTCCAGTTACAGCTCCTGTCGCCCTTCAGCTTCCTCTCCCGAAGTGTGGGTGGCCTGAGATGGGGTCTCCGGTTCATCAGGCTCTCCATGTGTCTCTGACCGTGCAGCTCTGTCCTGCTGCCAGTGGTAAATCTCCAGGATTTGATCTCTGCAGAGCAGACCTGACGATCTGAGACTCATTGTTCTGGGAAAGTGCATTTAGCACACCTGGGCTGGGCTCTGGCTTCCACAATAATCCCTGTGGCTACATAGTTGCTGAGCGATCCTTAATGCTGAGAAGTCACAAACGCAGCGGAGCCTTAGAGGCTCCTCCTGGAGGGGTGCGGGCAAAGGGTCCAGCCCCGGGGTCAGATGCCCTGGGCCAGGCCATCTCCTGTACGCCTCCCCTGAGTTCTCCTTGGAGGCAGTGCTCTCAGAAGACAGTGTCATCCACTCATCCAGTCCATTCGTTCGACCATTCTTAGCTGAGTGACTCCTGTGTGCCAGGCACCAGGAAGACAGCTTGAATGAAACAGACCAAAGCCCAGTTCTCAGGAGCTGACAGTCCAGTGGAGTGGGGAGAGGGGGCAAGAAAGGCACTCCCACCCAACACAAGTACAGACATATGTGTGTGTACATACACATGCAGATGTGTGTATACACACACTTACACACGTGATCAGTTCAGTTTAGTCACTCAGTCATGTCTGACTCTTTGCGACCCCATAAATCACAGCACGCCAGGCCTCCCTGTCCATCACCAACTCACTCAAACTCATGTGCATCAAGTCGGTGATGCCATCCAGCCATCTCATCCTCTGTCGTCCCCTTCTCCTCCTGCCCCCAATCCCTCCCAGCATCAGGGTCTTTTCCAATGAGTCAACTCTTCGCATGAGGTGGCCAAAGTATTGGAGTTTCAGCCTCAGCATCAGTCCTTCCAATGAACACCCAGGACTGATCTTCTTAAGGATGGACTGGTTGGATCTCCTTGCAATCCAAGGGACTCTCAAGAGTCTTCTCCAGCACCACAGTTCAAAAGCATCGATGATATACATATTTAAGTGTGTGCTATTCTTGAATGCAGAGTTCCAAAAAATAGCGAGGAGAGAGAAGAAAGCCTTCCTCAGTGGTCAATGCAAAGAAATAGAGGAAAACAACAGAATGGGAAAGACTAGAGATCTCTTCCGGAGAAGGCAATGGCATCCCACCTCAGTACTCTTGCCTGGAAAATCCCAATCCCATGGACAGAGGAGCCTGGTAGGCTGCAGTCCATGGGGCCGCTAAGAGTTGGACATGACTGAGCGACTTTACTTTCACTTTTCACTTTCATGCATTGGAGAAGGAAATGGCAATCCAGTCTAGTGTTCTTGCCTGGAGAATCCCAGGGATGGGGGAGCCTGGTGGGCTGCCGTCTGTGGGGTCACACAGAGTCGGACACGACTGAAGCGACTTAGCAGCAGCAGCAGCAGAGATCTCTTCAAGAAAATTAGAGATACCAAGGGAACATTTCATGCAAAGATGGGCTTGATAAAGGACAGAAATGGTATGGACCTAACAGAAGCAGAAGATATTAAGAAGAGGTGGTAAGAATACACAGAAGAACTGTACTAAAAAGAGCTTCACGACCCAGATAATCACAATGGTGTGATCACTCACCTAGAGCCAGACATCCTGGAATGTGAAGTCAAATGGGCCTTAAGCAAAGCTAGTGGAGGTCATGGAATTCCAGTTGAGCTATTTCAAATCCTGAAAGATGATGCTGTGAAAGTGCTGCACTCAATATGCCAGCAAATTTGGAAAACTCAGCAGTGGCCACAGGACTGCAAAAGGTCAGTTTTCATTCCAATCCCAAAGAAAGGCAATGCAAAGAATGTTCCAACTACCGCACAATTGCACTCATCTCACATGCTAGTAAAGTAATGCTCAAAATTCTCCAAGCCAGGCTTCAGCAATACGTGAACCGTGAACTTCGAGATGTTCAAGCTGGTTTTAGAAAAGGTAGAGGAACCAGAGATCAAATTGCCAACATCCGCTGGATCATCGAAAATGCAAGAGAGTTCCAGAAAAACATCTATTTTTGCTTTATTGACTGTGCGAAAGCCTTTGACTGTGTGGATCACAATAAACTGTGGAAAATTCTGAAAGAGATGGGAATACCAGACCACCTGACCTGCCTCTTGAGAAGCCTATATGCAGGTCAGGAAGCAACAGTTAGAACTGGACATGGAACAACACACTGGTTCCAAATAGGAAAAGGAGTATGTCAAGGCTGTATATTGTCACCCTGCTTATTTAACTTACATGCAGAGTACATCATGAGAAACGCTGGACTTGAAGAAGCACAAGCTGGAATCAAGATTGCCGGGAGAAATCTCAGTAACCTCAGATATGCAGATGACACCACCCTTATGGCAGAAAGGGAAGAGGAACTAAAAAGCCTTTTGATGAAAGTGAAATAGGAAGGTGAAAATGTTGGCTTAAAGCTCAACATTCAGAAAACTAAGATCATGGCAACTGGTCCCATCACTTCATGGGAAATAGATAGGGAAACAGTGGAAACAGTGTCAGACTTTATTTTTTGGGGCTCCAAAATCACTGCAGATGGTGACTGCAGCCATGAAATTAAAAGATGCTTACTCTTTAGAAGGAAAGTTATGACCAACCTAGATAGCATATTGAAAAGCAGAGACATTACTTTGCCAACAAAGGTTCGTCTAGTCAAGGCTATGGTTTTTCCAGTGGTCGTGTATGGATATGAGAGTTGGACTATGAAGAAAGCTGAGTGCCGAAGAATTGATGCTTTTGAACTGTGGTGTTGGAGAAGACTCTTGAGAGTCCCTTGGACTGCAAGGAGGTCCAACCAGTCCATCCTAAAGGAGATCAGCCCTGGGTGTTCTTCGGAAGGACTGATGCTAAAGCTGAAACTCCAATACTTTGGCCACCTCATGTGAAGAGTTGACTCATTGGAAAAGACCCTGATCTGGGAGGGATTGGGGGCAGGAGGAGAAGAGGATGACAGAGGATGAGATGGCTGGGTGGCATCACCGACTCGATGAATATGAGTTTGAGTAGACTCCGGGAGTTGGTGATGGACAGGGAGGCCTGGTGTGCTGTGATTCAATGGGTCGCAAAGACTCGGACACGACTGAGTGACTGAACTGAACTGATTCTAGGTAGTAATAGATACTATAAAAATTAGGCAGGGTTTTGAGACAGAGAGTTCCTGGGGGGGCTACTTTGGATTGGGGGGCCTGGAAGTCCTCTCTGAGGTGCACCCTTTGGGCAGAAGCCTGAAGAAATTAAGAGGGTCTTCCATGTGCCTATCTGGAGGAAAAATGTTCTGGACAGAGGGAACAGTATGTGTAAAGGCCCTGGGGTGGGCACATGCTTGACCTGCCCAGGAAGCTGAGAGTGAGGGAGGAAGGGAGAGAGGAGCTACAGTTGAGATGAGGAAGGGCTTTCTTGCCCATGGCAAAGAAATTTGTAGGTTTTTTAAAAAAAATTAATTGGAGGATAATTGCTTTACAATATCATGATGGTTTTTGTATGGAAGTAACCTAGATGTCCATTGACAGATGAATGGATACAGAAATTATGGTACATACATACAATGGAATATTACTCAGCTATAGAAAAGAACACATTCAAGTTAGTCCTAATGAGGTGGATGAACCTAGAGCCTATTGTACAGAGTGAAGTAAGTCATGAGGAGAAAGACAAATATTGTGTGTTAATATATGTGTAGGTTTTGACATGGCATTTGAAATGATTCCTCTGGCTGCCTGTGGAGGATGAACTGGTTTGGGGGGACAGGGGACAGTCAGTTCAGGGAGACCAGTAAGGAGGCAACTGCCACAGTCCAGTGAGAGATGATGGATGCTTGGACCATTCGTGGTGGAGCTGGGAGGTGATCAAATTCCAGCTGAAGTTTAAAGGTAAAGCCAGTAGGATTGGTTGATAGATTGGATGTGGGAGAATAAGAGGAAGCGAAGCATCTAGATGAACCTCAAGATTTGGCCCAATTGCCTGGAAGGATGGAGTTGCCTTTTACTATGAGAGTGACCAGCTTAGGTGGAAATGGGGGCACCGGAAACCTGCACCTTTGGCCCTGATGCTGGGGGGTCCTCACTCTTAGGCCCTGAAGCCCCTGGCTGTCTGCAAGAGTGCCCTGGAACAGTAACCTTAAATTTACCCGGGAGCCAACACTGCCTTCCTGAAATCCTATCTCTAAAGTTTGCAGGGCCCTTTTGACTTTCTTGTTTACAGACTCAGCCTGCATTTTATTCTGATGGCTGGGGTTCATTTTCCCTAAGGACAGGCAGCTCCTGCAGTTAAAGAATAAACGGATGAACATTCCGGCAGCGCCCAGAATGCCCCAGGCCCATGGAGGCGATTAAGCCTGGCTGCCACCTGTCCAGATGGGTTGGTTGGAAAGTGCTACATCTGTTAGAGGGAGTTTGAATGTTAAAGAGGGATATCAATTGTAGGAAGGAAATTACTGAGTCTTCAAATGCCATCGACTGGGAAAAAGACGGATGAGGGTTTTATGGACGTGCTGTTTGTCCCAATAAAATAAAACATCTTAAAACCCGCCTTCACTGGCATCAAAGTACCGCAGTGTTGTCTAACACAGCAGTTTACATCTCGGTGATGCGTTTCTTAAAAACAAAAAGCAAAACAGTGCTTTCATCCCTCTATCTGGCTTTCTAAAGCAACTGCAACAAGAATATGCATTTATTTGTGCAATGAAATTTACAAAGCACCTACTAAGTGCAAGGCCCTGGGCTCAGGAGGGGAGAGAGATGAATCAGCTCTTTTTCTCAGCCTGCTCACGGCTGATGGGAGACATAAAGAGCACACAGGGTGCAGTGGATTAGCGCAGCGAGGAGGGTCCTGAGGTTCAGAGTGGGGAGGGATTGCTGGGGCCTGGTGGGGGGTCAGAGAAGGCTTTTCGGAAAGGGCAATGTGTCCATTTACTTGCATTTTTTGGCATGGAACCGAAACCCCTAATGTATCTGATTTATACCTCAAAAGAATTTATCTCCCATCACAGAGCCTACCCATCAGGAGGACTTCAGGGTGGGTTCAGTGGCTGGATCCAGGGATTCAGCATTTACACCACACCAGCCTCTCTGCTTTGCCATCCGCTGTTGTGGTTTCATTCTGAAGTCAGCTCCCCTCTTGTTCATGAGATAACCCCCATCAGCAACTGGGACCATGCGTCTCCTTGCCCGGATCCACTGGCATTGAGAGAGAAACCGCTCCTTCAAGTGCAGGGTATACCCTCTGCTCTATGATACAACTGGCCATCTTAGGCCATGTGCCCTCCTTGGGCCACTAACAATCTCTAGGGATGGCTGTTTACCATTGACTGATCAGGGTGACCCTAGAGCAGAGGATCGGATCAGTGTCCCCTGAGCCGAGGGGTTGCACAGGCACAGGTGGCCATCAATGCAAAGGTGGACGAGCATCAGCATGTCTCACTTGAAATAATGAGTTGTATGGTTTGTGAATTACATCTCAATCACACTGCAGTTAAAAAAAAATACCCAAACAAAAACAAGGCAAAGTTGGACTTGTGTTTGAAAAGAATGTGGAAAAGGATCTTGGTTGGTGGATTGGTTTTTACACTAGCAGAGATTAACAACAACAAGCATAATTTAACAGCAACAACAATATTAGTGGCCAGTAGTTTTGAATACTTTCTGTGATCCATTCATTGCATGTAGGGCTTTAAAGGCAGAGCAGGACCTCTCCGAGCCAGCCTCCCTTACCTGACTCACCTGTTTACCCGAGGCTCTCATTCCTCTGTAAACAGAGAGATGGATAAGCCTACAGCTTGGGGCCATTAGCTTCTGCCTGAAACGTGCACCGGGTTGCCTGTTGACTCAACGTCAGTGGTTTTGTTCCCAAACCTGTTTAGTCCAGATGAACTGGAGATGGCAATTGCCTCGCTTACTTAGATGTAACAAATGGATAACTAGCCGTGCAAAAGAAGAGGGAAAGCAGCTTCTATGCAGACCAAGATGAATCGTTGAGAAAGATTTGATGAGGGCAAAAAGCTTAAGAAGAAATTGGAAATAGATAGGAAACGCCAGCGCCCGCGGTGCTCTGCCCAGTGCTAGAATCACTTGTACGTGTAGCTGCTGGGCACTGGATACATGGCTGGCGTGGCTGAGAAACTGAGCTTTTTATTTTCTTTAATCAATTCACGTGACTAAAGACAAATCTGTGATTCGGTTACTGAGCAACTTTTCAATCTATTTGGGACAAGTTCTTCATACGCATCTACTTTTTCAACTTTAAATTTTCTGAAATCTAAATGTAGATCAATTGATAAACATAGAGATGCATTTGAGTATAAAATACAACTGGATTATGAAGATTTATATGAAAAGAGTAAACTATCTTAATTTTTATATTTATTATGCAGTACAGTGAAATAATAATGGTTCAGATTTGTATGGTTAAAGAAAATATGTCATTAAAATTAATGTCTTTTTTAAAACATTTTTTTCAAATGTAGCTACTAAAAATTTTAAAATTACACGTGTGGTTCACCTACTTCTACTGAACTGCACTGGACTACAAGGATTCTGCACTCAGATTGCTTTGCAAGTGTCTTTAAGTCATGATCCTGCCATCAAGAAACAAAAACTGAGCACAGTATGATTACACGAAAGAAGAGAGACCATGGGAGAATCCGACAGCTGCTGCTGCTGCTAAGTCTCTTCAGTCGTGTCTGACTCTGTGCGACCCCATAGATGGCAGCCCACCAGGCTCCCCCATCCCTGGGATTCTCCAGGAAAGAACACTGGAGTGGGTTGCCATTTCCTTCTCCAATGCGTGAAAGTGAAAAGTGAAAGTGAAGTTGCTTAGTCGTGTCCGACTCTTCACGACCCCATGGACTGCAGCCTACCAGGCTCCTCCGTCCATGAGATTTTCTAGGCAAGAGTATTGGAGTGGAATCCGACAGCTGGTTCACATTAAAAAACCTCATTGGCTCTGCCCTGAAGATCTTCACTAACTAATACACATGTGTGTGTTTTCTGTTAAGTCACGTAAGAGTTGAAAGCAGTGAAAGTGTTAGCCGCTCAGTCAGTTCGGTCGCTCAGTCGTGTCCGACTCTTTGCAACCCCATGGACTGCAGCACGCCAGGCCTCCTTGTCCTTCACCACCTCCTGGAGTCTACTCAAACCCATGTCCATCGCATCGGTGATGCCATCCAACCATCTCATCCTCTGTCATCCCTTTCTCCTCCTGCCTTCAATCTTTCCCAACATCAGGGTCTTTTCCAATGAGTCAGCTCTTCACGTCAGGTGGCCAAAGTATTGGAGTTTCAGCTTCAGCATCAGTCCTTCCAATGAACACCCAGGACTGATCTCCTTTAGGATGGACTGGTTGCATCTCCTTGCAGTCCAAGGGACTCTCAAGAGTCTTCTCCAACACCATAGTTCAAAAGCATCAATTCTTCGGCGCTCAGCTTTCTTTATAGTCCAACTTTCACATCTGTACATGACTACAGGAAAAACCATAGGTTTGACTAGATGGACCTTTGTTTGCAAAGTAATGTCTCTGCTTTTTAATATGCTGTCTAGGTTGCTCAGTCGCTCAGTCGTGTCCAACTCTTTGTGACCCTGTGGACTGTAGCTTGCCAGGCTCCTCAGTCCCTGGGATTCTCCAGGCAAGAATACTGGAGTGGGTAGCCATTCCCTTCTTCAGAGGATCTTCCCAACCCAGCGATGGAACCTGGGTCTCCCTTGTTGCAGGCAGATTCTTTACTGTCTGAGCCACAGGGAAGCCCATGTAAGGATTAACTGGCCCTTTTTTGCCAGTTTAGTTTTACAGTGGCCGTCCTGCTAGTCCCAGTTGCTCTGGATAAGAGGGTGCCTCCTGGGTTTCACAGTCACTCCTGGAGATCAGCATTGATATGATGACTCCCACCTTCAAGATGGGGGATTCTGAGGCTCAGGGAGGGAGAACAAGGTGCTGAGTGTCTTCCTGGCAGGGAGTCAAGGAACGAGGGGGACTTGCATCTTGTGTTACCTGCATCAGCCCAAGGTCACGCTCTTCCCGCCCTGACACTGCTGAGGTCCTAGACACTGGGCCCTGGTTACTAGTGAATAAACCAGTTATAACTCACCGCATGAGAGAACCCCCATTTTCTTGGGGCTTTCATCAGTCTCTCTTACCTGAAGGTGTCAAGGAGACCAAGACTGATTTCCTGGGACTCCCAGATTGTCGTCTTGAAGCAGAAATAATCCGTGAATGAACCGCATGCTCCCCTTGGTGGCTGTGACTGTGTGCGATGTGATGGACGTCATGCGTGCGTCCATCACGTGCTTTGTATGCTGAAGCCCTAACCCCAGTGTGAGGGTATTGGGAGGTGGGCCCCTTGGGAGGCAATGAGGTCATGAGGATTGGGATCTCAGGATGGGCTTAGTGCCCTTATAAGAAGAGACCCCTGTGACAAGAGAGCTTGTTCTCTCTTCTCTGCCATGTGAGCAGACAGTGAGAAGGTGGCTTGTCTATGAGCCAGGAATCCAGTCCTCACCAGGCACTGAATTGGCCAGTATGTTGATCTTGAACTTCTCAGTCTCCAGAACTGCAATAAATAAAGGCTTGTGGTTTAGCTGCCCCATCTCTGATAATTCATTATGGCAGCCTGAGCCCACTAAGACTCCATGGTTCTTCCCTTGTCCCCTGGTTGGCATCTTGGGTGGATCCTGAAGCCTCTCTCAGCTCTAAGAACAGATGCATATTTTAAGAACCAGAGAGTCCAGTCCAGGACCTGGTACCATTCAATCTCACAACAATCTGAGCGTCTCCTTCTGGGAATCCCCTCCTGGGAGTCTCCTTCCACACGACCCTCGTTCATGGGGTTGGTGGTCACTGGCTTGCATTGATGCTTCCAGCATCTCTTTAGAATGAGTGGGTGCCAGTGTCTCTGGCTTTGGGACTTCAGCCAAGTCTCCTTCAATGTCCAGGTGCACTGGATTTACTGTCTCAGGAGAGAGGGACCTTTTCCTGGAAAGAGGCGTCTGGAGCAATACCAGTGTCTGGTGCTGTCTCCAAGTCTCTTCCAGCACGGAGGACATAGTTAGTCTTTGGTGAGCAGTCAGGGGTCAGCGCTGGGGCCCCAGGGGGTGTCCTCCCTGCCCAGCCCCACTCTACCCCTGTGACCTGTGGCTCCTGAAGGGGCCATGTGACTGCATACAGGTGAGGATTAAACGAGCTAATGCACTGGAGCACTTGGGACCCCAGGCGCCAGGTGATAAGTGCCCTGCGAGGTCAGCCCATTGTCATCAGCGGGTCACTAATCAGGGTCACAGATGAGTCTGGTCAAGAGGCCTCCCTGGAAACAGGTGTTTGGGTTTAGGAGGAGAGATTTCTGTAGGGACGCTTGGAGATTTAGTCTGTAATTGGCAGCTTTGCTTCTAATAGCTCTCGAGAGACAAGCCATGCAAGGTTGCTTATCTTTAAGCCAAGAGCAGAAAGGGCTATGGGGCCTGGCTCCTTGGGATGCCCCCATCCTGAGCTGCTGTCAGGCGGCCAGATGCAGGCAGACCTTCCTAAGCTCTGGGCTCAGGGCCTGCTGCTCTTTCTCATCCTGCTTCTTAATTTTAAAAAATGATATCCAAAGCATCCATGACTGTGGATTCCTTGACACTCTGCTGTGGGCTAATCTTCAGGGTGAAGCATCATCTTTCTTGAGCGGTTTTGTCCTCTGTGTATCCTCTTTGATTTGGAGACCAGGAAGAAGCATGTGTTCTCACTCAAAGCTGGAAAATGCATTCTACACTCATTCTTAAATCTCGCCTTCCTCCCTCTAAGTGTTCAGCTAAGTGTTTATCTTTCTCTTTCAAGGGCGATGGATGTTTAATTCCTCGAAGGCTGTAAAGCAGGTTGTAAAGAGATGGAGTTATTATTGTGAATGTCCATGATGATCAAGGTGCAGTCCTTGCCTGCCCCAGTCCTTGGCCACTGTGATGCACTCCTTCAAATGTAACCAACTCCAGCCTCTCTGAACAATTACTGGACAGGACAGAATCGACCTGCTTTGGTGAAGATCTTTTTATTAAAAAAAATTATTTTTTGGCAGCACTGGGTCTTCATTGCTGCAGGCGGGCTTTCTCTAGTTACAGTAGGTGGACTTCTCATTGAAGTGGCTTCTCTTGTTGCAGAGCATGGGGTCTAGGGCATGCAGGCTCAGGAGCTGTGGGGCAAAGGCTTAATTGCCTGGTGCCATGTGGAATCTTCCTGCACCAGGGCTCGAACCTGTGTCACCTGCATTGGCAGAGAGATTCTTAACCACTGGACCACCTAGGAAGTCCCAGATGAAGATCTGTTATGGGCAGGCAGAGAAGAAAGCTTTAGAGAGAAAGAAGAATCACTAGGAGCCTGGGAGCCTACATCTGCTGGTCCCTCAATCTCATCTTTGACCAGTTCATTCAATAAATGCTTATCAAGGGATTGCTGTGCATCCAGGATCAGCTGACGCTGGGAGAGTGATGAGAAGTCACGTGCTCTGCAAACTGTTGAGTGCTGCCATCTGCGGGATGATGGGCTAGTGCCTGCCGTGGGCTCACTGACGTCTGAAGATGCTGATGGTGATGGTGATGAGGGGGATGACCTCAGAGCATCCTTCTCAGCCTGCATTTCTGCAGGATAAAGGTCTGAACCAGGGGATCCCAGCAAAAACACCACATGGAGCTGATAAGGTGAGGAATGAAGGTCACCAGAGTGTCCTCAAATGCATTTGTGTTGGTGATGGTGATGGTGACGATGACGTCATCTGACATTTTAAGCCCTGCGTCCTACGGGCCAACCCTGCTGAGTACTTCTCTGCACCTTCCTGCCCTCATCTGCCCCATGGTCCTGTGCCACAGGGACTGTCATTATCCTTGCTTTTCAGACGAGGAAACTGAGGCACAGAGAGGTTACATAAAGCCCGAGGTCACACAGCTAGTGAGTGGTGGGCTGGGATTTGGACCCAGAGAAGCTGCCTGCAGAGGCCGTGCTCTCAGCACGCTGACTGTTGGGATGCGCTGTCTTCCTGCACAGAAAAGACTCAGGAACTGTTTTATTCTGTGACCTTGTTGGGTCACATTTCTTGGCATTCCGACACCTGGCCTCCAAAGAGGCAAAATGGAAACACTTCCCCCAGGTGTTTCCTCCTTTCCAGACTCCATCCTCCCCTTCTGTGACCTCCTACTCTCTGCTCCTGGCTCAGAACAGGCAAACCCTGACCCCCAGAGCCTGCGGGGCGGGGCTGCAGAATCGTCAGGGGGTCCGGGCCGCCACCTCCAGGTGAGAATGAGCAGGATCTGTCGTTTTACGACCCAGATGGTCTTTACGACCTGGATGGTCTGTGCTCCAGGTCATGCTACACGCTGGGATCCACCTGCAGCGGGGAAAACGAGGGGCTTTGAGCGGTGATTGCTGGATTGAGAGGTTTCTCGGCTCTCATGAGAGACCAGAGAGGCAACAATGGCCCCTCCCAGGGGTCAGGGAGCAGCTGAACCCGAGCCCCGCTCTGTGTCTGGGGACACCCGGCCCCGCTGGGCTGAAGCGGCTTCCTGAGGCTGGTCCATGACCCCCTCACAGAAATGCCTGCTGGGGTAGGGAGGAGCTCGGTGGAGGTTCAGTCCCAGAGCAGTAAAGATGGAAACAATCTCCAGGGTCCAGGCTGTTAGATATTCAGGTGAAGTCTGTCTGAGCTGTGTGGAATCCTGCCATCTGCACACTCAGGCTGCTGGTGCTGTGTCTACACAGCCCGGTAAACCATTCTGACCACATGGAGCCCAGCAGCTGCTCCCCGAGACTGAGCTGGCAGGAGAGCTGGGTCCTCCTTGGAATTCTGAGGAGTTTATGACTATGCACCCCACCCAAACCCGCTCCATTCAGAGTCGCACATCCTGAGTCAGGCCCTCTTAAGCCCGCATCCTGTCTGAGACCCCTTTGGCTTTGGGGTTTGCTGCACATGGGGTGGGCCAGTGCGGGAGTTTTCTTGGTCTGGGGCCGCCCCTCGGGTGCTGGGAGGGGCTCCTCTGAGGGGAACTCGGGACCCTGGAGCCCTGGGTCCTTCTCTTGTGCTGCAGCCAACGTCGGGTTTCCCTGGAGATCAGGAAGGTTCCTCATGGTAGAGACCATGCCTGTTTCTCCAGTTCCTACCCCTTTCTTAGTGCCTGGCGGGCTCTGGTGTCCCAGGAAGTGGGTTTTTCCTTTGCTCAAATCACTGGGTCATGAAGTTTGTTCATTTGCTTTTGGGAGGAGGGTATTGGATCCCCCACCCCATGATCCCACTCCCCCAGGAGGGAAGGAACTCTGCTCGTGTGAATGAGGGATCCTGTCTGCTCCTTTCAACCCAGGGTCTGGCAGAAAGCCTGGCACTCAGTAGGACTCCATAAATATTTGTCAGTTGAATGAGTGAATGAATGAAACTTCTCAATCTTCTCTCCCCCTGCTCCTCTATTGTCTTCAGGTCACCCCTCCCCGTCTCACTCTAGCACCCCTGTTTCCTGGCCCTCTCTCTGGATTCGGGCCCAGCACGCCCCAGGGCCCTGCTCTGATGACCCCCTCCTGCCTGGATGACAGGCGACTCTCAGCCTTGGTGGCCAAGCGCCGATGCTCCAGCTCTGCAGCCACCTCCATGTGTGAGGCTGACCAGGAGCCCTGTCCGCCCATGGCACTCGCCCCCCACTGAGCCCGGGGGGGTCGCAGAACCTCTTCCGATTGGCCCGCTGCCGTGGGTCACACTCCTGGGAAGAAGTCCCCCCTCCAGACTGACCTGGTTCCCAGAGTCTAGGGTCAGTCACCTACTTGCATCAGAGCTAAAAACGGTGTTATTTCCCCAAACTCAGCTGCACCTGTGGAGATAGAAAAACACAAGACAGCCCATTTTAGCAAGCGACAGACCGCACACGTGGAACTATGATTAGCACCTCGTTCAAAGGGTGGAGTTTCCAACCCGATGCGGAGAGTTACTGCCCCCGGCGGGGGGATCCCCTCAGCTCAGCACCCGTCTCTGGTGTGTGATGTGGGCTGCAGCCTGCTGCTGGGAGGGAAGGCCGGGGTCCCCGGGAGTCCCAGGAAGGGGATGAAGCTCTTGTGGGTGGTGCTCCCCACCTTTCTCCTTCTGGCCCACTGTTTGCAGGCCTATCCCGCCCAGGTCTGAATGGTGTCCTCCTGCAGGGGTGACCCGACCAGGCCAGTGTGATCAAGATGCCTGGTCACCCTGGTGTCAGGCTGGAGAGTCATCTGTCCCCTATCTGCCCGGATGGGGAACAGGGTGGGGGGTGGTCCTCCAGTGTCCCTCTCTCTTGTTATAGAAGCAGAGAATCTGGCTGCCTAGAAAGACTACATTTCCCAGACTCCTGTGTCACCAAAAGTAGCCTCTGGAGTATAAGCATCATCTCTTTCTCTCTCCATTAGCTGGGAGAGAACAGAGGAGGACTGTCTGGGACAAGGATGAAGGCTGCAGCCTCAGAAATCAGAGTCAAGAGAAGGAGGTGGAGCCCCAGTTTCCTCCTCTGTAAAATGGGAGAGTAATTATACCTCTGTTTTCCATAAATTAGAATTCTTTCATCTGCTAAGTGAGAGGAAATTCATTCCCAACTCTCCAAGGCAAAGGGGGATTTATTGGGTCTGGTAAGTGGGAAAAAAAATTTTTTTTATGAAAGAGGCATGGCTGTTTGCCCTTGGCCTGGGGACCCAAGCATGCCTTATCTGTGCTTGTTGTTTCCATAGCAAATTTGTTAAGAGCAGTTTAACACTTCTGCTTTGAAGGACCATAAAATCTCATTGTAACCCATGTGTTGGCTGGTGGATGTGCTCAAATCTTGCATTATGGGAAGTCCAAGGCTGCCGTCCTTAAGGTTTCTGTGATTCACGGAGCTGATGTCTCCCTGGCCCCGCCCCCTCTCATCTCCAGCCTCTGCTCAGTTCTTCTCCACTCGGCATCTCCCCGTGCTCTTCCCGCTTCTGCGGGGTCCATTGCCAACGCGACGCAGCCTCCTGCTTGTTTTTCACCTCCTCAAATCCCATCTCCGACGGCAGCTGTGATGGGCACACTTTATCCATGCTTCTGGAGCCGCACAGAGGAGGCTCATTTTTGTCGACGTGTTGGTCCTTTGCGTTTCTGCCAACTCCAGCATCAGGTTGTGTTGCTTAGCAACCACGCAGTCCCTTCTACAGCCGCTTCTGGAGCCTGCTCCTGCACCCCACCGCCCCTGTGCTGCTCCCGCCCCTGCGTAGCTCCTCAGTTATTGCTTCGTGGCCTCCTTCCAGCCTTGGGACTCCACAGTTCACACCTTCAGATTATGTCCCCACACTGTGGAAGTTCCTCTCCTCTGAGCATCTCTCATTCCAGCTGGTAAGAGATGTGTTTTCTCCCCATCAACACTGGTAATAATTATCGTGGCCATTTACAGACTGCTCTATGCCGGGCATTGAGTGTCTGCTTTTCCCGCATTCTCTCATTATTCTGCACAAGAGCCCCTGTGAGGGGGGGGCCTGTTTCCCCATTTTACAGACGAGGAAGCTGAGGAGGGACTCAAGAAGGGGCCTGATGGCCAGTGATGGAGGTGGGATTTTCCTAGTGCTGTCTCACCCAGGCCAGGCTCCCAACCATTGCTCACTGCTTTCTATTTTTTTATTGAGAGGTCACTGATACATAACATTGTATTAGGTACTTAACATAATGAGATGTCTCTATGTGTTGGGAAATGATCACCACGGTAAATTTAGTTAACAAGCATCACCCGTGCATAGTTACAAAAGTTTTTATTCTTGTGATGAGAAGTTTTAGGATCTACTCTTAGTAACATTCAAATGTACAATATAGGACTGTTAACTATAGTCCCCACGCTGTATGTTACATCTCCAGGACTTACTAATATCTGTTCACTAGAAGTTTGTACCTCTAGGCCACCTTCACCCATTTGCTCACCTCCCAAACCATTTACCCAGCTTTAAAAAAGGACGTTTATTTATTTGGAGCCATGCTGGGTCTTCACTGTGGCACGTGGAATCTTTATTGCGGCATGTGCCCTCTTAGCTGAGGCACGTGGGTTCTAGTTCCCCGACCGGGGATGGTACCCGGGCCCCCTGCATTTTGGGAGCATAGAGTCTTAGCCACTGGACCCCCAGGGAAGTTCCGTTTGCCCAGTTTTATTCTTTCAGAGGCCACTGTCTTCATTTTCCCCACATCCACACACCACCAGGATGATCCTTTAATATTTTTCTTTAATTAGATCTATCTTTGCTTTTACTAAGAAACGTTTATTTCAAAGGAAGCCTCCATCAGCAGTGTAAATGGAAAGCAGCGTGTCTTGCTGCAGGAGGGTGGTCACCATAGAAATAGACACAATACACCTAAACAGAGGGGCTGCGCGCCGCACC
Source organism: Bos indicus x Bos taurus (assembly GCF_003369695.1). Classification (NCBI taxonomy): domain Eukaryota; kingdom Metazoa; phylum Chordata; class Mammalia; order Artiodactyla; family Bovidae; genus Bos; species Bos indicus x Bos taurus. The sequence goes on along the minus strand of NC_040088.1, from coordinate 7,158,166 downwards.
AAGCCTGGGGTCTGTCCTTTCTTTGTCTCAGAGGGTGATAAGAGAGGCTCCGAGAAGTGCTACAGGCGTATTAGCACCAGATCTCAATGTCGTCTTCGAGGTCACTGGAAAAAGTAAGGAAGGGTCTCTATGGGATTTGGTGCTCCTGGATGCCGCCTGCACTGACTCTGTCAACCACCTCGTGTTTGCCCCTTGGGAGACCATGAGTCAGAAGGAGGGGTTGGAAGGGGTGAGAGAAGGCAGGGAGAATGGCACTGCCCAGGCCTGTGAAGGGAGGAGCCTGAAGGGGAAGCAGACAGAGGGCAGAGGAGGCTGCAGAGGGGGAGGGGAGGGGCCTGGAGGCCACGCAGTTGAGTTTCAAGGGAGGCTGTGGTGAGCAAAGGTGCGGAGGGCCCTGGCTGGTGCTGCTGAAGTCCAGGAGAGGCAGGTGATGGAGACATCCAGCCAGATGGTGCCCCATCAGATCCATGAGTCAACCCCAGGTTCTCACTTATCCCACCCCCCACCCCCCGAGCCCAGCTCCCAGACACCCCTCCCCAGCAGGTCCCCCCGGCATCCCCAAGAAGCTGAGTGAAAGGACAGGTGGAGACTTTGAGTCTCGTTTCCTGAACCCATGTGTCCGTCTCCCCTTGGTCAGCTCAGGAGAAGGACAGATGAGGGGTAGCGGCAGACCCTGTGAAGTGCCCTGGATTGGATTTCTAAGATCTCACCAGCCCGGAGGACCACACCGATGCCTGGGCCGGGGACCTCTGCCTGCCTGCCTGCTGCCGCCACGATCGAATCCATTGACTCCCCTTCTATCAATGCCTTCCCTGAAATAGGCAGGGCGTGAGGGTTTCAATGATTTACTTATCTTGAGCTACCAGGTCATGACAGAGAAGTCAATAGGTGTGTGTTAGAAGGAGTTCCTTTAATTATTCAGGCTCTCTAAAGAACAGGGGAGATATTTTAACATGAATTAAAGCCCCTGGAGAGAGAAGACCTGGGGTAGAGGGTGGGGGGTCTCTAAACCACCTGCCACCCATGTGGGCCTTCCAGGACACAGGCAAGATGTACTTAATTCAATTCTAGGTATGAATATTGATCGAGCATCTTTACCATGCTGAGTCCCTTTGTAGCCCTAGGGGCTCAGTGATGACGGGCCTTGACCTTCAGAGAGCTCACCGTTTAGTGAAGGGGGTCAGGCAGACAGAGAAAGGCCTTAAAACACAACAGCATGATTACAGTTTAATGTTGGGATGACCAGGCTGCTTTAGGAGCAGAGCAAAGATGATCTGAGGCAATATCACCAGGGACAGAATATTTGATGTTTAAATATTTTTTCCAAATCCTTTTTTTTTTTTTGCTCTTGCTTCTTTGGGTACAAAGGAAGCCTTAACACAATTTAAAAATATAAAGACATTTACAAGCTATATTCTGATCATAAATAACATTAAAACAAATCATAAAAGCTGGAAATATTTCTGTCTTGATTGTGGTTTTTTTGTTTTTACCCCAGTGGACACATTTGTCAGAACACATTGAGAGGGACACTTAAAATGGGTGCATTTTATTGGAAGGAATTCTCTCCCAAATAATTCCCTGCTGCTGCTAAGTCGCTTCAGTCATGTCCGACTCTCAGATCAAAGCAAAAATCAAAACTAAAATATGTGTAGGAAAGGATGAAAGGGAGACAAGTTCACACCCAGGCCTGAGGGCATGGTTGAGCGGGACTTGGAAGAAAATTCATGTTCTTAAGAGCTTGCATTCTTCCAGAGGAAAGAACAGTTCTTAAAAAATAGGGTGGGGAGGAAGAATAAAATAAATGAAGACAAACTGGGAGAGGGAATTAATGAAAATAAGAACCCAAGTCACACAGGCATATGGTTGGTGTCTAGAAGATGAGGTTTTTAGAGGATCTGGTGATGTGAACTCCAGTTAGGAAGTGTATTTTTCCATTTCAGGAGCTGGGAGGGTTTTAGGCAGGAGAGTGATGTGTGGGGAGCTGGGTTGGGGAGGATGGCTCTACTTGCAGGGAGGGGAGCGGGGGAACTGGAAGCTGGGAAAGTCAGAGAGTCTGTGCGGCTCCTCCCTCCTCCTCCTCCTGGGCTCAAACATCTTCTTTCCTTTTCTGAACCATTGCAGAGAGTTTGGGTGCTAGCCCTGCCCTGCCTCTTGGTTACATAAAACAGAAATGAAGTTTTGAGAGGGTAGACTCATCTCCCTAAAGCCCCATCATAACTGAAGACATCAGCCGTCTGGTGGGGTCTGTGAAGAACTTGCACACTGTCATGGGGAGGCAGGTGGAGTGGTCAGGACAGGCCTGTCTGGATTCTCCATGATGAGAAAGGAGTTTCCCAGAGGGCATAGGGAGGGCTGCAGAGAACTCTGGGATGAGAAGGACCAGACCAGCCAGGTCCCTGGAGCACCCTGACAGTCTAGCTGCCCTTGACGGGACGTGACAAGGCAGGAAGGTGGGAGGAGAGCCAAGAGTGGAATCTTGGAGCAGTAGGGGCTGGAGCAAATTCCCCTGGGAGAAGGCCAAGAGGAGTTTCTGGGTGACTGGCTCAAATTCCCTTGGGGGTTGGTGTCTCACTTTAAAAAAATGTCTTTGTCTTCCAATCAGAATCTCACTGGGTGTAAATATTTATTGGAGTGTAACCAACGTTAGAAAAGTGCCCAGATCACAGATGCAGTCTTGGTGCATCAGCATGAGGTGAGGTGGGCACTCCTCTGGCCAGCCCCCAGATCAGAGACAGCATCATCAGGAAACCAAGGCCATCAGGATGCACTCCTGTGGGGGAGGGGTGCATTGTCATCTTCAGCGTAAGGAGACAGGCTCCCAGAGAGCCTCAGTCTCTTGCAGCCGTTTCACAGGAGTACCCTACCTACAGATTTTTGCATACCGGACTTCTGGAAACGGGACCTACTGGTATTTTCAGGTTGTAATTTCACCTTGATTCCACCCTACTGGGCAACCAATACTCCAAATCACAGAATGTGAAGCTGGACATCTGGAAAAGATTGAGATATTTGTTTTAACCACTGGACAAAAAGCTGCCCAGAGAATTGGGCGACTGAAGCAGGACTCTGGCTCTTATGATGACAGGGACAGCTGGCCAGCAGCGGGGGCGAAGGACTCTCAGGTCCCGAGACAGCCACCGTGCCCAGGGAGCTGCTTCCTGGAAGGGCTGATCAGGCTGGGACCTGTGGACGGGCCCACGAGGGCTCAAGGGACTGGTCTGAGCTGGCATTCAAGTTTAACCGTGTCAGAGAGAGTCCCACCATGACATCGAGGACGATGAACCCTGGGACCATCTTCCCAGGTCCTTCTTTCCCCTCCCTCCCTCTCTCTCTCTCTCTCTCTCTCTCCTGCCTCAGTAAGAAAATGGATTACGGTTTCTGAAGGTAACAGCTTTCTCGTCCTCCCCTATGAATAGCCGAGCGAAGAATTTATTTAGATTTTTGCAATGTCGGGGCCTCTCTCATTAAATTACTCCCACTGTCTCTTGGAAGCCCTGGTAACTTAGTTTAATGATCTCGCGTTCTCTATACCCTTGAAAAATGCTTCGTGTGTCTCCCAGCACAGTCCATCCTAAATCTGCCCGCAGCTTTGTGTTTCCTTGTCTTCGGCCCAGAGTCTGAGGGCCCATCACCAACCTGGCCCATCCTCGCCTCTGCCTGAGGCTCCCCAGTTCCCCGGGTCCCTGGCCTTGGTTCCTCATTCTTCTCATGTTTCCTCGCTCACTGACATTCCCATGTTTTTCTCCTACTAAAAGCCTGACTAAACCCACCATGCTTTTTTATAAAACTGAAATGAAGATGATCTTTACGTTCTTCTCAAGTCATTGCTTGTTGGTTTATATTTGTCAAGATGGGACAGGCAGTCCCCAAGGGACATCGGGCACCCCCTTGGCTGGTGCAGGTTGAATAATGGATAAGCAATTGCTTCATTCACTGACACATGAGGGACCTTTCATTTCTTCATAGAGATCCCTGATTATGTGTGAAAGAAGTGTGAATTACACAGACCCCCCTTCACAGTCCAGAAAATTCAAGTGAAGGAAAGAGTTTATTTATTTTAATGTTTTTTTTTTTTTTTTGAAGGATCATTGCTTTATAGGATTTTGCTGTTTTCTGCCAAACCTCAACATGAATCAGCCATAGGTATAGGTATATCTCCTCCCCTTTGAACCTCCCTCCCATGAAGGAAAGAGTTTATGTCGATTCACATCAAAGAGAAAAAAAGAATTCTCTATAAAACAACTCCACCTGGACGTCATATTCCATCTCAGACCTCTACAGCCTCTGCCTCATCTAAAGGTCTGATTTGTTTTCCTGGGTCTCTAGGTGGTCCCTAGGTCCCCAGTTTCCTGGGGCCAGAGCAGGTGGAAAGGAGGATGGAGGGGAGAATGGAACCGGCCCCGGATACAGAATGACAGAGGGAGCGCCCCGGGAGGGCAGTTAGGAAAGGCCACTGTGTGAGCTCACAGCTGAGACGCTGGTCGTGGGGGCGTCTGGGGGAGTGTCCCAGCCCACACAGGACTCGAGTGGGTTTGAGCCTGAGCTGGAGGAGCATCACAAAGAAACTGGCGTGAGTCTGGGCAGGCTGAGCGTGAGCAGTGAGGCCGCTGATAGATTCAGAAAGTTAGGAAAAGGCTAGATCAGGTGCAGGGCCTGTGGGCCTCGGGGGAGAGCTTGGGGGTGACAGGAGTTGGAGGCTTTGGGGGTTTGGAGCAGAGGGGGGACTTGCTCCAAAGAAGGTTTTCATAGCATCCCTATGGCTGCTGGACTTCCCAGGTAGCGCTAGTGGTAAAGACCCCGCCTGCCAGGGCAGGAGATATAAGAGGCCTGGGTTCGATCCCTGGGCGGGGAAGATCCCCTGGAGGAGGGTGTGGCCACCCACTCCAGTATTCTGGCCTGGAGAATCCCCGTGGACAGAGGACCTTGGCAGGCCACAGTCTGTAGGGTCGCAAAGAAGTGACTTAGCTGGCATGCACACGGGGAAGTGCACAAAGGTCCATCTAGCCAAGGCTATGGTTTTTCCGGCGGTCACGTATGGACGTGAGAGCTGGACCATAAAGAAAGCTGAGCGCCGAAGAACTGATGCTTTTGAACTGCGGTGCTGGAGAAGACTCTTGAGAGCCCCTTGGACTGTAAGGAGATCCAACCAGTCCATCCTAAAGGAAATCAGTCCTGAATATTCATTGAAAAGACTGATGTTGAAGCTGAAACTCCAATAATTTGGTCACCTGATGCGAAGAACTGACTCATTGGAAAAGACCCTGATGCTGGGAAAGATTGAGGGCGGGAGGAGAAGGGGAGGACAGAGGATGAGATGGTTGGATGGCATCACCTACTCAATGGACATGAGTTTGAGTAAACTCTGGGAGTTGGTGATGGACAGGGAGGCCTGGTGCGCTGCAGTCCATGGGATCGCTAAGAGTCGGACACTGAGAGACTGAACTGAACTGACACAGGAAGTTCCCATGGCTGCCATGTGCCAAATGGCCTGCAGGGGGCGAAATGGAGACAAGGGGACCAATGAATGAGAAGGTGCTGAAATCACTCAGGAAGAGCCGATGAGGAGCTGTCTATGGTCAGCGGAGGTGGGAGAAGGGGGTGGATTCAGGATATATTTTGAAAGTAGAGCAAGCAAGATTTGCTGATCAATTGACAGTGATGTGAGAGAGGAGTCAAGAACAAATCCAAGGTCATCCTGCACAGTTCCAATGTGCTCAAAAACATGAGAATTTACTAACAATGATCAATTTGCAATTAGGAGCATATTGGCAGACATTTTAGGCTTCCAGGCATTCTTTAGAATGTTCTAAGGATGAGAAACAAAGCTTCGAGTGTGACCCACACCCATCTGACGTTCATCCTCCAACCCATAAAATGTGTGCTTTAACATCCAACATGAATCACTGAAGTTGTCCTCTAGCTATTTATGTGCTGGGAACCAGCCAGGCTCTTTGCTACAAACTTGAAGACGGTCAGTGTCAGCAGGGAGATAGGATGGTATCTCAGGCAGATAGAGCAGGTTGGGAGGCATGAACCCACGCCGGTCATCTAGCCGGTCCCATCTATGGAGGAAGGCATCTTGGGTCCCACCAGCTCCCAGCCGGGCATAGTGGTGGAACCCAGGCCACTGTTGTGGTGGGTCAGTCCCGTGGAAAAGCAGAGCCTCACCGGGCAGAGGTGCTCAGGTGTGTCCATCCTGAGCAGGTGTTACGTGGTCCAGAGAAGGGAGACCAGGGAGGTGTTCAGAGAGGAGCTGACTTGTGGGTTGGGCAGGGAAGGTGGAAGAATGAGGGAGGGGACCCCACAAGGAGAGAGAAGACCTGCAAAGGTGCAGCTGGCAGGGACGATGATCCAGGCAGATGTGAGAGCCTGGAGACATTTAAACCTGTGAAGCCCATTTGGCTGCCAGCGACGGATGCCCACCTCAACACAAAGAAAGACTCAGGGGACAGATGGGATGTCCTCAGGCACAGGGAGGGCTGGGAAACAGGTGTGGGAAGGACACCTCCAGGGCTGCCCCAGGAGGTTTCAGCAGCAGCAACTGTGGGGCAGCCTGGTCCAGGCAACTCCCTCTGGAATCCATGACCCAACCATCCTCAGTCTGGGGACCAGAAGGAGAAGGAACCTCTTAATGTTACAGACAGGGCTTCCCAGGGGCTGCTAGTGGTAAAGAACCCACCTGTCAATGTAGGAGATGTTAAGAGATGTGAGTTTGATCTCTCTGGGTTAGGAAGATCCCCCGGAGGAGGGCATGGCAACCCATTCCAGTATTCATGCTTGGAGAATCCCATGGACAGAGGAGCCTGGGCTACAGTCCATAGGATCACAAAGAGTCAGACACGACTGAAATGACTTAGTATGGCACAGTGTTACGGACGAGAAGCTGGAGGTCCCAGGAAGTCATTCAGTGTGGCCAGCAAGTGGCAAGGGGGGATGGGTATGCAAATCCATGAGTTCCAAGATTTATGACTTTTCTCCTGCAAAAATGTTTCTCAAGCTTCAGGCATCCCTAAGCTACCTTCGTGATTTTAATCGTTTGCAGTATACTATCTCTTCTATTATTCAACTCACCTTTACATCTATTTACTTAAACTTTCTATTCATGAGGATTATGGCTAGTTTTAGTTTGGTCTAATGCACATCGAATGCTCTTATACTATTAAAATAAGTAATGTTTGTCTGAGAAGCATCCAAATAACCTTTGGAGGTGCATGCACCACATTTGGGACAATCCTGCACCATAACTAGGGTAATATTCTCTCAGGAGGATGATAGAAAATATTTGTTCTCTTGAACAAGAGTTCTTCGCTTGTTTGAAGAAAAGCAAATAGCCTGAGTCTGGAGTGGCTGGAACAGGTGAGTGAGGGGGAGATGCGAGGATGAGGTCAGAGAGGTGGGGGATGTTGAGATGGGAAGGGCTTTTCCTTCCGGGGAGTTGGGGGCTGTGGGAGGGTTTTGATAAAGAAAGCGCATGATCTGACTGATGTTCTGGCAGGAGCCCTCTGGCTGCAGTGGGAGAAGAGGAATGAGAAGGCACAAGCCGGGAAACTCAGAGGCTAGAGAAATGATGGAGCTGATGGTGGTCTGGACCAGAGCATAGCTAGGGAGGCGGAGAGCGTGGCTTGGGTCCTGGTATCGTAGTTTGAGGGCTGAGATTTTCACCTTGACCTGTGCGTCCACTAATGCTGTGCTCAGAGCCTGGGCAGGTGGGAGCACTCCTGGTTGGGAGGGTCTTGTCATGGTTCACATCTTCCTGTGGTCAGAGGGACCGAGACCCTCCCTTCCTTCTCTGAGTTTGCAGATTGTGGGGTCACCTTGTGGGTAGTGGGTGAGGGTGATGGCAATCCCTCTCCTCCTCGGGGAAGACCTCCAGGGGGCAGGGCACCTGCACAGTCCCCAGGGGTCCAGGCATTAGCTGGGATGTGGAGCAGAAACATCGCGGAGCACGAATCACTCCAAGAAGGAGACAGGCCTTTCCTCACTGCCCTTTTCCAACGTGCCGCAGCAGATTCCTCTTTAGTGGGTGGAAGATGGACGATTTCATTATTTGTGGCACTCAGCAATCAATCTGGGAGTTTGGGCTAAAGCAAGCACTTCCCCTTCCGCTTACTGTTATCCATCACGTTTAATCATTGGTCTGCCTCCAGGAGCCGGGCGCTGGGCAGGGTAGCTGTCCCTGACTTGACAGTTTTACTCTTCAGGGCTGTGGGGAGGGGCCGGACACAGCAAGGGGCAGAGCTGGGCAGGGGGGTCCCCACGGCAGGTGGGCTGGGGCAACCAAAGCTTCAACAGAGGCCAGGGAACAGCCAATGAAGGGAGGTTACAGGAGAGACCCTCGAGAGGCCTGGCCTCATTGCCAAGAAAATGCCTCATGGGAGGGAGGAGACAGAACACAGAAAAGAAAAGAAATAGCCAGAGTTCTCTGCCAAGGGAGTGTCGCAGATTTTAATTCAAGATGAAATGTGTTCTTGTTTGTGTACAACTAATTTTCCTCCCAAATGAAGGGTTTTGTCTATCAGTCAAGTGTTTCAATAGCAACCGAGTCTCCCCCACTGTAGTTAAGGTAGCATGTGCCTCTCGAGTTTGGGAAGCAGGCTGTTTGTGTTAATGAGTTGGGGAAGCAAGCCTGGCTTGGATTGGTTTCTGGGTCCAAGAAGGAAGAAAGCAACAAAGAAATGGAAGAAAACAAAACACCTCCAAATAGAGACTTGGCTCCCGCCAGGATGATGTCATCTGGAAACTGTGAGCAGGTTCCCCTGAAGGAAGGGCCTTGAGATTCCTGGTCTCATAAGGAGAGCCGAGACCAGGAAGGTTTAGGGTCCAGAGTCACACATTCCCAAGCCTCTGGGCCTGGTGGGAGGTGTATGTGAAGATGGCTGGTGGGCTGCAGTTTTTCACACAAGTACATTGTGTTTGCATAGAAAATACATGGGTAAATCCTTCAATTCCACACACACACACACACACAAACACAAATGCACTCATGTGTTTTCTTGGAACATATGGCTCTCTTAATTTAACTTTTGAGGATTTTTTTTTTTTTTTTGCTTTTAGTAAAGAGATAGTAATTTAATAAATTACCACTAATATAATGGCTTAACCCAATACCCTTTGTAATTGTGATACCTGTCTTATCTCACAGTTCTGAAGGCATGGTGTGGCTCGGGTCTCTGTGAAGGGTCTTGCCAGCCATAATCTAGGCATCAGCAGGCTGTGGTTCTCATCTGGGGCTCGGGCTCCTCTGCCAGGTCCATGGGCTGTGGGCAGAATTCCGTTTCTTCTTGCACTTTCTGTGTGGTCTTTCCCATCCTCGAGCTGGCAATGGTGGGTCAGGTCCTCCTATCGTTTGACTCTTCACGCCTTCATCTTTGGCTTTTCAGGGCTCGTGTGATTGTGTTGGACCCACCTGAATAAGCCAGGACAACCTCCCTACTTTAAGGTCAGCTGACCGGTAACCTTAAGTACATCTAAAGAGTCCCTTTTGCATGAAAAGATACTCAACATTACTAATTCTCAGAGAAATGCAAATCAGAACTACAAGGAGGTATTGCCTTACATCAGTCAGAATGGCCATCATCAAAAGTCTTCAAACAATAAATGCTGGAGAGGGTGTGTAGAGGAGGGACCCCTCTTACACGGTTGATGGGAATGTCAGTTGGTGCAGCCACTATGGAGAACAGTATGGAGGTTCCTTTAAAAAATAGAGTTACCATAAGATCCTGCAATCCTGCTACTGGACATTTATCCAGAGAAAACTCGAAAAGATGCATGAACCCCAGTGTCCACTGCAGCACTGTTTACAATGGCCAAGACATGGAGACAGCTTAAACGTCCACAGATAGATGTGTGGATGAAGAAGATGTGGCACATCTACACCATGGAATACTACTCTGCCAGCAAAAAGAATGGCATAATGCCATCTGAAGCATCACGGACCAGCCTGCTTTATCATATTAAGTGAAGTCAGTTCAGTTCAGTTCAGTCGCTCAGTTGTGTCCGACTCTGCGACCCCATGAATTGCAGCACGTCAGGCCTCCCTGTCCATCACCAACTCCCGGAGTTCACTCAGACTCACATCCATCGAGTCAGTGATGCCATCCAGCCATCTCATCCTCTGTAGTCCCCTTCTCCTCCTGCCCCCAATCCCTCCCAGCATCAGAGTCTTTTCTAGTGAGTCAACTCTTCGCATGAGGTGGCCAAAGTACTAGAGTTTCAGCTTTAGCATCATTCCTTCCAAAGAAATCCCAGGGCTGATCTCCTTTAGAATGGACTGGTTGGTCAGAGAAAGACAAATATCATATGTTATCACTAATAGCTGGAATCTAATTTTTAAAAATGACACAAATTAACTTACTTATGAAATATAAAAAGACAGACATTGCAAACAGCTTATAGTTAGCAAAGGAGAAATGTGGCAGGACGGAGGGGAGATCAGGAGCTTGGGGTGAACACAAAGGAGAAACGTGGCGGGACGGGGGGAGATCAGGAGCTTGGGGTGAACCCACACACTGCTATGTATAAACAGATAACCAGCAAAGACTTACTGTTGTGGCACAGCTACTTCTCCAGAAATGCCGATTTGTTTGCTTCTGGTTCTGTGCTATTTGAATAACGCCACAGTAAATGTTTCTGTACATATGGGTACAAACAGGATGGATTTTCAGCAGCTCAAGAGCTCAGTTTACGAAGTGTTTGTACTTCAAAAGCTTTTTTTTTTTTTTTTTTTACTAAATGTGGCCAGATAACCTTCAGAAAAAACTAATATTCCACATTTCTACAAGAGTATAGGAAAGTGGACTTAGCCCTATAGCCCAGCTAGCAATAAGATTTATAGCCCTTGAAAATTTCTGGTAGTCTTTTAGGTACAGTCGTAACACGGAATTGGTTATGAAATATCCTGACTACCGCTGAGTTCAAACATCTGTTATTTTCCTTATTTTTCTTTCTTTCTTTACTGTTTATTTTTTTAATTGGAGTATAATTGCTTTACAATGTCATGTCAGTTTCTGCTGTACAACAGTGTGTATCAGCTACGTGGTAGTCTTAGCCACTCAGTTGTGTCCGACTCTCTGCGACTCCACGGACCGCAACCTGCTAGGCTCCTCTGTCCATGGGATTCTCCAGGCAAGAATGCTGGAGTGGATCAGCTCTGTGTATCATTACATCCCCTCCCTCTGGAGAGCAGCAGGGGACCGCAGCTACTCCTATACCCTTGACGAAGACCGGGCCTCCTCTGTTGGGGGTGGTTGTCCTCTTCGACCGAGCTCTCAGCTTCGGGAGGGATGCACGTGGAGCAGTAAGGAAGGAAGGGGACACCCACCCAGCCAGCCAGATTGGCTGAATCAGCCCCGGCGATCAAGGGGTGACAGATCGAAACCAGATCGCCCTCACATCCTATCCCCTCCCTCTTAAGGCTACCCCTCACCCTCTCTCCTACCCCTCTAGATGGTCTTCATTTTTTTTTTCCTTCTCTCCTGCCTTCTTTTAACATTGGGATTTGCTCTTCTAAGAGCCAACAGTTTCTTTACAACCTTTGCCCCTTTTTCTGATTAAGAGTGCTCCATATGGTACAGAAAGTAACCCTTTATTATCTGCTTTACACATAATTTTAGATTCATAATTTATATGTATATTTTATGTAACCTTATGAAGTACAACATTTATTATTCAAATATGTCTTTTTCTTCTATATCTTCTGGATTCCTATTCTTCATTTGTAAGTTCTCCTTTATAGATGCTATATTGTAACCTGTAGTATCCTGGATTACTTGTAAGATTTTTATTTTACTTTTTACAAGGAAGTCTTTAATTCACTAGAATTTAACTTTCTATAAGCATGAGATGGGATCCATTTAACTTTAATTCTCTTACATAGGAGGGATTCCCTCGTGCCTTAGATGGTAAAGAATCCACCTGCAATGCCAATGCGGGAGACCTGGGTTTGATCCCTGGGTTGGGAAGATCTCCTGGAGGAGGGCATGGCAACCTGCTCTGGATTCCTGCCTAGAGAATCCGTAGCCTAGTGGGCTACAGTCCATGAGATCACAGAGTCAGACACAACTGACAGACTAACACACACTCCGTGTGGGGGAAACCTGATGTGCTGGCGTCGTTTATTAAACAGCTCTTCCTCCAAGGCACTCAAACTGTCCTCGTGTTTCCTGGTAGCTTTTTGGAGGCTCAGCCAGAGAAGCAGCTCTGCCAGAGCCCGGCATTCTGTTTTCTCCACAGGATGGTAAATCTTGGGTGTGAACTTTTTTCTCTTTAACCAGCTTGAGTAAGCAGAGTGAACCTGAGTGCCTCTGGTGGGTTTGTGCATCCATTTCACATTAGTTGGCATCTACTATGTTCTAGGTTGAAGAACAATGTCCATTGTACCTCTGTGTTTTTTTTTTTTTTGGTTGAATATGAGACAAGCATGGACTTCCGAGGTGGTGCTAGTCGTAAAGAACCCACCTGGCAGTGCAGGAGACATAAGAGACTCGGGCTTGATCCCTGGGTCAGGAAGATCCCCTGGAGGTGGGCATGGCAACCCACTTCAGTACTTTTGCCTAGAGAATCCCCATGGACAGAGGAGCCTGGAGGGCTACGGTCCATAGGGTCACAAAGAGTCTGACATGATTGAAGCGACTTAGCAATACCCACGTGAGACAAACACAGGAGGTCCTTGTCAACCAGGAAAAATAGTCCCTTCAAGTGAATTTACTGAAGACAGGAATGGCAAAGATCAAGATAAAGAAGGGGGAGAAGGGTATGATTGAAATTTGAAGGTCAAAAGTCAAGTGAAAAGTTTTAAAGTATTGTTTTGTACATTTAACAAAATCGATGCTATGATTGCAATCAGCCGCTGACACTTAGAACAGTGAATGAAGTACTGATTTGGTTGGAGGGGGGTGCAATAATCTTCTTGAACATCACATTTCACGTCCGTTTGAACAAAGGATATTCAGTTTTGGAAAATACTTCGGGGCTCATTGATTTCCCCAAAGGACTCTTAATTCTTTCATAGCACAAATAATTCCCTTTGCATGTACTCATCAGCGGCTCCATTGTTAACTGGTCTAACTGCCCGGTCGTCATGCATCCATGGCTTTACAAGCTGTTCTCGGCAACACTCATGAAATTCACAAAGGCTGTAGCCTTTGTGAAATTTGCTTTTGCACTTTGCAATTGGTTCTCATTTACTTACGTTATGTAGGCAGATGTTTCTGTGTCACCCTCAGGGACACTGGTCTGGGAGGACATAGCTGTGGGTGACACAGGGGAGATGTGCTGGTGTGGGTCAGCAGGGGTGGAGCTGAGATTTTGTAAGTAGTCAGTTCACTCGGCATTTTATAGACTGTGAGGGCTCTGTAGCTCTATACAACTTTGTGATAACTCTGGGGAGACTCAGTTCATAAAGACTTGCACAATGAGGATTCTTTTACACAAAACAACTATAATCTACAACAGAAGAGAAAAATACCGGGGGAATACTCGGTATTTGGGAAATGGGAGATTTCATTTTTGGGTGGGAAGCTCATTGAGAAATGGCAATGCGGGGGCGGGGGGTGCTCCTCGGGGTGGGAAAGTGAAAGTGAAGTTGCTCAGTCATGTCCGACTCTTTGCAACCCCATGGACTGTAGCCTAGTGGGCTCCTCCGTCCATGGGACTTTCCAGGTAAAAATACTGGAGTGGGTTACCATTTCCTTCTCCAGGAGATCTTCCCAATGCAGGGATTGAACCCGGGCCTCCCATGTTGTAGGCAGATGCTTTACCATCTGAGCCACCAGGAAAGCCCAGGGGTGGGAAGAGCAGGTTAAATGGTCCTTGAAATGAGAATTGGATTTGGACATTCAGAAGTGTTGGAAGGGCATCCTAGCTAAAGGGAACAGCAAAAGGAGACGGTGAGGAACAAGCGGACACGCACAGCCACGGGCTGTCACTCACCATCTATTTCTTTCCGGGATCTCATGCGTTCCTGAAGCTGGGGTCTTTATTCTCTTTTCTGAAGCATCTTTAGGGACCTCAGTTGTGCCTGGCACATAGCTGATCCTCCCAACATATGCAGAAGGAATGAGTGAGGGCTTAGAGAGCTACCTCTTTGGCTGCCGAGGGCCAAATTTAGAATCCTTAGAAGTCCCCAACTCTAGACCGAATGATCTGACTTCGCCATCTTGCAGACCTTCCTCCCGTCGCCTTCTCGGCTGGTTCTGAAGCTACTGTCATTTGTGGCTGGGTCTGCTTTCTCAACAGCAGCACCGCCGCAGAGCGACTCTGCCCCATGGATAAAAGCTCCTGTTCCAGCAGGTGCTTGGCGGATGTCCTTTGATGTTGTCACAGCCACAGATGCTGATGGCAGCCCTGATGGTAATAGTCCAATTACCCTGGCTGTCTCGCTTGATGGAATGACCAAGAGCCCACAAATTGCTCCTGAGTGTGCCTTTCTAGTGACAGATTATTCTGAAACCAGCCCACCTAGTTTGATCTGGAGAAGAAAACAGCACATCTATGTACTTTTCTTTTTTCCTCTTGGTGGAGAAATTGCAATCATCTAGAAGTCATCTGATGGTCACCCAAATGCCGGAGACCCTGAGGACCCAGATTCCTGAGCATCGTCTCCATCCTTGAAGGCCAGGGTTCATCTCTGCATCCCTAGGTTCATCTCTGCACAGGGCCCGGTACGAGGCAGAGCTCAGAGCAGGGAGTGTGTGTTGGCAGCCCAGGTGAGGTCAGACAGGAGCCTGTAGGACGTCCTACAGGATGGGTGAGTGTGACCATTTCCCGAGAGATTAAGTCCAGAATTTCTGCAGAGGGAGGCTCTGCTCAGTCTACTGCAGGCAGGGAGACTCATCATATCCTTTCATCTGTCATTGGGGTGTCAGGTTTGAGTATCTGGTACTTTAAGAGCCTTGAGTCCAAAGTTAGAAATCCAAATACAATAAGACCTGGTCATTCCTATGAATCCTCAAAAGTGCCTTCTGGTACAGTCACCCTAGCTAATGCTTCCTTTTGATCTAGCAGTAAGTTTGTCCTTTTAATAACTCAAATCCTAGATATTTTACATTTGGTTGAAAAATCTGTGCTTTTTCCCTTGGAAACTTTATACCCCCAGACTGCCAGAAACTTTAGTGAGGATTCTATCTTGGTTTGAACTTCCTTAGTTTTACCAGCAACTAGTTTATCATAGTAAGATGCCCCCATTTAACTGGAGTTCCTTTTAGTCCTTGACTAATGATGAAAACCGTAGAGGGAAGACTAGAGATTTCTTCAAGAAAATTAGAGACACCAAGGGAATACTTCATGCAAAGATGGACACAATAAAGGACAGAAATGGTATGGACCTATCAGAAGCAGAAGATATTAAGAAGTGGCAAGAATACACAGAAGAACTATACAAAAAAGATCTTCATGACCCAGATGACCATGATGGTGTGATCACTCAGCTAGAGCCAGACATCCTGGAATGTGAAGTCAAGTGGGCCTTAGGAAGCATCATTATGAACAAAGCTAGTGGAGGTGATGGAATTCCAGTTGAGCTATTTCAAATCCTAAAAGATGATGCTTTGAAAGTGCTGTACTCAATATGCCAGCAAATTTGGAAAACTCAGCAGTGGCCTCAGACTGGAAAAGGTCAGTTTTCATTCCAATCCCAAAGAAGGGCAATGCCAAAGAATGTTCAAATTACTGCACAATTGCACCCATCTCACACGCTAGCAAAGTAATGCTCAAAATTCTCCAAGCCAGGCTTCAACAGTACGTGAACTATGAACTTCCAGATGTTCAAACTGGATTTAGAAAAGGCAGAGGAATCAGAGATTAAATTGCCAGTATCCAATGGATCATCAAAAAAGCAAGAGAGTTCCAGAAAAACATCTATTTTTGCTTTATTGACTATGCCAAAGCATTTGACTGTGTGGATCACAATAAACTGTGGAAAATTCTGAAAGAGATGGGAATACCAGACCACCTGACCTGCTTCCTGAGAAATCTGTATGCAGATCAAGAAGCAGTAGTTAGAACTGGACATGGAACAACAGACTGGTTGCAAATCGGGAAAGGAGTACATCAAGTCTGTATATTGTCACCCTGCTTATTTAACTTATATGAGAAATGCTGGGCTGGATGAAGCACAAGCTAGAATCAAGTCTGCCGGGAGAAATATCAATAACCTCAGATATGCAGATGACACCACCCTTATGGCAGAAAGGAAAGAAGAACTAAAAAGCCTCTTGATGAAAGTGAAAGAGGAGAGTGAAAAAGTTGCTTTAAAACTCAACATTCAGAAAACTAAGATCATGGTACCCAGTCCCATCACTTCATGGCAAATCGATGGAGAAATAGTGGAAACAGTGAGAGACTATCTTTTTGGGCTCCAAAATCACTGCAGATGGTGACTGCAGCCATGAAATTAAAAGACAGTTGCTCCTTGGAAGAAAAGCTTTGACCAAGCTAGACAGCATATTAAAAAGCAGAAACATTACTTTGCCAACAAAGGTCCATCTAGTCAAAGCTATGGTTTTTCCATAGTCATGTATGGGTGTGAGAGTTGGACTATAAAGAAAGCTGAGGGCCGAAGAATTGATGCTTTTGAACTGTGGTGCTGGAGAAGACTCTTGAGAGTCCCTTGGACTGCAAGGAGATCCAACTAAGTCCTGATTCATTGGAAGGACTGATGCTGAAGCTGAGACTCCAATACATTGGCCACCTGATGTGAAGAACTGACTCATTTGAAAAGACCCTGATGCTGGGAAAGATTGAAGGCAGGAGGAGAAGGGGATGACAGAGGACTCGATGGTTGGATGGCATCCCCGACTCTATGGACATGAGTTTGAGCAAGCTCTGGGAGTTGGTGATGGACAGGGAAGCCTGGCGTGCCGCAGTCCATGGGGTCGCAAAAAGTCGGACATGACTGAGTGACTGAACTGAACTGAACTGAATGATTTCCCTAAAGATGGTGGAGGCATTCTTAAATCCTTGTGGGAGTACCATCCAAAGAGATGGTTTTATATTAGTCTCTGAATCATTCCATTCAAAGGCAAATAGTTCTTGAGACTCAGGACTTAAAGGTTTACAGTATAAGGTATCTTCTAAGTCCAGAACTATAAATCAGAACATGTTTCCAAATAAACTTCTAGGTGAAAAATAAAGATTTGCTACCACTGGGTTTATATCTTCTACAATTGGTTAACGATACTCAAATCCTGCATACAATGGTTATCTCCATTCTGGGATTTTGTACTGGCAGAACTGGAATGTTACATGGGGATTGACGAAGTTGGATTAATTGGGATTTAAGAAATGTGGTTATCAGAGGCTGTATACCTCTCTTCAGATGCCTCTTTAAAGGCAATTGCTTTAAATTTGGAGCTTTGGTGCTTGGATGGAGTTTTATCACTATTGGGTCAATTAGCTGTCTTGGTTCTTTCTGGATGTCGCACTTACCTTTCCTAGAATTTTCGGGACTTGTGGTTGAGGCTTGTCCCTAGCTGTAATAGTGCAGCTTAGGGTTGATTAGCATAGGGTTGATCTGGGAGTGCTTTAATGTCTACTTTTCTCTGGTGAGAAAGCCATTTAATTTTGTGAGATTTCACCCCAACAAGAGAGGAGGGCATCCAGGCATATTGAGGAAGCTGTGCTCTAAACATGCTTTTTCCAGATGTATAGATTCCAAGGTAGGAGGAGGAGTGCACATATACAAATCCCCTGGGTCGACCTTGACCATCGAGACCTGCAGGCTTTTGTCTCAGCAGATAGACCTCCTGGGTGGACTTGAGCACCCTGGTCAGTTTAAGGAGGGGAGACAGATCCCTCCTGATGGTCTGGTAGGGAAGGGCTCAGGGCTAGGGCTGGCCCCGTGGCTCTGGGAGGGCTGTCGGAAGCCTCAGCCGCACTGGCAGGGACTGTCCCTCCATATGGAGGGAACCTCGGGAGGTACTGGAGGAGCCAGATATAATGAGTTGAGGTCATTAGGCTCTGACTCAGGCAAGACAGGCCTTTTCTGAGGGTCTTCCCCTGGAACCACCATTTTACGTGTCTTTTGCAAATATTTTTTAAGTGATAAAATTTTTTAAACTGAAATATAGTTGATTTACAATGTTGTGCTCATTTCTGCTGTACTGCAAAGTGACTCAGTTACACACACATATACATGCTTTTCCATTATGGTTTATTCTGAGAGACTGGATATAGTTCCCTGTGCTCTACAGGAGGACTTGTTGTTTATCCATTCTAAAGTAATAGCTTGCATCTACCAAACTCCCAAACTCCCAGTCCAGCCCTCCGCCTCCTCCCCTCTTCTACAGATTCTTATTCTGATAAAGACTCAGTTTCATTTTGCTGCTGAAAAACATACAGGATAACTTATGCAAGTTGAGGTCAATGTTATAAGCCTACTCCTTGCACCTGGCTTCTCTTGATCTAAAGAAAAGGGGTAACCTCAGTGCAAGGCAGGGCTGACGGTGGGATGGCCAGGAGGGCTCCTCCTGGACGTTCATCCTCAAAGGGAAATACACCCTCAGCGGGGTCTGACCTTTGCAGTTGGCTGACTGGGTATCCTAAATTGTAACGCTCGTGATGGTTTACTTCCTGGCCAGCAAAACCAGGGAGGAGCCTCAAAGCTGCCTTTCGCCATGCCTGCTGCCCCTGCCCAGCCTGCATGGCTTGGGCCTGACAGTAACCAGCAGACTTGCCAGAAACTCGCTGTCAGCAGGATGCAGCCACGCTGGTGTCCCCTGGCAAACCCTTCAGTTCATGAGAGATGAAGGGAAGACCCAGGGCTTGGCGATCTGTGGCTCAGAGCACACTTTGCTCCCTTAGAGGAAGCACCCAAGGCTTCCCCCTCAAGTGCTCTCCTAAGAGATTCTAAGCGGTTAGATGGCCACTTCTGGGAATGAAGCTTTGGAGAAAACATGAGCAAGCAACCCCAAGGTGAAAGGTTCAGTCTGTATCCCAGGTTTCAAACCCAAGGGCTGAGAAGAGTTGATGGATCGCAAGTCTCTAGAAAATGGCCTTCCCTCGCTCCCCCAGATGCAGAAGGCCATCAAAGAGCTACAACAGGCATGAGGGAGCAAGAACCTGAGGATTTGGGAACCAATTCCATCTCCTAGTTATATGTCTGGAAAGAAGCAAGCAGATGTAGTGGCGACTATTCACTCACAAGAATTCCCTGGAGAAGCCCCCAGGAGAAGGGACAGTCTCCGAGAAGACCAGCGTGGGTTCAAAGATTCACTGAGATGCTTTCCATTAGAGATGCCTGTTGAAACCCGAGGCCTGAAAGTCACACACACTATCCAGCTGCCAACACATCTGTCCCCGCAGTTCCAAGACTGCAGCCAGTGTGGTCAGAAGTGCCCCGTAGTCTACCCCACGTGCTGAGGGCAGGCTTGCCTATTGCAGAGAAGACTATGAGAGTCAGGACTGTCTCACTCACCACCTTGGAAAACTTACCCTGAGAGGAGGAGGGTGGGAGAAATGGCTGTATCACCTTCAAAAAATGAAGTGAGGACTCTCAGACTCAGTTGAGCTTGAGAGAGGAATTCAAGAGTATACAGGTTGAAATACCCAAGCCCTCACTTCCTTTTGGAGCAAGTTGGGCTCTACCCTTCCTGGTCGAGGACCGTAACACGTGCCTCCCCAGCAGAGACCACAGACGAGCTGATCTAGATGTGTCTGGGCAGTTTTCAGGTAGAACCTCCTTCGACCCCATGGCCTTCACCACCAGTGTTTGTCCTTCTTGGCAAACTTTACTCTTTTTGTTTTTTTAAATTGGAGTATAATTGCTTTATGGGCTTCCCAGGTGGCGCTAGTAGTAAAGAACCCACCTGCCAATGCAGGAGATGTAAGAGACATGGGTTCGATCCCTGGGTTGGGAAGATTCCCTGGAGGAGGGCATGGCAACCCATTCCAGTATTCTTGCCTGGAGAATCCCCACGGACAGAAAAGCCTGGTGGGCTACAGTCCATGGGGTTGCAAAGAGTCGAACACGACTGAAGCGACTGAGCACACTTATAATTGTTTTACGATGTAGTGTTAGTATCTGCTGTGCAATGAAGTGAATCCCTTGCTGCTGCTGCTGCAGCTAAGTCGCCTCAGTCGTGTCCGACTCTGTGCGACCCCATAGACGGCAGCCCACCAGGCTTCCCCGTCCCTGGGATTCTCCAGACAAGAGCACTGGAGTGGGTTGCCATTTCCTCCTCCAATGCATGAAAGTGAAAAGTGAAAGTGAAGTCGCTCAGTCGTGTCCGACTCTAGTGACCCCATGGACTGCAGCCCAGCGGGCTTCTCCGTCCATGGGATTCTCCAGGCAAAAGTACTAGAGTGGGGTTCCATTGCCTTCTCCGAGTGAATCCGTTACTCACACACATTTATATACCTGTACATATACACACAGCCCTCCCTCCTGAACCTCCCTCCTGCCCCTCTGGATCGTCACAGAGCACCGAGCTGAGCTCCCTGGGCCGTACAGCTTTCTCACCGGCTGTCTCACACACGGTGGTGCGTATATGTCGATCCCAGTCTCCCAGCTCAGCCCCCTCCCCTCCCCCACCACGTCCCTATGTCTGTGGACCTTTCCTGCCTGCAGCTAGGTTCATCTGTACCATTTTTCTCGGTTACACATACATGCCTTTATATACATTTGTTTTTCTCTTTCTGACTTATTTCACTCTGTATATCAGACTCTTACTCCATCCACATTTCTACAAATGACCCAATTTTGTTCTTCTTCTTTTTTTTTTATGACTTTAATATATAGATGCACACTTGAAAGCAGTTGAATGCTAACTCCCTGCCAGTTTGGCTCATATAGAAGAGGGTTAAAATTCTCAGTAAGGGAAAAATCAAAACGTGTCCTATTGTGTAAAGGCTCTTCTCCTGCTAGAAATGGAGGTAAAGATGATTCTGTCCCTTTTCTCCTCTTTGGCAAAAGAAATTTAATTGGAAAATAGTGTTATAACTCCAAGCCCCATTTTCAGGCCATATTCACCCCAGCTTCCACTGATATTGGGACTGGGCAGTGTTCAAAAGAACCATTTTCTTTTTCATAGGTCCACTGCACCATATACAGCTGGAAGGTCATAGAAAACACCAAGAACATAATATGTTACGACTTACAGAATAAAAGCATAAGGCAAGAGCCAGACAGGCACAAACAGACTGAAGCACAAATTTGCTGATAGAGTTCTATATCCAAATGATTCTTACACGTTAACTTCATCAGAAACGTCATCTCCATCTGCAACATACTTCACCCTTCTCAGGCCACTTTCTACTGGTATTGATCATTTAATGGCTACTTTCAAAAATCCACTAAAATTCTTACCGAGTTCTGTTTGTGTTTTGGAAGACTTCTTACTTTGTTTTAAAGTTGCCCAAATATTGACTACTATATTTCTTATTTAAACTGAAAGTTATTATATAAAACTCCTTTACATAGGTGTCTTGTTACTGCCTTACTCTCATCCTTCCTTAAGTACCTATTCATCTAATAGCATTGCCCCACCGGTCTTGTTTCTCTTTAATCTCTGCTTTTTGTTAAATCACTCTAAAGACACACAGCTGTGCTTTTCAATCTGTGCTGACCACCCATTTGGAAATAGAGGATTTTTCCCATCTCCCATTTCACTGATTCTAGTCCTCATATTTCCTATTTATTTATTAATTTTTTTTATCATGGTAGAAGTCACACAGTATAACACATACTATTTTAACCGGATTTAACTATACAGTGAGGGACACTAAGTACCATATTGTTCTGCAACCCTCATCATCTTCCATCTCCCGAATTTTTCACTCTCCTAAACTGAAACTCTGTCCTCATTAAATACTGAGCCCCATTCCCCTCCCCACCCTCCCTCTCCTGGCATCTACCAACATACCTCTGACTCAATGATTTGACTATTCTAGGTACGTCGTATAAGTGGAATCATCAGTATTTATCTGCGCCTACTTTATATTAGAATGCATTTTTAAGGTTAACTTAATATACATGATTAATATAATCATGATGGTGTGATCACTCATTTAGAGCCAGATATCCTGGAATGCGAAGTCAAGTGGACCTTAGGAAGCATCACTATGAACAAAGCTAGTGGAGGTGATGGAATTCCAGTTGAGCTATTTCAAATCCTAAAAGATGATGCTGTGAAAGTGCTGCACTCAATATGCCAGCAAATTTGGAAAAGTCAGCAGTGGCTGCAGGACTGGAAAAGGTCAGTTTTCATTCCAATGCCAAAGAAAGACAATACCAAAGGGTGCTCAAACTACCGCACAATTGCACTCATTTCACTCGCTAGTAAAGTAATGCTCAAAATTCTCAAAGCCAGGCTTCATCAGTACATGAACTATGAACTTCCAGATGTTCAAAAGCTGGATTTAGAAAAGGTAGAGGAATCAGATATCAAATTTCCAACATCTGTGAGATCATTGAAAAAGCAACAGAGTTCCAGAAAAACATCTACTTCCGCTTTATTGACTATGCCAAAGCCTTTGACTGATGTGGATCACAACAAACTGTGGAAAATTCTTCAAGAGATGGGAATACCAGACCACCTGACCTGCTTCTTGAGAAATCTGTATGCAGGTCAAGAAGCAACAGTTAGAACTGGACATGGAATAACAGACTGGTTCCAAATTGGGAAAGGAGTACATCAAGGCTGTATATTGTCACCCTGCTTATTTAACTTATATGCAGAGTACATCATGAGAAATGCTGGGCTAGATGAATCTCAAGCTGGAATCAAGATTGCCGGGAGAAATATCAATAACCTCAGATATGCAAATGACACCACCCTTATGGCAGAAAACAAAGAACTAAGGAGCCTCTTGATGAAAGTGAAAGAGGAAAGTGAAAAGCTGGCTTAAGCTTAACATTCAGAAAATGAAGATCATGGCATCCAGTCCCATCACTTCATGGCAAATAGATGGAGAAACAATGGAAACAGTGTCAGACTTTATTTTTTTGGGCTCCAAAATCACTGCAGATGGTGACTGTAGCCATGAAATTAGAAGATGCTTGCTCCTTGGAAGGAAAGTTATGACCAACCTAGATAGCATATTCAAAAGCAGAGACATTACTTTGCCAACCCCAAAGTCCATTTAGTCAAAGCTATGGTTTTTCCAGTAGTCATGTATGGATGTGAGAGTTGGACTATAAAGAAAGCTGAGGGCCGAAGAATTGATGCTTTTGAACTGTGGTGTGGGAGAAGACTCTTGAGAGTCCCTTGAACAGTAAGAAGATCCAACCAGTCCAACCTAAAGGAAATCAGTCCTGAATATTCATTGGAAGGACTGATGCTGAAGGTCCAATAATTTGGCCACCTGATGCGAAGAACTGACTCATTGGAAAAGACCCTGATGCTGGGAAAGATTGAAGGCGGGAGGAGAAGGGGGTGACAGAGGATGAGATGGTTGGATGGCATCACCGACTCAATGGACATGAGTTTGAGTAAATTCTGGGAGTTGGTGATGGACAGGGAGGCCTGGCTTGCTGCAGTCCATGGGGTTGCAGAGAGTTGGACACGACTGAGCGGCTGAACTGAACTGAATATATGTCCTGCAAACAGATTGTGCCTTCTTCCCACCCCCTTTATTCTTAATGTGCTTACTTTATTCCTTAGATTGACTGGTACAATCATGTTTTTCTTCCTTTTTCCCTCTTCATATTAAAGTAGCAGATGTGCAGTTGACATTCCCCAGTTTGGAACGTTTTCTTCTCAGGATGACCAGAGCAAAATGACCCAAAGTGTATTCAATAAGGTTTCGGCTGCCAACATCCAATAGTTAGCTATTTGCTCAGTCATGTCTGACTCTTTGTGACCCCATGGACTATAGCCTACCGGGCTCCTCCATCCATGGGATTTTCTCGGCAAAGCTACTGGAGTGGGTTGACATTTCCTTCTCCAGTATAATTAGCCAACTCCTACCAAATAAAGTGATCAGACATAGATAACCTAGACAAGAAACCCAAAGGCCTGGGATGCTAACCCAGGGTTTGAATATCTCAGCAGCTAAACCTTTTAGTTTCTTTCTTGGTCTTTCTTGGGGTGGACCTACTAATCCATGATCCTAGTGTTGGGAGTCCAACCCAAAGTTTTGGCCTGTAACTCGACCAAAATCTAAAGGTGGGTCTCTAGCCCACATTACTGTTGAGATTATTGAATAACTTAGATACAGGCGCATTTTAACATGGTTACTCACCCAAAAGATGTCTGATCCAGGAGCTGTTTCTTCTCTCAAAAGTAACAGTAGCCCCGAGGAACTTAGAGCACCATAGAGGTGGGGGCAGCAGGAACCCAGCAGCCAACCCTCCAGACAAATTCAGTCTATTTGGCCACTCAGGGGAGGCAACAAGGGCTCACACTCTGCTGAGGGCTACATGCTTGGGTAGGTGGTCACAAGACCTGCCAAACATTGCCAAAACTGTTGTCAAGCGAGGGCTTGCTGCCCAACATATGTAAAAGCCAATACTATGGCACCAGCTCTTGGGAAAAGAAAAAGGTTTTGTGTGAAATCGACCAGCAAGGAAACAGAAAGCAAGGCTCTCAAATGTTTCTGCGATCCAGGATTCAGGGTGAAATGTGAGGGGTTAGGGGAATTTCGAACTTGGAAGCTGAATGGCTATAGCTATCCACGCTGCTGGAGGGGCTTCCCTGGTGGCAGCTTAGTGATAAAGAATCCACCTGCGAGCGCAGGAGATGTGGGTTTCATCCCTGGGTCGGGAAGATCCCCTAGGAGAAGGGAATGGCAACCCACTCCAGTATTCTTGCCTGGGAAATCCCATGGTCAGAGGAGCCTACAGGGCTATAGTCCATGGGGTTGCAGAGAGTTGACTTAGCAACTGAGCATGCGTGCTACTGGAAGCCAGATTTTTCTTACTGAAGGACTTCTTACTCCATAAAGGGCTCAGGTGGCAGCATTTCTGTTCTTTGAGTTTCGTAGACTGAAGATTCTTGGTTCCAGGGTTATCCTGGAGACATGGGTTCCTGTATTGCACATGCTTAATGCTGTCTCTGTAAAATAACTCTCAGCTGGGTTAATCAATCAACCTACTTAAGGAGGCAAAACTGGTTTAAGCTGGTCAATGTTTTATGTGCTGTTTCAGGAGCTCCTTTATTCCAGTTTCTGTTTCCTTGATTTATCCCCATCACCCTTTGAGTAATTCCTAGCTTTCTGGTACAAGACAAAATCTTAAAAAAAAAAAAAGTCAAAATCATGAATGACAAGAAAGAAGAGTTCATTGTCCTAGGAGATGAGTCCAGACAACCAAAGGCAGTGCACAATCGTTTATAGAATTACAGCAGTAAAAGGGGGATGCTCTAAATTTGAACTCTCTATTAAACATATTTCTGCATCAATGTTAACTATTTTTTAAAAAGACTTTTTTTAAATGTGGATCATTTTTAAAGTCTGTTGAGTTTGTTACAACATTGCTTCTGCTTCATGTTTGGGTTTTTTGGCTGCAAGGCATGTGGGATCTCAGCTCCCTAACCAGGGATTGAACCCACACCCCAGGCACTGGAAGGTGAGGTCCCAACCACTGGATGATCACCAGGAAAGTCCCCAACATTAACTATCATGAGAGTTAAAATGAATGGACACCGTGCAGGAGATTATTTTCTTAAATGACATATACACTGAAGTGTTTAGGCATTAAATATCATGTTTGTATCACACTCTCAAATGATTTAGGCCAAAAAAAAGGGGGGGGGGAATCCAGACACATAAATAATACACACAGAGACTGAAGCAAGCATAGCTCAGTGTCACCAGCTGGTGACTGAGATAAGGGAGGGGGATGAGTGTGGGTGTTCACTGTGTTATTCTTTAAACTTTTCTGAAGCTTTGACATCTTTCAAAATAATAAGTTGGGGGAAGTAAAAATAAAATAAAATAAATCAGACAGAGAACAGAAACTGTGGTTGGGGACAAGCCTTTGGCCCTCCGCCTGCCCGGTAAAAATAGCTCCGCTCACAGCTGCCTCTGTGTGACATGAGGAATCACACAGCATTTGCTTTTAGCAACCAAAGGATACATCTACACATGTTTGGAGAGAAATCATTCCCCTGTCATTCAGAAGAAGGATAAGAAAAAGAGGAAGAGAATGAAGCAATGCAAAAAGGAAGGATGGAATGAGGGAGGGATGGAAGAAAGGCAGGAAAGATGGAAGACAAGAATGTAATGATCTGGGGCAGGCACTGCATTAGACTCTGTCTTCCACATTATTCGTCTGTTTCTAACAACAACCTTTAAAAGACAAAATATTGAGGCTTAGAGAAGTAAAAAACCTGTCCTTTGGCCATAAAATAAAAACTGCTTATCTCAGATAATGATGTCCAGTAAGGAAATAAAATTAAACCAATTAGTCATGAGAGGGCCAGTATATATATACAATGGAATATTACTCAGCTATAAAAATGAATGCATTCAAACCAGTCCTAATGAGGTAGATAAACCTAGAGCCTATTATACAAAGTGAAGTAAGTCAGAAAGAGAAAGACAAATATTGCATATTAATACATGCATATGGACTCTAGAAAGATGGTACTGATGAGCCAATTTGCAGGGCAGCAATGGAGATGCAGACAGAGAACAGGTTCGTGAACACAGCGGGGAGGGAAAGAGTGGGATGAATTGAGAGAACAGCATGGAAACAGACCCATTACCATACGTAAAACGAGAGCAAGCGAGGATTTGCTGTGTGACACGGGGAGCTCCACCCAGTGTTCTGTGACAGCCTAGAGGAGTGGGAGAGGGTGGGAATGGGAGGGGGCTTCGGGAGAGAGGGGACATATGTACACCTGTGACTGATTTGTGTTGATGTGTGGCAGAGGCCCAAAACAATATTGTAGAGCAATTGTCCTCCAGGACTGCAAGGAGAGATAACCAGTCCATCCTAAAGGAGATCAGTCCTGGGTGTTCGTTGGAAGGACTGATGTTGAAGCTGAAACTCCCATACTTTGGCCACCTGATGCGAAGAACTGACTCATTGGAAAAGACCCTGATGTTGGGAAAGATTCAGAGCAGGAGGAGAAGGGGAGGACAGAGGATGAGATGGTTGGATGGCATCACCGACTCAATGGACATGGGTTTGGGTAGACTCCAGCAGTTGGTGATGGACAGGGAGGCCTGGTGTGCTGCAGTTCATGGGGTAGCAAAGAGTCGGACATGACTGAGTGACTGAATTGAATTGTATTTTGTTCTATGCTTCTCAATATTGAGCAATTATAATCTTTGATAATTATTAGTTACTCAAGAACAGTTATATTTTATGAGTATTGTTTAATTGCCACCACCAATAGAATGATACTCAGATGTGTTCTTTCTATAAAACTATATAAATAATTTAAAAAAAAAGGGAAAAAAGGAAAAGACGGCCAAAATCTCTATGAAGATAGAGATTTCTAAAATCCTGACCATGGATTATTGTTTTTTAAAAGAAAGCTTTGTAGCAGGAAGGACTGTGTCCTTTAGGCTAAAGCATTAGTAAAGATACTTGGGCCTCTCATCTAGGCTAGACCTCAGGCCTAGAGAGTGAGTCCAGGAAAACCAAAGGGCTTCTCCCTCCATTTGAAAAGCTCCTAAGACTGTTAGGATGCACACAGGTTTCCCCCTTCTGCTGTATTACAATTTTGGCTGGTATGTGAGAATTAGGATATTTAATTTGGGGTGCATGCGGGGGGGTGTTTCCCTCCTCCCCCCACCCCGCCCCTGCTCCAGGCCACCTGCAGAGTGGGAGGAAAGGGCACACTTGCTGGCATTACCAGCATCCTATGCAGACACTCTCTGCTTCCGCTCTGGGAGAGACAGAAGCAAGTTAACTAATTACGGCAGCTCCGGGAATGACTCCCATGCTCAGGCAATTCTCTATGTGCTTCTCACACGGACAAAGAACGTGAGAGAGGGATCATGTCAACAGCTCAGAGAGAAAAATATGTCCTTGACGAGAGAATTGAAATGGAAGACATCTTGATCATTGAAGGTGATTCTCACTCCAAGGTCAAGAGCCAGTAGTACCTTCCCAAACCAAAGTTTCTGTCATTCTTTCAGGAAAACATTCATTCAGGTCCTTAGATCTGTCAGATGTGACATGAAAAACTGGGGAAAGCAGAACAAGGACGCTCTTGATCAAAAGGTTAAACAGACATGGTAGATTTCACTGCCCTGTGCACCCCTCCTGGGATCTGGCGTCTCTTGGGATCCAGATGGCAACAGTCTGGGGAGACAGACAGACACGAGTGTGAAAGCAGACAGGGCAGGCGGAGCCGGTTTGCTGGCGGTCAAAGCCTCACAAGGTGGTGGATCTGACTGTATTTTTGATGCTCCTTTCTGAGGTCATGTCATCCTGAGGGGCTCCTATCCTCCCCTCCCCACCCCCGCTGCAGTCCTGGGCTGGGGGACTAACTGACCACTGGCCACAGGGGACCAGAAGCAGTGGGGCTTCAAGGTGCGATAAATTGTCCAGGGAGCTGAACTCTTGCCTTCTTCTTGTGTGTGTTTGGCCCACAAAGGGTAGGCTTATCTATTACAAACGGTAACACCTTCCATTGTCTGGCAGGTTCAGCTAGAGTCAGAGGCCTGAGATCTTGGGACGGCCCAGTGTCTGATTGCTCCCAAGGCACATCATTTCAGCACCCAGGACAGCTCCTGGCACGTAGTGAGCCTGCAAGGCGCATCCGAGTAAGGAATGAAATTCTGGGGACGACGCCAGTGGTCCAGAGATTGGGAATCCCCACTTCCATTGTAGGGGGCACATGTTGGATCCCTGGTCCGAGAACTAAGATCCTACGTGTCACATGATGCGGCCAAAAAATGTACAAAAAAGAACTTTTGCTCTATAACAAGACCAAAGGTGCTGTTAGTGGATGGAGGGAGGCTGAGGAGAGGAGCAGAAATGGTCTTAGCACAGTGGTTTCAGGGTTCACGATCCCCTTGTAGTGAAGTGGCTGAAAAAAAAAAGCTAGGGTCTGCGCATGGGAGCCCCTACGAGGGGGAGAACAAATTTGATAACAGGGATTTCCACCCAAAAGTCAGGGATGTACATGAGATGTGACTGCAATGGTATGTCAGTAACTGGTCCTTCGGGGGAAAAAAGTAAAAAAGCTTATTTGATGATTTCCATGTTGTCTATTCTCTCATCATGGCTGATTCCAAGCTACCAGTTAGTAAAATTCCTGAACATTTCACAGGTGGCTCTCAGAGCTGTCTGTCTTCTGTGCATCACTGGGTGTGAGGGATCAGGTGGGTCTCCATTAGGGGTCTCACGGCAGAGGTAGGGGTGGGGGCAGCATGGGGCTGTGGCTGAGTGTGCACATCTTGCTGCACAACAAGGGTGTTCCTTGAATAAATCACCCACAAAGTCACAGACAATGAGGATCCGGGTGATTCAGACCAATTAACACTGAAGAAGAGGCACCGGTAGGGGCCAGGATGAGGCGGGATCTCCAAGAGAGAATGAGGGCTGTGTGAGGGTTGGGAGAGGCCCCAGGGAGGCTCCAGAAGCCCTTGAGGCTTTTTGAAAATGAGGCTCCTTTGATCAGGCTGCAAAAGTCAAGCCTGGAGGGAAGAATGTCGACTGTGCTACGATCTTATCAGAAAAATTATGCAAAAAAATACTGCTTGATTCATCCTTTGATTATACTAAGAATTAGGGCACCTTGACCAGTATCACCTAAAAGTTGTTAAATACGAGGTGAAAAAGTTACTTTTTATCAAATGCAGTTTCATTTTTTTTTTTTTTTTTTCTAGACAAAGTGTTTAGATCAGAAAGGTGGTTGAGAGCAGGAACTCTGATAGTGCCAATTACAAGCTGGGCAGCCTCCCTGTGCCTCCGTGTCCTTACCTGTAAAATGGGGATAATAGTACAAGTGTCCACGGTAGAGAGGATCAGGTGATTAATAGGGCCTAGAGCGATGCGATGGGAGGGGCAGGGAAGGAGGCTCAAGAGGGAGGGGACATACATATATATATTCATACACATATATATATACATAATTATGACTGATTTGAGTTGCTGTACGGCAGAAACCAATACAACCTTGTAAAGCAATTACCCCCAAATTAAAAAATAAAAAATAAATCTTGAAGAATGTGTGTAGGGTACTGAGAACAGCACTTGGCCAAAAGTAAATCCCAGGTACACATTTCTTAAATCACAAACATTTTGCTGTAAAGCTTCGGTACCCAGTTGAATTGGATTTGCCTCAAATACGACCTTTTAAAAAAATCTGTTTGGATCATCCTGGGATAATAAAGACCTCATGTCACGTATGTGGTCCTTGTTGGGAAGGAAAGGCACCATGATGTCATGAGAGGAGCCTGGGGGCCTGATCTAGGCCCTGGGCCAGGATGGGGGGATGATGCGAGACATGGAAGAATCCCCCAAGGAGGTGATGTTTCAGGACAGGGGAGCTGCAGGTGACTAGGTGAGGAACTCGGGTTGGGGAGGGGAACATTCCAGGAGCTGGGGGTGGATAGCATGTGCAAAGGCCCTGAGTGCTGGGAGCCCGGTATGTCCTGCCAGGACAAAGAGCACACAGAGGTGGGAGATGAGACTGGCAAGGGACAGGGACATGGGGAGTCAGGGCTCCAACCTAAGGGCTCTGGAAGGTTTGAAGCAGGGGTATCATGACTGGGGTCAGATTTGCCCTTCGGATGTTTCCAGTTATAACAGGAAGTTCTTGTCTAGGGCTTTTCTTTTCCACCTGATTCCCCATCACAGCCTGGTTCATAGCTCAGAATCTGGGTGGGATGGCAGAGCTCAGTTTTAGGGCGTTGGTCACATCTCAGGAGAAAGTTGGAGAGAAGGTCAGGAAATATGCAGCAGGAACCCCTGGCGTGGCCAGCAGAGGTCTGAGACTCAGTCTGCAATGGGACTTGTCTGGACCCAGCCTCATGCTGGGTTTGAGGAGAAGCCTCAGGACCATCTGCAGTCACAGGGGCCACGGAGGGACCAGTGAAGGGTCAGGATGGAAGCCCCTGGCTTTGGGAGTGTCGGCTGGTGAGCACCGGCTGGCTGGGAAGGTCAGATCCTGCCAGGGCTGCAGGTTTACATGGGGACCTGGGAGACACAGGTGATCTCTGTGCAAATACCTTTGGTGCCCACGGTTCACATCCCTGTAGTCCATGGGGTCGCGAAGAGTCAGACATGACTTAGCAACTGAACAGCAACAGAAGTGTGAAGTTATTACAATTCCTCGAGGGGATAAACCCCTGCCTGTCTGTTTCATCTGTGCTTATTGTGGGCTGAATTACCTATTTCATTAATTAACACAAGTAGTATTTGCAGTAAAATAAGAGAATTAACTAAAAAGAGGGGAAGCAGTAGAATTCCATCACGGGGACGTTTATGGATAATTAAGGGGCCGACACAGGGCTGCTCGCCAGTGAGGCCCTCCCCCTCCGCCTGTTGCCTCCCCATCACGGCGCAGGCATGGCTTTGTTTTTGAGCATGAAGAGTCTCCTAATTAAATCTTATTTGTCAAGAAGGCGAGATGTATTTGTGTTTCCTCTCGCTCTCATTGTTATAAACTTTGCAGTGTTTTCTCTGAAAAATGCTCCTTTCGGCTTGACAGAGCCGGGCTGTCTGCTCGTCTCTCTTCTATTGTGAGAGGAAACGCTACAAGTGCTTTGTCAGGTAATCATTTATCCTCCTTAAAGGATCCCCGAAGTCATCATCTGAAAATTACAGCTTCTGAAAAATAGTAAAATGCCCACTTTAACATATTGTCACTTGTCGGAGTGGTTTTGCCTCCCCCTCAGAGTCATTAAGCCTGTCAATTGCCCGTGTTAATGACCTCTGGCTCTAAACGTGGTCCCTTCTGCCCATCACTTCTGGGGCTTCGATGCTGACACTGTATCTCGCTCAGCTTCTCAGATGCTCTGTAATGATGCCCAATTAGTAATGCATTCTTCCCTTTCTCCATCTCACTCTAATTGCTCTAATTTATGTCCCTTGACAATCTTCCCGCCATGTGTGTCATCTGTACCTCTGTGCGGGGTAGGAAGGTCTCAAGTTCAAGGTCCCTGTCGGGTAAACAACAACTGAAACAGTTTCAAGTTCATGGACATCCTCTGCAATCAACTACTCCATCAAGAAAACAGGACCTTGGTATTGTTGGTGAGTAGCAGATAATTTATGAGCTTGTCAGCATAATCCACGGTCCCTGATCTGTATCAATATGAATAAGAAACCATTTAAGAGGAGATAGGAAAACATGGCACACCCCCTCCCCCTCCTCCCGTTTGACATTGACTCATTCATGTATGAAATTGAGTCTTTGTGATGGTGAAGCATTAAAGATCCTGTGTAGTCAAATTAATATCATGGAGCCAGAGAGTGGAAACAGGTTATTAAATGTCCCCTTGGCTTTCCTTCCAATAGGCAGAAGAAAACAACAGAAGGTGTAAATGCAAAAGTGAATTCATGTCCAAGGCTTCATGAGAGCAGCATAGACTAAGAAAGGGAAAGCAGGGTAGATATTCCAGATAATTCAGGTTAAAAAGACTTCTGTTAGAAGAATCATAGTCATCCACATACAGTTTGCAGATTCTGCACAGTTTATCCATCCTTTCTTCTTGTGAAAGAACCTCAGAGGACATGCCAGCATTTAGTGGAAATGAGGAAGCCATTGAAATTCCTTGAGCCGAGGGCTCCTGTTCAGGTGTCAGCCCTGCCAATGCCTGTGGTTTCATGTCTTGCCAGACAGACTGTGTAATTATTCAAATAACTCACTTCAGCATATCCCAGTTATTCCATCGACCCCAGGGCACTGCTTTACAGTAGGAATGAGGACATAGAGCCTTAAATTGTTATTTAGGGCTTCCCTGGTCGCTCAGATGATAAAGAATCTGCCTGCAGTGCAGGACACCCAGGTTTGATCCCTGGGTCGGGAAGATCCCCTGGAGAAGGGAATGGCTACCCACTCCAGTGTTCAGGCCTGGAGAATTCCATGGACAGAGGAGCCTGGCGGGCTACAGTCAATGGGGTTGCAGAGTCAGGCACGACTGAGCAACTAACAGTATACAATTTATCTGTCTGTTCTTCAGTGAGCTTGGGGGATCGTGTTAAAGAAGTGGGGGACTTTCTGCTGACCCTGCATCCCACACTGGGCGGCAGATCCATCCTTGAAGGGAGATTGGGGCAGCACGTCTCCTTGACCTGGACCAGACTGGAGACGGGCACCAGGGGCTAAGGTTGCATCCCAGGCTTTTCCTCTGGCCAGCTGTGTGTGTGTGAACAGACCAGACCTTGGAGTCAGTTTCAGATTCCATAAAATAAAGTCTATACAGTGGAAAGAACTGAATTGCACTGACTCTAAGGTGCACCTTGCTCCTATCTGTTGGGTCTGGTGGTGGCACATAACTGATGGAGTCTCACTGGTGCATTGTAATCTACTTGTCAACGTTTTATTTCTGAGTGACGCGTGGAACAATGACGCATCATCTGGTCAATGTTGTCTTCGACGTGTGAGATGCAGCAGCATCGGACACTGACCAGCTCTCACGAAGGTCAAATGTGACAACATGGGGGTGCAGAGGCCTTTGCAAATTATAAAATGCCTCTCAGCTCTGCCTAAGGAGCGTCCCTGGCAGACGTGCCTTCTCTCCAAGCCTCAAGTTCCTCGTTCTTTCATCGAGGATGGTGGACCAGGATGGTGAGATTTTCTCTGCTGGGTGATGTCTCAACAAACCCAAAGCCAGGCCTGGCCACTTTGAGCAGAATTCTTCTGGATGAATGGAGATGAGAGCCCCGGATGAGATGTCTCTGAGGGACCTTCCAGATCTGACATTCTTGGATGGGTGAGGGTCTTCCCGAGGACTTGACGAGAGGGCAGAGGTAGAAGCTGGCACCGCACACTCCGGGGCACCGCTCACACCCACCATGGTGTGAATGGGTCCCCTGGAGGTGTGCAGGGAACATGCGCCCTGTCACATGGCCTCAGTGCTGCTCTTCAGGGAGTGGGGGGAGAGGCCCTGAGCACGTGCTGCTTGGCGCACAGCCCGAGGGGCCGTAGGGAGAGAGGCCCCTGCAGAGCAAATGGAAATCCGACAAGGACACTGTGCCCAGAGAAGGTCAGGAGGGACGTGTGTGTGTGTGTGTGTGTGTGTGTGTGTGTGTGTATGTGTGTTGGCCATGTCTCCACAAGGCAAAAGCAGCAAATAATTTGTTCCTGAGCTAATCTCATTAAGGCAATTTAAGGGAGGGTCTGCCCAGCAGGGTACCTGGAGGCAGGTGTCTCTAGGAGACTCGCTGTTCTGACACCCCCACCCCCACCCCCACTCGGGTACTGACCGCAGCGCTGGAGCCACGGTGGGGACCACAAGTGTGCTGATGACTCGATTGCAAGCATTTGTACCTATGAGCCTCAGCTTCTGGTTTGCAGCTCGCAGAAGCTTTAGCTTTTTAATTTTCTAAATGAAAAATAATTTTTGTTATGAAAGCGATAAATACCTATTGTAAAAAGAATTAACCCTGAGAGTACAGCCTTGTAGCATTTCAGTTGGAGTCAAGTGTCCTGAGAGCTATTTTCCATAAAGATCCACCATGTATCCCATGCCTCCCGCTCCGATCCCCTTACAGGGAGCCGGGAGTCATTAGTTCTGCACCCCAGGCTCACTGTGGTCTGGCCCCAAGTGATGCCTGGGGACAGGGATCATTTCCGGCTGCCTGTGATCCACTCCCCTCTCTGAAGCTGCCCGACATCCTTTAGGGAATCGCCCCTCCCTCATGTAGGAGGGGTGCTGGCTAAGCCCCGGTGACATCGGTGACAACGTCCCTCCTGAAAGCTGAGGGGCGAGGCCCACCCTCTCCACCTGTCTTTCCTGAAAGGTGAGCACTTAGCCTGACCCCTCACCACTCTTTCCTGGGACTTTGTTTTGAGCAACTGAAGGAAAGAAGAGGAATTAAAGGGAGATCCCTTCTCCCAGGCAGTGTCGCTGTGAGATGCTCTTTCTTGGCCCCATGGAGTCCTGTGGTCCCTGCCTGGTCCTCCCCGTCTCTTCTAGGCTGTGGGGCTCAAGATCCTTCAGGGAGAGCCCACCGTCCTCTCATCAGCACGTGGGTCTCTACCGTTTGCAACCAAGAACCCTAATTACCCTTGTGGTCCATCTGGCCATTCAGGTGAGAACACCCTTGCCAGCAGCCCCGCTGCTGCCCAGAGAAAAGATAACCCTCTGGTGCCAGCTCTTACCAGGACCCCATCTTTGAAACTGAGATCTTGGGGATGATATGTGAGTCATCAACACGCAGACCTCCCTTGCCAATTGGTTGAATGGATTAACCTCCCCCCTACCAGCAGAATCTACACAATTGTTTTGTAGTAAATGGTCTCTTTGGAAAGTGTTCCAAAGAGAAAGCTGATCTCTGGCTCTTACAGCAAAAGCCTCTTTCTCCTAGAGATAAGGACTGATTTGCGACATTCATCATAAACCATTAATTTTGCTTTTGTGCGACAAGCTCCAGAAGAGTTCCTCTTTCAGAAGCCTATCAAATTAGGTGGTTTTGAGCAAGACCTTGCCTAAGCAGTGTGTCTGGCTAACCCTCAATAACATGAGAAGTTTCAAAAATATCTTGATTTCCTCCGCTCCACTTCCCTGTTGGGCTGGTGATGCTGCTTTAGCCGCTGGATCTTGGGATGCCTGCATGGGTTGGCCTTGGGGCTGGAGATGGCAGCTCCACACCGACCACTGTAGATCCAGGTGTGTTCCTCCCCCCGCGCCCCCCCACCATGCCCCCTTCTTGGGACCTGCGAACTCCATGTCCAAGCTGTCAGGGGTCAATCTGGGTTCTGCATGAAATGATGGTGGAGGTGCCGTGAGGTCACCATCAGACTTCTAGAGCATCTCAGACACTCTCTTTTGGGCCGATCCCACCCTCAGGGCTGAGAGTGGTCATGACACTTCCGCTCACACTCCTGTCTTTGTCCCATGGCGGGGCTGACCAGTCAGCATACTCGGAGCTGTGGGGTGATTCTCTCCGATTATCTAAATAGATGATCATGTTGTTTACAAGCAAGAACAGTTTTATTTCTTCTTTGCAATTTGCATACCTCTTATTTCATTTTTCTTGCCTTCTGAATGATGGGGATCTTTGAAGAGCACAGCAAGTGCAAAGTTCCTAACTTGGGATGAATCTGTTCTGTTTGAGGAGCTGTGACAAGGTGAGTGGTCTGCAGGAGAAGGGGGCGGCTGGGTCACCCAGGGCACAGTAAGCCGGTCGGGAGTGGGGACGTGGCGAGTCAACGGGAAAGTGTTAAAGGATTTTAGAGATGAGAGTAACATTTGGGGATGCTGTGTATTCTGGGACTCTTAGCAAATTTAAGTAAGAGGGTTATTTGTATTTGCAGAGACAAATCAGACTGTTTTACAACTGAGGGATTAAAATCATATAAAAAGTACTCAACCCTATCTTGTAAAGGTTATTCAAAATGATAGATTTTTTTCTCAAATTCATGATAATTATGCATTTTAAAGCTGACAGACAGCAGAAAAGTTTACCAATTGGCATGAATACGATAGAAATACCAATTTGAAACCAAACCACCAATTTTTATACCTTCCAAAGGAATTTGACTGCTGGGTTTCTTTCTCAAACAGAAATAGAGAATGTTAATGAATGCTTTGAACATTTTTCCCCTCAAATCATTTTATAAGCTTTGATATCAGAATTTTAATTGAAAGTGAAATATCAATTATTAAAAGACCTGTATATGCTATGAAAGGTCTTATATTTTGCAGAAACTGCTGGTAATATTATGCTTTTTTACCTTGTGGCTATTGGTAATATTCACTTCAGTTCAGTCGCTCAGTCGCGTCCGACTCTTTGCGACCCCATGAATCGCAGCACGCCAGGCCTCCCTGTCCATCACCAACTCCCGGAGTTCACCCAGACTCACGTCCATCGAGTCAGTGATGCCATCCAGCCATCTCATCCTCTGTCGTCCCCTTCTCCTCCTGCCCCCAATCCCTCCTAGTATCAGAGTCTTTTCCAATGAGTCAACTCTTCGCATGAGGTGGCCAAAGTACTGGAGTTTCAGCTTTAGCATCAGTCCTTCCAAAGAAGAAAATGTTGGCAACATTAAATGACATTTTTTCCTTCTGATATTAAAAGATTTGCTCATTTTAGAAAATTTGGAAAATTACTCTAAAGAAGAAAATGAAAACCAATTACGATTATACCGCTCGTGTGTTGCCACTCTGGGCATCTTGGTTTAACTCTTACTCAAGTTTTTTCTTTGCATATGGGTGTATACGACAAGAGCTTAACACAGGTGGTTTCATATTCTGCTTTTTTCCCACTGTGCATGATATCATGAGCATTTTCTGTGCTATTAATAGCTCCTTATAAACATATTATCATATTATCCTTCAACATTCCCTTGTTTAGACAATTTGTGCAAGCTTCTCCTTTCTTATATTGCTGGATGCTTGTATTGGTTCCAATTTTTGCTGTTAAAATTTATGTTGCAGTACACATCTTACTATATGTGAACTTTGGTTCACATTTATGAATCTCTCCTGAGGGTAAAGTCTTCCATGTACAATGAATGCAGGGGAGTCAGTGCTTTTTTAAAAGCTCTTGATATGGCTGCCAAATGGTTCTGGGGGACGCTGACACTGAGAGTCCCCACTGGTGAGTGTCCTTAAGGCACAGCGCAGTATGTGTTGAAAAGCGTTTGTGCAAGTCCCGTTTGAGAATGTGCTTGAGTTGTTCTTTTAATTTGCAGGGAATTCACTGCAGGGACTGGCTAGTCCTGGGTTCCACCTTCTCAGGGTCGGATAGGTACCCACCTTCGAGTCAATGAAGAAATCAAGTCCCCGCCCAACCGAGAGTCATCTGTGCCCAGCAGCCCTGCACTGGGAGAAGAACCACGTCAGTGACCCAGGGTGTAGACGGGAGCTTCTCTGACCTGACTCCAAACCCGCTCCCTGATGGGAGGCCGAGGAGTTCAGCTGTGGGGCTCAGTCACCCAGCGAGGGTCTGCTGGTTAGCACGTGGTCAGTGGGCACCCCTCAGAACCCGAGACTCGCCCCTTCCATCCTCTCGAGGCAGGGGTGCCCTGGACGCCGGTTCATCCACTGCGCGTGGTGCCCCATCTCTTGACACCCCTGGGCGCCAGGCCCTGCCGACCGCTTCACCCTATTTCATGGCTCATTCAAGAGGAAAACAAGGAGGATGTTTCCATTTCACCTGTTAAACAATTTAATTCCCAAGGGACTTGGTCACCACGGCATCAGCGTGGCCTGGTTCCCAGGTCATTTTTAATTTGTATTCTGATGAAACCTCCCAAACCCCATCAAACTCTGCCTTGAGCCCCAACAGAAGTCACACGGCTGGGCCCAAGGGGACCTCTGGTTAGGGGCCAGGGGGCGGAAGGGGAGGGGAGCAGAGGGTGTCTGATCATTTCGTGTGACTGATGTGTGAGGTGACACCCACAGTGAGTGATGGGGTTCAGTGCCCCTGAAGTTGGGGCCCCGTGGAAACACATCTGGTAAATGTCCAATTAAATGTTCAGAGGACCCTTATTCCCGGAGCAGTTTTAGCCGCAGACGTCTTCAAGCTCCTGACCTTGCTCACACCTGTGTTTACATGCAGATCACTGGCCCCCTCTCCTTCCCGCATCCTCCTGCTCCTCGTGGGGGGCGGTGAGGACGCCTGGCCACCCTCAGGTCAAACAGGCGACACAGGATGTGAGTGGGAGAGCGGGGGGCTGGTCTGCTGGTGGGAGACTCAAGGGAGGGGAATGGAAGCCAGGGCCTGAATCAACATGCTGAGCCCTGAGCGGTGCCCCCGCCTGGTCTGTCCCCCAGCCCCTGAGGTCTCCACGGTGGTCTCCCTTGGGGATCCCTTCTGAAGCTCTTGATGCTTCTGGAGGGCTTCAAGGTCCATGTTCCTTGGAGATGCTCTGTCATCCATGGCCAACGGGAGAGAGAGCTGGGACTTTTCTGTTAAAAGACAGAGGGCCGTCCTTTCTGCTGGAGTCGCTGAGCTGGGAGACCAAGTTGTAAAGATGCTGGTGCCATCTTTCCACCTCACGTGCGGAGCTCCCTGAGAGTGAAGTCAACGTCGAGGAAGGCAGAGCTGAGAGAGAGGGGGAGAGGCAATCACAAGGAAGCCACTTGAGGTTTCAGTTCTCACAAGATAAACCTATGAACTTCTCAGCTGTGGTGGCCGATGCGTTTCTTCCTTTCTGAAATCGTTCATACTTGACTTCTGTCTCATGATTTCCAAAACCAAAGACCCTGATTCATATCCCTAGGAATCGGAAAGTTTAAAAAAAACTAGATGATAGTAATAATAGGAACTAAACCACGATCAGCATGACTGACAGAGACAAAATTATCTGTAATTATGATTATCTCTTCATTCTGATACTAAAATAAAATATAAGTGGAAAAATAGACCCAGGCAAAACTATTGAAAGTTATTTCACAGAGAAGAAATGGATGACAGAGATGGATCTAAGGATGGCCGTTAGAGGGGAAATGTAGAATTTATTGGGTTGCTTGCCCCATTGAGGTATGGAATGGTTTCTCAGGGGTCGAGCTATCGTGCCCAGCCTGGTGTGAAGTCAGGGCAGATCCTGCCTCTGCTGTGACTGGTTGGGGGTCCCGAGAAATGACTGCACCTTGGAGGAGGCCCGTCCTTGAGCAGGAAGAACATTGTGGCTTTCCTGAGGTTCACTATGTCACGTGAACCAAATATTATTTCATGTATGTGTAATTGTTGTACTGAATACTGAAAAAAAGAACTTTTATACAACATGGGTTGCCATTTAGTCACTAAGTTGTGTCTGACTCTTTTGTGACCCCATGGATTAGAGCCTGCCAGGCTACTCTGTCCATGGGATTTTCCAGGCAAGAATACTGAAGTGGGTTACCATTTTCTTCTCTAGGGGATCTTCCCAACCTAGTGGTAGAACCCAAATCTCTTGCACTGGCAGAGGATTCTTTACCTCTGAGCCACTGGGGAAGGCCACCATATGGGTAAGGTGTAGAAACACTGATTCAAAGGACATATGTGATCTCCATCTCATTGAAGACAAAGAATTTGATGAAATAGATTTGATGCTCCTGGGGGCCCACTCTTGAACCCCAGCCACTTCCCTTTGCCTATAAAGGGGACCACTTTCCTGATTTTGTCTTTGTAATTCCTGTGCTTTTCTTCATGGTTTCACCATAAATGTATATGTAGCACAGCTGTTTAGACTAAATGCGTCCCTGAAATTCATAAGTTGAAATCCTAACTCTTAACTCCCAGTGTGACTGCATTAGGAGGTGGGGCCTTTGGGGGATGAGGTTGTGAGGGTGGAGCCCTCATGAGTGGGATTAGTGCCCTCATGAAGGCACTTACCTGTCTTCCTGCCAGGTAAGGACAGCAATAAGAACCAGGAATTGGGATTTCACTAGATACTTAATCTACCAGTGCCTTGATCATGGACTCTTCAGCTTCCAGAATTGTGAGAAATAAGGGTTTGTTGTTTAAGCCACTTATTCTATGGTATTTCTTACAGCAGCTTCAATTGACTAAAACAATAGCATTTAGTTTTATAACTTTGATGTTAGGAATTCTACTTTGGAGATGCTTCTGTGCTTAGACTTGCTATGTACGTTTACTGGATGTCTATTTTGGCTCACAATCCTCTTCCTGTGCCCCATCCATGTCGACGGAGTTGTCTGTTGTTGGGGGCCAGAGTGAGGCACTCTGCCCGTGGCAAAGGTCATGAGGAAGGAGGCTCAACATACGCAAAGGTGGGATCGAGCCTCAGGAGTCCCCCTGGAAATCCTCAAGCATCTACCCCCATAACCAGAGCCTGCCTACTTTACTACTTTGTGCTCTCACCTACACCTCTGACTTTACGGGGGGCTGTCCCCCACCACCTCTTTCGGAGAAGGAGTTAACTTAGAGCTCCAGTTAATAAAAACTCCTGGGCGTGACAAGAGTGTTTTAACCTACAAACTCCTCTGAAGGTTCTCTGGTCTGCCTGACAGGCTCGTCCGGCCACATGTGATTGCTCATAGCCTCCCAACTGTGAGAGGCACGAGATGCTCTAAACCTTCTAAAAACAGGTTCCTTAGAAAAGTTAGAAAACCATTAGTATAAGTGTAGTGGGCTGATTAGAAATTGTATTGGTGAAGGGTTTTTCATTTGTTGAGCCAATGTTTGTTGCTAAGTCTCCACATCCCCTGCCCTTACACACATTAATGAATATATAGAAGAAATAAGTATTAACCTTTGATATTAATCATGTTAGACCTTAGGCTAAGTAAATTCTTTCCTTAACTAAAACCCTCTACACCCTCACCCTAGAGGAATGTAACTTTATTTGGGTGGTGTCTGTTTTGAGAATAATCACCCCTGGAGAAATAAGTGTCCTGGTTGACTGACCACTGTCACAAGGAGAGGGTCATAAATTGTCAGCAGGCCCCCTGGCCAGAAGATGATGTAACACCCCTAAGACCTCTGTATACATTTGTATGAAGCACCTGACTTTGATAAAAGTCAGGACTGCTGACCCCGCATGACTTTTGCATAACATCTCAGTGTATAAAAGTAGACCATGGAAAATAAAGAATTGGGATCAGTTTCTCAAAATACTGCTCTCCCCATGTCCCTCTCTCTCTCACTCTGG
Source organism: Bos indicus x Bos taurus (assembly GCF_003369695.1). NCBI lineage: Eukaryota > Metazoa > Chordata > Mammalia > Artiodactyla > Bovidae > Bos > Bos indicus x Bos taurus. The sequence goes on along the minus strand of NC_040088.1, from coordinate 7,116,554 downwards.
CTGAGTCTCCATCTGGAGCGTGGAACCCACCAAGCTTACTAATTTTGCCTGGGCTTCTAAGATCCGACTGGGGAGGCCTCAATGTCTCCTCTCCTTCGGGAGAAGGGAAGGATGCCTGCGGCCTACATAAGTGGTGCAAGCTTCTTGTCTTGAAGTTTTATTGGTCTCCCGCGTAAACCAAGCTACTCAGCCTCTTTTCTCCACTGAATTTTCCTACTGAGCTATCCTCATTCTATTACTCTTTACATCTCTAATTAATATCTAATTGAAGCTATTGTATCCTGATCCTCGCCGACGCTGTCCCCGCTTCGAACTCCCTGGATCAGCCGGGGCTGGACCCTGGCAGTCTGTGGTTTGTTCATTTTTATTGCAGTCTAGTTTTTCATTATATGAGGAGGATATGGGTATCTATCCTCCTATTGATGAGCATTTGGGGCCATCAAAGATGTTGCTATTATGACCATTTTTGTATATTTATTCCATCCACAAGTGCAAGTTTCTTCTAGTCAGAAGCTTTCAATTTTTTGGATTTCACCACTGATAAGAAACATAATTTGCATCATAACCTATAACACACATGTACCCAGACTTTCAAATGCCTCTGTGACAAATAAATTTCACAATATTTTTATTCTTATAATGTGTGACTGTGTTGTGATCTATTTTATTTCACTTAAAAATTCTGGCATTTTCAAGATTCACTGATGGAAACCACACCCTTGGTTATATACTCAGGACTGGAATTGCCAGATCATTAGGTGTGCATCAGATCAGATCAGTTGCTCAGTCCTGTCCGACTCTTTGCAACCCCATGAATCGCAGCACGCCAGGCCTCCCTGTCCATCACCAACTCCCGGAGTTCACTCAGACTCACGTCCATCGAGTCAGTGATGCCATCCAGCCATCTCATCCTCTGTCGTCCCCTTCTCCTCTTGCCCCCAATCCCTCCCACCATCAGAGTCTTTTCCAATGAGTCAACTCTTCGCATGAGGTGGCCAAAGTACTGGAGTTTCAGCTTTAGCATCATTCCTTCCAAAGAAATCCCAGGGCTGATCTCCTTCAGAATGGACTGGTTGGATCTCCTTACAGTCCAAGGGACTCTCAAGAGTCTTCTCCAACACCACAGTTCAAAAGCATCAATTCTTCGGTGCTCAGCCTTCTTCACAGTCCAACTCTCACATCCATACATGACCACAGGAAAAACCATAGCCTTGACTAGACGAACCTTTGTTGGCAAAGTAATGTCTCTGCTTTTGAATATGCTGTCTAGGTTGGTCATAACTTTCCTTCCAAGGAGTAAGCGTCTTTTAATTTCATGGCTGCAGTCACCATCTGCAGTGATTTTGGAGCCCCCCAAAATAAAGTCTGACACTGTTTCCACTGTTTCCCCATCTATTTCCCATGAAGTGATGGGACCGGATGCCGTGATCTTCATTTTCTGAATGTTGAGCTTTAAGCCAACTTTTTCACTCTCCACTTTCACTTTCATCAAGAGGCTTTTTAGTTCCTCTTCACTTTCTGCCATAAGGGTGGTGTCATCTGCATATCTGAGGTTATTGAGATTTCTCCCGGCAATCTTGATTCCAGCTTGTGTTTCTTCCAGTCCAGCATTTCTCATGATGTACTCAGCATATAAGTTAAATAAACAGGGTGACAATATACAGCCTTGACGTACTCCTTTTCCTATTTGGAACCAGTCTGTTGTTCCATGTCCAGTTCGAACTGTTGCTTCCTGATCTGCATACAGATTTCTCAAGAGGCAGGTCAGGTGGTCTGGTATTCCCATCTCTTTCAGAATTTTCCACAGTTTATTGTGATCCACACAGTCAAAGGCTTTGGCATAGTCAATAAAGCAGAAATAGATGTACTTCTGGAACTCTCTTGCTTTTTCCATGATCCAGTGGATGTTGGCAATTTGGTCTCTGGTTTCTCTGCCTTTTCGAAAACCAGCTTGAACATCAGGAAGTTCACGGTTCACATATTGCTGAAGCCTGGCTTGGAGAATTTTGAGCATTACTTTACTAGCATGTGAGATGAGTGCAATTGTGCAGTAGTTTGAGCATTCTTTGGCATTGCCTTTCTTTGGGATTGGAATGAAAACTGACCTTCTCCAGTCCTGTGGCCACTGCTGAGTTTTCCAAATTTGCTAGCATATTGAGTGCAGCACTTTCACAGCATCATCCTTCAGGATTTGGAATAGCTCAACTGGAATTCCATCACCTCCACTAGCTTTGTTCATAGTGATGCTTTCTAAGGCCCACTTGACTTCACATTCCAGGATGTCTGGCTCTAGTTGAGTGATCACACCTTCGTGATTATCTGGGTCGTGAAGATCTTTTTTGTACAGTTCTTCTGTGTATTCTTGCCATCGCTTCTTAACATCTTCTGCTTCTGTTAGGTCCATACCATTTCTGTCCTTTATCGAGCCCATCTTTGCATGAAACATTCCTTTGGTATCTCTGATTTTCTTGAAGAGATCTCTAGTCTTTCCCATTCTGTTGTTTTCCTCTATTTTTTTGCATTGATTGCTGAAGAAGGCTTTCTTATCTCTTCTAGCTATTCTTTGGAACTCTGCATTCAGATGTTTATATCTTTCCTTTTCTCCTTTGCTATTCGCTTCTCTTCTTTTCACAGCTATTTGTAAGGCCTCCCCAGACAGCCATTTTGCTTTTTTGCATTTCTTTTCCATGGGGATGGTCTTGATCCCTGTCTCCTGTACAATGTCACAAACCTCTGTCCATAGTTCATCAGGCACTCTATCAGATCTAGGCCCTTAAATCTATTTCTCACTTCCACTGTATAATCATAAGGGATTTGACTTAGGTCATACCTGAATGATCTAGTGGTTTTCCCTACTTTCTTCAATTTAAGTCTGAATTTGGCAATAAGGAGTTCATGGTCTGAGCCACAGTCAGCTCCTAGTCTTGTTTTTGCTGACTGTATAGAGGTTCTCCATCTTTGGCTGCAAAGAATATAATCAGTCTGATTTTGGTGTTGACCATCTGGTGAAGTCCATGTATAGAGTCTTCTCTTGTGTTGTTGGAAGAGGGTGTTTGTTATGACCAGTGCATTTTCTTGGCAAATCTCTATTAGTCTTTGCCCTGCTTCATTCCATATTCCAAGGCCAAATTTGCCTGTTACTCCAGGTGTTTCTTGACTTCCTACTTTTGCATTCCAGTCCCCTGTAATGAAAAGGACATCTTTTTTGGGTGTTAGTTCTAAAAGGTCTTGTAGGTCTTCATAGAACCGTTCAACTTCAGCTTCTTCAGCACTACTGGTTGAGGCATAGACTTGGATTACTGTGATATTGAATGGTTTGCCTTGGAAATGAACAGAGATTATTCTGTCATTTTTGAGATTGCATCCAAGTACTGCATTTCGGACTCTTGTTTCGGACCAGCCATGGTGACAGTTCTCCTTTCTCTATAATATTCCCAACACTTGAATTTATTGGGTCTATAATTTCCCCAACACTTGAATTTATTGGATTGTGAGATTTTTGCCAACCTGGTGGGTTTTACATGGTATCTCATTATGGTTTAATTTACATTTCCTGAGTACCATGAAGGTAGAGAATCTTTTCATACTTTTTAAAAATTATTTAAAAAATTTGTCATCAAATGCATTTCTTTGCTGTGCCACACAGCATGTGGGATCATAGTTCCCCAACATGGGATCAAACCCAGGCCCCGTGCATTGGAAACTTGGAGTCTTAACCACTGGGCCACCAGGGAAGTCCTGAGAATCTTTCCATACTTCTCTTGGCCATTCATTCCCATTTCCTCTTCAGCCAAGAGCTAGCTCAAGTCTTTGTCTATTTTCTATTGGGTTGTTGGAATTTTTGTCTTTTTCATTTTTGAGGTGTTTCTTCATATATTCTGGATATTGATCTTGGTGACGTGTGTATGAAAAATTTTGGTTCCAATGCACCAGGATCAACCTGAAGAAAGCTTTTGTTAGCTTGCCAGAAAATACTGAGGGACCTAAAGGCTGTTGGGAAGGGCAGGACCTGGGAGAAGGGGGAGGACTCAGGCAGAGTGGAAAAGTGAGTAAGACGCCCCCAAAACCTCTAACCCAGCAAAACGTGGTTCTGGGGGAGCAGCAGCCACTCAGAGGTCCCCGCTTTTCCTGCCCATGTCTATGTGTCTGTGAACAGAAATCACTGTGATGGCCAGTCTGCTGCCAACTCAGGCCCGGGGCACAAGACCATCCCACTTAGTAATTTCTCAGTCTCTCCCTTCAGCAAACGGAGGGACATTGATTCTAGAACTTCACCCCTTTAGTCAAGAGATTCCTCCAAGTCTCTGGGTTTTGTCATTCAGGTATGCTTCTATTCACTCATGCATCCACTTGCTTGCTCACTCACTCATTCATTCCCCAGGTGTCGATGGAGTGTCTGCTGCACGTCTGACCAGCTCTAAGCACTGGGAACAAAGCCATGAACAAAACAGAAAAGTCCCTCCTGGAGGAGCATCCATCGTAACACAGAGATGAAGGCTGATGTCAATCGGTAAAAGAAACAGTGTGATGGGGGCTGCTTGGTGCTTTGGTGAGAAATACAGTAGGGAGGTGACTGAAGGCATGGGATGTGGTTCAGTTCAGTTCAGTTCAGTCGCTCAGTCGTGTCCGACTCCTTGAGACCCCATGAACCGCAGCATGCCAGGCCTCCCTGTCCATCACCAACTCCCGGAGCTTACTCAAACTCATGTCCATCGTGTCGGTGATGCCATCCAACCATCTCATCCTCTGTTGTCCCCTTCTCCTCCTGCCTTCAATCTTTCCCAGCATCAGGGTCTTTTCCAATGAGTCAGTTCTTCACATCAGGTGGCCAGAGTATTGGAGTTTCAGCTTCAATGTGAGTCCTTCCAATGAAAATTCAGGACTGATTCCCTTTAGGATTGACTGGTTGGATCTTCTTGCAGTCCAAGGGACTCTCAAGAGTCTTCTCCAGCACCACAGTTCAAAAGCATCAATTCTTTGCGCTCAGCTTTCTTTATGGTCCAACTCTCACATCCATACATGACTACTGGAAAAACCATAGCTTTGACTAGATGGACCTTTGCCAGCAAAGTATGTCTCTGTTTTTTTAATATGCTTTCTAGGTTGGTCACAGCTTTTCTTCCAAGGAGCAAACATCTTTTAATTTCATGGCTGATGTCACCATCTGCAGTGATTTTGGAGCCCCCCAAAATAAAGTCTGTCACTGTTTCCATTGTTTCCCCATCTGTTTGCCATGAAGTGATGGAACAGGATGCCATGATATTAGTTTTCTGATGTGGGGGTGTGGGAGGGGTATTATTTTAAAGTGGGGTGAGGGAGGCCCTCTGAGAAAGCGGCAGAGAGGGAGCAGCCCTGAGTCTCTGGGGAGGAGCTTTCATGCGAAGACCCCGGGGTGGGCGTGGAGCTGGGTTTCAGCGTCACCAGAGAGGAGGGAGGACAGGGTCCGGGTCAGGGGAACCAGAGCCGTGAGGAGGGGCCGGGTCAGGAAGGGCCCGCGTCAAGGGAAGGACGTGGCTTCTCCTCTGTCGGTGGAGCCGCCGAGGGTTTAGAGCAGAGGGTGGCAGCGCCTGGCTCTGCGTTTCTCCTCCGGAGCCTCAGCAGCACGCGCGTCTTGGACACGACGGGCCTCCGCGGTCCCGGGTCCCAGGCCGGGCTCCGGCCGGGCTGCTGGCCGCCCGCTCCAGGCTCAGGGGCTGCTGGCCCGGGGCCCCCTCTGCCCGGCCCCGCGTTCGCGGCATTTCTCACGTCCATCTGCTCGCTCCCCAGTCTGGCCCGTGTAAGGGCCTCAGTACACCGGACGGGCTCATGAAGCATCTTTTTAAAGGTTAATGGTCACTGGCGAGGGAACAAAGGGCCGCTGCGCACCTCCGCCTCTTTGATGATGTGGAGTTTTCAATTAAGTGAAAACGGGAGGCGTGTCTCCTCACAGGTGCCTGGTCTGAGCACCAAGCAGCCAAGGTAGCCGCGGGGTGTCTCGAGGCTGGAACCGTCAGGCCAGGTGAGCCACAGGCGCTTTGCAGAGGTGACTCCCAGGCGAGGGAGGGTCAGATCACCCCGCTCCTCCGCCTGCTCCCACAGGGGAGCTCTGTGTGTGGAGAGGTGGCTCTGGAGGCTTCCGCCAGCTGGCCCCGAAGCCCCGGGAGGGCAGGGTAAGGGCTGGTCTCGGGGTTCATTGAGCTGGTGCCCAGCTCCTCTGGCCACGGAGAGGGGAACGGCAAGTCGGAGGTTGGAAAGGGCGGAGGCTGTGAAGCCAGGAACCGTGACAACTCAGCAAGGGGGTGGAGGGAGCACTGAGGGGTGGGTGGGGAATAGGCAGGTAGGGAGGGGGCGGCAGGCATGGCCCTAAGGGATGCTCGTCCTTGTCACCTTCTCCGCTGTGGCGTTTGGTTAGAAATATCTCATTGGGCGTTGTTGTTGTTCAGTCACTCAGTCGTGTTGGACTCTTTTTGACCCCACGGACTGCAGCACACCAACCTTCCCTGTAGTTCACCAACCCCTGGAGTTTGAAGGTATTGATTAGGAAGGACCTTCCTCTTTCTACAATTGAGGCTCACGTGACCATCTCGTTTTACCAGAAGTATTTCACGAATAGATGTGTGAATGAACAAATGACTAGCTGGTCTGATTTTTAGCAGATGCAGAGCAAATTATGGCCACTTGACTAAGGAGAATATTCAAGAGAACTGGCTCTTTCCTCAGGACAGGGGCAGGCTATTTCCTCTAGGAGCCTCAGTTTCCCTATGCGTAAAATGGAAGATGATCTAAATGATCTTAAAGGATATCTCAAGAGATAAGCACCAGAGACTGGGCTGTGTGTCTTGCAAAGTCCTAATGGAAAGTGGGGAAAGTCCTGTTACTCCACAGGGCGAAGGACACCCACCAGGACCCTCACCTGGAGCAGGTGTGCCTTGGAATTCTTCCTTGTCTGTTTCTTCCCTCACTGGGCCTCATGGCTTCTGCCTCCCTCTCCAACCTCAGCTTTCTACCAAGTAGGTTACAGCCACAGTGAGCATGACAGGGACTCCAAATCACAGTGGCTTCCATCAGTTTCTTTCTTTTTTGCATGAAATCCAAGCCCTTAGGGTGATTCTTCTCTGTAGTGTTCAGGGTCTCAGGCTCCTTCCACTTTGCTGCTGTGTCATCCTCGGGGTGTGGCTTTTCGCACAGGGTGGATCCTGTCCCCGTGGCCAGCCAGCAGGGAGGGGGAGAGGGGATGGATGGGCACAAGCCTTTGCTTTCCTTTAAGGGTGGGGCTCAGCACCTAGGCACACAGCTCTCTTCCCCATTGGCCACAAGCCAGTCACATGACCACCCCTGACTGCAAGGGAGGCTGGGAAGTGCAGTCTCCATTCTGCCAGGGTGTGTGCCCAGAAAAGGCTGTTCCTGGGAGGCGACAGTGGACATGGGAGACCATATCCCAGTTGGCTCATGTTGCTCTGGTCTGGGGTGACCAGCTGTCCTGCTTTGCTTAGGACTGAAGTGTTTGAAGTGTTTCCTTGGATCCAGGACTTGCAGTGCTGAATCTGGGATACTTATAGGAAACCAGAGAACTTGTCCACACCGGCTTCTTTCTTCTCCTCAAAGGGGCCCAAAAGGCCTCAGGGCCTTTGCATATGCTGTTACTGTTTCCTGGAACACACTTTCCACAACTTCTTCCATTCAGAAAGGATTACTGGGTGCCGGTCTTATGTATGAGCTGCTGTTTTAAACACTGCATGCCAGGAGCAGAGTGAAAATTCCAGCCATGCTTTTAACATGACAAGGATAATTCTTTCTACTCCTCCCTGATCACTTTGGTTTCTAAATCTCTGTGGTTTAGTGGTTTTATTATCGGCAGCTCTGAAGGGAACACCTCTTTCCCTAAGGCTGTGGCTGAGGTCTTGCACAGTCTGATAAATTTTATATTAATAATAATCTGAAAGAAGAACATGTATTAAGTTCTAAGATTATGATCAAGGAAACAAGGATTTTGAAGAGATGTGTAAGCCTAATAATAGGAAATGTGGGGTGGAGAAAGTTTTCGTTAAATAGAACCACACCACCTCTTGGGTGAGTTCATTGGTACAATCTTTCTGGAGGGCAGTTTAGCATCATGTAGCAACTGCAACAAAAAATGCATAACTTTAGGCCCCAAGGTCCATTTATAGGAATTTATCCCAATGAAATAATAAGAAAATATGCACAGTTGGATCCCTAAAGATTTCTGTAAGAGGAGAGAAGTATAACAGTCTAAATATCTGTTCGCAGGGGAGCAGAGACTTTTATCCTCTGCCCCAATACTAGAATGTACTTCCAATGAGCAAACAGAGGCACAGAGAGAGTAAGCAACTCACCTAAGGTCACACAGCAGGAAGTGACAGAGGTGGATTTGAACCAGCGAGGTGACTCCAGAACTCATGTTTTCCCCTAGTTTGCCCTGCCACCTCCTAGGCCTCAAAAAGACTTGAGAATGTCTTCCTGGGAACAATTTAGAGATTTCTCTGGGAGGCAAGAGGATGGAGCAGGACTCAGAGGTCTGGGACCCAGGTCACGGGGCCAAGAACACGCAGATCAGGTGGGAGGCCTGTGGTGGCCTAGAGTGCTGGCTGGCCCCAGGTGGCCAGGGTGGAACCAGTTCCGCCACCCCCCTCCCTGGGTTGGGGGCTGTATCCTTTCCTTCCCCACACCCAATCCTCTGAGCCTGAAGCCCAGTCCCAAGGCCTCCAAGCATAAGACCACTCAAGAAGGAAAACCTGCCCTTGTAGCTGGAATCAGGTGAAATATGGCTGTAAATCAGCCTATCAGAAACCAAAAGGCCGTGTCACAAGCACAGTTAGGGAGGCTGTCGCTGTCAGCTGAGTGGAAATGGTGGAGAGAGAGATGGCGTCTGTTCAGAGGGACGAGAGGAGGGACTGTCATGGGGGATGGAAGGGGGACAGGCCTGCCCCCAGCAGACACGTCGTCCTGCAGAGAACTGGCCCAGGATGGGGAGACAGACTAGTGAGGATGCAGGGCACCCCTGGCACCAAGCTGGTGAGCTGGCAGGGGCTCAGGAATGTCAGGAGCAGTCTGCGATCGTCACACCTGCCGCCCACGTGTGCCAGGAGAGAAGCCACTGCCTCTACCTCCGAGGGCCGTTGTGGGCAGGAAGCGAGGGCACACACGGGGGGCCCGGGGCACCTGCCATGGCAAAGTCAGCTGACGGTACCTGTGTGGCGGGCTCAGAGCAGCTCTTGCTGAGGACATCACAGCGGGTAGCTGCCTGCTCCTCTGGGTGAGGGTTTGTCTGCCTGCTCCTGCGAGCCTGGTCCTGAGTGTAGGTCACCATGGGTCCTGGATTCTTGGGAAGAGGTGGCCGGGCCCAGCTCAGGCCTCCCTTGGGGGCCTGTCCCCCATCAGTGTCTGGGGGGCTGCTCCTGGTGGGCTCAGGGCAGGCCGGGGTTCTGCCTTCTGGTCTGTGCCCCCAACCCCAGGCCCCACCTTGCCAGCTGCTGGGCAAACCCTGGAGCAGTGACCTCTCAGGGTCCAGTGGGCACAGCCCTCCTGCCCCGGCCCCGAATGCAGAAGGAGAAAGAGGGTGAACACCCCCCTCCCCCCTCCCCCACACATTGTAGGACAAATGGCTTCTGGCCCAACACACCCACAAGCAGATGTGTCTGGTGCTGAATTGACCGAACTGCAGGTTGTGATGCATTAGTGGGTCTTGAAATCAGTTCAGAGGGTGGAGCCCTGCACTTGAAGTCCACCCTGGAGCGGAGTAGACAAGATGCGGAGACAGCAGAGGGTGTGGTCTGCAGTGAAGGGAGGCTGCTGGGGAAACTTTTCCTCTGTTATCACATGGACAGGAGTGAGTGTGTGGGGGCACCGTGGGAATGTGTTTCTCACTGTGGTTATTAAAATGTGCTTGACCAATGCTCACAGCCTTAGGGTCACATGACAGGTAAGTCATCCCGGGGGCCCAGGGGGTCTGGGCTCTTTTGAATCTGGGAGGAGACTGTAAAGCCTGGGAGATGCAGGTGGTGAAGAATGGGCCATGGAGATGGCACCGGGGCAGGTGCAGCTGTGAGCCCTGCCCTTCTCTCCCGGGCTAAGCGGCCCCAGCCTGTGGTCACTACTCCGCAGCCCGCGTCCCGCTTTCTGCTCTTCCCAGCACCCGTCAGGTCAGATGCCACTGCCGTGTTTTCGGCTCATGTTTCTCTTCTGTCGGCCGCCCTGGAGTTGGATCCCGGTTCCCTCGTGCACCCCAGCGTGAGCCCAGTGCACAGTAGGGGCGCTCTGAGGGCTGGGAGGTCCCCTCACCTGTCGTGAGGATGTCTGGTATGGGGGTGGTCTGCGGCGCAGGGGTGAGCCCCAGAGAGCCTTTCAGCAGGGTGGGCTCCTCTTCCGAAAGTCCCTGAGTGCCCTGCTGCACCCACTGGGTGCCCCCTGCCCGGCTTCCTGCTGTGGCCCTTGTGTCACCCTTGAGGGTCCCAGCAGCCAGGCTGGGCTCTGGGGGAGCCCCTGAAACTAGAGGTGCTGGGAGCTCATGCCCCTGGGGGGCCCTGGCCTGATGGGACCACGCCCCGCCCTGCCAGCTGCCCTGCCTGTTTGTGCTGCTGGGCTGGGCTCTGTTTGTCCAAGCAGGTGACTTGCTGGCGGTGGGCATGCGCCCTGCCCTGAGAACCTCAGCCCGCCTTCTGACCGAGCTCTGGGGCCGGGCTCCACCGGCGCAGACAGGCCCTCGGCTATTCCTAGAGAAATGGGCAGAATATGCATCGCCTCCATCCTTCCCAGTCTCCCTGCCCCCCTTACCGGTATTGTTTGGGGTCACCCTCCAGATAAAACTCTTGGACTCAAAGCCTTGTCTCAGGGTCGGCTGCTGGCGAAACCAAAACTGGCCCATAGGGTGGAGGCCTTGCTTCTGGTCTGTCTGCATCTGAGGGTATAGTGTATGTATATGTATGAATGTGAATATCTTCCCTGGATTGAGGTGGATTTACAAGACAAAAAAAGTGGGTACAAACCAGTGTCAAGGGTTTTATAAGGCAGGTGGCAAGGACGAGGTTCTCATCCCATCATCCATAATGGAACGGGGGGAGGGGGCCTGTAGGACAAAATGAGGAGGGCAGCGGGAGGGGAGGAGGGTGGACGGAGGGGAGGGGGGAGACGGGGGGGATGGGTGCGTGAGAGAGATGGAACGAGAGGGTCTTGACAGGGGCAGGGCAGCTTCCTCAGCACTGGGTCAGCAGCTGCCCTGACTCAGAAGCACGAGCTGTCCATGCAGGGACCCCTCTGGGCTCTCGGTCTCTGTTAGAACAGGACAGGCGGCCAGCAGATCCTTGGGGCCATTCAGTTTTCATTCCATTTGTGTGGGGCCTGGGCACACGTGCGTGCAGACTTACACACATGTGCGCACACTCGTACATACATGCCTTCTCTCACCCCCACACACTGGCCACTCAGACACAGCAAGTCAGGTCATTAAGATGCGAGGCCCTGCCTCCACCTCCTCGCAGAGCCCATGTGACCCCGCTGATCAGAGGAGACCACAGGTCCAGAGGGTGAGCCCTGGCATCGGGCCACGGCTCTCCATGGCAACCCAGCTACCTGTTTGCAAGTTTAAAAGCTCCAGGCTTACAGGAGCTCTCATGTTAATTCATGCAGATCAGCTGTTCACTAGTCAGAGCTCCCACTGTTAAGTGAGGCAGCGGGGCACACAATTGGCGTGTGTGTGTGTGTGTGTGTGTGTGTGTGTGTAGGGGTGTGTGTGTGAGGGGAGGTGAGTCTGGTGCACAGTTAGGATGAGGGTTTGAGGGCAAAATACCGTGAAAAAATACAGCCAGTAGTAATTGGATTACGGCGGTTGATTGCTTTCAAAGTACTTACCGTGGTGTATTAATATTACATCTGGTGACTTCTGGAGTGTCTCGCTGATAGAATGTGGGCTGTCAGAAGAAAGAACACCGTTGCAAATCTGATCAGATCTCCCCTGTGGTCCTGAAATCGCTGGAGAGGGGATTCACATCCAGGTATGAGATGTGGGAGAAAATCCCACCAAGTCTAAAGAGGTCGGCGGTGCAGGTGGGGTCAGGGTGGTGGAGAACCCGGGACCCACGTGGCGGGACTCGAGGTCTGTGTCCTCGCCCTCTGGGACGGGGTGGGAGGTGGGGCTGGGGAGAAAGTGGTGGTGATGGAGAAAGCTGGAGAGAAATGGCCACGTGTGGTTCCTCTGTCTACAGCAGGTCTCAACCTGATGTCCCGCAGGTGACACAGGAGTGACGAGGGCTTGACCCAATCAGCCAGCAGCCAGCACTTCCGAAGGGATCCCACTTGCCAGACATGTTCCAAACAGGTCGCAGATATTGACTCAGTGAATCCCCCCGCCCTGCAGGGTGGGTGCTGTTACAGCTTCCCGTGGAGGGGGATACCCAGGGAGGGAGGAGACTGCAGGACACACAACCAGCAAGGGGCCTGTGGACAGAGCAGCTCAGGGGTCTGGGGGGCAGGTCCCGGGTCTCCATGTGGGGGCGAGAGGGAGGGGTGGGGACTGGGGCAAGCTGCAGAGCACGAGCCTGTCTGGAGGCCTGGACTTGGGGCCGCCACGTGCTGCCAGGGGAGGGTCTGGGCCCGGGTGGCCCCTCTCCTGAGACCTTAAGAGAATCAGATTCCCAAGGAAATCTCAAGGTTTTCGCATGTTGACAGTAGATTCACTTTTTCCCAAAAACACAGGAGGGATGAACTAGACACCTTCCTGGCTGGTTCTGGTCCACGGTGTAAACTCTGACTCACAGAAAATCATTCTGCAAAGTCGTGAGCATCAGGGCATGTTGGTGCTGGGCTGGGTGGTGTAACATGAGGGCTTTTCCCCCAAGACTGAGTGGTGTTCAGGGGGCACTGCCCAGCAAGCTATGCTGCTCGGAGGGACATCTGCTCCATCCCCCTGGGGGCCGAGGGGGGCTCTCTGCAGGGGAGGGGTGGGGCCCAGGGTTACAGGGACGCCGGGCCAGGCCCTGTCCTGAGGCAGCCCACAGCCCTGGGGTGGACACGACCTCCACTTTCCAGGGGTTGCCCTGGCGGCTGGAAGGCCAGGTGAGGCTGGGCTTGTTTCCACGCAGCCTCCGTGCTGGGGAGACGTCATCCTGTGGGCCCTGCCCTCCCCCAGCCTCTGGGGGAGTCCTAGGACCCCCAGGCCTGTGAGTATTTGCCTCTGTAGCTCCGCCTCCAGGCAGACCACCACCCTTCCCCTCAGGCCAGGGCAGGGTCAGGTTCAGGACATTGTCCTTCTGCCCTCTTCCCAGAGGCTGGTTGTGGGCCCCACGGAACCGTCTCCCCCTCCTGAAAGGGTCACTTTAAGAATGCCGGGGGCCAGGTTTTGGCGTCTGAGGAGCTCCCTAAGCTCCCTGGGACCAAAGCGATCCTCTTTTGTCAGCTCTGATGGGGACAACTGACCCCTGTGCTTTAATCAGGAGGGGACACGCTAAGCTGTGGCCTCCTACAGGGCTGCATACACGTCCATTAAGTCCGCCCGTGCACTCTCTTGCTCCCTGCAGCCCACGAGGCCCCCCACCCCCGTTCCGAGGCCAAGGGGGCGCCCCCCAGCCCCAGCCCTGACTCTGGAGTCCAGAACAGCGGCCAAGAGAGAACGCCCATCAGCCAAGATTCCTGGCGGCTGCTCAATACAGCAAATTATTTCTTGCAAATTACTCCTTCAGACCTAAATCTGGGCAGGACTATGCAAGTTCAGGGGTGTCTATTATCTGCTACTTCCAGGCGCCCCGGCGCATCTGAGTGCAAAGTGCTCGTCTGCGGGGGGGGGGGGGCGGGGGAGATGCTCTGGAAATTGTGGCTGCTGCTGGGATTGGCCGGCACCTCCTCTTCTGCTTCTCGACCCCTGATGGAAGATGGTCCTGGGCGGGAGGAGGCCTTGGCGTCTTCTCCTGTGTCTCCGGGAGCCTGATGGAGTGATTCAAGCACCGTTTACACAGGCGGTGTCCCGGCTCTCCCCATCCTGAGGGGCGAGGGGGAGGGCCGAGGGGGAGGGGCGAGGGGCGAGGGGCGAGGGGCGGCCGTCTGAGGCCGCGCACGGGCACAAAGGGGGCTCGGGTGTGCGGGACATGCAGTGGGGCACTGTGCCCGGCCCGCTTCCCCTTGCCCCGTCTCAGTGTCTGAAGCCCCGGGGACCCCCCACCCCCTCTCTGTGTGTAATCTGCAGTTTTGGGACCCTGTAGGGCTGGGTGGAGGTGGCAGAGTACAGGTTAAATGGGGAGAATAGGGGCGGGGCAAGCACAGGGGTAATTAATTTTCCGTGAAGTGTTGCCGGGCTGCCGCTCAATTCTTCGCTATAAAAATGTAGGCACAGGTTCTAGGGAAACAGATGTTCTGGTGCCGACTGGGTTTGTCTTTCATGTCCACCCTTGGCCCATCATGTTGGACAATCCGGTCTGTTAACATTGGTTTTGGGGATCCCGTGGAACAGGCTGGACTTTCCTACCAGCAGCAATGGTGGATACATGGGCTTGGGGTCAGGTGCTGTGCTGTGGGCGTTAACCCACTTCATCCTTACAGCAGCCCCGTGAGGTGGGTGCATGATAATCTCCTGGAGATAAGGAGATGGGCGTAGAGAGATCTCACCCAGCTAGGAAGTGGCAGAGCTGGGATTTGGACCCAGGCAGCCCGGCACCAGGGTCTTTGCTCTTAATCACTCCTTCCAGGGGCTGCTGATGACCGCCAGGCTGCAAGGGCAGGGACTTTGTGTGGGGGCAGGTCGAGGCCGGGTCTCCATGGGTCCTACTGGGCCCGCTGGGATGGCAGGTGGGCTGTGACTGCCTCTGCTGGGGCCCCATCCCTGACCGCTTCCATAATCCACTCCTCCTCCTCCTCCAGGACTCAGGTCCGGTGTCCCCTCCTCCTTCCCTGAGTCCCTGTTCAGGTCCACCCCCCGCCCGCCGCTCCATCACTTCGGCTGGTTAAACTTCTTCCCAGTACACATCTTGTGCTCTGGAATTGTCTCCAGTGCTGCTTTGACTTCTTGCTCATTGTCTGTCTCCTGTCTTGAGGGCAGGGTCTGCAAGGGCAGGTCTGGGGTCATGGCTGCCTCCCCAGGGCCCGGAACTATGTGGGGCTTGATGGTGGGTCCCTTTTTTCCAATTCTCACATTTGGTCGTAACTGCCTATTTTTGCAGGGTTGCACGCTCACGAAGTAACATCCACTTCTTTGCACGTGTCGCCATCAGTAACGGAATACTTGCAGGCAGCCTAGCTCGGACCTAACCCGTTTGCCATGCTTGTCAGATGGCGCCATGGGGGTGGGGTGGTTCCCCCTTGTCCTTCTCAGACGTTCTAAGACATTTTAAGAGCTAGATTTGCATGCAAACCCAGTGATCGGAAATGAATTGGGAGTTTTCAGTTGTTACAACGTGTGGGGTAGAGATCAAGATCCTTCAGTGCCCGGGACAGTCCCTTACAATGAATCGTGCTGTACAAAGTGCCAAAAATGTCCCCTGCTGAGACACTCTGACCAAGACCAGATTAGAAATGGAAAGCGTGATGAGTGTTCATCCCCGGTAAGTTTTTCTTCTTTCCAAATATTCAGTCAATAAACCTTACAGACAGGGAGGCTGGTCCCCGGGGTGGGGGACCTTGTAGAGAAGAGTCTAGTCCTGGAACAGCCAGATGAGGCTGCAGGAGCCGAAAGACCCAACAGCTCCAAGCTCCCAGTTCTGGTGGATGGAACTCGCCGGGGGCTCCAATTACTGTGGGGAGAGGGAGCCACGCTCCTTTGGGTAAACCTGTTGCGCTCAAACCCCGGAGGCCTTCCCAATTGCTCCCCAGCCACAAGGAGTATGTCCTGCCTCCCCGCACACATGTCTTGGGGATCAGGGCTTTCTGAGAGCATCTCCCTGGGAACTCGGGGATGAAAAACATCCTTCTGCTTGCTACCAAGGGTCCTCACTCAATCGAACATCATGCGCCCAGTGGCTCTGGCCAGCCCCTTTGGTCGCCCTCCTTCTCCTCTTTCTCCACATCCAGTCCAGCAACTCAGCCATCTCCATGGCACTGCCTCTGGAAGGCACCTCGCATGGCTTCACTTTGCTTTATTTCCCGGCCTCTCCCCATCACCAGTCACCCTTGCCTCTTGGCTGCCTCGTTGGTATCCCCATTTCTACTCTGGGGGCACTCAGTAGCCAGAGGGTGGTGGCTTAGTCGCCAAGTCGTGTCTGACTCTATTGTGACCCCACGGACTGTAGCCCACCAGACTCTTCTGTCCTTGGGATTTCCCAGGCAAGAATACTGGAGTGGGTTGCCATTTCCTCCTCCAGGGGATCTTCTCAACCCAGGGATTAGACCTGCTTCTCCTGCACTGGCAGGCGGACTCTTTACCACTGAGCCACCAGGGAAGCCTTGGAAGAGAGCAAATCACACCCTGGTTTTCTACTGCTCGAATTGCTCTTCTGACATGTATGTTGCAATTCACTGTGGTCTCTCCCTGCCTCTGGAAGCTTTCTCTACTCTGGTCACACAGGCCTCGTTCTTTCTTGGACACTCAAGCCCCCTCCCCACTCAGGGCTTTTGCTGTACTGTCCCCATCTGAAACGCTACTTCCCTGGTTCTTGGCACTTCAAGCTCCTACTCATTTTTCAGGTCTCAGCTAAAAATACACCTCCTCCATGAAGCCTTCCTTGACTCCCTCGTCTGCAGAGGTCTCCGTCCCCTCTTTACTGTGCGGCCCACCACACCCATCTTATTCTCTTCATAGTGTTACCAAACGAGGTTCATTTGCACAATGCCTGGCAAGTGCTGGGATTTGCAGCAAAGAAAGGGTTTATTCATAAGGCCGCCAAGGAAGGAGATCGGAGAACAAGTGTCAGACCCACCTCCCCAAAGGCTGGGGCTCAGGGTATTTATGGGATAATAGAGCTGGGAGGTCCTACGTGTGGGAGCCTGGGAAAAGGTGATTGGAATTAAGAAAAATTTATAGTTCTCATTATAGTTCTGCACAGGCATAACTAAGCTACGGATCTCTTCACGGGACACGTGTTCAGTAACAGGCACTTAGCACCATCTGAGGAAGGAGTTTTCAGCTCTCTGATGTCGAAAGGTCACCAAGCAGACACTCACACGTGCCCAGTTGGAGGGTCAGGGATCCTGACCAGGCTTCCCCAGCTCAGCTAGAACTAGATGCGGCTGACTCCAAGTTCCTGGCAAACACCTTATTGTTTCGGCTACATGCAGCTTGGAGGACATGCCAGTCTTTTGTAGCAACAATTAAAATGGCCTTGAATAGTGAAGGCAGGTTCTGGGTGTGATGGACTGAAGTGATGACTACCCACGGTTTCCATAGCATGATGACTACCTGTAATTGTCATATCTGTCACCCCAATAGGATGTCCAGTCCCTGAAGACAGAGACCGTGCTGCCTCATTCACGATTGCAGCATTAACAGGTTTAGTCACTATTTGGTGAATATGCGCTCAGTCGCTCAGTCACGTCCAACTCTTTGCAGCACCATGGACGCAGCCCACCAGGCCCTTCTGTCCATGGGGTTTTCCAGGCAAGAGTACTGGACGGGTTGCCATTTTCTCCTCCAGGGGATCTTCCTGACTCAAGGATTGAACCAGCATCTCCTGCGTCCTGTGGCAGGGGGATTCTTTACCACTGGGTCACCTGGGAATCGCATTGGGTGAATGGATAGTAATAATAATCACGAATATATCCTGGGTGCTCTATGCCACCACTGTTCCAACCCTTTTAAGTATGAAACTCATTTAATTCCACCAGGACTCTGGGAGAAAGGCTACAGTCGCGGTCTCCAGTGTGCCAGGCAGAGCGGACAGCAAGTGAGAAGGCCCAGAGGAGGGAACAGGCCCGGAGAATTGAGCGGCCAGAAATGAGGCCAGTGTGCATGAGGCAGAAGGAACAGGGAGAGTGGTGGGTGATGGGGACACGGAGAGACTTCACCAACAGCAAGAAGAACAGAGTTATTACTGCAATGACAGAGGTGGGTTTTTTTAAGTCTCTATCCTCTTTGAGTCCAGCCCGGTGCACCAGAGACAATCCCGGCTTTCCAAGAGGGCTCACCTTCTCCCTTAAATCTCCATCAGCTTCGGCAAGTTGTCTGTGTGGTTGTGACTTCTCTGTTGATCATCGGCTATTGCAGGTTTATTAACATACGTCTTCTTGATTGAAGAACCAGAGTGTTTTGGGGTCAAACGGGGCTGCTGACTAACCATCATTACCTTAACATATGCATTCTTTCTCATTGTTAAGGAATGTAGGCACCATACTTTCATCTTTAAAAAACAAGTTAAGTAGAACTTGATTTCTCTATGGAAACAGGACCCTGAGGGAAATACATGTTTTACAGTTCCAGCATCTGGGGCAATAATTTCCACATTCCCTTTTGTTTGTATCATGCATTACACTTTGCAAAAATATTTTCTCCTGCACAAGTTTATGTGAGCTCGTTGAAATGTGTGCAAGGTATGCACATGTCACCCGCGTTGATAATTCTTTTCCTAATCGAATTAAAAAAAAAAAAGAAAGAAAATGCCTGCCAGTCCTCATCCGGGCGTATTTTCTGGAAAGCACAATTTAACTCATGCTTCTACTCTTTCCTTGTCTCACGTTTCATCGTTTCTTTCTCCATAGTGTGTGTTTAACCCTCTACCTGGATTCTCCTTCTGCACCTTTCATTCATAAACGTTCCCTCTACCTGGATTCTCCTTCTGCACCTTTCATTCATAAACGTGGCGGCGCGTGTCCATCACCTTCGTTCCTCTGGAAGCACTGCGCTGATTTCATTTTGGGTGAACACTCCCTCCTCTCTTCAATTTATGTGCCAGAGTTGACCTGCTGGCCTCCAGCTAGCCTCGGCAAGCGCTGCCTTCTCCCTCTCCCCCCTCCCCCCGCTCCCTTAGGTCAAAGTGACTCCTGATGGCAAGTGAATTTCAACGCCAGACTTGGTTTGATTTACTGGAAAGACCACCTCTCTTTTCTCAGGACTGGTTTCTGTGAGAATCTAAACCAGGCTACAGAACAGAGAGATCCTGCTTGTGCATGAGGTCAATACAGAGGGAAACAGCCAAACCTTGGAGAGAAATGGAGTCTTAAAGACTTGACTTGAGCTCCTGGATCCAGCCATGCCTGAAGTCATTCCGCTTAGAGCGGGTTTTCTCAACCTCAGAACTGTAGACAGTTTGGGGTTAGATACTTCTTGTTGTGAGGGGTTTTCCTGTACATTATAGGATGTTTAACAGCAGGTGCCAACAGCACCCTGCTTCCTCTCCCTCCAGTGACAGCCAAAAATGTCTCCATACATTGCCAAGTATCCCTGGAGCAGGGGGCAGATTACCTGTGTTAAGAATCACTGCCTTCGATTGCCTGTAAGTTATGTGGGTCAGTAAATGTCCTTTTATGCTAATTCCTTCTGTGTTTCTGCTTGTCTCCAAGGGGCTTTCAGCTCAAAGGAAAGCTTGACCCCTAGGATGCAGGGGGACATTTAATAAAAGGGGCTGGGTGGTGGCAATGAATGATGGGATACCTGTTGCCAAGAAGCCGGTTCTAGACTGAGCTGAGCAGTGTTCTAGTCCGCAGCTCTACTCTCAGGGGGTGAGAGAGAGCCTCAGACCTCAGCCTGCTGGTGATGAGAAAATGCCTAAGACAGCCTCCCAGGGAGAGAAGGAGGCAGTGGGGTGCAGTGGCCTGGGGGCACCTCCCACAGCCTCCCAGCCTCTCGTGTTCCAGGAGGGTCATAAGGCACTCTGCTAAGTCTGAGATGAACTGCCCTCCCAGCCTTGACTTTGAGGCATGCAAGACCCCCAGGGTGCCATGGTGTCAAGCCCCCCTGCAGCTGTTACAGAAAGGTGATGTCTGTGGGCGATTCAAGGACTGTTTTACCACTGTAATAACCAGTCCCAAACGTGTACAGGCCCTTCAATTGTCTGCAAAAATAAATGGGGGAAAAAGTCACTGATGCAAGTAGATTCTTCCAAATATCTAAATATTTGGTATTTTAGAGGCCTGTCTTGCCTGGAAATCCTTCCCTTTCTCCCCATGGCCGATGTTTCAACTGAGAGACCCTAACCCAAGGAATGTTCTGGCATTTCATTGGTTTAAATTGGAATGAAGCTGGCAATGTGATGGTGGTCCCGTCTCAGGTCAAGAGAACGGAGAGAGAGAGAGAGAAGAAAAGAAAAGGCAGGAAATGCAAGAGGTGGGCAGGTGAGGCACTGATCCCTGCTGTTTAAGAAGGAGCAGGAGACCCGAGCCTGGGCCCGCCTTAGACTCAAATCTCCTTTTTTTTCTAGGGGAGACCCCAATTTGCCACCATCTTTGCTGAGGGCAAGATTGAGACCCCAAAACTTCTGTCCTTTGCTGGGAACTCCTACACTCACTGCTTCCTTGATCTTGGAATGAATTCAGGGCTGGGATGGAGGTAAGGCAGGTGAAGCACAAAAAGCTAGGGTAGTCAAGATAAATATGATTTTAATGCAATATTAAAAAATAAAAATCGATGTCCCCCAAATCCTTAAGGAACAAAACACCAAATTTTAAAATAAAGACTGGATCTGTTGTTTTACTAGGAATTAAAATTTGAGATGTCTGCCTTAAATTTCCTGGTTGCTCCACTAATCTTCTTTTTAAGTATTAGAATGAGAACCGTGGCTTCTTAAACGAACAGGCAAAAAAACCTTCAGAATCCAATTTATATCAGAAACAAACCTGTGGTTTCTTTCCCAGAAAACGAACCAGATTTTCACAATATTTTATGAGCTGAATAGATATTATGTCTGAGTTAATGAAAATGCCCAATAGAGTTCGTTGACAACAAGAACAATCAAAATAATCCAACCTTAATCCCAATTGCAAATCTTTTAGGGTTTATAAATCTAACCACCAAAATTCTTGCAGTCAACTCAGGATCCTCACTTCCTTGGGCCTAAAGGACCCTCCCCGTATCTTCTGACACATTTCAGAAGTGAGGAGTGCTTCTCAGGTTTGCAGAAACCCAGGAAGAAAACTCATTTTCTGATCTGAACGGAGGTGAAAGGCATATCTTAACAGTGCATTTCAAATGCATTGACGTTCATCACAGAAGCATCTACAGTTCGTACATTATTTAGAAAGCTGCAGGAGAGGGAATAATAAATGCAGAATATGCGAGCGATTCATTTTGATTTCTCAAAAATGCAACCCAGCCAGAGAGAGCTTCACAAAAGATCTGAAGCCAAAATAAAATCTCTGCTGTTAGCAAAGTCAAGGCACTAAAGAGACAGAGAATGAAGCAAAAAAAAAAAACAACCCAAAAACGAAACAACAACCCCCCCGAAATTTGACCTGAAAAAAAAAATCGAGCATTTAAGTTTTTTAAAAGGTGGAGGAGATGCCATCCAAGGGGGTCTGAGGGTAAGAAAACTGTTGTGAAAAACGGGAATTCTGTGCCCGGAGCTGCTCGCGGCTCTGATCCTGGAGTGTGAAATTAGCGACTGAAGGCAGATTTCACAGGCACTTCCGAGGAGCGTGTTGGTGGATTTGTGACAGGGCCGCTCCGCCAAGTCCTGCCCACTTGCAAGCTGCTGTCATGATTCATGCAAAGCACAGATAATCCTGAGTGTCTGGAGCGCTTTGCATTTATATTGAACGCAGCTTCTCTCCTTCCTACAGAGCAAGTCTAGTGCCGAGTGCAGGCGGGTGGAGGGTGGCAGGGAGCACCTACTGGACCGGCATTCTCACGGAACTCCTATGCATTCTATCAAGAAAAAAACCTATCCAGACCTAGACACTGTCATCCTGAGTGAAGTAAGTCAGATAGAGAAGGAGAAATATCATATGACATCCCTTAAAGGAGGAATCTAAAAAGAAATGATACAAATGAACTTACAAATCAGAAAGAGACTCATGGACTTAGAGAATGCTAGGGGCCGAGGTAGGGTGGAGATGGAATGCGGGGAAGGGGCAGTTAGGGAGTTTGGGATGGATATGTACACACCGCTATATTTAAAATGGATAACCAACAAGGATCTACTGTTGGAATTCTGCTCAATGTTATGTGGCAGCCTGGATGGGAGGGGAGTTTGGGGGAGAATGTATACATGGATATGTATGGCTGAGACCCTTCACTGTTCCCCTGAAACTTTCTGTATAGTCAAAGCTATGGTTTTTCCAGTAGTCATGTATGAATGTGAGAGTTGGGCCATAAAGAAGGCTGAGCCCTGAAGAATTGATGCTTTAGAACCATGGTGCTGGAGAGTCCCTGGGACAGCAAGGAGATCAAACCAGTCAATCCTGAACAAAATCAACCCTGAATATTCATTGGAAGGATTGATGCTGAAGCTGAAGCTCCAATACTTTGGCCACCTGATGCAAAGAGCTGACTCATTTGAAAAGACCCTGATGCTGGGAAAGATTGAAGGCAGGAGGATAAGGGGACGACAGAGGATGAGCAGGTTGGATGGCATCACTGACTCAATGGACATGAGTCTGAATAAACTCTGGGAGATGGTGAAGGACAAGGAAGCCTGGCGTGCTGCAGTCCATGGGGTTGCCAGAGTCAGACACAACTTAGCAACTGAACAACAACAACCCAATACAAAATAAGAAGTTGTTTTTTTTAAAGAAAAAAAAAATCATCCGGACAGATTTCATTCAGTAGAAATGTTGCGAAAATGTATAGTAAATAGGAGTGTGGTTAAAAAGTGTTAAACCTTAAAATATCTCCCAGGGCAACAAGGACTTCTGAGTCTGGGTTTCAGGTCTGAGACAACGGATGACTCTATCAGAGTCCCCCTCCCCACCCCACCCCTCCAAAACCACCTCTGAAGGTTCTGCTCGGCCATGAAAGCTTTTAAAGAGAAACAGAAAGTAATCTCCGTCCTTGAGGTGGGGGCAGAGTCGCTTTGATCCCCCCACTGCGTGCAGTCCTGTCAGCTCCTCGTGGTCTTCCTCTGGATGCTCTCTTGTTCACACAGTTTGTTCAGGAGATTACTGAAGGGGAGGCCAGGGAAGAGGTCTGCTCACGTGCTAATGACCTAGTCTTCATTTCTACTGCTTTGATCTGTGGAGAGAACCGACAAGTTAGGCAAAGTATTGTGAGATTCAAAGATCCAGAAGGTGTGCTTGGGCTGGAGATAAGTAGAGCACAGGAGAGCCTGGCTTAAAAGTTAGTTTGCTGTTGTTGTTTTTGTTCAATCTCCAAGTCATGTCTAACTCTTTTCAAACCTGTGAACTGCAGCACACCAGGCTCCCCTGCCCTTCACTATCTCCTCAAGTTTGCTCAAACTCATGTGTTGGTGATGCTATCTAACCATCTCATCCTCTGCCGCCCTCTCCTCCTAAAAGTTGGTGACAATACAGTTTTGTTAAAGTGACAAATGCTTCTTGCTGAGGGTGGCTTCCTGCAAAGAGCTGCTTTCATGGACTGTTTTATTCACTTTGGGGCATGTTATGTTTTCTAAATAAAGCCCAACATCAGTTATTAGGAAATCAGTCCCCTTTCAAATGAAAAATTCTCTCTTTCACAGCCTTCTTGGGGATGGTAAGTGTTTGGCGTCTCCCAAACCTGGTTTGAACTTTGCACACTCTTTGGTAAAGACCCTGCCCGCCAATGCCAATGCAGGAGATGTAAGAGGCACAGGTTTGACCCCTGGGTCAGGAAGCTCCCCTGGAGAAGGAAATGGCAACCCACTCCAGCGTTCTTGCCTGGAAAATCCCATGGACAGAGGAGCCTGGTGGGCTACAGTCCATGGGGTCGCAGAGTTGGACTACTAAAGCGACTTAGCACACACGTGGAAAATTTGAGATAAAATAACAGCCCAGAGCTCTTCACACCCTGTAAATCACTGTAGATTAGGATGCCTTTGAGATTAATAACAGAAACTCACACTCAAACTGGCTTAAACAATCACAGAATATGGTGTTTCCCATCAGTCGAAAGGTTAATCAGCCCCTGAAGATATCTTTTTATAATAAAAAAATTTTAATTTATTTTTGGTTGTGCTGGGTCTTCATTGCTATGCAGTGACACTCTCTAGTCGCAGTGGCTTCTCCTGTTGCAGAGTATAAGCTCTGGGGAGCAGGGGCTCAGTAGTTGTACGTGGGCTGAGTTGTTCCATGGCATGTGGGATCTTCCCAGACTAGGGATCGAACCCATGTCCCCTGCATTGGGAGGCAAATTCTTCACCACTGGACCACCAGGGACATCCTGATGATGTCTTAAAAGATCAGATTCTTTCCTTCTCTTCACTGTCCTTGGGGTTGACTTCAGCCTGAGGCTGGAAATCCTCCTGGGTAGGGGAGGCCTTTGGTGTCCAGAAATCAGGTCAAAAAAAGCTTTGGAAGTTTCTCAGAAGATCAAGCAGGACCTTTCCTAGAAAGTACCAGCATCTTGCTTTTCCTGCCCCCAATCGTATGACAGGTCTGCTCCTGACCAAGGTATGGTCAAGGGAAATGGGTGGGGTCACCCTTAGACCAGCACTCTAACTGGGGTGGAGTGGGGCTGGCTTCTCTGCATCCCATGGGTTGGCAGGGGAACCCAGGGTTCCTGAGGTCTTGTGAGTCTGGATTGTACTTGCTGTGGGTGTCCACAATGTCCACTACTGTCTAGGAAGAACTGAAGGAAAGTTCTGTTCCCCCCACCCCACTCACCACTCACACACATGCTTCTGTAACCAGATGTGTGCTTTCTTTTCCCCACACTGACCAGTGTTTCGACACCAGCAGATTGTTGTACAATTCAGTTCAGTTCTGATACCATCTGTCTGGCATAAAGGTCAGAACCCACAGGTTAAGGACTCAGGCCCATGACTGCCCCCACTTGAGGTGTCAGTCGACAAGTCCCAGACTGTCACCTGTACTTCTGGCCAAAAGGCTGTAATTTGGGGCTCCTACCTACAACCCTTCCCTCAGGTTTGATAATTGGCTAGCGTGGCTTACAGAATTCAGGGGGATTCTTACTTTGGTTTGCTGGTTTATTATAAAGGATACACTGGGCTTCCCTGGTGATGCTAGTGGTTAAAGAAACTGCCTGCCATTGCAGGAGATGCAGGAGATGCAAGAGACGCAGTTCGATCCCTGGGTTGGGAAGATCCCCTGGAGGAGGATATGGGCAACCCACTCCAGTATTCTTGCCTGGAGAATCCCGTGGACAGAGGAGCCTGGCTACAGTCTGGCTGCAATCCGTGGGGTTGCAAAGAGTCAGACACGACTGAGGGAGCTTGCACACACATAAAGGGCATACTAAAGGACACAGATGAACAGTCAGATGAAGAGATAAATGAAGGGAGGTTTAGAAATGCAGAAGTCCTGAGTGCAGGAGTTTGTCCCCGTGGAGTTGTGGGGTTGGGGTACACTACCCTCCCTGTGTATGGATGTGTTCACTGACCCCGAAGCTCTCTGGACCCCACCATTGAGGGGTTTTTATGGAGGCCTCATTATGCAGCTGTGATCAAATGTTATCACTGGAGACTCCATCTCCAGTCTTTCTTCTTTTCCCCAAGGAGGTGGATGATGCTGAATTTCCAAACTTCTAATCATACTTGATCTTTCTGGTAACCAGGTCCCCTTCAGGAGCTTTGTAGGAGCCACCAAGTGTCACCTTGTTAGAACAAAAGACACGCGTATCAACTTGGAATCAGGAAATTCCAAGAAATTTAGGAACTCTGTGTCAAAAACCAGGGTCGAAGAACAACTGTTTGAACAAACCAGGGAGAACACCTTCAAATACCCCTTCCTCCCTCTGGATGGTGTCTTAAATTCCAAAATAATCTCAGTTTCCCTTAAATGTTTACAGCATGTGCCTCGTGTTCTGAGACAAGGATGGATGCCAAAGCTCTGGGGAGTGCATGAGGGCAATGAGAGCCTGTGGGAAGAGCAGGGTGAGGGGGTCAGTGGCGCATGGACCTGGTACCCACATGCTCGTGTCCTAATCCTGACTCTGTCACCTCTGGGCTGTGGACCTTGGGTGGATTATCTTATTTCTCTGCTCCTCGGTTTACCCATCTCTAACCTGAGCATAGTTAATAATATCTGATTCAGAAATTTGATGTGAAGATTGTGATAAATTTTATATTGCTGTTGCTCAGTCGTGTCTGACTCTTTGCAACCCCATGGACTACAACAAATCAGGCTTCCCTGTCCTTCACCATCTCTCAGAGTTAGCTCAGACTCATGTCCATTGAGTTGATGATGCCAGCATCATCAACTCAGTTTGTATATGATGCTTCCCAAACACTGCTCAGCAAATAGAAGGCGTTTATGTATTTTCTACAAGCACTGTCTTACCAAGTGAGGAGTCATGAGACACTTTTCCCAGCTGGACAAAGAAATAAAGATGTTCAAGTATTGCTAAAAATGAAAATGATAAGCCCCAACAGGATAACAATAGCTCACATGTATTGTTTACTGAGTATAAGACGTTCTTGAAATCGGTGCTCTCAATAATGCTATGGGATAGGTATTCTTATTATCCCATTTCATAGCAGAAACAGAGACACAAAGAAATGCAATAACTTATCCAAGTGCTCATAGCTAGTAAGGGGTAGAGCTGAGCTTCAAATCCATGCAGTTTCCTCTCAAACTCCATCTTTCCTACTTCTATGGAAGAAGAGGAAAACTCTGCTGCTGCTGGTGGGGTGGGGGTACTGAGTGCTCAGTCCTTCAGGTGTTGAGCAGGAGGCTGGCAACCAATGTCTAAGGCTGACGAAATGAGGATGTGAAGCAGAAGGCGCTCTCAGGCATCGATGGCAGGAGTGTAAAACGGAGCAACCCCTTTGACGAGCTCTTTGGAAGTTTAAAAAAATTACACATACATCTGTTCCCTGACCCAGTAATTCCACTCCCATGTCTGATACGAGAGAAATGAAAGCACAAAAAGATGTGAACAAGAATGATCATGGCAGCTGCATTCATAACAGCCCCCAAGGGGAACACCCCAAGTGTCCATTAACAGGTCAGTGAATAAGCAAAGGACAGAATATTCCTGCAATGAAATATGACTCAGGCATAAAAAGGGACCTACTGCTGATGCATGGGACAATGCGGATAAGGGCCGCATTGTTAATGAGATGTCTTGCTATCAGAAGTATCGAAGTTCAGAAACCATCAAAAGTGGTTGATCCTGGATGCAGATTGAAAGTCAGGAGGTGGCACCAAGCACAGTTATACTTTTGGTAATTTGAAAAATCATGTACAATTTAATTTACTAACATTTAAAGGGTGTCTTTCCTCTCTCTGCCCATGAACCCCCAGTCAAAATTTGGTTGAGAAACCGAAAACTCCACTCATTCAAGTTCAGCTTGGAAAGTTTGAGTCCAGTTTGGAGGAGATGAGATCAAATACACAGAAGTGAACAACTCAGTCCAAAACCAAGGACATTACTCATCTAAGTGACCAGGACTTGGTGACTCTGTCCTAGGAGAGGCTTGACAGAGATGCTCATTCCTGGGAGGGACAAGTTGTGGGCATCTCACAGGAAAATTACCTTGGGAATGAAGCCACCCCCGACACCCACAGGTTATGTGTGCCCCTTGAAGGGTGCTACCATCAGCCTCTGTGACCCCATGACTGCAGCACGCCAGGCTTCCCTGTCCATCACCAACTCCTGGAGTCTACTCAAACTCACGTCCATTGAGTCAGTGATGCCATCCAACCATCTCATCCTCTGTCATCCCCTTCTCCTCCCACCCTCAATCTTTCCCAGCATCAGGGTCTTTTCAAATGAGTCAGTTCTTTGCATCAGGTGGCCGAAGTATTGGAGTTTCAGCTTCAACATCAGTCCTTCTAGTGTATATTCAGGACTGATTTCCTTTAGGATTGACTGGTTTGATCTCCTTGCTGTTCCAGGGACTCTTAAGAGTCTTCTCCAAGGCCACAGTTCAAAAGCACCAATTCTTCGGCACTCAGCCTTCTTTATGGTCCAGCTCTCAAATCCACACATGATACTGGAAAAACCATAGCTTTGACTACATGGACCTTTGTTGGCAAAGTAATGTCTCTGCTTTTTAATATGCTGTCTAGTTTGGTCATAGGTTTTCTTCCAAGGAGCAAGCGTCTTCTAATTTCATGGCTGCAGTCACTATCTGTAGTGATTTTGGAGTCCAAGAAAATAGGAACCGACTCTCATTGCCAGGGTAAGCCTGTTTCAAGTGCTTTTTATGTTGTGGTTACACTGCTTGAGACTTGGTTTCCAAACATGGCTTCTGAGAAGAGATGGCAGATTGTCCAGGGGTCAGTGCCTATCCCTCCCTGACGGGCTGGTTCTCTAGACTCTATACAGTGGGGAAGGCTTTGCTTCCCTGTAGAGAATTGTTATCTGAGAAAGGGAAACCCCATGGCAATATTCCCTGGAAAACAGTGGTTCTCAACCCAACCAACTGACTCAGCACCCCCTTTTATGACCAATATTGTCTAATGTTGCCTTACATGGGGCTTCCCAGGTGCTTCAGTGGTAAAGAATCTGCCCGTCAAGCAGGAGTCACAGGAGATGCAGGTTTGATCCCTGAGTCGGAAGATCTCCAGGAGAAGGTAATGGCAACCCACTCCAGTATTCTTGCCAGGATAAGCCCATGGACAGAGGAGCCTGGTGGACTGCTGTCTATGGGGTCTCAAAGAGACGGACACGTCTTAGTGACTGAGCCCACATCCACGCTGCCTTATCCTCCTGAAATGAAATTGATGAATAACACACACATACTTAAAAACAATCAGAATATTGTCCTAGCTGTAACATCAAGGAGAAATAAAAGAAAACTAACTTGTAAATATTGCTTAGAGTAAAAATAACAAAATAACAGAATGACACAAAATTCAAGGAGAATAAATATGTGCTTAGGAACAGCTGCCCTACGAGATTTAAAGAATCAGTGGGATGTTTGTTTCTGCTGTTGAAGAGTAAGTCTGGGTTTAAAATCAATGAGATGATCAGAAGCCAAATTGTACAAGAAGGGAAATGAAACAACAGATGTGGGGTGGACACTGGAGTCGAAACTGTTCAGTGTATGTTAACAGAGGCAACAACACTTTGTGCCCTATGGAGCTGGGTTTGAATTGCAGAATTTTACTTGCAGAAATATCCAGAGGGACATTTAAAAGTCATGGGGGACACTGCGGGACTGCCTTGCCTGTGTCAGGACTTGAAGCATCCCTGGACTCCTGTTCATTAAATGTCAGTGTCCTCTGTAAGAAGAAATTGGAAAAGATTTTGAAATTTAGAGATTCTCTTGACTACCTCATCAGCCCATGTTGTTTTTGCCTTCCATTGGCTTTGACTAGGCTATTTTATGATCCTGTAAAGACACAAGTTCGGAGAAGGCAATGGCACCCCACTCCAGTACTCTTGCCTGGAAAATCCCATGGATGGAGGAGCCTGGTAGGCTGCAGTCCATGGGGTCGCGAAGAGTCGTACACAACTGCGTGACTTCACTTCCACTTTTCACTTTCATGCATTGGAGAAGGAAATGGCAACCCACTCCAGTGTTCTTGCCTGGAGAATCCCAGGGACGGTGGAGCCTGGTGGGCTGCCGTCTATGGGGTCGCACAGAGTCGGACACGACTGAAGTGACTTAGCAGCAGCAGCAGCAGCAGCAAAGATACAAGTTAACCTATAGCAAACTGATAGTAAGGCAAACAATTCCATAGAAACACACATTATGTCCAGTGGGGGTTTACAGACTCCCTTCCCCTATTATGGAAGAAGCCAGCTTTGCATCCATTCATCAACTTCATTTCAGCGTTTGTAACAATAGCCTAGAAATGTGTCTACATTTTGGCTTTTCCTTTGAACTGGTTTTAAAACATTTCTGATTCCCTTTTACCTGAGTTAAATGAAAACTCTGACATATTCACTTCATGTTGTAGGACATTTATGATTTTACCTATTTTTTAAAAAAAATTATTCTTTAACAATCCCAATCATCGTGCAACCAAAGATTAACTTCTTAACTTTCAAACTCCTCATACTATATGCACTGTGAGTTACTGCATACACACACACACACACACATACACACAGAAACCTAGAGAGTCTTAACCCGTTTTCTCTCACCTCTCCCCTGCAGCCTTGTGGTGTGTTAGTTGTCTGAACACTATGTAGCCCCCACTTTACAAATGTCCCACTTTGGGCATTTAGGATCTGAAACCCCAACCTCAAGGTGGTGTCCTTGAGATCACACTATATTCAGAGCCATTTTTATTTAGCCAAAACCCTCAGCTTTTTGCTTCTTATGTGAAGAAAATCACAACTCCCGAGATGAGCCACCGTTTATGTGTAAGAGAATTACATCCTGTGTAATTCCAATCTTCTCAGCCACGGTTGTTTCTTTGGTGTCATGGAGTATTTTTAAGCATCAAAAGGAAAAAGAAGGAGAAAATCCAAAGAGACCACCCCCAAAGTCTGAAATCCTGTTAAACCTCAAACAAAACCAAACCTACCAGGGCCTGACAGAGTAAGCTCATAAGCAGAAAAGACCACGGTCTTACTGGTGTGCTTCTGCGGGTCCCTTTGTAACCCTGACTCCTTCCACCTGGACCGCGGGGGACAGGGAGAGTCTCCTATTTTCCAGGTAATCTGGTCAGGTTACTTGGACTGGAAGGAACCCTCCCTTTGATGTTCTCAGTGCTCATTTTTATGGCCCTGACCCTTTTAAGAGGAAGAGGCAGAAAATCATCACCCAAGGCGAAGAGTGGACAGGGGAAGGTTCATCCAGGATAGACACTTCTGGACTGTGTCCCCAGCATGGGACACTTCTGTGCTCTGCTCTTTAAAATCAGCATCCTGACAAATTGCATGCATGCACGCTAATTCGCTTTAGTTGTGTCAGACTCTTTGTTGACCCTATGGACTATAGCCCCTCGGCCTCTTCTGTCTGTGGGATTCTCCAGGCAAGAATACTGGAGTGGGTTGCCATGCCCTTTTCCAGGGGATCTTCCCGAGCGGGGGATCGAACCTAGGTCTCTTATGCCTCCTGCATTGGCAGGCGGGTTCTTTACCACTAGCGCCACCCTGATGAATTAGGGTTGTGCCAACAGATCAGGAGGTCAGGGTGAGATCTCCTTAAAAATCTTTAGGCCCTCATTAATGTGGGACCTACTTCCAATACAGAGAATAGTGTCTCTCTAAAGCACTTTTCTGGAGGGCTTTATGATACTAGAATAGTAATAATTGCTGTCAAAGACTCAAACACTAAAAAATTCCAAAACATAACCCAAAGTGTAATCTGAATGCAGAAGAGTGTGTGACCGAGGCATTAATTCCCATATATTGTGTATGTGCGCCTGTCTCTGCCCCTGACACACCTCTCAGGCTTCATCTGCTTCCCCTCCCCGCTCCTTCTCACCCCTCAACCACACGCCCTGCCTCCTCATTCATTTGGGTCTCTTCTCTAACATCCTCTCCCTTGTGAGACCTGCCACCCATTGAAAAACAATGTCTCCATCTCTCTCCATCTTCTTATTCCACTTTATTTCCCCCATAACATTTTTCACTTCTTGCCATTATATTGCATTTCTATTTCTTTTCTTTTATTGGTTCTTGTCATTCTTTCCCCCCATAGGTCAGGTCCAAAGAGCAGGAATTTTGTTTTGTTCACTGCTGTAGCTCCAGCGCGTAGGATAGACCTTGGCACCTGGTCCTCAACTAGTGTTTATTTTAACACGAGTCCACTGTTTTCTTTAAATCACCAGCCTTAGGTTCATATCCTCTTTGAGCCTTTTGGGATGGTCGTCAGAGTCGGTCCCTCTTTCCCCAGCAGCCTCATTGCCTTCATGCAGCCCACACATGCTTGTTCAGCCTCTGGGTATGAGGTTTTACACTGAGCCAGGGGACCAGATGAGGGAAGACAGCAGAAGCCCTGCTTCATGGAGCTGCCATCTTCCAGAAGGTACGTGGGGATTAAACATGTTACACGTATCTCTCTGTCTAGTTCTTAGATGTCCTCCTACCATATCTTATGGTTATTTCGATTATTTGTTTTTTAAAAAAAGCAATTTTTGTTGGGGAGGGGTTTACCATTTGACAGAGACTGAGTTAGGCACTAAAAATGAATGTGTGTGTGTGTGCGCGCGTGCTCAGTCATGTCTGACTCTTTGCAACCCCATGGACTGCCAGGCTCCTCTGTCTGTGGAATTTTCCAGGCAGGAATACTGGAAAGGGTTGCCATTTCCTACTCCAGGGGCTCTTCCTGACCTAGGAATCGAACCTGTGTCTCATGCGTCTTCTGTATTGGTGGGCAGATTCTTTACCACTACACCACCTGGGAAGCTTCCCCCCACCCCAAAAAAAAAAAAAAAAAACCATGAATAGACAATCAGAGTTAATTTTAAAGGACTCATGGACTCACAATATACTGAGTCCTGAAGTGGTGGAGGCGGACATGACAATGAAAATTGCAGTAAACCGGGATGTGTGCTATGACAGAGGTGGAGGGATGAACTTTTGGGCTGAAGAACAAGGAGGAAGAAATCAGAGAAGGCATCATGGAAGAACTGACAAATGCCGGTGGATGAGGAGGAATTCACCAGAAGCAGGGCTGAGACGGAACAGCATTTGGGGGGAGGAAAGAGTCCATGCCTTGTCTATGGAGACCAAAGAGCCGCTACTGATGAGACAGTATGACATCTGGGAAAGTGACCAGGCTTTTTAAATGCCTCAACTTCCCATGTTCCTTTCCAACCCAGTTCAGTCCAATCCTGAGGCATCTTTTAAGAGCTGGCCAGGTGCAAGGCATTGGGGAAGATGCAGAGAAGCACAAAGTAAACCCCAGTCCTTATGGAGCTCTAAGTCTAGCCAGGAAGGTAGGCAGACATGGAAAGGAGGCAAGAGCCAAAGATCTGATTTATGTTCAGGGTGTCACGAGATGATCACTGAGCACACAGGCTGTGGATTTTTGCCTGATTCACTTGGTAAGGAAAGACCAAATCTCTTTAGACAGTGATCAGGTCATTCATTCGTTCACTCAGTCACCCAACAAAGATCTGCTGAGTACTTGCATTATGTCCCTGGCATAGTTCAGTTATCTGGGAGAGAGGTGAACAGGAAAGGTGAGGTTCCTGCTTTCATGAACTTACAGCATATTCACCCCAAATATGGTGAACAGATGAGTAAAGACCTTTCCAGCTGGTGACAGGGCTTCGAGGAAAGACAACAGGTTGGTGGACCAGCAGAGGGTAGAGGCAGTAGGGTGAGGCCCTGAAGACACTGTGTCCCTCTGACCCATTGTGATGGCTGAGGCCTGGAGTGTAGGCAAAGGCTGGCACATGGAGATGGGGCCGCGGGGGCAGCGAGGACAGAGTCTGGGGAGGGGACGTCCCCTGGGTGCATGTCAAGGAACAGCCGCAGAGTCAGGCTGGGAGGCGGTGGGGCCAAGTTAGGCTTGCAGCCCCCATGGGGAGATGCTCTGTCCCCAAAGGGAAAACAAGGGGCCGAATCCTTTGTTTCCAGATCACTGCTGGGAGGTGCCCGTGCCTCCTCTTAGTGGGAACTGCTGACAAGGAGAAAGCACTCGCAGAATTTAATTTAATTTGGGCCCTTGGAGCCTATCAAGTTATCCTGTTCCTATCCTGGAGGGTCCTTCTCCTTCCTGCCGTTGACCTTCTGTCTTCCACCTGGTCTGTCTACACGGTGACAGCTCGCCCTCTGATACCGCATCCCTAAGCCACCCAATATCCTGTGCTATTAAAATCGAGAAAATACAAGATCCAGGTGCAGCTGTTATCTTACTGTTGATCATCACAGGAAAGGAACAGGCAAAGGAAAGAATAAAATCCCGTGATGCTGGGTCACGTCAGCCCAAAGCAGTGAGACCAAGGCTGGCAAGTCTCCAGCTGTGATGGTTCACAGGGCCCTTGGAGCCAGGATGCTGTGAAACAATGACACCAGCATGACTCTCCTTCAAGGAGGGCAGCAGGGGAGTCAGGAAGGGTCTGCTTAGGCTTGGGGCAATCATTACATCAGCCAGCAGGTGTTGAGCACCTACTGTGTGCCAGGCCCGGCTCTCGGCACCCATAGGTGTCATCTTGTTTAATAGCCCCTGGTGGGGAGGATGGTTTCAGCCTCATTTCGCAGATGAGGACACTGAGGCCCAGAATGGTGAAGTGTTCTGCTATTTGTCACCGAGCTGGTAAGAGAAGGGGCCTGGATCTACTTGCAGCTTACTGCACACATTGAAGCTGAAAAGCCCAGTGCACATGCTTCCTAGCTGAGTCACGTCTGACTCTTGGAGACCCACAGACTGCAGCTTGCCAGGCTCTTCTGTCCATGAGATTTCCCAGGCAAGGATACTGGAGTGGGCTGCCATTTCCTCCTCTAGGGGATCTTCCTGACTTAGGGATCAAACCTATGTCTCTTAAGTCTTCTGCTCTGTGAGGTGGATTCTTTACCATTGAGCCATCTGGGAAGCGAAAAGCCCAGCACTGGCAGAATAAAGCAGATGATGTGTTGGAATTACGAAAATCAAGATTCCACGCTCCCCTAGCCTCTCCTTACCTAGGTAGATGTCAGAAGGCTCCTCCAAGCAGGCGAGTAGCATGATTTTCCTGACTTTAAAAGGGTATGCTTGTCTTAGCTTAAACGTAAGCAAACAGGTTATGCTTGTTTGCATGGCTGCTTGGTTAATATCTGCCCTCCCCACCTCTACCTCAAATGATATGCCCCAAATAGGGACCATGCTGTTTTTTTCCTCAGCAGCATATGTCTAACTTCTAGCAAGGTGCTGGGCACATGACAGACACTCAGAAATGATTTGTTACAGAAGGAAGAAAGGAAGGGGTAGAAAGTTTCATGTAGACACTAGGGCAGCTCTTTCTCTGCCCGTTTTTCCCCTTTTATATGTACGAACCGGGGTAGGCCTGATGCTCAGCATATAAAACTCTTTCAAGCACAACCACATTGACCCTGAGGTTGGCTTCCAGCTGAACAAGCCTAAGGAGTGATCAGAGCTATGCTGACAACAATTTGACTTTCTCCTTGTTACCGCAAAGAAAAGAGGCTAAAGAGACAAAGGGCTTTGGGGGAAGTGGTTACAGCACAGTCTGTCACCGCGGAGGAGATAGATAACCAGAGGGTGATTTATTGCAACCTTCTGGCTTGGTAAGAACCAGCCACTTAAAGGCAAAAATGGCTCGGCCATGGCCACCTGCCTGGAATTTAGTGGGTATTTGTACTTTGTTCTGACACATAGAACCTGTGAGCAACTTTCCTGTGTTTGACAAACTTTACCCCTTATAAATTGCTGCCTCTTACTGTGACTCCAATTACAT
Organism: Bos indicus x Bos taurus; assembly: GCF_003369695.1. NCBI lineage: Eukaryota > Metazoa > Chordata > Mammalia > Artiodactyla > Bovidae > Bos > Bos indicus x Bos taurus. The sequence continues at coordinate 7,081,349 of NC_040088.1, read as the reverse complement.
GGCTATCCAGACTCCCTTGCAGCTAGGGTGAGGGCAATGCAGATGCATTCGTCTTCTGCATTGATTTATGTACATTTTGAATTGGAGTCATGTCACCTTAAGAAATGGGAACCTTCTGAAGGCAATTCTGGGGATGGCCCAGAGTGAGAGGAGCTTATGTTAGGGCTTTGAGTAATGGTAGCCATGGAGTCTGTGCCCAGGGTACCAGAGGTATCTTTCTGTGAAGAACTCTGAGGGAGGATTTTAGACCAAGTTCTATGGAGCTTCTCAGTCTGATTATCTGTCCCTTCTAGGAAATCTAGTCACTCACTAAGTTTTAGCAAATTCCTTTTCAGCTTAAATGTACTGTGGTGAGTTCTGTCGTTTTCAATGAACTGCCCTGACTCATACATGGTACAGAGGGGCCTAAGGGCCAGAAAGGCAGGTGGTTAATAAGGGAGTGCATGTGCTTTGGAGTGGGCACCTGGAAACCAGGTAAATAAGGCAGGCTGCCCACCACTGATCACACTCACTTCCCCTTAGTCATTCAAAACACATCTGTGAGGATCCAACAATACAGGCCCTGTGCTGGCTGCTGGGGATAAAGTGCTGGCTGCTGGGGATAAAGCGCTGGACGGGACAGATGAGGTTCCTGACCTCCTGGGGCTTCCATTCTGGTTGAGGAGATGGCAAGAGGTAACACATGAATAGATGAGATTTTCAGATTGTGATATTTTCAGATTGATTGGGGAAGGCCAAGAGCCCCGATCAGCATCAAAGGCAGTCTGTCCCCCTCTTCAGATTCAGGTAAGAGTCAGAGATGGAGTCTGTCCGTCTCCTGCTGGGGGTTGCAGGGTTTGCTGGGCTGCTGCAGTGTGGGGCAAGGGGTGTGACTGAAAAGACAGGAACTTACACTGGAGGTAGAATTAGCCGTCTATTCTAATAGCATTCCATTTAAGGCCCCATCTTGCCCTTCTCTGGCTGTGAGAACTTGGATGAGTTTTTTTTTTCCTCTCTGGATTCATTTCCTGGTCTGAAAACGAGAGACAGACACCCGCCTCAGGGACTAACTCCGGGCCCACCCGCTGTGTCTGCCTCTACTTGTTCTTCATGCATTGGCACTGATATTAGATGCCCCACATGAACATGTAGGTTAAGAGTCTCCTCAAAGGGCCTGATCTGAATCAAATCCCATTTGATATACATAGAAAAGTTTTTTTTTTTTAATTGTTTTGAAGTATACTGAGTTTTTCAGGAATGAAGCCATGGTGTTAAGTAAGGGAAGACTCTGGCATTTAATATTTGTTTCATTTAGGGCTCACAGAGGGTTGGTCACTGGTTTGAAACTCAAGATGCTCATGGCCAAGCCTCTCTTGGCACCTGAATTGCCACAAACAGACCAGCTGTCACGGCTCTGTGCTTGTAGCTTCATTCACTGGGATTCTACATCCAGGCCCAAGCATCTGATGACTTTATTACATCTTCTAGCTGAGTTATGCCAGAGCATTTGCATGCCAAAATGTTTTATTTTACTGTGAATTTCTTTCCTTTTCCCTTTATATTATAGTAGAGATCTTACACTGATGAAAATATATGCATGTAGGTAGGTTATATTATCTCTGAATCTCATTCCAAGTTGAGAAAAAGGAGAAATTATAAAACATTTGTTTTAAAAATCAGGCCGTGGCTCTGATCCAGTTGGGAACCACACGTCTGAACAGAATCAACAATGTCTTCTCTTTCCCCAGGGAAACTGCAGCCTCAATTAGAGATGGTTTTGAGCTATTCGTTAGCTTGAGTCAAATTTTATAATGAAGGGGTTCTCTCTCATCTACCCATCCTTTGCAAGGATCGACACCCACTCTTAAATGAATCCTCTGGAGACCAGTGTAATTTTCACCCCACATCCCTGGATCATGTAAACACTCCTGACATGGTACCTACTGACCAGAGCAGGGCTATCTGGCTCTTGGCGAGAGGTGCAGACCTGAGCTTGTGCCAGATTTACAGCACCGCCTGGTTAACAAATTCTTTCTTTCATAGGAGACGGAACAACAATCAAGAAACAAATAAACACACTTTTAAAAAAGGCAAAAAAGCTTAGTTTTGCAAATCAGGGTGGAGGAGAGAGAGTAAAGAAAAGGACTCATTCTTATTCTGCAGCTTCCGCGGGGCCCTGGCCCATTGCCGGTTCTATTAAAGCGCTGGGCCCAGGACAGCCAGCGTGCTGGCCGGGTAACACCGGGTAATGAAGGTTTGTCCCGACCCGAGTAAACACCACCCGTTCCCAGGACACGGAGAAGCAGCAAATGAACCAGAGGTTAACTGGGTCATTGGCTGCAGCACAATGTGGGTCATTCTAGATGTAATTTAGTTCCCTTCAGCTGGAGGCTCCAATACGGCCACCAGTTCTCACAGCGGGAGTGGTGTCTTAGCAGCAGCCAAGGGCTCTTGGATACCAGGCCCCGTGCCTGCACTGTGATCCGGGTGCCTCTGACATCACTGGGCGTCTTTGTGATGCAAAGTGACATGTTGTCTAAACACACAAGGGGACCAGTGAGCCTGGTGGTGCTGTTACGGGTGTGCCCATCCAATGGAAGTACAGAGACTGACTGCCAGGTGGCTGGGATTTATTTTAATCAGGTGGATACAGAAATGACTGTCACAAAGGAAGACTCAGATCCACAGAAAGAGGAGGCATGGCCTGCCTGCAGGACCACGTGGGGAAGCACCAGGGGCGGTCAGGAGGCAGAGGGAGGGGCAGACGTGGGCGAGTCTTTATTGTGGCTTCTGCGGAAGAAACAGGCGAGGCAGGGGAGGCAGGCTTAGGACTGGCTAAGTGTTAACAGTTTCAGTGGGCCCTGGGGCAGACGGGCTCTTCCTAGCTGTCTGGTAGGTGGCCTTGGGGTGATTAGGGCAGGTAGGTAGTGCCTGGAGTGAGAAAGCCTGATGAAGCGGGTGGTTGGCTTGATTGGTTTACATGAGAAAACCACACACATAGGTGAGCTTTTTTTTTTTTACTGTCTCTTGAATTGGCTACTTCTGAGAGAGACAGGCCCCCCTGGCACAACAAGGTTCCAAGATGTTAAGGCGTCAGAATGCAGAAAAGAAAGACACGGTTAGTACCCAGAGACCAACATGACACTAAGGCACATGAATAGCTGAGTTAAACATGCCTTTCCTTCTTGTAAGTAGCAGTTATATTGTTTTCCCCAAAGTATGTCTTATTACACAATGGTGCTCTTTAATTGCGAGAACACTTGAGAAATTGCAGGGATAAAGTTAAACAAATCCAAGTGTCATAATTATGCATTATGTATATGTTCTGCCTTTGTGTCTTGTTCAAAGTATAAAAGCCAAACAGAACAGGAGGCTCCGACAGCCTCGTTTCGCAAGGGCTGAACCGAGAGGGGATTGAAGGGGAGGGATCCCCCTCGTCAGTGTCGTCGCCCCCAGCCCAGGGAAGCCCGTCACAGGTTGAGTGACGCCTGAGTCAGGTGTTCGCAGGGACAGCCACACTTCCGGCTCCACGTTCTGAGATGCCCCAACCAGTCGGCGGAGGCCTGGCGAGGAAAACCAGCCTGGGCTGAGGCAGGCCGCGTAGGCAGCCCTGGGCTCCCCCCAGGGTCATCAGAGATGCATTGTTCGCATCGTTCCTCACTCCCTCCCCGTCACACAGTGAGCCCTTCCTGCCCCACGTGGGAGGGCTCCCTGCCCTGAAAAGATGCTTGGAGCCACAGAGATGCTTCCCAAAGCGCAGGCCCTGGGGCCGAGTGGGGGGCCCGTCCACCCCTCCTCCTGGACTCACTGACCTTCCTTCAGCGGCACACACACACCAGGTTCATCCCCACCCAGGGCCCTTGTCCCAGCCGCTCATCCTGCTGGAATGCTCTCCCCCAGCTCTTTTCATGGCTGTCCCATTTCACCTTCCGGGTTTTGGCAGCATCACCTCCTCTAGAGCCCCTCCTGACTGCGCTGCCCACTGCTGCCCATTCCATCCAGGCATTTCCTAGCACGGTACCCTGTCTTCTCTTCTGGGTACCACCTACCACCATCTGAAAGAACCTTGAGGACACGTTTCCTGGGTGTCATCTCTCTCTCCATCGCCACTTGAGCTCCAAGAAGGCAGGGACTTGCCTGTTCTAAGCCCCACAGGCCCAGCTTCTCCAGCTGCCCCTGGCACGTGACTGCCTAACACGTGACTGGGGACAACTCAGTAGGGGAGCCTGACATCCAAGGTCCTGGGCTCACATCCCAGCCTGGCTGTTTACTGGCCATCTGACTGTGAGACAGGGATGCCTGCTGTCTGGGTCAGGGTTCCCTCCTCTGTGAGATGGGGCTGGTGCCAGAATACTCATCTCTCATGACTCGTGGGGAGGCTCAGAGACAGAGAGACATGCAAAGTGCTTTACGACTCAGGGAGCTATAAGAGTGAAGCCATGGGGTCACGATGGCTGCTCACACCTGATAGAACATGGGCTTGGGGAGAGCCCAGGGCAGCCACCACCTGGAGCAGTCGGCAGAGAAGGCAAGTAAGACACAGGAAGGCTGGATGATCCGCCGAATGTCAGGAGGCAGCAGGTGGAGGGGCTGGGGTCTGAAGCCAGGCACCTGGCCCCAGAGCCGCACTCCCCTCTTTCTATTCTGTCTCCTCTACACGTTCTTCTTCCTCCCCAAACAGGGCTCTGGGTGGAGCAGACTGCACCCTCGTGCAAACCAGGCGGAGGAACACACTTCACCCTCGTGTTCATGCACAGATGCTCCGTGTCTCTGGCCTGCCGTAAAATCTGTGAAAGTCATCTTTGTAAAACCACGCCATTCCTCCGAGGGAAATCCTTTGACTTTGCAGTGAATAAGAGTATGTTGGAGAAAGATGTCACTGCCTATGAAACGGGACACGTGGAGTGTTCCAGACTGATGTTCTGCATGGGAGGGGAGCCCAGCTGGACTCCATTGGGAAAGGCTAACCCTTCCGCAGGGTGACATTTACTTCATTTTCCCCTCATGCTGGCAAGACCAGGCTTCCTGTAGTTCAACCCGTCAGAAGCTTCTGTTCCAAAGACTGTTGACTGTTCCCCAATATCCATTCCCCCTTCTTTAAGAGGAACAGAGTCTGGCTTTGGGGGCTGGCGACAGAGCCGTTCAGAATCAAGCCTACATTTCCCAGCCTCCCTTGCAGCTGGCTGTGGTCATGTGACTAAGTCCTTCCCAGGGGGATGGGATGGTGAACAGCCTGGACCTCCACACTGCAGAACTGCCATGCCAATCCTGAGCTGCTTGCTCTCAGAAGATTCCGTGAGAGAGAAGGAAGCTGCAGCTGGAACAATATTCTAATTCCTCACCATAGATGCTTGCATCCCAGACTCCAAGGGAGGGGTCACCCAGGCCTGTGTCCTTGTTAGGGTGTCCCCCCCCCAATTGGACTTTAGTGTAAAATCATGTTTTGAGCTTTGTTGACGACGCCCCACCGCTAGCTGCCTTTGTTCTTTGGGCTCCAGCAGAGAATTTAGGCACCGGAAGATACAAACAAACTCTCTCTCTGTTTTATTTCTAAGCCACAAATGAAATCTCCATGCGTGACCACATTGTAATTGCTGAAGACATTTCTGTTATCGTCTCACACAAGATAAGGAAGAAAAAAATATAGCACATTGACTGAGATCAGACTCCTCCCTTTCCCTGTGTGTGGGTGCACACACACACACACACACACACACACACACCAGTCTTACGCTCCCCACCCTAATTCCTTCACCCCCATATTACAGTTGTTCTAAATTAATATTTTTTCTCAAGTCCCACCCAACTCATTTCAGGGAGGAAGAAGAGAGAAAAGGGGTGGCTTTTTCTAGAGTACCCGGAAAGAGTGGGGAGGGGAGGGTGTGAGTGGACGGGGGATCTGGAGATTCCGGGTGCTTTGAAGGGGGTGAAGTGGACTGGGGGAACATGTTGAGGCCGCCCAAAGGGCAGGAGCTTGAAGCTCTAGGGAGCGTCTTGCTCTCCCAGCCTGGCAGCACTGGTGCCCGTGAAGCCCTGAGTTCTAGAATTAGAATGTGGCCTTCACTCCAAGGCATCAACTGGACAAGGGGCCCCCAGAAAGCAGAGCAGCAGCAACTGTAGAAGTGGCCTGGCACTGTCACTGGAAGTCATTCTGTGAACAGAAATGGGGGCTATTAGGAGCAACCCCCCCAGACTCACCGGGACCCAACCCTCGCAGTTGGTGCTGGTTGGTCCTTGAGGTGAGTCCCGGGGGCATTTGTGTCTCTCCTGCTGCCGCCTCGTCGATTGTCTCTGGCTCTCAGCTTGTTTCGTCCCTGCGAGGAGGCCATGGCTTCAGTTTAGCAAAAAGTCACCTGAGACCCCTGCTCCTCAGAGCTCTGCCAACACAGTTGCCCCGTCATCACTGCCTTTTTAGTACCCAGAACAGAGCGTTCGGTGTGGGTACTGATGGAGCTGAGAGGCCAAGGATGGGATGCGGGTGGGTTCTGGATACTGGGAGGCGGGAAGGGGCCTCTGGAGCAGCTGCTCTAAGAGTCTGACCTCCCGGCAAGGAGCTCTGGGGCAGACTTGCTTGCTTCCTCTTAAAAGCCTCAGAAATCAAGGTGCCTACAATTCCCTCTGCAAGCAGGAAACTTCCATTCGCACACACACAGGGCATAATATTATTTAGGTTTGAAAATGAACCCAAGTGTGTTCTCCTGGCAGGAAATGGGCAGAGCAACTCCAGTTATAGTTCCCTGACAGTTCACATAATTCAGCCAAGGCAGATAGCAAGTCTCACCTGCAAAACTCAGCAGGTGTCAATGTCTTCTGGTTTCTGGGCAGTTTGGAGGCTTCCCAAAGGGCCAGGGAAGTCTCTGCCCCCAACAGAATCTTTTCCTGCACGATGTTCTCAGTGACAAGGGCCGGGGGCCTGATGGGTGGCTCAGGCTGAGGATATTGATAGACAGGTGCGCGGTGCTTGGTCTTCAGGCAGAGCTGGGTCTGCGTGTCAGACGCCACCCCCTGGACTCGGCTGAGTGTCAGCCCTGCAACTGTGGCTCTGCCTAACCCCCAGGCTCCACTTGGGCCAGGGGGCTGCAGGTGCCCTGTGCTCCAACACAGCTCCAGACTCACACTGGCTCAGGGTCACATCCAGCGACAAAATCGGGTGCCCTGGTGACTCACAAGAGCCCCACGTCACTGCCCAGACAGCTGAGGTGCCTTTACCTGGCCCATTGCTGGCCAGACCTGGCTCGTGGGCCTGGGTTCCTGCGTCAGCCCACCCCGAACACAGGGAGGCAGGCGGGAAGGCGAATTCTTAAATGATCATCAGATTCTGTTCATTCAGGAAATGGAAGTAGATGCTGGGGAATGCAAGGGAGACGTTCTCTCCATGAATGGAACGTGATCACATTTCCAGAGAGTTGTGAAGGATTCAGATGGTGGGTGCAGAAGAAGTTTCCCTAATTCTGGGTTTATTTCTGAAAACTTCAGCCGTCCTGAGGATTCATGGCTGGGAAGGTGGCTGCTGGGTGTCAGGTGACGGCTGTACGCTGTCTCCATCCTGAGACAAGGGAGTTTGGGGACCCACCCCCACCCCACCTCCAACTGCTGTGAACACAGTTCATAGGGAGCAGACTTCAAGGTATGTTCTTGAGGGCTGGCTGTGGCCACTTTACAGCCAGGACTGCACTCAGCTTGAATCCACAGACACCAGTCCTGGCTTGGCCCTGTGTGGCTATGCCTCTTTCTGAGTAACTGGGCGGGGGTTAGGTGGTCCAGGGCTGCAGCAGAGCTGCACGATACACCAAGGGCCGGCTGCTTCCACATCGGTCTCCATCCTTGGCTTGTGCCTTTCTTGCTACAGATGCTGCCCTGCTTCGACCTGCTGTCTGCCCCCAGCCAGGAGGGCAGGAGGCGGCGGCGAGAGGAGGAAGAGGTGGAAAAAGAAATAGCCAAGCTCTCTCCCTGCAGCCGCCTGCCTCCGCCTCGGGGCTAGAAGGAACTGGGGGGCTGAACAAGGCTGGGGGAGCATGCGACCATCAGGGTCCTGTTAGCGAGAAAGAAGGGCCCTGGGTGGACACCTGGCAGTGCCTGTCACAGTCCAATTAACTGGCGAAAAAGGCGTGCATTTGTGTGCAGCTGTTTTCAATCAAAGGTACATGGTTCGCATCTTCGCAAACACGGATTCCTGCTCTAGAGTAATGAAGGCACCCAAACCACATGATCCTGTGAACATTCCACCTGGACTGAGTCGCCCAGTTTTGCCAGCATGTGGTTCAAATTCAACAGAAATGTCCCACATCTGCACTCTCCGTGAGGGTGTGCTTCTGTGCCTGGTACAGGTTACCCCAACTCCGGGTCGCCCCAGCGGACAGAGACTCACTGGCCCCTCTCTGCAGACAGGCCGCTGACTGCGGAGCCTGGGGTTGTCCTCCTGTAGCTCTGGCCTGGATGCCATCCCGGAGATAAATCATCTCTCTCTAAAAAGCTTCAGTGGTCCATTATTTCTGCTTGAAAATACCCCCGGATCTTCACTTGAGAGCTGGGGTGACAGGCCCTGCCTGTGGTGCTCAGGTCTGCATAAAATCGCCGGCAGCCGGTGGACTTCTGTAATGAGCAAGCTGCTAGCTTCAGATGGTAAATAAAATCCTATCCTAGCGCATGAGGCTTAGCCCATGATTTCAAAGTTCTGTCTGCAAAAGCAGTGGGAACGTGTACAGTCAAGGCTCAGGTCTGTAGGAAATGCCCTGTTCCCCCTGGATTATCGTGGGGATGAGCCAAAATGACAATGGAGATTCCTGGTCTGCAACCAGGAGATTCCTGATTTTGCAATATTGTGCAATTCTTTCCCAAGTAAATAGCGATCACATAGTAAACTGAGTACAATTAGACAATTATGAGTATTTCAACCAGAGCATGATGAACCGCCATCTACCCATCTCCAGATTCAACAATTACCAGGCCCTGTCTCACCCTCTCCAGCTCGCTTCCCTCTTTCTGCCAAGGTATTTAAAGCAAATCCCAGACCTCATGTGGGTGTTTTCTAACATACCTGGACCATCCTTATCACCTCTAAAGTTCAAGTCTCAAGATGCTGTTTTCTTATTGCCTTCCCAGAATCAGGATTCAAACAAGGGCTGCCAGGCATGTGGTTAAGTCTATGAAGTCTCTTGGTTCACATGACCTCTCCCTTCAGTTCACTTTTCATGCCTCTGCATTGCTGGTTCTGGGGTCAGAGGCTCCCCGGGTCCGCCCCTTTCTGGATTTATCTACTGCCTCATGTGTCACCTCCACTTGGAAGGATAAATGGCTGTCACTGGGCAAGCTTGGTGTGGGACCATTGGAACCAGCTTCCAGCAATTCCTTAGAAAGTGAATGTGAGTGCTTTAAGAACATTTCCTGGATTACTGTTGAACTAACAAAGTAGGTGTTTGCTCCCAGCATCGCTGCCTCATTTGGTATCAGCTCTGTTTCCAGGTGAGTCACATGCATTAGCCGCCTGGCTTTCCTGGGTGAGTCATGGATTAGAACTCAAGTCCCAGGGCCATGGCGCTGTGCTCAGGCATGCCTGGGAGGTATTGCGAACAGCTGTGATGAGATGAAGGACTGGTGAAAGGGGCCGTGTAACACAAGCCTGTGGACTTGGCCCACCCAAGGGCATGTTATCCGGCCTTAGTTATCTCCTGCGTTGTGGGCGTGAGTCTGGGAAGGTTAGGGTCCACTTGTTAAATAGTTACAGAAGGACACAGATGCTCTGGGCTGGGTTATACCATGGGCTGCATCTTATAAAATCCTGGATTTTGGTTCCTTTATTCCATAGATGAAGATACTGAGGCTCAGAGAAGATAAATTTGCTCAAGATCATGCATCTTAGAGACCTGAGGGTCAGTCTGGAGACCTCTATCGCCTCACTACGGTTTCCACCCAGCAGCCAGTCAACGGCAGTTCAGTAATGAAATCAGCTGTAACGTGTCACCCCGTGTTGTTCGGTCGCTCAGCCGCGTACGACTCTCTGCGACTCCGTGGACCACAGCATGCCAGGCTTCCCTGTCCTTCACCAACTCCCAGAACTTGCCCAAATTTATGCCCATCTAGTCGGTGATGCCATCCAACCATCTCATCCTCTGTTGTCCCCTTCTCCTCCTGCCTTCAATCTTTCCCAGCATCAGGGTCTTTTCTAATGAGTTGGCTCTTCACATCAGGTGGCCAAAGTATTGGAGTTTCAGCTTCAGTATCAGTCCTTAGAGTGAATATTCAAGACTGATTTCCTTTATGAAGGACTGGTTGGATCTCCTTGTTGTCCCAGGGACTCTCAAGAGTCTTCTCCAACACCAAGGTTCAAAAGCATCAATTCTTTGGCATTCATCCTCCTTTATGGTCCAACTCTCACATCCATACATGACTACTGGAAAAACTGCAACTTTGACTAGATGTTGTCGGCAAAGTAAACTCCTCCAGTTGCCCCTCGGCATTCAGTCCAGTCCTTGGCCTCTTCTCTGCTCCTCGCACTGTCCAGCCCAGTCCTGCTTCCTGCTGTGTTCCTGGCCTGGAATGATCTCCTGATGGCTTCTGCCTGCCAGAACCTTCTGTATTCCTCTCAGCTCAGACGTCACCTCTCCAGAGCGGCTGTTCCCAACCACCCTGTGTAGTTTGGCCTTGATTCCCTTCTTCAACTCTCAGCTTATTCCCCACAGCAGTTTCATCCTATATCAATCTTGTTATTTTACTTACTTGTGAGTGTGTCTCCTTTACTAGAAAGCAGCCTCCTGAGGGCAAGGGCCAGCTCTGCCATTCTCTCTCTCCATCCCTAGTGCTCAGGGAAGGTTATCAATAAATATTTAGTCAGAAAATAGTGAATCAATGAATAAAACAGGTCCAAATAAATGAATAAAATTCACAGTAAATGTAAATGATCTTTCTCAAGAAGTCATATTACTAAGGCAAAAAAAAAAAAAAGACAGGAAAGAGGATGTCTGCCCCCGGCAAGCTGGGGTGTATCGGTACCTCATTCTATAGGGAGAAGGGGAATCAGACGTGAGGATTTAACTGGAACGTGTCATCTCCTAGATGGTCTCTGGTTCTGATCCGTTCGCTGGGGCAGCGGTCCGTGTTATAAAGGACAGGACCCTGCCTGCCTTGTTGAGAGCATGATGGTCCACTTCCTGACCCTGGTGGGGCACCTGGCCCCTCGGCTGTTTATTTTTTAATTATTTTTGGCTGTGCTGGGTCTTTGTTGCTGCGCTTGTCCTTCTCTAGTTGCAGCGAGCAGGGGCCACTCTCTAGTTGCGGTGACGGGCATTGCAGTGGCTTCTCGTTGCAGAGCGTGGGTCCTAGGCGTGCGGGCTTCGGCCGCTGTGGTCCGCAGGCCTTACAGCACAGATTCAGTAGCTGTGGCACACGGCTGTAGTTGCTCCAAGGCATGTGGGATCTTGCCAGACCAGGGGTTGATCCCGTGTCTCCTGTATTGGCAGGTGGATTCTTATCCACTGTACCACGAGGGAAGTCCCTGTTCTTTCCTTTGTTGTTAAATTCCAAGGGGCCCTGGAGAAATGCTGTCTTGTTTTTCCGCTCTCCATCTCAGGACCTTCCTTGTCCCCTGCCCACCCGGAAGGTGCGTGCTCAGGACTCATTAAGTCCTGGGGACACTGACCATGGCTTTCATCACTCAGAAGGAGTTGCAGGGGAGCCGGGGCCTGGGAGCTGGTTCCTTTTCCTTCCACCCCTGCATTTGGAGGCAGACAAAGGCGGGCTTTTCTTCCTGCTTCACGCCAGGTGTCCCTTCTCTGAAGCTGGATTCACCCATTGCTTTGTCTCGTGACCTCGCATCGTTTTCATCGCAGAACCACCTCAGCGCCGAGAGAAAGGGGAGCTGGTTTTGAAAAGGAAACACTCCTCTTAATTACTCTTGAGCTCCAGAGTGGCTTGCCCCAGGGCAGGGAGCCAGGCTGTGCGGTGTTTGTGAAAGACTTGGGGCCATAAATCCTGCCGGCCCTGCTGTGGCTAAGCTGCCCCTGGTGGCGTTTAATCAATGGCCTTTCTGGGAGCTCTGAGGGATGCTGTCTCGAAACGAGAATCCACCTGCAGCTGCATCTGGAGGGAAAGTCCCAGAATGGGGTGGGCCCAGGTCCTCCCTCTGCTGAGTCAGGGAAGAGGTTAAGGGAGATGTTTTGGCCTCTGGGGCATCTTCAGACTCCACGGATGCGGCAACATCCCAGGATATTTCGTAGAGCAGCCCCCCTCCAGATGGGCAGAAGGGAGGGGGCCCCGGACAGGACCTCGGCTCCCTCCCTCTGTTCTCAGTGCTGCTCTGTCGTCACCTCCTTGGAGACCAGCAGGCTGTTCTCATTCCAGCTTTGTCCCTGTTTGGGTCAATCTTCAGAGGAAACCCAGGGCCCAAAGCCTCATCCTGACTTCAGTTGCCCTCAGTAGCCAGTGACGACACCCCCACTCTCCCTGCCCCCTGCCCCTCCCCACCGCACCCCACCCCCGAACCTCCTGGTCCCCCCTTCATTTCTCCTTCCCATCCCCTGACCCCTGACCCTCCACCCCCAGCCCCCTGCTCCCCTCCTCACCCCAAGTTCACCCCTGTGCACACTTGGTATCTTACTCATTTACTTGTTTGAGTTCTAGGACATGCCACCTGGAGTCTCTGTGGCATTTGGAGTCTGATTAGGTAGGGCTCGGATGGGACCTGAAAGTCTGCATTTTTAGCTTCCAGGTGATAAAGATGCTGCTGGCCTGCAGGCCACACTTGGAGAAGCAAGACCTCAATACATTTTGACTGCGAACCTTCATAACAATCCTTGAACTGAGAGAAACTGGCTCAAAGAAGGGAAGTGACCTCTCAGGTGAGTGAAACGGTCAGGTAAGTGACATCCTTATGTGGTGTCCTCCGCAGGGTCACAAGGCAGGTGTGTGATGGAGCCAGGCTTTGAATACCCAGCTCCCTGATTCCAAAGCTCCCAGTCCTAATGCTGCTGTCCTGTGGCTGTAACTATGTGTGTGATTTTTAATTCCTCCTTGAAGTCTGTTTTCTATCATTATCTTATTAATTAAAAATTGGTTATGACTTTCCCTCCCCCAAGGACTTGACTATGAAAATTTAAGCTGTATATTGTCACGCTGCTTATTTAACTTATATGCTGACTGCATCATGAGAAACGCTGGGATAGATAAAGCACAATATTGCTGGGAGAAATATCAATAACCTCAGATATGCAGATGACACCACTGTTATGGCAGAAAGTGAAGAGGAACTAAAGAGCCTCTTGATGAAAGTGAAAGAGGAGGGTGAAAAAGTTGGCTTAAAACTTAACATTCAGAAAACTAAGATCATGGCATCTGGTCCCATCACTTCATTGCAAATAGATGGGAAAGCAATGGAAACATTGGCAGACTTTATTTTTTGGGCTCCAAAAATCACTGTAGATGGTGACTGTAGCCATGAAATTAAAGACTCTTGCTCCTTGGAAGAAAGGCTATGACCAACCTAGACAGCATATTAAAAAGCAGAGACATTACTTAGCCAACAAAGGTCCATCTAGTCAAAGCTATGGTTTTTCCAGTAGTCATGTATGGATGTGAGAATTGGGCTATAAAGAAAGCTGAGTGGCAAAGAATTGATGCTTTTGAACTGTGGTGTTGGAGAAGACTCTTGAGAGTCCCTTGGACTGTAAGGAAATCAAACCAGTAAATCCTAAAGGAAATCAGTTTTGAATATTTATTGGAAGGACTGATGCTGTAGCTCCAATATTTTGGCTACCTGATGTGAAGAACTGACTCATTTGAAAAGACCCTGATGCTGGGAAAGATTGAAGGCAGGAGGGGAAGGGGATGACAGAGGATGAGATGGTTGGATGGCATCACTGACTCAATGGACGTGAGTTTGAGTAAACTTCAGGAGTTGGTGAGGGACAGGGAGGCCTGGCCTGCTGCAGTCCATGGGGTTGCAAAGAGTCAGACAGGACTGAGCGACTGAACTGATCTAAGTTGTTCTGATTGGATTCAGAGGTTGGGGAATGTTCAAGTGGCTTTGGAAAGAGGGTAAATGCTGAACATCCATCACCTAAGTTCTACTGTCAATAGCTCAGCAGAAACCAAAAGGCATTTACAATGCCCTAAATTGCAGTCATTTCTTACCATAAAAATTCAACATAGAGTCTATACTTTGGAGCCACGCAGACTTGAAGGGGCTGCTGTTACCATGATGCACATTTTCAGCCAGCTGAGACCCTGAATGAGAGAGAGAATTCTCACCGGGATAAGACACAGACCTCAGCAAAGCAGCAGCCTTTCCTTGGTTCCTGGCTTCTTTGCCCCCAAGTGCTGCACACTGACCACACCCAGCAGGATTTGGAGTCGGCCTCCCACAGTCGTTAAGAGAGTTCAGTCCTTGTGTCCTTGTCTTAGAAGAAATTAGGAGAGATGTGATTACCAGAATAAACAGATAATAGCAACAGAAAGAAAACCTCAGAGTCTGAACGGGGCTGAGGAGAGAATAAAATGTATGTCAATAACCTATTCTCTTTTTATGTCCCCTTTTAATATTTGCGTATGTGTGTGTTAGAACACTCACTTAGGAAGACCCTGCAGATCTCCATCCAAGTAACTCACTGTAACAAATAAAAGAGATTAACTCATCTGATTTATCAGAGAAAAGAAAAAATACCGGGTAGACAAATACTAGAGTCCCCCTGCAATTTATAATCGGGACTGTCAGGTAGGCGGAGCAGAGGAGTGTTTCTTGCTAAATGGGCCAGGATTGCAGACATTTGCCACTTCATTTTGGGAGCGCAGACACAAACTTCACCCTGATAGATGGAGTCCAGGCTGTCAGGTCTCAGGCGGTCTTTTGTACTGTGCTCACCTAGAAACACAAGCCGCAGTGGCAGAGGGTCTAGCCCAGTTGCCCTCTCCCTTGTAATCTGGGCAGGTCAAGTCTTCCGGCTTGCCTTTGCCCACCAGGCTGTTCGAGGTGCCTTTAGAGACCTTAACTCCAACATTTTAACTTCAAGAACCAGGCTGGTTTTGAGGAGGTGTGCATTTCACGCCTAGACTTGGCAAGGGAAGGCCCTGGTTTAATCATCTACCGCTTACTATTGTGTGACTCTGAGCAAATAGACAGATGGCTTGGGACTGTAAGGAACAGAGGATTCAATGTAAACAGGCTTGAACAATAAAGGGATTTATGGGCTCAAGCCTTAAAAAATCTCAGAGATAAAAAGATTCCAGAATGATTGGGTCAGGATGATTCAGTTTCCCTGAAGTTCCCTTGGTTCTTCCTTCTCTCAAGGGTCAATGCTGATCTCAGACTGCCATCCCCCGGGGTAGCAAGGGAAGGCTGCTGTGGTTCTGAGAGCTGTGTCCACATCCCTCTTATTCCAGAGAGAACCTCAGAAGAGCCCAGGAGTCCAGGCAAATATGGACTCAGCCCACTGCCCACCTGGGCAGGTGCCTACTTTTGAGCCAATCAAGGTAGGGGAATGTGATGAGCTTGCTGGTTGGACCAATCACCGCCCACTCCTAGATCTGGGGCCCAGAGCGCTATTGGGTTGGGTGAGTCAGGCTCATGTGAAGAAGGTGACAGGGACTTCCCTGGTGGTCCAGCGTTTCAGACTTTGTCTTCCAATGCAAGGAGTGCCGGTTCGATCCCTGGTTAGAAGCTGCAATCCCACATGCCTTGAGGCCAAAAAACCCAAAACAAAAGAAAAATTGTAATAAATTCAATAAAGACTTCAAGAATGGTCCATTTCAAAAAAAAAAAAAAAAAAGAGGACGGGGATGGTGAAAAGTTGCTTGTAATTGCTTGACAGGTGCCCACGGCAAAGTCACTGGAGTTCCTTCTTCAGTAGAACAGGGATAATGATAATGACAATCTTCTACTGAAGTTGTCAAATAATCCTAAGAGGTTACAGGAGAAAAGTCCTTTGGAGTCAGAAAAGCCCCATATAACTTAGTAGGAGGAGCAGACGTCCTGGTTATTACTGTTAATTTTATTAATGCACCAAAATTTGTTTGTTTACTGTGAAATTGGTTCAGGATGATAGAACGCTTGATGTCAGATCTCTCAATCAAGGATGCTGAAAATTCTGTTTCTCTCTTATAAAATTGATATTGCATGAAATTGATTTATAATTAAAATTAATTTTCATTACATAACCAGTACACACGTATATGCCCTCTGTTAGAAAATAAAGATACTAAAGCCCAAATCCCTACTGACCTCCTGGCGTGTAACCACTCACATGTTAGCCACCATTGTCAGTGTTTTGAAAACACTTGCAGGGACTTTTTCTACGCAGTTGTCCATATGGACACCCAGATAAAATATGTAAATATTCATTCCTTCAACACACATTTACTGAAGGCACTTATTCTGCCCTGTGCCAAGTACAACATCCATGGAGAGTATGTGGATGAGGCAGAAAATGAACAAACAGATAAAGAGAAAGGATAAAGAAATGGAGGGTGGATGATCACGGAAGGCCTCTGGGAGGAGGTGGCATCTGAGCAGAGGGAGGGGTCATGAGGATACCTGGGGGAGGACAGATTCAGCAGAGGGGAAGGCAGGAGCAGAGATGTGGCCTGGAACAAGCTGCCTTTCAGGGAGCAGAGGCAGAGAAGGTAAGAGGTGTCGGGGGATTAGGGAGCAGTGAGAGCAGCTAGGTTCCGGGCAGACCTCTGGGCTGACAGGTGGACTCTAAAAGCTTTTGGAAACTATTTTTACCTAGATGTGTACAGGTCATAGAAATGTGGATTTTAAAATATAAGCATGTACATATATATGTGTGTGTATGTGTGTTTATATATAGTTTATTTGGGTGAATGAGTGGAAGAGTGAATGACTTAATGAATGAGACCACGCACTCTTGGTGGGGCCATACTGTTCCCAGGGGGGGAACTTAGTTTGGGGCTTGGAAAGATATTACTCTCTTTATTTAAAAACACAGGAGTACCTACAGAACATAAACCATCGTCTGGTATTTCTGTGGGATTAAATTTTCATGAGGGCTAATTGAGAAAAGAAATGTCTGAAATGACTCCTTAGGGGGTGATCATGAAATAGAGTTTGAGAAACACTGAATTAGAGGAAAATCAGTAGAAACTGCAGCCTTTTCCTCCCACATTTTGCCAAGACCCTGATAGGAACACAGAAGACAAATGCAGACATGTCCAAGTATGTGAAACAGCCCCGGCACTGCCCTGGTGGGAAAAGAATAGAAGCGGCCGCAGCGCTTTGGGGAAACAGCTTTTTTTCCTGCCGAGGACAGATTTACAAAGGATGATATTTGCATTTTCCCAAAGCCTCTAATTTTCTCATTTATCATCTGTCAGAGCCCGAGGCCCTTCCACAGCACGTGGGATGTTTGCACACATCTAATGATCCCTTTTACCAAACAACGTCACAGTCCCTGGGAGAAATGCGTTCACGTCGCTGAGGCTGCTAATTTCATCCACTAATGTCACGCTGTGCCGTCCTCACAGGCGGGGTCTCGGGGCATCTCCCTTCACCCTGAGCTTGGTGGCTCCCGGCGAACATGTTTCGCTGGAGCTCGGGCTCCTGTGACACCAGGGAACTGTGGAAACCGGCCCGCAGTCTGTCCCTGAGACGAGGGGCAGGCGGACTGGAGGAGGGGGACGTGTCCGGGGCTTCAGGAGCAAGGCCAGGGCTCCTGGAGGTCCTCTCTCCACCTGCTGGACTCACGCGATGGGGACCGTGACAGGGGATTTCACCAGGGGCAGGAAGGCTGGGTGGATTGTGCCCCTGCCCCACTCTGGGCACCAGGGGGGCTTCCCTAGGGCCCCTGAGAACTTGCTTCCCTTCCTCACCATCAGCTCACCCCATACTGCTGCCGGAACACCAGCCTCTTTAGGGAAATCCAGTCCGGCCCCGGGGCAGTGTTCCCGGCTTCCAGCTGCCCCCGCTTCACAGATGATGGACACGAGTGTGGGACCGCCCAGGTCACGTGGAGCCCAATGTGACACACACCTCGGCGCCTGTGGATTCGAGGACGTACCTGAAGGGGTTTCAGATCTCCAGCCGGAGCGAGGGTGGAGATCTGTCCCTGGGGAGCCTCCCTTTGCCACCCCGGAGAGTGTCAGACACAGTCAGTAAAGGCCCCGCATCCCCTGAGGCTTGGGGAGGGACAGAGGCGGAGTAAAAAGGACCGGCTCACCCTCCCCGCTGTTCTGAGATGCCCCACCGTCCCCCACCTGCGGAGCCTCTGGCCCACTTCTGCACCCTCTTGGGTTCTGTGGGGCCTGGGCTTCCTGGGGCTGCTGGATCACACAGAATTTGGGGTTGTTGGAGCACACCCGCCACCCCAGACGCCGTGGATGCTTAGGATGACCTCTGACCCCAGGTCAGAGGTGGGCATTTGTGAAACCAAAGGCCAGTGTGCCTCTGAGTCAGGCGCTAGGGGACAATGAAGCTTTTGTGTGGATGGAGTGAATGGAGGACCAGCGGGGTGGGGGTGGGAGGTGTAGGACAAGGCTTCCCTGCAGGGTCTACAGCAAAGGCCTGAGAGCAGTTTGGAGAAGGGCTCTGGGAGGCTGGGCCCCAGCACAGCAAAGCAGGCGCTGGAACAGCACCTCCCTAGCTCGGTTGGTAGTCAGCGATGCTGGTCCAGGAGTCGGGCCAGCCTGGCATCGGGGGGATTCGTGCCACACCCCCTGCACTCCCAAAGGTGTCAGGAGCTGAGATGGTGCCCGTGAGGCCATCAGTGTTTCCTGGGCTGTAGGTTCGCTTGTGCTGTCCTGAGACGGCGTCTGTGCCCTGACCCAACTGGTGACCCTGAGGCTCCCAGGTCCCTCACGTCACCTTTCCCAGGCGGACATGGATTCTAGGGAGAGGCCATCCATGGAGCCACCGAGCAGAAGTCAGGAGCTGACGGGCACAGCGTTTCCCAAGCTTGGGTCCCTCGGGGGCCACATGCATGGTCATTGCCTTCGTAATGCCCTTGGTATTATCTTATTTAATATTTACCTTTCAGTCAGATGGATTCCGGGCTTTCTTAAATAAATCCATTCATTTGGGTGCCACTTACTTTAACTGCATCCCCCATCTTAATGGAATCACCGGTTTAAAGGGCAAACTGAAATTTCCCCCTAAATCCCACTAAAGTGAATAAGTAACTATTAGAGTAAAAGCCTACTCCCTCACCTACTGGTGTATCAGCTCACCACCTGGTGCTGAGCCTCCCAGCGGCTTCAGCGAGGCAGAAGTCTGCTTCTCACAGGGTAACAGCCTTGGCATTGAGGCCCAGAGCTGGGCGCACGGCTGCACGGGGTTGGCCTTGACCTTCTCCTGTCCCACTGCTTCCTCACCTTTGGATGCTCTTGTCGTCCACCTGACCTAAGGGGGCACAGGTCCCATCAGGCAGGAGGGGAGGGGAGAAGGGCAGGGAGCACCCATCGTCTGCGGGTGCCCTGGGAAGATGCACTGCCAGGTGGGATGGGAGGTTCAGCTACAGCCCCGGTGGCTGTGTGCTCAGCTGAATTTCTAGCATTCCAGGAAGGAGGTGATGGACACGGGGGACAGCCAGCAGCCTCTGCCCCTTCTGTGGGCCCCTGAGATCATCTCCTCTCCGCCAGGGCGTGCACCCCGCAGGTGGTGAGAACGAGCCTTTGAGGAGAGCCTCCTCCTGACACTGCTCTGGGGGTGGGGGTGAGCAACCCCGGGACCTCCCTCAGCCTGGGGAGTGGAGGCTGCCTGAGGTTCCTGCAGCGCTGGCGGAAACCCAACACGTTTCCTGATGCCTGCCCTGAGCCTCCTGCTCATGGTGTCCATGTTACTTGACCCAGAGACCAGGTGAGGCGTGCTTGGCATCCTGGACTCTTCACAGCAAGCTGCAGACACAGGGCTGAATGAGAGGTCAGTATGATTTGGCCCCACCTGCGTTTTAGAGACGGGTCACCAGGGTCAGAAAGCTGGGAGGGGACATGTTTGAGGAGACACAGCTGTAAATGATGGAGCCAAAAGCCATGTGGGTCCCCAGACTCTCTTCAGAGACCCCACTGTGTCCTCTCTGGTCCCGTTCCCCTGTGTGTGTCCCTCTTTTAAATAAATTGATGCATGACCACCAAATAAAACACCGCTGAATCTGTTCCCTGCCCATTTCTTTCCAGAGACCTCTGTTCTATTCCTTCAGCTGTGTCTGCAAGTTTCTTCTAGATTTGAGATAGTCATGGAGCTTTCAAGCTGGGCTGGTTTCTTTCAAATGTCTGTACCCTCGATGAGGGGTCAGCTCCCCTCCTCCATCAGCACCACACCTCCCACTGTCCTCTGAGGGCAAATCAGGATGATAATTATGTCATAATCATCATGGATGTCATGTGACCAGGTTACATGATATTCGATGCAGAGTCCATTTTTGCAAGGTGGTTGCATTTTCTTTCTTAGGCATCTTTTGTTTTCTTAGCGTTAATCATTTCCTTGTTTTTTTTACTTGCAAAATTGATTACAGATACATCATTCTCTGCAATTCCTTCATCATTTCATCCAGGCCAGTGTTTTCCAGGCTGTTTTGACCGCAACTCATCATAAGAAATATATTTTACAACAAGGCCTGGCTTGCACACACACACAGAATACATGAAGCTAAAATGTTTACAAATTTTCATTGATACCTTTTGATAGTTTCCACTCAGTTCTGTTATTTCACGTTTTTAAATGCTGACTGAGACTCACAGAATTGATATCAGGCCTCACTAACGTGGCTTGACCTACCCTTTGGGGAGCTCTGCACTAGCCCTGCGAGACCTGGTCTTCCCAGCTCCCTCCCCTGCCCGCACCCCCACCTGGCCCCCAGCTCCTCTCCCCTGTATCTGAATAGCTCTCATCTGGATATTTTTCTCTGCTCCTCTTCTGGAATGATTAACTGATGAACCCCATGTCTTCTTTTTCATTGGTTCTTTGCTTTCCATGAGTCACTTCCAATTTCTTTCTTTTTAACTGAGGAAAAGAAAATTTTTAGTGACTCTCCAGCCTATTTGATTTTTTTTCCACTTTTTCTCTAGTAACAGAAAAATAAAAGTGGGAAGGACAAAATTACAATAGGAAGAAGCCAGAGAGCAAATAGGAAAATTGATTTATGCATGGTTTTGGTTCTGCGCGAAGCCGGCGATACCCAGATGAAAAGCCAGGCCTCCAGCCATGTATCATTTCTGGCGACATCCAGACGATGTAATGAAATGTTCACTGTGGCTGTAAATCAAAGTGTCTCACCCTCGGCAAGCTTGACATTCTGGGCGGGACTGGTCTTTGTTGTGGGGACTGTCCTGAGCTTTATGGGAGGTTTAGCAGCTCTCCTGACCTCTACCCATGAGAGACCAGTAGCCTCCCTCCCTCCCTTAGTTGTGACAACCAAACGTGTTTCCAGAAATCACCAAACATGCCCTGGGGGCAAATTCACCCCAGGCTGGAATCTTTGCTCCAACTGTCTGGACCCCACCTGTGCCCACGATTCCGGGGAGCATCACCGCCTACTGACGATGCATCAAGTGGAGCCTGAACTGGTCCATCGCATCCTCCAGAAGCCGTAGCAGGTGTCATGAGCAGATGCCTGTCATTTATCGCGTTGGTGGGGGACGCCCCCGGGACGCGTGCAAACCATCCAGTCAGAGCCTGTTCCAGGCCAGCTGTCCTCTGACTCACGCTCCTGAGGACTGATCTCTGCCTCCTCTGAGTTATTATAAAGTTATTAAAAACCAGAATCATTGATGCCCCAGAACTGACTACCTCTTCTTAATAGACTCACTAGCAAATTGTAATAAACATAATCTGGGGCTCAGGAAGCTATTATTAAAATGGACCATTTACCATCACTTGGGGACACATTGCTGTACTGTTTCAGCATGAATACCAGAGATGAGGTCCGTGGGAAACGGTGACCAGAGATGCTACTGAGATGGTTAATGGGCCAACATGTGTCTCTCACTGAGTTGAAATCAAAGTCACAGCTATGGGTCTCAAGTCGACCTAGAAATTCCCTCCTAAGGAGGTGGGAGTGCCTTAGAGCTGTGCTGACCATCACCAGGTTCAGAGCAGGCCAGTTCCCCCGACAAGCTGATGGGGGGAGAGCAGCCGGGCAGCCACCTCTCTTCAAACCGGGCTACAAGTCTGCGTGGGAACTCCAGCCGGAGGGGCCAGTCATCCGCTCTAATGACTGGGATTTCAGTATCACAGGCCGGCAGGAGGGCTGATCTGGAGCAGATGAGCGGGAGTGGTGGAAAAATATCAGGACACATGGTAGCAGGGGCACAGGGGTGTTTGTTTTCTCCTCCTGAGAACAGCCTCTCAGCCAGACCCAAACAGCAATTCTGCATTTCCTCTGTCAGCCTGGGGCTGGGTCCCTGGGCTGGAGTCCAGCTTTGGTCCTCTCCATGTGTCAGGATCCTGTTCTCCCAGTCTCTTCCCCAGGTCAGGAACACCCCCGAGACCTGACTGCCCTGGGCACAGGAGGAACTCTGAGAGGGGATGAAATCTGGGGATCGTCAACATTGCCACTCATTTGTCACTCTGTCTCTGTAAGTTCAGAGAAGGCAATGGCACGCCACTCCAGTACTCTTGCCTGGAAAATCCCATGTACGGAGGAGCCTGATAGGCTGAAGTCCACGGGGTCGCTAAGAGTTGGGCACGACTTCCCTTTCAATTTTCACTTTCCACTTTCATGCATTGGAAAAGGAAATGGCAACCCACTCCAGTGTTCTTGCCTGGAGAATCCCAGAGACAGGGGAGCCTGGTGGGCTTCCGTTTATGGGGTCTCAGAGTCGGATATGACTGAAGCGACTTAGCGGCAGCAGCTCTGTAAGTTCATTTTCAGAGAGCAACTTGATAATCCTTTCTGAATTTGGAGCGTCTCAATGTTGTGTGCCCTAGAGGGAGGTATTAATGGATGAGGTGTCAGCCATGTGGTTCATTTAATTAAAATCACTTGTTCCTGCAATAATTATGGCTTAAACACTCATCCTGCAATTCCAGAGCCTGGAGCAGGGATGGTGGGGGCCCCAGGCCCTGAGTTAGATGCCGGTTCTGCAGGAGCAACACGGGTGTGCTTTCAGGTCTCCATATTCACACTTACACAGGAGTGAGTTGTGCCCTGGGAGAGGGTTCACACATAGGTGCTGGCAGGGGGGTTGGCGGTGGGGCAGGCCGAGGCCCGAGTTTGTGTGCTTCTCAACTCAAAACCTCTAAACTTGAGGCTGGGAGACAAGAACGTTCCTTCTCGGCTGTGAAACAGAGCTCAAAGCCAGGCCCACAGTCTTGGTCGTTCGCCTTTCAAATCCTTCTCTGTCCGGTTTTGCAGAGGGAATCCCGTTCCTGGAGGTCGCTCGAGGAAGTCCATCTGCGGCCCCAGGTCAAGCTGTCTTGTGCAAAGCGGCCTCCTGGGTCCTCGTGCCCCCAGGCAGTCCTCTTGTCTCTCTCCAGGTTCTGGGCCAGGAACGGGGGAAGCACGTGAGGTGTTGTCGTCCACAGACCCCAGCACACGTATTTTAAAGTTAAACGAGATTCCTAGCTCCTTCTTCCAAGTGTTGCTTGCGTGATCAGTTTGAGTGTGGCCGAGTGCGTGAGTGTGTGGCTAGAGGATCTGGGAGCAGAGGTGTATTATGGAGGCAGTCCTCCCTGGGGAGCCTGAGACCCAGGGCAGCGGGGCCGTCAAGCCCAGCCGCTACAGCCTGGCTGGCTCCTCTCTCCTCCCGGGTGGGGTGCGGGGTCCCTGGGGGGACGTCCCTCAGGGAGGGCAGCCCCAGGCCGCAGGACAGAGGACAGAGGTCTCACCTCTGCCTCACAGAGCGCTCACAGCTGAGCACTGATCCCCCTGTTTTGTTCTCCGAGAGGCCCCTGCAGGCAGAGGTCGGAACACCGGCCCCCAGCAGAGAGAGGAAGGCCTCAGTGAAGAAAACCACTGGAAATCTTGTCTGTGAATCTCAGCCTTTGTTGCAGAAATGCGACCCCGACTGGAGCTAAATGCGGCTACCCCGGGCTCAGGGGGCGACCGGGGGCGGTGAGCCTGGCCCCGTTCCAGCATCTGTCCTGCACCGAACACCACGGCAAGCAGTGCCCAGATGACGGGATAAGAGGCCATGGGAGAGATTCAGGGGCACCCGACTGGCGCACCTCCTTGCATGTGGGGCAGGAGAGGCTCAGCGGGCAGAGGGCCTCCTCTGCGCCCCCCCACCCCAGGTGATGGGTGGCAGTGCCGGGGCATGAGGTCCCAGCTCCAACCCCTCCCTCAGTGCCCTCTCTGCCCCCAGCATCACTCGTCAGAGGCCAGGCCCACTCTCAGCCTTTCAACCTCAGCGTGCTTCACCCAGACACAGGAGCCCGAGATTATACCCATTCTACAGATGAGTAAGTGAGGCTCCGAGGGGCTGATGACCTGCTGAAGATCCTCACTGCTCAGGGCAGGGATGGGACTGCAACCCAGGACTGCGTGGTCCACAGGGCCCCGCCCCCTTCTACACACTCCTCAGAGGGAGCATCCAGCCTGTGACAATGAGCGTTTCCTCACATTAAAGAAGAGGAAATGTAAATTGTCAAGGGGGCAATTCTCTAATGAGATGTTCAAGGAATTTCTACCACTTTGAGCATCAACAGAAATGCTAATAGCTGATACTAACATCTGCCCCGCTGTGCCCGGCTCTGTTTTAAGCATGTTTCTGGGATTCACTGTTTAAACTTTAAGCAAACGTATGTGATATGACTTGAAGTGACATCACTACTCCTGTTTTACAGATGGGGAGACTTCATCAGGGAGAAGAGAAATCACCTGCTCCCACACCCTGGGTCAGGAGTCTGTTTCCTGGGAAGTACGCCCAGGCTGGGGATTTTGACGCCTGTGGGAGGCCCCACTGTTGGGGATCACCGTCCTGATTCTTCAGCCTCCTTCCCTGCATCCTTGCCCTTTGTCACGTGACTTGGTAGTTTTCTCCTCTGGGTGTGGAGTCTCTTGTCTCCCTGAGGTTGGATTCAGTTATATGATTCTCTTTGGCTGGTGGGATGTGGGCAGAGGCCTGAAGGTGCCTACACAGCTGGTCCTGACCTCTTGTGCTCCTGCCTTCTCTATGAGAAGAATCTGCCCCTGGTGGTCATCAGTCCTGGAAAGATGAGAGACTCAAGAGCAGACCTGGACTCGAGCCTTAGCTTGAAGCCGAGCCAAATCATGTTTGGCCTAGATGTGAACCCCACCAGACATGTAGATATGAGATGGAGAAAGAAATGCTTATTGCTTCTTGAAACTGAGTTGTGGGTTGGTTTGTTACGCAGCTCAATTGGGACAATAGCTAACAGATACAAACCCCAGTGAGCGAGCACAGTGCAGCCGTCGGAGCAGCCGCACCACCTGCCCTCAGCACTGGGGAAACAGCCCGTCTTCCCCCCACCCCACACCACACGTCCCACCACCCCTGAGCATCTTCATATTGGATGCACATCCCTGACTGTTGTCTTCTGTTGGCTCACGTTCCGGGCGGCAGGCACCAGGACCTTCTTGGCTCTGTTCAAAGAGCTTTACTGTCACATACATGCAATTTATGTCCAATGTGGGCTTGGGTTTTCCTTCTTCCCCATTTGGAACTTAAATCACCACAAGAGTGATTAAAGATCTCTAATTAAAGATGTTCATGGCAGTATTTGTTACACTAACCAAGACAGAGGAGAAAGAGGAGAAGAGAAGACAGCCTTATAGCCCAGCAGTAGAGGAGTGGTGACTCCCCCACATCTGTGGGATGGAAATCTCATAGCTGTTAGCATTTACGTTCCTGGAGATGACTTTGTGGTACTGAGAAATGTACAATATACTGTGAAGTAATAATCAAGGAGGTTCTGAATGTTGCATCTTTCCATTAAATCATAATTTTATAAACTAAGTAGACTTTTAAAATGTGTGGTAAAATATGGAGTTGAGTTTTATTTTTTCTGTATTTTGTAGGAATATTTTATAAACTTTCTGTTACTTTTGGATAAGAAAATAAATGAACATCATTAAAAATAAATATATAACAAAGGCATAGAGCAGCCTTGAGCTGTGATATGTCACTATCTTTTCAGATGGAACACTTTTTTAGCTGCCAGAACTGTCCTTTCCTCCTCTGGGAAGCTCCCAGGGAAGGGACCTTGTCTCTTTTCTGTCTTGGTGGCGCCAGGAACATAATCAGGGTTCAATAAATAATTGATAATCACCAAGACCCCAAAAGGAGACCATTCACTATACCCGGGTGGACTGGAAACTCCTCAAGGCATTCTCTTAAGTGCATTTCATTTCTTTTTAATTTTTCTCCAACTAAATGGATGGAGTGAGAGCCAGGAGAGAGCTGCCGCCTTGTTGAGAACCGGAAAAGGGACAAATAAATGAATGAGAGCAGACACCACGGGGCCCTGCATGGGGCCTGAACCCCATGGGTTGACGCCCCTTCTCAGGAGGGGGAGAGGCCTTTCTTACTCGTCCCCATGCAAGGGAAGCCACCTCCTAGTTTCCTTATGAAAATGTGTGTTTTTCGCCCAGCAGTTCTCCGAGGCTCTACGATCTAAGAATCAACAAGGAAAGTGGTGATCCCGGAAACCCCATTCAAAACCAACAAGAGAAAGGTGGCCTATGAGATTACAGGGAAGGACTCCTCCTCTGAGTCACTGAATTAATGGGTATGTACTGAGCACCCATCCCTGCTGGCCCTGCTCTGGGTGCTGGGATGGGGCAGGGAAATGAGCAAAGTCCTCACTCTCATGGAGATTGCTGTCTACTCTGAAGGACAAGCAAAAGTCATTGAACCAACTGTTGTAAGGCATGTAGGGAGGTGATAGCTGCTAGACAGGAAACAGAGCTGATGGACAAGCTCAAATAAGTGGGCAGGGACAGCCTCTTGGAGGAGGTGAGTGAGCCCTGGGAAGAGGACACCAAACAGAAGGAAGATCAGGTGCAAACGGCCTGAGGCAGGAGAGACCCTGATCCTCAGGGAGGAGCAGCAAGGAGCCTGTGCAGCTGGAGGAGTGAAGAGGGGTGAGGGCAGCGGAGCCTGGGCACCAAGTTACCCCACCCTGCAGGGCCCTGCAAATAGGAGGGGTCCCAAGTGAGGCAGAGAGAAGGTGAGTCTTGACCCAGTGGTCACCATCTGGGGTGGACAGGCTTAGTGGAGAGCGTGGTTCTCAGGGTGTCATTCCAAAGACAACAGCATCAGCCTCCTGGGACCCTG
Organism: Bos indicus x Bos taurus; assembly: GCF_003369695.1. Classification (NCBI taxonomy): domain Eukaryota; kingdom Metazoa; phylum Chordata; class Mammalia; order Artiodactyla; family Bovidae; genus Bos; species Bos indicus x Bos taurus. The sequence continues at coordinate 7,054,196 of NC_040088.1, read as the reverse complement.
TTAGAATTGTCAGTTTTCACCTGCCACCCCAGACCCACTCAATCAGAACCTCTGAGCTGGGTCTAGCATCTGAGTTTTAAAAACTCAGTCAAACATAGTCAAAGCTATGGTTTTTCCAGTAGTCATATATGGATGTGAGAGTTGGACCATAAATAAGCCTGAGCACAAAAGAATCGATGCTTTTGAACTGTGGTGTTGGAGAAGACTCTTGAGAGTCCCTTGGATTTCAAGGAGATCAAACCAGTCAGTCCTAAAAGAAATCAATCCTGAATATGTATTGCAGGGACTGATGCTGAAGCTGAAACTCCAATACTTTGGCCACCTGATGCAAAGAATCAACTCATTGGAAAAGACCCTGATGCTGGGAAAGATTGAAAGCAGGAGGAGAAGGGGACGACAGAGGATGAGATGGTTGGATGGCATCACTGACTCAATGGACATGAGTTTGAGCAAGCTCCAGGAGTTGGTGATGGACAGGGAGGCCTGGTGTTCTGCAATCCATGGAGTAGCAAAGAGTCGGACACGACTGAGAAGCCTGGAGTGCTGCAGTCCCTTGGGTTGCAAAGAGTGGGACACGACTGAGAGTCTGAGAAACCACCACCAGTGGGTCCAGAGTCTCGCTAGAGCCTGAGAAACCCAAGTAGTGCTGGACCCGTTTCTAGTCTCCCCCCAGCAGACCAAGGCGGTAAGGGTTGAACTGCAGGAGGGGCCAGGGGTCACCTGGAAGAGGGATGGAAAACGGTCCCAGGAAAACGGTCAGGTGGGTGCCGCACACTTGCTTGTCCTGGGATCTTCTTTCAGAGCTTCTCAAGTGGGAAGTGATTCTCTGGGCGGGAGGCCTGGTTCTCTGGGAGGCAGGAAAGTGGGCTAGGGACAGAGGGTACAAGGGCCTGATTAGACCTTCTTAGTTGCAGAAACTTGGAAAATCAGCAGAATTCAAGCCCCCACCCACCTGCGGCTGAGGATAGCGGCGAGGGTGGAGCCCAGGTGCGTCCTGTGGGCCCGCGGTCACCACTGCCCCTGCCCTGTTGTGTCCCTGCTCCATCCTTATTCCCTCAGCTCCGGCTTCCTGAGCCCTGCCTTGTTCCGGGCACGGGGGACACAGTGGGGAAGGGGTCCCCCCTTTCTGTCCCCTGGGTTTCTCATGACCCAGGGTGATGGTGAGAAGGCCCCAGGACAGAGTCCCCAACCTTGAGGAACCCGGGAAGGGGTCCCTGAGGAGGCGGCATCTGACTGAGACCTGAGGGACAAGTAGCGATGAGCCGGGGACATCAGGGGCTCTGAGGCAGGAAATGAAGACCCAGACACGGGAGCGGTGCTGACCAGGGGCTGGTGGTCCCCGGTCAGGGGTTCGGATGTAGGAGGGGCCAGGCAGCCCTCTGGGCAGCCCAGGCTTGTTGCCCAGGACACACTTCCCAGCCCTGCCCTCGATTTCCACCTCCTGGTCACAGAGGGGGGCCTCAGCCGCAGACACCGGGCCTCCCGAGGGACCCTCTCACCAGGAGGGGGTCCTGCTTGGTGGACATCTGCTGTGACCATGTAGGAGTGACAGCCACACCTTCCCTCTGTGCTCCAGGCACAGCTCTCAGCATCTCTGGACTCGCACTGCCTCAGTGCGAGGTCTGAGTACCCAGTTCTCGGAGACTGGGCACCCGAGGGACAGAGCGTTTCTGTGTCCTGTTCACATGGGCAGAGCTGGCTTTGTCCTGAGGGCTCTGAACCAGGGCCCGTGCTCACCCACAATATTCACACCCGGACCGCAGTCCCTTGAGCCAACTTGCAGGAAATGAAGGCACTTCCCACCTTTACCTGCATCCAGCGTGACCTCATCTCCTACTCTACACGAAGCCTTTATTACATTAGGGTCGCTTAGTGGATGCACTGCTTTGCTCCATCGTCCCTACATTGATCAGATCTGTGTGTGTCTCAGAGTCTAGCAGGATTCTCAGCGCATGGCAGGAACTCGTCATTATTTGCCTCATTTAATGGAATCTCATTATACTTCTTTGCACACTTCATCACACCTAGCAGTGTTTTGCACAGGGTAGTTGTTCAAAAAAATACTTGTCAAGTGGTTAAATGTTTGATCCATCAATAGGTCTTCAACTGAGCATCCTTCCAAGTGAATATTCTAAAGTGATGATAAAAGCACTTTTACGACCATATGTTGATTACTCCAATTAAATGCTTTTCTGAGCGCTGGAGAACAGGATGATTCAGTTCTTCTGCTTTTAAGCTCAGGTCTTTTCATTTTTGATATATGCAGGTTGGAAAACTTGTAAAATTTATACCACGGAAGCTGTAAAACTCTGATGCTGGTGGCCAATTTAAAAAATTCGTATGGAAATTTACATTCATTAGAAATGATGGCAAGTTGTGGAATGAGATTCTGCAGAGTCAATTTAAGGAAATTTGTTTCTGGGCGATAACTGAGGAGCGGCAAGCTGAGTGGCCAACTTGGCTGTGACACCCGAGAGACAGGCTCGCTGTGATGAATGTGCTGAGCTCGGCGAGTGCTGAGTTCCTGGCCCAGAGGGGCTGCGTATTTTCTGACAATTGGCAGCTCTGTTAGCTCCCCGGGTGTTGTGGGACAAGGAGGAAAACTGTCTTCAGCCCTCAGAGAGTTAGACAGTAGTCCTCCCGATTTCCACATGATCCTGCTTCTAAGATACCCTTTGGGGTTCATCAGGGTGCGCTCCTTGGGTATTCAGTTGGGGCCCCCAACAGGGCTGCGAGGTCCAGAGGGGACAGCAGCTGAGAGCAGGGTGAAGAGAAGCTAGAGATTCTTTCATGCTGGGCAGGTTCTCCAAAGAGTACCTTTGCAGCTACAGTCCTTTTGAAGTATTACGTTGACATGAGTGGTATTAATAGGGGGATCAAAAGACTTTCGAGAAAGCATTCTGAAACATGCCCTTGCGGCAGGAATGGTCAGACTGGGAGCCTCTCTATGAAGGAGTCGAAGGTCAGCAGCTCTGTGCGGGCAGGGGCTCACTCACCCGTCTCCCTTATGGCACAGATCTCATCCATGGCCGCACTGAGGCTCCAGGGGTAGAATCAGTTCCTGGCTCTGAGACTGGCAAGGGGGAAATGCTGGAAGAATCTGCCCCCAGCCTGAAGGAAGAGGAGGGTTTAGGGCCAGGAGAGTTGCAGGCACGTTCCCCACTGGGGCGCCACCAGAGGCTGTTCTTGGCAGAGCCTGCGGTGACTTTCAGAGCTCAGACCAGTGCTTAGTCCCTGGAGCTGAGATTTCTTTGCAAGGGGTCACCTCTCCTGCTGGGAGTGCAAATACATCACATCACCCTCCAGGCAGGGAGTGAGAGGATTAATAGATGCAGTTGTGGCTGCAAATCACTTCACACGGGCGACAGAAGCACAGAGAACTGCCTTGAAAGTGGACTGAACATCAAGCCGGGAAAGTCCGTCCTCTGCCGTCTCACCCCTGTGTCAGCGTCGTTGGTCATCTTAGGCCAGCCTTTGTCATCATCTCATTCTGCACCCGGCATCAACCGTGTTCTCACACCATCCTCAAGTTCACCGGCAGCTGTGAGGGTGAGCTGCATTGGAGCTGGAAAAGCCCTTAGTTACAGAGCTTAGAAATTCTCTTTGTAGAGGGAAGTTTGAATTTAGAGACAGAGTGACTTCAGGGACAGAGACCCCAAAACTCTCAAAGGTAGTTTATTCCTTGTCCATGCCTCTATTTACTTGTGTTGTTGTTTAGACGCTAAGTCGGCTCTTTTGCTACCCCATGGGACTGTAGCCCACCAGGCTCCTCTGTCCATGGGATTTCCCAGGCAAGAACACTGGAGTGGGTTTGCCATTCCCTTCTCCAGGGGATCTTCCCAACCAGGAATGGAGCCCACGTCTCTTGCATTGGCAGGCAGATTTTACCACTGAGCCTCCGCTATTTACTTCTAGAACAAAAAACTGCTGGAGGGCAGGTTGCATTGATGGAGCAGTCAGCGCCCTCGCCAGGGCGCTCGGGGCGGCTCGGGTTAAGCCCTCTGGAGTCAGGGTTCTGAGTCCCAGCACATCAGCCAGAGGAGAAATCAATACCCATCAACTCCAGAACTTGAGTGACTAATGTGTTTTTGAACAGGCTGACTTCTGGGCCCCTCCCCGCTCCTCTCCACCCCACAGTCATCTCTTCATAATCCAATCAAGAGGGAGAAGATGGAGAGAGAGGTGGCCGGTGGTTTTCCTTCTGACTGGAGCCCTGACTTGAGGAAATATCCACTGGCTGAGGCATTTGCCCAGATGCCCCCAACTCTTCAATCACTTTCAATTTTGACAGGATTCGATGACGACATTGGAATGTGATCACAACCCGCTTAGGCTTCCGCACTTTGAGTGGGAGTTGGGGTAGGGTTATTTCAAATACTAGTAAAAGACAGTCACTTCCTTGTTTTCATTCTTGAAGATTATGAATCATTTGGAACTCTTTGGGGACAACGCATTTTACAGAACACTAACCTACCAGGTGCAAATGGAACATTTACACTCAAATTCAAATGGCTCTCATTCTTGACTTTGACATAAAACCAGGTCATATTTCCCCATGGGCTGCATACCGATAAGGAACGTCAGCTTTCAGAGACTAGAACCCCAGTTAAAAGCAAGGTATCTATCGTGTCCATTTGCTTGGGAGGCCATAACTAAGCGCCACAGACTGCGGGGCTTAAACGGCAGAAATTTATAGTCTCACATTCCTGGAGGCTAGAAGTTCAAGAACAAGGTGTCAGCAGGGCTGTGTCTTTGAAGGCTTCTTTTTTGGCTTGTAGACTGCCTGTGTCTTTATTTACCTGGTCTTCCCTTTGTGTGTGTCTTAACCTCTTACAAGGACACAGTCACACTGGGTTGAAAGTGCAAAGTGTGTCCAACTCAGTCATGTCTGACTCTTTGTGACCCATGGACTGTATAGTCCATGGGATTCTCTAGGTCAGAATACGGGTCTGGGTAGCCGTTCCCTTCTTCAGTGGATCTTCCCGACCCAGGAGTTGAACCGGGGTCTTACGCATTGTAGGTGGATTCTTTACCAGCTGAGCTATCAGGGAAGCCCATATTGGGTTAGGACCCACCCAAATGACCTCGCTTAACATGAATTATAAAGACACTGTCTTTAAATACAGTCCTATTCTGAGGTATTGAGTCTTCTCTGGTGGCTCAAATGGTAAAAAAAATCTACCTGCAATGCAGGAGACCTGGGTTCGATCCCTGGGTGGGGAAGATCCCCTGGAGGAGGGCATGGCAACCCACTCCAGTATTCTTGCCCGGAGAACCCCACGGACAGAGGAACCTGGTGGGCTACAGTCCATGGGGTCACAAAGAGTTAGACACGACTGAGGACTAAGCACGCATGCCTTTTGAGGTACTAGAGGTTAGGATTTCATCATAAGATCTTTTGAGGGAGTTGGGGGGACAAAATCCAGCCCATAACAGCTATTTTTTTCACAAAAGTAACACTTTCCTTCTTGTTCAGCCATCCCAGCCTACACCCAGATCTGTCCTCTCCTGATTCTTAGGGTCATTAATCTCCTCTCAGAAAGAATCTACTGAAGACTTGTTCTCAGGTTCAAGGATAATGGATGGTGCTAAGACCTTAAGAACCAGATACTGACTCTGATTCACAGCACATTTGATCCACCTGAGAATTGACCGCCCCCTCCCCACCCCGACTCCCTTTGCCCATTGCCAGGATAAACCTACAAGAGAATGACTATTCCTGGGGAGGACAGACATTCTTTTGCTCAACAGTGTTTGTTGTTTCTAGTCTCTTAAGGAAGATGCTGAATTTTGCCTGTTTACGAGATCCAGACTCCCACATGGGAGTTTTGCCCACATTAATTGAAAATTTGACCACTACTGTTCTAGTAACTCAGCACTAAAAAAGTCATCAATCTCATATTTAAAATCAGCTGCAAAATGTAAAAAGAGACAATTCAGCAGAGGGGGAAGGTAAGCGGTAAGCTCACTTTGCAACCATAAAAGCATTTTTGGAATAAAAATCATACTTGGAAAGCTAAAAACTGGAGGAAATTCTGCCAAGTTTGTTGTTAAAAAAAAAGCCTCATTATGTAGCTTGACACTCTTTAGGAATATTTTATCAAGCGTTCCATTCCCAGCAATGTTATTTTGGGGCTCCATTTGATACCAGCTGACATGCCTCTATTTAGTATTTTACTGACTTTGAAAATCACAGCACCCAAATTACAGTCACTAAGGAAAGAAGGCAGCAGGTCTGTGAGTGGAGCCTGATTAATATATTCATTTCTCCACCCATCTCATTCTTGTCTTAGATGATGGGTGAAAATGTTGCATGAGTTATTTATATAATTTTGGAAGAAAAAGAAAAGGGAAATAAGGGGCAGTGGTTCCCGGGTTAGCTGACTCTTCCTCTATGTCTTCCTCCTGGTCATCCAGGTAGACACAGGTCCATGGATACTGGTCTGGCTCATTGAGATGGCTTTGAACTTGGTTGATAAGCTTTTAATAAAAGCCTTACAGTCCAAGAGACTCTGGGGTCCCTGCCACAGAAGGCAAGAGCAAGCTTCCACCTGGTGAGCCTGTCTTGAGATGCTCCTGGGAAGGTTGATGTCTAGTCATGGTGTGATGAACACGGTAGAATTTAATTTCCACTGATAGCAGATAAAGAAGGGCTCATTTTTTAAAGAAGGGGATTCACCTACATGGTGTGTCTTTAGGCAGACTTCTTTCTCCGAAAGCTCCACAGTTGACCCAACTCAGAAATTCCTAATAATCCCTTTTGGGCTGAGGTGATGCTTCTCTGAGACATGACATGTCCTCCATGACAACCACTTACGGAACACCATTCAAGCCACCTTGACTCAGTAACCTGACTTTCGTGTTGGGTCGGTAGGACCCATCTGGGTTCATGTGTTTCTGGCTCATTAAGGTTCTCAAATTAGGTTCTTATATGATTACCTATAAATACCTTAATGAGGCTAAAATTGTAACCAGGTGCACCGGGGAATTAAAATGTGAAAGGAATATTTTGTATTAAACCATCTACAGCTAAAAACTGCCTTCCATCTTCAACCAGTGTTTCCCACAATGTGTGGGGAACTGGCACCACCACAATCATCAAAATCACCATCTTATTCATTTCCACCATCCCCACCATCATCATCATTTCAGCCACAATCTGAATGAACTACTATTACTCTGAGTTGGAGGATGTAGGAAATGCTTCTGTAAAGCAGTTTTCAAAAAAAAAAATACTGGTAACAGATCAACCAGTGGGTTTCTTAGAAGTAGTTTCTTAATTGGTGAAGATCTATAACTTCTCTTTATTATAAAAATGCTGCCGGCTGCTTAAAGGAAAGTACAGGAACACGAGGCCTGGCAGTGGCCCTAGTTAATGGCAAACACTTTAAAATGAGTTGGCACTATGTTTGACATATTCTGAGGTTTATATGTTCAAAGTGAACGAGCAAAAGCTCTGAGGTGGGTAGGGTAGGGTAGGGGATTCCCAGGGAAAGGGAATGAGGCTTGGCTTTCTTGACTTAAGTAAAGCCATCTTAGACCTAAGCTGTTTTATGATCTAAGTCTGGCCACAGTGTTTGCCCTTGAAGAAAAATAAGTCTCGGTAGTTAATGATTTTAAAGGGACAAAAGAATGTAAAAACAAACTACTCTTACCAGCCCAGGGAGAAAACCTGACCATATTGGAGACTATCAGTTATAGAGACTCTCAGCTCTGTTTTGAAGGTAAAGATTAGCCTGAAACACATTCTTGAGCTGTTTTACAGGACCTAAATCCCACTCTGAGTGCTCAACCACTGGATTAACTGGGGCCTAAGGAGTGATGATGGTGACCTTTGCTGACCCTGGTTACTTTAGTCAATGAGAGCCTGGACTCTGTCCACCTCTGCCCGAGTCTATGCGGAATTTCTCTCTGCTTAAGCCCCACCATGAATATGCATACACCCTTGCCCCTTCATGAATATGCATGGACCCTTAGCTTAAAGCTTCCCCAATTTTGCTGCTGGGGAGACCCTGCTTTGAGAAAGATCCTCAGTGTTCTTACTTGCTGGAAGTAATAAACCCTTCCTTCTCCCGCTCTTTGGCTTGATTGTATCTTTTGGCTTCATGCCTACCAAGAGGCGAATCCAGTTTTCGGGTACCAAAGTGAATCACTTACAGAGAAAACAAATAAAAATTCCCAGACGATTTTTTTTTTTAATGGGGCCACTCATATGTCACGCATTTTGAGTCAACTTAAATCCTGCATGCTGTTGCAAGGTGTATGAAGCCAATCCAAAAATGAGTGTGCTCTTCATCTCTCTTAGTACCCATGTGTCCATCATTGTTCTTTCTCTTCATAAAATAGAGAATTTAAAAGTTATTATAAAGCTCTCCGGTGCATCATGCTATCCAGGGAAAGCAGAGAGCTGCCAAGAGGAGAGAGAAATGAAACTGGATGGCCCAAATAGTCCTACTAAAGAAAGCAGTCCAGGGTGTGAGATTATATGGGAATATATCCTCAGGTGAATTTCCTTTGCTCCCAGAGATCATCACAAATTCCAACTGAAGTGGGCCAATTTAGAATTCATTTCTAGCTAAACCTAATCACATCCAACAAGCCAATTTTCTTTCTTTTCTTTTTGAGGCTGAAGCTGTGAACAGTGCCTTGGCCACTGTGAACGTGTGTTAAGTCGATTCATTTGTGTCCGACTCTGCGATCCTGGACTGTAGCCCGCCAGGCTCCTCTGTTAATGGGATTCTCCAGGCAAGAATACTGGAGTGGGTTGGCAGTTCTTTCTCCATTCCTTCTTAAATACTTGCTTTAATTTCTGGGTGGTCTCATTGTGGAAGCCACTGAAAACTTTGTTTTGGTTCACTGTGGGGCAAGTGGGCTCTTAGTTCCTGGACCAGGTATTGAACCTGTGCCCCCTGCAGTGGGAGCCTGCGGTCTTAACCCCTGGACTGCCACGGAAGTCCTCACTAAAGACATTTGAACATGATACCCTCAAAGTCACTGGTTACGTTTTAAGCATTTTCTTAAAAATTACTTTACTTTTGGCAAGATTCAGGAGCCATAAACACAATTTGTTATGTGTTCTCTTACTTTCTGTTTATGTATTTCTTTAAAAAACAGTCATTTTTCCTTCTTTGAGCTATGCTCATGCCCTTTCTTATTTGCCTCAGAGTTTGCTGTCACAATACAAAAGTTTTGTATAAAAGAAAGAATAATTCATATCCACTTCTCCAACGGCCCCTAAGTAAGTACTTGCCATCCACCGATATATCTGCTATTAGAGTCTGAAATCTGTTTTTATCCAGAGGCACACAAATAAATCTTTGCAATACCTATCACAACATGCATATCTTAGAGGAAAAAAAAGAACTTCAAACATTCATGTCTTTCCAACCTGTGGTTTTCATAAGCTGAAGTCACAAGGACTAGGATTGTCTTGAGAGAAAGATAAGGCAGGATCTTGGCAAAGAATGCAAAATCACTTCTTCACTGAAGCTGGGGCTCTGCTCAAAGTGAACAATGATGGCTCAGAGCTTTGAATAAGTGTGTCTGTGTAATAGTCAAGGAAACCCTATAGCATTGTCCATAATGCACTTTTTTGGTCATAATCCTGTTTTTTTTTTTTTTTTTTTGCCAGGGAACATGTGCAATGACTCCACAGCACGGAGGCCTGAGGTTCTTAGACACAGGCTGACTTTGGCTCCTGGATGCTGCTGAAATGCACCTTGAGGACCAACTGCCTGTGTCTGTGGGGGAAGAGGCACCACCATGAGCGAGTGGGTCTATCCCCCACAGTTCAGACCCCGAGGCTGCAGGGTGAACGACTGCTTGTGGGTGGTGGGCAGCACGGGTCTCACCTGTAGGGCCAGGTGGAGAGCACTGGGCCAGGTTCCTGCTCTAGCTCCGTCCAGAAACTGGACTCAGCAAGGAAAGTCAGTCCCACCCTCCTTGCAGACCCTCTATATGAATACTTCCAGGTCAAATCATCTGAAGGCCAAGGCCAACCTGGAATGAATTGTCTATTTGTCCAGATCATGAGACAGCTGAATCCATCAGGCCGCCTCTTTAGAGAGAATGGAGCTGGCAGACAACGAGGTGCTGGGCTTGCATCCTGCCTCCCAGGCCACTGTCCACCCGGGAAAGTCCTCCACGGCTGGACTTTCCTTCCCCGGGAGCGGGGCTGAGGGCAGGATCTCCATCATGGGTCCTGGAGGGGTTGCCCCAGTGACGGGGACACAGCATCGCAAACGCCATGGATCAGGGCCACAGCCTGACGGGTTGTCATGCTGGCGATTATTACGGCCGGAAGGGAGTTTCTGCTGCTGATTTGAGAACGTTACCAATGCGTCAAAAAGGGAAAGGCTGGCGAAGGCTGGGTTCATAGGAGGATGTTTGTATGCCTAACACCCGACACCAACACTAACGTCTCGAAAACCTAACAAGCAAAACTGGCTGGATGGCGGGTGGGTCAGCGGAGCATCTGAACAGACCCGAGGAGCTCTGATTCCCGTGCTAAAGGTCTTCTTCCTCCCTTCTCATGTTCTCTCCTCCCTCCCTCTCTTCTTCCTTCTTTTCTCCTTCCTCCCTCCCTCGTTTTCTCTTCCTTTCTTTCAGTCTACCCTGAGAACAAGCCTCATTGTATGAAATGAAGACCCTACGTCTTCTGAGCAGTGAAACAGCTGGACTAACGGGAAATGTGCGCTTGACGCAGCTGAGCATCTGAAATCGTGACAGCGTCCTGCATTAAACATCCCCCTGTTTTGTAGCCCAGGCCCCTGGAGGAGGCTGGCTGGAAAAACACCTCATTCAAGTCCAGTGGCAGCCATGAAGCATTCTGTTAGAACTGACCCCAGGATTCCTCCTGTGGTGTTTGGGGGTCGTGGAGGGGGTGGAGGTGAAGCTCCCAGAAGGATCTCGGGGCCCCTCGCAGTTCCCTCTGTGAGTCTGGTCTGGGCTGGGCTCTGTCCAGGTGGCCCTGGGTGCCAGGCTTCCGGTGGCCCGCACACCTGGGCCGGGCCCATCCTCAGGCTGAGGTCACTGCTGGTGACCAGCACGCACGTCCCTGTGCGCTCATCACCCTGCGGCCCCCAGATGGCCCTGAGGGGCTTCCCAGATTCTTGGGAGGCAGAGCCGCTGAGGCTCTCAGATCTGGCAAATTCTCGGCAAAGCTCGAATGACCCAGTGCCCCCTTCTCAGTAAGTGCTGCCTCCAAAAGCCAGTCACCCTGATCAGTGACCCACCCATGAGTCCTGGGGTTGCCCTATTCTTCCAGCTACAGCGAATGCACTAAATTCAAACACACTCCAGTCTGTCCGCCCCTCTCCCTGCCCTGCTGTCAGCGGAGTCAGCAGCTCCCTCCTCCCACAGTCACTGCAGCTGCCCCCCGCCTCCCCGAGTCCTCCTGCCCCTTCCTCTCCTCACCCAGAAATCTACCCTCTGCTGGCACCCAGAGGGAGAGTGAGCTCGGTAAACACAAAGAAGACCCTGTCACCCTTGAGGACACATTGCAGTGACTTCTTATTTGCACCCTGGAGAAAGGGAACCCCATCCCTCACTGCATCCCACCAGGCCCAGCCTGATTCCTGCAGGGTCCCCCGAACCTCCCACCACCACCCCCTTCACGCCCTCCATTCCAGCCCCACTGGCCTCTGGCTCTTCCTCCAGTACCTGGAGCCCTCCTGCCTCAGGGCCTTTGCACATGCTGCTCTGCCCCCCTGCTCCTGCCCATGACCTTCCATTCTCTGCTCAGGTGTCACCTGCTCAGGAAAGAAGGCTCCGCATCCCTGTGATACGTCCCTGCCCATCCCCCACCCCACACAGACCTCGTCACCATCTGAAATTGATTTATTCATCTTATACCTTCTATGGTCATTTGCACCCACAGGAATGTCACCCGCAGGAGAGAAGGGACAGTGTTTGCTGTTAGATTCCTGCTCCAAAAACAGTGCCAACCGCACAGTAAGTGCTTGACGTGCATTTGGTGCATAATTGGAAAAGTGAGAAGAATCCAAGAATGGAATCTTAGGAATTCTAAGCTAAATATCTGAGTCAGGGAATGAATGTTCGAGTCAGACCTTGGAGATTACTGAGTCAAACCCGTTTGTTTTGCAGATTGGTGAGCAGAGACTTGGGAGGAAAGAGGGGTTTGCTCCCATCTGAGGCTGAGGCTCCTAATGTGTTAGGAGGAACTCAGTGTGGTGTGTTTCGGGGTGATGGGTGGCTGTGGGGACTCCTCCTACCCTTTGACACATCAACTGAGGAAAACAGGGACAGAAGCCAGGAATATGCCAGAGGCTAAGGGACTCAGAGCTCCGGTCAGAGGAGACAGAGACAGCAGTGGAACCGGCAGGGACCTGAAAAGGCTCCCCTGAGGGTGGGGAGGTCTGGGTGTGAAGAGCAGGTTGAACCCCCAAATTTGACATCACCTCTTGGCAGGACCTGAGGCAGGAACTGGGAGAGGCAGATCCCTCAGGAATTGAGCTCAGGGACAGAAACATTACTGACTGCCTGTCACAGCCAGAAGGCAGCCTTTAGAAATGCTCAACAGACCAGGTGCCCCCTGCTGAGAGCTTCTAGTGGCTTCTGCACGCGTTTCTCAGGGGGTCTTAATGAATTACCACAAACTAGGTGCCTTCTAACAAGGGTAACCAGTACCTCCAAGTTCAGGAGCCAGAAGGCTGGAGTCAAGGTGTGGGTGGCTGGCTCCTTTTGGAGGCTCCTGGAAGCGTCTGTCCTGTGAAGGGTTTTTCTCCTTCTCTGGAGCTCAGCTCAGACGGCCCCTCAAGGGTGCACGTGCCCAGGGGCTCTGCTGCCCTGCCTGGTCCCCATGTGCTGGCTTGTTCAGTGTCCGTCCAGATGCTGGAGGTCAGGGAAGGGCCCTTTCTCGCTTGTTCTCTAGGGCATCCCAGGGCCGGACCCAGCCCCGTGCTTGGCGGCTGCTCCGTTAACACTGTGAACTTGATCTAGAAAGCATGACAGACCCTGCCCTTCGTGTGTGTGTTCGCCCAGCCAGTCGTGCGGGACGCCTCCCTGTGCTCAGCTCTCCCCTGGGCAGCGGGAAGGACAGCAAGCCTGGTCCCTGTTCCCGGAGCTCCCTCGTCAGCCGAGAGACACTGAGCCTGAGAATGGCCGGGATGTGTGGCCTGGGGGTGACCGCCACGGAGAGGAGAGCACAGCAGGATGAGCCGCGGGGGTGGGAGGGACAGGAGCCAGAGAGGCTGCAGGGGAGATCTGCCGAGATGATCACACGGGACAGGGGTCCTGGAGACACGACCCGGGCTTGTGGATCCTGGGGAGGGGGCTCCAGCCTGGCGGCACGGCCGGGGCAGCACCTGCGGGTATGAGGGGCGGCGGGGCCAGGGTGGCTGCGGGGAGGTGGCCAGGAGGTGGTGGGCCCGAGGTCAGGGAGGAGAGGGGCCGGGTCTCTGTTCGCCTTGCAGACCCCTAAAGGGATGTTGGCTTCACTGTGTGTGAAGCACTTGGAACCCGAGATCATATGTCTAGGAAAGTGTTCATTAATCAAATAAAACAGTGTGCTGGACAGATTGACTCTTTAAACTGATTTCAGCCTACAGGCCCCATTTTGAAGCACTGGGTGGGTCTGAGCGGAGGAGGGCCGTGCTCTGAGTGTGGTTTACACGGACCCTTGGGCCGAGGGCAGGGCAGCCGGACCATGAGGAGGCCACGCTGGGGCAGGGTCACCACGGCCCGGCCTCGGGGTTTACCTGTGAAGGTCGGGCTGGCGGATGTGCTGCTGGAGGGACAGGGCAGGTGAGAGGAAAACAAACGAACCGAGGTCACCTCCGAGAATCTGTCCTGAGCAGCTGAGCGAACAGAGGTGCTGCTGAGTCAGGTGCAGGGATCTTGGGGGGCGGGTGGGGTCCAGGTGGGGCTGAGGTGCAGAGAAACCTTCTGGAAAGGACTGAGGGGCCTGGGCTGGCCGGCCCCGGCTCCAGAGCCTCCTCCATTTGAGCTGCAAGGATGGCCACCTGTGTCACTGGGGAGCTGGCGCAGCCAGTCTCTGCCCTGTGTCTCCCCTGAGGGACAAAGGTCAATGTCACAGCAGTCGGCTCTGATGCTGGCTTCCAGCCAAGACCTTAATATGCAATGAGGAATCTGCATTGATGAAAATTTCATTAAAGAAACATTTTTCTCTTTCACTCCCCTTGTTATTCTTGGCTCTGAGTATCAGGCTAATTTGGGTTTGATTACCCGATGATCTGAAGATTGGAGCATTATTAAAGATTTAGATGAGCGGGGATACGTCTGGCCTCCCTCTCCTCTCTCAGCCAGAGCACGAGGGGCTCTGCTAATGATCACAACCAAGTTGGGCAGACGTGGCAATTAGAGATTTATCCACAGTTTGAGAGGGCTTTGACACCTCTGCCTTCTACGGAAATTAGCTGCTTGGCTTCCAGGGCACAGATTTAATCGATAACATGCTCAAGAGGAAATTCCAGCTCTGCACCCAGTCTTAGGAGACCAGCTCTATGTTTGCAGGGCCCCTCCCCTTTCTGTGCTCAAACATGCCCCCGTCTGTAGAGAAAGATTAGACCAGGGCAGATGCTTCAAAATGGGGCTGTAGGCTGAAATCAGTTTAGAGAGTCAGTCTGTCCAGCACACTGTTTTATTTGATTAATGAACACTTTCCTAGACATATGATCTCGGGTTCCAAGTGTTTCATGTTTATTAATATGTCTAATTCTCCCTTCCATCCCATGGGATTGATACTCTTATCAGTTCCACTTTATAGACAGGGCAACTCTGACCACAAGGGGTTAAATGACTTACCCCAGGTCAGCTGTTCAGGACAAAGGCAGGATTTGAATCCAGATGTTCTGGCTGTAGAGCTTAGCTCTAAACACTATACATTGGTGTCAAACTGCTATTGCAATAATTATAATTTTTGGAAAGTGCTAAATCATTTCAGTCATGTCCAATTCTTTGCGACTCTGGACTGTAGCCCACCATGCTCCTCTGTCCATGGGTTTCTCCAGGCAAGAATACTGGAGTGTGTTGCTATGCCCTCCTCCAAGGGATTTTCCTGACCCAGGTATAGAACCCGAGTCTCTTATGTCTCCTGAATTGTCAGGCAGGTTCTTTATCACTAGCACCATTTGGGAAGTCCAAGCCATTTTTGGAAGCCTCCTCTGTCCATGGGTTTCTCCAGGCAAGAATACTGGAGTGTGTTGCTATGCCCTCCTCCAAGGGATTTTCCTGACCCAGGTATAGAACCCGAGTCTCTTATGTCTCCTGAATTGTCAGGCAGGTTCTTTATCACTAGCACCATTTGGGAAGTCCAAGCCATTTTTGGAAGCACAGTGTTAAAGTAATTTTCAGAATTTTACAAGTGTGTATTTTTACATAAAGCATTTTTTCCTCTTAAGATATTTGCTGATTCCTAAGCTGCACAGAATGAGATGCTCAGAAACCAAGCAGAAGGTGGGCTGCAGAGAAGCTAAATAAGCAGAGTGTTCCCCAGTGTCATGTTGTCATTAACCACAAATATTAGAGGTCAAGGCTCAAAAAATAGGGGTCCTGGAAAATGTACAAGTCTTTCAGCTGAGACTCTCAAATGACTTTGGGAGTAAGTTCAAACCAAAATAAGCCAGACCTAATTAAGACTGGAAATGACCTTAATCCCAGATTTGATTACAGAAATCTGGCCCTCCCACAATGGCTGGTGGAAGAATGTACTCTTTAGGAAAGGATACCATCAAGAGACAGTAAATTTTCAAATTAGATATCTGACTTTCATACAAAGGTGGCAGACATAACAGGAGCAGGGCCAATGACCAAAAACCAAGCAGTGAAAAAACAGACAACAGGGAAAGACCTGAAGATAACTAGGTTTGACATGATTGGAGACAAACTTTGAAATAATTATTATTAATGTTAATTAGAAAGATGGACAGTTGAAGTAGTTTATCAGAGAAATACAATTTATAAAGAGAATCAGATGAACAGTCTAAAATTGAAAAATAAAAGAGGTAAAATTAAAAACAGAGATTGGTATGACAGCAATTGAGACAAGGAAGAAAATAGATTTGTTGAAAATCTTCATCCTGAAGCATGGGGGAAAAAATCATAACATGGGAAAAAATGAGAAAATATGGAATATGGTGAAAAGGTCTAAAATATGTATAATCAAAGTTTTTAAAAGAGAGGAAAGGGAATATATTGCAGAATATGAAGAGCTACTGAAGTTTTTCCCCCCAAAGATGGTAAAATACATCAAGCTGCAGATTCAAGAACTCCCAGCGTAATAAAAACAAGGAAATAATACACTTAATTACATTCTAATGAAACTGCCACTTGCTAAAAACAAAGGGGGAATCTTAAACACAGCCAGAGGAAAACCATACATCTCCCTCAAAGGAGAAACAGTAAATAGCCTTCTCTATTGAGAACCACGGGGTCAGAAGGTAATGCAATAAAGAGCAGAAAGAAATCAACTACCAATTCACAATTTTATAACCATCAAAAATACACTTTGAAAGTGAAGCTGATATAGAGGCATTTTCAGAGAAGCAAAAACTGAGAGAATTCTTTTACCAGCAAATCTGCTCTAAAATAAACCCTGAAGGGAGTTTAGACAGAGTGAAAATGATTCTAAATGAAAGAGCAGAAATGCATGAAAGAATGAAGAGCAATAGAAATGGTCCTCTGTGGGCAGATTTATTGAGTACACAAAAGAGAAATAATAACAATGTCCTGCTGGGTTTATGATATATGCAGAATTAAATTACATGATGTGATAAGTTGTGTCTGACTCTTTGGGACCCCATGTATTGTACCCTACCAGGTTCCTCTGTTCATGGGATTTTCCAGGCAAGAGTATTAGAGTGGGTTGTCATTTCCTCCTCCAGGGGATCTTCCTGACCCAGGGATCCAACCCACACCTCCTGGATTGGTAGGTGGATTCTTCACCACTGAGCCACCTGGGAAGCCCCCAAAATTACATGACAGTGATGACATAAATATCCAGAGGGATGTTAAGTGGAATTACTGTATTCTAAAGGTCTTCATTCTTTGGCAAGTGATAAGGTTCTAATGTCAAACTATTGTGAGATAAGGATATATGTTCTGTTCCCTAATATATGCATTAAATATAAATGAATTACATTCCCAAAGAGAAGGACCAGTCTTATTCTCATCTGCAGAGAAACACAGATAATTCTCAGCTTTGTGAACTGTGTCAAATTAAGTTAGATGTGCTTTTAAACCACTCGAGGAGCTTGTGGAAATGTCTGATGCCCTGTGCCCGACATCAGTATTTAGGGTTGAGATTTGAGAAGCTGCATTTTTATTAAGCCCTAGACTTTGGGGCTTTCCAGGTGGTGCTAGTGGTAAAGAACCTGCGTGCCAGGAGACGTAAGAGATGAGGGTTTGATCCCTGGGTCAGGAAGATGCCCTGGAGGAGGGCACCGGCAACCTAGGCCAGTATTCTTGCCTGGAGAATCCAATGGACAGAGGAGCCCGATGTGCTACTGTCCACAGGGTCACAAAGAGTCAGACACGAGTGGAGTCTTAGCACACTCGCAGACTTGTCTTTGAGGGAAATAACCTGTTGTGTAGAACGGGAGGATGATGCACGAATGAGGACAAACTGACAGCCCGTAGTTTAGTTCTTGGAGCTCACCCAATACACGTGCTGAAGCATCTGCAAAGTGACTGTCTCCGAGGACCTTTGCCCTCATGCAAACAGCCCAGAGTCAGAGGTCTGCCCTCATTTGAATCACTCCAATCTCAGCAACTCTGCACAGACCGGTTGCAGGTAGGATCCAAAGCAAGCAAGGGTCCACTCACATACTCCGATATTTACTTTCAGGCCTAGCTCTAGTAAAGAGAGTTACACCAGGCTGGCTGTATCTAGTCCAGGACACCAGCTCCCCTGGGCTGTCTGCGCGCCAGGCCAAGGCCCTGCTGTATGCGGATCACAGATGGGGGAGGCGCTGTGGTTTCAAGGCCAACAGCAGCTGGCCTGTTCACTGACTCCTGGTCAAGCGAAGGTGAAATGGGGATTTTTTCCTGGAACAGGAAGGGTCCTGCCAGTCCTGTGGTGTGAGGGCCTCTTTCTGTGACAGCCCCTCTGTGTGCTGGCTGTGTCTCTGGAGTCACAAAGGGGGACCTGAAAGGGGTCACCAAGGCCAAGCTGGGGGTGATCGAAGACCTGTCCTGCCTCGGGCTGCCTGGGGGACATGCCCATGGCTGTGAGGGTCTCCTGACAAGCCCCATGGGGTTGGAGGGGCAGCTCCAGAGTTCCTGATCAGCACCGAGGCCCAGAGCCCCAGGACTGACCCTGGGAGGTGGTGGTGGCAGGGAGTCTGGCCACTCTAACATTGCTTATTATACCAAAAAAGATAAAAGAAGAAGAAGAAAGGATACAGGTAGTAACTTTCCCCTTTTATCTTCTTCCATTTTTACGTTGTTAGACTTTTTTTTTTTTTTAGCAGTTTTAGCTTTATAAAAAAAAATTGAGCAAAAATTACGGAGAGCTCCCAGATACCCCCTTTATCACCCGCTACCTGTGCTTGTCCTTGCTATTAACCATGACATTAGTGTGGAATGTGTTACAGCTGATGGGCCAATATTGGCACGTTATTGTTCGCTGAGGTCCGTAGCTGACATTAGGTTCATTCTTTGTGTTGTATATTCTATGGGTTTTCACAGTCATAAAATAGCATTATCCACTTGCAGGATTGTACAGAATATTATAGTTTCACTGCCCTAAAAATCCACTGAGCTCTGCCTATTCATCCCTCCCTCTCCCCAAACCCTGGTAGCCATTGATCTTCAGATCTACATTCTCCACAGCTTTTATCTTCTCCAGGATGTCATATAGTTGGGATCATACAGTATGTAGCCTTTTCAGATTGGCTTTTTTCACTTAGCAATATATTTTTTAACGTTCCTCCGTGGCTTTTCATGGTTTGATAACATTCCATTGTCTGACTGTACCACAGTTTTTATCCATTCACTATTAAAGGGTATCTTTGCTTGCTTCCAAGGTTTGGCAGTTATGAACAAATCTGTAACCATTCATGGGCACTTAAGTTTTCAACTCTTTTAGGATAAATGCAAGGAGTACAACTGCTGGATCATATGTTGGGAGTGTGTTTGGTTTTGTAAGAAACTATACCCAACTGTCTTTCAAAATCTCTTTTGCCTTTTTCAGGACTTTGAAATTAATTTCTATTGTACTTTCTAGACCCCCACAGTGTTTAGAGGGCTTCCCTAGTGGCTCAGATGGTAAAGAATCTGCCTGCAATGTGGGAGACCTGGGCTTGATCCCTGGGTTGGGAAGATCCCCGGGAGAAAGGAACAGCTACCCACTCCAGTATTCTGGCCTGGAGAATTCCATGGACAGAGGAGCTTGGCAGGCTATGTAGTCTATTGGGTTGCAAAGAGTCGGATGAGACTGAGCAACTTTCACTTTCACAATTTGAGAGATAGGCAATTAGAACAATTTAAAAAAACAAAACAAAAAACTGGTAGCACTGGGAATGTCATTGTGAATTCACAAAAGTCCAGGAGAAAGAGTAAAACTCTAGAAGCCTCCAGAGGGAGGAAGCTGATCTCAAGCTCAGGACCAGGGACTCAGAGCACCTCCCTGGAATGAAGCAGTACCTTGAAGCTTGGGAGATTTACTCCCAACAGGGAGGGTGAATGACAGGCAGTGTACACGGCATAGGGCAGAATAAAGACCTTTTGGACCTGCAGGGTCACAGACCTCTTCTCTGGGCCCTTTCTCAGGAAGCTGTGGGAGGAGGATGTGCTCCACCAGCAAGGGGTGGGCCAAGAAAGATGCCGCCACGGGACACCTCGATCGGGATGTGCGAGATCCTTCCCGAGGGAGGGGGCAGAGGCCCCGGCATGGATCTGGAGCACAGAGAAAATCAGGGTCATGGCTCTGAAGCAGGTCTTGACGGCAACCATTCCCAGAGCGATGCGGCCAAGAAAACCATGAATTGCCCCTTGCGTGATGGTGTGACCATTCTGAGAGGTCGATTTAGGCAGGACAGAGAATTTAGGGATAGATTAGTGATTGGCACATAGAAAGCTAAGGAAGCGGGAGAAGATCAAGGTAATTACTCATTATAGAGGTGGGGAAAAAAACTAAAATTTTAAAGAGAGGCAATTAAATTTCTCACATCACATAGCTCATCTGGGATTTTTTTTTAATGTACTATGAGGTTTATGATATGATTCTACCAGGTTGATGGGGGAGGGTGAAGTGTGAGCAGGGCTGGTCTAAGAATGAAATCCTGAACATTTTTCTTTCTGCTTTAGGCTTTTTTTGCCATTTAAAATTTTTTTATTGGAGTATAGTTGCTTTACAGAGTTGTTAATTTCTGCTGTACAGCAGAGTCAGTCCGTTGTTCGTAAATATATATCCCGCTTAGGTCACCACAGAGCACTGAGTTCCCGCTGCTACACCGTAGCTTCTCATTAGTTATCTCTTTTATATGGAGCAGTGTCTATATGTCAATCCCAATCCCTGCTGTTCCCCTTTGTAATTTTGTTTCCTAGTAGGAAGGGAATGAACAAAGAACAAGTGACAGGGTAAACACTATATTTAAAAGATAGGGGTGAACACTCACACAAACACTAAAATTGCTGAAAACTGTTGTTCCTGGAGAGTCGAAATCAGGCGAGGGGCTGGGCAGGGATCTACAGTTTTTCTTTATCAGCCTTGAATCCTCTACAGCTTTGATTTAAAATATATAATTTAAAAAAACAGGTATTTTTTGAGTAGATTTTACATATTTTACCAAACCAAGTTCATTTATTTCACTTGGTGTGCAGCAAGCCAAAATACTGAGTCACCAAGCTCTGTAGCAAAATAACATAAAATAAATAAAGTGAGGGGAGGCTCTCGCAAGGCAGCCAAGCAAAGACACCCAGCGGCAAAGAGCTGGGGTATTTATGGGATAAGGAATAAAGCAGCAGGGCGGGCTGAGCTCGGGGAGCGTGGGGAGCAGTGATTGAAAAGGAGGAAAAGGTGTGGCCACCACTCTTCTGCGCAGGCGGAACGCGGCCAGAGGCCTCTGTGCGGGGCACAGACACTGGCGCTTGCCCAGCTGGAAGGCCGGCGGTCCCGTCCAGCCTCAACCAGCTCAGCGTGGGCTAGGCACAGCTGGCTCCAAGTTCCTGGAAAACATCTTGAGCAAACACCGTATTTAGGTTACAGGCAGCTTGGAGGACAAGCAAGATTTAAAACGACCTTGTTTAGTGAAGGCAGGTGTAACGGATTGAACCCTGAGTTTCACATATAAAGAAATGCTTTACCATTTTCCCAATTTCTTTCCTACTCAATGGTATGTTTTCGAGATTCAAGTTAGAAAGACTCAGTTTTAAACTTTTGTTCGCTGCGCAGTATTCCTTTGTAATGTTACTGCCGCCTTGTTTGATAATAGGCATGTGGGTTGTCCTCAAGTTTTCTGTCTTACAGACAAGTCTGCTATGAGCATCTTCCTGTGTGTGTTCCCCAAGTTAGATTCCTCAGACTGCCTTTGCTGGGTCGGAGGGATTCGCTGCTTAGTTTGTTTTGTTTTTTACTATTTATTTATTTGGCTGTGCCAGGTTTTAGTTGTGGTGCTCGGGATCTTCGATCTTCATTGGGATCTAGTTCCCTGACCAGGGATTGAACCTTGCCCCCTGCATTGGGAGTGGGGAGTCTTAGCCACTGGACCTCGAGGGAAGTCCAGTGCCTCTTAGTTTTAATGGATAATGCCAAATTGCTAAGCACTGGTCCAAAACAGCCATAGTAACAGCAGGGTTGTTTTTTTTTAATGTATCCGACTCAAGGTTGATTTTCTTTTCTTCCTTTTTTTTTAAGCTGAGAACTTTATGGTTGATTGCATCCACCATATGTCTGCTCAGCCTCTCTGTGCCCTCAATTTCTTCCACAAACACGGAGTGACTGCTCGATTCTCCAGGCCCTGGCTGTGACACTACACGGTGACGGAGGGTCCGAGCCCTGTCTCGAGAGCCCAAAGCTGGAAAGAGACGCGCGAAGGGATGCTCAAAGTACAGGGCAGAGAGGGCTGTGGGGAAAGAAGGAAGAGCTGTGGGCTCACACGTCTCAGTGGCCGGCTGGCCTTCTCCTCAGGACATCTTCATCTTGAACTGTCCTCCTTCCAGAAGCTCCGTCCGGGAGCCTCTGAGCCACTCATCTCTCAGTGCTCTCTCTTGGTCCCTCCCCAGCCCCAGTCTGGCAGAAAATCCCACAGCCTCCCCCTTCAGACAGATCCAGAATCTGTCTGCTTGACAGCACCACAGTGGTCCTGACCATCCCTGCCTCCACTGGGTTCTTGTAGATGCCTTCTCCTTCCTGGTCACCTAATTCTTCCCTGGCTACCTACAGACTGTGCCTCACTGGGCCCCACGGCTGTCATATTGCTCCACTCCTAGCTCAGTGTGGCTAATGGCTTCCATCTCCTCAGGGTAAAAGGCTATGATATTGCAAGCAGTTATGGACTGAAGGCTTGTGTCCCCCCAAATCCATAAGTTGAGCCCCTACGCCTAACAAATGGCATCTCTGGGAGGTGATTAGGCTTAGGGAGGTGATGAAAGCAGGGCCCTCACGAATGGGAGCAGTGTCCTCCTGGAGTCCTGGGTGAGCTTGGGTCCCCCTGGGCCCCCTCCAGGTGAGGATATAGGGAGAGGTTGGCAGCCTGACACCCAGAAGAGGGCTCGCGGCAGAACTCGCCCAAGCTGCTTCCCTGACCTCGGACTTCCAACTGACAGAACTGTGAGAAAGAAGCGTCTGTTGTTTGTAAGCCATTGGCCCTTGGCGCTTTGTTGCAGCAGCCCAAGCTGACCACGAGCCAGGGGGCTGCAAGGCCCTGTAGAATATTCTTCCTCTCACGTTTTCTACATGTCCTGGAGTCCGGTGCCAGGTTAGTGACGAAGAGAGACAAAGAGAGACACTCTATCGACGAGAACGAGAGGAGTTGCCTCTCAGACACAGAACAGCTGAGGCTCAGGGCCGAAGTCTTCTCCTCAGCCACCAGGTGGTCCCTGCTGTCCTAGTCACTGCCAACACTGGTACTCTCCAACAGGGAGCAGGTGGCATGTCCCTGGCTTGTTTGGAGTTTGGTACTGAATTATCATACCGTTTTGAGTGGCATCTTTATATCTAGGAAGCAGGTTACAACAACTTCTTGTCTCCCTAGCGGGAGGGAAACACAAAATGACTCCCCTTGGTTACCCGGCTGGTGAAATGAGGGTGGACCCGACTCCTTCAGCCTCGGAGAAGTCAGTCTGGGCTGGATGGAGCGGCGTGTGGCTGAGAGGGCCTCGACGACGCTCCCAGACAGGCAGGTTCGCCTGCTTTAAGGCGCAGGGTCTCAGCTGCAGGGAGCAGAGACAGGGAGGCTGAGGACCGGGGGCCTCCCGACAGGCTGTCTGGACCAGTCTCCTCAGTGGGTTTCAAGCTCCAGGCATGGAGACTGCAGACAGAAGACAGAAAGCCAAGCAGAATTTTTCAGCTTCCAGGCTGCACGTCCAAAGGCCCCATGCTTCCTGCCTTTCCGTTTTCTTTCTTTGTTAGGGAATGTTTTGTGTTAAGTAAAGCCGACTTCCAGCAATGTGGATATTTTAGACTTTTTTTTTCAGGTTTTAGTTTTAATTTCACAAGTTATACAAAAACACATTCTTATTGAAATTGAAACAGTTTGGAAGTTTACAGGGTATAAATATTCTCCTCTCCCACAATTCCAGCCCGCCTTCTCATATGAAACACTATGATTATTTCCATATGAATTCTTCTAGACTCATTCCTATGCATGTACCTCTATAAATATGTGCGTGCAAATATATGTATGCGTGTATGTAAGACATGCATACATATAAAGGTTACTGTTTACTTACATTTTTCACAACATAGATGTCTGGATATAATTCTCTGCAAGTACATACTGACCTATCTTATTCTTTAAATGATGGTGTAATCGTATATAGAATGGATAGGCCACATTTGACCTGATTGCATTGTAGTTATGTGGATATTTTCCATTTCTTTGTGTATTGATTCATTCATTTACTTTTGCTGTTATACATAATACTGTAGAGAACATTTATCTTTAGAGAGCATATATCTTTAGAGTTATAATGGTATCTTTGTTATGCAATAATTTTAAAACAATGTAGTAAATGGCAAGACAAACTTAACTCTAATGGATTTAAGCAAAAGTAAAGTGTTTTGATTCATGTAACTGAACAACTCAGGTAGAGCTCCAGGTACCAATGCATTCAGGGGCTTAAGCAATGTTATTGAGATTTCATTTATTTCAGCTCTGTTTGTGAGAGTGTCATTCTTGGGCTGTTTGGGGTGGTAGCTCTGGAGTCATCCATATTTTAGAACACTTAATTTGGCTAGAAGAATAAAACCCCTGTCTAGAAAGTGGCTTGAATACTAGTTCCCTCCCCCAGCCAACTCCACCCACATACCGAACAAGAAGACTGAAGTTAGTTCCAAGTGACTAACTCGGGATCGAAGGTTCTGGGTATATTTTTTTTGTGATTCTCTCAGTCTTTCTGATACAGTCTCCCAACAGCTGCTGTGTCTCTAAGTATGTTTATTTGAGAGCAGCAGCCAATGAAAGCAAGTAAGGCAATGTGTTGTCAAGGACATCTCTGTTTTTCCAGAAGGGTCAAATCTTTTCCAGGACCCTCTCTACCTCCCCACCCGTACCCCACAATAGATGCTCCCTTGGATCACTGGCTAGGACTTGGTCTGTGTACATACGTGTGTACTCAGTCGTGTCTCACTCTTTGTGACCCCATGGACCATAGCCCACCAGGCTCCTCTGTCCATGGAATTTTCTAGACAAGAACCACTGTAGTGGGTGGTCATTTCCTACTAGAAGGGATCTTCCTGATCCAGGGATTGAACGGCATCCCTTGCACCTCCTGCGCTGGCAGGCAGTTTCTTTATCACTGCACAACCTGGGGGTCCTGGGCCCGCAACTTGCTGCAAAGGAGGATGGGAAAGCAAGTAACACATTCTCTGCCTCTGGATTGGGGGCTGGGCTTTGCTGGCTGGAATAAGGAGTGGGGGAGCTACTGGGTGGACTTCCAGCAGTGCTTGCTCTAGAGAACATCTCTCCTGCTCACTCCCCTTCCAGGGACAGGAGTCAGTCTACTTGGACCAACTCTTGTCCTGTGCTCATCCTGAACCACTTCCGGGTATGGAGGATCTGCCATCTGATTGGCCAGGCCAGATCACATGCTCCACTCAGACAGGGTACACATTCTGAATCCCATGGATGGAGAGAGGAGCATGATTGTTTATATATATCAGGGTGCGGTTGCTAGAAGACGGGAGTGGGTGTGCTGGAAACTCAAAGTGGGAAATTTACAGAGAAGCTACATAAATGTATGGTATGCATTGAATAATGTGTAATAAACATGTATGGTGTCAGTTCTGAGAGTGAATTTCTGGTGAATGCTGGACTTTTGCTAAACTTGCCATCCTCTCATCCGCTCCAGGTGAATGGTGAGTAGGACTTGATAACGAGCTCTTTCCTTTTCCATCTGTGTTTCCCTTGTTCTCAATCCTCCCACCTGCGCCAGTTGCCCCTTTGGAAACGATTGTCTTTTAGGCGAGAATTCAGGGAGCTCTGGTCTAGACCAGAGTTGTTGGCTAAGCTGAGTGCCCACTAAAGCCACAGGTGTCTTTAAAGATCTCACTTCCAGCCCATGTCCCCACAGAGCCTCCCTAGAGGTAGGTGTCCTTGTGAAGGTGAGGATATCTCCCCATCTTCTATTAGACATTCTATTTCTGTGGTCCTAAATGGAAGACATCCAATCTTGGTTAACACTGTCTACATACCTATTAGCAGCTTATGAAGAAGCAGAGGGACACAAAGGCTTGAAATTAGTATGTTCCAGCATGAGCTTGGCTATGTAAGTGATTTGAATGTTCACGGCTTTTAAATGACTTGGCAGTCTGTCTATAACACATCCTGTAGCCTGAGAAGAGTGACACATGGACTAAGGCCTGCATATATTAGTGATCCATTGATTGTTTCTGGAAGTAGGTAACCTTTGTGACTAATATGAGAGACCAGCTCAGACCTGACCAATCAAAACAGCCATAAGAATCCTGCCTGGTCCATAGGCCTGCTCTGTCTTGGGTTCCTGGGGAGAAAATAAAAAGGGAAAGGATTTAGTCACGAATGCAGGGAATGTGCAGACATGCCGGACAAAGGCTGGGCACTGTTCCTTGTGCTGGTGGTTTGTGACTTTCCCTAACCCCCTCCTGGGTTAATTGCAGGGGACCAAAATGCAAAGTGACACTGGGGCTCTGACACTTGCAAGGTGACTGTCTTGCCATTTCCTGTGGCTGCGGATCTAAATGCAAGGGAGGAGGCATGTCTGCGGTCTGGGCGAGTACGGGGTGGGGGTGTGGGTGGGTGGGGGAAGCTCGGATTCATCTCTTCTCAGTAAGGAGGGCTTGTCTCTGTGAGCTTCTGTCAGCCCATCCTGGGCTGACAACTGGGCTGGATTCAACAAAAACGTCTGTAACACATCCTGTGGCCCACTCTCTCCATGGGGAGAGTGGATGGCAGTTAACTGGAGCTTCTGCATTAAACTGGGAGGGATGATTAGTGAGTGGTATCGTGTATTTAATCTTAAGACATTTCAGAACTTTTCAATGACATTTTCTTTAGCAGTTCATTTTCATTACTTTAAAAAGAAAATGATCTTGTAGGAGGCATCCTGTGTTTAAAAATCTAAATTTGAAGAACACCCACACACATCAGAGGTGTGGAGAAAGAGGCTTGTTGAAGCCTTGTTTGTTTTACAAAAAGCATCAGGAGATGCCTCAGTTACCAATTGTTGTAACAAATTACCCCAAACTTAGTGTCTTAAACACAAATTCATTCTCTTACTATGGTGGAGATCAGAAGTCTAAAATCTAAAATGGGTTCGCTTGATGAGAGAATCTATTTCTTTGTCTTTTGTGGCTTCCAGAAACCACCTGCCTTCCTTGGTTCACAGCCCACCCCCCATCTTCACACCTGAACGTGTAGCCTCTTCTAACCTCTATCGACCTCTGTGGTCACATCACCTGTTATGACCCTGACCCTCCTTCCTCCCATTTACAAGAATCCTTGAGATTATTTTGAGCCCATAAATAATATCTGAATAATCCAGATTATCTTCCTGTCTCAGAAACCTTGACATAATGACATCTACAAAGAGCTTTTTGCCAGGTAAGGTAGCACATTCCTAAGTGCAAGGGATTAGGGGGCGAACAGCTCTGGGGGCCTATCCAATTGAGCACAGAGGAATTTGCATCTGTCAGATGCAAGATGCTGCTGCAGAAACAAGCAAATCCAGCTATCACCGGAGCATGAGAAGGAGCCGCCTTCACCCGTGTCCCTGAGCAGGGGTTGTATAGAGCAGACCCCCAGCCTGCCTGAGAGGGACATGCAGTGTTAAGAGAGTCACCCTTCACCATTTAAGCCCCTGGGATTTGGACAGACTTGGAGAGTGTTATCGGAGAAGGCAATGGCACCCCACTCCAGTACTCTTACCTGGAAAATCCCATGGACGGAGGAGCCTGGTAGGCTGTAGTCCATGGGGTCGCTAAGAGTCGGACACGACTGAGTGAGTTCACTTTCACTTTTCACTTTCATGCATTGGAGAAGGAAATGGCAACCCACTCCAGTGTTCTTGCCTGGAGAATCCCAGGGATGGGGGAGCCTGGTGGGCTGCCGTCTATGGGGTCGCACAGAGTCTGACATGACTGAAGCGACTTAGCAGCAGCAGCAGCAGCAGGAGAGGGTTATGCTAAATGAAATAAGTCAGACCCAGAAAGACAAACACTGTATGATAGCACTTAGATGTGGAGCCTAAAAAATAAAACGAATTAGTGACTATAACAACAAAAAAAAACGCAGCAGATAAAGAGAACAAACACTATAGGGGTCACCAGCGGGGTGAGGGAAGTGGGGAGGGGCAAGATAGCACAGGGGTCTCAGAGGTCCAAACTGCTATAGAAAATAAATAAGCTGCAAGAATATATTGCACAACACAAAGAATACAGTCAATATTTTATACTAACTCTAAATAGGATACAAACTTTGAAAATTGTGAATCACTGTTATATACCTGGGACCTAACATTGTGTGTCAACTATACCTCAGTGAACGAAAAACCACAGTGTAACAGCAGACAATACTCAGAGGAATAGTCCCTATGTCATTATTTTTAAAAAAAATGTTTAAAATTTTGCAATATGAACAGATAAAAATAAAGTCAGCAATATGTCAAAGAGTTAAACAAACACAGGCTGATTAAGAAATGCTGGAAGAACACTGCTCTATTTAAAATGCGTAACCAAGAAGGACCCTCAGTACAGTGCGGGGGACTCTGCTCAACGCTACGTGGCAGCCTGGATGGGAGGGGGGTGTGGGAGAGACTGAATACTCGTACATGTGTGGCTGAGTTGCTGTGCTGTCCACCTGAAACTATCACACGTTGTTCATCAGCTATACTCCAACATAAAATTAAAGTTAAAAATAAATGAATAAAAAGAGTTTCCTCCAAAAAACCCCAAATTGATATTTATTGCCAAACTGCCTTCAGAAATATTGTACAAATTAACATGCCTATTAGCAGCGGCTGAGAGTTCCCTTCACCACAGAAAACACTGGTGTTACCTTTCTTCCAATATTTGCCAACTGAATTACCAAAATTTCCTTACTACTATTTTAAGTTGCATTTCTCGGTTTAATTTTAGCATTTTAATGTTTACTGGCCTTTTGATTTATAAGAGTTGGATATGTGATAAGTCTATTCTTTATTAAAAACCATTTATTCTGTAAATATTTTTCTCTTCTTTGTCATTTGCTATTTATCTTTGTAAAAATTTTGAAGTATGATTTAAACTTTATAGTTCATAATAATAATTAATAATAAAAGAAATACCAAAAGTGTCAAACTCTGTTAAGCTCTGGTATCCTTATAAGATCCTTTTAAGAAAAGCTTACTGTTAAGAGTTTCTATAATTTCATAACTCCGGAGAAACAACTGATAGAAATGGTGTCTTCCTCTTTCAAAAGAAATAAGTGCTTCCTCCCCTGGCCCCACCCCCTTCCTCTCCAGCATTTGGGATCTTGGGAAAAGTGCACATCTCAGGACCTGTGGAGAATTCCTTCTCCACCGTCACACATAGTCTGTGTCGTGTGACCTGGTCCCTGACTCAGGCTGGGACAATGGCCCCTCGATGTGGCCATCCTTCAGCAGTGGAGGCTGTGCTTTGGCTGAGCTGGGCCCATAGTGTTTCCAGCCGGCCTGCCTCTGGGTGGGCCTGTCCGGGGTAACCAGGTCTTCCTAGCCTCTCTGAGCTGCTGGGGCAACAACCTTTCCAGCCCTGTACTCAAGCCTCAGGGAATGGCCACAGCTCACATCTCAGACCTCAGCCACTGATGGTAAGACTTATGATAAGACTAATTCCCATAGAAGCACACAGGCTGGTGGTGGTGGCGCGCAAGGCTCTCATCAGTGCTGTTCTGCTTTTACAGGGGAGAGGTCAGAGGTTACACAGCTGGAGAGAGGGCAGCTGGACGGAGCTTGACCGACTCAGCCATGACTTTTCCTAAACCTGAGTCTTTCCGCTCCCACCCATGCTGTTCTTTCGCTCTGAAATTAATAAGTAAATAACGGCATCAGGCCGAGCTGGTTGGAAGCCCTCTGCTCTATTTTCCAGCATCTGTTTCATAAACCGTTGGACGTCCACATTTAGTTTTCCTTATTGCTCTTAACCTCGCCTTCCAATTATGCAAAATGTTCCAGCAGAGCAGCCGTTATTACAGAGCCCGTCTTTGGCTGACATTTGGCACTGTGGATCTTGGCCTTAACTGACAAAGGCAGTGACTTCTCACACCAGCCTCATTTTCTCCAAACTGTATACGACCCCACAGTTAGACGGGCCTCTGGGGGACCTAGGAGCTTCAGTGACTGCTGGTCAGGCAAAGAAATGCTTATTTAAAAAAAAAATAAAATAAAATTCAAGGCTGAGGAAAGTGTACTTAACTTGGTTTCTTCCAAAAAACATAAAGATTGGGAGGTACTTAAAAAGAAAAAAAAAGCTTTCATAGAACTCTGTGGTTTTGACTTTTTCTTTTTATGGGCATTTTAAAAATTCATGCAGCCTATTTCACTTGGCATTCGGGGCTTCCATGATCGCTCTGTTTTCTCCAATGAAATCCTGGATCCCTCATTCGTTCATTCATTCAAGAAGTTACTGAGTGTCAGTGATATGTCAGGTAATGTTCTGGGCGTGAAGTATGAAGCAGGGGCTCAATGAGGCTCCTGACACTATGGGGCCCACCTCTGGTCAGGGATGATCGATAACCAGATAAAATGTATCTGGAATGAACCAGGAGGTAACAAGTGCTAAGAAGAAAAGGGGGGCAGGGAATGGTGGGGTTGAGGTGCAAGGGGGCTCCTCAGAGGACATTGACATGAAGCAGTGACCTGAAATCCATGAAGGAGGGACACAGGCTAATATCTGGGGAGAGTGTATTCTAGGCAGAGGGCACAGCAAGTGCAAAGGCCCTGAGGCAGGAGCCTACCTCGCATGCCTGATCAGCAGAGTGTGAACAGTGTGGCCACAGCAGAGTGAAGGGAGGTGAGCAGGCAGACAGAAAAGGCCAGAGAGATGGGGAGACCAGACCACAAGGAGCTATTGTGATGCTCTAGGCTTTATTTGTATGAGGTGGAAGTACTTTAGAGACTTTTGAAAGGAGGAGAAGGTTTTCATTTTCTATGACTGTGTAACAAATGACCACAAGCTTATCAGCTTAAAACAACACAAATTCATTATCTCATAATTTCTGAGGGCCAGGAGTCATGCCCATTTAAGCTGGGCAGTCTGCTCAAGGATTCATAGGCTGAAATCAAGATATTGGCTGCCTGAGGCCCATCCAGAGGCTGCCTTAGGAAAAGATCCATTTCCAACCCCCTTTAGATTGTTGACAGAATTAAGTTCCTTGTGGCTGAAGGACTGAGGTCCTTGTTGTCTTGCTAGCTGTCAGCTAGACCCAGTTCTTAGCTCCTAGAGGGCTCTCTCAGGTCCTGGGCCATGAGGCTACCTCCATGACTCCTTTAGGAAGATCCTAGTTCCCTTCGAGGATTCACCTGATTAGGTTAGGCCCATCCACATACCCTCATTTTTGATCCGTTTAAAATGGACTGATGAGTCACCAAATCAAGCAGGTGAAATCCTATGGTATTTCCAGTTTCTGCCCATGCTCTAGAAGAAAGGATTATACACCAGGGAGCAGGAATCTTGGGACTGTCCTAGAAGCCTGCCTGTGATGGTGTGAGTGGTTTGACTTGTAGTGAAGGATCACTCTGCTGTTGTGTTAAGAGTAGCCTGGGGGAAGGGCTAGGGCAGAGGCCAAGAGTAGACCCCAGGAGAGCAGAGAGGACAGAGTTTTAATAGTGGCTTTGACCAAGGCACGATGCGGGGGTGAGGGTCGGGTAGGAGAAATGATTGAAGCCTGGTTGAAATGGCTGTAAAACAGGATGCTTTTGTAAAATGGATTGAATGAGAAAGACAAAGCCTTGACTCAGGTCTCCAGGATGGCTCTGACTTTGTTGGTCTGAGCAACTTGAATTTTGAGCTGGGACGGCTTATCAAGTAATGTACAGGTTTCCAAAGAAGTAATTTTGATTTTGTGGAATTAATCATAGACACATTGTTCTGAGTTGAGGTTTCTTCATAAAAATAATTATCTATGCAGATGAAACTTGTCTTGCCGGGGTCCCATGTTGCCATTTGCATATTTTGCTTTTTATTTTTTGTTGACGTATAGGTGGTTTGCAGTGTGTTGGTGTCTGGTGTACACCAACGTGATTCACGTGTATATTCTTTTCCATGATGATTTATTACGTGATACTGAATCTAGTTCCCTGTACCGTGTTAGGCCCTGGTCGTTTACCTATTTTATGCATAGCGGTGTGTATCTGCTGATCCCAAACCCCTCCTTTATCCCTCCCCAACCCTCTTCTCACTTGGTAACCATAAATTTGTTTTCTATGTCTGTGAGTCTGTTTCTGTTTGTAAATAAGTCCCTTTGTATCATTTTGTGAGATGCCACATTTTTTGCTTTTAAGAAAACAACATAGAAAGGAAAATGAGATCTTCTTCAACTGTATCAGTACTTTTTTTTTTTTTTCAGTTATTGGTTCCTGAAAAAAAAAATTGTAGCACAGGGGAATCAGTGACAATAATTTGTGGAGGAGTTACAAATCGGCAGGAATTGGCCTGCTTTGACTGGTTTTGACTTGAATTAGATGGAAGACAGATGAGGGGAATCAGGCTGTTATGTAGCAGAAAGTATTACAGTGTCACATGGAGTAATAAAGGTGCAAAAATTGAGCAGAAACATATGTTCTTCAGAAATTAGCTGTTAGCTATGCGCCTTTCTCTTGTTGATGTTATCGGTATGAAATCCAATATTATCCCAGGGAAAGGAAACAAGGCCACTTAACTGTTGGATGACAAGCTGTCTTACACTTCATCAAATCCGCTCGTTAACTTGACACATGGCTTGTACAGCTCAGGAAAACAAGAGAAATTGTATCTCTGCTCTCCCTTGTGGTGTGTTACAGAGGAGATGCCAGTCGGGGTGCTGACCACAGCACGTGTGGCCATTCAGTGTAATGGTCTGTATTTCTCCAAATACAGAAGACAAAGAAATGTCACCAGCACCAGGCTGCTGGACTTCAGTGCCCAGGGCCTCTCCTCCCCCAGGACGAGGAGATGTTCCCGGGCAGAGAAATGGTATTTTTCTCCTTTTTGCTAAATGATGCTCCTGTTTGAAGATGAAAGTTGTTGAGAATGCACCCTGGTGATCCACTCCACATCGTGAGCAGGTCTTATCAAGAGTGGGTATTGCCTGAAGCCTCTCCCTGAAATTCTGCTCCAACCCCCATCTCCCCCACCATCCCCTCTCTGCATCCCTCACCCTTGGGAGTTTTCAGTGGGAGGGGTGGAGGGGGAGGCTGAGCCTTCTCTTTGTTCCATCCCTGCTGTCTCTTCTTGACCCTAAGATGGGGGCTTTCCATCTCTAAGCCTCCTGGACTGAAATTCTCATCATCGAGGGACAGAGAGTAGCTCAAATATCAAACCACAGGTGGCCTGCCGCTTTTCCTTGAAGTGCTGGAATTTTTCAGGAAATGCCGGAGGAAGGGAAGAGGTCAAGTCAGTTGTGCTCAGCAATCCGTCATCGCCAGGTTTTACTGAACAAAAGCAAACACGGAAAACGTGATCACAATTCAAAGCGGGCAGCTGGGCTGACAGGTTTTGCCTGAGGTCCCTCCCGCAGCATCTGCCGCTGCCATTGTGGTTTCGGGTGCTCTGTCTCTAAGGCAGAGAGTCTGGACCTGTGCCATCTTGCCTTGATCATCCTGGAATCCTCCGTGTCCACGTGGGGCCAGCATGCAGGATGCTCGGTCCTGAGAGGAGTGAGCATATGTCCTGGTCTGAGTGGTCTCCATGAGCTCTGTTTGCCTCCTTCATTTATTATAGCAGCCTCTTCCAACCTTACTTTTCTCTAAGCCTCAGAAAGGCTGTCTAGCTAACTTAAGCAGGGGAAATTCCTTGTAAGATATGGAGTGCCTTTATGGAGAGGTAACTTCTTGCCTGTGTGATAAACCAATCATTTGTAGGGGGGTGGGGGGCCCTAAGTCCAGTTTGACCAGCATGGTCCTAATTTATGCCTGTTGTTCTGGTGTAATAGTAAAGAGGGATTTCACTCTCACACGCGTCCTGGGCTGGACAGTAAGTTACATGGTCATCTTAGGTCCAAGTCAGGACCACTTGCTTCTCTGGGGGCTCAGAGGTAAAGAATCTGCCTGCAATTCAGGAGCCACAGGAGACATGGGTTCGATCCCTGAGGCAGAAAGATCCCTTGGAGGAGGGCCTGGTATCCCACTCCAGTATTCTTGCCTGGAGAATCCCATAGAAAGAGGAGCATGGCAGGCTACAGTTCATAGGGTCACAAAGAGTCGGACACGACTGAACAATCTTAGCAGGCGCGCATGCAGGACCAGGCTAAATTCAGATATCAAATGCAGTCATCATCAGTATGTGTAGGTCGTGGCTTAACTCTTGGGGACAAGATGGGCGTAAAATGGCCCCATTTTACTGAGGTTCTCAAACACTAGGCTAAGGTCACCAGTCTTCCCATAGCTTTTACAAAAGCCTGAGATGAACTCTGATTGGATCAGCTTGGTGCACCTGCCTACTGGAATGAATTCGTGTTGCCAGGGCAACCATGCCAGTGCTGTTAAGGTTTAACTTGGATCAGAGGTACCACCTCCTGAATCTGGGGTGCCTCTCCTGTGTTACGGAGCAGGACCCTATAAGACCTTTCCGGGACAGACCCCCTTCCATATCCTCTGTTTTAGCTCCTATCTGAAGTACCTAGATAATAGCATCTGCTGTACACTTCCTGAGTTGTCTTATAGATGCTAAAATCCTCACTAAAATGGAAGAAATTAACTACTTGATGACCATGAGCACGAAGCCCCCAGACCCACTGAGGTCTAAGGACTGATAAGGTTACCCCGTGACACCGCCTTGTTACCTCACCATCAACCAGTCAGAGAATTGTGCGTGAGCTTATCACCTACCCTGGGATGCCCCTACTTCACCTTGCCTTTAAAAATACTTTTTGGGAGTCCGGGTGTTTAGAGTGCTATTTGCCCTGGCCTCCTAGCTTCATGCCCTTCAATAAATGCTGCACTTTCCTTCCCCACATCCCAGTGCCAGTTGATGGGCTTTACTGCACATGGGCAAGTGGACCTAAGTTTGGTATGGTAACATCTGCACATCATATCAGTTGGGCCTGGGAAGCTAGAGTTTTCTAAAATTGTTGCCCCTGACATATGAGTCCTTTTGAGATGAAGATTTTGGTCCATTTTGTCCAAGGCTGTATTTCAAGCATTAAGAACAGTACCTGTTCATAATAGAAGCTCCTTAAGTATCTGTTGAATGAATAAATATTGAGAAACAAATAGTAGATTTTCTTGCTGTAGTCTCTCGTGTGAAATATGATAACACTTCACGGCGGCAAATGCTCCATGAATGCTCACAATAAAGGTTAAGCACAGTGATCTCCCCCAAGATAATCATCCTTTGGTGCTGGGAAAACATATCTGAGGTCACTGACCCATGGCCTATGTCTTTCGTACACTGATGACATTAATGCTTCTAATATCTCAAGTGCGGGACCTAGTCAAGCCGTGTTTACAGGAATTCTAATGCTGGACTCAGTCAAGTTGTGTTTATAGGAGTGCTGATGCCTGCCTTCTGCCAGTGAAGTCAGGGTCCTGGACATGAGAGCACCTAGAGGAAGCCGGGTCTCCCACAAGCCTCCACGGGATAGAGTTACTTTTTAGATAGCTCCTTCTTTCCTATGTGAAATGCACACTAAGGGAGGATTTCCTCAACTGAGCTAATGTTGATGGACTCTAGTCCCCCTGGGAGTTTAGCTGAATCATTTCCTAGAAGCTCTTCTAGGGTGGGGATTACATCATTCACTTCCTAGCATAGTTCCTGGCATTCGGAAGGGGCTGAAAAATGTGGCTTTGTGTCTAAGAAGGTGAATTCTTCTAGCTGGGATTGGTCCATCTCTCAGAAGATCCATGCCATGGTGCCATCCCCAGGGTAAGGACAGTGAATGCACCGGGAAAGAGGCTGAGGCTGGGGATGCCAGGCTTGGATCTGCTGCGAACCCTCCTACGTATCATCCTTGGCACATTCCACTGGGGGCTATAACCATCAGCTAGGATCCTTGGGTTGCTTTGGAACAGGAATCTGCGGAAGGATGTAGGGTGACTCTGGGGACAAAAGGAAGGGCTGGCGACCAGGCTCTGGAAGGATAAGACTATGGTCAGCTACGGGGTTTAGGGACCAGGAACTACTGGGCAACCTCTTTAGGGCTTATGTTTTGGGGTGATGACTCACTATATTTGTTTCTTACGTTACTCATTTCAAGCGAGAATTTCCCAGAAGTCTGAGCTTGAACCTCAAGGCCACCCTCTTACCAGAGCACCTTGATTGTCCATTCACCAGGATGGCAACAAAGTGGGCATGGAATCCTCAAGGGGAAACTGAGGTTCCAGGCGCAGAAGAGCCCCACATACCAGAAGCCTACCCCAGCCAGTTTCCACAGGTTACCCATCTTGAGATTTCTGCAGCCTGGGATGGGCCTGGTGCTTAGTAGGTCTTCACAAAGTGTGGAACTTGCCCAACTTACTTCCACCTCTGCCACCAACTGTCCCCCAACCCCCAAACCTAGAGGCAGAATTATTCCCTTCCCCACCCACCCCATGGCACCTGGTGGTTATTTCTCTCAACCCAATTAAAATACTTTGTTAGAGCTGATTTCATGTTCTTGCTTCTTTGAGTTAAATTGGTGTCTAATTTATCTGTTTCCTCGATAGCCAGCTGAGTGGAATAGAATGGAAGCCCAACGAATGTTCATGGAATGGATGAATGATTGGGTACATGTGCTCAAGGGGCAAAACCCATGGTCAAACCATCATCTTTGAGATACAGGAGAAAACTTCATATGACTTACGAAAAAATAGCCAAAACTTGGAAGCAAAGTATAAAGATGATTGTGAGACCTTGCAGGGTCAGGGTGGAGGACAGTGTATCAACCCCATGGAAGGGACGGCTGACTTTCCAAGGAGATGAGACTTTGCCTGACTTCCTGTTAATATCGGGAAGGGCCCAGACAACCCTGGAAAGTTAGAGATTAAGATGCAGAAAAATTGTAAAATACAATACTTTTCTGAAAGTCCTAAAGATAACACCACAGAGAAGGCAATGGCACCCCACTCCAGTACTCTTGCCTGGAAAATCCCAGGACGGGGGAGCCTGGTGGGCTGCCGTCTATGGGGTCACACAGAGTCGGACACGACTGAAGCGACTTAGCGGCAGCAACAGGGAGGTCTGGCGTGCTGCATTCCATGTGGTCACAAAGAGTTGGACACGTTACAAAGAGTCGGACACGTTGCAAAGAGTCAGACGCGACTGAGCAACTGAGCATTGGTATCTAAAAACAAGTCCACCCCAGAGTTAAAGCCATCTGCTGTGGATTCATCATAACAGGCCTAAAACAGTGTTTGAGATTTAGAAGGTCAGGCACAGGAATTCTAGTCAGGATTTAGGGACAGATTTTACTTCAAGGGCAGATCAGCTGCGTCAGGGAGCAACAGCTTCAAAGTGGGAGAAGGTAGGGCTTACATGTACTTGCCTCCTCTCCTCTTCTGAGCTGACCATTATTTCCCAACCCCAGGAAAATTTACCAGAATCTAATTTAATTACAGTGATTTTGAATTGTAGCAGTTTTAACTGTTACCATTTTTATACACAGTTATGGTTTATTAGTTGGAAGAAAGTTATGATTTGTATATTGTAGATACATAGCTGTATGTTACAGTTAATCTCTCTTCACAAAAGTTGTTGCAAAATTGATTGTAAATACCATTGTAAATAACTAAATGCTAGTATTCAGAGTTGTGGATTAAAATGTATTTTTCCCAATAAAAAAACAACAAAAAAAGATAACACCCAAGTTATAGGTTTACTGCCAGAGAAATACTAGTAGTATTTGTGTCTGACTTAGCAAATGTACTGTGGCATTTCTTCTTTTCCATTGGCGACATAGAATCTTTGTTCTCATATCCTATTTTGTATCAAAATAGGTGAACTGTGAACTTCCAGGTGTTCAAGCTGGTTTTAGAAAAGGCAGAGGAACCAGAGATCAAATTGCCAACATCTGCTGGATCATGGAAAAAGCAAGAGAGTTCCAGAAAAAACATCTATTTCTGCTTTATTGACTATGCCAAAGCCTTTGACTGTGTGGATCACAGTAAACTGTGGAAAATTCTGAAAGAGATGGGAATACCAGACCACCTGACCTGCCTCTTGAGAAACCTATATGCAGGTCAGGAAGCAACAGTTAGAACTAGACATGGAACAACAGACTGGTTCCAAATAGGAAAAGGAGTACATCAAGGCTGTATATTGTCACCCTGTTTATTTAACTTATATGCAGAGTACATCATGAGAAATGCTGGGCTGGAAGAAACACAAGCTGGAATCAAGATTGCCAGGAGAAATCTCAATAACCTCAGATATGCAGATGACACCACCCTTATGACAGAAAGCGAAGAGGAACTAAAAAGCCTCTTGATGAAAGTGAAAGAGGAGAGTGAAAAAGTTGGCTTAAAGCTCAACATTCAGAAAATGAAGATCATGGCATCCGGTCCCATCACTTCATGTGAAATAGATGGGGAAACAGTGTCAGACTTTATTTTGGGGGGCTCCAAAATCACTGCAGATGGTGATTACAGCCATGACATTAAAAGACGCTTACTCTTTGGAAGGAAAGTTATGACCAACCTAGATAGCATATTGAAAAGCAGAGACATTACTTTGCTAACAAAGGTCCATCTAGTCAAGGCTGTGGTTTTTCCGGTGGTCATGTATGGATGTGAAAATTGGACTGTGAAGAAAGCTGAGCGCTGAAGAATTGATGCTTTTGAACTGTGGTGTTGGAGAAGACTCTCGAGAGTCCCTTGGACTGCAAGGAGATCCAAATAGTCCAACCGAAAGGAGACCAGTCCTAGGTGTTCCTTGGAAGGACTGATTCTGAGGCTGAAACTCCAATACTTTGGCCACCTGATGTGAAGAGTCGACTCATTGGAAAAGACCCTGATGCTGAGAGGGATTGGGGGCAGGAGGAGAAGGGGACGACAGAGGATGAGATGGCTGGATGGCATCACCAACTTGATGCACGTGAGTTTGCGTGAACTCCGGGAGTTGGGGATGGACAGGGAGGCCTGGTGTGCTGCGATTCATGGGGTCACAAAGACTTGGACACAACTGAGCGACTGAACTGAACTGAACTGGCTATCCTATTAGTCCCTTATTTATTAGTTATGTAGATTTGACGAAGGCTCACCATCTAGTTCATGAGAATTATCTTTTCTATCATTTTGAGATTTATGCTCTGATACACACACATACCAGAGAAGGCAATGGCACCCCACTCCAGTACTCTTGCTTGGAAAATCCCATGGACGGAGGAGCCTGGTAGGCTGCAATTCATGGGGTCGCTAAGAGTCGGACATGACTGAATGACTTCACTTTCACTTTTCACTTTCATACATTGGAGAAGGAAATGGCAACCCACTCCAGCGTTCTTGCCTGGAGAATCCCAGGGACGGGGGAGCCTGGTGGGCTGCCGTCTATGGGGTCACACAGAGTCTGACACGACTGAAGTGACTTAGCATAGCATAGCATACACACACATACACACACATATGCCCCTAGGAAACTAGAATCTTTCTCTTCTAAAGTGGACTGGTTTTCATTACATTAAAATAGCAAGTTCATGCCAAAAACACCTTTTCCTAGAAAAACATCTGGAATTTATATTGTGCCTATTCTCTCCCAAGCATTGGCTTCCCCCTCCCGATTTCTCCATCAGGGAGTCAGGAATTTAACACTGCATTTTTCATTCCTCCTTTGCCAATTTCTAAAAGTGATGTAACTGTGGTCAAGATGGGGGCTAAGATACCTAGTCTGAGAGAATACCGGGCGAGTGGACATTGGTCATGATTTGTGGTCTTCCAGAACCTTCTGAAAGCCCTCTACATTATGGGACATGCCTGCCCATCCTCAAAGAAGAAGCCAGAAACCCACCTTCCCAGTCTCCCTTATAGCCAGAGAGCAGACACATGGCACGGATTCCGCTGATTAGATGAAGACAAAGAAGATTCAAGGCAGAAGAGAGAGACATGCGAAACTGACAGCCCTCGAGTTCATTATGAGCAGGGGACTGCAGAGCCATGGGGCTTTCAGAAGCTGCTGGGGAGCCAGAAGGCGGCAGCCTTGTCTCTGTGCTCGGGGTCAGCAGTGGGAGCTGCAGGGTCTGTGCCCAGCACCTGAGATGAGCCTGCCTTGTCCCTGGTTATAACCTCCAATCTGATTCTCTGGCCTAGCAGTTCTGGGAGCCACTAAATAGATCTCTAGTTGACCAAAACATGTAAAGGGGATTCAGAACAAACCACCCTCAAAATATGCCACTTTATCATTTGATTCCTTTGAGGTGAAGACACTTAAGAAACCGCAGATGCAGGAAAGGCTGGCTGATGGCCCATTTCTACCTAAACATAAAACTTCTCTTGAGAAAGGTGCCTTCCCTCTACCAGAAAGGGAAGAGTGATCTTATCATCAGCGACTACGAGTTGACACCAAAATGGAAATGTGCAAGCAAACCTACTGAAACCTACAGTATCTTCCAATACTTTTTCCATGTATTTCATTTGTTTCCTCCTTGCTTTGTTTTTTTAATGGAAGTATAGCTGATTTCGTGTTGTGTTAGTTTCTGGGGCACAGCGAAGTGATTCGGTTTTATATGTTTCTTTTTCATGTTCTTTCTGTTATGGTTTATTATAGGATGTTGAGTGTAGTTCCCTGTGCTGTGCGACAGGACCTTGTTTATCCACTCCCTACATAATAGTTTGCATCTGCTAACCCCAAACCCCCACCCCATCCCGCGTCCGCCCACCCCCTCCTTGGCCACCATAGGTTTGTTTTCTGTGTCTGTGAGTCTGTTCTGTTTGCAGATAAGTTCATTTGCGTCCTGTTTTAGATTCCACATGTAAGTGACATCATAAGGTATTTGTCTCTGTCTGACTTACTCAGTATGATCATCTCTATGTCCATCCACGTAGCTGCAAATGGCATTATCTCATTGTTTTCTACGGCTGTGTAGTATTCCGTTGCACACACACATGTACCCTATCTTCATTATCCATTCGTCTCTCGATGGACATTTAGGTTGCTTCCATGTCATGGCTGTTGCGAACAGTGCTGCTATGAACACAGGTGTGCAAGCATATTTTTGAATTAGAGTTTTATCTGGGTGTGTGTCCAGAAGTGGGATTGCAGGAACATTCCGTGTGATTCCTAGTCACGGTCCCACACCCAAGCCACTATGTCTTGTCATAACCCCAAAGTCACTCTTTGTTCAATAAGGATATGAGCTCTGGAGCCTAACAGCTTCTTCAGGTTTTTTATTTTCCTTTTGAAGACTCCCATGTGTACATGAAAATATAAAGTAAAATGTGCCTGCTTGTCTTTTGTTAATCTGTCTTATGTCAGTTTGATTCTCGGGCCCCGCCACAGGCTATAAGAATGTAGAAGGAAGCTTGGCCTGACTTACACTACAGGAGATTCTTTTGTTTGCAGTTCAGACCCATACCTGATCCAAACTGTGAATAAATGAGGTATGGGAATCTCAGAGATGTTTGGATCACAGACAGCTGGGTAGAAGGACAGGAATCTTCCCTGAGCACGTTCTAGAATATCAGTAATTTTTCACAAGACTGAGAAAAGCTTTGCAGTACCCATGTATTCCTTTGCTGACAATGACTGTAAACTTTTGTCCTATTACATAAGCAATATCTCAACTCTAATTATTCTTGAAGTTCCATCCAGCTCTTTGATTTCTTGAATCTCTGATGCTTCTTAACAAAGGCATACAGCTGAAGGTTATCTGGAGTCTGACTTGTATTCATCTTAGAAAAATAACAGTGAAATCTCTAGGGATTAGCATACTCACCAACTGGCATGCCAGCAGGAGTTGCAAATTAAAAAATATATATTCAAAAATTTGATGATCAGGAAATTACTCCTGAGATGAGTTTTCTTGCTATTGACTTCAAAGGAGGTTTTGTTAGGATGATGAAATGAAAATGATACATTATAACTTCATGGTTTCCATGAAAATTGAAAAGCAGCAGAAATATCTGTCTTTTTAGGTCAAGGAAGGACCTACCTGGAAAGAGAAATGTATACACTGTCACATCATGGAGTGGCTTGTTATGGGTAGTTATGGGGAGTAGAAGAATAGGGATAATGTTTCTTGACATTCGCTTTGGCTACAAGTTACAGAGACCTTCAACCCCTCCTGTTTACTGTTAAGCTTATTTTCCCTTTAAAAAAACATCTAGAAGCAGTTAATATATTGGCTAGCATATTGGCTTCACAGTAACACCAGGGACCCAGTCATTTTCTGACTCTCCACTCCTGCATGTTGGCCCCATCCTCCTGCCCTCAAGATGGCTGCCAGAGCTCCAGCCAACAGGACAGGCAATGGAAAAGGGCACCCACCTGCTGAGTCAGCTTCTTTAATGAGTTTCCCGGAAACTTGTGCTGAGTAACCATTGGCTAAATCTGGGTCACATGAACACCAGATGCGAGAGAGCTTGGGAATTTTTTAAATCTGGGAATACAACTTCTTTAAATAACATCTGGGTTCAGTTAATAAGGAAGAAAGATGTCTCTTTACATAGAGTTTTCTTGAGGAACTGGCAGAGCTCTTCTTTTGACTTGTCCCTTTCCTCCTTGCTGGTGCCCCTTTATCATCTTCAACTTTTAAAAGATTTATCTTTTGAATTCTGTAAGAAAAAAGGGGCAGCAGAACCAATTTCTGCCCTATGTATTCCTTCCTCCCATCCCTTAACCGTTTCTACTATATAGGATCTGGGTTACAGAGACCCCCTGGGTCTCTTATCTAAGAGACAACAGAACAATCATAAATGCTGCAGGATTTGACATTTTAGAGCACTATGATGAAAGACCAGACTTAGAAATCAAGCACTTCAATTTAAAAATTGCATTTCCGTATCTTCTGAGATGTGGCTCCTGTACATACACATATAGATATATAAATGAATATTTTGAGCCACCCAAATTGAACTAAACACCCAAATTAACGGTGCTAAGTGGCTGGAATGCCATCAGAACGGACACTATGTACATTACATTTTATCCCCTGATGCCCTCCAAAAAAACAATCAGTTCACTCAAGTGTACATTACATTTTATCCCCTGACGCCCTCCAAAAAAACAATCAGTTCACTCAAGAATCGAATATGCATATTTTTTTAATGCTCCAACTTTAACAAAATGATACCATTTAATTATCTTCCAAAGAGCTTCTGATCCAAAAGACCCATTTTCAGAGTCCCCAAACTCAATTTAAACCAAGTGAGTTTTGGAAAAATAATTTTATTTTTAAAACCATCTTACAAAGGAGAAAAGGAAAGATATTCCCATTTGAATGCAGAGTTCCAAAGAATAGCAAGGAGATATAAGAAAGCCTTCCTTGGCAATCAATGTAAAGAAATAGAGGAAAACAACAGAATGGGAAAGACTAGAGATCTCTTCAAGAAAATCAGAGATACCAAAGGAACATTTCATGCAAAGATGGGCTCGATAAAGGACAGAAATGGTGTGGACCTAACAGAAGCAGAAGATATTAAGAAGAGGTGGCAAGAATACACAGAAGAACTGTACTAAAAAGAGCTTCACGACCCAGATAATCATGAAGGTGTGATCACTCAGCTAGAGCCAGACATCCTGGA
The DNA here is from genome assembly GCF_003369695.1 of Bos indicus x Bos taurus. NCBI lineage: Eukaryota > Metazoa > Chordata > Mammalia > Artiodactyla > Bovidae > Bos > Bos indicus x Bos taurus. Next base: position 7,010,717 of record NC_040088.1, on the reverse strand, counting down.
ATGTGAAGTCAAGTGGGCCTTAGAAAGCATCACTACGAACAAAGCTAGTGGAGGTGATGGAATTCCAGTTGAGCTCTTTCAAATTCTGAAAGATGATGCTGTGAAAGTGCTGCACTCAATATGCCAGCAAATTTGGAAAACTCAGCAGTGGCCACAGGACTGGAAAAGGTCAGTTTTCATTCCAATCCCAAAGAAAGGCAATGCCAAAGAATGCTCAAACTACTGCACAATTGCACTCATCTCACATGCTAGTAAAGTAATGCTCAAAATTCTCCAAGCCAGGCTTCAGCAATACATGAACCGTGAACTTCCAGATGTTCAAGCTGGTTTTAGAAAAGGCAGAGGAACCAGAGATCAAATTGCCAACATCTGCTGGATCATGGAGAAAGCAAGAGAGTTCCAGAAAAACGTCTACTTCTGCTTTATTGACTATGCCAAAGCCTTTGACTGTGTGGATCACAGTAAACTGTGGAAAATTCTGAAAGAGATGGGAATACCAGACCACCTGACCTGCCTCTTGAGAAACCTATATGCAGGTCAGGAAGCAACAGTTAGAACTAGACATGGAACAACAGACTGGTTCCAAATAGGAAAAGGAGTACGTCAAGGCTGTATATTGTCACCCTGCTTATTTAACTTATATGCAGAGTACATCGTGAGAAATGCTGGGCTGGAAGAAGCACAAGCTGGAATCAAGATTGCCGGGAGAAATCTCAATAACCTCAGATATGCAGATGACACCACCCTTATGACAGAAAGTGAAGAGGAACTAAAAAGCCTCTTGATGAAAGTGAAAGAGGAGAGTGAAAAAGCTGGCTTAAAGCTCAACATTCAGAAAACGAAGATCATGTCATCCGGTCCCCTCACTTCATGGTAAATAGATGGGGAAACAGTGGAAACAGTGTCAGACTTTATTTTTGGAGGCTCCAAAATCACCACAGATGGAGATTACAACCATGAAATTAAAAGACGCTTACTCCTTGGAAGGAAAGTTATGACAACCTAGATAGCATATTCAAAAGCAGAGACATTACTTTGCCAACAAAGGTCCATCTAGTCAAGGCTATGGTTTTTCCTGTGGTCATGTATGGATGTGAGACTTGGACTGTGAAGAAAGGTGAGCGCCGAAGAATTGATGCTTTTGAACTGTGGTGTTGGAGAAGACTCTTGAGAGTCCCTTGGACTGCAAGGAGATCCAACCAGTCCATCCTAAAGGAGATCAGTCCTGGGAGTTCATTGGAAGGACTGATGCTAAAGCTGAAATTCCAATACTTTGGCCACCTCATGCGAAGAGTTGACTCATTGGAAAAGACTCTGATGCTGGGAGGGATTGGGGGCAGGAGGAGAAGGGGACGACAGAGGATGAGATGGCTGGATGGCATCACTGACTCGATGGACGTGAGTTTGAGTAAACTCCGGGAGTTGGTGATGGACAGGGAGGCCTGGCGTGCTGCGATTCATGGGGTTGCAAAGAGTCGGACACGACTGAGTGACTGAACTGAACTGAACAGTAAAATAATCCTTTCATGGGTGGGCAGGTCTATGGACTGTAAGACATGAATAGATTTTTTGTGTCCATCATCATAATCAGGATACAAAATGGTTTCATAATCCATTTCGTAATCTGTGTAGCCCCTTGCAGCCACCCTCTCTTCTGTCCTCAACTGTTGGCCACCACGGATCTAACCCCCAATCCCTCTAGTTTCTGTTCCAAGAACACCATGTAAATGGCATCATTCAGTATGTGACTTTTTAAGTCTGGCTTCTTTTGCTTAGCGTAAGTTTCATTAGAGGATGGTTTATACCAATAGTTTGGAATACTATTTGGCAACAAAAAGGAATATAGTATGGCTACACCAGTTTTTTGTTTCTTTGTTGCATCCACCAGTTGGGTGGATATTTGGATTGTTTCTACTTCTTGGCTACCATCAATAACAACGCTGTGAACATTCATATGCACATCTTTGTGTGGACATATGTTTTCATTTTTCTTGGCTTGCAACTGCAGGGTAGGCAGTGGTCTCCTGGAAAATATATGCAGGATATTTTGTTACTAAAAATAGTGTAAGAGTGCATGGTGGGGCCAGAATCAACAGTTGTCTATTACATTTAGCCAAGTTTTTTTGGTTTTGCCTTTTTAAAGAAATAAAGCCATTTTTGGTGTTTTACACTTGCAGTTCACCAACCCTCTTCCATATCTCACTCTCTGCTGGAGCAAAAACAGTTGGTTTTCTTGATTTTTGTTCTTGTGTTGAAGACATGTTGACCTGCCTCTCGAGAAGAATGTATTTCCTCTGTTTTTTCCTCCTCTTTTTTAATAGATTTAAGATGTAATATACTCATGCTACTGACCGGGGTTCCTGGCCTTCCCCAATCAATAGAAATTGATTGGATGCCAGACAAGAACTTCAGGCAAGGGTTAATTGGAGCCCCTGCTGCAGTCAGGGGCAGGGGGGCGTGGGGGAGTGGAGGGGAGGGGAGGGAAATTAAGTAACAGGCTCTCTTGGTCACTCCTCCAGGGTGGAGGGTTGGGGCTGAGCAACAAGCTGGTTCCTTATATGGGGTGAGGTAGGGGTGTGTCCAAGGGTCAGGCAGGAGGGGTGGCTTAGGTGGTTTGCCCACCCCTCTGGTGGTGTTGAGTGCAGGGGCGTGCATAGTCCCTGCTTTTGCTCCTGACATCGTGTTTTTTGCTCTTGGCTCTTCAGAAGTGGTGGTTGGGTTTTTTGGCCTTTTGATATCTTATTGTCCATAATTTGCTCCAACTGTGGATTCACGCATTTAGTTTTTGTTCTTTATAGTTTCTTTATATTTTGCTGCTTGAAGAGATGTTTGTCCAGCTGCACACACTGCAGCTAAAGGTCCCAGGTCCTAGCCCGTCTTACTCATAATATAGATAACAATTATGTAACTCAAATAACCCCAAATGGCACAGTTCCCAAGTCCCAGTGGTTCATTCCTACTGTTACTAGATTCTTGCTATGTCTAAATTTAGATCTCCTTTGATAAAACCATTAAAGTGTCCATCCCTAATGTCAGCACTTTTAAATGCTTCTTTCCCTTTCATCAGATTCAGTATTGGGGCAGTAGTTCTGACTTGCTGAAGACAGTCTCTATCTCATCTACAACACTTCTGATTTTTGTTTTGTTTTGTTTGCCCAGAGGAATTTGAACACCAGTAATCTTTTGCATGTACATTTAGAGAAAGTCATGGGCTTTTAATGTGTCCGTCTATAGGACATTCTGGTGGAAGATACTGGGAATGTTAATCAGGATTTCAGTAATGTACAAGATAGAAATCTCCGTGGCTTAACATAACAGAAGTTTTCTCACATTTTATGTCCAAACATGGGTTGTTTGGGGGGCTCTGTTCATTGTAGTCATTGAGTGATCCAGTCTGAGGGAGGCTGTACCATCTCAATACAGACCCACCCTGACCACCACGGTGTAGGAAGGGAGCATGGCTCATCACCTTCCAGCTCCTACATGCATCTGCTTAGACTTGGCACCTGTCAGTTTCTCTCAGATTTCATAGGCCAGGAGTGGTCACATGTCCGTGAGACTAAAGCAGGTAGGGAAGTCTGATCCTCCTGTGGATCTGGAAGAAGTGGAAGGTGAGGGATATTGGTGGACTTTGGCAATGTCTATCCAGAGGAGCAGGAGAGTGGGGAGGAAAAAATTGACTTAATAAATAACTTCACTCATGTGATGGTTTTCTTTTCGACTCTTTGAATCTCCTCAAATTATTGGTTCTCTCTGTTAATGGAGTGAAGATAAGTATCATTTGAGGTTGGGCATTTTTTGCACTCAATCTCTCCATAATCTTATTTTTGTCTGCATGAAAGCATTAACATACATTTTCTGGGCTCTGAGCCAAGATGAGTCATTTTGTCTGTTTCTCCGTCTCCATGGAGCCCTGGTCTTTGCCAGAACCAAAATGCAGCCCCAGTCAGGAAATGCTCCAGGGATCTTGAGCACCCCCCTAAGCCTGGTGCCTGGTAACCCCTCTTGCTTACTTGGTAGAGCCCACTCTTAACTAATGCTCTGCCCCCCTCACCGTGGACAGGGCAAGGGGCCAGGGACAATGCCTCTTGGAATCTGAGAAGTCACGCTTGGGGCCATGCCCAGATCAACTTTTCATTGCCTCAGAAAAGAGATGGGCTTGGGACATTTCAATCTCCACTGGAGCCCTCAGGCATGCCTTTGTTATTACTGGGTGGGATTGTTGTAGCTTACTAGAAGGACGCACCCCCACCTTGGGCTGTGTGAAGATTAGACGGGGTGAAAAAGCAAAATGAGAATGTCAGATTTCTATTGGGGATTAAGAGGCACTCAACTCTAGCCAAGTTTTATTTTTTTCCATTCTAAAGCAGGGGAAAAAAGTGCACCCTGAATTCTCCCCTTCTCTGCAACATGCTGTAATTTTGTGATTTAGAAGGGAAAAAACCTGAAATCAAAAAGAAACAATTTGGCAGGATTTCTTTGCCTGAAATGTTTTAATTTTCTATGACTTTGAGGTCAGCACACCCAAGAGTTTCTAAGACTCATCTCTGGTGTGAATGAGGCATTGATCCTGGAGACAGAAGCCCCCTAAAAGTGAGAAATAGAAGAAAACACAGGCTATTAACCAGCCACAATTTATCCTATCAGCTATAAAAATTTGGTCAGAATATTTGCTGAGTAAAATAACCATGTTGACCGGATCTTCTTACACTGAAAAAGGCACTTCTGAATGCCCATAACTTCAGTGTAGAATCAAATAGTCATTCTCAACTATTTCTAGGTATAAACATTTTCACCAAAGAAAACACTTGATAAAAATTCAACTTGTGAAACAAACCAGAAACTGAGCTAGGATGGGGGTGGGCCCTGCTCTCAACCCAGACGAATCATTATGTCTGAATCTTGTAGATAGTTCACTCATTTTCAGAATCCTTGGTGCAGACTGGGGGTGGTGCCGCTCATTAGAGAGCATTTGAAAACACTTAGGGGAGATTTGGGGAGTTTCACTAACTGATGCTTGATGTCCTTTCCAGCCTTTGGTGGGGCCAGGGATGCTACTGTATGACCTGCAATGATATGACAGCCCTCAGGAGAAAGAATCGTCCTGCCTAAATGTCCATATAGCCTCCAGGAAGAGACATTCTTGCAGGGACAGGAGCTAAGGGTCACCAACCTCATTTCCCTCTCAGGAGGAGCATGGCACTCCTCCCACTGTAGAGCATGAAAATGCCAGAAACATCTTGCCCAGCCTCTCCTGAAACCAGAAGTGGCTGTGGAATCCAAGTCTGACCTATGCAACAGAAGAGCAAATTTATTCTGGGGTCTGGCGAATCTTCTAGGAAAAACATTCATCTTTCATAAAATGAATGCACAAGAAGAAATTCTGTTTCCTGGCTTTGAAAGCAGTTGGTTGAGGACAGCAGGGCGCTGGTTCCAGTGGCGCTGGAACTCCAGCCCCACCGTGTGAGAGTGAGGAGACAGGCTTACAAGGCAAGCCGATATGGTGAGAAAGGCAGAGCAGAAAGACGGATGTGGTTGAGCTGATCTAATCATTGCTTCTGTTAGGGGGACAATGAATCTGATTCCTTAGGTCTTTGTTAATGAGGTCTTTGACTACTGACGTTCAAACACATTTTAGTAGATACATTTCCCTACTTGAGATTCATCTAGAACCAGGGAGCAGAGCTCCAAGGAATTATTCCGCACACACGACTGGCACTTTGATTTTCACTAGGGTTTTTCTTATTGACTCAGGGTCTGTGTAAACCTCTAATTCCCTTGTAATTGATCTTCCACTTCTGCCTGGGGGTGATTATCTGTGTTCTGTTAAGTAGAGAGGGAGCTTCTGGTTATGAACAGACATTCTATACTTTAATTCTTCAGAATCTCTTAGGTCCACCCCAACACAAGCAAGAATACCCAGTGATAGGAAGTGACACTGAGATAAAGCAACTCTCCTTCTGCCTCACACCCACCCTCTCCCCTCCCCAGCACAGACTTGTGTAAGCCCTCAGTTAAACCAGGAGGATGGAAGCGTGTGCAGCGTCTAGTGTGAGGCGTTCTCCCCTCCCAGCTCCCCCTGTTATGCCCTCTGTTCCACCCCCAGAGATAGACCCACACTGCCTTCCAAGAAAACCCCACTACATTATAGGCAGACAGAGCCCCACTGGCCATTCTGCCACGGCGAAGGGGACTGGCAACCCCAGAGACTATACAGTCCATGGAATTCTCCAGGCCAGAATACTGGAATGGGTAGCCTTTCCCTTCTCCAGGGGATCTTCCTAACCCAGGGATCAAACCCAGGTCCCCTGCATTGCAGGTGGATTCTTTACCAGCTGAGCCACCAGGGAAGCTGGGTAGAAAGCCACAATGGAGGAAATCTGATGAACTTCCAGGATGAGCAGACTGGGGGAAGGAGAGGTGGAGATGGGCCCCGGTCAGCCTCAGTGAGGAGGATTTAGGATTCTGCCAGTCCAGGCTTGGAGATGGAGGCTCTCACAGGGGTGCCTGTGAATGTCAGACCTCCCCTCTCCCCACCTGCCTACTCCTGCCCAGAGCTGGGGGCCCACGTGGATCCCAGCACAGAGCTGACCTGACCATCGATCTCCTGGTTGTGTGCAGCTGGACAATGTCCAGGGCCCCATGGGCACACCTGCAGCTCCTTCCTGAATCCTGATTGATGATCAACAGAGAACTGACAATGAGACAAGCGCTGTGGGGACGGGGGCATCCTCACTCCCCGACAACACCGTAAAATTCTAAGGGGTTGTGAGAGGCGGAGCAGGGGCAAGCTGCCACTAAGTGGACCAGCGAGAGTGCTCAAGTCTCTGAGGTTGTCTAAGAAGACGTGCAGACCCTTGGGGACAGAGACCATTTCAGGGCAGAGCCAGCAAGACCCTGAGGGAGGGATGTACACTCGCAGCTTGGTTTTTCCCTAAGGAAGTGTTTTATACGTACAGAAAAGGGCTAGGCCACAAGTTTCTGGGTCTTCAGCACTCTATCATGAGATTTGACTTCAGACATGGTTTTCGACCTTCCCCACACTCCTCTCCCATGTATTTCCTTCCCACCCCCCAAGAAGTAACCATTCTTATGGCTGCTTTTTACAGATATTTTTATGTGGACCATTTTAAAGTCTTTATTGAATTTGCTACAATATTGCTTCTGTTTTATGTTTTGGTTTCGGTTGCCAGGCATGTGGGATCCTAGCTCCCTGACCAGTGATCGAACCCACACCCTCTGCAATGGAGGGTGAAGTCTTAACCACTGGACTGCCAGGGAACTGTTTTCTTAGCCCATTGACTAATATTATACCTTTAGTGAACTTGTTTGTACTCCCCCAAAATATATATATTATTTGGCATATTTTGAATATTTATATTAATGACATTTTATTGTGTGCATCATCCTGTAAGTTGCTTAGTTTTATATAACATCATCTTGGATTATTATTGTCTACTTTTCTAGTTTTTTTTTTTAAATTAGAAAAACTAGTTTAACTAGTTTATTTTAACCTCTGTAGCCATCAGATCGTCTCAGCCCACAGATATTCTAGAGGCCACCATGTTTTCACTATCATAGACAAAGCTGCAGTGAACATTACGAGGTGTGGGTCACTGGGCATTTGTCTAAGACTCTCTCAGGTCTCTAGATTACAGCTGGAAATTGTAAAGGTGGGGACTTGGGGACAGGGAGGCAATTGTTTCCCTCCCAGATGCTTTGCATGCCTGCGAATGGGCCACCTCTTTTGATAAACACCTGGATTTTCTTCTGAAGGATAACTCTTCCCCATCAGGTGAATTCTTGGTGTGACTATGTGATCAAGATGGGCTTTCTGTCTCCACACTGTCTAGGGTGGGCATGAGATTCAAGCTAGATTAGTCTCCCCCTCACACACACACTGTCTCTCTCCCACTCATATTTGAATCTAGGGAGAAATAAAATGCAGCCCAGGAATGCCTGGAACCCACTGTGGTGTCCTTAAAAAACTGCTTTATTTCCTCTTTGTGGAATCTCATAGAAAAATCAGGTTTTGCCTTTCCTAAGGCTGGTTCTTCATTTTTTTAGCTAACTTACATTCTTTCAGAAACTTATTCTTTTTCTCACTTAATTTAGCTAGAGTCTGTGTCTATGGGATGCAGATGAAGATCCCTGACTGATACAGCTGCCCAGAAAACATGCCAAGGATGGCAGGTAGGCAGGTTTTCGGGGTACCCAAGACAAGAGATGCCCTTCCTGTTCTCTCTTCCAATGTGTTCACACCCCCTGCATGTTGGACCATCTGACTTGGAAAAGGGTTGGGGGTGTGGCTGTTTCTTGTAGCAGCCAACCCCTGCATTGGAATACACATTTTCAACCATCAAGTCATGTGTGCAGTCCATGGGGTCACAAAGAGTCAGACACAACTTAGTGACTGAATAATAACATATACAGATATCCCCTTCATGGATTACAGCCTTGTCGTGGCAAAGGAACTTGCTGACTCACTGGAAAAGATGCTGATGCTGGGAAAGATTGAAGGCAAAAGGAGAAGCGAGCAGCAGAGGATGAGATGGTTAGATAACATCACCGACTTAACAGACATGAATTTGAGCAAACTTTAGGAGATAGTGAAGGGCAAGGAAGCCTGGTATGTTGCAGTCCATGGGATCACAAAGAGTTGGACACTACTTAGAGACTGAACAACAATGTGGAGCCAGGCAGTGTATTGACATGGAAGACATATTCTTCATCCTTGAAGGGGCCCCAATAAAATCTTAAATTCTCGAAAGGGACCACAGTTCATCAAAATGGACATAGTGAGATAGGTCTCTTATATGTACATTTTATACGGGAAAGAAATACACATCTAGGTCATTGTCTCAATTCCTTCTTCTACAGAGGTCTTGTGGAAAATGTGGTTCCTATTGAAGGATTGTTCTGCACACTGGCCTGCCCTCAAGAATGGGGCAGAAGGAATAGTCCCTTCTTTTAAGGCAAATAAACGTGTGGCTTGACCTTGGCAACATGTGAACTCATTAGCAGTGGCTGGAGAGCTCCTCCATCCAGTGAATCAAGAGACCCCATAAACCATAGGTCAGTGATTTCAAATGCATTTTCCAAAGACAAACAGATGAATCTGAAAGACACAGATGACACTCTGGAAGAGGTCACTGTGGGTTACACGTGTTTTGATTGCTTCCAAGTTATAGAAGAGAAAAACCGAACTTTTCTCGCATAGTAGCCTGGGTATTGTGAATAGTTGTTTTTAACCCCTGCACCTCTATCACTTTATTCTGGTAACAGAACACTTTTAACCCCTCCCCCATTTTCATTTGGAAAATCTTTGCTCTCCACCTTGAATCCATAGGATCTGGGAGTCAGAGGGCAAACCCAAGATCCAGAGCTGAGGCAATCAGCAGGTAGCATTTCTAAACCTAAGCCAATCAGCAGGTAGCATTTCTAAACCTAAGCCAATCAGCAGGTAGCATTTCTAAACCTAAGCCAGTCAGCAGGTAGCGTTTCTACAGCGAAGCCAGTGTACATGTGGTGTGCCCAGCAACAGTGACTCACCAGGGGTGAGCACAGGACCTAAGGTGACCCAAGCAGAGTGAGTCTCAGGACTTGCCTGGAAGCTCTGCTGCTCTTTTTTGCTGGGTTGAACTTGGAAGATGAGGCTGGGTTGCTGCAGCCAGCTTGCCACCTGGAACCTGGGAATGAAGTAAATACAACTGGAGATTGCTCCAAGGCACCAGAGAAAAGTGAATCTCTTTGAACTGAGTTCAGAATCTAGCCATGCCTGAAACCAGCACAATACTTAAATGTTTTGTTTTAGGAGCCAACGAATTCCTTTCTTGCTGAAACAAGCTGGGTTTGCACTCTCTGTTGCTCACTACTGAAGGGAGGCATTCTCCCCAACTCCGCTTGTGGCAGAGAGGCCAGAATATCCAGGCCTCCGTTTCCTCGTCTGTGATAAAGAGGAAGTGGATCTCGTAAAGTTTCAGCATCCCCTTCCAGCAGCACCATCTTGGTTCTCTGGTTTGGGGTGTTTTCCTCACCCAGCAGAAAAGATTTCCTTTTCCTGGTGAGTGAACTTTGGAACAGACTGCCTGGGTTCAAATCTCAGCGTCCCCACCACTACTGTGACTCTGGGCAATTTGCTTCCACCCTCAGCGTTCCCATTGTCTTACCTGTAAAATGGAAGTAAAGACAATATGACCATCATAAAACTGTCGTGAGACATGAATGTGTTCATGCATGCAGAGTGACTAGGGTAGCGGCACGCAGCAAGGCCTGTATCCAGGGTGGTCTCCATTATTGCTATGTTGTTATTTATATTGGTGATCCCTGTCTACACATCTCCATCTGTCCTGCTGGTTGCCTCTATTCCCTAGTACCTTGCCATCTTGGTGACTACTCCACCTTAGGACTTTTTATTCCTTTTTATGGACCAGATTTCTTTCTCTGTGTCCCAACTCTAGGAGATTTCTCTTTCCAAGGTCACAGGTACCTATTGCCTTCAGACAGGATAGGGAAACTTTGTTTCTGTATATCCCACTTTGGTTTATCAGTCTCTTTAAAGAGTATGATTTTTGTAATGTACAGTATTTTTTTGGCAATCCAGAATCCATTATCCAAACGCCACTATCCAAACTTCCACTATGCAAACCCCAACTCCTCCAGAAAAGCATCACTCAAATGGCTTGACAGGCCCTTCATGTCAGGTGGACTAAGACATCAGGGCTTTCCTTTTCTGACAGCTCGGAGTGGTTTAGGGATGGGCAGGTGACAACTCAGGACTGTTGGAGAGAGAGGACTATCTCCGCCACCCACCCCCCATGAGTTCTTGTGGCTGGTCTAATAATTAAATCGACACAAGATAGATTAGCTAGAGAAGAAAAAACCAATTTAATTCCTACACGTGGAGGTCTCAGATGAATGGTGTCCCTGAAGTGACCAAAGCAGGCTGTTTGTAAATCATTTTTATGCAAAGAAACAATTATTTGTGAAGATTTAAGGAAGGGGCTGGTGCTTGGGGTAACAGACTAATGAAGAAGCAACAGAGTTAGTTTATGCAACTTTCTTAGCCATGAATTCCTGGATTCTGTTGATAAGGATGCTGTCTTTCCTCCTGGTACAGGGAGAATGCCTTCACATGTGAGATTTATTTTCTGATTTTGAGGGAAAGGTTGGAGCGGGGTGGGGGGTCCAGTGTTTTTTAGGTTATTTTTTTTCACCAGCTATTTCTCAAGTAACTTAATATCCAAAGAGTCAATATGCCATTGAAGTGTATTTGAGGCTAGGCTGCTCTGGACCTCAGCAGGACCAATGAGATGCAATGAGAATGTTGTCATGGTTTCTGGGACTGAGGCAGGGACTCTTTCTCCACTGGACTTTGTCTGTCCTGCGGTCACGACAGAGATTTTCTAAGAATGGACTTGAGAGGGAAAGGAGGAAGTAAGAGACAGGGAGACATTAGTCAGGACCTGATGACATCATTTGAGTGTCTAGACCTAACTGTGCCTTAAACTAACAAACTACTCCTTGTATTTTTAGTTATCTGATGTTGCAAATTCCTTTAATTTAAAGTTATTTAACTCCAGTTTTCTGTTGCATGCAGTCAAGGGTCCTGACTGGTACAATCTCCCGGTTATATGATACCCAGTGTCCCAGCCCAGAAGTAGTGATCCATAGGATTGCAAACACACGGCAATGGGTTCTACAGGATCTCCGATGTCATTCTAGAGAGCTGGTTACTAACTACTCAGTCTTAGATTCAGCTGGTTTTGCAAGAAGAATCCTCACATTATCAATTCTCTCCTGTCATTCCTTTGGAAGGTGTCCTCTGTTTCTATAAGGTGACGTACAAGTGACTTAAGATAGCTTTAATGAGCCCAACAGTGAAGAGACGGAAAAAAAAAATTAAAGCCAGAGTCATCGGAATGTGATGACGTGTGGCTTAATGATGAGGTGAGACCGACGTCATTCAAGACCTTGATGCTGGGTTGGGTGCTCTGGTTTCCTTCAACTTTGAGGAATGCCGGACCCCTGGATCTGCCAAGACCTCAGATAAGTGGGGAAATGTTTACGTACCTGGAGGGAAAAAGCTCTTTCTAGTTACAAAGTGAGAATTTCAGTTGCTTTTCCACCATTGATCAAGAAAATCATTGTCTAAATGGAGGTTTAAAAAAATGAGTACATGCGCTGCTCGGTTCACTTAAAGGAGCAAAGGCTCGCGCCAGTGTCGGAGCAGCCATTCGTCAAGTGGCCTGGCACACGCAGCGTGGTGTCAGCGTCTGCTCGGGCTTCAGTGGAACAGCGAGGGTTGTGCCTTTTGACTCACTAATCAGTTTCCCTGAGTTTTCTGGGATAATAAATCACTTTCCCTGGTCTCCATTGAGCTGCACATGGTGTTTCTGCTAGAAAGACCTTCATATTTACTTTCTTATTTGATAGCAAATGTTGATGGACACCAGGCTTCCTTATAGACGAGAGCCTCTGACCCTGGGTCAGAGTAGGAAATGGGATTTTTGGAAAAATGTCACAAAGGTGGTAGGAGGCAGGAGTAAAGAAAGAATCACAGAACCGATGCTAAAGAATCTACGGGAAGTGGCAAAACTGACAAGGTAGTTACATTAGTTGGGCCTCTCCAGAGAAACAACCAATAGGAGATGTGTGTGTATGTGTGTGTGTGTTTATAAAATTTATTGTAAGGAATTGGCTCACATGATTATGGAGTCTGAGAAGTGCCCTGATTTGCCATCTGCATCTGGAGACCCAGGAAAGCTAGAGACATAGTTCCAGTCTGAGTCTAAAAGCCCAAGAACCAGGGGAGTCAGTGGTTAAGCCCTCATCCAGGGGCAGAAGATGTACATCTCCACTCAGGCAACCAGGCATAAAGAGCAGAGCCTTCCTTCCTCCGCTTCTTTGCTCTATTCAGGCCCTCAGTGGATTAGAAGATGCCCATCCATGTTAGGGAAGCAATCTGCCTTACTCGCCTCACCCATTTAAATGCAAATCTCATCTGGACACTCCCTCAAGAACACACCCAGAAATAATATTTAATCAAATATAAGGGCACCCCATGACCCAGTTGGTTTGATATGTAAAATTGGCTATCACCGTGGTGAATTCCTGGGTCCTTTCTGAAGGCAAATCAGAGGAGAGAATGCAAATATTTGTGTGTGTGGAATTTATTCCAAGAAGGCAGATGCAAAAATTCCTCTTGATGAAAGGCTGCAAGCTTTCTAGATGGAAAAGAAATGGTTACAACAATGATCTGAATATAAATTGCTTTGCATTTCACAGATTCAACATTTGAAGTTTCAGCTATTTGCAAATGACTCTTGCTACAGGATTGGAGAAGGCAATGGCAACCCACTCCAGTACTCTTGCCTGGAAACTCCCATGGACGGAGGAGCCTGGTAGGCTGCAGTCCATGGGGTCGCAAAGAGTCAGACATGACTGAGTGACTTCATTTTCACTTTTCACTTTCATGTATTGGAGAAGGAAATGGCAACCCACTCTAGCATTCTTGCCTGGAGAATCCCAAGGACGGAGGAGGCTGCCGTCTACGGGGTCACACAGAGTCGGACACGACTGAAGCAACTTAGCAGTAGCAACAGGATGGGTGAAGTCATGCTGCAGCAACAATGCTAAAGCTAAGTCTCTTCAGTCGTGTCCGACTCTGTGCGACCCTATGGACTGTAGCCCACCAGGCTGCTCTGTCCACTGGATTCTCCAGGCAAGAGTACTGGAGTGGGTTGCCATGCCTTCCTCACTGCAGTAACAAACAAGACCAAAATCTCAGTGGCTGAAAATAAGAAACAGCTCTTTCTCATGAAGGCTGCATTGTCACCTCAGGTCAGCTGGGACCTCTTTATACTGGGACCCAGGCTCACAGATTCCATCGTGGCACTTCCTTCTAGTAGCAGGCGGAAGGAGGCATGGCTTAAAATGTTTGCCCAAGAGGGACACTACCACGTCCTCCCGCATGTCACAGGCAGCGTCAGTCACACAGCTTCCAAGGGGAAGAACCTGGGAAGAGACAGGAAATACTCAGTGAACAGGACTTGCATCCGCCACACCCCATGACAGGCAGCAATGGGCAGCTTTGTGAGGCACGGAACCATGAACCCCAATTTCCTCTAGCGGAGCCAGTGGACGGGCCAGGCCCTGGGATGCTGAGCGAGGCCCATTCACTCGCTGTTTGGGCTCTGGATGCCAGGAAGGCCTGTGCTTCTCGCTCATCCTCTTTGCACCATTCTCATGAACTGATACAAATGCAGACTTTTGGAGTAAAAAATTAGCCCCACAGAGAAAACCAGTTCTAGTCATGGAAGAAAAGAACAGAGAAGAGGCTCAAAAGACTTGGGTTCTTAGCAAACAGTTCTTCCTAGAAAAACCAGTCAAACGCAAAGAACAAAATAAAGTTGTGTAAAGGACAGAGTAGCATACATGCTGATATTTTGCAATAAAACAGTTATATCATCTTTCAAAATGTATCTAATTCAAGCTAAATAGCATAGTTGTTTAATATCCACATTCCTTTCAAAAGGATACATTACATTTTTCTTAACCATTAAAACTATGGATCATTCCCTTTTCTCCTTGAACGATCTCTTCCCCTCCTCCCTGATAATTTTTATCGTATTTCAATATATTTTTATCCTATAAATGACTTTACTTATGAATTAACTATGTTTAGAATCGGATTTATCGTTGCAATTTGCAACACCAAAGTGATTGATATAATTCATTTGGATAAACAATTATTAAACATCAAAGCAACATTTTATTGGAAATACACGTCTTATGAGGCAGATGAAGGGGACCAGGACGTCTTAAATGAAAGGACACTCGCCCCAGCCCCCAGTGTTACAGTTGCCCCCTTGTTGAACCTGGGGGGCCCTGCCAGCCCTGAAGCAAGGCACTATGGGGAGACTCGGTAGGTGAAGATCACACTGCTTCTCTAAAATGAGCAAGGCCAGTTGTGAAGGGGATGGGAGCGGTGGGCGGTGGGAGTGTTTCCAACTAGGTCAGTCAGGAACGTTGCTGAATGGAGTTTGAGGATCAGTGGCCACATGCTCTTTGGAAGTGCATTCGTGCCCCCAGGAGTAAGTCGGAGTCCCTTTGAAAATCCTTCCTCTGCTCCCTGAGTGGCTTTCCCTCCTCCTCACCATACCTGTTCTATCAGTGTTCTCAATGCCATCAATATAATGCTTGAGCAGGAGTAACTAACAGTGTGCAAGGAGCGCTGGACCCTTTCCACAGCATCTGTCACACCACGTCTCATCTGTCTTCTCACAACAAGGCCCAGAGATACTCAGAGCAGCGAGTGGTCCCCACCCCCATCCCTCCACACTGCTTCCTCCCCGTCCTCCCCTTCAGTCCTCTCTGCTGTTTGAAGGACCCCCATCTCTGCCCCACTTCCTCTTCCTTGCCTCTCCCTCCCTCCTCCTCCTCCTCCCTCACTCCCTTCTCCTTGTTTCTCGTTCTTCTGTTTCCTTCTCTCCTCCAGTTTCTTTCTCCTTGAAATCATCATCACAGAACTAAGCCTGGATGTTATTTGCGTAAAACCATTACCAAGGGGGGAACAGTGACATTCCTTTATGGGTCTGGGTGCAAGCCTTTGACAGATGGAACTGGTATCGGAGAAAACAAATTGTTAATGCTGTACTGAAATTTCACTGCGGGCACTCAATAGTTGCATGGGGGAACCAAAATATACTAGGGTTGAAGCAAATAAATTCCATTCCCAAACCACGAAGATGAAAAGGCAGCTGCAAATTAGGTTTGAAATGGACATCCCTGTCCTCAGAGATTTCGTAGTGACAAATGGATTAGTCCCCAAGTGGAACACAAACCTACTTTGCTTTCATAGAAGCGGAGAAGACTAATAAAGGCTGTGTCTCTATGCAGCCCTGAATCAACTGGGGCTCCGTCAACCTGTTTAATAGCATCGCAGCTGAGCTTCTTAATTAAGCCGCAATAAGAGTTGGTCCTTAAGAAACTGGTAAACACCCGAGTCCTTGAGTTTATTAATTAATCTTTAATTTTCTTTCATTTAAAATGAAATGTGTTTAATTATTACATTATTATTTTTAAATGAATAGTGGTTTCAAGGAATAGTATAGAGAAGGATCCTTCAGTGCCCTCATAGCATCTATCAGTGTTCTCAATGCCATCAATATAATGCTAAGAAAAATATTTCCAAGGTCAAGTAAAATCATTTTTAGGCAACTGTTTAATATGATCTATCTGGGACACACACTCCAAGCGGCAAGTATGAGGTTTTGCAAATTCAGGATTAAGCCAGCATCCTCACCTCATTCCTTGCCCCAGCCTCCTATCAGTCAGGAAAGGTAACAAGTAACCCCCACATTGCAGTTAACACATCAAGGTTTATTTTTCTTTCTCACGCAAAGCCGATTGCCAGTTGAGATGACCGTGGAGGGCAGTGTTCTTGGTGTTTCAGCCACCCGAGGGCTTCCGTCAGGCAGTGTCAGCCTCACCATACCTGTTTCCACTGCACAGGGCAGGGCTGTGAGATCTCCCCTCCTAAGGAAATTTTAAGTATTGTTGACTGTGGGCAGAGAACATTTAGTTTTTGCTTCAAAGTGTGAGGGGTGGATTGTAGACTAATGGAAAGCCTGTCTGTAAACATGGATTCATGAGTGATAGATAAGTCAGAGGACAAGTCCCTGGGAAGCTGTATCATATTAGTAAAGACAGGATTTTCCTGGGGGGCTGGGAAAGAGGACTGGTCACCGACAAGGAGGCTCTGTGCCCTGGTCCTTAAGATCCATGGAAAAATGGGACCAGGAGGTGTGGGACTGGGCTGGAGAAATGGATCCAGTCCAAGGGGCAAGGAAATGAGAGGTGCTTTGGCAGACTTTGGGGGTTCTTCCCCAATATCTGTGCTTTCCTTCTTTTGTATTAGTAGCCCAGGTATTTTGCTTGGCACAAAACCACATAGGAGAAAAACTACACTTCCCATTTGGGCTTGCCAGTATGTGTGACCACATCACTAAATTCTAGTTAGTGCAATGTAAACCTAAGTACTGTGTTCAAATTCTGAGAAACAGCTTAAGGAAAGAGAGCGCTTCCTCCCTGCACTGCTTCGTTCCTACTTCCTGTGGCTGAAATTCAGACTCAGGTGTCCAATGTAAATCAGGCACCTAGAGTTACGAGTGAGAAGCCTTACGTTGAGCATGGCAGAGCGACAAGACAGAGGGGGCCTGAGCCCTTGATGTCTTGGGAGCCACTGTACTCGCCCTCAACTGTCCACATTTATATAAGGCAGACATACATCTTTATCTTGTTTAAGAAACTTCGTTTGGAGGGAAACTCTAGCTGAATGAAATACCAAATCTCATCACAATGGGTGTCATTGAGCTAGAAATCTTGGGGAAATTCAGAAGGTAACAGGTAGAGCCCGTGTACACTCTGGAAGCACAGTGCAAAACTCCACAGATGGGGGAGTGGATGGTTGACAGGCTGGAAGAGATTTCTGGGTTCCGAGAAAGGTAGACTCTCGAAGGACTGGCCAGGATAAGCTGGGTGTGGGAGCTGGGTATGGGTAGAGACTGGAGAGTGAGGGAGAGGAGAGCAAAGAGAGGGTGGTTGTCTTCCAAGGCTTGGGATGGGAAGGCAGCATCCTTCTGAGGGAGAAAGGGAGAATCAAACCCCACCAGAGTGGCGTTCTACAAGGAAATCATAGCAGGTGAGAACTCACCAATAGTTGAGATATCTTGAAAATTATACCTAAAAGAATCAGTTCACAGTCGGCTGGAACAGTTACTTGCTGAATGAAATGAAGAAGGGATGACAGCATGAATAGCACCAAGAGGAGTTTAAGAGAAGCAGTGCAGACTAGCGGCTGAGAATGGGGATTAGAATCCTAGAATCCATGCCTCTACATCTCAGACCAAGGCCTAAATGTAGTGTTCAACAAATACAGACTGCTAATATTACTGCTGCTACTACTACTGTTGCTGCTGTTATGGCTGGGAGTGACGGAGTGTCCACAGGTGGATCTGATGGCAGATGAGACTTCAGGGTCCATAAGCGACTGTCTCTTTCTAAACTTGCCTGGAAATTTCTCCTCCATATTCTCAGATGCAGTTCAAGTTTCCTTCAAATCCTGGGTTAATGTCTGTTCCTCTAGGACATCAGTTGTGATCACCTTGATCCACAGCAATCCCTTGTTCTGACAGCAAGTTATTACCTTGTCATCAGGCAGCTGTGATGTGCCATCCTGGATGGATTCTACCTTGTTTTTCCAGCATTTGATGGGCAAACAAGACCCCTCAAAATACCTGAGCCCTGCTTGATTCTGCAGGCTCATCTTGCAGCGATTCCTCCCACTTTGATAATCCCATCCATACTCTCACAATTTTATGTCTAGTTATCACATTTTATTAAATAGATGTGTAGTAATCATTCTTCTATTGTTATATATTCACTTTCCCTCTTGTTTTTCACTATAAGAGCACTGTTAATACCTTTATGAATATTTTAAAAATGTAGTTTCAATTAGTAGCATTCTTAGTGTGACAATCAGAAAAGGTGTGAAGAATTCTGAGCTTCTATGGAACTTCTCACATACTCTTTTATTTTAAGTTATCATCTAGATTTTGTATCATAGGCTTAAATACATATTTGAATATAATTAAATAAATTATATGCACTTCCCAGGTGGCACTAGTGGTAAAGAATCTGCCTGCCAGGGCAGGAAATATAAGAGGCTCAGGGTTCGATCCTTGAGTTGGGAAGATCCCCTGGATGAGGGCCTGGTATCCCACTCCAGCATTCTTGCCTGGAGAATCCCATGGACAGAGGAGCCTGGCAGGCTACAGTCCATAGGGTCGTGAAGAGTCAGACAAGACTGACTACTAGTCACTACTTAGTCACTACTACTAAGCACGCACACAGGCAAATAAATTATATAGAGTGTTAATATATAAGTAAATCTCAAAATAGAGTAAATATTTATTTTATATATAAGTAAATGAAATTTATATAAATGGATATAATTTTTGACATGTAAATATTTGCATTTTAAAAGAAAATTATAATGTAACTTTCAAAAGTAGTCCACTGAAGCTCAATTCCATTCTGGTTCAATATCTACCATCATGGGTTAAAAAAAAATACACATACAAGCTTTCCTTTCTTAGGAATTCTGCACTGTTCTTTTTTTCTCCATCAACTGGTACAGCCCTGGCAGAAATTTAGTCTTAATATATATTTTTATTCTTGGAAGCCTTTTATTAATCAATTTATCACCTATCACTGCAACAAAAATATGCTTAAAAATTGAAATTAAAATGCTTTTCATTGACTACAAGTCTTTAAATTTTAAAATAAATTCAATTCTTACTATGGTGATTAGTAGAATCAGTTCAGTTCAGTCGCTCAGTCGTGTCCAACTCTTTGCAACTCCATGAACCGCAGCATGCCAGGCCTCCCTGTCCATCACCAACTCCCGGAGTTCACTCAGACTCATGTCTATCGACTCAGTGATGCCATCCAGCCATCTCATCCTCTGTCGTCCCCTTCTCCTCTTGCCCCCAATCCCTCCCAGCATCAGAGTCTTTTCCAATGAGTCAACTCTTTCCATGAGGTGGCCGAAGTATTGGAGTTTCAGCTTTAGCATCATTCCTTCCAAAGAAATCCCAGGGCTGATCTCCTTCAGAATGGACTGGTTGGATCTCCTTGCAGTCCAAGGGACTCTCATGAGTCTTCTCCAACACCACAGTTCAAAAGCATCAATTCTTCGGTGCTTAGCTTTCTTCACAGTCCAACTTTCACACCCATACATGACCACAGGAAAAACCATAGCCTTGACTAGATGGACCTTTGTTGGCAAAGTAATGTCTCTGCTTTTGAATATGCTGTCTAGGTTGGTCATAACTTTCCGTCCAAGGAGTAAGCATTTGTTTATCTATTTATTTATAGTGCCTGGACAGGGACTTGAACCCTGGGCCTTCAGATTAAAAGTCTGATGCTATACCAGCTGAGCTACCCAGACAGTAGAATATACGGATCAAAACAACTTAAACGTCACAGTTTGTGATAAAGACTGATCAATCTTTAAAAAAGTAAAATACTCTGGGATACACTTCTCTTAATATTTTTTCATTGAATATATTCATGAATGAATATTATTAATTTAAAAAGACAGGCTTCAGCATCAGTGCCTTTCACACCATTTGTTATTCTTGGTATCAGCGCTGAGAGCTGTTCAGGGAAACAAACAGATGGACTTGGAAGGGCTTCTGTTGTCTGTAGCGCAATCATTTGGTCTCTCTTCAAGTTATATGCCAAACATTACGGTGAGTTTTGGTAATCTGTGAACTGACATTGGTCCTAGGTTCTCCAATTTCTGTGACAATGAAGGTCTGAAAACAATCCTTTGGTAAAAGCAGGTGGTTCTCAGTTATACAATAGACGTGCTACCTGGCTATCAGACATCCATGTTCTGCGCTGAAGGTGAGCATTCCAAAACGTGCCTTTGCTTAGTGCCCTGAAAGACATTTCTTTCTCTCTCTCTTTTTTTTTTTTCTTGCAGCAGGAGCAGGGGCCTGCATCTCCGTAAGATTCAGAATGGGTGATGCCTTTTCAGTGGGGTCCCTCATCTCCCACCCCTCTCTACCCTCCTTCCGCCTTGGAGACTAACTGCATGGACCAATCAATGGGCTCCCTTCCCCTATGGCTTCCGGTTGCGTTTGTCCAAAGGGGAACCCGGCGTTGGTGGAAGCGAGGAGGAGAAGAGAGAAGGCGTTTATGCCCAGGGCTCATCTGCGCAGTGACTCAGGGCACCTCTGCATTTTCTCTAGAAGGCCACAGCTCCTTCGTACTTTACACAGCCTGTCTCCATGTTCTAGAAACCTCTCTCCCCTGACCCTACTCAGGACTCCACCAGCCCAAAGGGGAGGCACAATCCTGTGTAGCTTTCTTTACTCCACCTACGTCTTTATTAATATTTCCTCTATCAAACACTCCTCAAATAACCCAATTTGACTGCGCTGTTTCCTCTTGGCACCCCTACTGATAAACTTATTTTTTATATAGTGGAAGAAGGACATGTGTGAAGGAGGAAGTGCCAAATAGGACACGAGTTAAGTGGAGGCTCTGTAAACTGGTCCTCTTAGGACCGTCTGTGCCTATGAACCCTTGGAAAAATCTTCATGACCCCCAGGGGCCTGGGCACTTCAATTTGATGATGGCCCATTTGGTACCTGACCATCCCTGTCTGTCCCTTCCGCTGCATAAGGGTAAGGACGCAGTTGGGTGCCAAAGAGGCATTAAAGAAAGCTGGGGTGCTTTCTCTTGAACGTCAATGGATACAGGTGAATCCTACCAGGCTTTGATGTGCGTCCAACAACTTCCATGCTCTCCTGCTGCTCAGCCACACCCACCACTGACCTCACCTGCAAGAGAAGTAAATGTCCTCCTCTGAGCTGTGGTATGGGGCCGGGTCTGGTTTCACAAAGCTGGGACCTCATAATTGCCTGCTGGAGTCTGGCATCAATCACCCACGACAGGGAGCTTGCCTGGTTTTTCTGCCAGCCTCTCTGCAGCACTGATTTAAAAATTCCAGACAACTCATCAAGAGTTCTTTATTGCAGCAGCGGGCAACTGATCTACAATAACATGTAAAAAGATAGGGGTCCCCAGGCAACAACAGCAGCTGCCGTTTGAGTTGAAATTGGAGTTAAAATGTGTGCTGAATCCACCTGCTGGGGGTGGAGCAATGACCTTGCACCTTCCATCCTGGAATGGTCTAGAAGCCCCTGGGGGCTGTTGCCTGCTGCCACTGAGACTTGAGGCTGCTGCTATTAAACAGATGGCTGTAGGTGTGTTTGCATTAACTGCTACTATGATTTTTTTTTCCTTCATAAGGATATTTCAGATTCTACCATCTATATATCTATCTAGGTGCTATGGCTCAGTTGATAATTTGAATTGTTGTTTAGCAAATATTCACTCTCTTCCCATCACCGTGTAAGTGGGAAGTGCTTCCTTCACACCCCCTTTGATATGGGTTTGGCCCACTGCTTTGCTTTGACCAGCTGAACGTCAGTGAAAGTGACAGGCCAAAGACATTCAGTGTGCTCCCGCGGCTTGTTTTGCTCTTGCTCTTGGGGATCTGCTATGAGAAGAACATGCCCAGATGGCTGCTTCATCTCAGCTCGTGGAGAAAGCCCCATAAAGCCTGGCCAAGATCAACAGAGCCATGGTGGCCCCACAGACCTGTGAATGTGGACGTAAGCGCTTCTTGTCAACTGCTGAGTTGGGCTGGCAAGTCCTGAGAAATGACTGCGTTTGAAGATTCCACTCTGCTGAACCCAAGGGAAGCGGTGTTCATGTCTCTGCTCAAAACCAGGCTTCATTCATTCTGGCATTTATTTATGAATGCACTTGTTTATTCTGCAAATGTGCTTTTATCACTCTCAATATTAAGCACTGCGCTAGAGAGACTCATGTATCTCCGTGTGTCTGGGTTGTCCCTCGATCTTCGGGAGAGAAATGAGGTTACGCAGGTGCGCATCCGTAAAGTGCTTTGAAAAGAAGAAGGAAAGAAAGTGAAGTCACTCAGTCGTGTCCGACTCTCTGCGACTCCATGAACTGTAGTCTACCAGGCTCCTCCGTCCATGGGATTTTCCAGGCAAGAGTACTGGAGTGGGTTGCTATTTCCTTCTCCAGGTGATCTTCCCGACCCAGGGATTGAACCCAGGTCTCCCACATTGCAGGCAGTCACCTTACCATCTGAGCCACCAGGGAAGGCACACTATAAATCCTGCCAGTTTCCCAGCCCTTTTCTCCAGCTTTGCTCGGCTGCATGACCTTCTGAGGCCAGGCTGGGGTGCGGTGAGTGGAATGGAATCCTGCTCCTGCCTGGACAGGCTTAGATGATCCCCCTGCGTTAAAGCAGGGGCTTTGCGGGAGGAAGAGGTGATGCTCACTGTCTCCCCTGTGGGGAACAGGTGTTCTCACCTCTTGCCTGGGTTACTTGGCTCAGCCGCTTTGTGCTCAATCTTGTTTGTTTTCAGGTAAAGAAACGAAGGCTCAGAGAGAGGTAATAACTCACCCAATCATTGGCAGACAGCAGGAGCAGTAAGTGTTAATTATTATTATCCAAGTCTCCATGATTAGAGATGTGGAAAGACCACCTTAAAGATTGAACTCTTGAACATCTGTGCAGAAGAGAGTTGCCATAGCAGGCCTGACTGCTCTCTTTTGAAATCCCTGCTTACAGGGTTGGCCCTTGGCTGGTGTATGGGAACTTGGATGTGGGGAGGGTTTTCAACACTGATTGATAAGAGGGGCTCCCTGTGCCTAAACTGTTTATACAAAACAGTATGGTTTATGCTGAACACCTGCTCTCCTTCTGGGAGTCTGGGGTGTGGGTGCATGCTAGGCAGAGGCTGCCCCAGGGCAGGCTCCCAATAAAAATCCTGGGCACTGAGCCTCTAATGAGCTTGCCTGGTGGGCAACATGCACACATGTTGTCACATCTTGTTGCTGGGGGAATTAAGGGAGACTTGCGTGACTCCACTGAGAAAGACTCCTGGAAGCTTGCTCCTGGTTTCCTTTGGACTTCATTGCATGTGCCTTTTCTCTTTGTTGATTTACTTTGCATTGATTTCCCATAATAAATCACAGCCCTGAGTATGGTTATACTCGGAGTCGTATGAGCGTTTCCCACCGCCCCCGCCCCCAGTCAGCAAGCCTGACAATGATCTTGGGGTCCCCTAATGCAACATCCCTTCCTTTTACTTGACTCTAAGCCTTGGCTGTGGACCCCTCACCCCAATTCCAACACCATCCTTGACTTTTAGGATCATCTTACTCATCCCTAGGACTCTGTTGAAATCTTACCTTGATCACGAGTTGTGAAGGGTTTTCACCGTTCTTGTGACTCCAGCATTAACTTCCAGAATTATCCATCAGGTTCTGTGTCTTAAACGATAATCTGTTTCCTTCCAAAGAACCGAGTTTTGACTTTTGTGGCATGTGTCAGTGTATCACAGCCCTTAGCCTAGAAGCTGAAATAAAATGATATAAAGTGAATGTTTTCACATTGGTTTGCTTTGTCTTCCATGCTCTGCGTTCACTGAAAAGAAGACTTTTGAAGACAGAATCTTAATAGATACCAAATTATTACTTAACTTCAAAATATTTTGACAGCTCACAGACACAGCTATAGCAAATATGTCTCTCAGTTATAGTGCCTATAACTGGAATTAGCCCTAGGACTGTGAATCCTAGTTTTAAATGTGATTAGAATTTTATTCCCTATAGGTTGTTTTAACTTGTTAATCCAGTCATCAAAAATAGATTGAGTGCCAAGTGCCACTAACTGAATATTGTGGAAATTACAAATGGAAAAGACTCATTCTATTCTCTGGAAAGATGTGGGTTCCATGGTGGTTTTTGTAGGTACTTTCCATGCCCACCCAGTCTCTGGCCACCCATACCCCTGCCATGCAATAACCTCAGAGTTGGTCATGCTCACCCCCCTCCCAAGTCATCCATGTGTCTCAGGGAAGATGACGCCATGCCCAGTGAGAGTGGGACTGAACGTTCCAAGCTAAGCAGTATAATCCCCGCCTCTTTCCCACATGATTGGTTCACCAAAACCATACCTAAGCCAATCAGCATGTAGTAGGCTCAAGGTGGCTCAATCAGGACAGAGTTCAGATTTTCCTTGGATACGTCACTCTCTGGTCATATATGGGAGAATTGGTGATTTGAATCTCAGAAATGCTGGGCCATTTTGGGAAGCTATACTGAGGAGGAGGAGAAAGGTACCAACATGAAAAATAAAAGATTAAATGGAGAAGAATCTTAAGCTACTCCTGATGTCTGAACCTCTGAGTATATTGCTTATGTGAACAACATATCATTTTGAATAATTAAGTAAGGATGAGTTAGTACTTTTAAGGTTTAAATGATTTAGCTCCAGAGCATCTGTTCACCTATCCTTTTTCCCGTTGTTTATACTCTGATTTTCCTTTGGAAAAACTCTCTCTCCTATATTCCGAGACACATGTTTGGACTGATACCAGAATCAGATCCATAGGGGTTGCTTGTGCAAGCTTACGCCCAATGGCACACTCTGCCATTTTGGTTTTGATGACTGGATTAGGAATAGACTCATAACTCAATTTGGGCTAGCAAAAGGATAAAAAAACTTAAGACTTGTGTATTAGATACTATGAGATCCCCTTTATCCCACTAGTTTGTGTGAAGATCTGTGTTCTAGACTCCCAGGAGCAATTCTACTGCCTCCTGTTGAGAACCCAGAACAGCCGGAAGATAGAGTCCGGGGATAAAGGCAACATTACAGAAAGCGGAGGTGAATGAGAGAAACCAAAGCGTTTAAGATCCTGGGTTTGACCTGTCATGAGGCACGCTGCCTCTGGCCCTCTCTCTCATGGGCATCAAACCCAACCCAACCCAGCCAACAACAAAACTGTTTACTAACTGTGAAACTAGTTTGAGCTGCTTTCTCTAACATTTGCTACACTTACTAAACTTTTCTATGTCATTACCATTAGGGAAGTACTAATGAAAGCCACAGTGAAATACCACAACACATCTGTTAGAGTGGCCGTTGGGAAAACTTGACAATACAGTATATTAATATATAAGCTTTATATATATTATATATATAGTGTTTGTATGTATATATATAAAAGCTTGTGGAGCAACTGGAACTCATGTGCTCCATTTAGAAAAGCAAAATGGTACCGTCATTCTGGAAAGTTTTTAGATTCTTATAAAACTAAACACACCCTTACCAGAAGACCCAGCAATGCCATTCCTGAGTGTTTACCCTAGAGAAAAGAAAGCGTATGTTCACACAAAAGCCTCTACCCCAATGTTTACAGCAGTTCTCTTCAAAATTGCAAAAATATGGAAACCGCCCAAATGCCCTTCAGCAAGCTAATGGTTAAATAGCCTGTACATCCACGTGACGGAACGCTACTCAGGAATAAAAGGAATGAACTATTGATATACAGAGCAACTTCTTTGAATCTGGAAGGCATTATGTTGGATGGGAAAAAAAGTCTCAAAAATTACTGTGTATTTGCATTTATATGACTTCCTGGAAAGGGGGAAAAAAACCCAAGATAGAGAACAGTACAGGGCTGCCAGGAGTTATAAGTGAGGGAGAAATTGTGACTAGAAGGGACTAGCAGAAGGCTGGATTTTTTTTGGTGGGGGGAGATGATAGCACTGCTCTCTATCCTGATTTTCATGAGGATTACACAACACATATGCATACATTAAAATTCATAGACATGTACACTACAAAAGGTCAATTTCACTGTATAATGTTTTAAAAATGACATTTAAAGTCTCACAGGCAAACTGATATCTCTGAAGTCATGACTTGAATTTCCCTTAGAAAAGAGGAAGATTCTCCCATAGGCCCCGTGCTCATCTAGATTGGCCTGACTTTCCAGAATCAAATTCCAGATCCCCACAGGAGGATGGTGCTGGAACGCCTTCCCTTAAAGGTGGCGTCAAGCTCTGCCCGCCCACAGAAATGTAGGACAGCTAAGATTGCGGTCTGACGGCTCAGGCTTTTTCCTCCTCCTCCCAGTTCTGACAGGCACATGGAAATAATGTTGGAAATGTAAACTCTGTGTGTGAATGGGAATTTTATTTCCAGAGATGTTTAACTTTTTTTTTCCTTCTTATGGGCTGAAAACTTCATTCATACCTAAATAAATTATCTGGGGGTGTTGATAAGAGGATATAAAGTCTTAGAGGCTTTTCACAAAGCTGTATTCAGAAAACCAGCCCTTCTCAGGGCTGAACTTTTTATAGGGAGTTGGGGGTGGATGGGTAGAAGGGTGGGAGGGTGTATGGCAATCTGAATATGCTGTGTTTTCTTTTCCTTTTTATGCGTTCACAAAGCTCTCTGATATCAGGGAACCACAAGTTCAAGGTGGGAAAGCAGATAGGTTTCTCCGGAGACAATTGCCTTTCAAAGCACACGCAGGAATTCCACTTATTCTGAAGACCTGCTGGCAGCAATCCAGTTTAGTTTGCATTTCCTAAGACAGAAATTGGGAAATAGCAGTAGAAAAATAGGAGACCCTTGTTGTCTCTCTTTGGCTTCAAAGGTAAGTTAGCCAGGGACTCTGTTTAAATGGCTGAGAGAAAATGGGCATATGAGATAGAGGGGTGGGGAACATTTTAAGGGTTTATACAAGTGCTATGGTTTTTAATTTTCTATGTTTCCCCCAAATTTTGATAGCAGCTATATGCGTTAGTAGCAGGCATTGGCTGCAAATGGTAGAGATCCAAAATTAAACTAAACTAGAAGACAAGGGCAGAGAAGGCAATGGCACCCCACTCCAGTACTCTTGCCTGGGAAATCCCATGGACGGAGGAGCCTGGTGGGCTACAGTCTGTGGGGTCGTGAAGAGTCGGACACGACTGAGCAACTTCACTTTCACTTTTCACTTTCATGCATTGGAGAAGGAAATGGCAACCCACTCCAGTGTTCTTGCCTGGAGAATCCCAGGGACGGGAGCCCGGTGGGCTGCCGTCTATGGGGTCACACAGAGTCGGACACGACTGACGTGACTTAGCAGCAGCAGCAGCAGAAGACAAGGGGAAATGGCTCGTTTAACTGAAAAGTGTGGAGGAGGATTGCAGGCTGGTTGGATCTAGGGTTGTGTTGTTGTTGTTGTTGTTTTAATTGGTTATTCATTAGTTACAAATAGAACTGGGCCAGGAGAAATCAATCTAATATAAATGTAAAAAGTTTATGTGGCTTATAGGATATCTGGGAAGAGGAAAAAAAAAAAAAGGGATTTGATGGATCTGAAATCAGGAGTGAAATTCAAAATTCAAATTGCAGAGCTGCTCCAGGACACAAACCAATGTCCCCACTCTTGGGGCCATTGCAGCTAAGCCCAGGCACCAGCCCTGGAACCCCCACATTGATGCTAACAGGAAATTGTGTGTTCTGCGGGCCTCTTGCCAACAAGGATCAGTGTGGCATCTTCTCCAGGTGACCAGCTTCTGGATAGTATGGTACATCTAACTCACTGAACCAGGCCACCTTCTTGCACCCTATAGGGTCCAGGAAAGCATGTTTGTGACTTCTCCTTTGGGGAAACATGAGCCCATAAGGTGGGAAATTCTCTAAGTATGGAGGAAATTTAAGGATGTTCCGGGACAAACAGTAACAAAAACAACAACATCAGCGGCAACAATAGCTAACACGTGTCAGTAGTTTAAGGTGTGCCTGGCAGTCTTCAAAGTACTTTACATGTATCCGTTGATTAAATCGTCATAACATCCCTTTGGAGATGAGTATTCCTCAGATGAAGAGTCTGAGATAAAGAGACTTAAACAATTGGCCCAATTCTATTCCAGGGTGACTCTCCATCCAGCTTTGCCTGGGATGGCCCCCAAATAAATATCATGAGCACCCCCATTTACTCTCAGAAGTGGTCTGATTTGGTCAATGAATTCTACCGTCATTCTACCCAGTCGTGCAGCTGGGCAGAGGAGAAGCCTGGATGACAAAGAGCCCCTTACTGGGGGCTGCTGCCGCCACCAGGCTCCCTCTTCTCGTTTCTCAGCTCTGCCCTCCTCTGTTGGGGTCCCTTCTCCAGGGGTCAGCGCTGAGAACCTCCCACTTCTCAGGCCAGTAGAGATGGCGGTAGGCCACTATCCCTACCAGAGAACCCCACTCCATCAACTTGTGTTTTCTTTGCCAGAAATCACAGAATTTCAACTCATTGGCTTAGTGGGTTTAGAACTCCTTTCTGGAACCTGGGCTGATGCCCCAGGAAACTCAGGTGCTAAGAGTTGGGGGAGGCATCACCAAAAGGAGACAAGGCTGCCATGGTGCAGAGGAGCAGGTGGGTGCTGTGCGGAAACAAACATTTGACATCCTGTCTGCCTGTAAGAACCCATGGCTCACGGTGACTATGGTAGGAAAACCTGGCTGGCAAAACTGGATTCTCCAAGTGCCCCATGTGTTTAGTGATCAGAGAGGACTGATTCTAGCCTGATGCAATCAGATGTTGCCATTGGAACCTGTCCCATTAGAGACACAGAGATGGAACAGAAGGCCCTCCCTCAATGCCTTAGGATCAGCAAATTTATTCTGCAAAAGGACCAGATCAGAAATAGTTTAGGGTTTGCAGGTCAAGTGTGGTCTTTGTCACATATTCTTGCGTGTGTGTGTGTGTGTGTGTGTGTAGTGTAAAAACCTCTTTAGCTCAGGGGCTGGACAAAAACAGCCTTTGCAGCTGGATTTGGTCCAGGGCACTTGTTTGCAAGCCCCTAACCGATCACAGAAGGCCAGATGCAGACGTGTGAGGAGAGGGCAGGGCCAGCCTTGTGTCACCGGCGCCGGCCCCACCTGTGTGTCTGTAGAGACTGTGTGCAGGGAGGGGTGAGCGTCGCGCGGGTTCCTGGAGGTGACCCTTGAGAGCAGGCTCAGGGGCCGCTGGAGGGACCTCACTAGTTCAGCCATTTGGAGTCTGTTTCCCTTCCTGCTGGCAGCACCGGGTGTTTCTCTGGAGAACCACTGCTGCCCCCTGCTCAGTTCAGACCTCAGCCCATCAAGATTGCACGTCGTCCATCTCAGTAAAGATCCAGGAATGAGCATGCGGCCCCTCAGTCACACACAGAATAAAACTCAAGTCCCTCCCACGACCTGATGGGAGGTCCATCTCTCCCATCTCTCCAGCCTCTCTCCCATTACCCTGTATCCCCAGCCACCCTCATCTCCTGGTTTCCCACCGACACCACACTGTGCTTGGTCCTTCCCCTCTGCCTCTACACTTTCTGTCCCTCTGGCTCCTCTCTCCACTGTTCACAGAGCTTGCCTCATGTAGGTCTTTCCTAATATTTGACCTCCTTAAGAGGGTTTTCCCAACTTTTAGAAAATAGTCCCTCTTTATTTCCTTGCCTCTGGCTGTCTATCTTTGTCCTGTTTGCCACACCTGACATCTTTTATGTTTATTTCTTAATCCCTGTATTGTCTGTTACCCAGCCAGACTGTAAGCTCCAGGAGAGCAGGAATTTTTGTCTGTTTTGTCTCAGGAATCCTCAGCACCCAGAAAAAAATCTTTAACAAAGCGATACTCCCTGAACGTTGGCTGAATGAATAAATTAATGTTGGCACAAAGATACTCCCTCTTTCCCAGAAGCTTTGAGTCTAAGAGGTGAAATATACAACAGCAAATATACAAATATACAACGGAAAATCTATTTGAGGACAGAGTCAAAAAATAGTGAAACCAGATCCTAAAAGTATCCTTTGAACACCTTGATCAACCTATACCTGAAGCCAGGACTCTGTTTTCAGTTACAAAAGCCAATGCTTTCCCTTTATGCATAAACCATTGTTCTATTTCTTAAAAAAATTTTTTATGTGTAGAAAGCATCTTGAAATGGACATTTTGTTGCTTGTAATAAAGAAGTCTTCAGAGTATGATTTGGCTAGTCAGAGAGAAGAGAATTGGAAGAAAAGGAGAGAAGATAGCACTTGCTGAGTGGTTAAATGATATACTGGGCCATGGAGCAATTCCAGCCTCTAATCCAGTAACATTCTCTGTGAGCCTTAGAGAAACCCAGCAAAGTAGGAGTCAAAAAGGAATGTAAAGGGAAATGTTGCAAAATTTAGGTGACTTGGCACACTAATTCACTTTCACTTTCCACTTTCATGCATCGGACAAGGAAATGGCAACCCACCCCAGTGTTCTTGCCTGGAGAATCCCAGGGACAGGAGCCTGGTGGGCTGCAATCCATGGGGTCGCTGAGGGTCGGACACGACTGAGCGACTTCACTTTCACTTTTCACTTTCATGCATTGGAGAAGGAAATGGCAACCCACTCCAGTGTTCTTGCCTGGAGAATCCCAGGGACGGAGGAGCCTGGTGGGCTGCCGTCTACAGGGTTGCACAGAGTTGGACACGACTGAAGCGACTTAGCAGCAGCAGCAGCACACTAATTGAGCTGGGCTTATTTAGAACACATTCTCACTACAGAGTGGGGAGAATGTGGATCCTACACAGACCTCAGATGCTGTGGTCAGGTGAGCTGTGAGGCGCTCACACTCCCCCAAGCCTCTGTCCACAGTGTGGCCTCAGGTAAATGCTCAAACCTCGACTTCCCTTCTGGAAAAATGAGATGACAAAACCCAGTTTCAACAGGGCTGTAATGAGGACTAAATAAGGACATACAAGTTAAAATACCTGGGTTAGAAGATGACCCATGGCAGCCGTTCAATAAACGAAAGTTGTGATTATCATGATGGGTCTGGATTGCATGCTAAGTCACTTCAGTTGTGTCCGACTCTTTGTGACCCCATGGACTGTAGCCCTGCAGGCTCCTCTGCCCACGGGATTCTCCAGGCAAGAATACTGGAGTGGGTTCCCATGCTCTCCTCTAGGGGATTGTCCTGATCCAGGGATCGAACCCAAATCTCTTATGTCTCCTGCATTGGCAGATGGGTTCTTTACCACTAGCATCACTTGGGAAGCCCTTGGGGTCTGGATTGCCTGGATTCAAACTTGCACTTGAATTTGGAGAGCTGCCAAAACTCTGCTACCCCCAGAATCAAGGGTGAGGTGGAATTGTTCCATGGAAAAAGCAGAGCATGAGGCTTCTGCAGTTTGTGAAGCTGCACCAGCTCCATCAAACAGCAAGCGGTAAGGATCATGAAAAACACTCATTTTTATATGACATATCGTCCTGTGCGATTTCTTGCAAAAGTCTGATGAGGCTCATGCCTCCGTCCTCCCCGCCCTCCGCAGCTGACATAATGCTTTCACATTCACATCCACTCTCACGGAGCATCCAAGGAAAGAACTTACATGCTTGTGCACTGCACAGAGACAAAGGTACTGTCTTTGCCTCTTTCCACCCTTCTGGTTAAGCCAAGGAGCGAGTCTCAGGTGGGTACTCAGAATGCCTCATCACCTCTCCTGGGCTTTCTAATCTCCCGACCTAGTTGAGCATGCTGTTGGGGCCCAAAACCAAATTACTGTGTAGCCAGTGCATCTTTGAACCCCTTTTGTGCCCATTCATTTATCAAATTAGTTAAGTGTACAGGAGACAGGGATCAAGACGATCCCCGTGGAAAAGAAACACAAAAAAGCAAAATGGCTGTCTGAGGAGGCCTTACAAATAGCTGTGAAAAGAAGAGAAGCGAAAAGCAAAGGAGCAAAGGAAAGACATAAGCATCTGAATGCAGAGTTCCAAAGAATAGCAAGGAGAGATAAGAAAGCCTTCCTCAGCTATCAAGGCAAAGAAATAGAGGAAAACAACAGAATGGGAATGACTAGAGATCTCTTCAAGAAAATTAGAGATACCAAGGGAACATTTCATGCAAAAATGGGCACAATAAAGGACAGAAATGGTATGGACCTAACAGAAGCAGAAGATATTAAGAAGAAATGGCAAGAATACACAGAAGAACTGTACAAAAAAGAACTTCACGATCCAGATAATCACAATGGTGTGATCACTGACCTAGAGCCAGACATCCTGGAATGTGAAGTCAAGTGGGCCTTAGAAAGCATCACTACGAACAAAGCTAGTGGAGGTGATGGAATTCCAGTGGAGCTATTTCAGATCCTGAAAGATGATGCTGTAAACGTGCTGCACTCAATATGCCAGCAAATTTGGAAAACTCAGCAGTGGCCACGGGACTGGAAAAGGTCAGTTTTCATTCCAATCCCAAAGAAAGGCAATGCCAAAGAATGCTCAAACTACCGCACAATTGCACTCATCTCACATGCTAGTAAAGTAATGCTCAAAATTCTCCAAGCCAGGTTTCAGCAATATGTGAACCGTGAACTTCCTGATCTTCAAGCTGGTTTTAGAAAAGGCAGAGGAAGCAGAGATCAAATTGCCAACATCCTCTGGATCATGGAGAAAGCAAGAGAGTTCCAGAAAAACATCTACTTCTGCTTTATTGACTATGCCAAAGCCTTTGACTGTGTGGATCACAGTAAACTGTGGAAAATTCTGAAAGAGATGGGAATTCCAGACCACTTGATCTGCCTCTTGAGAAATTTGTATGCAGGTCAGGAAGAAACAGTTAGAACTGAACATGGAACAACAGACTGGTTCCAAATAGGAAAAGGAGTATGTCAAGGCTGTATATTGTCACCCTGCTTATTTAACTTCTATGCAGAGTACATCATGAGAAACGCTAGACTGGAAGAAACACAAGCTGGAATCCAGATTGCCGGGAGAAATATCAATAACCTCAGATATGCGGATGACACCACCCTTATGGCAGAAAGGGAAGAGGAACTAAAAAGCCTCTTGATGAAAGTGAAAGAGGAGAGTTGAAAAAGTTGGCTTAAAGCTCAACATTCAGAAAACAAAGATCAAGGCATCCAGTCCCATCACTTCTTGGGAAATAGATGGGGAAACGATGAAAACAGTGTCAGACTTTATTTTTGGGGGCTCCAAAATCACTGCAGATGGTGACTGCAGCCATGAAATTAAAAGATGCTTACTCCTTGGAAGGAAAGTTATGACCAACCTAGATAGCATATTCAAAAGCAGAGACATTACTTTGCCAACAAAGGTTTGTCTAGTCAAGGCTATGGTTTTTCCTGTGGTCATGTATGGATGTGAGAGTTGGACTGTGAAGAAAGCTGAGCACCGAAGAATTGATGCCTTTGAACTGTGGTGTTGGAGAAGACTCTCGAGAGTCCCTTGGACTGCAAGGAGATCCAACCAGTCCATTCTGAAGGAGATCAGCCCTGGGATTTCTTTGGAAGGAATGATGCTGAAGCTGAAACTCCAATACTTCGGCCACCTCATGGAAAGAGTTGACTCATTGGAAAAGACTCTGATGCTGGGAGGGATTGGGGGCAGGAGGAGAAGGGGACGACAGAGGATGAGATGGCTGGATGGCATCGCTGACTCGATGGACGTGAGTCTGAGTGAACTCTGGGAGTTGGTGATGGACAGGGAGGCCTGGCGTGCTGTGATTCATGGGGTCGCAAAGAGTCGGACACGACTGAGTGACCTAACTGAACTGAACTGAAGCTCTAAGAACAGTGTCTTCATTGGTGAAATAAAATTAAATGCAGAAGCTCTGATGGAGAGGAATGCAGGAAATTCCCATACCTGGAATGGGAAACCCAGGTAAAGAGTCAAAGGCTGGGCCCCTAGGAACTTGGAGAGGGCAGAGAGGGTACAGCTGTTAAGTTGCTGTCAGGGGAGAGTGATGGGGACACCTTGAACCCACAGTCACAGCCCCTTCCCCCACTTTGGCAGAGGGACTTGCAGAGGGATGTCTAGACTCTTCCGGATGCTCTGTTTCAGTAGAAGGGTGTACTACTGGCACACGTGCCTGCCCCAGCGGCCATCAGAACACCTCCAAGTCTCTTGCAGCTGACAAAGTCTCGGTTCTGATCACCATCCATCACACGCTGGTGGTGGTTCCAATACCTGGGCCTCTGTGCCCGAGCTAACAGAGCCCGTCTGTATGGACTGCTTGGCACCAGGACACAGGCCTGAGCAGCAGGCTGATGGGCTGGCAGCATCGCATGTTTTCCCTCCTGTCTCACATTTTTCCATCCAGAAGGGGCAGACAGCGTGGAATGTACCCCTCCAGAGAACTGGGAAAGCTGGCAACCTCTGAGGCCTGACCCCTCGCTGGACTCGTGGAAATAAGCCCTGAGGAGAAGCCTGGAGAAGAAGGTGGGCGTTTATCAGGATCCTGTTCACCTCTTCGTAAGGACACTAGATGACTTGTTTAGCCACGGCCGAGAGACTTGCCTGCTCCATTGGGAGAAACTTGCAGAGGCTATGCCTTAGCTAGCTGTCCACGACTGAGGATCTGTGCCTGATTGCTTGCATTCCCTCCTCCTTCCACCTTTTAAAGGCGTCAGCAAACCCATGGCAGCACCTCTATCACAGACCCCACACTGTCCACTTCTCTCCACCTCCATCAACAAGTCCACTGTGATCCAAGCCATCACCATCTTCAACGTGGACCATCCAGCACCCCTCAAGGTTATCTCTTCTTTTTGCACCATCCATTCCATCCTCCACAGAATGGCCAGAAAGATCATTTAAAATAATATATCCGACTGAGTCCCTCACCTGTTAATATTTTCCAGGGGGTTGTTTTTGCATCTAAGATAAAACCCCATCTCCTTCCCTGGCTTCAAGTCTGTGTTCCTGGCCCTTCCTTAACACACTTGCAATACTCTAGTTGGACTGGAATGCTTTCTGTTCCTTGAACACCAAGCTCACTCAGGACCTTTGCACATGTAATTCTCTCTGTCCGGATTGATATTTTCCCAGGTGGTTAGAGGAACCACGTCATTGTCATTTTCCTAAGTTCCCTCTCTACAATTAATTTCTTCATTGAATGCTAGAATCTCATAAACTTCTGTCCCAACATCAAAGTTCCTCTCCAGCTGCCACCTTATCTTGTTCTTGCCCCAGGGCTCTTCCAGCTCTGGGTTTAATGCCTCCTAATGATCTAGCCTAGTGGAGATAACCCAGGACTAGAGTTTAGAAAATATAGGCTTGATCACAACTCTGCTACTTAGCTGCTTGTGCTCATGACTTATTTTCCTAATCTATAAATCTATGGAACAGTGATATTTCCTTCTTAGGGTTCCTAGGAAGATGTCGGAGCTAGTAAAGGTGAAATATTTTATAAACTGGGATGTCCTCTCAGATACTCATTAACATTCAATGTATTCTTATTGACTACCTCCTGCAAAAGTCAGGCCTAGATTAAGAGTACAAGGAACAGTGTCTGCCCTTGAGGGCAGGGGGAAGGGAACAGTGGTTCAGCCCACGGGACAGAGACAGCCTAGTTTTGAATCCTGTGTCTGTTGCTCAGTGGTATTATGACTTTGGCTTCACTTCTCCTACGTTAGTTTCATGCTCTAGAAAATCTGTTTAATTGCACCTTCCAGAGTGGTTGTGAGGATTAAGCAAGTCAATCTAAATAAAGCTCTTTAAAAACACCGGACATGATAGGGATTAAACAGTCATTTGTTACCAGAAGGGGAGGCTAATTGATAAACCCAGTTCTCCACTTTTTATTTCCTGTCTACTCATCTACAGTCTTAACTTCTACCCGTTACTCCAAGCTCAGATCACCCCCAGCTCGTGAGTCTGACACCTCCTGCTGACAAGCCACCTCTTCCCCAGCCTTGGTGTTGGAAACAGTACTGTTGGCTTTCACATCCATCCTCCTCATAAATATTTGTGTTGTCTCTCCCAGCCTCACCATGTCTTCTGGGGTCATAGGAGAGTCTCACGAAACGTATCAGAAAA
This sequence comes from Bos indicus x Bos taurus, assembly GCF_003369695.1. Classification (NCBI taxonomy): domain Eukaryota; kingdom Metazoa; phylum Chordata; class Mammalia; order Artiodactyla; family Bovidae; genus Bos; species Bos indicus x Bos taurus. The sequence goes on along the minus strand of NC_040088.1, from coordinate 6,974,418 downwards.
AAAAAAAGAACTTTATAGTGAAATGGTAGCTTCCTTCACAGAGGCTCCACGTAGGCTGGGAACAACTGCTCCATGGCCGGGTTAATGAGTAATATTTGCTGAGTGTTTTCAAAATGTTGTCTCATATTTTGAAGCAAAACTGAAGGAGGGATAGAAATCCCACAGGCAGGCATGATGGCTCAGCTCTGAGACTCACCATCTACTGAAATGTACGTGCTGCTGCTAAGTCGCTTCAGTTGTGTCCGACTCTGTGCGACCCCATAGACGGCAGCCCACCAGGCTCCCCGTCCCTGGGATTCAAAGCTCCTGAAATTCACCAGCTTTTGAAATGCACACAAAGAAGGGAAAAGGCAGGGTACTGTGATGGGGAGAAGATGGCAGAGGAGATGCAGGAAGCACAGGAAGGGGAGAGGTGGAAGTACAAGGAGCGAGGGGAGAGGGTGAGGGAAAGGCTGGCTGATGCCTTACACGTCTCAGACATTATTTTTATTTTTTCATGATTTGACCTTATTTTTTATATTATTTTTTAAAACATGAATTTCCAGTTTATTTAGTAAAACCAAAACATATAGCATATTATCTTAAACTGCATAGTTCCTTACAATATAATTTGGTTTGATCTTTTTTTTAATTGAAGAATTTTTTAAAAATTTAGGCTATAGTTGATTTTTGTTAATTATAGGATTTTATTTTTATTTTTTAAATGAAACAAAGATGAATATTTTTAATGATAAAAGGTACAGTTGACAAAGAAGATAGACATCATCAACCATTAGACATCTTAACAACATAGAAACAAAGATACATAAAGCAAAAGTCAGAAGAATATAAGGGAAAAGAAAAAATATATAATCAGTGAGAAATATTAACATTTCTCCAAGAATATTTTATCAAGTGCATAGAATAGAATAGGAGCCTCTTGAATGATATTAATAATTTAAATATAATAGATTCATATTTAATTTATATTAATCATATCCTACACAAATATATTTAAAATTTTGTATCTCATACATTATTAGATGTCCATAGGACATTTAGGGAAATTGGCAAAAAGATAGACATTATTAAATTTCAAAAAGTAGAATTCTTTTTTGTTTGTGATTCAATTATACATACACACATATATTATTTTTGAAATTAGTTTCCATTGTAGGTTATTATAAGATATTGAGTATAATCCCCTGTTCTATACAGTAAACCACTGCTGCTTGTTGCATATCTATTTTTTTAAATTAGAAATCTAGCATTCTATTTGCACTACGTTGAACAAGTGGAATCAAAATGTCAAATTTTTTAGTTAGGCAAAAATCCATAAGTTTTCTAAAATATATATATTATACATACTATTTTATATATATGTAACAAAAGCGTTTCTACTATGCTTGATAAAGGCTTGAGAAAACATAAAAAAAAAGAGAAGGAGAAATTGAAAAACAAACTAAATGAAATGGGAGCACAGAATATGACGTAGAAAAAGTGAAACAAACTAGAAGAAAGTAAAAGATCCTCCTACAGTCCAGTTGTTTTTAAACATGGCTGCTTATTAGAAACATATCTGGAACTCTGCTCCCTCCCCAAAAAAGCAATACCTGAGCATTTGTATTTGTCAAATAATTCCAAGATAATTCTGATATGCATCTGGATTTTAAAAAGTGATTATTAGGCTTTTCTACTAAATGGTAGTTTCGGTGATACAGAATTCTATAATTTTTCTGTAAACCAATCATGATACAATGGTATTAAGTAATAGTTACATAATCACAATAGTACAAGATGTTTATCGGTTTTCACAATCAATAGCCAGACAAAAAATAAGATAATTATAAACGCAAGCCATCATGGGAACATGATTAACTTAACAATAAAAAATACTCACATGCAATCTGGGGGGTCAAGTAGCATGACTGGTGAGTGGGAGTGCATATGTGCACACGCTTTCATCTGCTCAGTCAGTGTATGTGTTTTGCTTGGTGCAAAATGCAATGTGGGAGACCTGGGTTTGATCCCTGTGTTGGGAAGACCCCTGGAGAATGGAAAAGCTACCCACTTCAATATTCTTGGGCTTCCCTGGTGGCTCAGCTGGTAAAGAATCTGCCTGCAATTCAGGAGACCCGGGTTCAATCCCTGCATTGGGAAGATCCCCTGGAGAAGGGAAAGGCTACCCACTCCAGTATTCTGGCCTGGAGAATTTCGTGAGTCCTTGGGGTCATGACTTTCACTCTCACTTTTCAAGGTAATTATCCATATGTATGATCCGGAGAAGGCAATGGCAACCCACTCCAGTACTCTTGCCTGGAAAATCCCATGGACTGAGGAGCCTGGTGGGCTGCAGTCTATGGGGTCGCTAAGAGTCAGACACACGTGAGCGACTTGACTGACTTTTCTTTCATGATCCTATTACTATTTCCTTAATTGTTTTGGGCTTTACTTTCTGTAGGTAGGGCTTTTCCTTCTCTTGTTTTCTGCCTAGAGAATTTCCTTTAGTATTTGTTGTAAAGCTGGTTTGGCGGTGCTAAGTCTCTTAACTTTTGCTTGTCTGGAAAAGTTTTGATTTCTCCAACAAATCTGAAGGAGAGTCTTGGTGGGTAGAGTATCCTTGGTTGTAGTTTCTTCCCTTTCATCACTTAAATATGTCATTCCATTCCCTTCTGGCTTGTAGAGTTTCTGTTGAGAAATCAGCTCATAGCCTGATGGGAGTTCTGTATGTTCCTTGTCGCTTCTTCCCTTGTCGCATTTAATATTTTATCTCTGTCTTAAATTTTTGTCAGTTTGATCACTGTGTGTCTCAGTGTGTTCTTCCTTGGGTTCATCCTGTCTGGGACTCTGTGCTTCCTGGACTTGGTTGACTATTTCCTTTCCCGTGTTAGGGAAGTTTTCAGCTATTATCTCTTCAAATATGTTCTCAGGTCCTTTTATGCCTTCTCTTTCTGGGACCCCGATAATGTTCATGTATTTAATGTTGTCCCAGAGGTGAGATATTCTTTTATTCCATTCTCACAGCAAGCCCTCAGAAACATGAATTCTGTTATAAATAGATTAAGACTGGCAGTTCCATGGAGCAAAGAGCTTATGTTTTACGTTTTTTTAGCTTGTTGGCTTTGTCTTGGTCACTGTTCACCTACAGTGCATAGGGCAATACCTGGCATGTAGCAGATGCGTAAGAAATACGCACTGAATGGATGACTAGAGATTGAATGAAATGGACAAAGAAGGCTCTGAAGCCTGGGGATGTGTCAATGGTCAGTAAGCGCAGGAAAAGATGTTCCACATCACTATTAGGAAGGTGCAAACCAAAACCACAGTGAAACACCACTTCACACCCATTAGGATGGAGGCTATAAAATAAAGTTTTTTAAGAAAGGAAAAAAGTGTTGGCAAGGATGTAGAGAAATTTGAATACTTGTGCATTGCTGGTGAGAAAATAAAATGGCCCAGCTGCTGTGGAAAACAATATGGCATGTTCTCAAATTAAAGATAGAATTACCATATGATACAACAATTACACAATTACCCGTGTGGGTGTATGTCCCAAATTATTTGAAAGCAGAGACATGAACAAATACTTGTACACTCATGCTCATAGCAGGGTGCACAAGTCCTGATTGTGGCTCCTGATCAGAGCAGGATTCACAATCACCAAAAGATGGAAGCACCAAAGTTGACCGAATAAACAAAATGCGGTTTGTATACTCAATAGAATGTTATCGAGCCTTAAAAAGACGAGAAATTCTGACACATACTCCAGCATGATGAACCTTGAAGATAGTATGCTAAGTGAAATAAGCCAGACACAAAAAGTCAAATGCTATATGATTCCTCTTACATGAGGTACATAGAGTGATCAAACTCATAGAGACAGAAAGTAGAAAGGTGGTGGCCAGGGACTCTGAGGAGGGAGAATGCAGCTGTTGCTACAGGGAACAGAGTTTCCATTTTGTAAGATGGAAGTATTTCTGTAGACGGTTGGTGATCATGATGATTACACAACGTGAATGTACTTAATGCTGCTGAACTGTATGCAGTGTTTAAAATAGAAAATTTTGTTATATGCTTTTACCACAATTAAACAATTAAAAGTTTAAGTGTGTTAGCTTTAGAAAGAAAGAGAGAGTGAAGACTTTAAGAAAGGCAATGCCCTACTGCACATCACAGTACTAGTCTTTGGCAGCTGTGGAAATGGCTCAGCCTCAGATAGACAAAGGGAAGGAAAGGGAGAGAGAAACAAAGCCAGAGAAAGCTGACCAGGGCCCGAGGCTGGGCCACCGCTGGGGTGATGGGCTGTTAAAATGGCTGACCCAGCGAGGTGGAGCCCAGGACCAGGAGGGGATGACCACAGCGACGGGAACTTGCCTTTCCTCAAGCCCTTGTCCTCTGTGGGCTTGTCTATGAATCTAGAAGCAGAGCCGTAAGCAGAAATCTTTCCATTTCAGGTGACAGGAACCTAGCTGGTACAAGCCAAGGAGGAATCCACTGGCTCACGGGAGGAAAGCGCCAAGGGGTGAAGTGGGCTTTGTGCATGCGTGTGAGCTCAGTCACTTCAGTCATGTCCGACTCTTTGTGACCCTATGGGCTGCAGCCCGTCAGACTCCTCTGTCCATGAAATTCTCCAGGTAAGAATACTGGAGTGGGCTTGCCATGCCCTTCTCCAGGGGATCTTCCCATCCCAGGGATTGAACCCACGTCTCTTAAGTCTCCTGCATTGACAGGCGGGTTCTTTACCACTAGCACCACCTGGACAGCCCAAAGTGGGCTTCAGGCACAGCTGAAGCCAAGAGTCTGTCTTTCGCATTTTATCTCTGCTTTTCTTCCATCTCTTTGGTTCCTCAGTAGGCTGGCTTTTCCCTCATGATGGCAGAAATGACCACCAGAAAAAAAAAAAAAGAAATGACCACCAGAAGTTCCAGACTACATCTTACATGTCAACCTCTACAGGCTGATCCCTCTGCTACCTTGGGCACTCCAAAGTCCTCCAAAGAAATTAAACAGGCAGTCTGGAGGGCGGGGCTTTTAGGTTGAGTGTCCAGAGAAGGTGACATTAGAGCTGAAACCTATATGTTGGGAAGGAGCTGCATGGAAATGTTACTGAGCCCAAGCTCATTCTGCTTGCCACACAACAGGCCAATAAATCAGGAGATGAGTTTGTTGGAACAAGGAATAACAACTTTAATCAGGAAGGTAGCAGACCAAGAAGATGGCAGACTAGCGTCTCAAAAATCATCTTCCCTCAGTCTGAATTTGGGCTCCTTTTATACAGAAGAGAAGGTGGGGAGGGGCCCACTGTGGCCCTGACCAGTGGCTGAGCAGAACCACTAATGGTCACTTTTTGGGGGGAGGGGCCCACTGTGGCCCTGACTAGTGGCTTAAGGGGGGGCTGCTAGAACTCCTGCCTGCCTCACTGCCACTGCACCCAGAGAAGGAAGTTGCAACTCCAGAAATCAGCAGCGTCTGAAGAAGTACCTGGCCACTCTAGCAATGTTATCCTCTGTGGAGCAAGGCATGCAGGCAGTGGAGACCATGGTGGCCACATAAAGACAGTTGACAAGCCCATCAACTGGGATCACTGCCTGAGGCAGTCGGTGCTGTGGGATCAGCCAGCCCGTGACCGTCAAGTTGGCCTTGGAGCAGGGGCCCCTGGAGCAAAGGTCCTGCCTGCCCCTGGGTGCCAGGAGCGGGCCAGCCTGGTGGAATAGGTGTGGCTGTGCTCAGAGGTGCAGCAAAGCAGTCTCTGCCTCAGTGGAGCTTAGTCCGAGGCCGGCACAGGGAAGGAAGGGACCGTCCCTCATCTTGGGTTTGGGTTAGGGAGGCCACCACTACTGAAAGGTCAGAAAGAAAGTCTTTCAAGGTGAAGGAACAGCTGGGGCCAGATCCCAGAGGATGGGCGAGCCTGGCTGACTTGGTAAGGAAAAACTCCCGATCCTCAGGGCTGACGTGGGGTGTTTAGTGTGTGAGGCTCCCCTCTAAGTGTGCATGTGTACGTGTGTGTCACCCCAGAGACAAGGATGGTGAGAGCAGACCTGTCTTAAAGCCTCTGGCTGAGACCATGCTTAGTTGCTCAGTTGTGTCTGACTCTGCAACCCTTTGGACTGGAGCCCATAGCCCACCAGGCTCCTCGGTCTGTGAGGTTTTTCAGGCAAGAGAACTAGAGAGGGTTGCTATTTTCCTCCTCCAGGGGATCTTCCCCACCCAGGGATCAAGCCCTCATCCCCTGTGTCTCCTGAATTGCAGGATGATTCCTTACCTGCTGAGCCACTGGGGAAGTCCATGGTATGCTAGATAAACTTGCCTGGGGTCTCTGCTGCTGGCTAACAGTGGAGCCAGACCTTGAACTCTTTTCTCTTTGCCTCCCCTTCTCCATCCATTTTACTGCCAAACATTAAATCTTGCTGTTGGTTGGAAGTGCAGTCATGAAGACAGGATCTGCTGCCTAGAGCTTGGTCCCATTCCTAATCCCTAGCCTGCCTTCCCTTTATAAAACATCCTCAAGGGAATATAGGGGGTGCTGCTTATTCTCTGAGAACACCTTTGCTTCAACGAGGGTTCGGGGGGTGGGGGACAGCCACCCAAAATGACTTTTCCCTTTTTTATTTCTCTTATGGAAGCAATCTTCTTGAAGTTCCAGACTAGCAGACATGGTCAGTTCATGAAGCAGTCACTGAGTACCCAAGGTGGGTCAGCCTGTAAGTCAAGACCTGGAATTAAATGGTGAACAGACCACATCTCTCAGCCCCCTTGAAGATCTTGGTGCCCATCCAGACCAAGCCTCTGTGGCAGTTATTTCCTTGAAAAGCAATATTTGAGCAGAAAATAGAGGAAATCTGGCTCAGGAGAACATTCTTGTTGTAAAGGGTTCAAAGAAAACTGATGTGCCAGGAGTACAACCCTTCAAGTTCCCCCCAACTCCACATCCCTTTCAGCCCCACTTCCCTCTCAGAAATCGGCCACTCTCATCATTGTTTCCTTTCAGACAGTACTACTTTTGCCTGGGTAGGGTTATAATGCTCTCAAACTTCGGCCATCTCTGGTTCTGCTTGTGTTGTACAAAACCTGTTGTAAAACCATTCTCCTTTTCAAGTCCTGTTGATTCTACCTCCTAAATCTTTTTCAGGTCCAGCCCCCATTTTGCATCTGGCTGCCACTGCCCACGTTCAGGCCCCTGTCATTTCTTGCCATTGTCTCTATTACTGAACCTGGTTCATTTTGCCCAAGGCGTAGCAAGCCAAAATACTGAAATGCTGAGGTTTGCAGCAAAGAGAGGGTTTCTTTGCAAGACACCCAAGTGAGATGGGAAAACAAGTCTCAAATTCACCTTCCTGGAGGCAAGGGGTTGGGGTATTTATGGAGTAACAAACAAAAGCAGCAGGATGGTCCGAGGTGTCAGGAGTGTGATTGCTTGGGGAAACGCGATTGAGAAAAGGTGAGGTCATTGTCTTTCTGAGCAGGTGTAACCAAGCTATCGGCCTCTTCGTGTTCAATAGGTCCCCAAGTGGACACTGACACTCACCCAGTGTCAGTCGTCCCTTTGTCTTCACAGCTCAGCTCAAACTAGACACAGCTGACTCCAAGTTCCTGGAAAACATCTTATCTAGGCTGTTTGGAGGACCCACAAGTCTTTTGCAGATGACCTTGATTAGTGGGCTTCCATGATGGCTCAGAAGATAAAGAGTCTGCTTGCAATGCGGGAAACCCGGGTTCAATCCCTGTTTAGGGAAGATCCCTTGGAGAAGGAAATGGCACCCCACTCCAGTATTCTTGCCTGGAGAATCCCATGGATGGAGGGGCCTGGTGGGCTGCAGTCCATGAGGTTGCAGAGAGTCGGACACAACTGAGTGACTTCACTTACACTTTTCACTTTCATGCATTGGAGAAGGAAATGGCAGCCCACTCTAGTTTTCTTGCCTGGAGAATCCCATGGACAGAGGAGCCTGGCAGGTTATAGTCCATGGGGTCGCAAAGAGTTGGATATGACTAAGTGACAAACACACTTTGATTAGTGAGGGTGGGTGAAATAGATTTGACTAAATCCCTTCAGGATCATCACCTCCTGGTCTCCCTGTCTCCAGTCTTGTCATAAAATCCTAACTCTACGCTCCTGCTGGAGAAATCCAACTACAATGGACATTGGACCAAGGAAGAGGTTGGGGGGAAGGTTTGCGGCTGCCTAACACCCTCTGAATGCTCGCCCTGTGTTGGGGAGTTTCCCAGAGTGCAGTTCCCAGGTCCCCAGATGGCAGTCATGGTGTTCTCCAGCCTCCCCTGCTGCTAGGAAGGTGACATTGGTTTTTCCAAACAGATCCTCTCAGTTGAGACTATGGTTTTGAAGGGAATATGCAGGACAAACAGAATTGAAGTTTGTTAAGCAAGGCCATGGAGGCCTCTGGTCCTTCTGGGGGAGTGGGGTGCACTTTCTGGTATCCAGTGTCCTGTGGTGGAGTGCAGTTCCTGGCTGTGTGTCTCCTGATCTTGGCTTTCTGGCTCTTTGGAAGATTCTCCAGCTACCTGACCTCCTTTAATGAATTTGAGTTTTGCTTAAACCAGTCACAGTGGAGAGTTTGCTGTTTGCAGTCAAGAAACATGATGGATACAAACCATGTCACTCCCTTGCCTAAATAGTTTTCACTGGTTTCCCTGCCCACCCAGCCTTGGTCACCCCTCCAGCCTCACACACGGCACCCCCATCTCACATTTTCTGGTCTAAGTACCAAGTGTGGAAGTCCTTGCTTCCCTCTCCTTCATGCTATTCTTTGCAGGGAAATTTTATCCTACTATAAACTGGGACACGCCCACTTTGCAGAAGAGAAAACTGAGTCTCAGCAACGTAGTCCCATATTTACCCCAGAGCCAGAACTCAGATTTCCACGTTAGGTCTGAGATCCTGGCTCCTTGTAGGTGGAATTCAAGGCCTTCTTTTATCCCTCTTCCCACTATGCCCCTTCACCTGCTGCCCACCCACCGACCACTCAGTGCACTGTGGCTTATTCTACCCAGGCCCAGGCACCACCCAAGACCCCGCCTTAGCCCAGGCAGCTTCCTCGCCCTGGACCTTCTTCTGTCCTCTGGCCTGGTGGTGTGGTCACAGGCCCTGAAGTCTTGGCTTTGAGTCTTGGTTCTGCCTCTTCCCAGACTGGTGAGATTAGGCAAGTCATTCAAACTTTCTGTGCCTCAGTTGTCCTATCTGTAACAAGAGTGTAAAATCAGGTAATAAATCTTAAGCGTGTTGTGTGGAATAACTGAGTAAACTCAGGTTGAGTCGCTTAGTGAGCACACAGTCGCTATTAGCTACGATCATTGTCATGGTCATCTGGCCATGTCCCTGTCTGCCCACCTCTCTTGATTCCTCTTTCCTTTGGGTGGCCCCCTCTCCAGTGGGGAGGAGTCTTTGCTTCCTTGTTCAGTTCATAGACAGCAGAGGGGGTGGTTAAGAAGCTGGACCCTGGCACCAGAAGGCTTGGGTTCATACCTTAGCATTGCACACATGATTTAACCTCTCTGTGTGTCTCAGTTTCCTGGGAGAAATGGTGCTTGTAAAGGGACCTACTTCATGGAGCAGGGATGGAAAGCACACGCGTCACTACTAAACACAGTGCCTGGCTCACAGGCAGTGCTCCGTCATGTCGGTGCTTATGGCTTGTTTGTCTGTCTGGCACTCCAACCCTGAAAGGCACCTGAGCCAGGCTTCACCTATCTTTGTGTTCTTGGCACCTCGTATGGTGTCTGGACCTGGTCAGTGCTACATTAGTGCCCCATGCTTGCAGTCTGGTCTCATATCAGCCGTTTTATTCATTCTCTTTGCCCAAAGGGCACTGTTCCAGCCTGGGAAAAAAAAAATAAAAAGAGCCTTCAACCAAGCTTGGTGCCCTTGAGGGGCTGCTGGCCCAGGAAGCCCAAGAAGACCCAGGGCACGGAAAGCCTGTGAGCTGTGGGGACTGGCACTCCTTGGCAGGGCCCTTGGAGACCACCCGCCCTCATCAGGGGGGCTTTTAGGGTCTCATTTGGAGGCATTGTGGGGAAAGTGTCCCACAGAGGGCCGCAGCATATGCTGTCTCTCGGGCGATGCCAGATGGTGGGGATTTGGCTGGGTTCCCTCCAGATCTGTGAGCCTGCTGACCCATTCAGAGGCTCCAAAATGCAAAGGAAAAATGATAGTGGTGCTTTGAAATGACTGGAGCTGGAAGTCACGTGGAGCCTGGCAGTGAAGGAGCACACCCTGGGTGCTGGTACCTGACTGCATTCACGCACCAGTGAAGCAGGTTGGATCCCAGCTGGCTTAATGACCACCCTGGTTAGCTGTCTGGTTCATTCCATCTGACCACCATGAAAAGGATCTGGCATAGAGAGCTGATTAAGAGATCAGGCCCTGGAGCCCCACTGCCTGGGCTCAGATCACAGCTTCGGCTTGTATCAGTTGTGTGAACCTTAGGTAAAGAACTTAACTTTCTGTGTCTCCATATTCTTATCTATAAAGTGGGAATACTTTTGCTGTAAAAGCAGAAAAACATTCTGGATGAACAATGCTGTTTGCCTGTGTATCACCATGACAACAGCTAACGCTCATGCAGCCCTCCCCTTGCACCAGAACTGTTCTTCACTTGTATTCTCTCACTTAATCCTTACAACCACCCTGTGAGGGAGGTGCTATAATTATCTCTATTTTTTTTTTTTTTTAATCAGCAAAGTAAGCAGAGTTCAAACAACTCATTCAAGTTTGTAAAGCTGGAAGGTGGCTGAAGCAGGATTCGAACTTAGCCAGTCTGGCCCACAGTCCATGTTCTCACCATTGAGCCGTGCTGCCTGACAATAGGACTGCTGCTGCTAAGTCGCTTCAGTTGTGTCCGACTCTGTGCGGCCCCATAGACATCTGGCAGCCCACCAGGCTCCCCCGTCCCTGGGATTCTCCAGGCAAGAACACTGGAGTGGGTTGCCATTTCCTTCTCCAGTGCATGAAAGTGAAAAGTGAAAGTGAAGTCGCTCAGACGTGTCCGACTCTCAGCGACCCCATGGACTGCAGCCTACCAGGCTCCTCCATCCATGGGATTTTCCAGGCAAGAGGCCTGGAGTGGGGTGCCATCGCCTTCTCGGACAATAGGACTGAGGCTTCTTTAAAGACGGTCTTGCCTTGCAGCGAGTGTTTAGGACCCGCTCAGGAAGACTAGAAAGCCGTGTATACAACAACTCAAAGCAACCACACACTCTCAGCTTAACTAACTGATGAAAACTGATCTTTTCCTCTCAAAGTGCAAGGCGTTACTTTGGATGATTTGGACCGTAAGTAGCAGTTAACCCTGTGCTGTGTGCTAAGTCACTTACAGTCGTGTCCGACTCTTTGTGACCCTTTGGACTGTAGCCCGCCAGGCTCCTCTGTCCACGGGATTCTCCAGGCAAGAATACTGGAGTGGGTTGCTATGCCCTCCTCCAGGGGATCTTCCCACCCTAGGGACTGAACCCACGTCTCTCATGTCTCCTGCATTGGCAGGCAGGTTCTTTACCCCTAGTGCCTCCTGGGGAGCCCAACAGTTAACCCTATTCCAAGTGTTTTCAACAATGATAACGTCAGTGGCTATTATGATTCACATAGGAGTTTGGGTTGTTGCTGCAGTTTGGTTAATCCAGTGACTCAGGGATGTCATTAAGGAACCTGAGTCTTTCCCATTTTCTCTTGTGTGATCTTTGGAATGTCAGCCTTTTCCACAGACCAGCTCGCCTCTTGACAGCAAGGTGGCTGCCCACACTTCCAGGTAGTTCTGCATGTGAAAAATGTCTGAAAGTGAGGGGAGTGATCTTTTGTTCTTGGGTATTTTCTTAGGAGTCTGAAAACATTCTCTAGAATCTTCCAGAAGACTTCTCATCAGGTCTGATTGGCCGGTAGTGGGTCACATGCTCCTTCCTGGACCAATCCCTGCAAGGGGGTGTGACTTCCCTGCCTGGTCCTCTGGAGTTGAGTAGATGGTGGCAAACAGCAGCCCTCATCCTTGCACAGACCTTCTCTACTTCCCTTGACTTGCCTCTGCCATCCCTCCTGCAGGAATGCCTGTCCCGTTCCTCAGTGTCATCCTGATAAACCATTTGCATCATTTAGGAATCAGGTCAGTTGCAAGTAACAGGCAAGCCAACTAAGAGTGACTGGAATGAAGATGGGTTTGTTTTTCTCTCATCATGGGAAGAAGCTCAGAGACAGGCAGTGGGGAACCAGGGCTGTATCCATCATTGATGTTCAAGGGACCAGGCTCTCTCTGGCTCCCCACTTAGCATCCTCAGCAGACTGGTCTTCATCCACAGGCTCGTCTACCACCTTCTGGTTCTAAAGTGGCAGCTTCATCTCCAGGCGGGAAGAAGAAAGAAGGAAGGAGGGGTGATTCCTGTGTCGCAAAAGTACCAGTGCATTCTCAGAAATGCTGTCCAGACATCCACATATGTTCCATTTGCTGCAGGGAGGTCCTGTGGCCACATTAGCTGAAAGAGAGTCTGGGAAACAGGGCATCTTAGCTGGGCACAAAGGCACCTTGATCAAAGCCATGGTCCTGATGCTGAAGAGCAAGAAGTAGATACTTCAGTTAAGTTCAGTTCAGTCACTCAGTCGTGTCCGACTCTTGGCGACCCCATGAATCGCAGCACGCCAGGCCCCTGTGTCCATCACCAACTCCTGGAGTTCACTCAGACTCACATCCATCGAGTCAGTGATACCATCCAGCCATCTCATCCTCTGTCATCCCCTTCTCCTCCTTCCCCCAATCCCTCCCAGCATCAGAGTCTTTTCCAATGAGTCAACTCTTCGCATGAGGTGGCCAAACTACTGGAGTTTCAGCTTGAGTGTCATTCCTTCCAAAGAAATCCCAGGGCTGATCTCCTTCAGAATGGACTGGTTGGATCTCCTTGCAGTTCAAGGGACTCTTGAGAGTCTTCTCCAACACCACAGTTCAAAAGCATCAATTCTTTGGTGCTCAGCCTTCTTCACAGTCCAACTCTCACATCCATACGTGACCACTGGAAAAACCGTAGCCTTGACTAGACGGACCTTTGTTGGCAAAGTAATGTCTCTGCTTTTGAATATGCTATCTAGGTTGCTCATAACTTTCCTTCCAAGGTGTAAGCGTCTTTTAATTTCATGGCTGCAATCACCATCTGCAGTGATTTTGGAGTCCAAAAAAATAAAGTCTGACTTAGGGGGCAACTAACTGTGTCTGCCACATCCTTCTTTACAGCTCAGCTCATATTGCACTCTCGTGTAAGTCCTTTCCTACTGGCTTCAAGTGAATGGGCTCCGCTTTCCTTCTGAGAAACGTGAGAAAGAGGGGAAATCTAATGAAATACCTTATGTGTGTCATCTGGGTCATTTCTCCAGACACTTTCAGGTGGTGTTGAAGGCAGATCTTCGATGGTTGGGGAAACAGAGGCTCAGAAGGTAGTAATGGTTTGCCCAAGGTCATAGCTAGCATGGGGCTTAGCAGGAACGTGGAGTCTCATTAAGCACACACTCTCTCCCACCCACCAGTTCTTACAAACTCCAGTTAGCCTGGGTTGGTGGTCCCTGTCTGCTCACAGCGGTTTTCCCTTCACTTCGCTTTTCCCGGTTATGCTGCACGTTCCTTAAGGTCCTTGGGGCTCCTGTGTCCTCACACAAGGGGAAGAGGCTCAACACCGGCCTCCTGGATGAGGATAGAGGACCATCGTGTGCTGGAACCTGCGCTGGAGCACGATTGCCAGCCTCTGACGCTAGAAACCAGAGCACATCGCTTCTAACCGTGGGGAGAACATTAAGCTTTCCAGTGGGCCCTGTGCTTGGACAGATGCGAACGCAAACTCGGAACATTTTTCTCCTTCCTCTCCCTCCCCTGAGTTCTGCTGGGGGCCAGTTCACGGGAAGTCGGTTAATTGGAACTGTCCCTGCCGCCCCAGTGAGAAATGGGACATTGTACACCACATCCCCTGGAGAAAGACTCCCATCTGCTCACTCCAGGAGGATAATTACGTGTATAAATTACCGACCTTCTCATCCCTCCCCAGCCCGGCTGTGGGAGGGGCTGTGCTCAAGATGAAGACTCCCGAGTGACCTTTGCGATGCAGGAATATGACTAAATCAGCTTCTGGATCCGTCATCTGCCCTGAGCTCGACTGCAGTATTGATTTTCCATTTCAGGGGTGGAAAACGGACATTTATTTTGAAACCTGTTTGGTAATGAATCTGCGACTGGAGGAGGATGCTTCGACGATGATTATTCTTGAACTTGGCGTGACTTCCAGCAGCAGAGAACGTCCCCGCCTGTCTCTGGGTTTACTTTAACGTCTTATGAGAAGCAAGACCCCAGGCTGAGCAGCTTAGGAAATGAACCAAGTGATTCCCATGGCCGTAATGTAGTAAATCTCTTTCTGAATACCCCAGCTATAAAATAGATTATGTAGAACTTTCTCTACCTGAGACAGCCCTGGTCTGGAGGCGAGGGTTTGTAGGTGGGGTCTGGTCACTACTCTGGTCACTTGGGGGGCTTACTCCTCTTCAGGGCCCTCAGTGCCCGCCCCGCCCGGGGGTAGGGTGGGAGGAGATTAGATTTCAGTTACCCTGGTGGTGAGCAGGAGCACAATCACCATCCCCTAAGATGTCTGTGTCCTAGTTCTTGGAAACTAAATATGCTTGTTACATGGCAAGGGGGAGTTAGGTTGCAGATGGAATTAAGTTGCTTAATTTGCTGACCTTAAACTAGGAAAATGATCCTGGGTTATCTGGGCGGGGGGGGCGGAACAGTGTTATCGCCAGGGTCCTTGTAAGTGGACAAGGGAGGCAGAAGGGGGAGAAGCAGAGAGCTGGCAGCATGAGGACTCACCCTGACATGGCTGCCTTTGAAGATGGAAGGAAGAGGCCGTGAGGCAAGGAGTGTGGGAGTGGCCAGAAGCAGATTCTCCCTTAGACTAGCCTCGCTGAGATGTTAGTTGCAGGCCTCTGAGACCCGTGACGATGAAAGTCAGTCCTTGCAGAGTGCACACCACGTGCTAGCCGCAGTCTGAGGAACTCCACAGGTGTCACCTCGTTGCATCTTTAGAGAAACCATGAAAGGTGGGGATGATTACTGCCCCCGCCATTTGACAAACGAGGAACAGAAGCCCAGAGAAAGCACCTCACTTTCCCGGGGTCACGGGGCTGGGGATGGCGGAGCCTGGGTTCCCACCCTTGTGGATCATCAGCCTGCCCCCGTTCTCCGTGCAGACAATGCACGTTTCCTCAATTTCAGGGAAAGTGCTGTGCAAACATGGCACCGGCGAGGGTGACCGCAAGTCCCAGTCTGCCCGGGACCAGCGCCATGTCCTGGAACAGCTGTTAATGGTGCCTCCAGTCGTCATCGGCCGGGATCTGGTTTGGGGGATGAGTCATGTCGCCACTCCACAGACCCTTCCTCCCATGGGGACTGAAGTCTCAGGAGGTGAGCGAGCGGAGCTGGACCAGCTGGGTTCAAGGAACACGTAAGGAAGCCCTGGAACTGGGTAACTTGCATTTGAGTCTTGGTGTTAAGACCGTTTTATTCCGTGACCCTGGGAGGTAAGAGCCTGCAAGCTCAGCTGTCAGCCCAGGGCTGACTTTTCTTGTCCTCATCTTTTGCTGCTCTTTTCCCTCGCTTCCCTGGGATGCCCAAATATGGTCAGGCACACATCTTGCCCATGGCCTCTGCTCGTATCCACATTAATTACCGCCTTTCCTCTAATTCTTTGCTCAAATGTCAACGCAGAGATGCCTTCATGACCACTCTATTTAAAATTGCAAATGACTCCCCCGCAAAAAACATATCTCCTTCCCTTCCTATATCGATCTTCAAAAATCCAGACACATTCTGACTTATATCTGTTACTTATTTATCCTGTTTATACTCTCTCTGCCCCAACAGAATTAGCATCCCAGAGGGTCAGGATGTTTGCCTTTTTCTTTTTAAACTACTATATCCCTGGGACCACCAACAGCATGTCATGTAGTGAGCACTCAGTGAGTGACTGAATGAATTCAGGGAAGAAATGACATCTTGGCATAAGCTTCCGAAATTGAGGAATGAATGTAAGGGATATGGAAGTGAGTTTCTCATTTGCTTTTCAGATTCAGCAAACTTTTCCTTTGTGCTGCCTGCATTTGTTGTCGTGTTTACACACTCCCTGCTGCTATCTAAACATGCATTTATTTCCTACCAGGACTCTGTCTTTCTCTATTTTAATTACCAGTGCATCTAGAATTTATTTCCATGGATGTAATGAGATATGGATCGGATTTAATTTTTTTTATCTAGATTGTTAGGTCATTTCCAAGTGGTCTGAATGTCATTTATTGAACAATCTATCTTCTGCCAAATAATGGAAATGCAAGTATTATCACATTGTGAAATCTTATATCTTTTCCTGAGCTTTCTATTGAGTTCTGTTCTCAATCAGTGCACACTTCAGTTATTATGATTCTGTGTGAGAATATCTGATATAAACTAACTCCATAATTTCTTTTTCTTTAAAAAAAATTTTTTTATGACTTTCTTTTCCAAATTCACTATGGACCATTTTTCTCATGGTAACTGCATGGAACTTCACATCTTAGAGCTTGCAAGAAGGGAAATAGATATCTAGTCAATATTGACTCTTATGTAGGAATATACTGGGGGCTTCCCAGGTGGTTCTAGTGGTAAAGAACCTACCTGCCCAATGCAGGAGATGTAAGAGATGTGGGTTTAATCCCTGGGTTGGGAATATGGCAACCCACTCTTCCCTGGAGGAGGGGATGGCAACAGACTCCAGTATTCTTGCCTGGAGAATCCATGGACAGAGAAGCTTGCAGTCCATAGGGTCACAAAGAGTCAGACACGACTGAAGCAACTTAGCACCACCAGTAACACACTATATAGCTTATTCTTTGATTCTTTCTTTTCAGAGTTTTATTCACATGGCTCCCACAGACTTGTTATAATAACAATACCTAAGTCTTGTATATCATTGTTGTTGAAAATTGGATTTGTTTCTCTTTGGGGTTTAACTTGCTTATTCTTGATACATAGGACACATTAATTTGCATCTGTTTTGCTTTTTCCCTTTATTCCTGTATCAACACCAAAATTGGTAAAGCAAGTTCCTCTTAAACTTCCTTCCTTTTCAGCAGACTTTTAGGTTCTCTTTACTTGTTTCTCTCCTTATGGAAATGTCATAATTGACTTGCTTAGCTCCCTAAATATCAGCTGATTTTGTAGCTCTCGGCATTTCTGGCACAATTATAAACTCCGAAAGTTCTGCTTGATTCTCTTGGATTCTCCAAGTGGATGACCCTCTGATACTTCGTTCAAACTCCTCTACCTCGCACAGACTGTCCAAGTGTCTGGCCATTAATCACTTGCTGCCCGCTCTGTCCACCCCTCCTGTCCTCCTCGGAGTGGTCTGGGGATGATGCCTCTGCTCAAAGCCCTCCATGGATGTCTGGATGTGTCATCTCATTCAGAATGAAAAGCAGGGCAGAAAAAAATGGACCAAGAGTTCGGAGAACTGGCTCTGGAGCCAGCTTTATCCCTATCTCTAGAAAAATAGGGAAATTTCTTCTGTTTTAAATGGTGAGATGTAGGTGTTTCAAGAGGCAAAGGGATTAGCCATCCTGTGGCTGTGACTGTGAAAGTCACTTAGTCGTGTCCGACTCTTTGCAAGGGTCCATGGAATTCTCCAGGCCAGAATACTGGAGTGGGCAGCGTTTCCCTTCTCCAGGGGAACTTCCCAACCCAGGAATTGAACCTGGGCCTCCCGCATGGCAGGCGAGAATTCTACCACTGAACCACCCATGCACTGGTCCAGGGGTCCCCAAACTCTCCTGAATTCCCTCCCTGACTCCCCACCTCAGCCCTGCTCCTGATCCCCTCTCCTGAGGCCCTGGCCCAGGGGTCTGTTGCCCTTGACTCTCATCCTTCCTCTTCCTGGCTCAGTAGGACCCATCATTCCTTGTCGACTGTTCTGCTGATGTACAGATTCCCCAAAACTGTGGCCACAGCAGCATTTGAACTTTGAAAAATGAAAAGCAATTTTTTTTTCTTCAAAAAGGAAACAACTGTACCAGGAGAGTGTAAGGAAATTCTCCAGTGGGAATTGGTTGGTGATTATACTGACAGGGGATCCAAGTTCATTTTCCAGCCAGGCTTCAGAAATGAGGAAACTGAGCCAAGCGGTGAGCTCACGAGATCTTAAAGTCATATCCGACTGTGTGGGAAAGAGTTCAAGTATATATTTATGCAGTATCCATTCCCCTCCCCCCAAACAGACATGAGGCAGATTTCAACATCGCTTGTTGAATTCCTCACCTGTGGCATCATTTTTCAACCTCCAGCCAATCAGTGGCTCCCAAAGCCTCCTTCTCAAATTCTAGCCTCTGTCCCAAGACCCAGACCTTGGTATTTGCTCTCAACTTTATGTCCAGAAGATTCAACAAAATCATCTTCCTCACCCACCCCAACACACTTCTCCAGATATCCATGCTTCTATTCAGACCCCTCATCAGTCAGTCACTCAGGTTCAAAGACATTCCAGTCTTCTTTGGCTCCTCCTGGACATTGGTTAGGATGTTTTAGGCCACAAGTCACAGCAACTCCAAAAAACAGCAGTTCATGAAAGAACAAGTGTTTTTAGCAAAATATGGGAGAGGGCAGCTGAAGGCATCACATATTCTCCTTTTGCCAAAAACAAGGGAAAAGGGACAATTCAAGGGAGCACTGTCCTTACACGTGTCCCTCTTTTGGAGGTGGGGCTGTGCTACATGGCTTGCAGGATCTTGGTTCCCCAACTGGGGACTGAATCTGGGCCCTGGCAGTGAAAGTGCTGAGCGCCAAGTCCTAATCACTTAACTGCCAGGGAATTCCACACCAGTCCTTTTTATGAGGAATAAAAACCTTTCCCGGCAGCCCCATCACATAGCCTCTTCGGCCCCCTTGTCCAGAGTGAGGTCACGGGGCAGCCTTCACTGCAGGTGGAGGGGGCAGGCAGGGCAAACATCTGGTATGGTGCCTGGGAGAATTGAGGTTGGTGGTTTTTGACCAATTGTGATTTGTTGCCATTTGCTCAGGAAAAACCAGGAAGGTTTTTGGCAAGAAGGACGGGGACGGCTGCTGGATCCGCAAACATCACTGCCTGCCACACTGTCTTCTTCCCACGTCCCATCCAGGATGCAGCCTTGCTACGTCCTCCCCGCAGTGGCTCCATCCTCTTTGTTTCATTCCCATTGCCAACACCTTTATTCAAACGGCACCACCTCTCGCTTCGATGCTGATAATTGCCTCTTAACTAGACATACCACCTCCCATCTTTTCTCTCCCAAGAGACTGACACCCAGTTCCTCAAGTACAAATGCTGACTCGCTCAACTCTGGATCCTAGCTACCTGTGGTTGCTCCCTCTTGTGTATCAAATGAAAAGCAAACCTCCTCACATGGACAGTTAAGTCCTTCCACAATATGACCCCTGATAAAATCAGTCCTGTTTGCAGCCAGACCAGTAGGGGAACTGAGTCAAACAACTCACCTAGCAGTGGGTGGGTAGGTCGTGATGTTCCCAATGAATGGGAACAAAGCTTGTGGAATATAAACACGTTCAGAAGAGATCCCATCATGACCCTCTTTGAAACTAGACAGAGACAAGACCATACTACAGCTACAGAGAGGATCAAATGTGCCCCCTTTCTGCTAACAAGAGTGATGGCTGTCTCATTACCAATGACAACCCTAGCCCTGTGTTCATCTCTGCAAGATAAAAATATTTAAGATACTCCATCACATCATAATGTCATATGTCAATTGTATCTCAAGAAAAACATACTGGATCACCAAACTGCCCCCTCTTCTTGACCCTGCATCTTCAGTCCCTTAGAATCAGTCAGTAGTAGCTCAGATCCTATAGGAAGCTCTTCCCCGCATATTTATTGATTTGTTTGCATTGGGTCTTCGTTGCATCATGCGGGGTCTTTCATTTCATAGTCTCTCTAGTGGCCGGTGGGCTTAGGAGTTTTGGCACATGGAGGCTCGGTTGCTCCAGGGCATGTGGGCTCTCAGTTTCCCTAACCAGGGATTGAACCCGAGTCCCCTGCATTACAAGGCGAATTCTTAACCCCTGGACCACCAGGAAAGTCTCTTCTGTGTTAGTTCAGTTCAGTTCAGTCACTCAGTCGTGTCCGACTCTTTGCGACCCCATGAATTGCAGCACACCAGGCCTCCCTGTCCATCACCAACTCCCGGAGTTCACTCAGACTCACGTCCATCGAGTCAGTGATGCCATCCAGCCATCTCATCCTCTGTCGTCCCCTTCTCCTCCTGTCCCCAACCCCTCCCAGCATCAGAGTCTTTTCCAATGAGTCAACTCTTCGCATGAGGTGGCCAAACTACTGGAATTTCAGCTTTAGCATCATTCCTTCCAAAGAAATCCCAGGGCTGATCTCCTTCAGGATGGACTGGTTGGATCTCCTTGCAGTCCAAGGGACTCTCAAGAGTCTTCTCCAACACCACAGTTCAAAAGCATCAATTCTTTGGCACTCAGCCTTCTTCACAGTCCAACTCTCACATCCATACATGACCACAGGAAAAACCATAGCCTTGACTAGACGGACCTTTGTTGGCAAAGTAATGTCTCTGCTTTTGAATAGGTTGGTCATAACTTTCCTTCCAAGGAGTAAGTGTCTTTTAATTTCATGGCTGCAGTCACCATCTGCAGTGATTTTGGAGCCCCCCAAAATAGAGTCTGACACTGTTTCCACTGTTTCCCCATCTATTTCTCATGAAGTGATGGGACCGGATGCCATGATCTTCGTTTTCTGAATGTTGAGCTTTAAGCCAACTTTTTCACTCTCCACTTTCACTTTCATCAAGAGGCTTTTTTAGTTCTCTTACCAAAAGTGTCCTGAGTCACCACAGGCATGATCTCCTTTGTTGTGTGAATGTAACTGTGCTGTAGCTAAATGTAACTAAATGTAACTGTGGCTGCAGAGAGTTCCTGGTGGTCTCTGCTTGGTAAACTTTCATATCATGATCCAGCCTTCTAACTTCATCCCTTTCAGTTCCCCCAACAGCTCCTTTCTAATTCAGAACCTGTTCAGTATCATAATTCTGATCATACTTCAGATTCATAATTCTGCCCCAGCCTCTGGATCCAGCTGCCATTTTCCATGAAAGATGGAGGACTGAGAGAAGGAGGTGTAGACTGCACCATAAATATAGAATTACCAAAGTCTGTGAGAAACTCAATAGGTCACAGCCCCAGGCGCTGCAACAGAGAAATTCTAAGGAAAAGAAATGTGGTCAGGAAACCCGTAGACTAAAAAGACATAACAAGATTTACCAAATGGGTAACGTCCAGTAGAAGATCTAAGGAGGCACACTGGAGTGATGATGCCATAAAGATTGTAGGGAGGTATTCACTGTAAGAGTCAGAAGGTCGCTTACTTTTGGAGTGAGGGCTGGGCTGTGATTGGGATGCAGCCACGGGGCAAGGGAGGGTCTTCCTGCAAAGTGCTATCTCTTGACCTGGTCCTCATTATAAGGATGTCCGTTGATGTATTTCACTACGCTATATATATATTTTTTGTTGAGTTTCAGGTACCTGTGTTTAATTTTTAACTGAAAAGGTTAAAAAGTGTGACCTTGAACTGGTCAGTTTCTATAGACAAGGAAACAAGAAGCCCACTTAGGGAGCTATTACAGCACACGAGGAGAGAGAGGGCTGGAATGAAGACAGGGAGCTGTGGATGGATGCTGGATATTTTCCAAGGAAGGACCAATAGGACTCACTGCCATGTTGGACTGAGTGTGAGGGAAAGAGAAGAAGCAAAGTGATGCTGGCGCCTCTCCTTCTTCCATGCTTGCATGTCCTGGGGAATGTGGTAGCCAAAGGCATCTGTATGCATGGGATGGAGATTATGCAAAAGTATTAAAGAAGCAGTTACCATCTGGTGGCTCAGATGGTAAAGAATCTGCCTGCAATGTGGGAGACCTGGGTTCGATCCCTGAGTTGAGAAGATCCCCTGGAGGAGGGCATGGCAAACCACTCCAGTATTCTAGCCTGGAGAATCGCCATGGACAGAGGAGCCTGGCAGGCTACAGTCCATGGGGTCGCAAAGAGCTGGGCACAACTGAGTGACTAAGCACGTGCACACACACACACACACACCATGTGAGTGAGCGTGACACCAATCAAGGAGGGAAGAAATGATGGTGGTGGGGTGGCCTTTACTCTGGAAGGCTCTCATGGTTCCTGGTGGGAAGTGACCACCAGATGTGGACAGTTGCTGGAAGCAGCATTGCCCAGGGGCATTTCATGACCTTGGGGAATTTGAAATGAGCAGAGATTGTCATTCTAACATGTCAGATCTTCATTGTCCTGGCAACTATGGAGTGAAGAGCCACCCTCCCATCCCCACCCACAACACAAACCTCTCTCTCTCATTTCTGAAATTCAAGTTAAACAAGATGTCCCTTTTATGGGAGCTCATTATCCATTTGTTGACTTGAATAATCTATCTTGTCTCCTTAAAAATGTCAAGGTCATAAAACAAGGGAGCCAGACACTTAAATAATTTAAGAGAAAAAGATTGTCAACAGGCAACTCTTTTACATTGATTTTAGTACACTTCACGCCTAGATTTGAGAAATAGTAATGTGCAGTTATGTGTCTTATGAAAATCTGCTTTTTGGCAATTTAAATGCTATTTTCCCTCTGACTTCTGACCTGTGGAACTTACCTTCTGCTCCTCACTAGCTATAGGGTTTCTCAGGCCTGCCCCCTGAAATGTAAACCATCTGTAAGCCAACATTTCCATGGACCGGGGGAGCTATTAGAATCTAGGCCCTAGGAAGGCATCCGATGTCCAGCTTATAACCAGGCATCCATTTTGAACTGATTTCTTGGCGAGAAGGCCGCCTGCAGATTTAAATGGGTTCCTCCACCTCGGGTTCTGGGAAGTCTGCAGGCAGCCGCCCTAAAAGTGAGTTATGTCAGCATTCCAGAATTCCTAATGAATTCTCCTGAACAAAAAAAACGCTGTTGCACCCCTTCCCTCAAGTCACATTTCTAGTTGATTCATGAGCAAAGGCACGGAAGAAAAAATCTATGGCTTTGAGGGAATCAGGAAGAGTGAAATCATTTCTGCTCTAAGAAATCACTGCGCCCCAATTATTTTATTTGTTAGGAAAAAGGAACCTCGTTTTCCATTTAGTCCTTCCTCTAAATCTAGATTCAGAGTCCCCACCTCTACCCCCAAACCCTTGGGACCCGTTTGAAATTCCATCTAGTTTACATAAAATCCATCTGCAAACTTCCTGATCAAAGTCATCGCCTCTTGCCTGCAAAGAGGCCGCCCCAAGTGAAACTGTGCTTGGCTGAGCCCAGCTTGACCCCTCGGTGGCCTTTCCCGGCGTGGGCACGAGGGCCTCCCCTGGCTGGGGCATTCTGCCCATCCATGGGGGAGAGGCCCTGGGCACAATTACCCTGCTCCAATATTGATGCCTTTCACAGGGTTGCTCAGGCTAATTAAAAGTCACGCTGTGCATGATTTTAATTAGGATTCGTATCAGGCTGGGGAAGACTTTCAAAGGGAGAGGAAACCACAAGCTGAGCACTGAGGGTGGAGGGCAGCAGGGAGGCGGGGAGGACAGTTTATTTATAACCTTTCCTGCCATGTGCACATTGTGGAGGCCAACAGACATATTCCCGCCCCAAAGGGCAGAGGAGCTGGAACTCCAGAGTCCACTGTGGCTTGATGGATTCCAGTCTTCCTAAGCTGGAGTTTCTGGAATGCTCTGGAATTTCCCCTCATGGCAGCTGAGGCTTGCACACTCCATTTCAGTAAAGGTGAGAGAGTCAGGGATTCAGGCTCCAGCCCACCGTTAACCCTCAGAGTCATCACACCCTGGAAGTTCAGCCTCTAGACTCACACTGGGGTTGGTTATGAGCAGGAAGTGGAACCATTACTGTCCAACAAGGCTGGTGCTGTTTCAACCAGCTTTGGTCCCCCAGGGTCGAATGTGTCATACGTCCAGAGCTCAGGGCAGCTCCTAACATATATGGGGGGAGTGGTGGTGGTGGTGGTTTAGTTGCTAAAGGTCATGTCTGACTCTGTGACCCCTTGGGCTGTAGCTTGCCAGGCTTCTCTGTCTGTGGGATTTCCCAGGCAACAGTACTGGCGTGGGTTGCCATTTCCTTCTCCAGGGAATCTCCCAGATCCAGGGATCAACCTGTATCTCCTGCATTTCAGGCAGATCCTTTACCGATGTGCTGTCAGGGAAGCCCAACACATACGAGTAATCAGCTATTAAAAATATGACCGTTTTGCATGTTTCCTCTCATGTTTTCAGTTTTTGTGAAATCGGAGACAGGGTTCATTTCATCAGTATATTCTGAGACCCTAGAAAATTCCTGGCCTGTCATTGTGGCTGGCTACAGTGTTTGTTGATTTCCTCCCAGGAAATGAGACACCCAATCAGAGCCCACTCTAAAGGGAAGATACTTACAGCAATGGGAATGTACTTGGCTGCAATACAGACTCCTCCTGCCTGAGCCCATGCTCAGCAGCTCAGTCGTGTCTGACTCTTTGCAACCCTCTGGACTTAGCCTGCAGAGCCCCTGACTGACTATCATAGTCTTTAAAGACGTCTTCTTATCTCATATTGAATGAGGAGTCTGGAACCCTGAGAGCTCAGGGCAGGTGTGGCAGCAGGGTGCTGTCACCATGGATGCTACATCTTTCCGCATGTCTGCTCTGCCTTTCTCAGAGTTTTGGCTTTTCATCCTCATCGTCACAAGATGGCTGCTCCCATCCCTGGAAGAGAGAAAGAGTCAAAAGCAAAAGGTTTTGTCATGAGGCTTTGTCTCTTTGTTTTCAGTGTGGGCTGCCCCCAACACACTTCTCCTTACATTGTATTAACCAGAACAGATTCACAGGCAAACTCCTGAACCAATCACTGACATAGGGGAAAAGGATGTACCACAGTGGTTACAGACCACTTCTGGGATGGAATATGGGCTAGCTTCCCTGAGATCTTGAGGTCACTAACTCCTATCTCGACACAAAATCAGGAATCAGTAGGAAGGCGGGGGGGAGGGTGAATGGCTGTTGGGAAGACAACTGAGACTGTCTGTCTGCCATTCTATTACTGCTATAATTGTTACCAGACAATTTTGCTAAGCCTATGGAAACTTGGGGTTTCCCTTATAGCTCAGTTGGTAAGGAATCCACTTGGAATGCAGGAAATCCCGGTTCAATTCCTGGGTTGGGAAGATCCCCTGGAGAAGGGATAGGCTACCCACTTCAGTATTCTTGGGGTTCCCTTGTGGCTCAGCTGGTAAAGAATCTGCCTGCAATGCAGGAGACCTGCTTTTGACCCCTGGGTTGGACCCTTGACCCTTGTCAGCTCTACTGTAAAGATCACCCACTAGGAGTTATAGAAGACCTGGGTCTTCTGGTGAGTAGGTTCCACATTGCCAGCAAGAACACAGGTGCCTTCTCTCTTTCCATTCAACATCATGAGCTGTATATGCCTCATGAGCATAATGTGACTGCTGATGTGCATGCAACTGAATCTGTGTCCTTCATTTCAGTTCAGTTCAGTTGCTCAGTCGTGTCCAATTCTTTTCGACCCCATGAACTGCAGCACGCCAGGCCTCCCTGTCCATCACCAACTCCCGGAGTTCACCCAGACTCACGTCCATCAAGTCAGTGATGCCATCCAGCCATCTCATCCTCTGTCATCCCCTTCTCCTGCCCCCAATCCCTCCCAGCATCAGAGTCTTTTCCAATGAGTCAACTCATCAAAGTATTGGAGTTTCAGCTTTAGCATCAGTCCTTCCAAAGAACACCCAGGACTGATCTCCTTTAGAATGGACTGGTTGGATTAGTAACATCTAATTTTATCTCCTTGGTCACCTGCTTAGCCATCCAAGACCAGGAGACTTTTTACAAGCATGCCATTTAGATTTAAATACCAACATATTTAGCTAAAAGAGTTGAAAGCAGTCTCCCAGAAGTACAAGAAAATTGGGCAGAGAGAGTGAGAAAATGCCTTTTCTGTAACACAGCTTACAGAATTATTTGGTCATTTAATCTGTATGCATGTACCTTTGATTAAATAAACAGAAAAGTAAGATAGGGGTCATCTGTGAAATGGGCCTGTGTCCCAAACTTGACCTTAGCTGCTGGGGGCAGGGAGGGGGTGGGCAGGAACTAGGATCCAGGTCCCTGCCCCACCAACACCCTCCTCCCCGCTCCTCCAATCTGGTTGCAGCTTCTCAGCTGGAGCATAAAGCAAGAGAAGTGATTTCACCTAATCACCTGGGTCATTTTCGCAAAAATTGATTTCTTTTTAACGGTTTTTTCACAAGGAACAAAAATGAGCATGAGAGGCAGCCAGATTGCTGTCCCTGCTGGCTCTCGCTCTCAGGAGGGGGCTGGCCTGAAAGGGCAAGTGCCTTTGGATCAGACTTCAATTTTCAACCCATCTGGAGAGGCAGCCGCTTCGATGCTGTTTCATGAAATGAAATGGCAACTTAGGGAGAGACAAATAAATCGGCCTGAAATGCTTTTGACACATGCCCGAGAGCACTGCTAACGGGGCTGAGAGGCCCAGAATCAGCTCCTATTAACTCCCGTGGTTCAAATTCTTTGAAAATGTCTTCAAGCTCCCCTCGAAACCAAAAGTTGACTCAGAGGACTGGAGCTTGACCCCAACTTGGGTTCTAACTTGCTGTGCAGCCAAGGAAGAGTCAACCACTCCGGGCTTCATGTCCGTCTGTCAAAGGAGGCAGAATGGTTCCCACTGTGAATGCTCAAAGGGGCAATAGGAAAAGCAAGCAAGGTCAGAGCAATGATTCCAAATTCTAAATTATGTTATGGAGTATTTAAGACATTTTCTTGGGCTTTCCATTGCAAATGCCTTGTAACAGCCCTTTTAATGAGACCAATCTACTGTTGTCATTCCTGTGTTAGGGAGAGAGTGTCCACATAGGTAAGGACACGCAGGAGCATGACCATCACACAGTTTAGGCCACCTCTGCAGGGAAGGAGGGACACGCATGCAGGATGGGGCCTCTACTCTCTCCGGACGTCTGCCAGGAAGAGATGTGGACACCGTTTGTATATCTCATCCTCAGTGCTGTTGCCATTTGGGGCTGGATAACTGTGTTGTAGGGATGTGTCCTCTGCACTGGAAGACGTTTAGCAGCATCCCTGGCCTCTACCCCCTAGATGCCCGTGGCACCCTCCTCTCCAAGTAGTGACAGCTGTAAGAATGTCTCCAGACATTGCCCAATGGCCCCCACGGGCAAAATCGACCCCAGTCAAGACACAAGGGAAAAAAAAAAAAAGGCTCTTTGTCTCAGAAACATTAGATGACTTCTCCAAAGTCACACAGTCAGCAAATGAAAGAGATCTGGCATCCGGGTCATCTCAATCCCATCCGGTGCTCTTTAAAATCCATCAGTGTTCCCCAGTGTCTAAAACCCATAGAACAGATAGTTCTATTGTTAGGATCACAGCGGAGTTACAGCCAACATAAATTTTGGGTAGGCCAAAAAGTTTGTTTGGATTCTCCCAACACACCCGAACGAACATTTTGGCCAACTTAATGCAACTGAGTAAGCTTGATAGCAAAACACAGGAAGATTATCTTTAGTTTTACAACACACATAATAGTAAATCTCATGCTAATACACCTTGATTATTTAAAATGCAAGTATTCAGTAACTAGGCCTAACTTGTTAGGTTGTATTTTGACAGCTAGTCCTAACTTCAAATAATTGTGCCTGTTTGGAGACACTTCATGGAATTCAGTGCTGTTTTTAGCATAAATGTGGTCAGGAAAACACAGTGTTTTTTGCCCAAAGGGAAAAATAGTTCAAGAATTCGCCCCACATCAAGTTTCCTGGGGCTGAGGAGATTTTTAGGAAGAAGAACCTGTGTAATGCAGCAGCAGCGTGGGCTCCTTGCCTGCATTAGACCAGCACAGTCTCCAGCCAGGACCCCCTCCGCTCCTGTCAGTTCCGTTCACTGCTGTGTTTATTTCTAGCTCCAAGCACAGTGCCCAGCACGTGCTGGTCGTTGAACGAATCTCTGCCTCGTCCCTCTCTGCCTCTGGCATCTCGAGGCTTGTTCCACAGAACATGCTGGAGACCCCAATGCCAAGCCGTCCAGATGGAACGTGAACCAGCTGGTGGCTGTGACTCGGAGCCCCCACCCTAGTCCCATCACCCCAAGAAAAAGACGGATGGACTCAGGGCTTTGGTGATCAGTGCCTGGATTGGAGGCCCATCACCCCAGGAAAAAGACTGATGGACCCAGGGCTTTGGTGATCAGTGCCTGGATTGGAAGCCTGATTACCTGTCCATGGAACATTGATTTATAGGTCATTCTCCCTCTCCTGCAAGACTCTGGATTGCAGCTAATTTACCACCAGTCTTAAATCACCCCTTCCCCCCGCCACCGCCCCCTGCCCCCACCCCAACGCAACAAAGCGACGCAAGGCACCATCTATCATGTGCCTCCTGTAGCCACTGGCTTGATTAAAATGAGGGCAGGAAAGAGATATACCCACCTCGGTGCCAGGACGGGGGCTCAGGCGGGAGCTGGCTGGGTAATTCATCCAGAAACGGTGGCGGCCCACACATGGTCTGCTTAATTTCATGTTTGGCTGCTGATGGGTTTTCATTTATAGATAATATAAACAGGTTGACAGGGCCCTAATTAACTGATTTGTGGTCCTTTGGGAACAAATGGCTATTAATATTCATAAACATTTGTAACTCTCGGGCAGATGCCTGGCCCTGACATGATCATTATATGTCCTCCACCGTGTACACATGTGATATCTGGTTTGCCTCTTGCCCATGGAGCCCAGAGGCTGTTGTTCAGGTGCTGATGGCCTTTTGCCAGGAGACGGGTCCATCCCTTGATCATGACATTAGTGCAAAATTTGCCTATTACCACTCGCTGGATTTTTCACAATCTTTTCTTTTTCCTGAATGTCATTGGCCCAACTCTCCTCTAATCCCACCCCCTCAAATCTCAAGAAGAGCTGAGAACCCCCGCCTCTGGGGAGCCTTCCTGGACTGATCTTGCCCCAGAGCAACTTTGTCTCTCTATAACATAATTCTTTGAGGTAGTATAATTGTTTGCATGAGGATTTGTTCTTCGATGGGTTTAGGTTATTTTATCCAAGAAGGTACTGCCTTGGTGGGAGTTGTAGAGAACTGGGGTCTTATGTGTGGGATACCCATATTTTCTCCCTGGTTTAAATGCCAGCTCTGCCACTTACAGGACGTGTGATGTTGGGCAAGATGCTTAAGGGTTTTGTGCCTCAGTTTACTCATCTGTTCAGTTCAGTCGCTCAGTTGTGTCTGACTGCGACCCCATGAACTGTAGCATGCCAGGCCTCCCTATCCATCACCAACTCCCGGAGTTTACTCAAACACATGTCCATTGAGTCGGTGATGCCATCCAACCATCTCTTCCTCTGTCGTCCCCTTCTCCTCTCGCCTTCAATCTTTCCTGGCATCAGGGTCTCTTCAAATGAGTCCGCTCTTCGCATCAGGGGGCCAAAGTATTGGAGTTTCAGCTACAACATCAGTCCTTCCAATGAACATTCAGGACTGATTTCCTTTAGGATGGACTGGTTGGATCTCCTTGCAGTCCAAGATGAGTCCAAGTCCTCATCTGTAACATGAGGATAATAATTTGACCACTCGGGCCCATGGGAGGGTTAAAGGTGTTAATATATGTGAAGTGCAATGTATCAGCTCTGTGGTCATTGCTTGCTTGAGGGGCAGCAGGTAAGCAACCCACAGAATGGAGCCATACTCCAGTTCCATCACAAGCCAGCTGTACGAACTTCAGGAGGCTGCTTAGCCTCTCCATTCTTCCACGTTCTCCAGGGGCTCCACGTTTCCATTTCGCACCGGGCCCTGCATACTAGGCAACTGGTCCTGCCTGCACACAGGCACAGTGCTGGGGGAGGAACTAGGCTGAACCAGGAAGACTTTTCATCCCTTTTCATTACCTTGCAAAAGACCCCTTTCTCCCTGATGGATGTCCTGTGGGGTACAATTACAGTTTTTTCAACTGTGAAGTCTTCCAGAGTCAACTCAGGATGTCTAGTGTTAATGCACCAGGCAGTGGGCTAAGTTAGGGATGGAGAGAAATTTTACCAGCTGCAGGATCTGCCATCCATCCCTGTATCAGTTTCCTGTATCTGCAGCCGCAAATGACCACATTTGTTTGTGGTGTAAAACAACAGAAAAGTTTTCTCTTAAAGTTCCGGAGGCCACAAGTCTGAAACCCAGGTGCTGGCAGGGCCAGGCTCCCTTCAAAGGCTCCAGGGGAGAAGCCCTTCCTGGCCTCTCCCAGCTTCCCTTGGCTTGTGTCTGCATCACCCCAATCTCTGCCTCTGTCTTCATACATCTCCTCCACGTTTCTTTCCTTCTTCTTATGAGGAGACTTATTGTGTCTAGACCCCAAGGCTATGGTTTTTCCAGTAGTCATGTATGGATGTGAGAGTTGGACTATAAAGAAAGCTGAGCGCAGAAGAATTGATGCTTTTGAACTGTGGTGTTGGAGAAGACTCTTGAGAGTCCATTGGACTGCAAGGAGATCCAACCAGTCCATCCTAAAGGAGATCAGTCCTGGGTGTTCATTGGAGGGACTGATGCTGAAACTCCAATATTTTGGCCACCTGATGCAGAGAGCTGACCCATTTGAAAAGACCCTGATGCTGGGAGGGATTGGGGGCAGGAGGAGAAGGGGCGACAGAGGATGAGATGGTTGGATGGCATCACAGACACAATGGACATGGGTTTGGGTGGACTCCGGGAGTTGGTGACGGACAGGGAGGCCTGGCGTGCTGCTGTTCATGGGGTTGCAAAGAGTCGGACATGACTGAGCGACTGAACTGAACTGAGATCCCAACTGGTTAATCCAGATGACATCGTCTTGAGATCTTTCACTTAACTTTATCTGCAAAGACCTTTCTTTCGACCTAGGGTCACATTTGCAGGAACCAGGGATTCAGACTTGGACATGTCTTCTTGGAGGCCGCTGTAGCAGCCGAGAGGGTGAGCGTGGCATGAAGGCTGCACGAATGCAGAAGCAATGCCACAACAGCTCATCTGCTCCATGCTCCCTGTGTGCAAGTGTGACTCTAAGTGACCTGCATGTCTGTGAATGCTTTTACTCTGCTCGGTAGCTGGTGTTATTTTTCAGATGAGGAAACTGAGGCACACATTAAAACCAGTCACCCAGCCAGTGCATGTCAAACCCTGCAGTGGAGGTTGGCAGCCTGTCTGTCTGGAGTCTGAGCTCTGATCTGCCTGCTGCACTGGGAGCCAGGCTCTCTGACCCAGGGGGTGCCGGCCATGCAGGTGGCTTGATGAAGAGTTCACCAGGGTGTGGTGACCTGGAGAGGGGTCATTCCTGGGCTCCAGCCAAGGGCAGAGCGCTCAGCATTCCCGAATTTTCTTTTTCTTCTGGCCGTGCTAGGTCTTTGTTGTAGCACACAGGCTTTCTCTAGCTACAGCGTGAGGATTAGTTGCCCTGCAGCACGTGGGTTCTTAGTTCTCCGACCAGGGATCACACCTGCATCCCCTGCATCGGAAGGCAGACTCCTAACCACTGGATCCCCCAAGGAAGTCCCTCCCTAATTTTCAAGAGGACTGTAAGACTGTGATCTTGATGTGGAAGTCCTGAATTATTAGACTTGGTGGCTTATTTATTTTCAAAAAAACCAAATTAAACCCATCAGGAGCCTATAAATCAGCAGTCTGCCTGCCACCCCCCCAAGATACAGGAAAGGGCCATTAAATCTGACTTTGGGAAACAGAAACGCAGAGACCAACACCAGCCCTGACCCATGGGACACCCCCCACCCTCTCCTGGCAGAGCCCATGGGTCTTGTTTCTCTCCATGACACTCAGATGCCTCACTCCTATGCGGCCCTAAAGGAGCCATCAGCAGGATGTGACAGCGACTGTAATTCTGCTTTTATTATGACGGAGTGCTGGTCATTTCTGGCTGAGTGGCGCTGAGTGACTGGTGGTGATTTAGGACTTTTACAGAGGGATTAGAGAGGTGAGGCTAAATGCATTTTCCTCCAAGGAAACAGGTTTCTGTGGAGGATGCTGATAAAAAGTAAATTATTGTATTCTGTTCACAATCAATTCCAACTCTGGACTTCAGAGTCCCCCAAGAAATAAGGTATTAACACTTATCTCGTGGAGCTGAATTCTTCGAGGAAATAGTAATCCTTAAACAGACGCAGAAGTCGTTTTTAAAGCATTAAAATCCAGCAACGTGTGCTGCTCATCCTTCTTAACGAGCCACGCACTGTCTTGATGTATTTGGTGAGAGAAGGGAATTTAAATCACATTTACATTGGCCAGGAAAGGGTTGTCTCCAGGGGCACTGGTGCTGGGAGTAGGAACTTTTGCAGTCAGGTTCTCGGTCTGTCATGGACGCTGGGTTTTTCTGACTGTCAGGGTCTATTCCTTCATCTTCTGGTGACAGCACCTGGGTTCTCTTTTTTGGGGTCACCCCTCAGTCCATGTGCTTTAGGTGGGGCTGTCTCCACCGCTGGAGAACAGAATGACAGCCCGGTCCAGTATTCTTGCCTGGAGAATCCCAAGGACAGAGGATTCAGTCCATCGGGTTGCACAGAGTTGGACACGACAGAAACAACTTATCACGCACGTCTCCACCGCTGGATCCAGGGATAGGCGTGCGGCGCAGGCCTGGCTCACCCATTGTCTGACTTTAGTTACCGGCAGGGTGCAGTCACATGATCTGAGTTGGTCCAATCAGAGCCTACCCTGGGATCTTTGCTGGCTAAACTGGGGAAGAGACCTCTCTTGCTATAACAGTTGCTGTGAGGGCAGGATAAAGTCCTGAGGTTGCTGCTCATTCTCTTCCACTGCTGTGAGCCAAGAATCACACCAACCTGGAGGAAAGCAGGACTGAGTGACTGGGGGAAACAGATCTGTGCTTCCAGAAACCACACCACTAAGCCCTGGATCCAGCCATACCTGAGGCCATACACACCTCAAGCTTTCATTTACTGATCTCTTTCATTTCTATTTTATTTAGTTCTGTCACTTGCAGCCAAAAGAATCCTGACAAAAGGACTCCTTGTAAGATACCATTTCTGGCAGAGCACCGGCCGAGCCCAGAGCTTCCATCAAAGGTAACACACAGATAATTCCCCTCCCTCTGCTGGGTCAGACACTTCAAGCTGGGCTCCTCAAGCTGTTAACTTTTTTTCCTCTTAGTCTTTGTTCCAAACATGCAACGCATGAGTCCTTCCTGAATTAATCTGTCCTTTCTGTGTGCAGATAAACTCTGTCTTCCTTGAATGACTAATGTATATTCTGGGCCAGGCACTGTAAACAGCCTTCCACTACCCATAGTGATTCCAGCAGCACCAAGAGCATGTCTGCTTCTTCCTCCAGAACCTTCCTGGCATTATCATTGCCTCCTGAAATGCCACTATGTTGGACTTGCAGACGGAGAAAATTTACCCTGGAGAAAAGGACACGTTAAACCTTATATTCAAGCCTCTTAGAGGAGGGAGTGAGAATATATTTTTCCATGAGCAATTGTTGATAAGAGAAAACTAGGATTTGTGGCATTCTCAGTGCTAGCAGTTACAATATTTTGGGAGCATGACAGTCCTGAGGATGTGACCCGGTCCACTCCAAAGATAACTGGAGGTCTGATTTCTAAACTCACTGGCCATTCATTCACCCAGCAAATATTTCAAGTGCCGAGCCCCATGCTGAGCACTGATTGTCAGTTGTGTGATTTTGGACCAAGCACCTTTCAGTGTGGGATGGGATCGGTCAGCAGTAGTGAGTATGAGGACTCTTATTGCTTCATGGCAGACACAGCTAATTGATCCCAGCATCTCATCCTGCTGCAGATGGGGTGGGTTCCAAATCCATACTATCATCCTTAGGCAACATCATCCTCCATTAGGAGCCCCTGCCCCAAGAGGAGCATTTCTAGAGACAGGCAAGCATGTCCTCTTCAAAGTAGCACATGCCATGCCCACTCACTCTGGTGCCCAAAGCAAGTCCCCTATGGCCAAGGCCGAGTTGCACAGGGTGGGGGTCACGACCCTTCCGCAGAGGAGGATATACCAGAACCAACAGCCATCCAGTCTTCTCCTGAGCCAAGAATAAGGTGGCAAGTGAACTGAAGGCCTCTTCCCTCCCCCCACTTCCACTCCCACCCATCTCTTCCCCACCCCTCCCCTCGGCCTGCATTCATTTGCCTCCTTCTCAACGAGGCCGACCCAGGCCACCAGGCTTGTCCCCTCTTTCATGCCCCAACTCCGATTTCTGTTCCCCAAAGTGCTTGCCGCCGACTGGTGCAGTGACTCCCTTCTGATGTATTCTGTTAATTGTCAGTTACCTGTGAACTGACCCTTTGTTCACGGCTCAGCTCCCAGAAGACCTCTGGCCCAGACCTGAAGCTCTGTGCAAGTCTGTCGAGTGATTCAATGAGTGAGTGCCACTTATTTGCTAATTTGGGCCTGAATGATCTCCAAGGGCATGCTCTGCTTTTTCCTAATGCCCTGCCATCCCAGCAAGAATTTCTGTCCTGATATACCTACCTCACCACCTTGCTTCTGCCAGAGTAACAGACCCTGCCACCGGTGCCAGGGTGACAACCATCCCCCCAGTCCTATGAGCTGGGAGTTTTGTTCCCAGGAAGCCGCCTGCAGAAAGAGGGTGCCTGGTGACCAGTAGCTCTCAGCCGGTAATGCACACCCTGCTGAAGCCTGGGTCTCTGCTGGTTACTATGGAAACACGACCCAGAGAAAGCCAGCTCTTCCCTCATCAAAGCCGCAGATGCATCTCAGTCATCTCATTAGAGATTCTAACAAGGAGCCCCTGGAAGTTTCCTGCTGCCTGGAAGTTTCCCCCTCCCTGGCCCACCGGCTCTTTCACTGAGCTCTGTAGGTGAGAGTGAGGGTGACTTGGGTTCTCCGGCCTGCGGAGTTTTAGAATCTTCGCAATATAATCAACAAACGTGTATGGACCAACTGCTCAGTGCCTGGACCTAAGAGAAGCAAGGCAATGCTTTCTTCCCCAAAGAGAAGACAATGAAGAGGTGGAGCAGGTGGCCAAGAGCATATGTTCTGGAGCTTGACTGTCTGGGTTCAAATCCAGCAACCACTGTCTTACTTTGTGTGGTGACTTCAAAGCATGTCTACCAATCCTTTACTGGAAGTAGCGTTCCTTCCACTGGAAACAAAGTTTATTTTCCCTTCATCCTCCATGATATAAGCTTGTGGAGGTGGCATTTCAGATTTTCTAAGGCTTGGTCCAGAAAGGGGTACAGACTCTGCTTGGAACATCTGTCTCTCTCTCTCTTTGGATTTGTGCTTTGGGAGCCCTGAGGCTCTCTGTCAGAGTTCTGCTACCCTGAGGTTTTCCAGGAGACAGCATGATGAGAGGAGGGTAGAAAAGGGGGTGAGGGAGTTCACAGGGGAGTCCTTGCTCCTGGCCTTAGCATCCTGGAGTGTGAGAGCTTTCAGATGATGCCTGAGCCACGTAGCGATGCCAACGGGAGTAGGGACAAGGTGACCCCACCAAGGCCTGCCCAAAGCACAGATGCAGGAGCAGGATCAATGTTCTTGTTGTTCTTCTGCCACTAAATGTGGAGGTGTACATCACCCAAACACCGCACACAACTGGAAAATTCATGAACCGTGCTACACGACCTTGCTGTTCTGTGTTACGGGAACGGCCCCAGGACTTCCTGCACAGAGTCCTCTCGAGGATTCAGCGTGTTCACAGTCAGCTCCGGACACACACAGAGTGAGGACGACAGCCACCAGTGTAACCCAGGGAACAAGGGCGGAGGCTGCTCTTGGCTATTCTGGGAGCGGGTGAGACCATGGTGGCCAGAAGGCAGGCGCTGTCCTGGGGTCTTGTGAAGGATCTAGCACTGATGTTCTGGAGTCCTCTGCTGAAACACATGTTTGTTGGTGAGATTCACCAGGGTAAAACAACGACACTCATGGGCGTGCCGAGAGCAGTGTCTCCCTCCTGCTCCTGTGTCCCAGGCTTCCTGGCTCCCATCCCCAGGGATGAGCACAGACGTGCTGGGGAGCAGGGGCTCAGGTGAACTTCTGAAGATTGTCACCTTAGATACAGCATCTACAAAAGAGTGCTTCCCCGGTGGCTCAGATGGTAAAGAATCTGCCTGCAAGGCAGGAGACCCAGGTTCGATCCCTGGATCGGGAGGATCTCCTGGAGAAGGAAATGGCATCCCACTCCAGTGTGCTTGGCTGGAGAATTCTGTAAACAGAGGAACCTGGTGGGCTACAGTCCATGGGGTCTCGAAAGAGTCAGACACAACTAACACTTTCACAAAAGAGAGAGAGAAGGAGAGAGAAACAGAAAGGGAGGGAGGAGGGGGAGGAAAGAAACAAACCCGTCACAGCTCCACAAGGACTGGGACCTGTCTCTTTCCCTGCAGAGTCTTCAGTGTCCTGATCAGCTCCCAGCCCCTGGTTCACGACCAATACCTACGCGAGGAGTGAATGCAGCCCACATTCATTCGCGCAGACCTGGGGCTTGCATTTTTCACTTCCGTTTGGAGTTTCTTTGTGTATATAGAGCTGCCACATTCTTTCGACGGTGAACAATAGTTCACTGTGTGACCATATCACGGGGTATTGCTCCAGTTCTCACTGATGAAGACGTAAAGGGTTTGGGTCCAAGATTTTGCTGCTGGGTTGAGAGCTACAGCCCACCGTCATGTGCGGAATCTCAAAAATAATCCAGATGACAGGACAGGAACAGACTTGCAGGTATAGGAAAACAAACTTAGGGTTATCCGTGGGGAGAGAGAAGCAAGAGGGGGCAAATTAGGTGTACGGGATTAAGATACAGTCTATTAAGTATAAAATAGATAAGCAGCAAGGACATACCCAGGGGATCAGAGCCATCACTTGTAATAACTGACAGCGGAATATAATCTGCAAACACACTGAATCACTCCGCTGTCTACATGAAACTAATATTGCAAATCAGCTGTACTTCAAAATAGGAAAAGAGAAAGAGAAGTAGATGCTGAAAGCATGCGAGGGCCACAGGGAGGCCTTGGCTTCAGGGCTGGAAAACCCCGGATCCCAAGACTGATCCCACCAGAAGCTGCTGCCTCTTCCTCCCGGGACAGGCCTGAACTGGCACAGAGCTGTTTGTGGTGGTCCTCCACCCCCAGACTCCCAGGGGCCCCAGGAACTGCACTGGCCGGCACCAGGACCCCTCAGGAACACTCTGCACCTAGCCCTGTCTTCCAAGATGCCCTTCTTCCGGGGTGGACAGAGGCGGCCCTCCTTCTCGTCCTCCTCGTGGGGCAGGGGACCCAGCCTGGGCCTCTGCCTGGGGCATGGGAGGTGCTCACTCAGGCTCCAGGCCCCAACATTGCAGACTCAGAACGATGCCTGCGAAGTGAGAAGGAACAGCTGTGCTTCTGTGGTCTCCATGGACATCTGCCAACCTGGCAACCTCACTGGGCAGCTGGGCCTGCGCCTCAAAGCTTTTGTCTTTGCAAAGCCTTTCCCTGAGTGCAAACACTGAGCACAAATCGGCCAGGCCTCCTCAGGGACTGCGGCTTCCCTCCCTGGCTCTGGGGGGCTGGCTGACCAAGACACCCCAAAGCCGTGACAGATGTGCAGGGGCCTTTGATGAGCTCTCTGAGGCCAGAGGCGCAGGTTCTGTTTAAATGATGTTCAGCTACACCGCCTGTCCCTCCACTTTCTATTATTAAAACATGCTGATGCCAGCTCCAGTTATAGCACAAAGGCCCTCGAGGTCTGCCCTGGAAGAAAGAGAAAAAAAAGAACAACGCTGGTGTATCTTGAACATGTAATAAAATGCACGTTCAAGAGGTAGCGGCAGACAATCAGGATACTGCCTGGCCGTTTGTTCAGTCATTTAGCAAATATCAGGGCCCCTACGGGGTGCCAGCAGTGAACACCCCAGATACAGCCCCCACTCGTGGAGATGACACATAGTTGGGGAAATGGACCCTTGACACATTGACAAGTAAATGATTCCAGCCAAGAGGACAAGAAGAAGCCATGGGTGAGAGAGTGATGAGGGTGGGTGGGCGTGTGTCACGGAGCGGCTGGGAAAGCTGTTCCAGGAAGGTGGACCCGGATGGGAAGGAGCAGCTGGATGAGGGGCATGGGGAAGGCATCCAGGAGGCGGAGTAGCCAGCGCAGAGCCTCCGAGTCTGCTTTGTTTGGAGTCTAAAGTGTTCACTGGCTTCCCAGGAGGTGCTAGCGGTAAAGAACCTGCCTCCCAATGCAGGAGACGTAGAGATGCAGGTTCGATCCCTGGGTTGGGAAGATCCCCTGGAGAAGGAAATGGCACCCCACTCCAGGATTCTTGCCTGGAGAATCCCATGGACAGAGGAGCCTGGCGGGCACAGAGTGGGACAGGACTGAAGCGACTTAGCACACACAGCACAAAGGGCTCACTAATCAGAATTGTTCTCATCCATTCGGGATGCTTCCTGACTTAGTGATAACGTAGGCAGCAGCCTCTCGCCCCAGTAAGATCTTATTAGATTTCCTTCCTCTTAAGGAGAGCAGGGTGGGGAGGGGCAGAGGGAGCTCCATGGGGGCCCCTCCTGAAGTCACCCAGGTCCTGCCATACCCTGAAATCCCACATCCAGAGGCTTCCTTCGCTCTCACCTAGGTCTGTGTTTCCTGAACATCAGCATTCACACCCACCAGCACCTCCCCCACCCACCAACATCTCCCCAGACCAGCTTTACGTGGGCTTGAAGGAGATAACCTCATCCTTGAGTCATCATTATGACGTTCTTTCATTTTTGATTGTTATTTAAATGAAAAGTGTGCATCTGGGTACCACCTGAAATTCACTCACACGGGGAAACATTCCTCTGGTCCAGCCCCTGAGTTCCTGCAACTCTGACACCAGAGGTTTGTTCAAAACCGCGTGGTTAGTGAGCCCGTACGTTCCCTTCTGTCCTCTAGGCTGGTTCATTTCCAACTGATGTTTCCAAAGTAGGCCGAGGCCACTTAGCTCTCAGAGACCCAAGTCTTGGGGCTTTTTGATTCCTTCCCTCTGCTTCTCTCCCTCCCTCCATTTCTCCAACTCTCCTTCTTTTCTTCCCCCATCTCCCATGCACCCCCTGCTCTGTAACTCTGAAACCCCCAGCATGTTTTTGAACCTTGGCTCTGCCTAACTTCGCTTCAAGCCACTCTCTTCAGCTGAAAAAACCCACTGATTCCGTCCTCTTCTCCGTAAAGGGGCAGAAGGATCCTTATTCTTTGTGAACATTTTGAAACAACGCATCACACGCAGTAGGAGCCAAGTCACCCC
Source organism: Bos indicus x Bos taurus (assembly GCF_003369695.1). Lineage (NCBI taxonomy): Eukaryota > Metazoa > Chordata > Mammalia > Artiodactyla > Bovidae > Bos > Bos indicus x Bos taurus. The sequence continues at coordinate 6,935,050 of NC_040088.1, read as the reverse complement.
AGTGAGAATCCTTCAGGGAGGATGAGTTCATTCTTTCAATAGTAATTATTAACAGGTCTATGTATGTCAGATCCTGCTTAAGACAAAGCAATGAGCGGAACACGATTCCCGGAGCTTCTATTCTACAGAGGACTCAGATAATTTGTACCTAAACAAAGGTATAACAAAGCCAAAATGAATGAATGAATCCCTGGTCTCCCCCCGCCACTTTCCAGGCAAATTCCTTCTCATCCATCAAGACTGGGCATAACTCTGCTCTCCCTGGCAACCTGCCCTGCCCTACCCTGCACACAGCTGGATGCCCCTCCGTGGCCCCCAATGGCCCCCGACAGGCTGCCTTGCAAAGCAGCAGCCAGAGCTCAGGAGATGTTCAGTGAATGAAAACAGATGAGCAAGCATGTGGCATGTTTATTCAGTATAATTGGGGATGTTCTTGTGTTAGAATGCATTGGGTGGGTGATAAGTGGGTGCATTTGCTGATGGATGAAGCCACGCACGTGGGTGGATGTTTATGTGCAGTGAGTCGTAGCTCGTATGTTGGAACGATGCTGTCTTCAGTAAAGGCAGAGAGATTCCCCTGAAACCCACCCTGGGAGCTTGTATCCTGCCTTCTGGGTCCCGTCTAAGCTGAGGACACGCGTGCGGCCACCCAGGGACATGTGTCATGTTCCCTCTCAACCCCTTCTCTGGGAAGGGCCTGTGCAGACCATGGGCCGTTTGCCTTTGAAAAGGCCTCTCCAGGTTGCGCTGATTCGTATGAGGCACCTTGGCTCCATCACTAGGGGCTCTGAGTTGTTGGATAAACTGCTTTCTTAGGGACCTCCTCTGCATCTCGGGCGTGATAAGCCACCCAGCTTGGAGGATTTAGGAGAAAATGAAAGCACTGGTTTCCATCGAGCACTGAACCAGAGCCCTGAGCACTCTTGATTCCCCATGGTGCTGGCTGCTCCCTCCACCTGTGTCCACACTCTGACCAGGCCTGCTTGGACAGCCTCAAGCCTGCCTCCCTCCAGCCTGCTGCTGGGCCATCTCTGGTTTTGTCCTTTTCTCTTTCCAGTCCTCCTGGTAATGTTCTTGGTCCTGCTGGGGCCTGACTTGAGCCACCATCCCCGGGTCTAGAGAGCCCCTGGGGCCATCTCCTGTGCTGTCCACACTGGGCAGACCCCACCTGCCTTTGGCCCTAGGACTCTTCCTCCTTGACACATCCACTCATCCACTGGGAGCCAAGTCCCAGAGGCTTATCTACAAGCCCCGTCACCGCCTCTGGAGCGGTCTGGCCAGTTCTCAAGTGTCCCCGTGTTCCTGTCCCTTCACTCTCCCAGAAGAGAATCTCCAGTCCCATTTGGAGAGAAAATAGGAGGGCGGGGGGAACCTGGGCTTAGATGGTAAGTTTCACTCTGTTGTTCAATCACGTCCGACTCTGCGACTCCATGAACTGGAGCACGCCAGGTTCCCTGTCCTTTACTATCTCCCGGAGCTTGCTCAGACTCATGTCACTCTGGGGACCTCTCAGTCCCTGCAGAGGGTCATTCCACACCCACCCCCAGCCCATGCCGTGGCAGTCTGTCTTTCCATCTACTTGTAAGCCCAGGGCTCCAAAACTCTGACATTTCTAAATCATTAAAGTTCCTCCAGCGGAAGTCTCTGCTCTATGCCCTGCCCCTCCCCACCCCCCCCACCCCCCGCCGCCCCCAGCAGGCTGAGTGGATTTGTTTTTGATTAAATAATGTATGCTAATGTATGCACCCCAGGGGGGAGGGCCCTGGGGGGTGCCTGGGCCGTAGCTAGAGCAGAGTTGTCAGAGGGGCGAAGGGCAGAGCTGAGGCCCCGTGTTTTGGTGGACTCGGCCCGTCTCTCCTGGTCCACCCAGGTCGCAGCCAAGGTCGAATTGTCTCTCTGACTCCTGAGCTCTCAGAGATGTGGGAATGGGGGCTCCTAAGTGGTTCCAGGTGCCTCCGGCCCCATGTGGAGAGGCTGCTGGAAAGCAGATGCCTCCAGGAAGACAGGGGCCGGCTGCCCCCAGCAGCACGGGCGAGTCCCCGCAGGCTTCCGCTGAGGGATTCGACCCAGGCCAAGCCTGAGTGGGTTGCAAACTCCCACCCCACTTCCACTCCTTGCTGACAAAATCTTCCACTGCCCAGCTGCCCGGGCAGAAGCACCCCCCACCCCCCGCCCATACGGGTGCCAGTTGGCTCCAGCTTCATGTTCTCATAAAAATCCAGCCTTCTGACTTCCCTTGCAAAGACAAAGCGTGGTAGCACCCCGCTGGCATCCCTGGGTAGTGATTGTAAAAACGCACAGCAGCCTCTTTCAGGCCATGTGTGTGGCCCCTCCAGGGCTGGGCACCCCCTGCCTAGGGCTGCCACCTGGCCTTGGTAGAAACTGGATGCACCGTGTTGATTCCTCAGTTAAGGGGAGAAGTGAAAACTAGTCTCTGGCCTGGTATGAAGCGCCTCGTGATGGGTTCCATGCCTGCCCCAAGGCAGGTAGGTCTCTAACCACTCCCTTGTCCCCAGCCTGTGCCTGGACTGCTTTCTGGACACTTCCATCTCTCTTAAAGCCCAACAGTGAGGTCCTTTTAGCACAGGCTTTTTTGTTCCTCTGGGAAATGAAGGAAAAAAAGACTCGCCCTGCCCAGGTCCGAGCCAGCCCCTCCAGGGGTGCCCCCTGTGCACCCCCTTTCCTGAGTCCTGCATTCATCCTCAAAAGTCCACCAGAGCCGCCCCAGATCTCCCACACCCAGCCCAGTGCTGAGCCCTGGGACAGGAGCCCGTGGAGTCCCATCAACCTGTGGCAGGCAAGGCCCTGAATCAGCAGAAGGAAAGCACAGCTAATGGTCTGCAGAGGCTGCCATTAGCTGTGGCAGTGACCGATTCTGCCAGGGGTCTGCAGGCACTAAACCAGATTCAGTGGCTTTATAACAGCGGTGATTGGTTAGGAAGCAAAGCCCTGCTCGGAAGTGCTAGGAGAGTACCGGGAATGACAGCCCTGTCCCTCTGTGTGGACGAGGCCACCTGGGGGACTGACTCGAGGTCCTGGAACTGTCCAAAGACACTTCTGAAAACGGTGCAGAAACTGATGCTCAGCGGATGGGTGTCTCTGCCACCCAGCAGAGCTTCGGAGCATGACCTTGGCAGAGGCCACAAGAGCAGGAGAGGTCCTCATGACAACTGTTGTTATCACTACCATCCCAGCTAACGTGGACCAAGTACTTATTATCTGCCACCCAACGTCTGCAGTGCTTCCTATGTATTAAGAGATTTAATCATCATGACGGCTCTATGCATTTGGTTGCTGTTATTGTTCAGCTGCCAAGTCGTGTCCGACTCTTTGTGACCTCATGGACTGCAGCATGCCAGGCTTCCCTGTCTCTCACCAACTTCATGTCCACTGAAGCAGTGGTGTCATCCAACCATCTCATTCTCTGTTGCCCTCTTCTTCTCCTGCCCTCTATCTTTCCCAGCATCAGAGCCTTTTCCAATGAGTCAGCTGTTCATATCAGGTGGCCTAAGTATTGGAGCTTCTTAGGGACTATTGTTATTTCCTTTTATAGATGAAGAAACTGAGGCACACAATAAAATTTTTTAAAAAAGAAACTGAGGTACAGAGTGAAGGAATAACTTTCCCAAAGTCACACAGCTGCTAAGCGGCAGAACTGAGACTTAGGTGATGGGCTCAGAAACACAGATCAGCCATTCCTGCCTCAACACCAGCAGCCCTTTCGAGGTTTCCTTGGGTCAGGTCAGCCCTGGAATCTGATCTAAACCACGGTGGGCAAGAGGCCCCCAGAATGATGGAGAGTCAGTTTCCCACCAGAGCAGATAAGCACAGGGTTGGATTTGCTTTGATGTTTTTTTTTATTATATTATTATTTAAAAAAAAATTTATTGGACTATAGTTGCTTTACAATGTGTTAGTTTCTGTTGCACAGCAAAGTGAACCATTTGTATGTATACACATACCTCCTCTGTTTTTTTGGATTTCCTTTAGGTGATTTAGGTCACCGCAGTGGAGTTCCTTGACCTATATGGATAGTTCGCATTAGTTATCTATTTCATATTCCGTATCAGTAGTGTATGGGCTTCCCTAGTGGCTCAGACTGTAAAGAATCTTCCTGCAATGTGGGACACCTGGGTTGATCCCTGGGTTGGGAAGATCCCCTGGAGGAGGGCATGGCAACCCACTCTAGTATTCTTGACTGGAGAATCCCCGAGGACAGAGGAGCCTGGTGGGCTATGGGGTCGCAGAGAGTGATCAACAGCGTATATGTGTCAATCCCAATCTCTTACTTCATCCCACCTGCCTTTCCCCCCTTGATCAACAGCGTATATGTGTCAATCCCAATCTCTTACTTCATCCCACCTGCCTTTCCCCCCTTGATCAATAGCGTATATGTGTCAATCCCAATCTCTTACTTCATCCCACCTGCCTTTTCCCCCTTGATCAACAGCGTATATGTGTCAATCCCAATCTCTTACTTCATCCCACCTGCCTTTCCCCCCTTGATCAATAGCGTATATGTGTCAATCCCAATCTCTTACTTCACCCCACCTGCCTTTTCCCCCTTGATCAATAGCGTATATGTGTCAATCCCAATCTCTTACTTCATCCCACCTGCCTTTTCCCCCTTGATCAACAGCGTATATGTGTCAATCCCAATCTCTTACTTCATCCCACCTGCCTTTTCCCCCTTGATCAACAGCGTATATGTGTCAATCCCAATCTCTTACTTCATCCCACCTGCCTTTTCCCCCTTGATCAATAGCGTATATGTGTCAATCCCAATCTCTTACTTCATCCCACCTGCCTTTCCCCCCTTGATGCCCATAGGTTTGCTCTCTGTGTGTTTGTCTCTATTTCTGCTTTGCAATCCAAAATGGTATAGCTGCTCTTATTTGTTTTGATGGTTTTAAATGAAGGAGTGACACATCTTGGGGCAGTAAGTCCCCTTTTGGAGTTTCTGTCCCTGAAAGAGTGGCTCTTCCATGGCACACCATGTACCTGGTCCTGTCCACGGCTGCCTCGAGAGCCCAGTTCTGTGCCTGGTCTGTAACCAGCAGCCGGTGATGGCACTTAGCCTGACTCTCCGGCCATGAAACGTGAGTCCTGCGTGTCCTGGGGGTGGGGCCTGGATCACAATAAACTGTGAAAAATTCTGAAGGAGATGGGAATACCAGACCACCTGATCTGCCTCTTGAGAAATTTGTATGCAGGTAAGGAAGCAACAGTTAGAACTGGACATGGAACAACAGACTGGTTCCAAATAGGAAAAGGAGTTCTTCAAGGCTGTATACTGTCACCCTGTTTATTTAACTTATATGCAGAGTACATCATGAGAAATGCTGGACTGGAAGAAACACAAACTGGAATCAAGATTGCCAGGAGAAATATCAATAACCTCAGATATGCAGATGACACCACCCTTATGGCAGAAAGTGAAGAGGAACTCAAAAGCCTCTTGATGAAAGTGAAAGTGGAGAGTGAAAAAGTTGGCTTAAAGCTCCACATTCAGAAAATGAAGATCATGGCATCCGGTCCCACCACTTCATGGGAAATAGATGGGGAAACATTGGAAACAGTGTCAGACTTTATTTTTTTGGGCTCCAAAATCACTGCAGATGGTGACTGCAGCCATGAAATTAAAAGACGCTTACTCCTTGGAAGGAAAGTTATGCCCAACCTAGATAGCATATTCAAAAGCAGAGACATTACTTTGCCAACAAAGGTCCATCTAGTCAAGGCTATGGTTTTTCCTGTGGTCATATACGGATGTGAGAGTTGGACTGTGAAGAAGGCTGAGTGCTGAAGAATTGATGCTTTTGAACTGTGTTGTTGGAGAAGACTCTTGAGAGTCCTTTGGACTGCAAGGAGATCCAACCAGTCCATTCTGAAGGAGATCAGCCCTAGGATTTCTTTGGAGGGAATGATGCTAAAGCTGAAACTCCAGTACTTTGGCCACCTCATGCAAAGAGTTGACTCATTGGAAAAGACTCTGATGCTGGGAGGGATTGGGGGCAGGAGGAGAAGGGGACAACAGAGGATGAGATGGCTGGATGGCATCACTGACTCGATGGACGTGAGTCTGAGTGAACTCTGGGAGTTGGTGATGGACAGGGAGGCCTGGCGTGCTGCGATTCATGGGGTCGCAAAGAGTCGGACACGACTGAGTGGCTGATCTGATCTGATGTGATCTGGCTGTCTGCAGGGACAGGTCCCCTGTGAAGGGGACAGTCTCCTGGGCAGCCAAGGCCTCTGTAGATACACTCCCAGAGCATCTCTTCCAGGACCGGGCCTTCCCCTGCTCACTCTGCCCTGCCACGGGGATGGGAAGATGCTCTCTCCAGAGGACTGAAAGGAAGCTGGGATTATAGACCCTCAGGGTTCAAACCCCAGCTCTGCCAGGGAGTAGCAACGTGACCTTGGGCAAGTGGCTTAACCTCTCTAGGCCTCAGTGGCCTCCTTTATAAAGTGGGCACAATAGTCAACATACCTCTCACAGAGGGAAGCATGGGGTTTAAATGAGTTAAGGTGGAAGGGATTCCCAGGTGGCTCGGTAGTAAAGAATCCGTCTGCCAATGAAGGAGATGCAAGAGATGTGGGTTTGATTCCTGGGTCAGGAAGATACCCTGGAGTAGGAAATGGGAACCTGCTCCAGTATTCTTGCCTGGAAAATTCCATGCACAGGGGAGCCCCGGTGGGCTACAGTCCACTGGATCACAGAGTCAGACACAACTGAGCGAGCACGCACACAGGGAGTGGTGCTCAGCACATAGTGGGCATCGAGCAAAGTCAGCTGTTGTCTTTATTGATTTGCTTCAGGCTTCTAATTCTATCCCAGCAAGAGCCTCAGGAGAAGCAGGTGAAAGTGAACCAAAAAAAACAGGGCTGCCAACCAGAGACAGAAATTCTCCCTGCAACACAGCCCCGGCCACACTGTGGTTCCCTCCGCGGGGCCACGGGGCCAAGTCCTGCTCCACCAGGACAGCCACCAGGTCACACACAAGCCATCAGGACCCAAACCTGCTCTCAACTTCAGACCAGAGAGAAGTGTAAATAAGTAAGCAAACAAACGAAACGAAGCCCCAAAGTGCTGCGAGTGCAAACAAACAGCGCCTTCCTCCTGGATCCTCATCGGACGCCAAGAAGAAAACGATTTTGTTTTCTCATCCTGAGGGTGGATAGAGAACGTCTTGAGAGCAGGTTTGGCTGGGAACAGCAGGAATGCAGCATCCCCTAGGGTTCCAAACAAGTTTTCATTGCCTTGGTTTTTTTTTTTTTTTTTTTTTGGTTTGTTTACAAAGCAGAAAACATCATGTTTCAGAACTGAGGCTGGAGAGCTGGCTCTGGGGGATGGGGACCCCTGAGAAAACAAGACCAGGCTCCTTTTGTGCCCCAACCCACGCCAGCCATTCTGCCAGGCTTGCTTGGCACAGACCGGAATGCCCTTCTCTTTGCCAGCCACGACGCTTGAGAATACAAGGTGGGGCAGACCTACAGTTGTCAACAAAGTGGCACAAAGCCACTTGATTTTATCTGTCGCTGGAGCATGAGGTTACATGGAAACAACATCGTATAACCTCATTAAGATCGAGGAGAAAGAGTAAGTGTCCACCCTGAGTTGGTGGAACCACTACTTTTTAGAAATCTAGAAAATTACGTAACACTTATTATGTGTGTGTGTGTGTGCATGCTCAACTGCTTCAGTCATGTCTGACTTGCTGTAACCCCATGGACTGCAACCCGCCAGGCTCCCCTGTCCATGGGAGTCTCCAGGCAAGAACACTGGGATGAGTTGCCGTTCCCTCCCCCAGGGGATCTTTCCAAACCCACATCATCTGCGTTTGCTGCAATGTAGGCGGATTCTTTACCATTGAGCCACCCGGGAAGCTCCAACACTTATTATTATGAACAGATTTTTATCAAGTGAGTACTCAGGTGCCCCTCCTCCCGCTACATCAAGACACAGCTGACACAGAAGCTTTCTGTGTCTCCTGGCTCAATCACAGCCTCCTCAGTTCCTAAAAGTCATCGTTGTTCTGACTTCGGGTAATAGCTTGCTTCTTTTTCTCCGTTTTCACGCTGCTGTTCCCTGCTTGGCTAGACAAACGCTACAGTTTAGTGTTCCCTGCTCGTGGATGTAATATGAGGGGGATTATTCACGACAGACGTTTGGTCCCTGGCTCCTTTCGCTCAGTGTTGGGATGCATGTAGTCGTATCTCTCCTTTCACTCTTGATGGCACATATGCCATTGCGCGAGAGCATCATGTTGAAATTGTTCGCTCGACTGAGGATGGACACCTGGGTCGTTCTGACAGTGGGGCTATTCCCAGTGCTGCAGGGGTGGATGTGGTTGGACACAGCCTCCTGCTGTGCACACAAAATGCACTTCAGTTGCGGATCTACCAAGAACACAATGGCCGACACTCAGGTCTTGCATCTTTATGGCTATTCAACAGTGCCAAACTGCCTTGAGAAAGGCTGGTGCCAGTGACTGCATTTCTCCATCGAACACCCAAATCTTCCCCTATTTCCCTTCCCCTGCCACTTCTGCTCCTCTTTCCCAGTTCCTAAGACTTCAGCACTGGGCCTGGGAGCTGGAACAGCCTACAGGCTCTCTCAGTAGGAGCAGAGTCTCAGCGAGGGGGTGTTGGGGAAGGGCCCATGTATAGACCAAGTATAGGGCAAAGAGGACTCTCAAGAGTCCCTTGAACAGCAAGGAGGTCAAACCAGTCAATCCTAAAGGAAATCAACCCTGAATATTCATTGGAAGGACTGATACTAAAGCTGAAGCTCCAATACTTTGTCCATCTGATGCAAAGAGCCAACTTATTGGTAAAGACACTGATGCTGGGAAAGATTGAAGGCAGGAGAAGAAGGGGAAGACAGAGGATGAGATGGTTGGATGGCATCATCAACTCAATGGACCTGAGTTTGTGCAAGCTCCGAAAGATGGTGAAGGACAGGGAAGCCTGGCATGCTGCAGTTCATGGGGTCACAAAGAATTGGACATGACTGAGCAACTGAACAAAAGGGCAGAAGCCAGGGGTAAAAACACCCTGAACGTGCCTAATGCATGCATGTGTGCCTGCTCAGTCAAGTCTGACTTTTTGTGACCCCATGGACTATAGCCCACCAGACTCTTCTGTCCACGGAATTTTCCAGGCAAGAGTACTGGAATGGGTTGCCATTTCCTCCTCCAGGGGATGTTCCTGACCCAGGGATGGAACCCACGTCTCCTGTGTCTCCTGCATTGGCAGCCAGGTTCTTTTACCATTGCGCCACCTGAGAAGCTGAACACTTCTCAATCACCCATCAATTACAGCAGGCTCGGTCCTGTTTGCTCAGTCGCTCCAGTCATGTCTGACTCTTTCCGACCCCATGGGCTGCAGCCCGCCAGGCTCCTGTGTCCGTGGGATTCTCCAGGCCAGAATACTAGCATGGGTTGCCATGCCCTCCTCCAGGGGGCCTTCCAAACCAGGGATCGAACCCGCTTCTCCTGCTTCTTCATTGCAGGCAGATCTTTACCGCCGAGCTACTGGGAAACTGCACACACGACTGTTTGCATTCAAGGGCTGGTGAAGGAAATATCTTTGTATTTTAAAGTCTAGAATCATATGTAAAGAAGCGAGCAGGAGGTTCATGGTCTAAAGCACAGAACAGCCGCACATGTTTCCAAGTCCTTTTCTTAGGGGATATGATACTGACTTTAACAACAAAAATGTAACACTGTGCACTTTCTACATGCCCGGAGGTTTGCCCAGAATTTTAAGCATATCAAACATTTTTATTATTACACCAATTCTGTGAGGTGGGTTCTGTTGTTATCCCCATTTCTCAGATGAAAAAAATAAGGCAAACTAAAAAGTTCTTGGGATTTGAACTCAGATTGTCTGTTCAGCCTACCAGCTATTTCCTCATCTGTCAAATAAAAGGAGGGCCTGGTGGGGAACCTGGGGCCCCTCCTCTTCTCAGAATCTATGAACTGCACCAGGATAATTTCCCGGACACCCAGAGCCCAGCAAAGGTACCCCACCCTCTGCACAACCCAGTTCGTCCAGACACATCGCACAACCTCTCACATCCTAGCTGTAACTGCACAGAGGGCCTGCGGCGGGATCTCTGGGGAGGGCCACCCATGGGCCTCATCCCAGGCTTCTAAACAGGGAGTGTGAGTGTCTGTGTGTGTGCTGACAACCCCAGAGGCAGCAGAGAGGAGGTCATGCTGGGAGAAGTGTCACCAGCCCCATCCCTGTCGTTCTCCCCTCTCAGGCCATATGCCACTGAAACAAGACATATAAATATTTTGTACCCAGAAGCCATCTGCAGAGTCTAATAATGAGGAGTTTGATACAATTTGTGACATAAGGTGTTTACTGAATGTGTGTTAATTACATTTGCACCAAAACAAACCTTGCTCTTCAAAAAAGAGGTGTGGGGTGTGGGTGGGAATAAATTGCTTGGGAGATCGTTTCTGGAGAAACAGCAGCCAGGGCTGGACCAGGGGGCAGAATGGATGCTGCGGGGAATGCATGCTCCCGGGAAATAGGGGCTGGAGGTGGGACCAGGAGGGAGGGAGGGGGCCAAGGGGGCCCCTAGGAGACTGAGGACTCGGGGAAATGACAGAGTGAGTGATGAAAGAGGGCCTTCTGCATGAAGGGCTCAGCCCGCTCTTCATCCTGTTTTCCTTCAGGAGGCATTTGCTGAGCTGGGTGCTGGGCATAGCAGGTATCTAGGGCCCTGGCTCTACTGGGACGTCTGCTTGGGTGGGGTGATGGGCAGTGAACAGGAAAACAATAAGGAAACAAGAAATTCATGCTATCAAGCAGAGAGTGCTGGAGAAGTGGAGGGGTCGCTTTGCTGGGGTGGTCAGGGAAGGCCTCTCTCAGTAGGCGAATAACAGAATGAGGTGGACGAGAAGGAATACCACCACTGCTAATAATGCATCACACTTGTCGGTCACCGTTGCCCTGACAGCTTTGCTTCCCTCACCTCATTCACTCTCATGGCAGAGACCAGCATGTCCCCCTTAAAGCAGATTCTTCTCCCAAACAAGAACTGTACTTCCCAGGCTCCTTGTGGTTAGGTGTGACCGTGTGACTTCGATTTGACCAACCACATGTGACTGGACCAGAGAGCCCTGCAACAACATCCAGTGTGTCTTGGTGGAGCTGAATGTTAGGACGTGGGTCCCTGAATCATCACGGGGAGGGCAGCTACCTAACCCCATATGAACTGGGAATAAACTTCTATTATGTTAATGAATGAGATTTAATAAGACAACCATCTGTTCCAGCTTGCCTGGAATCATGCTGGTTTTTAACACTGAAAGTCCTGTATCCAGGGAACCCCTCAAACTCCTAGGCAGCCCTAGACTCAGGGTGTTATATGATACAGCAGTTAGTTACCCTGAGCCTCTGATCTGGTTATCACACCAGCCTTATAAGGTAGGGTTGTGTGTTATATGTGTTAGATGGTCAATTGTGTCCAACTCTTCGCGACTCTATGGACTGTAGCCTGCCAGGATTCTCCAGGCAAGAATACTGGAGTGGGTTGCCATTCCCTTCTCCAGGGGATCTTCCCAACCCAGGGATCAAAGCCGAGGCTTCTGCACTGAGTATTATTGTTATTCCCATTGTGTAGATGGAGACGAGCCTGGGAAGAGGTCGGCATTTCCCTGGAGTCATTTTCCAGGGGTCACACAGCTAGTTGGGGGGCCAGGCATTAAAGAAAGGCTATCTCCCAAGTCCACGCCTCTAACCATAAAGTCCTGATGCTCTTACAGAAAGAGGTGGAAAGGGGACGATCTGGTGGGCACGCATCCCATAGCTCACATCCGCGTCTTTGTCTCTGGGCACTGTTCCCTGACTGTATGGGGGGGAGAGAAGCACGTCCCTCTCTGGAGACTCTTCAAGCATCTCGTCCCTGTGATACCCTCAAGCTGCATCGGAACTATCCATTTTCCTTGCTGGATGGTGGAGACACTGCTATTTTCATATTTGTATTCCCTTGAGACTGGCGCTGCCCACCCCCACCCCGGCCCCCAGCCAACGGAAGGTGCTTCAGAAATATTTATTGTGTAGCCCAAAGATGCACGGAGAGCTGGAGAGACAGAGAGAGTGACAGAGACGTGTGCACGCTAGGGTAACAGGCTGTATATTTGCTGTAACAACACTGCCAAGAGCCAGGGGGAAAAAAAAAATCCTCTTCTAAAGAGTGACCCTGAAGGGCTCCTGGGGGAATTGGATCAGGATTCAGAAATGCAAACTGAGAGGCCTGCCCTGGGGGCCCAGCTTCTAGGAAGGCCCATTGTTTCAAGGTCTCCTGCTTTCTCTGTGTGGGTCACTGCCTGCCCTTCCCCGCTCTGGTCAGTATCATAAGGAGCCTGTCCCCTGATTCCCACAGACTCCCTTGTCCTCAGGCTTTGGGCAGGGTTTGGCCAACCAAAAGCACTGTCTGGGGACTAGAGGCTGGAGGAAGGGAGAGGCCAGGGTATTTCTCACCCTGTCTTCCATGAAGGGCCAATGCTGTGCCCTCTCTGTGGCTCTTAAACCAACCCCAGGCTGGCTCACTTCTCACCAGGTCCCAGCCTGGCACCCCCAACACTTCTGGCTAAAACGACAGATTACTTTCTTCCCTCAGAAAATGAGTCTTAAGATTAACTGTCCATCCCTGGCTGCCAGCTTCAGTGTGGTCAGGAGAGAACAGTTAACCCATTTAAGAGCAAGTATTTTGAAGCAGATTTACCAAAGATAGAGCCAAGCAGGTTTCCATCTCATGAAAGCCAACATGAACACCCTCCCCCACTACCCCCCACAAGTACACACACCTGCCTTTGAGCTGCTCAATGGAAAAGGGTCTGGGTTATTGGGAGAAGTCCCAGTCAGAGGAATTTCCAGAACAGAATATCCAGTATTTGGGTTCATAGGCATGTCATGGATTAGTTACAATGAGCTGTATACTGGTCAGGGTACCAGTGAGTAAGTGAAGTACAGTCCTCTCTTATCCCCAAGCAAGGTCAATTCCAAGCTGTTTAGGAAATCTGTGTCCTCACATGTCCTACTCAGCATCCTTCGATTCCAGAAAGACGGTGCAAGGGAGGGGAGGTTAGATGCACAATGCTTATTCCAGAGTAAGCTTACAGTCATGAAACCCAATGCCTTTTATTGCCCCAATAAACTGGATGGACATTTACTGCCTCCTCTTTATACCAGGGGCAGCACCCAGGAGGAAAAACAAAAACAAAAACAAGAAGGGAGAGAGGAGAGGGGACGAAGTAAGAAGAAAATGTCAAAGTCAGCCTAAACCCCGAGATGTGGAGCCAGTGGGTGGTTTCAGAAGGAACCTGTCATCCATTTCCAGGTACCCCAGATGCTTACCAGGGAGAGGCCGAGCGAGACTGCAGCTCACACGGGCTCCTTCTTCCCTCTCCAGCCACTGTCTACCCCTGGGTTCCAGCCAAGGAAACAGACAGGCGAATGGGGGTGCGGCTCCCACCTGTCCATTCCCTGCCCATTTGCCAGGTGGGAGGTGAAGCAGCTGACCAAGGTGATGGCCAAGGTGAGCTCTTGCATGATTCAAGTGCCAAGAAGGGAGTGGACAGGCCTGGCCTTCCTTGACCCTGGCCGTGTCTGCTGCACAGTCCTTCTGCAACTGAGCCTTTCCACGAGAGCAGGATTAAGGGTTGAATTGTGTGATCTTCTGAGACTGGGGATTTCCAAGTTCTAACCTGAAGGGCCCTCAGGAAGGGATGGTACAATATTGCAACGCGATTGTAATGCTAACCACCCAGAGTTCATGAGACTCCACCCGTGCCGGGCACTGCCCCCAACAAGCTGCCTTCACTTCACACACCAGCTATGAGTTTGGGGGTTCCCAGGGAGCCCACACTCTAGCCAACTGGCTACTAATCCAGGGGTTCCCATGACCCAGTCAGGCTCAATAATTCACTATAGTGACTCGTGGTTCTCGTCCTATTTCTGGTTACAGTCTTAGTCTAAAAACTACAAACCAGGATCGGCCAAATGGAGAGACACGTGGGGCGAGGTCTGTGAGGGTCTCAAACACAGAGTCTCTGTGTCCTCGTCTCGTGGAATCAGAGCACATCACCTCTTGGCACAGAGATGTGTTCACCCAACAGGAAGTTCCCTCCCAGGAACTCGGGACAAACAGCAGACAAATGCTTTATTATGGAGACCCGGGTGATGCGTGGAATCCTGTTTCCTGCCTCATGGGTGGTAGCTTTCATCTCCTACCACCCGTGTAGCCTCCTCCCAGGTTATAGACCAAAAAGCACAGGCTTGAAAGAACAAGGTTAAGAACTTTGGTGGACAGAAGTTGTTTTACCTGTGCTGTAAACGTTTCTTCTCCTTTTAAGGACAACATTTGTATTTTTCTAGGGAATACACTCCTCTCCCACTCTCAATCCACTGGGATCTCCTGGCTGACGCAGGTGTGAGCAGGTGACCCTTGCCTGACCAATCAGAGTATCAGATTTATTCGCTGCCTGGATTAATTCCAAGTTGTTAGTCCCCTGAAATGCAATTCCTGAACTGTTACTGTGATTGTTAAATAAAGAGACGTCCTTTGTATGCTAGACTTTATCTTATAATATTGTGAGCTGAGGAATTCTTTGAAACGCCATATGGAGAAAATTTGCTGGCACTTGGATCCACATGATGGAAATAAAGATGAGAGAAAACCAGTCAGAAAGGTCAGTCCTGATGAAATAATTTAAGCCAACGGATACAACCAGGCCTGAATTTCATGCTTCCCTGGACATTTCAATCATGTATCCAAAAAGATCATTTTTTTTTTTCCATTTTCTTCACAGTCCAGTGACTTTACTTAAACTTGGCCTCGGTCACTTCAGGTCACAATTCTCAGGATGCAGTATGCTCTTTCAATGAATAGTTTCAAATCCTTTTTATTTTAGTTTTAGGAAAACTTTCTTGAATTATGGTTTTTGATATTTGTTTTTTTCCCTTACTAGAGTTTTTCCTTCAAGGATTCCTTTTATCCATATGTTGGTTCTTTTCTCCCTATCAACAATTTTTTTTTTCTCACCTAATTTTTACCTCCTGTGATCCTTTCCCTCACTCATCCTCTTCTCTGCCTCCTAAAATCTTTGAATCAATGATTTGATCAACAATCTCCCTCCCTCCCCAGTATCTTCAGACAATTCTCCCCCAGCCCCACCACTGACCAGACTTACCTGAAATCTGACTTTCTCCAAGGACAGGACATGTCTCTCAAGTCAGAGGATTCTCTTCTTTGTTTTTCTCATGATTCAGGTAAAGAGGTGGGGTCAGTGACCTCTTTGTTTCTATGGCCCTTAATGTACCACTTGCTTTTTTCCAGTTTCAAAAGTATGTCTTGCTTGAATCTTTTGCCCTGTGTCCACACCACCCATCATCACTTGCTCACTGCCTTCCATCCTCATACCCACCTTCATTCAGCAAAGACCTGGACCCTTAGTTCCCTCCTTTCTCCCCCCACCCTCAACCAGGGCTTTTAATATCTGCTGTTTGTTGCTGTTTACTCACTAAGTTGTGTCCGACTCTTTGAGACCTCTTGGACTTTAGCCCACCAGTCTCCTCCGTCCATGGGATTTGCCAAGCAAGAGTACTGGAGTGGGTTGCCATTGCTTTCTCCCCCTGGGAAGACTACCAGTGTTTAAATCCTGGCTCCGTCATTTATTTGATGCCTTAGCTCGAGCCAGGCGCTAAATTTGTCTGTGCCTCAGTCTCCTTATTGCAAAATAGGATTCATTAAATGTTGGCCTCTATTAGAATTATTATCATGGTTGTTCTTATCTGGCTTGCTGGAGAAATCTACTAGGCTCTTAGCTGAAATGCTAACATTATTTAATGAATGGTCAGATTTCATTTTGGTGTCCCAGACATGTAATATTCCAGAGGTATAGATTTATGGGCCATTCAAAAGAAATTATGATAAAATGTAACCTCTTGTAGGAGGACTTATTTATTGGGTTTAGAAGTAGACTTTACTGGTTCCCAATATTGATTAAATGAGCTCTCCACCAAAAGTAATCATTCAGAAAGTAGGGGGCTTTCCAGCATTGAGCTCAGCTATGGTCATGTGTGAGACCATGCTGCTCCCATGGATGCCCCAGTGCCTCTCTGAGGGATTATGTCTATGACCACGTCCTTCCCCCAGCAGCCCTGCGCCACCCCAACTGCTACTGCCATTTCATACTCACGCCACCCTCTGTTCCTTCCCCACCAGCGTGTTCTATCTCTGAGTTCACATATCACACAAATCATTTTCTGAAAACCCTCAGCCTCCCCCTAGGGTGACTTGTCATCAGCAAGTAGAATGATGGGAGGGTTGTCTTCGTTAACCAAGAGATGATTCATAGGCTCCATGCTAGAGTCTGTATAAAGCAACCTTTATTTCCCCCAAATAACATACGACTGTCATTAATCAGCCCACCCAAGCCCTGTCCTGAGTGACTCTTGCTGGTTTTACCTTCTATAAATTAATATAGGTCTCTAGATTTGGGGTGCATACTTGGGGTAGAGATCAGAAGGGTAGCCCAGAAAACCTTCCTTTCAATAATACACTGTGATTTCAATCCCATCCTATTTCTTACTTTCTTATAACTGGGCAGGGGTCTTCCAGACTCAAAAGTCCACTCTTTGTGAAACAACACAGCAGAACTTAATATTGCTCCTCTCTGTGCATCCCCACCCTCTCCCCAAATCTTGACCTTAACTGGCCGGGATGAATAATTAGGCCAACATATGGAGGATGACATCCTTGTTTAAGAAAACAACCTCCATAATGTGCTGGCCCATCAGAAAACAGACTCAGATTATATGCTGAAGCACAGTGGAAATTTCCCCCTGCATGTTTTATGTAAACAAGTTCATTTGTTCATTCAATGAATCCACAGTTCTTCAAAGGCCCTGTTTATATTAAAAGAAAGAAGCAGAAAAATTTGGATTGGCTGGCAGCCAGCTCTATACCTACAGAGTTGTCAAGCTGTTAGAGCAACATTCAGGAGCTCAGATGTTTATGTTGAGATGGGCTCTTAAGCCAAAAGGAAAATATTGGTTTTGGAGGAAACAGCCAGATGTGTGAGCAATGGAATCACATCTTCAGAGACAAAATGACCAGTGTTTTGCAAAAGGGCAGCGCTGAGCAGGGAATGGGCCTCAGACCTTGGGGCACCCCTGAGGACTCACACATCATATGTCTTATGGACCAACACAGAGGCTTTTACATTGAACAATTTTAAAGTAATAAAGAAGAGAAAGTGCCTGGTGTCAAGACACTAGCATAAGGCAGTCACTGGTCTATTTGCTTGGATTCTAGGAAGAAAAGAAAAAATCTGCCTTCCAAAGACCTAAGAGATGGGTCCTGTCCTAGTCTGATGTTTTGTACTTACACTTACGAGATCATAGAGTAAATCAGGTAGTTTCACGAGAAGGCCCATGGAAAAGAGAGACTTCTGTCAGGTCAGGAAACTTTGGTTGCAAATGCCAGAAACTCCAACTCAAGTTGGAGTCAGGAAACCAAGTATTTTATTGGGTCACAGATTTGAAGCAAGGTGGGGATTTTGGCTCTAGGCGTGATTGGTTCCAGGAATTCAGAGGATGTCACCGTGCAGCTCTTTCTTCATCTTTCGTTCACCTCTGCGTCTGGGCAGAGGTCGTCCAGCTGCAGTATGGTGACCATCGGCTACTCCAGGTCCACACTGTAAGGTCTCGGAAACAGCAGAGTAGAGAGAGCACTGTTGCAGTTACTGTAGCTGAGAGCTAAGTGGCTTTTATTAATGCTAATTGGGTCACATGACCACATCTTGATCAATCACTAAGATGCAATATGGAATGTGTATATTGCAATATATATTTCTGATTGGACAGGCCCAGGCGGCATGCACAGCCCTGGACTTGGCCAAACTACAGGGAGAGAGGGGAGGGGAGGGGTGGTGAGCCAAGGAAAAGAGGATTAATTACAAGAAGAAACAGAACTGGATTTGCAGCAGGAGAAAACCTAGTCTGAAAACTACATCATAGCAAAAAAAAAGAAAAAGAGCATAATTAAGATGAATCCTGGAGACTTACAGTTGAAAGCACCATCCCAGAGCTAGACCAATAGTTTCCAAATATATACATTTTTAAAGCAACAGATCTCTTTTATCAAGTAATCTGAAGTCTAAGAAAATGTCCATGATGAAAAAAGATCAACACTGAGCTATTGGGTGACAAGCGCCCAAGGTAAAGTATGTCTTCCCTGTGTGGGAAACAGAGGAGAAATTTCAAAACTTTAGCTTCTGACATCGGCCATTCCAGCCGAGGGGACAATGAGGTCCCCAGGCTGGGAAACACCAGTTCCCAGAAGAGAATAAGTCCTGCTCCAAGATAGTATCAAGTTTCTGCTTGCACTTGCAGAGGGATGCAGCAGTTGTAATGATATCTCTTCATCTGGGGCCTTACTTTATTTCATGAATTATGTGCCAAAACCATGCTACTGTTCAGGGTGTGAACCTGGCTTGTGAAGAGTTCGTTCCCATTTATCCCACCTGGCATCTCCCTCACCAACATCGGGGATCCTGGGAGAAAATGTTTCTAGACCTAGTCGCGGCCTACTCACTCACCCTTCCTACCTCCAGCCCTTCTCTCCCTAGCCCTCCACCCTCCCACTCTCACCAAAGGGGAAAAAGTTCTTTCCTGATTTCCTCAGTGTCAGAGATAGTCAAGGAAAGGGGCCCTCAGGATGTTCCTGAAAAAGCACGGATATTGTGGAAGGGGAGGAGGAAGACGAGAGAACTTGGCTAAAGCTATGGCTGGGATGCTCTGCGCTGGGGGGCTGTGAAAGAGGTTGTGTGAGGACAGTTAGAAAGCCCATCATCTCCTCATAAACAGGAGACTAAACCTCATGAACCCACGGGCCTCAGGGGAGTTGCAGGAGTTGAACATTTTATTAGGTCCAAAAATGATCCTTGATGAATTGCCGCATAGAAGTTCATGGTGAATTAGCCAAAGGAAGGCTATTTCCGGATATCACTGAGTAGTCACACTAATTTCCCTTAAGGATCTTGTTGTTCTAAGTTGTGTCCGACTCTGCAACCCCATGGACTGCAGTGCACCAGGCTTCCCTGTCCTTCACTATCTCCTGGAGTTTGCTCAAATTCATGTTCATTGAGTCAGTGATGCCATCTAACCATCTCATCCTCTGCCACCCCCTTTTCCTTTTGCCTTCAATCTTTCCCAGCATCAGGGTCTTTTCCAGGAGGTCAGCTGTCTGCATCAGGTGGCCAAAGATATTGGAAGAGACACAATCTGGGCTCTAACAGTAGCTGCTTTTTGCACACTACATATTGAGTCTCTTCTTTTTCCTTGGAAACAGCTCCAAGTTTAGCTGGGCACATGGCTCCCTAGAAGGAGGATGATTTTTCCCAAATTGCTGGCACTAGCTGATGTCATGTGATGAAGGCCAGTGTCATAGCAGAAGTCTTGTATGAGATTTCAGAGCAGGGAACAGCCTCTGGGATCTTTCACTGGCTGGTTCCTTGGCCTGCAGTGTTCTTCCCAAGGTCTCAGGCTAATGTCACCTCCTTCACGGACCAGCACAAATGAAATAGCCATTCCCTTTTCTCCCACCCAGTTCAGTCCCTATAGTATAATATTTCTTTCTCAGCAAATGCAATCAACTGAAATCATTACCTATCTTCCCTTGTAGAGCATCAGCTTCATGGAGTCAGGCCTGCTCTTGACCTTTCTCTACTGTCTCCTCCCATGCCCAGAATACCCTGAATAGTAAATGTGTATTTATTGAGTGAATGTGTGAATGAAAAAATCAAGCGAAGTTTCTACCTCTCTCGGGCTGTGTGTGCTTTCGGGCAAGACAGGTCACCTTACGAGGCTTCACTTTCTCCATCTGCAGAGTGGTGCTAATTGTCTCAAGCTCTCTCTGCAGGAGAGATGGGATTGTTTTTCCCTAAAGCTTGTATGAAGAGAAACTCTTGCTGAACCATGTATTTTCGTGCAGGGGTTCCCAAAGCCAATTACCTTGCACTTTCGCACGAGCCCTGCCAAGAAACCCTCCGGCGGGTGCTCACAGGTGAGCGAGCGGCGTCATGCCCAAGGTCACAGAGCGGAGCCCCTGCAGGAGGGGCAGGCTCCCGGGCTCATCCTGTGTTGTGTTGAAGCCTGGGTTGCTGCCTGGGACGCGGCTGACTCAGAGGTGTTGAAGGAGCAGGTGTGACGTGCCAGATGCTGATGGAGATGCTGAGGTTACAGCTGTGGGTACACCAGACCTCCCCTCTGACCACAGGGAGAAATGGGTGCTGGACAAGTGCAAAGAACATCACACGAGCGCTTGATCTGTGAGCCGTGGGCAAGTCCATCCAGGTGTTTCTAGATGACTTTTAGGAGGAGGTGACAATTGGCTGTGTCCTGAAGAGTGGACAAGACTCAGCCAGGGAGACAGTATGGAAAAGCTCATCCAACATGGAACAGCACCTAGAATCAGGTGCTGATTCTGCTAAGACCTAGAATCAGGAGGGAAGGGTCAGTGTGAGGAAGTGAGAGAAGCATGGGGTTTGAAAAGGGGAGAGGCAAGCTCACAGTTCTGACTTCAAGAAAACCACTGTGTCCACTGAGGGGAGCATAGCCTGAAGGAGGCAGAGTGGCAGCAGAAAGGCCCCGAGGAGGCCCTGCAATGGCCCAGGGGAAAAATGGTGCTTGGACCAGACGTTAGCAGAATGTTTTTGAATAATGCTTTATTGAGATTTAATTTGCATACCGTAAAGCTCACTCTCATAAGGCACGCGGTTCAGTGTTTTCAGTAGATTTTCAGTATTGTGTGACCATCACCATTATTTAATTCCAGAACATTTTCATCACCCCCAAAGAAACCCCATACCCCGTAGCAGTCATTCCCTACCCCACCCTCGATCCTTAGGCAATCAACAATCTATAATCTTTTCTGGCTCTAAGGATTTGCCTATTCTAAACATTTCATATGAATGGAATCCCACAACCTGTGGCCTTTTAAAGAACGTTCATTCATTTGTTTTTGGCTGTGTTGAGTCTTAGTTGCGGCAGGTGGGCTCCGGACTACATCAGGGCTCAGTAGTGACTGTGGGGCTTAGTTCCTGGGCTAGAGATTGAACCCACATTCCCCGCATTGGAAGGTGGATTCTTAACCACTGAACTACCAGCGGTGTGGTCTTTTGTGATTGGCTTCTTTTACTGAGCAGGATGTTTTCAGTTACATGTTGTCACATGTATCCGTACTTCATTCCTTTTTATGGTGGAATAATAGTCCACCATGGGCTTCCCAGGTGGCTCAGCAGGTAAAGAATCTGCCTGCAATGCAGGAGACTCAGGAGATGTGGGTTTGATCCTTGGGTCAGGAAGATCCCCTGGAGTAGGAAATGGCAACCCACTCCAATATTCTTGCCTGAAAAATCCCATGGACAGAGAAGCCTGACGGGCTACAGTCCATAGGGTCGTAAAGAGTAGGACACAACTGAAGTGACTGAGCACACACACGCAATATTCCATGGCAATGTGTATGTTATGTATCATTGTTGATCCATTCCTTAGTTGACGGACATTTAAGTTACTTCCACTTTCGGCTGTAATGAGTAATGCTGCTGTGGACATTCATGTGTAAGTTTGTGTGTGGATATGTGATTTTAATTCTCTTGGGGATACACCTAGGAACAGAATTGCTCAGTCGTATGGTAACTGTGTTGAAATTTTTGAGGGTCCACAGGACTGTTTTGCAAAGGGGCTGCATCATTTAACATTCCCAGGAGCAAGGCACGAGGCGTCCAGTTTCTCCGCATCCTCACCAACACTTGTTGATGTCTGTCTCTTTGCTTCGAGCCTCCTAGTGGATGTGAAGTATTATCTCCTTGTGGTTTTGATCTGCGTTTCCCTAGCAACAGGTGATGTTGAATATCGTTTCCTGTGCTCTTGGGTGGTTTGTGCGGCTCCCTCCAGTGGCTGCCAGGCCGCTAGGTCTCACAGCTACTGACCCTGTGAGGCTGTGGGTTTTCAAGGCTGTCACAGAGCTGGGAAGAGAGAGGGAGGGCTGGGGCAAGTTAAAATTGCACAAAGCTTCCTGTTCTTTCTGAGATTCAGACATTTTTCTCGAATAAACACTCCTTTAGTTATAAGCATTTAGTTACTATCCATAGTTCTGAAAAAGTTGATTTGGGGAGTTTTGAGATTAGTGCTCTCATTGCTTTTGTTGCGGAAGAGCAATTTTTGGAGGTACCTGCCCTGCCATCACTCCAGTACTCTTGCCTGGAAAATCCCATGGACGGAGGAGCCCGGTGGGCTGCAGTCCATGGGGTCTCGAGGAGTCGGACACGACTGAGTGACGTCACTTTCACTTTTCACTTTCCTGCATTGGAGAAGGAAATGGCAACCCACTCCAGTGCTCTTGCCTGGAGAATCCCAGGGACGGCGGAGCCTGGTGGGCTGCCATCTATGGGGTCGCACAGAGTCGGACTCGATTGAAGCGACTTAGCAGCAGCAGCCCTGCCATCCAGGAATTCTTTCTGACAGATCAATAGGCAATGAAGGGCCTCCTATGTACGTGTGTGTGCTAGTTACTCAGTCCTGTCCCGCTCTTTGCTACCTCATGGACTGTAGCTCGCCAGGCTCTTCTGTCCATGGGATTCTCCAGGCAAGATTACTGGAGTGGGTTGGCATGCCCTCCTCCAGGGGATCTTCCCCACCCAAGGAACGAAACCCAGTCTCCTTCATTGCATGCAGTTTTTTTTTTTTTTCAACCATCTGAACCACCAGGGAAGCCCTCCTATGTATGTGCCAGGTACGTATTTAAGTACTTCATATGTGTGATGTCCCCATTATATTATTATTAGGTATTATTACATCCATTTTAGGGATGATGACACTAAGTGACAAGGCATTAAGTGATGAAGGGTTAATCTGATAGGACAGGATTAAGGGACAAAATAGGTGGTTAAATGATTAACTCCAGAGGATTATATGTAGAAAAATATGGGAAACTCCTGTAAGTCAATGATTACTCAAGAAAGCAGGTTTGCTTAACTAGAAAACTAAGTAGACTTGCTTAGCAACAAAACCATGTAACAGAAGCACAGGACATGCCCCAAACAGTTAAAGAATGAGGTCATGAGACCCACATCCCTCCCAGTGAGCTCAACGTTAATGACCCCCCAAACAGGCTCTGTACATACAAAAAACAATCATTTATGGGAAGGTGACATTTCAAAATGAAAGACCCTCCTTGTACTGAGACCTGAAAATATTTTTCCAAAGCGCTATGATAGTCCTGCCCTGACCACACAGGGAGGGACAAGTCAACTTCCCTGCCCTCTCTGGGGGAGGAACTGATGCTGGAGACGTGAACATCTACTGGAGAAAGACCAAGGAGGACTTCTCCCCTTCCCCACTTTCCCTTTCATTATAAAGCTGTAGCCCAGTAAGTTCCCAGGGTGCGGCATTTCTGGCCCGCCCACTTGTAAGGCTCACAGCACCCTATTCTAAAAATTCACTTCTTATCTACCACTTTGCTCTCACTGAATTTTCTGTGCTGACACAAAAGACTATGGTACCAGAGGTCTTCAGAGACCCCTGAAATGACGCCAACTGGTTTCAAACCGACTCGATAAATAGTAAGCAGTGGGTGGGGGAGCAGCAGGAGACACCAGGCCCCCTGCTGGTGAGCCTGCACCGCTGACCCTCTCCCTTCCCCTTGCTGAGTCTGGGGTCCTAGAAACCGAGGGCAGCTCCTCCCCAGCAGGACATTTAACGCTGGGAGGAAGAAGATGCTCGCGTTGGAGCACCCTCCCTGTGCTGCCCTGCCCTGACCTCCCATGGCAGAAAGAGTGGTCACATGGATGGCGAGGGAGGCAGGGGTGCACGGGGCTGACAGATGGGCCTGGGAGCGGGCGAGCCTGTCTGCTCGGGACACTGGCTCCTCTCCCACGCCACCTCCACCCTCAGGCAGCTGCCAGCACCCCCGCCTGCTCCTGCTAGAGCCCCAGGATCGCACCGGGGGCTGGGTCTGTTGAGAGATTCTGCAATAGTCTTGGTTTGATGCTTAGAAGTTTAGACGTAGACTCAAACCTCACTTGGTGAAGAGTTTTCGCTGGGGCCAGTGATCTACTTGCGGGCCCGTCTCCAGCTTCCTCTCTCATCACTGACTCCCTGACGCTCCCTGGCTGCCTTGCTGTTCCCAGGACCAGAGACCGGCAGGCAAATGGACAGATGGATGGGCAGATGGATGAATGAATGGATGGACAGACAGGAGGAGGTAGGTGTGTACATGTAGATGGATGAAAGGGTGGATGGATGGAAAGACGGGTGGTTCCACGATATGCTGTAGTTGGTTATGTGAATGAGTTTACCAGACTCTTTTTGAGAGTCAATTTTGTGAGCAGAGCTGGAAGGCACTACGTGGACATTCAGCACCAGAGCCGGGCAGGAAAATCAGGTGAACACAGCCTAGTCACCAGTGGGGCTTCCCTGGGGAGCAGGGGCAGGTGAGCCCAGGGAAAATCCTGCCCTAGTAACTTGTCCCTTGGAGTGGCTTTGGGAAAAGTGACATAGACACCTCTCCCCCCACCATTTACAAAGAATGAAAGAGCCCAGGGATTGGTCACTGCTCAGCATCGATCAAGTCACTGACCTTCAGGCCTCAGTTTCCCTGCATATTAAATGGGGTTAGCAACAGCTTCCCAGGCTTCCCTGGTGGCTCGGCAGTAAAGAATCCACCTGTAATGCAGGAGCTGCAGGAGCTGCAGGTTCGATTCCTGGGTCAGGAAGTTCCCCTGAATGGAGGGCATGGCAACCCCAACCCACGCCAGTATTCTTGCTTGGAGAATCCCATGGACAGAGGAGCCTGGCAGGCTGCAGTCCACAGGGTCGCAAAGAGTTGGACATGACTGAAGTGACTTAACATGCATGCAGGCACTACAGCTGCCCACCCTGCACTCGGACTAGTCGTGAGAGTATAGCCAAGTCTGAGGATGGGTGCTGTGTTCTCTGGGGCCGGCTACCCAGGTTCAAACCCCTGCTCGGCCTCTTGGGCAGGCACTGCACTACTCTGAGTCTCCTTGGGAAGCTCAGTGCTTACTACCCAGGGCTGTGAGGAGGATTCCAAGAGCGAAAGATGGAAAGCTCTTAGCCCAGGACTTGGCATGCAGGCAGCTCCCAGGGAATATTAACTCTCATTACCAATGCTTCAAACAGGGACTGGCATGTTCTGGAATGAACTAATTGTGTGAACGCCTAGGAGTTATGTAGTATTATTACTCCCATTTTCCAGATGGAAAAGTGAGGCCCAGAGACACCAAGGAGCTTGTCTTTCTGGCGGGGTGCAGGGACCCAGCATCCCACAGTCTGCCTGGCTCACTCAGGGTGACAAGCTCCTGCTCTACATCCCAGGCAAAGTGGGTCTGAAGCAAGGATCTCCAAATCCAAGGTCCTGGGGTATCACATGTCAGATTCGCTCAAATTCCTCTAAAAATAGGCTTCTTCCAGAGCCCTCAGGGCCTCTCTGGAGGTGGAAGATTGACTTTAGGCAGGTGGCCCCAGGCTCCAGATAGCTGCCCACCCTGCCCACCCCGGGCCCCTCCAGCCCCTCACCATCTGGTCCCAGACAGGAAGCAGCATCCTCCCCAGCTGCACCTCTTCCCACCGACCTGAAGGGATTTGTGGCTCCTAGGCACCCCCCATTCTGGCCTCGTGGACACAGGTTCGCTGCCACCCCCGGGCCTCATGCCTCTCTCCCTTCTGCCTCCTGGCTCCCAGAAGGCCTCTCAGCCCAAGTCCTCTGAGTTCTCATAAAACAGCCTGAAATTCAGCCCAAGGACAGTGTTGGCGGAAGGGGCAAAGGTCAAAGGGACTTGGGAGTCCTGCCCAGATCTGCCGTCCCATGTCCCCAAGACCCGTGTTCCCAAGCCACCTCTGTCTAAACCCCTGGTCCCAACCACGACCGCAGGCCCTGACTGCACCCTGGGGTCACGACCCTGCCAATTCCCACGTGGGGCCTTTGTCCCGGCTGGTTCCTCTGCCCATGGCTGGCTCTGCCTGCTCCTTCAGGTACTTAGTCGCTCAGTCGTGTCCCACTCTGTGCAACCCCATGGACTGTAGCCCACCAGACTCCTCTGTCTGTGGGATGCTCCAGGTAAGAATACTAGAGTGGGTAGCCGTTCCCTTCTCCAGGGGATCTGCCCTACCCAGGGATTGAACCCGGGTCTCCCACAGTGCAGGCAGATTTCTTTACCATCTGAGCCACTAGGGAAGCTCTTTCAGGGTTCAGCTGAAATAGTACTTGTTTTACTCCATTTGGGGTACTGTAACTACATATCATAGTCTGGGTAACTGGAGGCTGAAGGGTCCAAGATCAAGCATACTTTCTGGTTCATAGATGGCCCTTTTTTCCTTGTGTCTTTAGGCAGCAGAAGGGGTAAGGGAGCTCTCTGGAGTCTCTTTTTTAAGGACAGTAACCCCATTCATGAGGGCTCCACCCTCGTGTCTTAACCACCCAAAGGTCTCAACTCCTAATTACCAGCACATTAGGGGGAATTAGTTTCAACATATGCATTTTGAGGGACTTTTGTATTTTCAGCCCTTAGCAACATCTTCCTGGGAGGCCTTCCCCAAGCACCCTATTGAGCACAGCCCTGTGGTCACGTGATCACAGCATCAGATGACATCAGCTTTGGAACACTCCCCACTGCTTAACATTTCTTATGTGCTTGGTTCTTTGTGGGGTCTGAAAGTCAGATCTGGGAGACAAGGACCCTTCAGTCTAACTCACTGCTGTCTCCCCTGCATCTCCAAGCAGAGCTGGCACACAGCACGTGCTCGGTGACCATTTGTGGGGGAGGGGACTGACTCCTTCACTAAGAATCAGTTGGCGAATAGGCTCACCCCAGACAATAATATTTTAACAAGGGAGCAGTAATTGTAACAACCAACACCCAGAGTACCTCCAGTCTATGCCGGGTGCTGGTCCAAGGGTCTCACACATTGTATCTCACTGACCCCTTCAATGATATGATTCTGTTCTGTGGTTTGTATATCAGTTTCCCACATGACCCCAGCACTTGTGCTTTGACTGCTGGTGGAAGAAGCCGGCCAGCTCTTTCACACTTGGTGTTAAGTCTCCCCAGAAGTTTACTCCCATAAGCTCTGCCTGGCGCCAGAGGCGCCCCAGAGAGGGTTTCTCCTGCAGGGCCTGCACGCACCACTCTGCTTACCATTGGCTCCCAAGACGCCTTCCACTTGTAACAAGACTGAGGCTTGCTCTGAGGAACCTTTCTGCAGCTTAGATCTAATAATTCTTTAAAAGCTCACAACACTTACCATTTGCCTGGCATCGTGCCAAGTGCTTTAACTATGTTAATTCGTTCCATCGCAAAACCCCAGAGTAAATACTATTTGTCTAGATGGGGAAACTGAGGCACAGAGTGGGTGAATGTCTTTTCCAAGCTTACCTAGCCAGACTGTCTGGCTTCTGATCACCCCTGTAGGCTGTCCCTTTGGTGCAGCTGACTCGCTCAACGAGAAGGGAGGTAGAGACAATGGCAGGGCATGCAGGTTACAGCATGTAGGTTAAGACTTGTTTGGTTGCCCGTGGCAAGCAGCCATCCCCAACTGGCTTCAGCTAAAAGGAAAAGTTGGATGTTGACGTACTTCAGGTACGGCTGCACCTAGAACCCTAAACAATGGTATTAGGACTAGTTCTCTTTCCTTGTTCAGTTCTGCTTGCTTCTGTGTTGGCTGCAGTTGTCAGGCACCATGGGGTGGCAAATTGGGTGCCACTAGCTTCAGACTCATCATTCATTCCAGTTTTAAACTCAGCAAGGAGAGAATCTTTTTTCTAATCCCTATAGGGAAAGGCTTGGATAGCCTTGATTTATATGCCCACCTATGAACCAATCCCAATGGCTGAGGGAATGACACAGTTCTCTAACTGGTTAATCCTAGATATTATGTCAAGGACCAGGGGAGAAGCGGGGACCCTCTAAGGCAAATGGAGGACGGTGGTCTCTGGGACAGCGCTCAGGCCCTGATCGTGAGGGTGGAGTAGGTGTGGGAGGGACACCAGGTATCCACTGCAGGTGCCATGGCCAATGTGACAATCACAACGATGGAACAGGAAGTCTTCTCTATTGTTTGTGTAGGCATGGCAAGCACTTTATTGCAGAATTTTATGAGTTTTGTAGAGTTATGAGGACACAGACATTTTCCCCCTCTATTCTCTGTAGCTGTCTCTGGAATGAACTCCAAAGTAGGGCATCTGTGGTCCCTTCTGGTGGATGTGTGATGAATAGAGGGATTTCAGACACTGTGACAGGGGGCAGGGAGGAGAAACTCTGAAATACTGTCATTGCGATTATGTGACACCATGAGATTGGGAAAGAGATGGATCTGGGTCCTTAGAAGACAGAAAAATAGCAGCTGACATCGATTGAGTGCTTAAGCTATTGACGTGACAGACGCTGTTCTAAGCTCTCTACGTGCATCCTCTCATTTAAACTTTTCATCAGTTCTTTGAGACATTAACCTCAATTTTATGGACAAACACAGGCACAGAAATTTACATACAGGAGCATCGCTCAGGTGTGTGCTTGTTGCTAACATGAGTGGTCGCCTCCCAACAGCCCTTCCTCTGCTGGAAACACTCAAGTTTTTCTGGACCTCACCCCAGAGAGAGTCCCAAGCCTATCATGGGATCCTGCTTCTTTGCCTGTAATTGTTGATCCACTTCGGAACAATGAGGCATAAAGGTCATGCTTGCGGGATACTGGGGCAATCTTTCTACCTGAAAAGAAGGGGCTCATAAGGAACGTTTCTTTTCTCCCCAGGCCTGTGCTCACCTGCTTTCAACATTGGACACTTTGGCTACTTCTGTTCACATCTGCTGCTACCACCTTGATCTAAACCATCATCTTTTGCATAGAATATTCCAGTCTCCTCACTAGTCTCCCTGCTCCCTGTTCACCTTCGGCCCCACTTCAGCCAGAGGAACCCTATTAAATCTAAGTCAGGCCATGTCCCTCCTCACTCAGACCCTCCAGGACTTCCCATCTCACTCTGAGGGAAAGCACAAGGCCCACATCCCTTACAAGCCCCACTTAATCCCCATCACCCCCTCCCTGACCACCTGTCCTGCGTCTCTCCCACTCTGCACTGTGTTCCAGCCACTCTGGACTCAGTGTTCCTCCAAGACCCCCGGCGGCTGTCTCAGTGGCTTTGCACGAGCTGTTCCCTGCACCAGAAATGCTCTCCCCTGGGAACTCCCTGCCCCTTTGAGTCTCCGTTTAGAGTCAGGCAGAGCTGAATGGGGAGCCTGGGTGGGGGACCCTGATGACCCAGTGGAACCCCTGCCAGCTGCGGTCCTCCTGCCGGGGGTCGGGATCTTCCCCAGTTTCATCTCCTGTTATTGCAACTGGAATCCTCTCATCAGGACAGTAGCAGTGGTTTGAGTGCAGGGTCGCAGCTGGGGTGTGGTCCAGGGGCTGTAATGGGGAGGGGAGGTCGGAGGCTCCTCTTCCTGAGTCCCTGTCACAGCCTTCGGCCCTTGTCCCTTCCCACCCAAAAGTCCCGTGGGGCTCTGGCGAGGGGTCCAGTCCCACAAGCCCGTCCCCTCCTGGGCAGGCTTCAGCCAGCCTCTGCCCAGCACGCAGGAGGGCACTGCCCCGTCCTCCCTGCTGTTTCTTCCAGCACTTTCCAGGCCCAGGTTCTCAGTGCTGAGCGGCCCCGGCATCCCTCCTGGGGTCTATTGCTGCTGCCCTGGCTTCAGCCTCCAGATCTTTCCAGATCCTTTAGCTGTGTCCCCTCTCTCCCGTCAAAGCCTCCCCGTCCTCTGCCCCCTCTTCTGGCCCTGCTGAGGGTCCCTGGGCAACAGGGAGCTGCCCCCAGTCAATTCTGTGCTTCCCCAGAGTCCCCTGGGACTGTGGGGATGATACATGATGGGGGGGTGGGCTGTCCTAGGGACAGGACCCCGCAAACACGTCATGGGGAGGACGGCCAGCCCTGCGGGGGCCGCACAGGCTGGCCACTCTCCTTCCTGGCTTTTGGCCCAAACAGCTCTGAGGAAAAGAGCGCGGGACAACCCTGGTGGGTGGGACTTGTTTCTGCTCTGACACTAGAGGACGATGGAGCTGCAGGCTGCAGGGGACCAGCCCTTCTGGAGGTGGGGGTGGGGGGCTTGGATGCAGGTGGCGGGGCTGCTCCTCCAGCTTTCCCGCACCCTCTGGGAGTGAACTGGCTGGGGTCCTGGTGCTGTCGCCTGGGGGGCCCGTGGGAGGGGCTGCCAAGTCTGTGACCTGTCCGCGGCCAAGCCAAACCAGGGTCCTGTGTGCAGAGCCCCAGCTGTGCAAAGGGGCGGGACCACTCTGCCTCCCTCCACCATGAACCCCTCCTCTGTTCCATGGGTCTGACTCAGTGGCAGCATCCAGAGTGTCTGACCCTGCCTGGTGGGCACGAAGGAAATCTAACCTCTCTCCTCCCAGTTAGCAGAGGAGTGGGATACCTGTGCCTGTCTGAGACTGAACAGTTGATGTGATGTTCCGAGTTAACTGAACACCTCACAGGTGCTGAGCTCAGTTCCCACGTGCATGTCACCTCCTTGACTCCTCCCAGCAGATCCGAGAGGGGCACTGTGATTGCCGTCCTCATGCTGTGGAGATGGGGGGAGTTGTTGCTGGAGGGTTCCCTCAGGGTCGTGGGGCTCAGGGACACCAGGGGTGTGGTTTGGGCACATGGCATCCTCACCCCCAGGCCTGCCTGCAGCTGGCAGAACGAGAGACACTGCCCCTGAGAGTGGGATCTGTTAGAGAGGGGGGCCTCAGGGTGATTCCCTCCTGGGGGGCTCCTGCTATATAAAAAGTGAAGAAATGGCAAAACAGGGTTTTGAAAACCATGGACTGGCTGAAATGATGTTGACATGAACAAATGAACAGCCTTCATGTACTATTCACAGAATGAAAGCTGCATTGATTAAAAACAACCACACTGATTCCAGGTGCGCTGAGACATGAGGACCAGGACAGACGGACAAGTGAAGACGTAGGTGATTCAGTGCTTGAACTTAGTGGCCTGTCTTCCTGGGTTCAAATTCCTGGGCAAGTGACTTGGTTTCTGTGCCTCAGTCTCCCTATCTGTAGCATGAGCTCACGGCCATGTGCTCCTCCTGGGGCTGGTGTGGGTCTTGGCTCATGAGCACAGGTAAAGCCTGTGATCAGCACCGGGTCACAGAACTGCCCAGGAAGCCGTGATGGCTATTTGTCAGCATAGCCCACAGTTTCTTTGACTCAAGACACAGCCTCATTTGAGGCAACTCCAAGAGTCTAAGATTCAGGCCTATTGTGGAGGTGAAGCCCGGGCCTGGGATAGGCTGGGGCCCTGGGGACTGGGGACGAATGTGTTCATTTATTTTACAAAGAGATGAGTTTATCTGCATTTTCCACCTGAATACTCTAGGGAATGCTCCCAAAATAACCCGTGATTTCATTTGAGGAGCTAATTAGGTGGAATCAGTGAGGTTTATTCAAAGGAGGGGTCCATTCCAGACCAAGAGGCGTGGAGATCAGAGGAGGAAGACTGCTTGGCTGAATGCAAAGTGGGTGAAGGGTTGTGTGACCATACAGCCTCTACCCATGGGTGTCATCTCCTTCCAGCCTCCAGGAACCGAGGGTGCAAGCCTGTGCTGCACCCACACTAGCACTTCCGGTGGACACCCTCTTCCAGTGGCAGAGAGTGTAGAACACACGGCCCCCTGGGTATCTGCACCCCACAGCCTGCCCCAGCCCTCAGGTCCCCTCTAGAGACCCAGGGTGACGTCAGCAGGAACCAGAAATGAGTCAGAGGGGCCTTGGTTCAGATTCCACGTCTGCCACTTACTGGCTCTGAGGTCCTGGGTATATGCATGACCACTCTGAGCCTCAGTTTTCTTATCTGTAAAATGGGAATAAATAAAAGCATTTCCCTCCCAGAACTAATATGAGGCCTGAAGAAGTTCTGTTCAAGTGCGTATGTAACAAGTCCCTGCCACATTGTCCCTGCTCAGGGGATGCGGCTGTTACTGTTATTTCCTCCTTTGTAAAGTGCAGAAGAATAATTACCACATGGATATTTGTCATACACATTATATATATCGTAGGACTGAGCACAGTGCCTGGGCCATGGAGGAGCTCAGCAAATGGGGACGGTTCTCCTCTTGGGTTCTGGATCTGTCTGAACACTTGATACACAGTCAGGTGGGCTGGGTTTTGCTGCCTAACAAGCAGTCTCCTGAGCTAAGAGGCCTGAACCATCAAGGCTGATTTCTTGCTCAGACTGCAGGTCCCCAGAGGGCGGCTGGGAGCTGGGCTCAGTCTCCTCCTCGTGACCCTGGGTGAAGGGGTCTGCCCTCTCTGATGTCACCACAGACCCGGCAGAAAGAAGAAGAGCTTGGGGAGGGGTCTTGCCCTAGCTGTTAATTTCCCCAGCCTGTGGGTGACCTGATCACTGTGCTCACCGCTCATTGGCCAGGAGGAGTCACGTGGCCACCGCCACAGGGGACCAGAAGTGCAGCCCTGTGTGTGCCCGGGGGATGGCACCGTTGATGCCAGAGATTCCTTGGAAACCAGAACTTGGTAACCGCCTCCAAGAGCATGACCTGCGGTAGACCGTCCTGCTCCATTGGGGTGCCTGGTGAAGGCGGGGGGCCACTTCCTTCTCATTCATGACTCAGGTTTAACCTGCTCCATCGGGATGCCCGGTGAAGGGAGGGGAGCCACTTCCTTCTCCCCATTCATGACTCAGGTTTAACAATAGGCGCCTCGATGGAGAATAGCATGGCCTGTAGCTAATTCTCCTTCAGATCTTCCCTCCTGGATAATCCCTTTGATATTGCAGAACTAACCGGTGAGGAGGTAAAAACAGGATTTGATACTGCAGGAATTGTGCTTCTGTCTTCATGTCAGTTCCCAAAGAGACATGTTTGCTCTAGAAGGAGCTTCCATCTTAACTATTGTTGTTGTTGTTCAATTGCTCAATCTTGTCCGACTCTTTGCCACACTATGGACTGTAACCTGCCAGGGTCCTCCTGTCCATGGAATTCTCCAGGCAAGAATGCTGGAGGGGGTTGCCATTTCCTTCTTCAGGGGATCTTCCCAACCCAGGGATCAAACCCTCATCTCCTGCATTGGCAGGCAGAATCTTTACCACTGCACTACCTAGGAGCTCCATGTAGCCCAGAGGCTACACTGAATAAGTATTCACTGAGTGAATGAATGAATGAAGACTCCCCATTCACTCAGTCCTTTCTGTCTGATATAGCATCCCTGCTGTCTTTCCAATCCCTGCTGCCTTACTTAGGGCAATTGCCCCTAGTTCAGGGAATGTAGGGGTTGGCTGCCACCCCCCACCAACTCAATTGCACATAATTCTGCAAAGACAGAAGTCTATCGTCTTCCTTATTTTGGTAATTGCACTGAGGACATAAATTCAGCAACATGTGCTTGGTCAGCTGCCCCATTTTCCGCCTAAGTAGCAAATTTATGGGGTACACATGCACACCGGTGATTATTTCCTGATAGTTTATAGTATCAAAGCTCCTTTATTTCCCTCCAATAAATCTAATTTATATGGATTGGCAGATCAAACAGTGCATTTCCAGGCTTCGGGAGGTTGTGAATCATTCTTGGTGACTTAGGAAACTTGGGGAGATTAAGGTTTTACGTATTGCAAATCGGGATGGAGACATATTTGGTCTGGCTCACAATGGATGCAATTAGAGCGATGAACACAGGGAGAAATTCATTTTCCGGGGACAGAGAGAAGTCTGCTTGGTATGCAAAAGAGCACAGTTATTTGCAACACTGGAGCCCAGAACGTGGTTAGCAAAGCACCCACTGACTGTTTGATTCGCAGCTTTAAAGAATTCAAGGATGAATAAAACATTGAATTAATTGCCAAAGAACTGTTGCCAGCCTGCAAGAGATCTGAGCACCTTTGAAAGCACAGAACAACCTGAAACTGGGCTTGTGGTACCCGCTAGTCATGGCCCCAGAAACTGCATTTTGGCTCTTAGTACTGGGTTCTATCCGGACTTTTCTCCCATGAAGACTCTGCCTCTTTTAGTGGCCCTAGCTCAAGTCCCCTCCTCCAGGAAGCCCTCTTTGCTTACCCCACCTGCAGGGACTGCTCCTTTGTCTGACCACCAGTGTCCTCATTCATGAAGTAAATAAATATTTATTGAGCACCTGGTATGCCCCAGGCACTTGCTCCTGCCTGTGGGGAATAAGAGGCAAGGAGCAAAGTAGAGAAATTAACACATCCAAAGACAGTCAGTGCTATGGAGAAAACAAAGCAGAAAGACTGAGTGGAGGGGAGGAGATGTCAAGAGGAGGGGCCAATGGCCAATTCAGGCAGGTGGTCAGTACTGGTGACATTTATGCACAGAGATATGAAGGTGGTGAGGTTAGGAGCCATGAGAAATATCTGGGGAAGAACTTTCCAGGCAGATGGATGAGCAAGAATCAAGGCGCTGAGGCAGGAGTATTCCTGGGCATTTGAGGAACTGCAGTCTGGTGTGGCCAGAGTGACTTAGATGAAAAGTGCTGGGCAGTGAGTCCAGACAGGAGGCAGGGTCAAGGTCATCTAAAGACCACTTACTCATTCATTTATTCACCTCCCAGTTCATTTAGTCACTCAACAAATATTCCTGAAGCCCTACTATGTGCCACATACGTGCTGTCCTGAACTTTCAAAATCCGTCAATAGACATGACAAGCAAGCTCCCTGCTCTCAGGGGCTCCCGTTCTGGTGGCAAAATAGAGAACAAGTAAATAAAAAAGGTAATTTCAGAGAGTGATCAGGAGACATAAGATAGAGGAGATGGATGGGGTGGGGATAAGGGCTTCCTCACAGGGTGAAGAGACAGGGACTAATGACGGGGGGTGGGGGTACCTTCCCCGAGGCGAGCAGGAAGCCCCTTTCCCGCCGACCTCCAGGTGTACAAGCCCAGCAGAATTCTCTCCTTGTTCTTGAGTGACCCTTGTCTTCTTCCTAAGCCCACTTAGCAGATGAGTAGACTAAGGCTCCTTCAGGTGCAGGGATCCTGTCTTCTGCTTTTTCACCTCTCTACACAGAGCCTGGGCATTTGGGGGAGTAGAATTAACTCTTCTTCTCGTACAGCCGATGCGAAGCTTTGGGACCACTTCTTAATTCCACAGACAGAGGAGCCTGGCAGGCTACAGTCCATGGGGCCTGTAAAGAGTTGGTCACAACTGATGGGCTTCCACTCCACTCATCCAGGACAGCTGTGACCAGACCTGGTCCTGTGCTAGCTGCAACTGAGGAGCTGCTGGACTCGACGTGAGGAGAACCTCCCCAGAAAGGGAGAGTCCCCCCAGAAAGGGACCCCCTTGCATGACACATGCTCTGGGGGTGAGTGGCCTCAGGGCCCTCTGGGAACACTGGGCAGGCCTCCTCTCCAGGCCCAGGGGGCTGGCGCAGGCACCGGGAGCAGGTTCAGGGTGATGGGCAGGGCCCTGGCTGCAGTGGAGGGCAGAGCAGGCTGGTCTCCTCTGTCATCCTGGCTCTGACGGACGAGGCGGGCTGGGGGCTTCTGGCGGCTGCTCTCCCCTCCTCAGGGGCCTCCCGGGCTCCTACTCCCGCCCTCTCTGCCCAAGCTCTGCTCTCTCTCCATGTAGCCTTGGGATCCCTTTGGAAACTGAATCTGGTCCCGTCCCTGCTGCTCAGAACCTCCCATGGCTCCCACGGCACCCAGGGAGCGCCCTGGCCCAAGAGGACACACTAGTGACTGCACCTCTGAGCCAGGCCCTGCCGGGAGCTCTCCCAGCACCTTTGAGTAAATCCCCCAACTGCCTCTAGGGGGGACAGTCTTCACCTCACCTTCATCGCACTTGTTGAATGAATGGGTAAATGATGGAATGAACCAATGAATTAATGAACAAATGAATGGTGGGGTGACCCCCTCTGCACTGCCCTGGGGTCTAGTGCAGATGCAGAGGGGCTTGTCATGAGCTTGGGCGGGAGTCCCTCCCTCGGGGCTGTTTCTGGCCCAGCAAACGTGCCCACTCTGCTCTTCACTATGTCTCAGGGACCGGGTGTCTCTTTAAAATGGGGGGCCCTGCACACACTCACCAGGCCCTGGAGTGTCCAGCCCTCTGGGCAGTCCCGTCCTGTGGCCTCAGAGGAGGGGCTGGTGTGGAGAAGGGGGAAACAGGTGTCATTTTTCTGGGTTGAGGATGGACAGGGTTGGGGGAGTGAGGCTGTGGGCGGGAGAAGTGCCCAGCAGAGGCTGTTTGTCCAGGGGCCGCTCCAGGCACCTGGTGAGGACATGGCCTCGGGTCCCCACTGCCTGGTCGGGCTGGCTTGGTGGACATCTGTCTGGCCATCTCACCCCATTTTCATGTGAAAGGCAGGCAGGATGTGACCGGGGACTGGGGACCGCCATCTGCTCAGGGAGCTCATTGTGCAGAGACCCGGGTCCCACCGCAGGGGTGGAGGGTGAAGGATTGGGGGGAAGCCGACAGAAGGCGCCTTCAGGGCGAGGGCGGCTCTGCGGGGCAGGGCTGCTCCGGCACCATCTGTGCCCGCCCCTCCCAGATGGCCTGGGCTCGGGCCCCTCGGGAGCCCCCTCCCCGGCCCGGGCCATGCCGATGCGGGGGCACCCAGCACCCCCCAGGGGCGGCCGTGGAGCCAGGTGGTCTGCCCACCAGGTCATCTTGCCTCAGTCACGGGGCGGCCAGCGTTGGGGATGGTCCCCGGGAATCACCTATGTGTGACCAGGAGGCTGTCCTCCCAGGGGACTCCTTCCAGCACTGACCTGGCCTGGACACCTGGACGTTCCAGCTGGGGCGGCCCAGGGCTCCCCAGGAGGGCGCAGGAGGGGACCGCCAGCCTCTGCCGTCCCGCGGTAGCCCACGTCCCCAGGAAGCGAGGTCTGTGGCCACTCCTTGCAGGGACTCTGGGCACTGGGGTGGGCTCCATGCTGGCTTTGGACGCCTCTGGGTCAGGATGCCCCCCGAGCCTGAGTGGGTCTGACAGTGCGGACACAGAGCAATGCTTTTCCCTGTTTCAGCTGGAGCTTCTGGAGCCTCTGGCTCTGGGAGGATGCGGCTGCAGGGAACGCTGCCTGCGTGGGGCGGAGCCGCCCAGGAGACCCGAGGGGTCTGCCTGGTGATCGTTAGTAGGGGGGCAGCGGGGACACCTGGACCTGCGCACGACCTGCAGATGAGACCGAGGAAGGGCCCTCATCCCTGGGCCCCGCAGGGCGGCCTGCATGGGTTCTGATGTGTGGGGACGTGGACGGGAGACGCCCTCCCGGCCTTTCCTGCAGAGCTGTGTTCATTCCTCTCCCCTCCACGCCGGCCCGCGCCCACTCAGAGGGAATGCACACATAGACTCTGTTTGTAATTAAAAAGTAATTTAATTATCTGCTGAAAATGAGGTTCCAGAATTAATATGGAAATGAATTCTAGCTGTATTCTCAACATCTTTCCTCCTTGTTTGTTAGATAATTGGGGGGGGGGCGGGTGGGGGCGGATGGTAGAGGGGAGGAAGCCTGAGGGGTCCTCCGCTCCTTCCTTGGCAGCTGCCACAGACACCCCAGAGCTGGGCACAGGGAGACACAGCCCTGGATGCCCCCAGACCCAGAGCACCCCGAGGGTCTGGGGGAGACAGGGGAGGAGCCGAGTTCTAGCCAGTCTGTGGGGCAGTCTGCTCTGCCCCTCAGTGCTGTGTGGCTGTGGGCTAGTAACTGAGCCCCTCTGAGCCTCACTACTCGTGCATAAAATAAAGATGATTGTTTCTCTCTCAAAGGATCCAATAGCCTCCCTGAGGCCTTGATTCAGGTCATGTCTGTGTAAGACTGTCCCTGACCACTGCATTTTAAAGTCCCAATTCTGACCCCTGATACTTTTCCCTGCGCCTCACCTCAATTCTCCCCATGGTCCTCAGCACTGTCGGACACGCTGTGTGTGGTACTTCTCTCTCTTGCTGATTGTCTGGATTCCACCATGAAAATGTGAAAAGGGATTTTTTTTTTTCCTGTTTTGCTCATTGCTTTGTCTCTAGGACCCATAATGATTGCTGGCATGTAGTAAGCTATGGTTTTTTCAGTAGTCATGTATGGATGTGAGAGTTGGACTATAAAGAAAGCTGAGCACCGAAGAATTGATGCTTTTGAACTGTGATATTGGACAAGACTCCTGAGAGTCCCTTGGACTGCAAGGAGATCCAACCAGTCCATCCTAAAGGAAATCAATCCTGAATATTCATTGGAAGGACTGATTCTGAAGCTGAAACTCCAGTGCTTTGGCCACCTGATACGAAGAAGTTACTCATTGGAAAATACCCTGATGCTGGGAAAGATTGCAGGCAGGAGAAGGGGACGACAGAGGATGAGACAGTTGGATGGAATCACCGACTCAATGGACATGAGTTTGAATAGACTTCAGGGGTTGGTGATGGACAGGGAAACCTGGTATTCTGCAGTCCATGGGGTGGCAAAGATTCAGACATGACTGAGCAGCTAAACTGAACTGAGTAGGTGCTCAGTAAAGACTGAGTGAACTAATCAATGAGTGAATGGATAGTGAATGAATAAATGAATGGATGAATGAATAAATAAATGAGTGAATAAGCTATAGAGCCCCCAGAGAAGTCCCTACACATAATAGGCTCCATACAAGTGTTACAATGATGTTAAAGTAATTAATCCAGGAGGCCTTTAGCCTGAAGTGACTTTGATGTCACCCATATAACCAAACCAAAACCTAAGCCAGTCAGTGCACTTGAAATTGGAGAAAATTAAGCCTGAGACCAATTAAGTTGCGAATAATCACAAGAGACAACAAGCCTTTCCAATGATACAACTATTTAAGCCATAGCCAATCAAATGACTTCCCTGCTTTGCTTCTGGGTCTTTCACTATGAAAACACCTCCCAGCTCCTGTTTGCAGAATGCACACTCCTAACTACGCTTGGCTTTGGAACTGCTTCGTTTAATAATCCATGTTTGCTCAAATAAACTTGAAATTTTTATGTGCCTAGGTTTGTCTTTCAACAATGCCAGTGCTGCCCACCAGCAGCCTGCTCCCTCCCCGTTCATTTTCTTCCCTTCATTTATTTCACAACTGTCTGCTGACTTCCTACTAAGTGCCAGCTGCTGATTCTAGGCACTGTGTAAATATAGCAATGAGAAAAAAAGCCTTACATTCCTGCCCTCTTGGAGTTATTACAATGACAGGAGACATTGAACAAATAAACAATTAAATATAAAATAAAATGTCAAGGGACTTCTCTGGTGGTCCAGGGTCTAAGACTCCAAGCTCCCAATGCAGGAGGCTTAGGTTCAGTCCCTGACCAGGGAACTAGATCCCACAGGCTGCAACTAAAGATCCTATATGCTACAACTAAGACCTGGCACAGCCAAATAAACAGATAAATATTTTTAAAAGAAATAAAATAAAATGTCAGATTGCAATAAGTCTTAGGAAAAATATATGTCGGCTGCAAGGAACGGTGGGTAAGGCGGGTGCTGTGTCAGCAACGGAGGTCAGAGAGGGCCTGGGGAAAGTGACCTGGGAGCAGAGATCTGGGGGAGTTGGAGGGGGATGGGGGCTCCAGGTAGAGGGCAGAGTGAGGATGAAGGCCCAGGTGGTACCACTTGGAGAACCAAGGAGCTGCAGGGCCCGTTGGCGGGTCAGGTGGGCAGAGGTGAGTGGGAGAGGCGAGGTTGCCCCCTGGGGCATCCTGAGGGGCTTCGTTTTCACTCTGATCAAATAGGAGCCAGGATGTCTCAGCACGGGAGGGACCTGAGTCGGGGTTCAAGTCTCTCCTGGGCTCCACGTGGAGAGGTGGGGGCATGGGGCACCCAGGATGGGGTCACCACAGGGGTCAGGGGGGTGATGGGGCTGGGTCAGGGCCGAGGCCTGGGAGGTGGGACGTGGGCTGGATGACAGTGTGCACAACAGGAGCAAAGTGGGTGGAGCAAAAAAAGAAAAAATGTGCTCATGGAATCTGGTTGTATTTTGTTTGGTTTCCCTTTTCTCCTTATAAGACAAATGTGTCCCAGAACCCAAGGACGCCCTTTACATCCATTGGTCAGGTGTGATTCCTGACCAATCACAGACAAGGGGTGGGTCCTACTTTACATCTATTGGTCAGGTGTGGTCACTGACCAATCACAGGCAAGAGGTGGGTCCTGTAACTGGTTGAGCCCCTAGTGATCCCCTGTAGGTGGCTCCAGACAGAACCTGGATATTGGCCTGGCAGGAGGTGGGGGTGTGCAGGCAGAGGGAGGTGACCCCGCTTGGGCTGCAGCTTCAGCAGCATGAGACCCAGGACCTTTGAGTTACTGTTCCTGGACCCTGGGCATCTGTGACTGAGAGAGTAAATTGCTGCTCCTATTAATTACTTATAATAAAGCTCAAAAAGTAAGAATCCCGACTTTCAGGGCTGAGATGGTGGCAGAGCAGGACCTCGGGTCTTGAGTCCCCTGGGTCCTCTTCTTCCTGTGCCCACCTGCCTCCTGCCACAGCCTCCTGGATGCTCCTCTGGCCTCTCGAGGACGGGCTCCTGGAGCAGAGGGTCACGAGGTCCTGCAGGAAGCCGGGCAGTTCAAGGCTCTCATCGACCAGCGCTCTGATCAATACTCTGTTAGCTGAAGCTTCCCGGCAGGGGACCGCTTCCCAGAACTGGGCACTTAGGGCCAGGGCTGTGACAGGAGGAACGCTGGGGACCTGGCTTCATGGACGCCTGGCAGGCGGGTGGACACAGGTCTCTGAAAGTGGCTCTGACAGGGGCCTCGCTGGTCCCACCTGGAGGGTGCCAGGATCTGCAGGCAAACGGGGGCAGGACCAGAGGGCACGGGGCAGAGCAGGGCCTTACACAGCGGGCACCCACGGGGCAGTGCGGCTCCTTCAGGCCTAGTCTCCCTCCTGACTTCCCCGTGTCCGAGTGCGGAACACCCTCCACCCCCGCTCACCTGCGGGCTGGGTCTGCCCTCCTGGGGTGCCCGGCCGTGATCTGCGTTGGGCTCGCGGTGAGGACTGTGGAGCTGCTGGTGAGGCCTGTCGAGTGCACCATGAGCTCCAACAGCTGCTGAAAAGGGGCTTTTCCAGGGCCTCCGAGGACTTTGTGTCTACTTGTCTTCTCTTTCTCACCCCGCCGCTGCCCCACCTCCCCCTCTGATCAGGCACCACTGACACTTGAGTCCCCAGAGGTCAGGGACTGAGGAGTCTGGGCAGCCACATGCCCGGGGCTGAGGAACTGCCTGGAAGCTGCTGGGCCCCAGGCTGTGGAGGGGGTGGGGGGAGAGGTGGCCCGCAGACCCCTCACTGGGATATGCCACGTGGAGGCAGTGTGGGTTCACCCCTGGTCTCGGGTTGTGCTGGGTGATGGGGACGCAGGGAAGAAAGGAACCCTGTCCCCACCCTGGTGGCATTCCTGCCCCACAGGTATGAGCAGAAGTCATACTCTGGGTTGAACGCAGGTTCATACAATTGGTGTTGTTGAGTCGCTAAGTCATGTCAGACTCTTTGTGACCCCATGGACTGCAGCACGCCAGGCTTCACTGTCCTTCACCATCTCCTGGAGTTTACTCAAACTCCTGTCCATCGAGTCGGTGATGCCATCCAACCATCTCATCCTCTGTCGCCCCCTTCTCCTTCTGCCTTCAATCTTTCCCAGCATCAAGGTCTTTCCCAGGGAGTCAGCTCTTCGCATCTGGTGGGCTAAGTATTGGAGTTTCAGCTTCAGGATCAGTCCTTCAAATGAACATTTAGTGTTGCTTTCCTTTAGACTCCCAAGAATCCCCTCGAGCACCACAGTTCAAAAGCATCAATTCTTCGGTGCTCAGCCTTAGTTGAGGACGTTGGAAATCCATCCTGTCCCAGCCCCTGCCCCAACCTCAACTCACCCTGGGGCTCTTTCTCAGGGCTTACACAGTTCTGGGTGTTGTCAAGCAACAAAGGTAAAGTGAGCAGGTGTATTTCTGGCTTCTCGCTGCCCACCAGCAACCCCTCCTCCCACCCCCACCCCCACCATCTGCTCAGGCATCCAGGCCATTTCTCTACACGACTGAGCCGTCACTGCAGTCCAAGCTGCACCTGGGCCTTTCCCTGGTCCTTGTGCTGTGGGAAGCCCACAGTGTGGCTTTCCTGCTTTGGCTCCACGACAGGCCCACCTCGCCTGGCCAGAGCCCCCATTCCCTTCTCCCTGGACCCTGCAGGCCACTCCCCACTGGGTTCCACCTCCACCACGGGGCCTCTGCAGTCCACCGCCCCCATAGCAGTGAGATGACACTTCAAAGCCGTGAACAGATCTTGTCACCTCTTTGCTCACCGCACCCCCTGGCTCCCCACCTAACTCAGAATAAGCGCCAAAGCCCTGGCCTTGGCTGCAGGCCTGTGCTGCCCATGTTCCTTTTGTCCTCCACATCCCCTCTCCCTGCCTTCCACTGCCCTGGGACCTGCAAGGCTGACTGAGGTAGCCCACATTCGGGGCTCTTGTTCTAGGGAGCCCTGGCAGGAGGTCAGCAGGACGGGGAGGCTGGTGCTGAGGTGGTGATGCACCTGGCTCCCTCCTTGGGGTTGGGGAGGGGGGCGGTCACCTTGGCCTGGCTGTGCCTGACCTTCCAGGAAGACCACGCCAGCCCCAGGGCCTTTGCACTTACTCCTCCCTCTGTCTGAGACGCTTCTTCCCTGGCCCTTCCCACAATAGCTGCTCCCTTCGTTTAGTAAATATTGAGGCCACAGACCGAGCTGGGAAAGACCAGGTGGGGGTCGAGGGGGAGGAAGAAGGCAGGTTTGGGCAAGAGAAACAGGAGCTTCCCTTCAGCCACATTGACCTGGGGTCAGAACAGAACCCAGGGAGATGTTGGGTTAGCATCTGGATCTGACACCTGGAGCCATGAGAAAGGTCTGAGCTGGAGGCAAACATTTGGTCAGATTTTCATCCTTCAGTGTCACCACCAGCTTCCACAACCCTCCTGTCTGTGAGTGGGTGCCCTTGCTATCCTATTAATTTTTAAAACACTGCCTGGTTAATTTCCCTCATTGCCCTTATGGCATCATAAAATTAACTTTATTGGTTATTAGTCAATTCTACTTGGTCTTGTCTGTCTCTCGTCTGCCATTTTAACCACTGAGTCCTAGGATCTAATGCAATCCGAGGTACACAGTAGGTATTTGGTAAATACTACCTAAAAAATAATCAAAGACTTGATGAATATATAGCCTGCACAAGCACACACACCTTCATACCTGCACCAACATCTGTACACACATGCATACCCTCTGGCCCC
Organism: Bos indicus x Bos taurus; assembly: GCF_003369695.1. NCBI lineage: Eukaryota > Metazoa > Chordata > Mammalia > Artiodactyla > Bovidae > Bos > Bos indicus x Bos taurus. Next base: position 6,891,738 of record NC_040088.1, on the reverse strand, counting down.
CTTGCCTGACAGCAGGAATCTTGTCCAATTACAGGGCACGTTTCCCGGGGAGGAGCTTCACCCAGAGCCGACCAGGAGCCAGTGTCCACACTTGGTCCCCTGCTGACACCTGCTCAGTTAGAACAAAGGCTTCACTTAGACCCTCTGTCCTCTGGGCAAAGAGCATCGTCTTCCCTCCATGGATTTACGCTCTGTCCTTTCAGTCTGTAATCCAAGGATGTCTGGGGAAGATTTAAGAAAGAAATAACAGTGAAACCCGAGTTTCTTAGAGCTTGGGAATGTCAACCACAGCATCTTGGGAGGGAGGGAAACCTTTCCACGATGGCACCTGTCACGTGGATGATGTCACGTGGTTCCCTTGGGAAGATCCACCCCCAGCTCCTCCACCTCCTGAGACCCACTGGCCCCTCGCAGTCCAGGCCAGTCCTGCCTCTTCTTCAAGGCTTGTTCTGTGGCTCCTGGCTCACAGGAATGGGGGTCTTCTCTGACCCCCGACGCATCCCTGCTGGCCCGCTCAATGAGGTTTATTTCCGCATAAATGTCCTCCCTCCTCCTCAGGCCCTGCCCTGGGACACTGCCTCCCTCCAGGGTCATCAGAACACTACTCACACCCCCCAGAGGCCCAAGGTTCTTCTTGAGGGTTGTTTCCTAACCGAGGACAGCATCAATCAAGGCAGAGACTGGGCCACGCTATGTCACAATTTGCCTTAAAGGAAAACTACAGCTTTGAGCCTCTGTAAATACTGAAAAGGAATGAAATTATCCCTCAAGTCTTGTAAAACATTTATTGTATCAGGGCCCCTGGTATGATAAAAATATACACGCTTACATGAGAAAGATAACTCTCTAGGACCATGAATACGACGCACGGTTAGCATACAGACCAGGACAGATCCTAAACCTTCTATTCCCTTGAATAAATCCTTGTCTTTCTAGAGTGTAGGCGGCTGTTTTGGAATAAGTTATCTGGCCCAAGAGGGCGACAAAACTGACTCAAAGCCTGGGCTTTGGAGTATATCTGGAGTCAAGTCCAGGTTTGATCTTAAGGGCTGTGTGTGACCTTGGCAAAATCATCAGACCCTCTTCTCGCCAGCTTCCACCCCTGTGAAATGGAAATAGTAGCGGTCGTTTTATTTCATTTCCTTTATTTGGCTGTGTTGGGTCTTAGCTGTGACACATGAGAGCATCGTCACGGCACACTGGACTCTCTCTAGCTGTGGCACCCGGGCTCAGGAGTTGTAGCACGTGGAATTCGTGGCTCCATGGCGGGCATGTGGGATCTTAGTTCCCCAAACAGGGATCGAACTCCTGTGCCCTGCATTGCCAGGCAGATTCTTAACCACCATACCACCAAGGCAGTCCCAGTTGTTTTTTTATTTTAATGATAATTTTAAAAGTATCTGAAATTGGAAAAGGAATAGCAGCCGGACCCTCCCCCTGGGGTTGTCTGAAGGGTTTCGTGAAGTCCCACACGTGGGCGGCTGACCCAGGATGCCCCTTTCCCGTTAGCTTGGCTCTGAGGTCCTGCCCCAGGGAGTACCCCCCACCCAGCCTCCTGGCTCGCCTGTATCCCCAGGTGTAGAGGCTCTGGCAGATCTTCATAAATGGCAGAAACAATAAAAATATGCTCCTAGACATATTTATATAAAGAGTATATTGATTACATAATTGGCCCTAATGTGATAAAAATTACATAGAGTAGATTAAAACTACAACTCTCTCTGGGCCATAAATTTGACCTGTAACTTGCACATGAAGTTAAAGAAGACATTAAACATTTCATTAACTCTCGGTTGTGGGGCTTCTGAGACTTTCGAACAAGGGCCCTGTTGACGCGCCTGCTGCTCTCCCTACTCTTGCTTTTCTGGAATTTGGAATTCACTGCCCTCCCTCCTCCCCCACAACCCAACACGGCCCTACCTTTCCATCTGCTCAGGACCGAAGGGAATCCATCCCTCCATCAGATGTTCATGGAGCACCAGCTCTGTGCCAAGTGAGGTTCTAGGCACTGCATAAAACGTCGAACGACAACACGACAGATAAAAATCACTGTGCTCTTGGAATTTAGAGTCTAATCAAGTGAGATAAAGACAAGGAAGAGGAAGAAAGGATGGCTGTTTGGGAGGGAGGGAGGAAAAATAAGCTCCTGTGTGCTGAAGGTTTGCTCTGTACCAGGATAAATGCGTTGACACACTGTCTCACTCCAGAGTTCCCAAAAACCCAATAGGTACAGGTATTCCCCCATTTTACAGATGTGGAAACTAAGGCCAGGGGAACTTAGAGACAGCCACCTAGGAAGCAGTGGAGGCAGGGATTGAACACAGGCCCATCTGGATTTAAGCCTCTCATAGGTCTGGAACGAATGGATGACATCCATCTCGAGGGAAAGAGTGAGCGCAGAAATAACACACACTGCCACAAGGTCCCTGTGAGCAGAGATGCCACAAGGGCTTTTTGAAACCCAGAGAGTCCAGACTTCTCTCTTATGCCCCTTTTGGTTGCTGTTTAGTGGCTAAGTTGTATCCAACTCTTGTGCAACCCCATGGACTATAGCCCTCCAGGCTCTTCTGTCTGTGGGATTTCCTAGGCAAGAATAATGGAGTGGGTGGTCATTTCCTTTTCTAGGGGATCTTTCCAGCCCAGGGGCTGAACCCATGTCAGATTCTTTACCACTGAGCCACCAGGAAAGCCCCTTCCCTACTTTCTAATTCCCAAGATTTATTCAGAATCAAGGTCAAGACACCTCATCTGCAACCCACCCCAAACCTGCTTACTAAAACATTTTGCCTGGACTACTGTGATCAGCCTCCAAGCACTCTGCCTGATTCTGTCCTCACCTCCTCACCCCCACTGATGGGGACAGAATGAAGGGACAAAATAGGGACTAAATAGTTAACGCCAGACGATTATAAGAAGAAAAATATGAGAAACTCCTGTAAGTTAATAATTACTCAAGAAAGCAGGTTTGCTTTACCACAAAACCAAGCAGGCTTGCTTAGCAACGAAACCACGCAACAGAAGCACAGACATGCCCCAAACGATAAAACAGTGCTGTCATGAGACTCACATCCCGCCCAGTGAGCTCAGTAAGTTACTGACCCCCAAGCAGGCTCTGTGCCCACAAAAAAAAAACAATCACTTATGGGAAGGTGACATTTCACAATGAAAGACCCTCCTTGTACTGAGACCTGAAAATATTTTTCCAAAGTGCTATGATAGTCCTGGCCTGACCACACAGGGAGGGACAGGTCAACTTCCCTGCCCTCTCTGGGGGAGGAACTGATGATGGAGACGTGAACATCTATTGGAAAAAGACCGAGGAGGACTTCTCCCCCTCCCCACTTTTCCTTGGATTGTAAAACTAGCCCACTAAGTTTCCAGGTCTTGGCATTTCTGGCTTGCCTGCTTGTAAGGCTCAGTTCAGTTCAGTCGCTCAGTCATGTCAGACTCTTTGTGACGCCATGGACTGGGGCACGCCAGGCCTCCCTGTCCATTGCTATCACAAGTATCCTATTCTAATAAATCCTTTCGTATCTACCACTATGCTCTCGCTGAATTCTTCTCCGCACTGAGACATAAAGGGCTGTGAAGGCAGAGCTCTTCGGAGCTCCCTTGAAATGACATCAGTTTCAGGCCCCGCAGGTATTCTGTACTCACACCCACAGGAATGCACCAAAAATACAAGTCAGGCTGTGACTCCCCTGCTCAGAGACCTCCCCAGCTGCCACCTCACTCATAACAAAAGCCAAGTCCCCACAGGAGCCCTCAGCGCCCCACATCCTGCCTTTGCCTGTCTGATCCCAGCTCCTAGCACGCTCTCCTCGATGACTCTGTTCCAGCCACACTTCCTCCCGTGCCCTTCCCTCTGCCTGGAAAGTTCTTCCCCAGGGTCCTCCAAGCTCCCTCCATCAGCTGCCCCAGGTCTTTGCTTATATGTCTGCTCCTCTGCGAAACCCACCCTAATCTCCCACTTTCTGATCTCCCTCAATCCACGCCCACCCCCTGCAGTCAAAACACACTTTTTAAAACATCAAATTGTACCACTACATTCTGACACCTTCAGCAGCTCCCTATTCCAGGGAGGAGGCTGTTGTAATTATTCGGAGTGCTTGGCCTCGGGAGGCACGTGGGGGTTCAGCATCCTTTGGAGATAGACTTGGCATTCCAGCCTGCCTGTGTGGAGTCCACACTGAGGTCTGGGAATAAAACCTCTGCTACAGGGAGGTGTGGCTGTATCTGGAAATGCTCTTGTTCCCTGAATGTATTCATGTGGGGACTTTGTGGGAAGGAGAAGCGGCTGGACCAGTGCCCTGTCCAAAATGCTGTCACAGCACAATCCTAATGCCCCCCAAATCTTACACACCCCCACGTGCTCCTGATGCGGTCTGCACCCCCAGCTTCCCTTCTCAAAGGACAGCCTCCCCTGGAGTGTGCACACAGCCATAAAGCTCATGTGTATTTTGCTAATTGATATAAATGACTTGTCTTTCACAGCCCAGCATCGGTGCTGGGCACGTCCACGTTAATTGGCTTGGAGGAGGAAAATTAAGTGCTTCAATTTGTCATTTTTCAAGATGAAAAATGGGAAAGGAGAAAAATCACTCATTTAATAGAGAGGTGCTGTGAGTAACTGAAACCCCCTTTGGAGAAGGAGCAAAGGCTCTCTCAGGAAGGGGTCTGGGTTGGGAGCAGCCCTAGGGAAAGGGAGGTGAGCCAGCACCTCCAGCAGCCCTTTATATGCATAAAGTGTTTAAAAATGACAAAGTGCTTTTCAAAGGCAGTTCTCATCCAAGGTTCACAACTGCCCTGCGGGTACCACTACACTGACAGACAGGGTCCTAAAGTTGCAAGGACAGAAAACGCAACTCCAAGAGATGCAAGCGGAAAGAAAATGTATGGGTTCATAAACTCAAAAGTCCCGAGGATGGGGTGGATCTCAGGTAGGGCTGGGCCCAGGGACTATACCCAGTTTCCCCCAGCCTTACAGTACGGTTCCTTTCCTCTTCCCTCACTGTGGGGAGATGCTATCTTGCCAATGCAGTAACCTCAGAGGGAAAATCTTCTCTTCCTGGTGGCATCTTTAGATTTCTCAGGATTCACCCAGTTAGACCAACTTGGTCACATGCCCATATCTGACCCAAACTCTGGGGTCATGGGGATTTGTTCATGGCCAGGGTTACCCTCTGAGGTACCATGGTGTCAGTTTAGAAATGGTGCTCCTTTTTCTTGGGAGAAGCAGCCTTGCGCCAGGACTCAGGCTTGGGGGGGTGGGGGCAGGGATTTCAGCCCCTTTTGTGGGTACCACCTGCCCAGGTGTAGCCAGTGGTCTGGGATGTGCGGACTTCCAGGCCAGGGTCATGGATCCCAAATGCGGTGGCTTGCCTCACTCATAGCTCATGAGCCAAGAATGCAGGACAGAGGTTCCCCAAAGGGCACCCAGGGTGCTGTGGCCAGAAGGGAGACGTCATTCCTTCAGGTAGCATATTTCTATAAAGCACACATTGTGTGCCAGGGCTGCTCAGTGAAGACCGTGGACGGAGATCCCTGCCCTCATGGGACATCCAGCCTAGTTTGGGGGAAGAGACAAAACCGAAATCCATGCATTTATTAGTTACAGGTAATCATGACCGCAGAGCTGTGGAGAAAAGGAAGCAGAACAGGGGACGGTGTGCAGCGCCAGATGGGCAGCCGTGGCCGGGCAGCGATGGCCTCACGGACAGGCTGATGTCTGAGCAGAGGGAGGGGGTGAACCGCATGACTGCTCAGGAAGAGGTTCCCAGGGAGCCCGCCCTCCTCCCCAGGGGCTGCTGGCTCCCTGCTGGTGCTCCACCAGCAGCAGCCGGGGAACACAAAGCAGCAGCCTCTAATGCAGACTCAGCTGTCAGGCTGCCTTCCTCCTCCCCAGCTGAGAGGACCCACAGGGACACAGTGGGAGGAGGAGGAGAAGCCTCGGGTGAGGAGTGTGGGGAGGAGGGAGGTGGGGAGAGGGAAGGGAGGCCGTCAGCTTCCCTCAGAGCACCTCCAGGGCCCCGAGATGCCTCCACCAGCTTGAGAGCAAATCCACACCTTGTCTCCAATTATGCTTGGGTGCCCAAGGCAGGGCAGGCTGTGGGGTGAGAGGCCCGGTGCATCCCCAGGGCCAGGCTTTAAGCTGGCAAGATGGCCATGCCAGGAGGTCTGGGGGTGAGAGCACCAGGGAGGCTCAAAACCAGACCCAGGAGACTGAAGGAGAACAAACACCTCTGCCCAGGGCTTCCCCAGGGAGGGGGGCGGTGCCGCTGAGACCCACTGCCAGCCCAGGGCTCGGGGCATTTTGGCAGAATACGTGTGCCCTGATCCCTTGCCTTTTCTAAATCCAGCCTGAACATGTGGAAGTTCTCGGTTCACATATTGTTGAAGCCTGGCTTGGAGACTGCTGAGCATTACTTTGCTAGCGTGTCAGATGAGTGCAATTGTGCGGTAGTTTGAGCATTCTTTGGCACTGTCTTTCCTTGGGATTGGGATGAAAATAGACCTTTTCCAGTCCTGTGGCCACTGCTGAGTTTTCCAAATTTTCTGGCATACTGAGTGCAGCACTTTCACAGCATCATCTTTTAGCCTATTTGGATCATAGAAAAAGCAAGAGAATTCCCGAAGAACATCTGCTTCGTTGACTACACTAAAGCCTTTGGTTGTGTGGATCACCACAAACTGGAAAATTCTTAAAGAGATGGAAATAGCAGACCACCTGACCTGCCTCCTGAGAAATCTGTATGCAGGTCAAGAAGCAACAGTTGGAACAGGACATGGAACAACAGATTGGTTCCAAATTGGGAAAGGAGTACATCAAGGCTGTATATTGTCACTCTGCTTATTTAATTTATATGCAGAGTACATCACATGAAATGCTGGACTGGATGAAGTACAGGCTGGAATCAAGATTGCTGGGAGAAACATCAATAACCTCAGAAATGCAGATGACTCCACCCTTATGGCAGAAAATGAAGAGGAACTAAAGAGCCTCTTGATGAAAGTGAAAGAGGAGAGTGAAAAAGCTGGCTTAAAACTCAACATTCAAAAAACAAAGATCATGGCATCTGGTCCCATCAGTTCATGGCAAATAGATGGGGAAACAATGGAAACAGTGACAGTCTTTATTTTCTTGGGTTCCAAAATCACTGCAGATGGTGACTGCAACCATGAAATTAAAAGACCCTTGTTCCTTGGAAGAAAAGCTATGACAAACCTAGACAGTATCTTAAAAAACAGAGACATTACTTTGCCAACAAAGGTCCATCTAGTCAAAGCTATGGTTTTTCCAGTAGTCATGTATGGATATGAGAGCTGGACCATAAAGAAGGCTGAGTGCTGAAGAAGTGATGCTTTTGAACTGTGGTGTTGGAGAAGACTCTGGAAAGTCCCTTGGACTGCAAGGAGATCAAACCAGTCAATCCTAAAGAAAATCAGTCCTGAATATTCATTGGAAGGATTGATGCTGAAGCTGGAACTGCAATACTTTGGCCACCTGACGTGAAGAACTCATTTGAAAAGACCCTGATGCTGGGAAAGATCGAAGGCAAGAGAAGAAGGGGACGACAGAGGATGAGATGGTTAGACGGCATCATCGACTCGATGGACATGAGTTTGAGCAAACTGTGGGAGCTGGTGATGTATGGGGAAGCCTGGTGTGCTGTAATCCATGGGGTTGCAAAAAGTCGGACATGCCTGAGCAACTGAACGACAACATGTGTACTGGGTGTGCAAGTGTGTGCACAAGCAGGGGGTGCATGGACCAGGGTGGGCTGGGCTGTGTCGCCTTCTGTGTACTTGGGGGTGGAGCCTAGATCCTGCAGGATCACAGTGTATGCACAGGGATTATATGAGGCGTCTGACGTTAAGAATTTTTATCTGCTCCCTACACACCATTCCTTGTGGCATTTACTTTTCCAGACCTGCACAACCTCCAAGGCTGGTGAAACGCCACCAGTGAAATACCGCCAAGCAAGGCCCAGAGTCTCCTGTGTCCCCTCCCTGCCTCCATCTCCTTCTCAACCACCTTCTTACCCAAGAATCAACAGTCTTAAGGGATGACGTTCATTAGCTCCAAAGACGTCTGTCTGAATCAAACAGGACTGGAGTCCTCCTGTCTCACATTAATTTTTGTAATAATGATGGTAAAACAGCTACCATTGATTGTCAATTACCGCACGCCAGGCACTATTCCAAATACTCGAGATCTCACTCAAGCCCCACCCCGAGAAGTCCAGTTCAGTAGTATTTTCCCCACCCATCATTTACAGATGGGGAAACTGAGGTTCAAGGTGGCCAGTGGGTGATCCAGATTGTGAGTGGTAGAGGCAGGATTTGAACTTAGGACGACCCATTCAGGGTAAAATCATCTTCCAATTCCAGGGTAGAAGTATGTGCCCAAGACAGCCAAGAAAACCCAAGAAGGAAGGAGGAATCGAGATTGACAAGGTGAAAGAGAGCAAAAGCTGTAAGCAAGTCAATGTGGTTCAGACTGTAGAATAACCAAACTAAATCTAGCAAAACATCACAGTGACCCCAGAATATAACCCCAGGAGGAATGAGACATTAATATTCCTGCCAGGTACTGGCAATGTTTAAAAATCACCATTTTTTTTTTTTTTTTACTGTGGTTGTTGCTATTATTATGAATGATTGAGCAGGATCTATTCATTATCCCAGAGGAGATTGGAGCATTTACTTCTTACCCCAAACTATGAAGCATTTGGGGCAGGGAGGCATATCACACAGCATCGTAGGGATTTTCCCAACCTGCTTTGCAAACTGCAACCCATTTTTGCAGACAAAAGAATGGAAGTGAAGAGGCCCAGGAATGGATATGCTAGAGCCACCCACCAAAGCAGAGACAGGGATGGAGGGAGAGAGGAGCAGCTCCAACTCGGGGCATCAGCAGCTGGTGCGGGGGAGGTGGTGTTTGGAAGGAAAATAAAGCGAAACTTCGGTGTATCACCTCCTGCGGGGGCCTTGGGCCCAGCAGATTTGTGGCCCGTAAGGCTCCCAGGGAGCCTGAAACTCCACTTCCCTCCCTTTTTTTTTCCCGGGGAGCACTGAGAATTGTCTTGGGGCTGGGGGCCAGGTCTTCAGGCAGCTGAAGTCACCATCCCTCACCTGGATGGACCACAGTCAGTAAGTCATGGGGTTAGGAAACCACGAGTCCCCTCTCCCCATGGTTACTACAAGCCGAGCCTGCCACCTGCACAGAGACTGCCTCCTCGGGCAGATGAACCAAATGACAGGCTTTCAGCGAGCAGCTCCATGTTACTCCACGACCATCGGCGTGTACTGCAAGGCCGGCTCACACCTCTTCCCCAACCTTCTGGACACAAGCATTGTCTGGTTCCACCCCCAGCTCTGTCCTGCTGCCAGACGCTCACCCTGGCTCACCCCTCCCACCCATCTCCTGGGTTCTCTGGGCCCCCTGCTGTGACCGGCTATTTTGTCATATTTTTATAGGAGAAGTGGCTTGATAGATATAAGAGTACAAAGACCAAGAACAAATGCACGTGGACCAACATACCCAGTATGGACAATTACTACATTTTATCCTACTCGTGCCTCTAGTTCTTTTTTAATAAAGGCAATACAAATTCGATAAATAAATGCAAATAAAGATAAAATTAAGATCCCTTATATTTCCCAGAATGTCCGATTCCCTCACCTTGGAGACAATTATGAATTTAGAGTGTACCCTTCTAAATCAGTAACTTTTAAAAAGTTAGTAAGTTTTTATCTTTTAGAGCATTTTAGGTTCACAGCAAAATTAAGCAGAAGGTAGGGAATTCCCATCTACCTTCTGCCCCTATGTGTGCACAGCCTCTCCCATTATCAGCATCCCCCGTCAGAGTGGGACACTTGTTACAATCCATGAGCCTACATTGACACATCGCTGTCACCCAAAGTCCGCAGTTTACATTAGGGTTCACTCTTGGTGTGGTACATATAAGGGTCAGGACGATGCACAGTGACATGTATTGATATATACACAGAGCAGTTTCAATGCCCTAAAAATCCTTTGTGCTCTACCTGTTCATCCCGCTCTCTGCCACAGACAGGTGGTTTTAATTTATTGTGGATCATGTTTTCCACTGGGCACCGTCTTATCGCTCAACTTGGCCTTAGCATTTTGGCTCAGGCCCTCTCCCCTCTCCACCTGGCCCATCCACTGCAGTGGAGACACCTGTGGGAGGAGAAGGGTCAGGGTGGGGACTGTCAGGGCTCAGACTGAGACGTGCTCCTTGCGAGATGCCCATAGACTGCCAAGCGGGGTGCAGCCGTTAGAGCAGATGGAGACTTCACATCCGGAGATCCAGAGAGAGAGAGAGAACTGGCAGCCTTATAACATACAAGAACCAATGCCTCCTTAACTCGTTGTGTCCCAGGCAGTCAAGTCGTGGGAGGGGCAGGGGCTTGTTACGGTTTAATCCTCCCTGTCTCTGGAAGATTCCCTGGAGCCCCGCAGGAGGGCTTTCCTTCCCTCCCCCACCCACTGCTGATATTTACTCTTCCACTATCCGCCCCTCTAAGTGCACAGCTTGTTTGTGAGATACGATAATAAAACCATCACGTTATCACATTAGCAGTTTTCCTGCTGGGAATCTCCCCTCCTCCTCTGGGGTGGCAGGCACCCAAACGCAGTCCCCATCATCAGACTGTTAACACAGCTAATTACCATCTTCCAACAGGGAGGTAAGAAGCTTCCTGAGGCTTCCACAGACTCAAGAGTTGCTGACAGGGGTTCTAGAAGGGTCTCCCTGCCAGACTGGTCTGGATGCCCCAAGAGACTTCAAGGACCAGCCAAGTTCTCCAACACCCCGTTTTACAGAAGGGAAGCCTGAGGTCCAGAGAGGGGTTGACTGCTCTCATTTTGCCAGTGAAAAACTGAGGCTCAGAAGGTTAAAACTAGGACGCGCTCAAATCCTGCCATGCTGGGGATGAGAGGACAGGTCTCCTGTTTCCCACACCAGTGCTCCCTCAGGGCCCGTCTTGCCTCTTCTCTGCCGGGAGAAAAGACCTTTCTCCCCAGTACGGTGGGTCAAAAGGAGACAGGACTCGGTGTGTGACACTGGTCCTTAGAGAGAGGGCTGGGCTTGCCTCTGTCCAGCAAATCCTGCCCACGCTCCCATCCTTCCTAAGTCCTCCTTCAGGAGGCCTGCCTGCTCCCAGGCCTCTCCCTGGATGCCCATGGTCTGTACCTCCCAAGTTAACTATTATTTCCCCACTGCCCCGAATTAAATACTCTGATTGGTCAGATCCCAATCATGTGATAACTGGGACCACCAATGACTTTGCTCTGCCTCTATCCCCATGATCTACGTGAAAAGTAGGTTGCTTAGCAACCAGCTCCTGGTTAGCCACCCAGGGTCCTGAATATTGAATTATAGGAACCCTCAGCCTCGGATTTCAGGCAGCAGTGGCTGCTTGGAGGAGAGGACAGCAAGATGACCTTGGTTCAAATCCTGAGAGTGACACTTACTAAAAGATCCTGGGAAAATTACTCCATGTCTGTCCCCTCATCTGTGTGCATGCTAAGTTGTTCAGTGTGTGCAACTCAGTGCGACCCTATAGACTGTAGCCTGCCAGGCTCTTCTGTCCATGGGGTTCTCCAGGCAAGAACACTGGAGGGAGTTGCCGTGCCCTCGTCTAGGGGATCTTCCCCACCCAGGTCCGCATCTCTTGCATTGGCAGGGAGGTTCTTTACCACGAGCACCACCTGGGAAGATTCCCTCTAATAGAAATTGGAGATAATAACACTACCTGCCTCAGAGGGCTATTTAAGGATCAAACAAGATGATTTGTGATGGGGACTTGGAAGAATACCTCACCTATGATTAGGGCTCAGTAAAGAGAGCTAATGATTAACTGGCGTGAGGAGGAAGTGCCCCTTACTACATCTGGTCAGAACCCCCCCTCTTTCCTGTCTCCCCCGGCACCTCATCCTCCCCATCCGGTCACTCCTTCCACTCCCGTCCACCTCCCCACCTGCCCTGTCACTCCTTCGTCTCCTAGGTAACAGGATGGGGAGAATTTCTAATAAGGACGACAGGCCATGTCACCTCCTCACCAAAAGCACCTTAATGCCTCCTCATGGCCTTCAAGTCCAGTTTCCTCAACCCGGTCTATGAGGTCCTGCAGGATCCAGACCCCTCCCACTTCACCTCAGCCGCATGGGGATTTTCTCATTTCCAAACTTATCAAGTGTCAGGGCCCTTGTCCTTTGTGGTTCCCTTTGCTTGGAGCAGCCTTCCCCAGATATCATGTGATTCCCTAAGTTCATATGGGTTGTTTCTCAAATGTCACCTCTTCCAAGAAGCCTTCCTTGTGCATCTGATCTAAGGTAAACCGCCTCCCCCTTTCCCTTTCTGTCCCTACCAGCCTGAGACCCATTTCTCCATGCCACTTCTCGTGATCTGAAAGGGTCCTAGTTCGAGTTTGGGTTTTTGTTGTAAGAAGTGTTTGGGGCTTGGAGGGCATCGTTCAGACAAGGTGAGTCAAAAAGGAAAAAAGGCAAGTCGTAGGGCTTAGACTGGGTCCCTCAGACTGATGATCAAAGGGAAAGCTTTGCTGACCCCGATAAGCCAGCTGTGGGGTCCTTAGACACCAGAACCAATCACTGCTTGCTAAACGCTTTGCTAGGTCACCATGGAGGCTGCATCCCTTCTCCTGCACCTCAATGAGAGAAAAAGAACAAAGTTGGCCACCCACCCAACCTTTCAGACTTCTCCTGGAAAGCAGGAGGCCACCACCTGGTGAGTAATTCACCTGCAGTCAGCAGCCCCAAATGCTGCGTTGGCAAAAGGCAAACAGACTGAGAAACTGTTTCTTATTTTTAATCTGCTCAAAACCAGGGTCTTGAAGCTGTTGCTTTTCCATCCTACTCATTTTGGAGGCAATTAGCTGCTGGGTGTTCTTGCCGCCAGCTCCCTGAGTGTCTGCTTGTTCGGAGTGCTCATTCCTGCCCAAATCCACGGGCTGCGGAGAGCTTTGTTAATCCGCTCTTAAACTACAACTTTTAACCAGCCTCTTAAATGATAGAGGCATTCGTGCATAAATAGCACGTGGTAAGCCTCCCCTTGGGACAGTAACCTGATTTATTGAAAATGCTGTAATTCCCAAGCCTTATATGTCAACATCTTTAACACAAAAAATATGATCTAATCTCTTTCCACCGCCCCGCCCTGCTGCAGACAGACAGCTCAGATGAGAGGCAGAGCACCTGGAAGACATCACTGTGAGGGGGAAAGAAGCCAATTTTAAATATTTTTAATGAAACCAGGCCAGCCAACCAAAACTTGTTTTCCCCAGCATTGACTTTAAGACGTGTGGGGAAAAAAACAGAAACCAATTTCTTTCCATGAGCAAACCTACCCACCACACTGGGCTGGGAGTGAGGTCACTCTGACACCTTTCCTCAGCTCATTAGAGTCACGAGAAAGCCCCTCCAGCCACAATGATGGAACTTAAATGCCAGGGCCCGAACCACCCTGTGCACCAGAAACTCAGCATTTCCCAAGTGTCACCCGTTCATATACACTTTGTGATTGCTGTTTGGGGCCATTTTAAGGCACTAATTGGACTGTTATTTAGTATGGGCTTTAAATGGGCTCACTCTTTAAAATTTGAGCCTCCAACCAAGCAACATTGTCCGTGGAAGCATGGATTTGATGTGCTAGTTGTATACATTTTTCTTTCAAACTTTAAAGAAATAGCAGAATAAATGATGCTTGCTGGCATGCCAGGTTCTACTGGTGTGTTCTCTGCAGTACACTTGGAGAGTGAAAAATGCACGCCTTTCTCCAAAGTTCAGAGCAGATAGTATTGACTGGGACTTAGAGGGTGTCTGGTACTTTGAAGATCCAGACATGGAGGCTGTCTGGGAGCCATTGCACACAGTGCCCCTTTCAGACCAAATGCCTGCAGCGCCTCTCCTTCTAAGAAGACACAGGAGCCACGCTTACAATGGAGAGCTAAGGAGATGATTTCTTCCTGCATGTTTTGCTTTGATTTTGTGGGCTCAGTCACTCAGTTGTGTCCGACTCTTTGTGACCCCCTGGGCTGTAGCCTGTCAGGTTCAGAGCTCTGTGCATGGGATTTTCCAGGCAAGAATATTGGAGTGGGTTGCCATTTTCTCCTCCAGGGGATCTTGCCAACCCAGGGATCGAACCCATGTCTCCTGCATTGCAGGCAAATTCTTTACCACTGAGCCACTAGGTAGATAACTAGATTTTGTGAAGGTAGGAGTTCTTTGGAAAAGTAGAGGAAAGGGGGTTGGAACTGTGAGAACAAAGCTGGAGTCTGTAAACCAGGGTCTGACTTAAATCTGTGTCTGGGCCGTGCCATCTCTTATCTGGACCACTGCCCAAGTCTCCTAACTGGGCTTTGGGCATCCATCCTACTCCCTCACTCTGTGCATCCCACTTGGCAGCCAGGGCTCTTTAGATACATTGAGTCAGGTCATCATATTTCATCACTCAAAATCCTCTAGTGACCTAACCTCTCAAACAGAATAACAGCCAAGGTCTTCACAGTGGCCCATAAGGCCCTATGTGATCGGGCCACCCCCAACCACATCCTCTCTGCAACCCCAGTTCCTACCGCTCTCCTGTTCCTTCACTCTGCTCCAACCACACAGGCCTCCTTGCTGCTGCTTAAAATCATCGAAGCTGTCTCAGGGCCTTTGCACTTGCTGGTCCCACTACCTGGACGGCTCCTCCCCTTTATCTGCATGACTCAGTTCTCTCACCTCCATCTCTGTAGATGTCCCCTCCTCGCCCTCCCTGACCACCCCCCCCAACTCAGGAGAGCCCCCGTCTCTAATGACTCAGTTTACCTCGCTTCTCTTCTCAATGCATCTATAGTACATGCACCTCTCTTGTCTGTAAGTAAATGAGGGGACTGTTCTCAGAGAACACACATCAAAGTGGTCCTGGCTCTGGGCTGAGGAGTGAAGAGTGGGAGGCAAGTGAAGGGTTTCATGTTATTTAAATACTTAAAGTATAATTGTGTTATTCTTGTAACTAAGAATATGGAGAGAGGGGTCGGTGAGGAAAAAGAACTGCCTGGAATCAAGTAGACCTGGGAAGAACTAAGATGACGGGGACTCTGTAGACCTGTCTCAGAGCTGAGGGCCAGCATGCTCTGGACGGAGCCTGGGATATGCCGGGAGATGGGTTCGAGAAGAGGCCGGCTCTCAGTGCCAGGACCACAGGCAACTGCGAACAGTAAACAGGAGGGACAGCCCAGAGACTCCAGAGGCATTTTGTTAGGCTTTTATGATGCTTTCAAAGTGGAATTAATTGCCCATATTTTAAAAGTTAGGAGATGCTGCATACAGGTCTGGCTCTCTGCCTTCTCTTGCTGGAATGTGTGGTCACAGGTGAGAAACAGTCCATCTCTTTCTTGGGGTGTGGGCTCTTCCGTTCTCCATAGTCCCCGTCTCTCGTTACTGCCTCCTCAATTCTGAGGCCAGTGACCTTTATCACTATATTCGGGTTGCTACAATTCTTCCAAAAGAGTCTAGAGGGAGCTAACATATGTCTTTATCAAGCACATGCACATTTATAGATTAGCTGTCAACTTTTTTTTTTAACTGAATGATTTTGCAAAGCAACTTCCAGCTCTGCCTGAAAAGCTGGAAGCCTATCTCTGTGTCCCCCTTTCCCCAGGGGGACAGTTGGCGGAGGTGTAGCAGGACTGCTCGAGACTAGACACGTCCTCACCAGCCCACCCAGGCCTCTGTTTCCAGTTCTCTATTTCACGTTACCTCTACCCCCTAGCCTGTTAGAGACACTGAGTTTGCAACCTCTGGCTCCAGCTGAAGAGATAATTAATCCCGCGTGTGTTCACAAGAGGCAGAGAGGCTGCAGGGCTTAGGGCTGGGGCAGGGGCTGGGGCAGGGGCAGTTTCAGGTACAGACTAAGGCCAGACCTTGCCCTGGACAGGCTCTGGGTGGGGGTCATGAACTCGGGCCACAGGTGGGGAAGCACGTGCGTCCTGTAGCAGCCTCCAGCCGCTGGTGGCCACCTGCCAGGCTGGAATTTAAGCGACAGCCCTCGACTGGCCCTCAGCTGGCCCTTGAGTGTCCCTAGATCACCACACTGTCACTGGCTCAGATTGTGAGCTGCCAGCTCGTGGCAACACCTGCTGAACGGCCACATCAGGCTAGGCCCCATCAGACTGAGGGCCCCAGCAGCGGGGTGAGAGGAAGGCCTGGGAAACAGACAGCAGCAATCAGAGGCCACCTTGGGCCCAGGGACTCCATTGCTTCCCGAGCAGTTACATTCGACCCCCTCCTCCTGTTGGAGCGTTCTCACTGCTGTCAGTTGGTCAACAACTGCTGTGCCTGCAACTCAATCCAGAAAAATCCATTGGATTCCTGGGACCCGCTTCTCAGACGAGGTTTCCTCATGGTGGTGGCAGAGGAGGATCAATTCCTGACCCTTGGAGATTGCTAAATAAAGTTTAAAATAACTGTTAGTTTTAGCTACAAAAAACCAAGACTCAAAATTAACTTTGGGTTTTGGAACCAGTTAAGCAGATGTTGAAGAGGCAGTACTGGAATTTCATTAATGAACATTGGACTGAAAAAAATCAGAAAA
Source organism: Bos indicus x Bos taurus (assembly GCF_003369695.1). NCBI lineage: Eukaryota > Metazoa > Chordata > Mammalia > Artiodactyla > Bovidae > Bos > Bos indicus x Bos taurus. Next base: position 6,875,116 of record NC_040088.1, on the reverse strand, counting down.
ATCATGCAGTTTTTTTTTCCTCTGCCTTCTGCTGGCTCTGGCTGCAGAAGCTTCCAGAACATTCTGCTCCAGTCATTCTCAGTGGAGGAGAGGTGCCCTGGGGGAGGGCGAATAGGTCATTCATATCACAATGGTACTCAGCGATCACTGGTCATTTTCATTTCTTGAGAGAGACTCTGCCCAGACCTTGTCCCTTTTCTGATTCCCTCACTTGTGATTCAATGAGGCTGTATCCTCAGCAGCGGGATTTCTGTTCAATCAAACATATCCTATAAAGAGTGTTTCCAAGTCTAGGGGAAGTTGACCAGTCACTGGCCTGGTGGACCATGCCCACAAAGCCACTTACTGCCCATCCTTATCCCTCCTCCCCTGGTCGCCCATCTCTGTAAATGGCACCACCATCTGCCCAAGAGCCAAAAACCTCAGAGTCATCCTTGACTCTCCTTCCTGCCCCTCCCACGTGTAATCCATCAGCAAGCCCTTCTGGTCCAACCTTCAAAACAAAACCTGCTCCATCCCCCGACCCTCTCCCCCTGCAGCATCCCCACCTTCTCCCACTAGGGCAGCTGGTCTACCTCATTCCAATCTTATCCCTGGGTCCCTTTCCAACTGCAGCCAGAGTGAGCCTTTGAAAACACAAAGCAGATATTATTCAACTGCTGAGAAAATGTCAGTGGCTTTTAAACGCCCTTAGGATGGAATCCAAACCCTCTTGCATGGCCCAGCAGGCCTTGCCTGAAGCCTCTTTGCTGATGGGCCTGCCCTCATCTCAGCCCTCATTCCCCTGCCTCCAGGGGAGTGAATGTGGGGAGGAGGGATTGGTCAGGCCTGAGTCACAGAGTTGTACGTGCTTTTTCCCTGTGTACCAGAGTGCTGTCGTTTAAGGACATTCTCAAAAGCAAACAGTGAGGGAAATGGGGAGTGCAGGTTTTTAATCTATTTTTGCAGGGGGGCTCTTGAAGTTGGCAATCTAAGAGGATCTCTAAAAGGAAACATCTCTACCTCGTATGAACACTTGGGAAAGTGAGTCATGATGAAACAATGCAGAATATACTAGGGCTTGGGGTCTGTCTCCTTAACCTCAGACACCAGAGCCACCACCGTATGGTGCCCATATAAGCGTGGCCTCAACATTAAAAGCCTGTGACTCACACTTGAGAAATTTGTTTTTTGCCCCATCTCCATCCTGCTGATTAGGTCAAGGAGAAGGTGTCAGTGAGGAGCACCTTCATCTCCAGTGATGCCTCTCTTTTTCTCACTCTCATAAATAAAGCCCTATTAGCTATCATGGGAGGCAGGAACTTGCTGAAGATTAATAACTGTTTTCATTGTACTTGGTTTTACAACAAACTTCTCCTTATTTCGGTGACTATTGGCTTCCTCTTCACAGTCTGGATATAAAATTAAAACAAAATTCCTAAAAATAAAATAAAATAAAAATAAATAAAACAAAATTCCTTGAGCATAAAAATACAAGTCCAGAAAAGTCTGAATAATAGAGGTGGCACCTGGTTATTGCAAAACCAGTGCAGTTGTGAAGCTCCAATACTTTTGCTGCCTGATGCGAAGAACTGACTCATTGGAAGGGACCCTGGTGCTGGGAAAGATTGAAGGCAGGAGGAGAAGGGGATGACAGAAGATGAGATGGTTGGATGGTATATCCAACTCGATGTATATAAGTTTGAGCAGGCTCCAGGAGTTGGTGATGGACAGGGAGGCCTGGCGTGCCGCAGTCCATGGGGTCACAGAGAGTCAGACACGACTGAGCAACTGAACTGAACTGAGTGTAATTGTGTGTGCCTGGCTGATGGTGGGGAACCCAGAGCTACACTGGTTGTTCCTCAAGGCAAGAGCTATGAATCATTCTGTGTCCTAGAGTCTGGCCCCCAAAGATCCGCCTGGATTGGATTAAGCCAGTAATACCTGTTTCACAGGTGTCCCTGGAAGAGTCCAGTATTCTCACAGCTTCCCTGCCAAAGAATGGAAGGTCTGGATCCACCCTGAGTTTCTCTCTTATCAGGATAAGAAGACTTCATCCATTCCTCCCTCCCATCCATACCTCCCTCCCAGTTAGGAAGCAGGAGGAGTCCTTTTTCCTGCTGTGCCCCAACCAACCCCAAGTTAGAAGGCTGGGGGATGGCAGTTCACCATCCCTGGGCCTGGAAGGAAGCCTGGGATGACCTTGGTCTAGAAGTCTTCAGCTCAGAGAGCCACCAGAACTGCAGCTTGGATGAGCAGAAAGTAGTAATGACATTTCTTCCAGACCTCCACCTCCACATGCCAGCCTTACCTGCCTGTGAGAAAACAAGAAAATATTTTGGGGCTGATCATCGTTGACCTGGTCCTGTTTAAAGATTCAGGAGGTCTATATCCCATGTTCCCCACATCCTGGAAGGAACTTGGCCACCTTCAAAGTCCAGTTCAGCTGCTAGAGAGGAAGTCCCAGCTCTACCGGAACAGGAAAGGTTCCCAGGCACTGGCCTAAGAGGTGGGCTGCCGACGCCACAGATGTGAGGGGCTCCAAGACACATCTCCTTGAACTCGTCTTCAGAAACTCTTACCTGGGGTCCAGGGATGCACACGTACAGACATTCTCAGCAACATTACTCGTAATAGTGAAAGGTAACCTTTCATATGGAAACAGCTCAGTATCAATGAAACCAGGAGACTGTTGAAACACTACAGTGATTAGGAACATGGGCTCTGGGTTCAAATATTGGCTCTGCCACTCCACTAAATACTTATGTACATTCATATACCTATATTGGGCTTCTCTGGTGGCTCAGACAGCAAAGAATCTGCCTGCAATGCGGGAGACCTGGGTTTTAACCCTGGGTCGAGCAGATCCCCTGGAGAAGGGAATGGCTATCCACTCCAATGTTCTTGCCTGGAGAATTCCATGGACAGAGTTGCCTGGAGAGCTACAGCCATTGTCTCAAAGAGTCAGACATGACCGAGTGACTAACACTTTCACTTTCATACTTATGTACAAATACACAGACATACACACACACACACACAGATTTTTCCAGCCATCAATTTATCTTATTCTGCTGTGTTCATATCATGCCCATAGCTCTTGTTCTTAGACTGGCACATTTTGTTGGTTTCCGTTAAGAGTCCCCAATGCAAAATGATAACCCAGGCCTACGATTTAGCCTATTTTGACCACAGATTCTCCAACAAGCATTTATGGATCCCAAGAGAGAAATTCTTGTGTTCAATCACCATCCTTGTGCTTCAGGTAAAAATTCTAGGAGATGCTGTCTCTCTTTCTCTGCACCTTGATCCCCCAAACCCACGGCCAGCCTGGCTCCTTATCATCTGGGCTCTGCAGGCCATCATCACCTCTCTGAGGACCTGTCTTCCTCCTTCCCTGCTTCAGTCCTCACCCCTGACTGTGCTTCCTCCACGTGAGGACAGAGGGGTCTTACTGGAACCTAAGACAGGCATGTCCCTCCTGTTTAAACCCCCCCAACCCACGCCTCTTTCCTTAGAGTAAAACCCAGACCTCACCGCAGCGCACGGAGCCCCAAGTACCATGGCCCCTGCTGCCCTTTCTCTCCTGTGCGCTTCGCAAAGTTCGGTCTGGAAACAAAGCTCCCACCACACTGTTTACGGAAACAGCCCCCACCCATGACCCCATGTGGCCCATACTAAATACCACCACATTGTTAAATGCCAAATTGTTGGTGTAAGCCCTGGAATTTGACTGCTTCCTAGCTGCAAATTCTTTTTGAAAACTGTCTGGGCAACATCTATATGCATGATCATTAATACATATTTGTTATACGAGGAGCACCTTGGTTTCATACAAATCACCTACTCTCAGCAGCTGGAAGGCTGAGTCATGGTTTTAATACTGAATCTTAAAAGGCCGCAGATTTGCAATTGTATCATCACCACAATTTAAGAATTCATTGCCAAGTCTTACCTAGAAACTCTTTATATTTTCTGCCAGCAACAATATTCCAAACTCAGTTATCCTTTGAGAGTGGACAGAGGCCTCAGCCTCACCTGATCAGTGGCTGGAACTTCTTACCACACACGGGAGCCTCCAAGAGCTATTGTCTCCAATCTCATATTCAACTCCCTTCCTAGATTCATTACGCTCTAGCCACACCTGCCTTCTTAGTTCTGCCCCAGGTCCTTTGCATGTGCAAAGACAGTACCTGCAAAAATCACTGAACCCCTATCCAGTATCTTCAACTGTGGAGAGCAGACAAATAGGAGATGAAGGGGGTTGCGATCTCTTGCGTCTCAGGATATTAAGTTGTGTTTTGTTGTTGGAATTGTTTCCCCTTGCCACCATAATTACAGATCTAAAGAAAAACAATCAGGTGGATATTTACACAAAGGCAGCCCAATGCCAGCCCTCAGATAATGATTTATATTAACACCTTCTGGCATGAACAATGAGAGTTTCTTTGAACAGTTGAAGCTATAGTGGAGCAAAGACTTAACTTTGCTAAAATCAAAAGAAAAATATTTGAAATTTTCTTGGTCGATAGACTGGCAGAAAAGTCTTTGGAGACCACTTCTGTAGACAGAATTTCTCCTCCCGGGCCCTGCTGGCAATATTGGTGGTAGCCCAAGACCCAAGTCAGATCATTAGGCTGTCTCCAAACCATCCAACCAATGCAACAGACAAATCATTCCCCAGAGAAAAAAAGGAGGAAACCCGATCTGGAGGAGCAGACTTTTCTGGTCATCTCCTTTCACAGGTACCATGGAGGATGTAGAAGTGATCGGATGCAGCCCCAGCTTTCAGGTAGCAGGTAATTCAGGGGAGGAGTCTGGGTGAGCACAGCCAGGGAAAGCATCTGCTTTGGGCTGGACGACTCTTAGTTCCTTGCTGTGTCGTTCACCAGTTAACAAGCCAGGGAGGGACCTCAGTTTCTTCGAGTATAAAACAGGGAGACACGGCTATTACAAGCACTGAAGCCAATGGGGATGTGTGTGAAGGCCTCCTGTCAACAGGTCCCATAACAAAAATTCTTGCTAGTTTTAAATTCCAGGGACAGCCACAGCCACCTAAGGGGTTTCCCTCTTCCTCCCCAACCCGCCTTCCTCCCCAGGGCAGCCAGCAGGCTCTTTCTAAAGCTCAGATCCAAGCATATAACTGAGTAGGGCCTGGACGAGCTGAGACCAGCGAGGCTCCCAGGGTGCAGGTTGAAAGGGGCACCCGCTCCAGGAGGACAGGTGTAAGGCGCCCAGCGCACTCAGTCCAGCCCGGTCACTTGCCTGCTCGGGTTAAAAATGGGTGTTAATAGGATATTATTCTTCACTTCATGAGTTTCTTAAATCATGTGTGATGGCTGAAACAAAAATAATCACATCACGTGATGTACTGCTCATAAAAAACACTTCAGAAACTTGTATTTTTTTCCCCAAATATAATCTTTTTATTGAAGTAGTATGTGATACAGGTTTATTTGTATTTATTTCTTAGCCACACAGTGCGGATGTGGGATCTTAGTTCCCTGACCAGGGATCAACCCCAAGGCCCCTGCAGTGAAGCGGAAGTGGCAGTCTTAACCTCTGGATCACCAGGGAAGTCCCAACAATTGTATTTTTAAAGTGGGAAAGATAAAGGGAAGGCTTCTTACTTAACTTGCAGTGTTAAAACATTGATAGCAGCATGTTAATTCACGTACATGCATACTGTAATACCTAAGCAATCACTGAGAAAAATATAAAACAAAATACTGTAAAATATTATAAAGAAAATAAAATTTAAAAAACATTAAAAAAATCCTCAGGAAGCCAAGAAAAAAGAGGGAACAAATTAAAAATAAAAATTTAAAGGGCAGACTTTAGTCCTAACCCATCAATAATTAAAGTGCCAATGGCCTAAATATATCAATCAAAAGAGGACCAGAGTGGATTAAAAAATACCAAATTGCACACAGTGTGCAAGAAACTCACTTTGAAACTAATATAGGTAGGCTACAAGAATGAATAAAGTGTGATGTAAACATTACTTTAATAAAAGCAGGAGTGGTTATATTGGTCATCGATTAAGTAGACATCAGGCAAAGAAAATCACTAGAGATGACAAGGGGCATTGTATAATGATAAGATCAATCCTCCTAGAAGATGTAGTAATCCTAAGTGTGTGTGCGCCAAACAACAGAGCTTCAAATTACAGGAAGCAAAACTGATGACACCGAAAGGAGAGACAGATAAATCCATAATCATAGTTGGAGACCTCAACATCTAACGTATCAGTATTTGACACCCTCTATCAGTAATTTCCATATCTAGCAGACAGAAAATCACTGAAGATATAGTTAAACTGAACAGCACCATCAATCAGCTGGACCTAATTGACATTTATAGACTATTTCATCCAACAACAGAATATACATCTTCCCAAGGCCACATGGAACATTTACCAAGGGAGTCCATATCCTGATGCATAAAGCAAATCTTAACACATTTAAAAGAATTCAAATCACTAATAGTATATTTTCTCATCATAATGGAATCAAACTAGAAGTGGAAATCAATAACAAAGACAACAGGAAAATCTTCAAACATGAATATTAGACAGTGCACTTCTATATAGCCATGAGTCAAAGTGGAGGTCTCAAGAGAGAATTTTAAGAACACATAGAATTGAATGAAGATGAAAATACGACATACCAAAATTTGTGAGAGGTGGCTAAAATCATACTGAGAGGAATTTAGAGTACTAAATGCTTACATTAAGTAAGGAAAGAGCTCAAATTAGTAATCTAAGTTATTAGTTCAAGAAACTAGATAAAGATAAGCAAAGTAAACCCAAAGTGAGCAGAAGGAAGAAAATAGTGAAGAGCAGGATTCAATGAAATGGAAGATAAAGACAATAGGGGGAAAAAAAGCAATGAAAAAAGAACAGCTTCTTTGAAAATATCAATAAAACTGATAAACTTCTAGCAAGACTGACAAAAAAGAGAAGAAACAGCTCACTAACACCAGGAATAAAACAGTATCACTGCAGATCATCTAGCCATCAATGGGATAAGGGGAAGCGATAAACAACTTAATGGTCATGAATTTTATACTTTAGAGAAATGGACCAATGATTCAAAAACCACAAACGACCAGACTCAATCAAGATGGAATAGGTAACTTGAATAGTCCTAAAACTATTTATGAAATTGCTTTTGTAATTAAAAAGCTACTGAAAAAGAAATCTCCAGATTGTTTCACTGGATAATTTTATCTAACATTGAAAAAAAAAAATTTAACACCAACTTTACACAACCTCTTACAGAAAATGGAAGAAACACTTACCAGCTCATTTTATGAGTCCCGTATTACCTTGATGCCTAAGTCAGACAGAAACAATTCAAAAATAGAAAACTACAGGCCAATATCTTTCATGAATTTAAACACAGACTTCTCAAATATATTAGCAAATTGAATACAACAATGTATAAAGAGAATTTTATAATATGAGCAAGTGGGATTTTTTTTCCCTCAGGTATGCAAGACTGGTTCAACGGTCAAGAAAAAAAAAAATCAATATCATCCCCCAAAAATCATTTTAGTTGAAGAAAAAGCATCTGTTCATGATAAAAGTACCCAGAAACCAGGAAAAGGGGGTAACTTTCTCACAAAGAACATTAAAAACTCCTTCACATGCAAAGGTCCAACATGCCTCCAGCCGAGCCTTTCTCCTTCCACCTCACCTTGCGCTGCTAATGAAGATGCTAAATTACGCACCTGGACAGACAGTTGCGATGAGCTCTATCCTCCACATGTGGGACAAGCAAAGCTGGGAGAACCTCTCTCACCAGGTGAGTGGTCTTCAGTCTCCTCCCCACCCCATTTCTATGTAGAATGAATGGTTTCAATTTAATTAAAACCCTCCAGTGACTCTGTGGCTTCCCTGTTAGCTCAGCGTAAAGAATCCTCCAGAAATGCAGGAGACCCCATTTGGATTTCCTGGGTTGGTAAGATCCCCTGGAGAAGGGACAGGCTACCCACTCCAGTATTCTTGGGCTTCCCTGGTGGCTCAGATGGTAAAGAATCCACCTGCAATGTGGGAGACCTGGGTTGGGAAGATCCCCTGAAGGAGGGTATGGCAACACACTCCAGTCTTCTTGCCTGGAGAATCCCCATGGACAGAGGAATCTGGCGAGCTACAGTCCATAGGGTTGCAAAGAGTCGGACACGACTGAGTGACTAAACATGTACACACACATAGGCTCTGTAAAGGGGAGTGGAGATGCAGCAAGAAATCCCCATCGCTATTAACTACAAGAAGAGAGCAACTCTTCCTGCTCTGGGGAGAGGCTCGGGGTGTCCTCCAGGAGAAGCCCATCCTCCCTACTTCGCTGGCCCCCAGAGAACCCGCTTGAGAACATCCTTCCTTCTGTGTCCCAAAGGAAGCCAGAGCGACGCTGCGGGAAAGGGGCAGCGGATAGATCGAGAGGCGCGTGGGCAGGCTCCCGGACATGCACAGACGCGCAAATACCAAGATTCAAGCGGAAGCTGAGTGTAATGACTTGGTTAATTAAATATTGACTTTTAACTCAAAAAGTGATTAAGACAAGTTGCAGAAAAGGCTGCCCAGAGAGGAGAGAGGGCAGGGAATATTCAGAACTCTCAGGACTGTGGAGGAGGAGAAAGCGGATTGTCAAAAGGGGCTTGTCCTACTGTGTGCTTCCCAGGTGGCGCTAGTGGTAACGAACGCTTGCCAATGCACGAGATGTAAAAGATGTCCAGACCCTGAGCTGGGAAGATCCCTTGGAGGAGGGCCTGGCAATCCACTCCAGTATTCTTGCCTGGAGAATCCCATGGACAGAGGAGCCCGGTGGGCTGCAGTCCATAGGGTTGCAAAGAGTCGGACACGACTGAAGCAACTTAACACACACTTACTGTATGCAGGGGGTGTGGTCTGCAGCCTCTTGGTAGATAGGAAATTGCAGACAGAGGTCATTGGGCAAAACTAGGATTTGTGGCTATCTGCTTACGTTTAGATAACATCTTTTTTCCCAGTTGCCCTCCAAGTATACCAGGAGCTTTGGGCCCCCAGGAATTAAATTGTTTCTCTGAATTTTCCTGGAACATAATGTGGTACCTGGCAAGAGAGAGCACTCTATAAACATTTGCAGAACGAATGGATGAACTACTGAACAACGTCTCTTGATCCTTATCGGTCGGGGCACTCTGGCCAGTTGTCCGCGTCAGGAGGATACCAGGGACAAAAGGGTCCCACTTGCGGCCGCTGGGTCTGGTCCATTGGCAGGCAAGCTGGCCCCTGAGTACCCCGAGTGGTCAGGATGTCAGTCTCAGCGAAGAGGAGTGTCACGGACAACTGGCCAGAGTGCCCTGACCGGTAAGGAACAGAGACTTTATTGACCTCTCTCCCTTTTCCTCTCCTTAACCCTTCCTATCCTTCCCCGTTTTTCTAGTCCCCCAGTCCTGGATGCAGGAATCTGGTCGAGGGGCCCTCAACCTGAGCTAAGGATTGGAGACTGATCACCTCCTCTTGGCAGAGAACTCGAATTCCGGTTCTGGTATCGTCTCATTTCTGGTAGGGCCGAGTTCCAGTCCTCCCTTCTCTGGAGACCCAGGGAAAAGCCCCATAACGCCTGGGTGTCTGTAGGAGGCAGGAGACGTCTGTAAGGCCACCCCTTTCACCTTCCTCTCCCTCTCCTCTTCCTTCTTCTTTCAACCTGGCTTCCTTTCCTCCCTTGAAATATTTGATGTTAGTACTTGGCTCTGAAGTTCTGTGTCTCTATAGGAGGTTTTCTGAGAGACTGTATTCTTGTATTTAAGGGCTTCCCTGGTGGTGCAGAGGTTAAAGCGTCTGCCTGCAATGTGGGAGAACTGGGTTCGATCCCTGGGTCAGGAAGATCCCCTGGAGAAGGAAATGGCAACCCACTCCAGTATTCTTGCCTGGAGAATCCCATGGACGGAGGAGCTTGGTGGGCTACAGTCCATGGGTCGCAAAGAGTCGGACATGACTGAGCGACTTCACTTTCACTGAACAAACAATGGCAGTAAGTGTGCAAGAGCAAGCGTGCATATGTGCAAGTATAAGCACATATGTGTGTCCACTGCAGGCAGATGCTATGGATCCAGCTTCAGGTTAGGACTTAACTCACCAGCTCAGACACTCGCAGGATTGGAGGATCTGCAGAGTGTCCTCCGCTCATGTTTCTTCCCCGTAGCTCACTTCACAGTTCTCTGGGTCCAAGGCCTCAGCCTAAATTTCCCAGGTTCCCTGCAGGCAGGTGGGGATTCCTGGCCCCATTCGGGAGCGCAGGTTCCTCCTGGGAAACATGAGGGGCCCCAGGGGCTCAGGTGCCCCCCAGCCTGGGAAGTCGCTCAGCCACGACTGGGCGGGGACCTGGGTGGGGTCTCAGGATAATTCTCAGAACCTCCCACGTCCAGATTCTGTGGCCTCTGCTGTGTCCAACCCCACCATCCGGGACAGCCTTTGTCCTGTGTTCCTCCTTACCCTGACGTCATCTCTCGCTGTGATCCTCCTGGTCCTGGCTGGATAGTCAGGCTTTTCAGGCTCCTCACGCCACTCCCCACCTCCTCATTGGTTTAACCTCGAGGGGACTTTCCCCTCGACACCCACAAGCCTGTTTTCCTCCTCTGGCCAATTCCCTTTGTGCAGAACGCCCATCTATATCTATCTGGCTGACCCTTAATGCTCTTCTATTTCCTGGATTCCTATGCAACAGTTAAAAAAATCATTCTTGTTATTTATTTTTTTAAATCTCTATCAAGAGCTGAAAAGATACCTGGGCCATTTTAGCTTGAGCATTTTCAGCGAAGTTTAGGTTTCAGCGAAGGGATTTTATGAAGGTTGTAAAAGTCAGTCTTTCACCAAGTCAAACAAATTGGCATATGCAACAGAAAGGTTAAAAGTAGGAAAAATAGCTGCAGCCTGGCAGGGTCACTCAGGGGAGGGCAGGCACAGAGCTGGAGCAAGGGGGCTGTAACAGTTGCTTTTCAAGAACAAAAGATACTACAGGAGTCCCCCTCAGAGTGAGGATTCAAACTCCTCAGCTCATGGAGTGGGGACTGGGCACGTGTTTTAAAATAGAAATGCCAGTATCATCTACAACAAACTCATGTTAATTCTGCCCGAGTTTTCATTTAGACATAAACTGTCTTGTATGTAGGACTGTAATTGCATTAGGGGAAAAAAAAATCTGTTTATATGTCTTGAGAAATTATGATAATGAAAAATAACAGCACAACCCCCCATTAAGTCAGAAGAAAGATAATTGTATTTCATGCTGCCTCCCTGAGCTGTGCGTTGACATAGAGATGGAATTATTTCAGCAAAATAGGGCTCATCTTTGCAAAGAGCCATTTCCCCCCTTAATTACACCTAACTGAATAGTCTGGTTTATACTAATACCCAGTGCTTAACAGCGCATCTTCATGAAGGGAGATGGGAGAATTATAAACTGGCTTCACTAGTCACCCACGTGCTATTTTATGTATGACCTCAGAGAGTGATGGTGATGACTCTAAATTCTCACCATCACCAGTTAAGACACTGCTCTGAGATCATAAAGGTGGCAGTTTGCTTGCTTTATTATCTACCAATAATTCTCTTTTGGATAAGCAGATGAGAAGATTAAACATGTGGATTTCCCTGGGTGATGAAACAGACACACAAGCATTAGTGCCCTGGTAATTGTCTATTATTGGACTTCGCTGGTGGCTCAGTGGTAAAGAGTCTGCCTGCCAATGCAGGAGACGTGGGTTTGATCCCTGGGTTGGGAAGATCCTCTGGAAAGGGAAATTGCAACCCATTCCAGTATTCTTGCCTGGAAAATTCGATAGGCAGAGAAGCCTGGCAGGCTACAGTCCATGAGTCGCAAAATAGCCGGACACAACTTATTGACTAAACAACGACTGTGGCAAAATATCGTGTATTATAACAAGTCACGTCGGGCTTCCCTCGTAGCTCAGTTGGTAAAGAATCTGCCTGCAGTGCAGGAGACCCGGGTTCGATTCCAGGGTCTGGAAGATCCCCTGGAGAAGGAAATGGCAACCCACTCCAGTATTCTTGCCTGGAGAATCCCATGGATAGAGGAGCCTGGCGGGCTGCAGTCCATGGGGTTGCAAGAGTCCGACACAAGTTAGCGACTAAACCACCACCACCGTAATGAGTAATACCCTGGGCTGCTCGGCTATAAATCTCTATGGGCAAAGTCCAGCTTGGGGGCTTGGTGGGTAATAGGTTTCTGAAGGGTTTGAAAAACAGATTCTATTGGACAATAAGTGCAGTTCAATTTGGGTCTCCCTGTGTAACAGCATGTCTTGTTTCACAATCACTTTCCAGAAAATTTGCTGAATGAGCTGATTAACGGGATTGCTGATTTAATAAAAGCAGAGCAGAGCAGCCCTAGGGCTGAAATTCTAATTAATCTGACTGCCAACCACCATCCCATCCCCAGGCCCCAGTTTCCTTGAATCCTTCTGGAACTCTGAGTCTCTCTCCTCCTCTTCTCCTTTCAAAGGCTCACGTGACTACATTGGTTCCACCTGAATAACCTGGGAAAATCTCATTATATTCCCAAGTTCCAGGGGTTAGAGCATGAGCGTCCTTGGAGAGCAATTATTTTGCTTATTTCCACACGTGGATACATGTGGAAGGGTTTCCCAGGTGGCTCAGTGGTAAAGAATCTGCCTGCCAATGCAGGAGGCGTGGGTTCAATCCCTGGGTTGGGAAGATCTCCTGGAGAAAGAAATGGCAATCCACTCCAATATTCTTGCCCATGGACAGAGAAGTCTGGCAGGCTGCAGTCCACGGGGTCACAAAAGAGCCGGAGACGGCGACTAAACAAATGCATGTAGAAAGTGCACTTCAGACAGGGAGCAGTAGAGGCAAAGGCTGTGAAACACTAACGAACTTAATTTGTTCAAGGAGCTTTAAGGGACCATCATAGCTGGGCAGGTGAACTTGGAGAAGAGGGGCAGGTGGTGAGGTCAGAGATACAGTGAGTTCCAGATCAAAGAGAGCTTTGTGGACAGTAGGAACGTGTTTGGGTTATGTTTCAAGTGCCAGTGAAACTCACTGGAACACTTTAAGCAGGGGTGTATACCTATTTTTTTTTTTTTTAAGACGATGGGCTTCTGTGTGGCACAAAGCAAGGATGAAGTGAGAAGGCCATGGTCACGGACCATAGTGACTTGGACCAGGATGGTGGCACTGGAGGTCATGAGAATCTGCCAGAGTCTGGATAGCTTTAAATGATTAAAAAAAAAAAAAAAAAAGACAAGCAGAATTTTCTGATGAAATTAAAGATTTTTGGATTCTCTTCTAGCTAACAACAGAAGCGGTGGTTTTGGAAAACTTTCTCTCTCTTCCAAGACGCTTCATAACCCTTCAACTAAAGCCAGCTGGAATAAAAAAAAAGTGAAGCAAAAATCCACATGCCTTTGCAAATACCTCCTGACCAGTCCCCCTCGGTTCTCCACAGCCCTTGCCACACCGATGCAGACGTACACGACGATGGATAAAAACTCGATTTATCCATCATCGAAAGAGAGAGAGAGAGAGAGAGAGAGAGAGAGAGAGAGAAGGACACCTAGCAAATGTAGAACCATTTCGCTGGAATTTGAAATAATAGTAACATAGAAAGGATGTCTTCAGCATAGGATGCGTGAAAAATGCTGCTGCAAAATTGAGGGCTTGGGGGGTAATTTTGTACTTTGCCAGCATCCTGGGCAGCACACACAGCCCTGAAGTTCATGGACGAGTCTCTGCCTCCTCCTTCCATGCACTCCGAGACCACACCAGGCAGCCTTGGGCTCTGGCTTTGTTTAGCTATGCAGGGTCTGACTGCCTGGGAGTCACGTAATAGAGACGAATGAAGAATGAGGCTTGTAATTACTTTCAAAAGACACACAGCCTGGGTTCGCCTTGTGATTAAGTTGCTAGAGCCTGGAAACAGCACTGGCGTCAAGGGCATGCAACCTGCATTTGGAAGGGTCCCTGTTTATTTTAAAATTCCTAATAATCATGGAACAAGGGGCCCCATGTTTTCATTTTGTGCTGAGAAACAGTCTTTCATTTTTATTACAGTTGCTCAAATCCTTCTCTCAAAAAACTTTCAGAGGGGAAGGGTGACCTGGAGGACATTCCTGGGACTATGGTATGGAAGGGTTTGGGTTCTCATGGCAGCTCCTGGATGGTTGAGGATGATGGCCCTGGGGTTGTGAGTGAGGCCTCAGCAGAATGAGACTGTAGGGCAAGCCAACCTTGGAGGTCCATCCCCACAGGAGGGAGGCATCATTTTACTCAAGTATAGACAAAATTGGGGGCACTGAACAGAAACTGCTCCAGCCCCGAACTTATCAACAGAGCAGCCAGGGCCCAGTGAGACCCTGATCAAACCCATCCTGAAGCAGAAGACATGGATGAGAGAGGAAGAAATGAGTCAGGAGTATTTAGGCTAGACTAATGATGTTCCATCTTTAGTCAGGCTCAGATCCTGAAATCGTGACTTGGTTCCCAGGGCATAACCTGAGCACTGGTAAGACTCGTGTGGTTTAGCCAAAACAATGGTGCTCGTGAATTCCACTGAGTGGGACCCTCCACTGGCACACCCAGTGATCAGACACTTGGGGAGCTTGTGTTTCTTCAAACCTGAGATGAGGCAAACCTTGTTCCTTGGAAGGTGGCAGGTTCAGCTATGTTTGGGGTCCAGTGCCCGATAAAAATGCAGAGTCCTGTGTCCAAAAATCCTAAGACTTTCAAGACGGTAATAGTAGAGTATTAAACTAAGTAGGGGCCGAAGAATTGATGCTTTTGAACTGTGGTGCTGCAGAAGACTCTTGAGAGTCCCTTGGACTGCAAGGAGATCCAACCAGTCCATCCTAAAGGAGATCAGTCCTCAGTGTTCTTTGGAAGGAATGATGCTAAAGCTGAAACTCCAGTACTTTGGCCACCTCATGTGAAGAGTTGACTCATTGGAAAAGACACTGATGCTGGGAGAGATTGGGGGCAGGAGGAGAAGGGGACAACAGAGGATGAGATGGCTGGATGGCATCACTGACTCCATGGACATGAGTTTGGGTGAACTCCGGGAGTTGGTGATGGACAGGGAGGCCTGGTGTGCTGCGATTCATGGGGTTGCAAAGAGTCGGACACGACTGAGCGACTGAACTGAACCAAAGGGCCCCTCTGCGTGTGGGGCTCCGTGCAGCTGTGCAGGTAGTATGCCCATCCAGCTGGCCCTGGAGGATGAGCTCGGCATTTATAAATGTCTGGGTTCAGGTTCAAGGTTAGTGAAAAGGATATGCAAATGTGCTCCAGCTCAGGAGGTGCCCAGGTAGCATGTGACTGTGGCATAAAGGGACAGATTTCCCCATGGTTCTCACCCCCTCTGAGGATCCTGGAGAAAGCCATGATCATCTTGGCAATGACTCCATCATTGGAGTAAATATGATTCCTCCTGAGACTACTCTGCAGGCTCTAAGATTATACTGTTGTTCAGTCACAAAGTTGTATCCCACCCTTTGCGACCGCATGAACTGCAGAATGCCAGGCTTCCATCCTTCACTGTTTCCCAGAGTTTGCTCAGACTCATGTCTATTGAGTTGGTGGTGCATCTATCTATCTCATCCTCTGCCGCCCCCTTCTCCTCTTGCCCTCACAATCTTTCCAAGCATCAGGGTCTTTTCCAATGAGTCAACTCCTTGCATCAGGTGGCCAAAGTATTGAAGTTTCAGCTTCAGCATCAGTCCTTCCAATGAATATTCAAGGTTGATTATCTTTAGGATGGACTGGTTGGATCTCCTTGCAGTCCAAGGGACCCTCAAGAGTTTTCTCCAACACCACAATTTGAAAGCATCAATTCTTTGGCGCTCAGCTTTCTTAATGGTCCAACTCTCACATCCATACATGACTTCTGGAAAAACCATAGCTTGACTATTTGGACCTTTGTCGGCAAAGTGGTATCTCTGCTTTTTAATACGCTGCCTAGATTTGTCCTAGCTTTCCTTCCGAGGAGCAAGAGTCTTTTAATGTCGTAACTTCACACACTGTCTACAATGATTTTGAAGCCCAAGAAAATAAAATCTCACTGTTTCCACATTTTCCCAGTCTATTTGCCATGAAGTGTTGGAATCGGATGCTATGATCTTCACATTTTTAGAATGTTGAGTTTTAAGCCCCCTTTTTCACTCTCCTCTTTCAGCCTCATCAAGAGGCTCATTAGTTCCTCTTCCCTTTCTGCAATTAGAGTAGTATCATCTGCATATCTGAAGTTGTTGATATTTCTTCCAGCAATCTTGATTCCAGGTTATGAGTGTGTATATATATACACACACATTACACATATATACACAATATTTTATATATATACACACATACAATGGAGTATTACTCAACCATAAGAGTATAAAATCTTGCCGTTGCTACAATATCAGTGCCATTGCTACACCACAATTCCCTTGAGGGAATTATGCTACATGAATTAAGTCAGAAAGACAAATATCTTATGACTTCACTTACATGTGAAAGCTAAAAACCAAAACAAATGAACAAGCAAAACAAAAACAGCCTCATAGACACAGAGAACAAACTGGTGGTTGCCCAAAGGGAGGGGAGTGGGGGGATGAGTGAACTAGATGAAGCAGATTAAGAGGTACAAACTTCCAATCATAGCATAAATAAGCCACGGGGACATCATATACCAAATAAGGAATACAGTCAATAAGACTGCAAGACTGCGCGGTGACAGAGGCTTCCTAGACTTAACAATGGTAGCATTTTTTAATGTACTTGAATGTTGAAGCTGAAACTCCCACACTTTGGACACCTGATGCAAGGAGTTGACTCATTTGGAAAGACCCTGATGCTGGGAAAGATTGAAGGTGGGAGGAGAAGGGGACGACAGAGGGTGAGATGCTTGGATGGCATCACCGACTCGATGGACATGAGTTTGAGTACTGGCTCTTCATGGCTTTGGGTGGGCTTTCCTCTAGTTGTGGGCAGCAAGGGCTGCTCTTTGTTGTAATGCGTGGGCTTCTCACTGTGGTGGGGGTCTCCTGTTGCGGAGCACGGGCTCAAGTAGTTGCAGTGCACCAGCTCATCACTGCAGCTCAAGGGCTCTACAGCAGGGGCTCAGTGGTTGTGGTGCACCGGCTTAGTTGTCCCGTGGGATCTTCCTGGACCAGGGATCGAACCCATGTCCCCTGCATTGACAGGTGGATTCTCATCCACTGTGCTACCAGGGAAGTCCTCCTCCATCTTTCTTAACATAGCCTATTAGGGCAGGACTTTGCCAATTTTATAATATTCATTGCTGTTTCTCCAATGACCGTCCCTTAGAAAAGTGCAACCATCATTGAATGGATCCTAAGAGGGTTCCTGTGTACAAACTCTGCTCTTGCCCTGTTGCCAGCTGTGTAACTTTGGATGAGTTACCACCTCCTCTGAGCCTCAGTTTCTTTTTCCAAATACAGAAACAAGGTCAACCCCAAGGTGACTAAGCCAAATAACCCAGCAAGAGATGAGAACACCTGTTCCCTTCAAGGGAGATGGCAGGCATCCTCTCCCTCTCTCCCCAAAGCCCCTGATTTAATTCAGGAGGATCATCAGCTCCTGCCTGGACAGGCTCAGGATTCCTTTTGACTCACTCCACCCCAGTCTGGCCCCAAAGAATGGCAGAGCAGGAGAAATGGGATGGGAAACAGGCTGGAATTATTGCCTGCCTTCCCAGCCAAGTGCCATGGGAATGTGTACACCCATTACCGCATTTCCCTTAAAAAGACCAGTTAACAACCAGATGGAGGGAGAGCTGAGCCTCTCCCTTTGTGTAAGTAATGAAGTGGGCACCAAAATCGAGGACAGGAAGGAAGGAAGGTTGGTTTACTCTGAACGAGCCTGGGAGATAAGACCCACTGGCACAGCTATGCGAGCACATCCACAGCCATTGCCTTCTGGGGATGAAGGGCTAAGTCACTTCAGCTGTGTCCAACACTCTTAGTGACCCCATGAACTGTAGCCTGCTAGGTTCCTCTGTCCATGGAATTTTCCAGGCATGAATACTGGACTGGGTTGCCATGCCCTTCTCCAGGGGATGGCAGGTGGGCTCTTAACCACTTCACCTGGGGATGAAGACACCTATAGGTTATTCAGCAATGACCCTGGAGTTTCTAGGCAGCTTCTGGGATGGGGAGCGTGGAATCACCACCCCAACCCCTTTCCCCACTGCCCCCCAACTCCTCCTAGCAGGTGGATCCAGCGCACATTTTAACTCCAATTTCAACTTAGTCGGCAGCTGCTGTTGTTGCCTGGGGACCCCTATCTTTTTACATGTTATTGTAGATCAGTTGCCCACCGCTGCAATAAAGAATTCTCACTGGGTTGTCTGGAATTTCTAAATCAGTGCTGCAGAGAGGCTGGTGGATAAACCAGGCAGGCTCCCTGCCAAGGGTGATAAGTGCTCGACTCAAGCCGGTGACCCTGGGGTCCTTGCCTCCTGAGATCAGCCCCTCCCCAACAACATCTCAAGGAGGGAAGTAGCTTCCCTGCTATGAGACTGATGGAAACACACACACTGTGGCTGCCTGGCATCCCTCAGCATCCTTTAGTCCGGATGCTAACACACTCACCAGCTTTAATGACTTTTTGGTTCCCAACATGGTTCTTGCAATTACAGGGCTGAGGAAAGAGGGGCAGATGGTCAGATATTAGATCAGCAATCATCAAATTGGAGTACTCAGACCCCCGGGGCACACGGTGACTTTGTAAGGGTTCACAGGCACAGACTGTTTTAAGAGAATCAATATCCAGACCCCTCGACCGCCGTGTGCTCTCTGTGGGTTCTTCTTTTCCACATTCTCTTTTACAAACGCCCTTCTCCCCCTTTATAAAAGGAAGATTGATCGGTTGGGATTCCAGCAGGAAACAGATGGCACTCATATTGGCTAATTGGAGGAGAGCTTCACATAGGCACTATTTAAAACTTGTGAGCAGGATGGAGGGGAATGACAGAGGCTATCGCGGGGCCCTGGCTGTACCAGCGGGGCCCTGGGTGGGGTGAGGTTTGGGGAGGTTTCTGGGACTTGAAGGCAGACAGGAGCTGTGACCTGGAGAGAGTGCACACAGCTGGGGCCACACCCCGTGGGATCCAGTAGAATGAAGACTCGCCCTTGTACTTCCTCGTCTCCCACCCATTCTCCCCATGCATCGGCAAACTCATTCAAAAGCCAGAAAGCAAGGCAGCCCATTTCCGTGGAAGGCACACAAAGCATCAAGTGACATAGTAGAAGCTCAACTCCCATCTATTTACACGATCAAGGTTCACTATCCTTCCTGTGCCTCGCGCTCAGTCGTGTCCAGTGCTTTGCGACCCCCATGGCCTGTAGCCCACCAGGCTCCTCTGTCCATAGGATCTCTCAGGCAAGAATACTAGATCAGGTTGCCATTTCCTTCTCTAGGGGAACTTCCCAACCCAGGGATGGAGCCCCTGTCTCTTGCGTCCCCTGCATTGGCAGGCGGGTTCTTTGCCAACTGAGTCACTAGTGAAGCCCAAGATTCACCATGCTTATATCAAATCAAACTAAAGTTATTTTTTAAAGGAGGAAATAGCTGAATCTTGATGCTGAATCTTGTCTCTTTACATCAACATTATTCATTTGTGACTATGAGAACTGACAAACAGCCCTGCCCACAACAGTTATATTGTTTTGATCTTTCGTGCACGATTCACAATTAGAATCATGGATTAAACATTTGGAGTGTGTGTTCACAGACACTTGGAAATTCTCTGTGTTAACTCACCCATGTTTTTGTGGCATTGATGAAAGATTTCCAAGCATAAAAATAGAGCACATCCCCAAATTCTGCCAGAAAAGGACAAGTTTGAAAGAAAATGGAATGTGAAATTTCCATCAATTAGAGCTGAGTTTCTCATGCATTTTCCAAATCATTGATGGATATCAGATTTCTGTGGTCCTGAGTTTCCACCAGACATACTTGAAAAGTGATCTAAAAGTTTTCTTTTAGATTATGAATGTTAAATATTACTGGTGCAATGATTTACATGTATGTTTTTAAATTAGGTGTTAAAAGTGTGTGTGTGTGTGTGTAGGGGGAAGTGTTACATGGATTTTTATATGCAGAAGGAAAGAGAAGGGATGAATTTGGAGAATTCAGCAGGGATCCAACGGTGATGTGGGTGCTTCGTGTGACTGGAGATCAGGGGAAGGAATAAAGTCAGATCAGATCAGCCGCTCAGTCGTGTCCGACTCTTTGCCACCCCATGAATCACAGCACGCCAGGCCTCCCTGTCCATCACCAACTCCCGGAGTTCACTCAGACTCACGTCCATCGAGTCAGTGATGCCATCCAGCCATCTCATCCTCTGTCGTCCCCTTCTCCTCCTGTCCCCAATCCCTCCCAGCATCAGAGTCTTTTCCAATGAATCAACTCTTCGCATGAGGTGGCCAAAGTACTGGAGCTTCAGCTTGAGCATCATTCCTTCCAAAGAAATCCCAGGGCTGATCTCCTTCAGAATGGACTGGTTGGATCTCCTTGCAGTCCAAGGGACTCTCAAGAGTCTTCTCCAACACCACAGTTCAAAAGCATCAATTCTTTGGCACTCAGCCTTCTTCACAGTCCAACTATCACATCCATACATGACCACTGGAAAAACCACAGCCTTGACTAGACAGACCTTTGTTGGCAAAGTAATGTCTCTGCTTTTGAATAGGCTATCTAGGTTGGTCATAACTTTCCTTCCAAGGAGTAAGCATCTTTTAATTTCATGGCTGCAGTCACCATCTGCAGTGATTTTGGAGCCAAGAAAAATAAAGTCTGACACTGTTTCCACTGTTTCCCCATCTATTTCCCATGAAATGATGGGACCAGATGCCATGATCTTCATTTTCTGAATGTTGAGCTTTAAGTCAACTTTTTCACTCTCCACTTTTACTTTCATCAAGAGGCTTTCGAGTTCCTCTTCACTTTCTGCCATAAGGGTGGTGTCATCTGCATATCTGAGGTTATTGATATTTCTCCCGGCAATCTTGATTCCAGCTTGTGCTTCTTCCAGTCCAGCATTTCTCATGATGTACTCTGCATATAAGTTAAATAAGCAGGGTGACAATATACAGCCTTGACATACTCCTTTTCCTATTTGGAACCAGTCTTTTGTTCCATGTCCAGTTCTAACTGTTGCTTCCTGACCTGCATACAAATTTCTCAAGAGGCAGATCAGGTGGTCTGGTATTCGCATCTCTTTCAGAATTTTCCACAGTTTATTGTGATCCAGTCAAAGGCTTTGGCATAGTCAATAAAGCAGAAATAGATGTTTTTCTGGAACTCTCTTGCTTTTTCCATGATCCAGAGGATGTTGGCAATTTGATCTCTGGTTCCTCTGCCTTTTCTAAAACCAGCTTGAACATCAGGAAGTTCACGGTTCACATATTGCTGAAGCCTGGCTTGGAGAATTTTAAGCATTACTTTACTAGCATGTGAGATGAGTGCAATTCTGCAGTAGTTTGAGCATTCTTTGGCATTGCCTTTCTTTGGGATTGGAATGAAAACTGACCTTTTCCAGCCCTGTGGCCACTGCTGAGTTTTCCAAATTTGCTGGCATATTGAGGGCAGCACTTTCACAGCATCATCTTTCAGGATTTGGAATAGCTCCACTGGAATTCCATCACCTCCACTAGCTTTGTTCGTAGTGATGCTTTCTAAGGCCCACTTGACTTCACATTCCAGGATGTCTGGCTCTAGGTCAGTGATCACACCATCGTGATCATCTGGGTCGTGAAGATCTTTTTTGTACAGTTCTTCTGTGTATTCTTGCCATCTCTTAATATCTTCTGCTTCTGTTAGGTCCATTTCTGTCCTTTATCGAGCCCGTCTTTGCATGAAATGTTCCTTTGGTATCTCTGATTTTCTTGAAGAGATCTCTAGTCTTTCCCATTCTGTTGTTTTCCTCTATTTCTTTGCATTGATCGCTGAAGAAGGCTTTCTTATCTCTTCTTGCTATTCTTTGGAACTCTGCATTCAGATGCTTATATCTTTCCTTTTCACTTCTCTTCTTTTCACAGCTATTTGTAAGGCCTCCCCAGACAGCCATTTTGCTTTTTTGCATTTCTTTTCCATGGGGATGGTCTTGATCCCTGTCTCCTGTACAATGTCACAAACTTCATTCCATAGTTCATTAGGCACACTATCTATCAGATCTAGGCCCTTAAATCTATTTCTCACTTCCACTATATAGTCATAAGGGATGTGATTTAGGTCATATCTGAATGGTCTAGTGGTTTTCCCTACTTTCTTCAATTTAAGTCTGAATTTGGCAATAAGGAGTTCATGATCTGAGCCACAGTCAGCTCCTGGTCTTGTTTTTGCTGACTGTATAGAGCTTCTCCATCTTTGGCTGCAAAGAATATAATCAATCTGATTTCAGTGTTGACCATCTGGTGATGTCCATGTGTAGAGTCTTCTCTTGTGTTGTTGGAAGAGGGTGTTTGTTATGACCAGTGCATTTTCTTGGCAAAACTCTATTAGTCTTTGCCCTGCTTCATTCTGTATTCCAAGGCCAAATTTGCCTGTTACTCCAGGTGTTTCTTGACTTCCTACTTTTGCATGCCAGTCCCCTATAATGAAAAGGGCATCTTTTTTGGGTGTTAGTTCTAAAAGGTCTTGTAGGTCTTCATAGAACCATTCAACTTCAGCTTCTTCAGCATTACTGGTTGAGGCATAGACTTGGATTACTGTGATATTGAATGGTTTGCCTTGGAAACGAACAGAGATCATTCTGTCGTTTTTGAGATTGCATCCAAGTACTGCATTTCAGACTCTCTTGTTGACCATGATGGCTACTCCATTTCTTCTGAGGGATTCCTGCCTGTAGTAGTAGATATAATGGTCATCTGAGTTAAATTCACCCATTCCAGTCCATTTCAGTTCGCTGATTCCTAGAATGTTGACATTCACTCTTGCCATCTCTTGTTTGACCACTTCCAATTTGCCTTGATTCATGGACCTGACATTTCAGGTTCCTATGCAATATTGCTCTTTATAGCATCGGACCTTGCTTCTATCACCAGTCACATCCACAGCTGGGTATTCTTTTTGCTTTGGCTCCATCCCTTCTTTCTTTCTGGAGTTATTTCTCCACTGATCTCCAGTAGCATCTTGGGCACCTACCGACCTGGGGAGTTTCTCTTTCAGTATCCTATCATTTTGCCTTTTCATACTGTTCATGGGGTTCTCGAGGCAAGAATACTGAAGTGGTTTGCCATTCCCTTCTCCAGCGGACCATGAAGATGACCAGGACAGACCTCATCTAGACCCCAATAAGAAATAATATATGTCAGAAGATCTCTGGGGTCAGAATAGGTTTTCCTAGAGAGGACCTGAGGCTTACCAGGGCTCAAAACCAGGGTGGGGGTTTGAATACATCAGGGGAAAGGCTGCCAGGACATTTTAGAAAGAGGAAATTGGCTTAAAGACCCTGGGGTCATCTTTTTGCAATCAACTACAAAATGATAATGCTCCAGTTCTATATCCAGCACATATATTTTCTAGGCACTGAGCTAAATATTTATTCCTCCATCTGTATGTATATGCCCCACTCAACAATCCCTATAGACGTGTGTGCACAGTCATATCTGACTCTGTGACCCCAAGGACAGTAGCCTGCCATCCTCTGACCGTGGGATTTCCCAAGCAAGAATATTGCCGTGGGTTGCCATTTCCTACTCCAGAGGATCTTCCCTACTTAGGAATCAAAACGGAGTCTCTTCTGTCTCTGGTATTGGCAGGCAATTCTTTACCAGAGCGCCACCCAGAAGGCCAATCCCTATAAGAGGCTTTATCATCACCATCACCCACTTACGGAAGAATGAGATTGTTAATTACCTTGCCCAGATTACTCATCACCTGCTAAATGGTAAAGCTAGACTTTAAGCATTTAAACCCCAGTCTTCAGGTTCTGGCATCCTTCCTTTAACCACCAAACCGCATTACCCACCTCTTTCACACTTGGTTGGTGGATTACTGTACAGATATCCCATCTTTATTTCATGAGGCAAATAATTGAGCCCTGGCTGTGTGCTGGGCCCTGTGCACCTTAACTGCGGGTTCAGGAACCCTCTAGAAACCCACTCCAGTGCGGTTCAATAACCTCCTGCTGACTTAGTAAAGAGGGACAACTCGCCTTCTGAGCCTCGGAAGGTAAGCCTTGTTCTCTGCCATTCTCCCATCATCCTCCAGCCTCGGGGCCTGGTTCCCCCACCCACCTACCCTGACCAAGCCCCAAGTGTCTGCTGCACTCATTCCCGTAACTCTTACCCACTGCTTCTCACCACCCAGTCTCCACCCCTGTGGAGTTGTGTGTTCTCTTTCTACCAGACATTTTACTGGAACTACAATCTCTTCTCAACGACCTCCTCCTCTGCCCAGGTCCTAGCCCGGTGCTGAGCAACACAGACTGTGTGTTAGAGAGATTACAGCCTTCTGTGAATCTCCAAGACTGATAGTGCCTTAAAGATAAGTATCTGTGTCCATTAAACGTGGGCACTGCAGGGCTCGCACTGTGGCTCTCAAGACACTGACAGCCCAGGCCCCCTCTACCTTGTTGCTCGGCCGGGCTCAGCATAAGGCTTCTCACTCTTGCCTTAAGGCGCCTGCCCTGGATAGGCTACCTGAGTCTGCCTTCCAGCTGCAGGAAACCGGAAAGCAGCTTGCGGTCCTTACGATACTTCCCAGAATTTGAACACAGTGCTTACACTCATGTTCCCACTGATTAGAACTGGCCATGAGCCCCTGCATGAGTTCCCAACATGTTCCGAGTGATCAGATAAGGCTCGGGGATTCCACGACTCCAGAAGAGATCATGGATACTGGGGAGCAGCCAGGAAGGTCAGACCCGCAGCCAACGTATTCTTTTCACTTGATCCTGACTCTTCTCCTTCCCCTCAACCTCCAACCCTCTGTGTCTCACTCCTCACGAGGTTCAGGAGCCAGGGCGGCTTCTCCCCCACTTTGTGACCAGCCCTATTCCCTACCCCACCCCTCAGGAGAATCCATCTTCATTGTTATGAATATCGATGCTGAGAAGAACTCTCCAGGGACTTGTTGTCCACCAACTCAGAACACTTGGCATTTGTGGGAACGTGTTCACAGATGGCCCACCATTGATTTACCATCCAATTTTCATACTGTGAAGCAAAAAACGTTTTCTGCTCTGTTAGTCTGTCAGCTGCTTCAGGCAGGCGACAAGGAAAGGTTCCCCCACTCCCCAGTCAGACAGTTCGGTGGCTCTGAGGATCACCAGCTGCTCAGACTCAGAAAGGATGGGCACGTGGAGAGGAAGGTCCTGACCATGCCTCTGTCAAGGGGCTCGGTCACCTGTGCCCACTCAACTCAAGCAGGAAAGGAATTTAATAAGTGACAACAGGAAGCTCCCCAGCTCTCTGGGAGGGACAGCAAATCAGGCTTCTGGGAGTCTCTGTAGCTAGGAATCCTGTCTCAGTTACACTGTGGAGCTCTGCAGTGTTAACTTGAGCACTGGATTCCAGCACTTTGGTCCCAGCTGTCTCTGGAGACAAGTCATGATGCCCCTATCATCAGCGCAGAGTCGTCTCTAACCCTGCTTCTCTGCATCACCAGCTTTCAGGGAAGCCTCCACGTGCCGACTGGCCAAGCCCTGGTCAGGTGAGAGCTCTACCTGCAGGAGAGGTCATGGAAGCAGGGGATGGGATGGCAGCTAAGATGGGAATTCCCCCGCAGACACTGGCAGTGTTTAGATACAAGTGCCAAGCGCCATCTGCCCCTACAAGGATTAAGTCACAAGCCACTGCAGTCACTGGCCTTCAACACATCAGAGTGAGGCACTCTGGGCAAAACTGGCAGAACACGTCACATGTTAGATAGTTTCAGGAGAAGATCTTATGAGCCCAGATTCTTGCATCTCCCCGTAGCTAGCAAAGCACTAAAATCACAAACACACACCTGCTCCTTGTGACTGGCAGCAAGCTTCTGCCAAAATACGAGCTTGATGCAAGCACCCCCCTCACTCAGATCACTGACCTCCTTCAGGGCAGTTCATCAGAGCTATCCAAGACACTGTCTTCTGCGGTCTAGTCCTCACTTTGACTCCAGGAAATGACTCAGAACTCTCAAGTTGTGTTTTTGTTTTTTTTTTTTCCAATTGACATGCAGGACAGCCAAAACCCTGCCAAGTGTCTCTGAACAGGGCAGGTCTTACCCTTCTCCTCCAATTGTATTTGAAATTCTGAGGACAATCTTGTTAGGAAGAATCCTTGATTATTTTTCGCTATTTCTGTATCCATTGGGCTCTTTGGTCACAAACAGGAGAGACTGGCTCTAGTTAACTTAAGCCAAATTAAAAAAAAAAAAAAAGAAGCTGTGTTGGAAAGCTATGGGAAGGTCACCAGGTGAAACAAATTTGTGAATCAAGTTTTTGAAAAGAATAGAGCATGGACGCTTCGGGACTCTAGATATTAGAGACCGTGACATAATATTTGGTCCTGCTTGCTTCATGGTGCTTCTCAGCACCTGAAACTATCTTGTTTATCTGTTTGTAGGTCCTTTATTTTCTATTCTCTCAGATTGGGCAAAGACCACAGCTATTCTGTTCCACGGTCTCCACCGTCAGCACAGAGCCTGGATTAAGGCCAGGTGCCAGGGAACGCTCAGGAAATATTTGATGAAAAAGGACACAGAAGAGCTAATGAAGATGAGGAGTTGAGCTGCAGGATTCCCAATTCTCATCTGACTCGATGAGAATTCTAAGACTTGCAGGACCAGCACATGTAGATCCAAAAGGGAAGCCACTTGGAAAGATCTGGAAGCTGGACGAAATAACCAACCCTCTTGTTTCCTCTTATGTTTAGACTTCAATCCAACCATCCATCCCCCAGGAGACGTTCATCAGCTTTTCTGGAAGAAAAAGTTGCCTCCTGCTTACTGTCGGATATCCTCAAAGTGCCAGTAGAAGATTAGTTAATGGAAAGGCTCGGATCTTAGTGCAGCTGATCCCTAGTGTTTGGCACTAGGGATCAGTTTCATGGAAGACAATTTTTCCACAGACCCGGTTGGGAGGATGGTTTTGGGGCGATTCAAGTACGTAACACTTACTGTACACTTCATTATTATTACATCAGCTCCACCTTAGATTATCAGGCGTCAGATCCCAGAGGTTGGGGACCCCGGTTTTAGAGAATATTGGGCTGTATCTGTCACTCCATGGAGATCCTCATTTCTCAATACAGAGGAGCTATGACCCGGAGCAGAAAAACTGAGAACCTGCAAATGTAAAACACACTGGGAGCTTAGGTAGAGGCATCTGAATTAGATCAAATTTTCCCCCCGGAGTCCAATTTGGAGGCATTAATAGTCAGCCCAGTTTTTTAATGATCTCAAATATTTGGTTAAAGAAATGCTATAAATGCCTGTATTAAATCCAGCTGCTGTCATATTTAAAAAATGTCAGCCGGTTGTTTATTCCTATGGCTTGCTCAGAAAGCAACAAAAGCTGGTGACCTATTTTGTAAGAAACTGCACAGAAAGGAACAATATTAAATTAGGTGCCTGTCTATTCCTCCAAGCTACCCCATATTCTTTGCCTCACACTGAAATTCTTTCCCCGTTTATCCACATTGTTTCTTTCTAAGTAAAACTTATTACACAAATTCCCCAGGGCATTTTTTTCCCTTTTCTTTTTCTTTTGACTCTGGTTAAATAAACTATTGATTTTGTTTTCAAGATAATTTAAGGAGGGAGTATAGTTCCGATTTGATAAGTATAACCTTAATGCATTCAGAGTAAACACATTTTAGGGGTTCAATTAAGGCTTAAAAAAATCAAATTGACCAGATGATTGACTGTCATGGGGATGTGGAAGAGCATGGAGCTGCATGGTATTAATAACACAGAGACAAACTAGCTAAAGGGAAGTGAATATTAGTGGCTGGTTGGCTATTCCAGAGACATGTGCTTTATGAGGATGAATTAATACTCAGTTTCCCAGAAGGAAAAAAAAAAAACTAATTTTTGAGAAGCCAACAGTGCTTGTTCTAAATGGGCCAAGACAGACTCCGGGTTTCCAACGGTGTCACCGTTCAAGCATCTGAGCGCCCTGATTCACGTCGCCTCTGACATCAGACTGCCAAAGGCCAGTGGGCACATGGGCCAGAACTGCCTGTTGAAAGCAGCCCGTCTTCTCTTGCTCACATGAGGAAATATCCAGCATCCACCCACTGGTTGCTCTATAAATTGTGCTGTAGCCTCAGACCGAAAGCATTAAAATTGGGTCTCAACGTTTGCATGGAAACAGAAATAGGTATGTTTTATATGCGTTACGTTCATCTGTGTGTGCACACACCAAAGTTATGGAACACAATGGAAGATTATTGTGGGTTGAAAATGCAGCTGCTTATAAATGACAGGCTAGCACAAGACACTTAGACTACAGCGCTTACAGACGCAAAGCGTCGTCTTCATCAGCATCGTGGCTAGACTTTGAACACCATTGTAAGCACTTCACACTTATTTTACTTATCAATGCCCTGAAATTAGTATTGTATCTGTTCTCATTTCACACGCGAGGAAACTGAGACGCAGGGAAACTAAGCAGCTTTCCCAAGGTCAGGGATGGAGTCAAGTGCATGATAGGATTGACCCTTGTCACCTGTGACCCGGGAGTGTCCATGTGCCTGACAAGGGCCAGTGGAATGGGACAGGAAGTGCGTGTCACTCTGGAGAGGATGTCACTCTGACCCATGATGTGTCTTGCTTTCTTGCTGCGGTGTCACTTTCTAGATGGCAAGAAACTGCCATTTCGGGTCTGTAAGTCAGGGTCTTGTGGAATCAGATGCCCACTGCCCAGCCATGGACACAAATCTGAGCAGATAACGCTGTCGTTTCAAGCTACTGAGATCATTTTTTTCCTCATGTGTTATGGGAGAATTACATCAGATATCACAGAGAACTTTAGCCTCGTCTAAATGTTTTCATTACTTATTAAAGGAACATATTCACGTATCACTTGGGTAATTAATAAAAAGAAACCTAGGCTGCTCTAATGGCAGTAGAATTAATCTTTATTTGTAACCCAAGTAAAGTAAGGCATCCTGGACATCTGTGTTCCTAACGGCTAATGATTAATAATTAAAACTTCATTTTATATGTAAAGAATTTTGTTATACTGGTGTGTACTGCTCTATCTTACCTCTTCTGATATAAGATATTCAGTTGTCTCCTTAAAGAGTAATTCAACCTAGTTTATGTCAAAGAAATCTTTTGTTTTCAAAGGCTTTTATAGCAACTTTTTCTGTGTGGTAAATGCTTTGCAAATACGGAGCAGTGGTAAAAATCTGCCTGCCAATGCAGGAGATGAAAGAGTCGTGGATTTGGTCCCTGGGTTGGGAAGATGCTCTGGATGAGGAAATGGCAACCCACTCCAGTATTCTTGCCTGAAAAATCCCACAGACAGAGGAGCCTGGCAGGCTACAGTCTATGGGGTCGCAAAGAGTTGGACACAAAGAGTTGGAGCACAAATTTGGCAATAACTCTTCAAGTATTATTAATCCTCCCACAGTTTGTGGGTAAGGAAGCCAGGATTTGGTCTACGGGTGTGTGTGTGTGTGTGTGTATTGTGTGTGCGGGGCAGGGGGTGGGGTGGGGGGGTGTTCAGAGTTCCAACCTTCAATTATTACTCCATCATTTTCCTAAGGATCTAGAACAACCCATCAATAATTACTCGTGAATGAATGAATTTCACTTTACCAATACCTTTCATTTGAATGTCACAGCAGTCCATTGGCCACTGGACAAATGTGTCATTAGTATCCCTAAGTTATAAGAACCGAGTCTTGGCAACATGATGGGGAAAGGTGGTGGCAGAATTGGGCTAGAGCAAAGAACATACTCAACAAGCCTAAGGTTAACCAGAAAATCACCAAGAAAGCTGATTAAGGTTGATCTTGCAGGCAGTGAGAACATTGGCCATTCTGGAGCAGTTGACAAGAGACCTCGGAAAGCTGGAAATATCAATCAGTCCCTGTTGACTCTGGGAAGGATTATTACTGCTCTTGTAGAAAGAACACCTCATGTTCCTTATCGAGAATCTAAACAGACTAGAATCCTCCAGGACTCTCTTGGGGGATGTACAAGAACATCTATCATGGCAACAGTTTCTTCTGCATCTCTCAACCTGGAGGAGACTCTGAGTACATTGGAATATGCTCATAGAGCAAAGAAAGCCTGAGGTTAACCAGAAACTCACCAAGAAAGCTCTGATTAAGGAATATACAGAAGAGATAGAGCATCTGAAACGGGATCTTGCTGCAACTCGTGAAAAAAATGGAGTGTACATTTCTGAAGAAAATGTTAGAGCTATGAGTGGAAAACTAAGTGTTCAGGAGGAAGAAATTGTAGAACTGGTTGAAAAAATTGCTGCTGTTGAGGAAGAGCTAAATAGGGTTACAGAATTGTTTATGGACAGTAAAAATGAACTTAACCCGTGCAAATCTGACCTGCAAAGTAAGACACAGGAACTTGAAACCACTCAAAGACATTTGCAGGAAATGAAATTACAGCTTGTTGAAGAATATATCACCTCGGCTTTGGAAAGTACGGAGGAGAGACTTCATGATGCTGCCAGTGGGTTGCTTAACACAGTTGAAGGAAAGGCAGTTGATCAGCATAACGCAGAAGTTCAGGATGTTTTTGGCAAAGACTTGAATAGTCTGTTTAACAATATGGAAGAATTAAGGGTGGCAGCATGAAACAAAGGCCATGCTAGACGTTCACGAGCCCTTGCTTGGTGCCCTGCCGACGTCCAGTACGCCTGCATCAGACACCATTACCGCAGCACTTGGGTCTCTCGCTTCGATTCCAGAAAATGTGTCTACACTTGTTTCTCAGATGTCTGATATGATATTGAAAGAACCGTTAATGGCAGAAAGTAGAACTGTATTTCAGGAATTGATTACTGACCTCCTCAGGTCACTGGGAACAGCTTTATCCCCCACTGTGGCATCTATCCTGGAAATCAGTAGTCAGCTGAAGAATATTTTCAAGACTTTGTCTATTGTGGCTAATAAGATAGAAGATCAGAAGGAAATGGATGGCTTTCTTAGTACACCGTGTTAACAATCTACGTGAACTAAAATATAGTTTCTTCCTTGGCTGAATCACAGAAGCTGTGTGAAAACTGAAGACGTGAAGAAAGCAAAGAAAATATATTCAACAGGAACTTTACCAGTTAATCAGTCTTTGGGAGGAGAGATTCTGTGATTTGGAGGAAAAGTGTAAAAACATCCAGAAAGCAGTCAGCAGTGTTCAAGAAAATACAGAGCAGTAAGATGTTTTTACAGATTACTCTACAGATTAATTGCTCCCATTTCACCACCATCGCCAGGCCGACCACTGGCAACAAGAAGAACTGAGAGATATGGGGCATCAGATGCCGACCGTCACTGGAGTGGCCCAGCTGTCTATGAAGCCTCTATTACTTCATAAAGAGGAGATGGTGTCTCCTCTTTTGAGCAAGGAAAGCAAGCAGGAAGCCCAATTGTGGAGAGCTCAGCTATTTTTATTCTTGGTTTCCTGTTGCCTTCCTTCTACATGTATATTAGAGAACCATTGGGGACAGAAAACTATCAAGTGTTGCTTTTTAGAAATGACTGAAAGTTTTTATCACTGCTATACCCTTAAGAGCCTAAGCTCTATGCTTTTTGAAATTTTAGGGAGAGTGAGCCTATAATCTCAAGATACCTTAAGTAGCAAAATTTGAACAATGTCTTCCAAGTACCATTCTTCATAAATCTATTTAGAATCAAGCTTAAAAATCACCACCAGCAAATCATTTTTGTAGCCTATATGGCAACTGAACATTCTTCTATTTAATTTTTCAGCAGTGCTTTATTATAAGACCTAGGTTGCAAAAAGTGAGTTATTTGTATTGTAAGCTGAAAAGAATGAGAATCATGGAGTAAATTTGCAGCAGTCTCTTCTGAGGAAGTTTGGTTTGGGGGTGCAGAATACAAGTCCTGTGAAATTTAAAGCCCTCTTTCAGTAGACTTCCCTGGTGGCTCAGATGGTAAAGCGTCTGCCTACAATGTGGGAGACCTGGGTTCAATCCCTGGGTCGGAAAGATCCCCTGGAGAAGGAAATGGCAACCCACTCCAGTATTCTTGCCTGGAAAACCCCATGGATGGAAGAGCCTGGTAGGCTACAGTCCATGGGGTCACAAAGAGTTGGACACGACTGAGCGACTTTCTTAAGTAGACTAGAAATCAAGGCCCATATCACTGAGTGCCTTAAATGTCTCAGGTATTGGAATAAATATGAATGCAACAGCAACAAAATAAGGTTGTGATTTAAACTGTTGCCAAAGCGTTTATAAGTTTGCTAACTGGACACCCTTCGCACATTTAAACCTTTCCTGTTCCAGGTTTAGCTTCATTCCCCCTTATTTGCTTCCTTTGTGGCTCAGCTGGTAAAGAATCCTCCTGCAATGCGGGAGACCTGGGTTTGATCCCTGGCTTGGGAGGATCCCCTGGAGAAGGGAAAGGCTACCCACTCCAATATTCTGGCCTGGAGAATTCCATGGACTGTAGTCCACGGGGGTCGCAACGAGTC
The DNA here is from genome assembly GCF_003369695.1 of Bos indicus x Bos taurus. Lineage (NCBI taxonomy): Eukaryota > Metazoa > Chordata > Mammalia > Artiodactyla > Bovidae > Bos > Bos indicus x Bos taurus. Next base: position 6,842,502 of record NC_040088.1, on the reverse strand, counting down.
AGACACGACTGAGGGACTTTCACTTCACTTCTGAGGATAGCAAGAAAAATAGACATTTCAACTGTGCCTTTAGATTCTCAATTAGGCTGATGGAAATAACAGCCCCAGGTCATTCACCTTAAAACCTAAACAAACAATAGGCCAACCAGAGGTATAGAATTAGTACAGAATTTAAAGACTCAAGAGACAGTTTTCTATGACAGGTTAACCTGGGGTATCCTCTAATGCACATTAATGAAGTCTCCTTTATGTACAGTTGGGAAGGTCCCCTGGAGGAGGAAATGGCAACCCACTCCAGTATTTTTGCCTAGAGAATCCCATGGACAGAGGAGCCTGGTGGGCTACAGTCCATGGGGTCGCAAAAAGTCGGACACGACTGAGCGACTCCTACTACTACTACAAGCGCCTGAGGACTTCCCTGATGGCTCAGTTGGTAAAGAATGCGCCTGCAATGCAGGAGACCCTGGTTCAATTCCTGGGCCAGGAAGATCCGCTGGAGAAGGGATAAGCTGCCCACTCCAGTATTCTTGGGCTTCCCTTATAACTCAGCTCGTAAAGAGTCTGCCTGCAATGCGGGAGACCTGGATTCAATCCCTGGGTTGGAAAGATCCCCTGGAGAAGGGAAAGGCTACCCACTCCAGTATTCTGGCCTGGAGAATTCCATGGACTCGCAAAGAGTCAGACGCGACTGAGCAACTTTCACAACATTTGAACTCCTAGTTTACAGTTCTTCCCTCCTGCGCTCAGTTCAGAAAATTGACAGCCTCAGGTGCATCCGGGCCACAGGCTGTTGAAATTTAATTAGTTGGGAAACTCCAAATGAAACCACCAGGTTTCCAAGTTGTCTGTAAAAAAAAGAAGACTTGGCCACACGGGGTTTCACTCCCATAGACAGCCACCCAACTCCTGGAGCTGGGCCCCTGTGGCCTGCCAGGCCCCGATGACCCTCACGGCAACCTTGGGGGAGGAGGAGTTAGTCTCTCTTTACTGATGAGGAAGTTGAGGCTTGGGGAGAGGTTTATGGTCACAGGTGGAGACAATGGTGTCACTCTAGTGGGATGGCTGTGGGGCTACCTCTTAGATGACATTTGTGCTGATACTAGGCCTGCCCAGGGCCCAGAGTGTGGACAGGAGGTATGTAACAGGCCCTGCAGTGGCGAATGTTTCCTTCTGACCGAGATCTCGAGAATGGAGAGAAATGCTTCCCCTAAGAGACCCCCACCCTCACTAACTCACCAGCTAGTCAAGTAGAAAAAGCAGCCACTGTTCCACACCCTGAAACAGGTATGAACAAAGGTTTTTCCTTTTTTTCCAAGGGACAGATGATTCTGCCTCCTTCACCTAAGACGGCACTGACTTGGAGGTCTGCATTTTTAACACATGTCCCCCTCTCTGTTCAGTGCTTTCATCAGCTACAGGGTAAAGTCAGAGGGGGGTCTTGAACTATCCCCTCAGGGGACCCTGCCCGTCTCAGGAAGGAACCATGTTCAGGGAGGAGCATGGTCTTTTCTCTGTGCATGAGAAGATAGCTCTGGCGTCTCCTCTTCTATATAAGGACACCAGCCCTAACGGATTAGGGCCCCACCCTTACGACCTCCTTCCAGGCTCCATCTTCAGATACAGTCACATTGGGGGTCAGGCCTTCCTGGTTTCCCCTCCCTCCCCTGTCTGCTGTATATGCACTAGCCACTACATGCCAGACACGAGTTGGAACACAACATGAACAGAGCCGGCTCAGCCCTCGTCCATGGAGCTCACACTCCATGGTGGAGACAACATAAGCAAGTGAAGCCAGACCTTCCTCTGTGGTCCCAGAGTGACCCAGGGCGTCACTCCCATCCTGCCACCCCTTTTAGAAGGAAGTTCAAAAAATTCTTTTCTTTTGAAAAAAAAAAAAAAGTTGTTTCTACCAAGTGGCTCTGGAATTCTACTATAGCAGACTTCAGTGTGAAAAGGGTTTGAGAGAAGCTTTCGTTGCCTGTAAGCATCGTCCTCTTCTTCTAGCTGACTCATCAGGTTCTCTTTGATGCAAAGCAAACCCAGACCCTGAGATGCTGATATTTGCAGAAGAGACAAGGTATTTGCAGGACAGTCAAGTGCAGAAGTAACAAAAACCAATCTCAGCTCAGGCCCCCACAAGAGGGGGGGGTGGCTGGGGTATTTATGGGTTAGGGGATAAAGCAGCAGGGTGGGCTGAGCCTGGGGAGCGTGGGGAAAGGTGATCGGAAACAGGTGCAGCCTGTCCTTCCGCGCAGGCGTGACTAAGCCTCCGGCCTCTTCATGGAACACGGATTCACAGGTGAAGGCACTCAGCCAATCAGAGGGTGGCATTTTTAGCCCTCTGACATCTGAAGGTCCTTAAGGGGAGCTGGTGCATGCCCAGTTGGTGGTCCTAGCCTATCTTAACTTATTCAATTCTAACCAGCTCAAACTAGGCACAGCTGACTCCAAGTTTCTGGAGAAAAAACAAAACAAAACTGGACAAACATCTTATTAAGCTACATGCCGCTTGGAGGACATGCATGTCCTTGATTAATGAAGGCAGATGAAGTGGATTTGACTAATGATTTTCCACGGTCTCATCTCCAGAAACAGAGGTACCATGCTTCCCAGTGCCCTTTAAGCTAAGTGGGGCCAGGAGGCATGCTCTCAATGGTTGGTGTGGATGGAAGAGGCATTGTGGGTCACTTCACTGAAGCATTTCATGGCAGGTGAGTGAGCTCCAGAGCTCTCCACCTTGCTCCATGATGGGGGAGCCAGTGCTGCGAGATCCACACCACGCTTGGTGGGACACCAAGACAGAGTCCCCCCTCAGCCTCCGCGATCGTTGAGTCTACTCAGGGACACTCCCCTCGAGGACCACCTGGACCTTCAGTGAACCTCACGTGAGAAGGAAAATAAGCATCTAAGTTCATAGACAACAAACACATTTTTGAATCAGTTACCACTGAAATTTGGGAGCATTTGCTGCTACAGCGTAATTTCAGCCCTCTATGTTTAATTAGGGGTTATCATGATGGGTGGAGAGCACTTGTCATGAAGAGCCTCAGAAAAACATTCTGGTTCTACTTGGAGTGTATGTCTAAGATCAATAAGATTAAAATGAAACAGTTTTATTTTGTTCTTACTTTAAACACATCTTTTCTTAGTGGAACTGAAGAGGAGATTGCAGAGGCTGGTGAATGACCTTTTTTCAATTCTTTGCTGGCACTACCACTAGTAAAGGATATTAAGACAAGAACTCAGGTGTTTGGGGGGTTTCTTAAGGGCCAACTCTTATTGCAACTTAATTAAGAAGCTCAGCTGAGAAGCATCAGGCTATTAAACAGAGGTTGACGGAGCCTTGGTTGACTCAGAACTGCATAGAGACACAGCCTTTATTAGTCTTCTTTGCTTCTATGAAAGCAAAGTAGGTTTGTGTTCCATTTGGGGACGAATCCATCCGTCACTGTGAAATCTCTGAGGACAGGCAGGTCCATTTCAAACCTAATTTGCAGTTGGCTTTTCATTTTAGTGGTTTTGGAATGGGATTCATCTGCCTAACCCCTAGTGTGTTTGGTTACCTCATGCAAATATTTAATACCCACTGCGAAATTTCAATAGAACACTAACAATTTGTTTTCCCTGCTTTCAGCCTCATTTGTCAAAGCTATTGACCCAGGTCCATAAAGAAATGTCACTCTCGCCCCCTTGGCAATGGTTTTATGCAAATAGCTTTCGAGACTTAATTCTAGGGAAATGTTTAGGGAGCAAGAAGATGGGGGTGGGGGAGAGAAGATAGACCAAGATGGCAGCTACACAGAAAAATGGAGGGGAAGGAAGAGGGAAGTGGAGGAGAGATGGGGTCGTGGAGAGAAGGGAAGCAGGAAAGAAGGAACAAGTTCAGGGGCACTAGACTTTCTATGCAACACAGAGTTCCTTCCCTGGGCACCTCCCAGCCCTGCCATGAGGACAGACGTGAGACAATGATCCTAAAAGGGTCAAATACCACTCACAGAACTTCTGACGCTTACAGTTCGAACAGAGAGAGAGAGAGAAGCCAGAAAAATAATCGTGGGAGTAAGAGCAAAGATTGCCTGACAGACGAAGGCATACCTGGGGCTCCACCTTGCTTTCCAAGGGGTTTATATATATGTGGGCATGGGCAGTTCAAAAGCTTCTAACTATTTTTGCTGTCTAAACTGATCTGCCCAAGAACACTCTTGCTACGTCCTCAGCAAGTCTGTTGCCTTCTCCCATCCCCCTGCTTCATAATATTCCTTCTCGAATTTTGCAAAAGAAAGGCATGTTTTAGCCATCCAAACTCTTCCTGTGAGGCTTTACCTCCAGGTATACACACCTCCTGGGCATCAAACCAAGGAGCAACTTAGCACGTGGCCTCTGGGCCAGGGCCCCTCTCACCAACACTCCACCACGCTCTCTATCCATCTTTTGAAGAGATGCATTTCCAATATAAATGTTCTCCTAATGTTTAAAAATCATCGCATTTTGCTTTTTATACTATTTTCATGAACTGAGTTCTTCTGATAATTCAATCCAAAATATATTTTTAAGGACTTTCCTGGTGGTCCAGCGGTTAAGCCTTTGCCTTTTAAAGCAGGGGGTGCAGGTTCGACCCTTGGTCGGGGAGCTAAGACCCCACATGACTCTTGGCTAAAAGAAACACAAAATATATAAAACAGAAGCAGTGAAAGTCGCTCAGTCATGTCCACCTCTTTGCGACCCCATGGACTATACGGTCCATGGAATTCTCCAGGCCAGAATACTGGATTGGGTAGCTGTTCCCATCTCCAGGGGATCTTCCCAACCCAGGGATCGAACCCAGGTCTCCCACATTGCAGGCGGATTCTTTACCAGCTGAGCCACCAGGGAAGCCACCAGGGAAAACAGAAGCAATATTGTAACAAATTCAATAAAGAGTTTAAAAAAATGGTCCACGTCAAAAAAATCTTATACATATATATATACATACACACACACATATATATATCACCCTTAGGGACTTCTATTCACAGTAAATTTTTAAATTCACATATACATTTGAAGCCCACAGGGGCAGAGACCTGTTTTACCTGAGCGACCACAAAGCACCCAGGCCACCTGCTCGTAGAGCCTCGTTTTTCAATATGCAGGTAGATCCTGACTTCCAGAAGCCACTGGAAACTTCCGTATTTACAAACAGCCCTGTGGTCTCGATCAGGTCCCCTTAAAATGCAGCTATGTCGCAGGATGCCTTCTCACTGAAAAACAGTTTCGTGGGTTGCTTTCCGTTTCCATTCAGCCTGCAGTGCGGTCTCATCCATTTCATTAATCTCAGTTGTATTTGCATCTCACTGTTTCATTTTTTCCAAAAGAGCCATTTCCTGGCTAAGACCATTCATCTTTCAGGCTTCTCCAACTTCAAAGGCTGTGCTGAGTTGACTTAAACTACTCCATAATACTGAAAATCCCCTGAAAGACTACTTTATTATACACAAATACCGCAGAAGCCGCTGCTAGCCTTTGGGCTCAAGTTCATGTTTCTGGGATCATTTATTCCATTTAGTATCAGACTATTCTGTTCATTGACCTCCTAAGTGTATACAGTATTTTACAAGGTCACCAGCACCTCTATAAAACTGTCCCTCTTCCAAACAATAGCCAGGACCCAGGTCTTATCTTGGAAAAATAAAAACTAAAACGTCCTAACAATTGGCATCTAAATATGGGAAACTGATGGAGACAGTTATAGACTGTAAAGGTTAAAAGGAAATTTAAAAATCAACTACTCCATAATATTGCTGCTTCAGCGTCCATTCGTGAGGCCAGGCAGCCTACAGGGGCCTTGAACGGACACCAGCCCCTCCTGCATGCCTGCCTCAGGGGCTCCCACGCCCAGGACCGCTGGCGGTGGGAGGCCTCTTAGGACCCGGGTTGCAAAGCAGGAGGGGAGTGGAGGCCTGTGAGCAAAGCTTCTACGGCTGCTCCCCTCACTAGCGTTACGCCGGAAGCATACCCAGCCCTCACCGAAACCCCCTTCCGCCCCCCCTGCCAAGCCACCCTCCCCCTCCTCTCCACCATCCTGGTCTCCCAGGAAACCGGTCCCTAGTGCCAAAAAGGTTGGCAACCGCTGCCCTACTTAAGAGCCCACTGTGTCTCCAGTAACGTTAAGTTCCTAATATGACTCCCGCAATGACCTTTATCGTCAACTCTTCCCCACACCCCAGGGCCTTCCTCTTGTGTGCTGCTCAAACACCTCTATCACCTCACAGCTCCAGAGCTTACCCAAACCCTTCTCTTTTTGCTTAAATTGACTAATCCGGCCTTAGTTCAGGGACCCCACAGGGCTCCCCTGCGGACCCTAATCAAGGCACTCGCCCCAGGTCCTGCGGCACCCTCCCGGCCTTGACTTCCCCAGGGGCCCCTCCAGATGTGCCATGTACTGCCTCCAGGACCTGTGAGTGCTAAACCTTCATATTTCACTTTCCCTCGCAGTCTTTTGTTGAATCTGTTTCATCCAATACGCAGGACTCTGTTTAACAAATGTTCATTTAACAAAGTTGCAACAGAATGGAGGTTGGACTTCTGTTCAGAGATGATTATTCACCAGGAATCTGAGTTTTAATCAATTATTATTTACTTGAACACAACGTGGATGGCAGAAAAGTTTAGCCCTTCCTGGGTTCCAAACGTTGAGTGGTGGGCCAGCCTGAGTTACCAGCTAAGGTGTGTGGTCCTGCCCACCAGGTCTGCTGTAGGACAGCCCAATCCACGCCCCAGCAAAGCTATACATCACTGTATGTGATGAAGTGTGGTGGTCATCAGGGCTATTTGCTAAATACACAAGGCCCTCCTTCCTTCTAGACAGCATTGCACTTCCCCACCATATTTGAAATTTGGTGCAGCCGTGTGACTGGCTTTGCCTGTGACGTATGAGTAGAAGTGGAGTGTGTTATTCTTGAACCATTCCCTTAAGCCCCTTTATCATCCACTGGCCATAGTGGTATAATAGAAACAGCTGTTGAGCCGAAGGCTGGGCCCTTAACGAAAACAATCTACAGAAATCCCTGCTGTAACAGAGGTGGAAACGCAGAATTTATGAGAATTAACTATTTCTTATCTCAAACAACTGAGATTTGTTATTGCAGCATACTGGGCCATTCTGACTGACACAGAGTTATTCACTAGTTAAAGCTTCATTTGCTGCTGCTGCTACTGCTAAGTCACTTCAGTCGTGTCCGACTCTGTGCGACCCCATAGACAGCAGTCCATCAGCCTCCCCCATCCCTGGGATTCTCCAGGCAAGAACACTGGAGTGGGTTGTCATTTCCTTCTCCAATGCATGAAAGTGAAAAGTGAAAGAAGTCGCTCAGTCGTGTCCTACTCTTAGCGACCCCATGGACTGCAGCCCACCAGGCTCCTCTGTCCATGGGATTTTCCACGCAAGAGTACTGGAGTGGGTGGCCACTATTTACAACTTGTTAAATCTGTAATGCATCTTATTTTGGTTTTGCTGTTTAGTCGCTAATTTGGGTCCAATTCTTTTCAACCTCATGGACTGTAGACTGCCAGGCTCCTCTGACAATGGGATTTCCCAAGCATGAATACTGGAGTGGGTTGCCATTTCCTTCTCCAGGGGATCTTTCTGACCCACAGATCGAACCTGCATCTCCTGCTTTGCTGGTGGGTTCTTTACCACTGAGCCATCTGGGAAGCCCTTTATTTTGGTTACTGTGCTTTTTTTCCACCTATAGAACCTCAGTCCTTTGCATGATTTGCATTTTTAAAATACATTTTAGAAAATTTAGTTTTAAGCGGAGGATCATTGGTTTACAATGTTGTGTTGGTTTCTTCTGTACAACAATGTGAATGAGCCATAAGTATGCATATATCCCCTCCCTCCTGAACCTCCCTCTTACCTCCCCCCTACCGTATCCCCCTGCTCCAAGTTGTTATAGAACACCAGGTTGAGCTCCCTGAGTTATACAGCAACTTCACATTTGCTACCTATTTTACATATGTTAATGTATGTATATTTCAATGTTACTTTCTCAATTCATGATCTGCATTTTAAATCCGCCTTTTGGAACCAGTTCTGCAAACTGCCAGGCTTGTATTTTGTCCTTGGTATATATTTGACTTCAGAAAGGACCCAAGAGTTTACCACCATGATTTATTCTGCTGCCAGCCAAAGCCCTTTGACCATGGGGTCTGTGCTCAGGGAACTAATCCTGGAGGCCATGACCTCTGTAACATTTCTCGGCAATTCCATTTTCTGCTTTGACCCAGGGTCAGAGACACTGGTCAATAAGCCAGCCCGGTGTCCATCAAAATTTGATTTAAATAAGAATGTAAACAGGAAGGTCTTTGCAAGAGAAATGTCATGTGCAGCTAAGTGAGACCAGAGAACAAGATTCATCAGCCCTGGAAACTCAAGAAAACTGGTGAACCAGACCAAAGGGCATGACCTGTAATCCAACTCAGCAATGACAGACCCAGATGCATCCTGCATAGGTCCATTCACCTGGTGATTAGTGAACCCTAAAAGCTGGTGGGAACCTTCATTCCTTTAAGACAGCAACATAGATACCCAAACTCCAATTTAGATAATCATCCATTGCAGAACGATGAAAAAAAATCTCATCAAGATCGAAACAATACTTTTCTCTCCACGCATGGAATTGTCTCCTCGTTTGTCTAAGGCCTTAGCAGATCAGAGATCCAGCATTCTTAAACTCTGAGTGGTACCAGGGCACCTAATCCAACATCAAAGTCTTGAATGAGGTCAGCTTCTCCTGGAAAATTCTTGAGGGTATGTATCATCACATTTCATCAGTTCTGGCTTTAATTTTTCCTCTCAGTTTCTTAACTGTAGACCTAATTGAAACCACACAAGGCTACTTGATCCCTCTATCTTAAAGGACAGAAGGACACCTTCTGGAGGATGAAGGGAGAGAAATAACAACTGGAAGACTCTTCTTGCAGAACCAGCTGAATCTAGAGACTGTGTGTGTGTGTGTGTGTGTGTGTGTTAGTCGCTCAATTGTGTCTGATTTTGTGTGACCCCATGGACTGTAGCCTGCCAGGCTCCTCTGTCCATGAATTCTCCAGGCAAGAATACTGGAGTGGGCTGCCATTCTCTTCTCCAGGGCATCTTCCTGAATCAGGGATCAAACCCATGTCTCTTACGTCTCCTGCATTGGCAGGCAGGATTTTTACTGCTGAACCACCTGAGAAGCCCCTTGAGACCTAATAGTGATCAGCTATCCGATGTGACATCAGAGACCCTCTACAACCCAGTGTTGTGGTCTGTAATCCTATGGTAGCTACAATAATCCCTCTACATATGAACCTTCAAGTTGCTAACTTTCAAAGATATGAATGTGTATCTGGTTCCAGCAAGGAACCAGAACCTCTGCCATCAACATCAGGCAGGAGTGGAATTGTAGCTTGTCTTCCATCTCCTATTGCTTACGATCCTTCAGCTCTACCATCTCCCATCTCATTCCATCTCATTCCTAGGTCTCCTGAAATGTCTCTGATAGGCCACTCAGTGTGCTGTTACTGGACTAGGTCTGATCAACAGTGAAAGGGCTCTGGACTTACCTGTCTTACTCTCACTCCTCCAGTCGGTAGCTCTTCTTGCCTGTTCGCTCAATGCCAGCCTCTGTGTGTCCAGCTGTTGAACTGCACTATTGTACTTTCCAAGATATTGTACTGTAAGATTTAAAATGTTTATTGTTGTGTTTGTTATGTATCATTTGTGTGAAAAGTATTGCAAACCTATTATAGTCCAGTACTATATAGCTGACTGTGTTAGTTGGGTACTTGGTCTAACTTTGTTGGACTTAATGAACAAATTGGACTTGCAAATGTGCTCTCAGAACTCGTTTGTATATAAGAACTTACCGTACTTCTTCTTGGCTGAGATAGTGGACACTCCGTTTTAAGTGTAAACATCATAAATCTGAAAAGATTGTATCAGTCAGGACCCTTGGTTTCATACAACAGAAAACCTGAGTTCAGTTCAATTCAGTTCAGTTCAGTCGCTCAGTCGTGTCCGACTCTTTGCAACCCCATGAACTTCAGCACGCCAGGCCTCCCTGTCCATCACCAACTCCCGGAGTTCACTGAGACTCATGTCCATCGAGTCAGTGATGCCATCCAGCCATCTCATCCTCTGTCGTCCCCTTCTCCTCCTGCCCCCAATCCCTCCCAGCATCAGAGTCTTTTCCAATGAGTCAACTCTTCACATGAGGTGGCCAAACTACTGGAGTTTCAGCTTCAGCATCATTCCTTCCAAAGAAATTCCAGGGCTGATCTCCTTCAGAATGGACTGGTTGGATGTCCTTGCAGTCCAAGGGACTCTCAAGAGTCTTCTCCAACACCACAGTTCAAAAGCATCAATTCTTCAGCACTCAGCCTTCTTCACAGTCCAACTCTCACATCCATACATGACCACTGGAAAAACCATAGCCTTGACTAGACGAACCTTTGTTGGCAAAGTAATGTCTCTGCTTTTGAATATGCTATCTAGGTTGGTCATAACTTTCCTTCCAAGGAGTAAGCGTCTTTTAATTTCATGGCTGCAGTCACCATCTGCAGTGATTTTGGAGCCCCAAAAAATAAAGTCTGACACTGTTTCCACTGTTTCCCCATCTATTTCCCATGAAGTGACGGGACCAGATGCCATGATCTTCGTTTTCTGAATGTTGAGCTTTAAGCCAACTTTTTCACTCTCCACTTTCACTTTCATCAAGAGGCTTTTGAGTTCCTCTTCACTTTCTGCCATAAGGGTGGTGTCATCTGCATATCTGAGGTTATTGATATTTCTCCCGGCAATCTTGATTCCAGCTTGTGCTTCTTCCAGCCCAGCGTTTCTCATGATGTACTCTGCATATAAGTTAAATAAGCAGGGTGACAATATACAGCCTTGACGTACTCCTTTTCCTATTTGGTCCATTTTTAGAGATTCTCCTGCCAAAGGCAGGACAGACTAAGTCCAGTGGGAAAGGGTCACTGCCTCAGTTCCAGTAGCTATGACGACAGTCTTGTTGTATCTCATTGGTCCTGAGTTTATCACATGTCCACCCCTGAACCAATCAGCATTGTCAGGAAAAGAAAGCCCTGAGGTCTTAGTCCAGGGGGGAGATCTGACACTCACAGGTGCACCTGCTCCCTCTCCGTCTCCAGGCCTGGACTAGTAGAATCCTAAATCCTCCTCCCTGAGGCTGACAGGGGCAGGTGGTGATGGCCGTCTCCTCCGCTCCTGCCCCCTACCCTGCTGTGAGCCTGGAATTCCATCATCAGAGATTTCCTCCTTTTTGACTTTCTACCAGTCCCTTCTCCTTGGTTGGGTGGCTGGTGGAAACATAACTGCCTACGTTGTAGCAGGGGCTTCTGAAAGGCAATGTGGGTCTATCTCCACAGATGGAACAGAGGGCAGAGTTGGGGGTGTCAGGAGGAAGGAGAAAGCCTTGTACATTCAAGACACCACATGAGATTTCCCTTCTCCTGGCTCTCCTGGGGGCTTACCCAAGTCTATGTTGGGAGGGGTAGCAGGAGTTAATGTCGACTCCTGTGACTGTTCTTGGGGAGGGGCTGCCCCAGTTGACTGACCAATGGCTCTTTTGGAGACTTTCAGGATCCTCAGAGGGTCCTTGGAGTTCAGCCAGGGCAGCTCTGTGTTCAGTCTGCTTCTGAATGCAATTTTTATGTAGGGTTTCACTTGAAGAAACTCTTCACACCTAACAACTTTGAGAGCAGCTGCTTCAGTCTAAGTTGGGATCACTTTATTTTAAAAACAGCCATTTTCATCAGGACCTTTCAAATATTGTTCTAGTCAGGGTCACTGCCCACTGAAGCTGGCACCTATGTATTAGTTGTCTATTGCTATAGAACCAGTTGCCCCAGATTTTAGCCGCTTAAAGTCAGACATATGATCAACTATAGGTCTGTGGGTGGCTTAGCTGGATCCTCTGCCTCTGGACTTCTAACGTGCTACCGTCAGGGTGTCTGCTGGGCTGGGGCTGGGGCTGGGAGACCTGCTTCCAAGCTGACTCAAGTGGTTGTTCCGTTCCTCACGGGCTGTTGTTAATCTGAGGGCCTCTGCTCTTTGCTGGCTGTTGGCTGAAGGCCTCCCTTGCTTCTTTACCCCATGGGCCTTCCCCAGAGGGAGCTCACAGAATGGCGGTGGGCTTCCTCAGAGTGAGCAGCTAAAAGGGCTCAAGCGTGTGAGAAAGGCTGATGAAGCCCACGGGGTTGAGCTTGTTCGACCCAAATTTCAGAAGCGACATCCGTTACTTCTACTCTATTCTACTTGTTGGAAACAAGTAATCAGGTCCAGCCCACTCTCAGGGAGGAAATCACGTGCGGACAGAATGCCAGGATGGGACCCATTTTAGAAGCTGCTCGACACACCACGTCTGACAAAATTTGTAAGAGTTGTTAGACTCAATTGTGAATAATTAACAGATTGCATTTTCTTCCATTTCCCAATTTTAGGAGAGATTTCTCTCCTGGAAATAGCCCTTGTTCACACAATGGTTGTGAACAGATATTCTTTTGCTTTGCTGGCCTCAAACCCATAGAAAAATGTGATATTTCAGGGAAAGCGTTCCTCACTTGTTAGCTGAATTGTGTCTTTTCTCCCCCTAACTCTTGCTTTTATGGACTGTTGAAGAGGATAGGGAAAGTTGGATTGAGTTGGTTTTTTTTTTTCCTGCTTTAAAGGGAAAAATCTTGGCTCGAGTTGAGTGCCTTTTAATCCCCACTATAAGAAATCTGACATTCTCGTTTTGCTTTTCACCGTCTCTAATCTTCACACGGCCCAAGGTGGGAGTATGTCCATCCAGTACGATACAACAATCCCATCCGATAGTAACAAAGGCATGCCTGAGGGCTCCAGTGGAGACTGAAATGTCCCAAGCCCATCTCTTTTCTAAGGCAATGAAAAGCTGATCTGGGCATGACCCCAAGTGTGACTTCTCAGATTCCAAGTGGCATTGTCCCTGGCCCCTCACCCTGTGGGGGTGGGGAGCTCTTGTTTGAGGGTGGGCTCCACCAGGTAAGCAGGGGAGGTGACCAGGCATCAGGCTTGGGGGTGGGGGTGGGGGGTGGTTCAGGATCCCTGAAGTAGTTCCTGACTGGGGCTGCTCTTTGGTTCTGGCAAAGACCAGGGCTCCATGGAGACAAGGAAATAGGCAAAGAAAATGACTCATCCTGGCTCAAAGCCCAGAAACACACGCTAATGCCTTCATGCAGACAAAAATAAGATTATGAGAGACTTGAGTGCAGAGAAAGGCAACTTCGAATGGCACTTCTGTTTAATCCATCCACTCAGAAACCCAATCTTTTGAGATCCAACGTGTCAAAGAGAAAACCATCACATTAGTGAAGTTGTCTTTAAGTCAGTCCTGTCCTTTCCACAACTAATGCTCTGCCAGGGTAGACAGCACAAGCCCTCATTTGCCTCCTGGGTTCCCCTCCTCTTCCAACCCCACAGGAGGTTCACACTCTCTTAACTTGTAAAGTCATAAGGAGACAGATGATCTCACATGGGCTGATGGAATCTGAGAGGAAGTGACTTACTGTTTGCAGGTAGAATCATTAAAGAACTGCTGTATGATTCTGTCTGGTCTCACGGGGGCCATGGGGATGGTGGGAACATAGTAAGGTGGTGGAGCCTCTGTTGGCCTAGATCCGTGAGAGGTTATGATAAACAGAGCTCCTCTACCAACCCTTGTATATGGAGAGAATTGGTTTTGTTGCCCGAAGCCAAGATGATGTCAGTGTTGATAATGCAACATCACCTTGCCTATCCTGACTAGTAACTTCAACCTGAACCCCAATCAACTGCTTACAGACACGTTAAAAGCTTACAATTCCCCCTAAACATAGACACAAAGTAAGTCTGGTTCTCAGGCCCCTCCAGACAAAAACAGAGCAGCTACAGACAAGACAGCAGCTGGCTTCAGCCAACAGGAAACGCTGCCCCCAAACTTGAACGTAATGAAAAGGAAAGGATCGTTTAAACTCTCTGTCACCAGGAACAGACACTTTAATGGTTCTGTCAATGGAGATCCGCAGTTGAAAATAGCCAAGTGTACACCTTTCAAGGTCTATATTTCAAACGAAACAACAGGAGGAATGAACCTGTGGGACTAAGGTGCTTGGTGCCATTCGGGAATTATTTGAGCTAAATAATTACAGTCACACACATTGTGGGGTATATTTTTTATTTAGGTCTTTTAAGAAACAGGAAGGAGAAGGTAAGAGAAAAATACATTCTACACAAGAGACTGGACAATTGATCATTAACCACAGCCTCAGAAATCAAAGGAGTATAGATTGCTTTTGTTCCTATCACAAGTAAGCTCTGAATAAATGTGAGAAATTTCCAAAATTATAAGTATGAAGCATTAAACTATGAACATGAACTCAGGGTAGTAGGCAAATGTTGTTTTTGCTCCCCAGCATTCACTCACATGCCTTTCAATAAAATCATGTCCCCATTTATTTTCCTGGGAATCTATCCCAAGCCCACACTGGAAAACATTGATTCTACCCTCAGGTCCAGGAATGGTTGTTATGGGCTTAGTTCAGAAACCTATTTGATTCTGCCCAGACTCGTTGATCAGTTCAGAGAGGGACAGAAACCCAACAGAGCTCCATAACGAATAGTCTTAGAATCCTGCTGGGTTATTAGAAGCTAATCTGTATTTTTCTCACTCGTGAATCTGCAGGTTAACTGAATGCATTTTGCTTCAGCCTTCAGGTCAGGCTCAACTCTACGTCTTCATCCTGGGCTCCTAGGATGCTCAGAGCCTGCCCTTCTCGTGCCCCTACCCTAAGTGCATTCCACACAAGCTTATTTAAATGGTCTTCTCCTGTCATATCCTGGCAACTCACTCCAGTATTCTTGCCTGGAGAATGCCCATGGACAGAGGAGCCTGGCGGGCTGCAGTCCATGGGGTTCCAAAGAGTCAGACACAACTGAGCGACTAAGCACAGCACAGCAGCATATCATATCCACTCATGTTCTGTTAGTCAAGTCACACGCTGCTGCTGCTGCTGCTAAGTCGCTTCAGTCATGTCCAACTCTGTGTGACCCCTACCAGGCTCCTCCGTCCGTGGGATTTTCCAGGCAAGAGTACTGGTGTGGGTTGCCATTGCCTTCTCCGAGTCAAGTCACATAGCCAAGGTCAAATTACCTCAAATGAGGCTGTAGCTCCGCCCACTCTCCAGGGAAATACCAAGAGGCCCCATGACCGAAGCAAGGGACTGAGAAGTGCTAACCCAACCTACAGCATCCACACAGCTCTGAACCGCAGTGACAAAAGTATCACCTCTCTTTTCTGTTGAGTTGGGTTTTCATGTTACCTGTGAAGCAGAGAGTGCTGACCCAGACTCCCAGCTGGTCTCCGAGTTCCTGGCCATACTGACACGTATGTTCATTTCTCTTTCAGAAGCACCTGGGAGACTCTCTAGGGGAAACCTTAGTTGGTGAAAGATCAATGACAGGTGACAGCAGTGAAGAGGAGGAAATTCTAGTATACAAGCACCTCTCGGTTCTCAAGCCCCTCTCGGGCACTGGCTTTGAGCTGTGAGCATGAACATCAGAGAATTCAGCCTGAGGCCAAGGCCACCCTGAATTAAAGGACTTCCTGAATCAAAGACTTGCAAAATGAAATGAGCTTCTATTCCTTCCAGACATCCACAGTCTCTAAAACACACAGTCCTCTTGTTCCCTTGTTGACACTATTAATTGATGTATGGACATGAGTCAGCGAGCTAAGCCATGCCTACAATCGGGAAGGACTTGAGAACTGTTATTAATTCTCTGGGCCATCCCTCAGAATGTCTTAAATGTAAACAAAGCTAGTCCAGTTGACAACTATCAGCCAAGATCATTCAGGGCCAGGCCTTCCACAACACAAGAGTTAGGGAAGCACCCACTAGGACTAGCCCGCCAGAGTCTAGCCCCAGACTCTCCTCCTTCAGGCTGTGAGATCCTGGGCAGGTGATTTCATTTTTCTGAGCCTCAGCCTCCTCATCTGTAAAATGGGTCCATTGCCCTCATGTCATGTGACGTGGCTTAAGAGCATAGACTCTGGGGCCAGAGTCCCAGGGTTGGAACTGAAGTTCCTCTACATCCCAGCCATGTGACCTGGCTAAGTGACTTCAACTTTCCATCCCCTGGTTTCCTCATTTATAAAATCCAGGTGATAAGAGCACCCACCTCACTGCATTATTTTGAGGATTAACTGGGTTAATAAGCAGAAGTGCTCAGAAGAGTTTGTATCACATATTTATCCCTCAGTAGGTGTTGCTATTACTATTAATACTAGTGGTTGTAATAGTGGAGTTTTCCTTCCTCCTAAGAAAGCTTAGAATTAATCACAATATGATCATAAGTGTGATGACAATTTCATGTGGTGCAAACCAGTAGCAACCTTTGTTGAATGAACATGTAGGTGCCTGACACTCTGCTAAGCCACTTATATGCCTTACCATGCTGCTGCTGCTAAGTCGCTTCAGTCGTGCCCAACTCTGTGTGACCCCATAGACGGCAGCCCACCAGGCTCCCCCATCCCTGGGATTCTCCAGGCAAGAACACTGGAGTGGGTTGCCATTTCCTTCTCCAATGCAGGAAAGTGAAAGTGAAAGTGAAGTCGTTCAGTCGTGTCTGACTCTTAGTGACCCCATGGACTGCAGCCCACCAGGCTCCTCCATCCATAGGATTTTCCAGGCAAGAGTACTGGAGTGGGGTGCCATTGCCTTCTCCATGCCTTACCACACTGGTTCTCACATCTTTATGATGAGGAGGATAATGAGGATGAGGGCAACTGTGACAATGCATTCTCCATCAGAGACAGGAACCATGAGACTCAGAGGCACCAGGGACCTGAGGGACTAGGGTCACACGACAAATTGTGACAGATCCAGGATTCCAACACAGGCCACCTGGTCCCAGACCTCAGGCCGCCCTAGTTCTGCTTTGTTAGAGTAGGAAGGATAAGAGTGAATGTTTATTCTTTCGGTAGTATTTATTGAGTCCCTCCCAGGAGCCGAGCATAGAACAAGTCAGAGAAGGCACACTCACCTGTCTCTCCATCCATCCGTCCATTCACTCTTCTGTCCGCTCTTCATCATGCATCATTCCATCATCCATCCATCTGTATGTAACACCCGATAGTTCTAGGATGTAATGCCTCTGCCACTCGCAGAGTCATGGGATGAACCATGGATCTGCCTAAGGGGCTTCACCATATCCTTTTCACTAGAAACTGCTGTGTCCAAACTCTAATCCTAATCCTTAGTCCATATGCCAGTTTGCTGCCCCCATCTTAAGATTCAGACCCATCTCCAGGATACAAACACCTCTGGATTCCCAGCTGGTTACTGGTTGGGAGTTTTGATGCATCTTGTTGCTGCCCAGGGGCTGACCATGGTACAGCTGATCCATTAACTGTGGTTTCCCTGGCTCTGGGTTCCAAACCAGTCAAGATGTCTACACATCTCAAGATGTGGACGGATGTAGGCTGGGTAGCTGAGTGTCGTGATACTTACTTATCAGCCTCCAGCACTTTGTCAACTGCATCTTCATTTTTAAAAATACCATGAGTTAATAGTTTCTTAAATTTTAAGATATATTTGGTTTGAATTGGGCTACTGGGCTCAGAAATACATCTATGCCAAATTTATCTTTCAAGAATATTTGAATGGAACGTATCCTGTTAAAGTTGAATTTTGAAACAAAATATACATACTCAATTCTTTAAGGAGCTGAGGTTTGAAGAGGCAGGTTGAAAGAAAGAAAGTTTGACATCTAGCTTTGAATCTGTGACTGACAGTCTAGTTAGTTAGCACTGTTCATTTAGATATTTGGTTTAGTACAGGTGACTAAAAATTCTTATTCATATTAATAGAATTAAATGAGTATGCTAAGTAGTCACATTTCAAAAATTTTGGAAAATAAATTTTTAGGTGGAAAAATAAAGGTTTTGATTTATAATACAAGGTCTTCCATGGCATAGCTCTGGTGCTTTGTTCTTCTGTATTTATGATGGTCTCCCTGTGTTTCTTAGGGATGAGATCACAGGTATCTATAATGCAGATCCCATTTATACATTTGAAGGAGGGAAGGAAAAACAAGAGAAGTGAGACAGGGACATATTCAGTTGTTCATTTTCTTTTATGGAAGATAGCACATTACCCACCCCCCCCAAAAAAAAAGAGGAAGAGGAAAGGAAAAATTCAAAAGCACTTATTAGAGAAAATGGAGCAGAGACATGACTGATTAGGTTTGTGTCAGAGCTTGTTGGCCTGTCCAATAGTCCTTCTTTCTTTTTAACTGAAGACTTATTTTTATTTCAAGAAGCAGTATTCCCAGCTAAAAATATTTACCAGGTTCCCTTTCGTCCTGGGTATGCAGATCTAGCCAATGTTTACTAAACATGTTACAAGGTGGTACCTCTAGGAAAATCCTTGAAAGGGAGCTAACTCAGCAGACATCCAAAATTTGGTCTTATTGGCTGGAACTCTGGCAGCCACCTTGAGGCCATGGGGACAGGACTCACACTAAAGACAGAGAGCAGAAAGCCATAAGGAGCCTCGTTCCTGATGTTATCATGGAGCCATCATAACATTCCAGGACTGCATACCTCTAGAGTTGTTTGACATGAGGAAAAATAAACCCCCAAGTTATCAGACTTGGGAGAGAGCATCTCTGTAACCTGTATTCAAAGCAGACTTCGAGAAACTCTATCTATTTTTCAACCACCCTTAACAAACCACTCCCTAAGGTGAAAGCGTGTGTATTTCTCCTCTTTCCACGTGAACTCTTTTTTGAACTGAAGTGACAGGTATTCACGCTACTTTTTTCATCTGCGTGGAAAATGTCAAATTATAATGTATAATTTTCATTTCACCATCCTAACAAATCCTTTGTTGAAGGCAGTAACTAAAGAGCTCATTGAAGAAGTAATTTCCTGATCATCAAATTTTTGAATAGATATATTTTAATTTGCTACCCCTGCTGGGATGCCTGTTGGCATCTGTGCTAAATCTTGGAGATGTTCACTGTTAATTTTCAAAGACTGATACAAGTCAGCCCTCAGATAACCTTCATATGCATTTGTTAAGAGGCATCATAGAATCAGGAAATCAAGAGCCAGAAGGAACTTTAATTAAAGTTGAGTTTTGCTTATAGAGCAAGGATAAAATTTATAAAGTCGTCAGGTGTCAAGGCACATTAGAGCCTTGTTTGGTCCTAGGAAAGACTTTACATATTCCAGAATTTTCCCCGGGGTGGGAGGTGAGTTTCCTGCCCATCTACTCAAATCTGATCCAAGCATCTCCGAGATTCCATTCCTCCCACTTAATTCAGTTTGGATCAGCCATGGGTATAACCAGTGATCTAATCAGAGTTAATTCCAGGTCTTTGGTGGAAGCTACTGGAAATCTAGCCCCCATTCCTTTTGTCTGAGAATCTCTATGGATGCTAGGATGCAGGCACTGGGGACCAGCAGGTCCTTGAACCAAGATGTGCTAATGCCTTAGTGTGAGCGCTGGATCCAGCTATATAACTGACGCCTGCCTAAAATAACCATGTAACTTACTGTCCAAACCAAGACACTTCTGTAAATAAAGGGGAGCGTTCTTTATAATTACTACAATTACTAACTAGCAGGCATAAACCAGGGCTGTCCTGGGTAAACTCTTGACTGACCTCTCAATCCATGAGACAAGAAATCCTGTTCTTGTTAAAGCCACTCTATACCCTCACAACAGTGTCTTAAGTCAGCCAGAGAGTTGTTCTGTGCCTCACTGACAGGTTGACAAAAGAATTTGTTATTCAAGCTGGGTCACTTTGGAGAGTGAACAAGGCTGCTATTAATTAACCAAGGAGGCAAACAGGCGTGTATAGGGACGTCCTCACTCAGATCAGGACATAAGCTCACACTTGGGACTGAGCATCCTGAGTGCTAGACCTACACTGGACACAGAGGGTTCCAGGATGAATAAGACATGAAGCGCAGGTCCACGGGCTCACTGCCTTAGAGACAGAGCACCCGAAACCACATTGGCAGCGGCAGATGCTGCGGGAAGGACCTCAGGCCAAACCTGTCAGCCCAGCTGCCCCTTTGAATTGGAGCACGTTTTCCATGTTTGCTTTTGTTCAGTAAAACCTGGCGATGACGGATTGCTGAGCACAACTGACTTGACCTCTTCCCTTCCTCCGGCATTTCCTGAAAAACTCCAGCACTTCAAGGAAAAGCGGCAGGCCACCTGTGGTTTGATGTTTTGAGCTACTTTCTGTCCCTCAATGATGAGAATTTCAGTCCGGGGGGCTTAGAGATGGAAAACCTTCATCTTCAGGTCAAGAAAACGGCGAGGATGGAATAAAGAGAAGGCTCAGCCTCCCCCTCCACCCCTCCCATCACCTCCACCCTGGATCAGATCTACCCTGGATGGGGGTGGGGGTGGGGGTGGGTCCGGATTACCCCCCTGCCCCCACACCGGGCTCAGTGACTTTCCTTCTGAAACTGAAACATTAACGTGACTTTCCTCTGCAGAGTCTTCAGTAAAGTTGGGTGGGATTTATTATCTGGTACAGTGTCTATTGTGAAGTCATTGCCACGTGATCCCAGGGCTGTATGGACCAGGCTGCAGGGAAGGATGAGGGGTCAATGGTGGGCATCTCCAGGAGAATCAGAATGGTTATATCATCTTTTGCTTCCTTATTGACATACTGGGGCTTCATCCATCCTGCCCTCCACTGACCCTGGCTACATTTTGGGTATTAACACCATCCTGGACTGCCAAAATAGAAAGGACCCTTTTATAAGCCATCCACGTATGTTGTTTCTAGGCAATATATTCAGATGGCGTAAACATCAAAATAACATAAAAAGGTACTCATTTAATGGGCTCATTAATGGGCTCATTCCACTCTGAGTACCCCATTCTGCTGAAAGACAATTACTGTCCCGGCTTCCAACGTAGCTTTCAGTGCTTCTTCATGCGAACATGAGCAATATAAACACAGATAGTCCCAATGCTTTCCTGTTATACACAAAAGCACCATTTTTTGTATATTGCTATGCATCTTGCTTCTTACCATTTGCAAGACTGTATATCCAATAATGTTATACCATGATCCTATGTCTTTAATTTAACCCTTCCGTTTCAGTACATGGACAGTTCATAGTTTTTGCTTGTTTAGCTTTTTGTTTTTACAGTTTCCTGTAGTGACAAGTTTCTCTTGGTGCCTATGTTCAGTTCTCAAAAACAATACTTAGATTTGTAACCTTGATCATAAGTTGTGCAGTCACTCAGTTGTATCTGACTCTTTGTGACCCCATGGACTGCTGCATGCCAGGCTTCCTGGAGTTTGCTCAGATTCATGTCTACTGAGTCAATGATGCCATCCAACCATCTTATCCCTCTGCCATACCCTTCTCCTCCTGCCCTCAATCTTTCCCATCATCAGGGTCTTTTCAAATGAGTCAGCTCTTTGCATCAAGTGACCAAATTATAGGAGCTTCAGCTTCAGCATCAGTCTTTCCAATGAATATTCAGGGTTGATTTCCATTAGGACTCCTTGCTGCCCAAGGAACTCTCTAGAGTCTTTTCCAGCACCACAGTTTGAAAGCATCAATTCTTCGGTGCTCAGCCTTCGTTATGGTCCAACTCTCACATCCATACATGACTACTGGAAAAAAAAAAACATAGCTTTGAGTAGATGGACCTTTGTCGACAAAGTGATATGTTTGCTTTTTAATACACTGTCATAGCTTTTCTTCCAAGCAACAAGCGTCTTTTAAGTGTCTTTTAAGCAATCTTTTAATTTCAGGTACACAAATACTTACAACTTAAACCCCTAGAGGTCAGATTGACTGGATCAAAGAGCAAGTACATTTGTCAATTTGGTAGATGTCATCAAAATGTCTTCAACAGGGTGGTACCATTTCATCCCCACCCACCACATTTGTGAGTGCCCATTTACACACAGCTTCATCAACATGGAACATTACCAAACTTTTGGATTTTTGCCATAAGGGAAGAGAGAAATGATATCCCATCATGCTTTGTCATGATCAAAACCATCTCTATTAAAAAGTCATCTGTGTGTGCTGTGTGCTAAGTCACTTCAGTCATGTCCAAGTCTTTGTGACGCCATGGACCGTAGCTTGCCAGGCTCCTCTGTCCATGAGATTCTCCAGGCAAGAAGACTGGAGTGGGTAGCTGTACCCTCCTCCAGGGGATCTTTCCGATTCAGGGACTGAACCCGCGTCTCTTACGTCTTTACCACTAGCACTGCGTGGGAAGCCAAAAAGTCATCTGCTGCTGCTGCTGCTAAGTCGCTTCAGTCGTGTCCAGCTCTGTGTGACCCCATAGACGGCACCCTAGATCGACTAGCATTACTTGGCCTCCCTGGGCACACTCAGGAGGACGACAGTGCTGACCCTGTGGATCTGCCAGGAGAGTGATTGATGTGAATCGGTGGGGCCATCTCAGGGCTTTGGGAGGGGCCCTGCAGTTCTGCTTGGTTTTGTTGTAGTGGGGGTTTGGTTTGTTTGGGGAAGATACAAAACACGTGCCAAAGGCCACACTGATGCTGGCATCTTTTCTAAAGCTCGCCTCTTGACAGAAAGCAGAGGTCCAGCCTCTGCCCTTCCTAAGCGGGCCATGCTGTGTGTCAAGTTACCAAGGGGACTTGATGAACTGGAACACAGCTCGTCATCCAACAGTGAGAGGCTGTGTTTCCTTTCCCCAGGAGAATATTGGATTTCATACTGATAACCTAAACAAGAGAAAGGCACGTACCTAACAGCTAATAGCTGCAGAACACGTGTTTCCGCTCAATTTTTGCCCTTTTATTGCTCTGACGCAGCGATCCTTTCTGCTCCGTAACAGCCAGATCCCACTCATCTGTCTTCCACCTAAGTCCAGTTGAAATCTCTTAGGCAAACCTATTCCTGGCCTACTTGTGTCCCTGTCCACAAATCACTATAGCTGATTCTCTTGCACTGAAGGTTTTTTGTTTTTTTGGTTTTTTTTTTTTGGGTGGGGGGAACCAATAGCTGAAAAAATTCTGATGATGTGAAAAGAGATCTCATATTATTTTTCATGTTGTTTTAAATAAAAGATGACAATTTGGGGTCCCCTTGGGACAACATGTCCGGGTATCCTGCATTGTAGGCAGATTCTTTACCATCTGAGCCACCAGGAAAGCCCTCTGGCATAAATAATATGCTGCAATTTTTCTTTTAAGAGAGACCACAAAGCAAGAGAAAGTATCTACTTTTACTCTCAGAAACACAAAACTAATTCTTCAGAAATATGTCTGTCTCTGGATAAACTCGTACCACCTCACTCAGATAAAACTCAAATCTTCACAATGGCCCACACGTGTGATCTGGTTTCCCCGCCTCTCTGGTCTTTTCTGTACACCTGTCTCCTTCCTTCACTCTGCTTCAAGCATTCTAGGTGTGCTTCTGCCTCAGGGCCTTTGCACTCGCCATTCTCTCCACTCGGAATATACTCTCCCCACATATTACACCGAGTCTCTTCCTCACGGCCTGCAGGTCTCTGCTCCATGTCAGTGTCCTCTGAGGTCGCCTCTTGGACTCCAACCCCACCATCCCCTGCCTCGCTTTCCTTCTTAGCACCTGCCACCTCCTGGTTCATTCCAGAAACACTATCTTGTTTTCAGTCGTCCCAGACCAGAAGTGAGCCCCACAGTGTCAGGAGCCTCACTGAGCCCCTGCTTCATACCTTCAGCCCATAACAGTGCCTGACACATAACAGACACCCGGTAACTTCTTTCACTGGGAAACCAGGCAAAACAGAGCAGCCACGCAGGCGCCAAATGCCAAGTGAAACAGGCTGCATGAACGTTAAAGAGTCCATTTAAAAAAACGCCAAAACCACAGAGTTCTATGACACCTTTTTTCTTTTTAAGTACCTCCCAATCTTTATGTTTTTTGGAAGAAACCAAATAAGTACATTTTCATCAGCCTTTACTTGTTTTTAATAAGCGTTTCTTTGCCTGCCCAGCAGCCACCGGAGTGCCTGGGTCCCACAGAGGCCCATCTGGCTGTGGGGTCGTTTACAGTTTGGAGAAAATGAGGCTGATTTGAGAAGTCGCTGCCTTTGTCAGTCAAGGCCAAGATCCACAGCACCAAATGTCAGCCAAAGTCGGA
This sequence comes from Bos indicus x Bos taurus, assembly GCF_003369695.1. Lineage (NCBI taxonomy): Eukaryota > Metazoa > Chordata > Mammalia > Artiodactyla > Bovidae > Bos > Bos indicus x Bos taurus. Next base: position 6,818,311 of record NC_040088.1, on the reverse strand, counting down.
CTCTGTAATAAGGGCTGCTCTGCTGGAACATTTTGCATAATTGGAAGGCGAGGTTAAGAGCAATAAGGAAAACTAAATGTGGATGTCCAACGGTTTATGAAGCAGATGCTGGAAAATAGAGCAGAGGGCTTCCAACGAGCTCAGGCTGATGCTGTTATTTGCTTATTTTTCTAGAGCAATGGAGCAACACGGGCAGGAGTGGGAAGGACAGAGCAGGTTTGGGGAAAGCCGTGGCTGTGGTGTCAGGTTGAAGTTCAACTGCCCTCTCTCCAGGGCCCTTGGTGACCACTCCTCAGGTTGTAAAAGTGGGACAACATTGATGAGAAGCTTTCTGCCTGTTTAATTAAACCCAGCATGTTAGGGGAGCGGGCAGTATGGCAGAGGAGGGTAGCACAGGGTCGGGTGCTATTTGTTACTGCAGCAGCATCTTGTCTGTCCTGACAGATGCAAGTTCTCCTGTGGTCAACTGAAAAATGACACCCCGCCCCACCCAACCCCGGCCAAAAGCTGTTCAGATCCTAAGCCCCAGAACTTGTGAATATGTTACCTTCCATGGAAAAGGGGTCTTTGCAGATGTGATTAAGTAAAGGGCCTTGAGATAAGAAAGTTGACCTGGATTATTCAGATGGGTCCAATGAAATCTCAAGGGTCCTTGTAAGTGGGAGGAAGGAGGGTCAGAAAACAGAGGATGTGACCCCAGGGGTGAGAGATTTAGAAGATGCTACACTGCCAGGTGTGAAGATGGGGGATGGACCATGAGCCAAAGAAGGCAGGTGGCTTCTGGAAGCCAGAAAAGGCAAGAATACAGGTCATCCCATTGGGCCAACCCACTTTAGACTTCTGATCTCCACAATTATAAGAGAATAAACTTGTATGTTAAGACACTAAGTTTGGGATAACTTGTTACAGCAGTAATAGGGACACTGAACTGATATGTCCCCTGATGCTTTTTGTAAAACAAACAAGGCTTCAACAAGACTTCTTCTCTGCATCTCTGATGTGTGTGGGTGTTCCTCAAATTTAAATTTTTAAACACAGGATGCCTCGTACAAGATCATTTTCTTCTTTAAGAGTGAAAATGAACTGCTAAAGAAAATGTCATTGAAAAGTTCTGAAACGTCTAAGATTATATACACAAAACCACTCACTACTCTCTCCCTCCCAGTTTAATACAAAAGCTTGAGATAACTGCCATTCACTCTCTCCATGACATTTTTTGTTGAATCTGGCGCAGATGTCAGCCCGGGATGGGGAGTCCCCAGATTTGGCCTGAAGGAGCTCACAGAGACAAGCCCCCCTTCTGAAGGAGAAACAAGCCTGAGCTTTCCCCACCGGCACCCGCTACTTGCCCTGACAGCAAACGTGCACCCTCCCTTGCATTTAGATCAGAAGCTGCAGGAAATGGCAGGACGGTCACCTTGCAGATGTCAGAGCCCCAAGGTCACTTTGCATTTTGATCCCCTGCATTTAACCCAGGAGGGGGTTAGGGAAAGTCACAAACCGCCAGCACAAGGAACAGTCCCCAACCTCGCTAACCTTTGTCCAGCCTGTCTGCACATCCCTGTGTTTGTGGCTAAACCCCTTCCCTTTAAATTTTTCTCCCCAGGAACCCAAGATGGAGCAGGACTGTGGACCAGGCTGGATTTTTAATGGCTGTTTTGATTGCTGAGGTCTGAGCCGTTCTCTCAATTTGGTCACAAAGGTTAACTGCGCTCCATCAGCAGATCAATTAATCACTAACGTATGCAGAGGTGTTTTCATCCCCTTTCAGGCCACAGAACGGGTAACAGACAGACTGCCAGGTCATTTCAAAGCCATGAACATTCTAATTGCTTCTGAGCTGAGTCTATTCTAGCACATAGCAATTTTGAGTCTTTGTGCAGCTGATTCTGCATAAGCTGGGAATGGGTACATGGGGAGCGTCAAGGCAAGATTAGATGGCTTTCCTTTAGGATGGCGGGAATGGAAACTTGAACAGAAGTTAAAGAATCATCATGAAGCTTCATAATAACACCTCCAGAAACTGGGCAGCAAACTCTTCTAAGACAACTGTGTTGTTTTCTGGGCACTAAACTCGGTCAATGCAACCTTGGTCAAGGTTAGAGCTCTCCGAATTCCAACTTAAAAGGTAATCGTTTCCAAGGGGCCATGATAGGCATGGCTGGGAATTGCTGGGGAGGCATGTACAGTCCGGAGAGAAGAAACTAGCTACCTGCCACCATTCACTTCCCAGAGGGATGAGAGAACGGCAAGAAAGCGAGTATTTGTCCATCATTTAGCCTCACACAGAAATAGACATTACCAACAATAATGATTATTATATGTTCGTGTGTCTTTAGTGTAAACCTGTTTGGAGTTTTGACACGCCTTGCCCCAATCTTCTGGTAACTGAACCCCGATAAAGAAACATAAGAACGCCCCGCCCCCATCGGTGCAGTTCGGGATGAGCTCCACCTCTAAGGGTGGAGCATGTGACCTGGCCTGACCAATCAGATGACAGATCCCCCCACACCTGGAAGTGGTTCAAGATGAGCACCTAAGAGAGTTGGTCCAAGCAAAGTGAATCCTCTGCTTGGACGGGGAGTGACTGGGAGAGATGTTCTCCGGGGCAGGCACTGCTGGAAGCCCACCCATTAGCTCCCCCACCACTGATTCCTGCCAGCAGAGCCCAGCCCCCAGTCTAGAGGCAGAGAGTGCATTGCTTGCGTTTTCATCCTCCTTTACAGTGAGCTGTGGTCGTGTGACCAGTCCTAGCCGTGATCTCAGGGAGCATCTATTGTAGGGAAGGGGAGCAGTCCTGGGAAAGATCTGCCTGACCTGAAAACGGCGAGCTGTACTTGACGAGAGGTTTCCTTTCCTACTTTTCTTGGATGCTGCTGTTCCAGTCCACAGTACTTGGAAATAAGACAGTTGTTCTTTCACAGTAAAGGGGAAGAAAAGCCACTCCTCGCCCTGACATTTTGAGTAACTGAATCACTCTCACAGCTGACTACATTCAGGCTTCTTGTGTGGAAAAAAAAAAAAAAAAGAACTTTATACTTAAGCCCCTTTAAGACAAGATTTTTTTAGTTACCTTCGGTCTGGTAAAAATTGCTGCTGGGAGCCTTGTTCCCCTATTGAGATCTGGAATGACACTGTCATGAAGAAGAACAAAGCTGGAGCATGTCATAACGACTTTGTTTGAGCCCCTGGATCCATCTGCACCTGAAGCTTTATCTCTGAGTTGTTCAGTTACAAGAGCCAACTCATTTTCTTTTTGCTACTTTTATTATGGTTAGGTTTCTCTCACAATACATCAAAATGTATAGCTTCTGTATAACAAAGGATTGCCTCAACAAAGACAAGGAGGAGGTATCTGGCTTATGCACAACAAAGGATTAATTTGATATGCTTCCATAAAATAATAAGAAAAATATAAATAGTTTGCTAAAAAAATTGACTCAGGGATATGAATGAATAGTGTACAGAAGAGATATGCAAATGATCAATAAACATATGAAAAGATGAGAACTTGATCTTTAATTAGACAAAGGAAAATGACAAATATCCTTTTTTTTTTTTTTGCACTTGTCAGATGGGCAAAGCAAAGCTTGCCAGGCTGTAAACAGATACACTTACTCCTATTGGTCTGACCAAATAAGAATAGGCACTTTGGCAGGTACTTGGCAATAGTTATCAAATTAAAATAAGAATGCTCATACTTTTTGTGTAAATCAGGGTCCAAGCAGGAAAAGAGAAACCATTCTAATGTGAAAAACAAATAGCAAGAATCAGTTAGCGATATAAATAAAAATTGTAAAATTCCAAAAATGACATAAAGGGAAAGTCATTCACATCGTATCCTTTGGGGGCGGGAGAGAGGGGGAGAGTTATATGAATTTAGCATGGCCACTTACTGCCACGATTGCCTCCTGGGGTCAGACCTGGGACCCCAGGCCACGGCGCTGAGCGGGAACTCAGAGCCCCGCCAACCCCATCAGGCTTGCCAGGAGATCATCACAGCCACGGGCATGTCCCCTGGGCAGCCTTAGGCAGGACAGGCTGGCACTTCCCACCCTGCATGGCCTGGGCCTCGGTGACCCCTTTCAGGTCCCCCTTTGTGACTCCCGAGACACAGCCAGCATGTAGGGGCTGTCACAGAAAGAGCCCCCACACCACAGGACTGGCGGGTCCCCTCCTGCCTTGGAGTAAAGCCCCCATTTCACCTTTGTTTGTCAATGGCCGGGACCCTCACAGTGAACAGGCCAGCTGCTGTTGGCTTGAAACCACAGCCCCTTCCCTATCTGTGATCCGCGTCCAGCAGGGCCTTGGCTCGGTGCACAGACAGCCCTGGGGAGCCAGTGTCCTGGACCAGATGCAGCCGCAGGTCCCCACGTGGCCAGCCACGGTTAAAGTTTCTTTGGTTGAGCTACACCTGTAAATAAATATCCAAGTACATGCATGGACCCTTGCTTGCTTTGGATCCTACCCACAACTAGTCTGTCCAAAGTAACTGAGACTGGAATCATTAAGATGGGGGCAGACCTCTGACTGTGGGCCACTTGCATGAGGGCAAAGGTCCTCACTGAGACAATCACTGTATAGCTTCTTCATTGCATTTATCCTGTGCCTGTCTCATTCCCCTGCCCAGCTCCAAGCTTTGTAAGAACCAAACTGGGTGCTTTCAATTTATCCTCATTCTTATCCCTTCCCATTCCACACAAAGGTTATTGTCCCTCAAAGACAGGCGGGTCTGAGTCTTATTAAAAATGTAGCTTCTCAAATCACACCCCTAAATATTAAAGTCAGCCTGGGGAATCAGACATTCCCATGAACTCTTCAAGTGATTCACAAGTATGTCTATTTGAAATACTTCGCAGTAGGTAAGAAACAGATCCGTGTTTTACCGCCCATGAAAACTAAGACTGGTCCTTCTCTTTGGGAATTTATTTTATTTTATTTTAGTTTTCTGTTTTTTTTTTTTTAATTTTATTTTATTTTTAAACTTTACAATATTGTATTAGTTTTGCTAAATATTATTCCTATGTGTGCTAAGTCACTTCAGTCATGTCCAACTCTTTGTGATCCTGTGAACTGTAGCCCACCAGGTTTCTCTGACCGTGGGATTTCCCAGGCAAGAGTACTGGAGTGAGTTGCCATTCCCTCTCCAGGGGGTCTTCCTGACCCAGGGTTGAATCTGTGTCTCCTGTTGCACTGCCTCCTGTGTTGGCAGGTGGGTACTTCAGCACTACTGCCTCTTATGATCCAACCTTATCTTCTTCTTAGAGGATTTCCCTGCTTCCTGAAAATAGAGCCTTCTCATGAAATGGCACAGAGTGAAGAAGCGATTACCTTAGAGCCCATCTTGCTAACTGGTGCACAAAATAATTTGAAATAAAGCAGAGATTCTCACAGACAGTTCAAGGCTACTGGGCTTGATACTGAGATTCTGAAAATGCTTCCTAGGCTTCTCTCTCCCTGCTCTGGGTGTGCCCTGACTCTATCAAGGTTTGCTGCAGGACATAGTATTTTGGCTATTTTCATTTTACACTATTTTTGTAAGAGTGAAGATCCTCTTTGGATTTCTTTCAGTAAGCAAAAAACAGGTAGGTCTTTTGTAAAAAAAAAAAAAAAAGAGTGGCATAAATCAAACTTTCTAAAAGTGGGGGATACTTGTATTGATTTTCTAATTCTTTCTCTTTTTTTCCTCTTCTTTCCTGCCATATTTTATTTATTTTGGCCATGTTGCCTGGCTTGTGGGATCTTAGTTCCCTAACCACTGAACCACCAAGGAGTTTCCTCTTGCCTTATTTTATATTAATCAATAACAATTATTACTATATGCAATTGTCAACTTTACATCATTCTTTAGTGGATAACCTATGCTGCTGCTGCTGCTAAGTCGCTTCAGTCGTGTCCAACTCTGTGTGACCCCATAGACGGCAGCCTACCAGGCTCCCCCGTCCCTGGGATTCTCCAGGCAAGAACACTGGAGTAGGTTGCCATTTCCTTCTCCAATGCATGAAAGTGAAAAGTGAAAGTGAAGTCGCTCAGTCATGTCTGATTCCTAGCGACCCCATGGACTGCAGCCCACCAGGCCCCTCCGTCCATGGGATTTTCCAGGCAAGAGTACTGGAGTAGGGTGCCATTGCCCTCTCTGGATAACCTATAGATGACAACATATTTTCTCAACTTACTGGAGTCTACATTAAATTACATCCTTATCACTTGGACAGTGGGAAACTTTGAGAATGCTTTAAAACAATTTAATCTCCTCTGGCTGTTGTGTCATCCATGGCAAGTACTTTAATATGACATATACTGTAGACCTCCACAGGTTATTATTATTATTGGTCTTTTATGTACTCATGGTTAAAATAAAGTTTCCAACATATTTACCCTTTCTACTGCTCTTTATTTTTCTGTAGTCTTCATTTAAAAGTATTTTCCTTCTTCCTAAAGAACTCCATTTACTATTTATTTTAAAGCAGATCCACAGGAGCCCAGGGTGTACATCTATCTGCTAGATGTGTAATTAAAAATTAATTATAAAATTTCAAAAATGGCGAAAACAGAAAGATCTGCTGACAGTGAAGTAGCTGCTTTTGCTTCTATGAGAACATTTATTTATATTCACCTTCAAAGGATAATTTTAATGACATAAAGTTCTAGACTGGCAGTTGTTTTCTTTCAGATATGTATTTCTTTCTGCCTAGCATGCCAGGGGTTCTGTGACTTTAATCTCTCATCAACTTTGAGGAACCCTCCAGCTATATATCTTCGCATAGCACTTCTGATTTTCTCTTCCCTCTCTTACTAGGATTTAAGTTACACATATATTGGGACACTCCCATGTTCCCTGTGGCTTCATGCCCCTTTGTGTACAAGCATACCTCAGAGATATTGTGGTTCTGGTTTCCAGACCACCACAATGAATCAAATATCACAATAAAGCTAGTCACACAAATTTTTGGCTTCTCGGTGCGTATCAAAGGGAATGTTGGGCTGGTTTGATCTTCTATTCAGACCACTAAAATCCTCTCCACATCCGCCATCAGCTTCTTCATTTTCTTATCATTCGTGGGTTCACTGAAGTAGCCCTTTAAACCTTCCTCTGAGCACTCTCCTTTGCATTCACAACTGAGATAATGGGCACAAGAGGCCAAGATTCCAGCCTGTGTCGGCTTTTGACATGCCTTCCTCACTAAGCTTAATCATTTCTAGCTTCCCACTTAAAGTGAGAGACACGCGGCTCTACTTCGCACTCAGAGGCCCTTCTAGGATTATTAATCAGCCTAATTTCAGTGTCGTTCCAGAGGAGAGGGAGGAAGTCAGGGGAAAGATCCGGCAGTAGAGCAGCCAGAACACACACATGTACCAAGTTCCTCATCTTACGTGGGCACAGTTCACAGGGCCCTAAGACAGTTACAATAAAGCCCCCTCGATCACTGATCACAGACCACAACAGCAAATGTAATAGTGAAAAGCTTTGAAATATTGTGAGAATTACCAAAATGTGACACAGAGATGCGAAGTGAGCAAATATTGTTGGAAAAATGGTGCCAACAGACTTGCTTGAAGCGGGGTTATCACAAACCTTCAATTTGTGAAAAACGCAATATCTGCAAGGCACAGTAAAACTAGTTATGCCTGTATATGAATCCTTTTTTGTCTCCATGCTTCAAAAAGGATATTTTCAAAAAACCTATCAAAATCTTTGCCTGACACACCAATTATATTTTTCATTTTAATTATAATTTCTAGTTAGCAAATATTCATGTGAGTCCTTTCTATATATTCCATTTCACTAATAAAATTCTCCATCATTGGAGCTTTTTATTGAATATGTTAATAATAAATGTTTTACAGTTTATCTCTGATAGACTCTGATAATCCATCAACTGTGATTTTTTTCCTCATTGTTTATCATTTTTTCTTCTTGGTTTTTGGTTATTAGGTCTTCTTTCTGATATATCTGGTAATATTTTTCTGAACGTTGGCAAGGCATTTTGTTTGAAACATTGTACTATCTACGGATAATGTTCTATTTCCCCAGAGGATTCTAATTTATCTTTTCATTTCTTTTCTCTGATAGCCACTATAGTGAGGACAGATTATTATGACTGTAATGATTCAAGACTGATTTTCTGCTTTATGGGTCTGGTTTATTTTGATTTGTCCTTACTTCCTAGAACAAGTTCTTTGAGAGACTGAACATATACCACTGTTTATTTTCCAAGACTCCACCTATTTGGTGATCACTGAGCTCCAAGTTCTGCTGTATAGCATCATGATATTGGTGAAAGCTTTGCTGAGTTTCTTAGCCTTTCAGCTGCTTACTTTCTGCTTGTATTCTGAGCCCCTTGGTACAGCTTGCTGCTGCTGCTAAGTCGCTTCAGTCATGTCTGACTCTGTGCGACCCCAGAGACGGCAGCCCACCAGGCTCCCCCCGTCCCTGGGATTCTCCAGGCAAGAACACTGGAGTGGGTTGCCATTTCCTTCTCCAATGCAGGAAAGTGAAAAGTGAAAGTGAAGTCGCTTAGGAATCTGCAAATGCTTCAAAAGGGAGAGAACTGCAGTAAAGCAGACTCACTGCTAGGGGCTTCTCTGAAATCTTGGGCCCTCAAACCCTGGTTTCCTTGGTAACCCCAAGTATCAAAATTTATGTCCCCAGAACCATGAGCTTGTTGGAAAACGCTCAGTTTTCTGTGAATCTTGGCTCCTCTCTACTTACTAATAGGCAAATTCCTCAAAGAGAAAAGAGGTGGACAATGCAAAGCTCAACTCAAAGCATTCTCCTCTGTCTGCACGGTCGGCCCCTAAAATCGTGGCAGCCTCAGTCACTCTCTAATGTATTCAAATAGGTTTGTCCCCTCCTATATATCTACTTTTTCTCTTGGATTTCTTGAAAGATGGGGTTCTCTTTTTTAATACTACAGGCTTTCCTAAGAGAAAAATTATAAAGCATCTTGTATATGTCTGTGTGTGTGTGGTGGGGGGGTGTGCTCAGTTGCTCAGCCATGTCCATCTCTTTGCAACTCCATGGACTATAGCCTGCCCACCAGGTTCCTCTGTCCATGGAATTTTCCAGGCAAGAATACTGGAGTGGGTCGCCATTTCCTACTTCAAGGGATCTTCCCTTCCTGACTCAGGGATCGAACCCGAGTCTCCTCCATCTCCTACATTGGCAGGTGGATTCTTTGCCACTGCACCACCTGGGAAGCCCTATAAATCACTTAGTAACTAGTATCTCACGGAAGCAATAAGTATTAATAATATTCCAAAAATGGATGTTCTCAGAGAACATCTAGCCAGCACTTCCAATTTTTAAATATGTATGTTCTATGTTTACAGAAAAAAATACAAATTATTTCAATTTAACTACCTAATTACTTTTGAAACACTGTGCTCAGAAAAAATATTCAAGGATTAAAAAGTTTAAGAAATTGTAACATAGATGTTAAAGCATGGATTTGGACGTCAAACCACTTGGGTTCAAACCCTGCCTTTGCCCCTGCCAAGCAGGTGACCCAGGGTAAGTCATTCAACCCCTTGTGATCAGAATTTCCCAGTTTATAAAATGGATTGCTAAGACAATTAATCTCATAGGGTGGAAGAGAACATTAGAAACATTCATATATAGGAAATACATAGAACTCAAGATCATATGTCTAGAAAAGTGTTCATTAATCAAATAAACAAAACAGTGTGCAGGACAGATTGACTCTCTAAGCTGATTGCAGCCCATAGGCCCCATTTTGAAGCATCTGCCCTGGTCTATCTCCTTACTCTGCAGATGGGGGCATGTTTGAGCACAGAAAGGAGAGGGGCCCTGCAAACACAGAGCTGCTTACTCCTAAGACTGGGTGCAGAGCTGGAATTTCCTCTTGAGCATGTTATCGATTAAATCTGTGCCCTGGAAGCCAAGCAGCTAATTTCCGTAGAAGGCAGAGGTGTCAAAGCCCTCTCAAACTGTGGATAAATCTCCAATTGCCACGTCTGCCCCAACTTGGTTGTGATCATTAGCAGAGCCCCTTGTGCTCTGGCTGAGAGAGGAGAGGGAGGCCAGACGTATCCCCGCTCATCTAAATTTTTAATAATGCTCCAATCTTCAGATCATCGGGTAATCAAACCCAAATTAGCCTGATACTCAGAGCCAAGAATAACAAGGGGAGTGAAAGAGAAAAATGTTTCTTTAATGAAATTTTCATCAATGCAGATTCCTCATTGCATATTAAGGTCTTGGCTGGAAGCCAGCATCAGAGTCGACTGCTGTGACATTGACCTTTGTCCCTCAGGGGAGACACAGGGCAGTCTGGCTGCCCTGCCCTCAGCCCGAGGGTCCCTGTAAACCACACTCAGAGCACAGCCCTCCTCCGCTCAGACCTGCCAGTGCTCGGGTCACACACAGCGAAGCCAGCATCCCTTTAGGGGTCTGGAAGGCGAACAGAGACCCGGCCCGTCTCGCCCCCTGACCTCGGGCCCACCTCCCCGCAGCCACCTTGGCCCCACCGCCCCTCACACCCACAGGTCCTGCCCCGTCCGTGCCCTCAGCCTGGAGCCCCCTCCCCAGGATCCACGAGCCCGGGTCGTGTCTCCGGGACCCCTGTCCCGTGTGATAATCTCAGCAGGTCTCCCCCGCAGCCTCTCTGGCTCCTGTCCCTCCCACCCCCGTGGCTCATCCTGCTGTGCTCTCCTCTCCGCGGCGGTCACCCCCAGACTGCACATCCCGGCCATTCTCAGGCTCAGTGTCTCTCGGCTGATGAGGGAGCTCCGGGAACAGGGACCAGGCTTGCTGTCCTTCCCGCTGCCCAGGGGAGAGCTGAGCACAGGGAGGCGTCCCGCACGACTGGCTGAACGAATGCACACACGAAGGGCAGGGTCTGTCATGCTTTCTAGATCAAGTTCACAGTGTTAACGGAGCAGCCGCCAAGCACGGGGCTGGGTCCGGCCCTGGGGTGCCCCAGAGAACAAGCGAGAAAGGGCCCTTCCCTGACCTCCAGCATCTGGACGGACACGGAACAAGCCAGCATGTGGGGACCAGGCAGGGCAGCAGAGCCCCTGGGCACGTGCGCCCTTGAGGGGCCATCTGAGCTGAGCTCCAGAGAAGGAGAAAAACCCTTCACATGAAGACTGGGGGAGAGGCAAAGGTTTACAATTTTCCAGAAAGAGGGAGGAGGCCTTGCCCCCCAGCACAGTGACGGGAGGAGGCGGGGAGAGGCCATAGGAGGCCTCACAAGGATGATACAGCTGATGCCCATGGATGTGCCCCACGTGTCACTTTACACACAGTGTCTCACTAAATCCCCACAACCTCCTGACAAGCAGGTGCTGATGCCATGAGTCCCCTTTGACAGATGGGGGAATGGAGAGCGCAATTCAGCGCCCAGTGTCACGTGTCTATTTCTCAGCCATTGCCCCGTTAACGATCCAAAACTAAACACCCGAACTCAGTGACTCTCCACATCCCACACATCTGAGCCACCCCCCTGCAGCCTTGCAGTCAGGGCCTCAGAGGACGGACCTGCTCCTGGTGGTGCCTCCTTCATCACAGACACAGGCAGTTGGTCCCCAAGATGCATCCTGACAGCATCCAGGAACAAACATCAGCCTGTGTCTAAGAACCTCGGGCCTCCTTGCTGCAGAGTCATTGTACATGCTGCTGTTGTTCAGTCGCTGAGTCACAGCCAACTCTTTGCAACCCCATGGTCTGTAGCACACCGGGCTCCTCTGTCCTTCACCATTTCCTGGAATCTACTCAGATTTATCCCTTTGAGTTGGTGATGCTATCTAACCATTTCATCCTCTGCTGCTCCCTTCTCCTTTTGCCTTCAATCTTTCCCAGGGTCTTTCCCAGTGAGTCAGCTCTTCACATCAGGTGGCCAAAATATTTGTTGTTTAGTCACTCAGTCGTGTCTGACTCTTTGCAACCCCATGGACTGCAGCACACCAGGCTTCCCTATTCTTCACCATCTCCTGGAGCTTACTCAAACTCAGGTCCATGAGTTGGGTGATGCCATCCAACCATCTCATCCTCTGTCATCCCCTTCTCCTCCTGCCTTTAATCTTCCCCAGCATCAGGGTCTTTTCCAAAGAGTCAACTCTTCACATCAGGTGGCCAAAATCGTGGAGTTTCAGCACCAGTCCTTCCAATGAATATTCAGGGTTATCTCCATTAGGATTGACTGGTTTGACCTCCTTGCTGTCCAAGGGACTCTCAAGAGTCTTCTCCAACACCACAGTTTGAAAGCATGAATTCTTTGGTGCTCAGCCTTCTATATGAGACCAACTCACATCCATATATGACTACCCGAAAAACCATAGCTTTGACTATAGGGATGTTTGTTAGCAAAGTGATGTCTCTGCTTTTTAATACGCTGTCTGGGTTTGTCATAGCTTTTCTTCCAAGGAGCAAATGTCTTCTAATTTCATGGCTGCAGGCACCATCTGCAGTGATTGTGAAGCCCAAGAAAATAAAGTCTGTCACTGTTTCCATTGTTTCCCCATCTATTTGCCATGAAGTGATGGGACCAGACACCATGATCTTAGTTTTTTGAATACTGAGTTTTAAACCAGCTTTTTCACTCTCCTCTTTTACTTTCATCAAGAGGTGCTTTAGTTCCTCTTCACTTTCTGCCATAAGGGTGGTGTCATCTGCACATCTGAGGTTATTAATATTTCTCCCAGCAATCTTGATTCCAGCTTGTGATTCATTCAGCCCAGCATTTTGCATGATGTAGTCTGCATATAAGTTAAATAAGCAGGGGGACAATATACAGCCTTGTCATATTCCTTTCCTAATTTTGAACCAGTCCATTGTTCCATATCCGGTATTGACTGTTGCTTCTTGACCTGTGTACAGGTTTCTCAGGAGGTAGGTCAGGTGGTCTGGTGTTCCCACCTCTTTAAGAATTTTCCACAGTTTGTTATGATCCACACAGTCAAAGGCTTTAGCATAGTCAATGAAGCAGAAGTTTTTCTGGAACTCTCTTTCCTTTTCTATGATCCAACAGATGTTGGCAATTTGATCTCTGGTTCCTTGGCCTTTTCTAAATCCAGCTTGTACATCTGGAAGTTCTCGGTTCACATACTGTTGAAGCTAGCTTGGAGGATTTTGAGCATTACCTTGCTAGCGTGTGAAGTGAATGCAATTGTGTGATAGTTTGAAAATTCTTTGGCATTGCCTTTCTTTGGGATAGGAATGAAAACTGACCTTTTCCAGTCCTGTGGAACTGGAAAAGCTCCCTGGCAAAAAAAAGAATTACAACCAAAAAAGTGAATATGGACAATGCTATAGGGCTTCCTTGGAGAAGGCGATGGCACCCCACTCTAGTACTCTTGCCTGGAAAATCCCATGGATGGAGGAGCCTGGTAGGTTGCAGTCCATGGGGTTGAGAAGAGTCGGACACAACTGAGCGACTTCACTTTCACTTTTCACTTTCATGCATCAGAGAAGGAAGTGGCAACCCACTCCAGTGTTCTTGCCTGGAGAATCCCAGGGACGGGGGAGCCTGGTGGGCTGCTGTCTATGGGGTCGCACAGAGTCGGACACGACTGAGCGACTTAGCAGCAGCAGCAGCAGGGCTTCCTTGATACACACTTACACAGAGCAGTGAACCAGCCCTGTTCCTTTGAGCAGAGCCCCAGCTTCAGCGAAGTCAGTTTTCTTTCTATATTCTTCTGAGATTCTATCTTACAACATCTTTGTCTTGCAGGAAAATTGCAATTTTTGCTCTCACAACTCTGCTCCCTAACAGCCCTGGAGGAAAGACAGGAATGCTTGAAGGCATTCCTTCCCTCTGATATGCGCATACAATATATATTTTCAAGGCCCATTTCATTCCTTCTAGAGAAAAATGGATTTCTTAATGCAATAGTAGAATTGATAGAGGTTATTGAGGAAGGTGATAGGGATTATTTTTTAAACACTTTTTTGCTTCATGGCTACAAACTATGAAGCAAATAAGAAAGGACATGAACATAACTCTAAAACAGAAGGAAAGTCACTGTTTTCTAAGATAATATGTAAACAGTAAGAGAATACAGAACAGTATGTGTTGATGGATTCTGGATCTTGCCAAAATGAAAATGCTTTTTAAGAAACCATTTGAAGCATCGTTCTATATCTTGATACATCATGTTCAGATGTCTTGAGTAGACATGGGACCATAAGGGAATTCAAAGCAATATTTAGGAAGGAATTAAAAAGCTGAAGTGGCATCACTTTTTAAAATTCCATAATGAATATGAAGAGAATATTTGGACTGTAAGAAGGAAGCCCAGACAAAACAATACTCATTTTGAAATTTCAAAGAAATTAAGATTTTAATTTTATGTATCTTTTTCTGCCAAACATTAATAATTATGCATGTTGTGTTTCTTTCTCTTATAGGAAAAGATAAAGAGCAATGTATTTCAGACTTGGGTCAGCCTATGAAGTTTCCATTTTCACAGGAAGCCTCTGCCAGATTTCCACAGCATGCAGAACTCAGCCACCACACCAGGACCCAAACAAGTGTTATTTAAATAAGGGTTTACCCTGAATATTCATTGGAAGGACTGATGCTGAAGCTCCAGTACTTTGGTCACTTGATGCGAAGAGCTAACTCATTGGAAAAGACCCTGATGCTGGGAAAGATTGGTGGCAGGAGGAGAAGGGGACAACAGAGGATGAGATGGTTGGATGGCATCACTGACTCAATGGATCTGAGTCTGAGCAAACTCCAGGAGATGGTGAAGGATGGGGAAGCCATGGGGTCTCAAAGAGCTGGGCGTGAACTAGCCACTCAACAACAAGACAATACATAACATTAGAAAACTGAAAAGGGGGAACCAAAACCAGCTTGTTACTTCACATGGCATTGGGCAGTTGGTAGTTAAGTTGCAAGCTCTACAGCTAAACGACGGATACTGGTGTAAAATTTGTTGGGATGTAACAGCAAAACCAGCCCTCAGATTCAAGGTTGGGGGCCACAGACCCCACCCTTCATGGGAGGAGCATCCAAAAATCATGCTTCCCTCACGGCTCAGATGGTAAAGAGTCTGTCTGCAGTGCGGGAGACCCTGGTTCGATCCCTGGGTCAGGCAGATCCCCTGGAGAAGGAAATTGGAACCCACTCCAGTACTCTTGCCTGGAAAATCCCATGGATAGAAGAGCCTGGCGGGCTACAGTCCATGGAGTCGCACAGAGTCGGACATGACTGAGTGACTTCACTTTCACTTTTCATGTTTTAAGACCATCATACGTGACAATCAGCTTTGCATCCTAAGATTGCCTTTTCCTCTTTTCCCACTTCACTCTTTCCAGTCCACTGACCCCTGCCCTAAATAAGCTACCTGCCTACAAGCTTGCATCTCCAGCTCTGCTTAAGGAGGAAACCCAAGCAAACACCCAGTCCGTAGCCTCATCCCCCAAGCCTGGAGGGTCTCCAGGCTTATCAGATGAAATTTAGTGCAGATATACATGCGTTTTAAGTTGACTTTTCTTCAGTTAGAGTGTGAGGTTGTCTTTGGGAGAAAAGCAAGCTCCCCCAGGAGTCAATTTCCACCTTAACACATCCACCGCTTTCTTCCATAAGACAACTTTATCTTGCACTTTTAAAATCTCTCCTGTTCCAGGCTGTGTGCGTTCCCTGAAATTCACATCATTTAGAAGAGCTTTTTAATGACCTTTTAATTCTTTCTCAACTTCCTGATGCATCAGCGTGTGTAAAGGGAATGTGAAAAACCGCTCCCTCTTCCTGATTCAGATTCATAGTCCCTTCGTCACCACGCAGCAGAGTCTGGTTTGACTCAAACCTCTCCATAGCTGAGTGGCCCCACTACAAAGAAATCCCCTGGGAGCAGGAATTTGCTTTCTCTGCTGTTGATTCACTTCACCCCTGTCTACGTGGAACATGAACAGTTCAGAACTCGGTCAAACACGGAGCTGGTTTATTTCAAAGTATTCACCGTGTACTTGGGGCCTGGTCTTCTCAGCCTCTGCTCTCCCCCCTCTTCTCTAAAAGCAGCAACCTGTGAATTTTCAGCTCTAAAGAACAGTTTAAACATGCTTAAGATCCTCAGTGATTTAGAAGTCATTTCAAAGAAAGCCTCTGCTTGATTTATTTGATCTTAGAGGAAGCACGTTTTAAAATGGGTATGTCAGGGAATTCCCTAGTGGTTCAGTGGTTAGGACTCAGCGCGTTCACTGCCAGGGCCTGGGTTCAATCCCTGGTCAGGGAACTGAGATCCCACAAGCTATGTGGTATGGCCAAAAATAAACGTGTACGTCATAAGCTAGTGGTAGTGTGAGGACACCCCAGGACACGAAGACCCCCAACTCACCAGGTGGATACGTGAGGCGCAGGACAGTGTCCCCATGCTGACTGGACTCCTATAGAGCCACCAAAACGCACCATGGGTTGAGAGGATTCTGCCTGATCTCAACACTAGGAAACCTGAACCAACAGCATCATTGGGGGAGGCATAAATTAGGAATTTGGGATTAACATATACACACTGTATATATAAACTAGGTAACCAACAAGGCCATACCGAATAGCACGGGGAACTACACTATCTTGTAATAATCTATATGGGAAAAGAGTCAGAAAACATATGTGTGTGTGTGTGTGTGTGTGTGTACACACATATATGTGTGTGTGTGTGTGTGTGTATACACATATACAGTGGTGTAGTGATAACTCAGTCGGTAAAGAATCTGCCTGCAATGCAGGAGACCCGAGTTCGATTCCTGGGTCAGGAAGATCTCCTGGAGAAGGAAATGGCAACCCACTCCAGTATTCTTGCCTGGAAAATCCCATGGAAGAGGAGCCTGGCAAGCTACAGTCCCTGGAGTCGCAAGAGTCAAACACGCCTTAGCGACTAAACCACCACCAGAGGTAAAGAATCCACCTGGCAATGCAGGACATGCAAGAGACACGGGTTTGATCCCTGAGTCAAGAATATTCCCTGGAGAAGGGAATGGCTACCCACCCCAGTATTTTTGCCTGGAGAATTCCATGGGCAGAGGAGCCTGGTGGGCTACAGTCCATGGGGTCTCAAGAGTCAGACACAACTTAGCAACTAAACCACCACAACCATGTACCAAATACTGAGTGGTTCTGAATTTTATCTAGCAACCTTAGGCTCTGTCAGCCAGAAAGAAGGGGTGCAGCTGTTGGAGAGACAGTGACTGAATCTCCAGTGCTGAGAACATGGCCTGGCACTTAACTGCCAGAGAGGACCTAGGACGAAGAGACGGCGTGGCTGGAGGGACTCATTTCGTCACCATGGAGACCTGTAAATAGTATAATGGAGCAAGAACAAGAGGACAGAAAGAACTGCTTGAATCATGTGACTACTTCTAGAAACAAAGCAGTGACCAGTGTCCTAGTATGAGGGCACTGGTCACCTAAATCCATGCTCCAGAGTGGTCCTTCCCACCACAAATGGACGAAAGCTCTGGGTGGTAGGCATCTTACCAGGAGGGTTTGCTCTTGACATCCATGGGACAAACCGGAGGTCCTCTCAAGTTTTCTCAATCCTTCTACCCCAAAGCAAGTCAGCTGGGTTCACAAACTTTCTCTTGGGGCAGGCAGCATCTATCAACCTTCTCCCACACTGGATGACCCAAGAAGAAAAAGATGGAGGAGAGGCTATTCCCCAGGTCACTCCATCCCCATCTTCTTTGTCTTTGCTCCCAAAATAAATAACTCAGGACCATTTTCACCCTGATCATCTGAGACAAGACCGAGATGGGTATAGAAATGAATGTATCGATTTAGGCGCTGTTCACAGACCTGCTTCCTTTTTCTGTGAGCAGCTGTAATTAGACCGCTGTGATTTTCAAGTCAGGAAAATGCTAAATGGAAGCACGTCAGCTGGTTATAAAAGAGCTACCCAAAATAACATCACAGGGAATGGATCTTTTGATAAAATATTCCTAAAGGGTTTTAAGCTATAAAATATTTTCTCCCCCAAATTGGCAGTTTTTGCCTCCCATTTCCAGATTTCCAGATTTGACATTCCAGATTGTGGGGTTTTTTTTGTGTTGCAAAATCTGCTTACTTGCCCCTCTGCAAAAAGTGTCTCTTTTATGTTTTTTAGTTAATTTTAAACCTGAGACTGGTAACTTTTTTAATGCTGAGTCACTGGTATAGGAATGGCCCCGTTGTCAGCTCTCCAGGCAGAGATAGGGACCTGGAACCAGTTAAAAAAAAAAAAAAAAAAGCAACTCTCAGCATATCCCCTAAGAGACTAACAAACCCTGCTGGTCAATGCTCTCTGAGGAAGATTCTTCTTGTGTAGCTTTTCCTGTTGGCAGAGAAAGAATGTCTTCCTGGCCACCTGTCTGAATTTTAATGAGTCAAGAAATATTTCTTAAGTGTCCAGGGAACATTTTAGGGATTATGAAAGAAACATGGGGGAAATCTCTCTCTTCAAGGAACCCATAAGATTTAGATGAAGTTGAGATTTTAAGACCTACAAGACGGATGTGTGCATGTGTTGTATTTGTGCCAGAGGAACATAAAAATTCAGCTTCCCATTGCTTGACCTCCAGAAAAGTGCTTCCATTATGAATAGTGCTTTAAAGAAGTGTCCTTACTTCCCCGACTGGACCACAGAGGCTGAAACCTCAGGGTCTAATGTGTGGTGGTCTTAACAGCATCTACTACCTCTTGGGGGCTTCCCCAGTGATTCAAATCCACCTACAATGCAGGAAACATGGGTTCAATCCCTGAGTCAGGAAGATGCCCTGGAGAAGGAAATTGCAACGCACTCCAGTATTCTTGCCTGGAAAATCTCACGGACAGAGGAGCCTGGCGGGTTACAGTCCATGGGGTCACAAAGAGTCAGACACGAATGAGCATCTAAACAACGACGACAATCTCTTGAATCCAAGAATAAGACGTCCCGTCAGTTCTGGCTGGCAACTTAATGAGCAATTCTAGAGAGCCCAAGAAGACAGAACACCATGTGGACTGCAAGAGTTTTAAAGGAGAAGTCTTCATTTCAGGAGGAATCATAATGTTCCCTTGCACGGGGTTATATTTCCTCAGAAGCTGACATGGCTTTCAGGCATGAGACCCAGGAGTGAAATATGATGTATGTTTCCTGTTGAAGCCAAGAGTGACCCGAGTAAACCCACGCTGGGCCATCAGTTTGTGCCTGGTCAGATGCAACTGCTCGAAAACGCCCTGACCCTACCAGTCGGAAATGATCTGTAGTCTCACATAGAGGAAAAAGTGGAGTGATCTTTCAATATTAACATTTGGAGACCCTACACATACACACACTCACACACACATGCACGCACATGCATGCTCTTGGACACATCTCCACCCTGAACTGATCTGAGCAGGAATTTCAGGCTCCAAAGCGAAGCCCCATGAGCACAGGTAAATCAGACAGTTGCCAACTCTCTCATTTATACTGTATAGGAGACCTGGCAACAAGAAAACGTAAACTCTCCAAGAAAATAAAGAAAAAGGTGGTGGTGGTTTAGTCGTATTTAACTCTCGTGACCTCGAATGGACTGTAGCCTGCCAGGCTCCTCTGTCCATGGGATTCTCCAGGCGAGAATACTGGAGTGGGTTGCCATTTCCTTCTCCAAAAGAAAAAAGCGGAAACCTGAGAATGACGCGTGTTTCATTGGTGCTGAGGGTGGCGCCAAGTCAACACGCCTACATCACTGCCCTCATCTTCTCACCTCCCTGTTCACAAACCTCCAGACCACCTGAAATCTCCCTCTTAAGGCATCGCCTGCTTTCCCAGGCTCCCCAAAGCCTGCCTCCATCTGCCCAGGGGTGCCCTCTCCCGTGTGGGTCCCAAGGCCGGGGGAAGAGCCTGGAAGGGATGGAGTTGTCTGCACTCCTGGCTGCAGGTTGGGGCACCAGCCGCAGGAGGAGCCACAGGTTCCATGAGCCAGTTGGTCTGCATCTTCCCCGCCCTCCACTGCTTTTCCTGGGTCCTGACCCCCAAGGACCGCCTCTCCCGGGCTCCCTGCCCCCTGGGGTCTGGTCATGGTCAGTCTGCAGGAGACACTCTGGAGGGGAAGGAGGACTCGTGTCCTTTCTCCACATGCTCCCTGCTGTGCCCAGGGTGCAGCTCCCGTGGGCAGCCCATGCCCTGCACGGCTCTCCCTCCCCAGACACCCTGCTCCCCTCCCTTGCTCCATCAGCCCCAGGGACGCCAGCAGCTCCCCTCTAGCTGTTCTCTGGTGCTTCCATCCCAGAGGGTGTTCCTTTCATTCTCCTAGAAGCCCCCCAGCCCCATCCAGAGTAAGCCTGTCTTTCCTGCTGGGACTGTGCCCCATAGAAACCTCTGGACAAGAGCCCTGAAGACCATCAGTAGCAGAGATGCTTGTCTGATCTTGGGGGCTCTGCGCAGAGCAGAAGCCTGAGTCCGTAGCAGAAGCCAGCGGTGCCCCAGCTCCTCCTGCTGCCCAAACACACAGGACCCCAGTGGCCACTGCTGGTCACTTTCTCTGTTGCTAAAGCAAGGGGCGGTGAGCATCTGGTCTTCAGCCCAGGAACGTGCTTGTCATGGAGCAAATGTTTGTTGAGTGAATTGAGGAGTTATTTCATGTCTCCTCTCCCCAGCTGGATCGTGAGCTTGGGGAAGAGGCCTGGGGGTCATATTCTCTGTGTTGCCCACGCCCCTCAGCTCACGGCCAGCGCACATTCAATTAAGTGACCAATCGGGTCAGCCCCCTGCCATGTCTGCATTGACGTTTTCCGTCTAATCTTGGTGAAAATAAAAATGCAAAGGCAGAAAATCCAGACAGAAAAGGAATATAGGAGGGACATTCAGGGGACAGATGGCTGAGCGGGTTTGATCACAGCCCGATGTCATCATTGAATCCTGTCAAAATTAAAGGGATTGAAGAGTTGGGGGCATTTGGGCAAATGCCTCTGCCTGTGGGCATTTCCTCAGGTCAGCGCTCCAGAAAGACAGTGATGCTGCCAAATGGCAACCCACTCCAGTATTCCTGCCTAGTGAATCCGGTGGACAGGGGAGCCTGGTAGGCTGCTGTCTATGGGGTCGCACAGAGTCGGACACGACTGAAGCGACTTAGCAGCAGCAGCAGCCCTTCTGAATGAGTTGCAGAAAGGCAGCCCAGTCAGAGAGAAAACTGCCTCTCTCTCCATCTTCTCCAGTGTTGATTGGATTACGAAGAGATGATTGTTGGGTGGAGAGGAGCAGGGAGGGGCCCAGAAGTCAGCCAAGCTCGAGGCCTGTTCAAAAACACATTAGTCATTCAAGTCCTGGAGGTGATGGGTATTGATTTCTCCTCCGGATGTGCTGGGACTCAGAGCCCTGACTCCAGAGGGCTTAACCCGAGCCGCCCCGAGTGCCCTGGCGAGGCTCTGACTGCTCCACGGACCTGCTGAAATCTGGGCCTGGGTCTTCCTCGGCCTGCCAGGGGCCCTCCCTGCAGATGGGGACGAGGACTGACTCAGTGGGCAGGTGGGCACGGAAGCAGAGGGTGATGGCCGATTGTCATCATCTGAGCTTATGCCTGCAGCTCAGCCTCCGCTTGGGGTTGACTCAAGCCTCATCCTGTCCCTGGAGCTCAGTCTCCCCATTAGCCGATCTGGGGTCCTGGGGTTCCACACTCAGCACCTTCATCACCACTCCTCTGTGACCCCAGCTGTGTCCTGGAGTCAGAGCCAGGTGAGGTCACCTCTATTCGCACTTCAAAACAGGTCAAGTGGAGAAACTCAGTGGAAAAACGCGGACCTCTCACCCATCGTTTGACTCTCAGTCTAGGGGTGTTTCTGATAAACTGTGAATGTGCATCAAAAACTTCAGGGCTAGGATTTCTTCGATCATTCCATTTCAACATGGACAGAAGGTCCTGGTTAACACAGGAATACCTCTCTCTATCGTGCTTTGCAGATATTACAGCTTTTGCTGTTGTTGCTAACTGAAGGCTTGTGGCTACCGTGCAGAGTGCAAGTCTGTTCGCGCTATTTTCACAAGACCATTGCTGCTGCTGGTCTCTGTCACGTTCTGGTAATCCCCACAATATTTCAAACCCTCCGCCAGTTGAAAGATTACAACTAGCTGAAGGCTCAGATGATGGTCAGCATTTTTAGCAATAAAGTACTTATAATTAAGGTATGTAGTTATTTTTCAACATAATGCTATTGTACACTTAATAGACTATAGTATAGTGTAAACATAACTTTTATATGCACTGGGAAACCAAAGAATTTGTGTGACTGGCTTTATTGAGGTATTCACTTTATTGCAGGTGGTCTGGAACCAAACCTACAATATCGTCAAAATCTGCTTGTAACAATAATAGCAGTGAGAACTGTCTTAGCCCAAGTTCCCCAGAAAAGAGATGAGTAAAACGTTGATGTGCTAAAACTTAGGGGAGGGCAATCCCAAGAGGCAGGAGAATGAGGCAGGGAAGGAAGATAAGAAAATACAAACGGGGACTTCCCTGGCAGTCCAGTGGTTAAGACTTCGCCTTCCAATGCAGGGGGTGCAGCTTTGATCCCTGGTCAGGGAGCCAAGATCCTACATGCCTCACGGCCAAAAAATCAAAATATAAAACAGAAGCAGTATTGTAACAAATTCAATAAAGACTTTAAAAATGGTCCACATCAAAAAAAAAAAAAAAGGGGGGGGGGAGCGGGGAGAAATTACAAATGTTTCACCCAGCTGGATGCAGATCCGGGCCAGCCTCTCTTCTGGGTCTTTTTGGCCATGCTTGGAGCTCCTGCGTGTGCTGCTATAAAGGATCCTTGGGGTGGGACAAGGAAGGGTAACAAGTAGGGATAACCACCTCTTTGGGCAACCTCATGGGCACTGCTCCCACAGAGTACAATGTCAGTGATCCCACCAGAGCCATCCAACATGGTGACCCCATGATAGTCCCCTTGAGGACCACGTGACAACATGAAGAAATGAATGCAGGGAGGGGAGGGGAGGGGACAGAGACAAACTGGGGGTTCCCAGGCCCCCTTTAAAGAAGCACTTACCCCTCAGCTGGAGAAGGAAATGGCACCCCACTTCAGTACTATTTGCCTGGAAACTGCAGTCCATGGGGTCGCTAAGAGTCAGACACGACTGAAGTGACTTAGCAGCAGTACCCCTCAGCAGCTGCCCATGGTTGCACAGAAAGAGCCTGGGCCCACATTCTACAATATTACCATTTTTTTAATGAGTGTCTGAAATTGGGACTTTCCCCCTTCTAATTTAATATATCTGTCTTGACTGTGTGACACTAGATTTCTTTTTCTTGTGCAATTTTAATCGAGATAGAATTCATATACCATAAAATTCAACACTTTAAAGTGTAATTTTTAGTGACTTTTAATATTTTCCCAAAGTTTCACAGTGATCACCTCTATTTGATTCCGGAAAATATAAAATCACCCCCAAATAAGCCCCATACCCACCGGCAGTCATTTATTACTCCCATCTCCCCACCCAGCCAGCCTGGCAACCGCTGATCTATTGTCCGTCTCTACGAGCAAGCCTATTCTGGACAGGAACTCATGCTACACGTGGCCTTTTGGACTTGCTTCTTTCACCTAGTGTAATGTTTTCAGGGTTCATTTATGTCCTAGTAGTAATACTTCATTCCTTTTCGTGGCTGAATATTATATAGAATGGATTTGCTTATTCATTCATCAATCAATGGACAGGACTAAATTCCTTAAAGAGAGCTTCTGAAACAAATTCAGCTGTCCCTTCCACACGAGTGTGAGGCTGGCTTTACACTACGGCTGTCACCTAGTGCAGAGGGGGATGGCCACAAGTATTCATCAGCATTGGCTGATCTCGGGAGTGCAGAGGTGGAGACGGCTACAGAGTTTATCAGTGATGCTAACGTGACTTTGGTGCCATTTCAAAGACCTGTGTCTTGGTCATTACTTTTGCAGAGCGATTTACAGGAACCGTTTCATTGGCCCCCCCTGTCCCCCGTCCAGGGACTGCGTAGGTGAGTTGCAGCCCCCACAAGAGAGGTGACTCCCAGGCACAAAGTAGCACCATCAACTGAGGGGTGGAGTCCTGAGCATGAACGCTGAAAGTCAGCAGGGGGGCTGCGATGTTAAGCCCACCCATTACTGAAGACAGAGGGGTGGGGGTGCCTGCTGCTCTCACAGCCCTAAATCTTCTCTGAAAGGGGCAATGAATCCCCCTAGTCTTTCCCGCTGATTTAATCCGACTCAGAGGCACAGGGTGGGTCGAACAGGGGTTGAGTGGGCTGCAGGAGGTCAGGGTAGCCTGTGTCTTTGGAGGCTGGTGAATGAGTGGGCACGCGCCCAGCCACTTCTTCCACCTCTAGCACGATGCTGGAGACATTTATTTATGCCACCCTCTCAAAAGCCCTTTCGTCACTGCCTTACCTGTACTCACAACAGCATATCACCTTCAGAACACTGTCACAGGGGCAGCCTTTTTGGAGAATGGCCTCAGGGAAAGAAGTGATCCCATCTTCTCCTGCTTCTCAGCTCTATTTCCCTAAGTTCAGCTCAAAGCAGCGTGTGCTAAGATACCCAAAAGTCTCATCAGGGATAAATACGAGCGGATATCTTGGAAGCAGGACCGTTTGGAAATCGGGAGGACAAATGTCTTACTCTCTGACGGCTGAAGACAGTTTTCCACCCTGTCCCACAACACTCGGGGAGCTAACAGAGCTGCCAACTGGCAGAAAATAGGTGATCCCTCCGGGCCAGGAACTCAGCACTCACCGAGCTCAGCACCATTCATCACGGCGAGCCTGTCTCTCGGGTGTCACAGCCAAGCTGGCCACTCAACTTTCTGCTCCTCGGTTATCTCCCTGAAACAAATTCCCTTAAACTGACTCTGTTGAGTCCTGTTCCAGAACTTGCCATCATTTCTCAAGCACACAAATCTCCTTAAGAATTTTTAAAATTGGCCACCAGCGTCATGGTTTCACAGCTGCCCCCGTGACAAATTTCACAGGTTTGCAGACCTTCATTGATGGAAACTGAAAAGATCTGAGCTTAAAATCGAAAGAATCAAATCATCATGCTCTCTGAAGCTCAGAGAAGCATTTAATTGGGATAATGGTTGTAGAGAAAGAAATGCACCTTTGAGGTCTTTTTATTTTATGCACTTGTAGGGGAAAATTGAAAAGGAATTAATTGATCAGTTATACAATCATTCTGCAAGCATTTGTTAAACAACTACTCTGTGCAAAACGCTGCTAGGTGTGATGAAGTGTGCCAAGAAGTATAATGCGATTCCATTAAATGAGGCAAATAATGATGAGTTCCTGCCATGCACTGAGAATCCTGCTAGACTCTGAGACACACACAGATCTGATCAATGTAGGGATGATGGAGCAAAGCAGTGCATCCACTAAGCGACCCTAATGTAATAAAGGCTTCGTGTAGAGTAGGAGATGAGGTCACGCAGGATGCAGGTGAAGGTGGGAAGTGCCTTCATTTCCTGCAGGTTGGCTCAAGGACTTCGGTCCGGGTGAGCACGGGCCCTGGTTCAGAGCCCTCAGGACAAAGCCAGCTCTGCCCACGTGAACAGGATGTAGAAACGCTCCAATCCTCAGGTGCCCAGTCTCCGAGACAGGTGCCCCACTCTGAGACAGTGCGAGTCCAGAGATGCTGAGAGCTGTGCCTGGAGCACAGAGGGGAGGTGTGGCTGTAACTCCTGCAGAGTCACAGCAGGTGTCCACCAAGCAGGACCCCCTCCTGGTGAGGGGGTCTGCAGCTGAGGCCCCCTCTGTGACCAGGAGGTGGAAACTGAGGGTGGAGTTGGGAAGCACATCCTGGGCCCTGACAAGTCTGGGCTGCCCAGAGAGCTGCCCAGCCCCTCCTGCATCCGAACCCCTGACCCGGGACCACCAGTCCCTGGTCAGCACCGCTTCCGTAGCTGGGTCTTCATTTCCTGCCCCAGAGCCCCTGATGTCCCCAGCTCATCGCTACTTGCCCCTCAGGTCTCAGCTCGGATGCCGCCTCCTCAGGGACCCCTTCCCGGTTTCCTCAAGGTGAGAGACACCTTCCTGGGTGACCATCACCCTGAGTCATGCTCTGTTGTGGACAAGCCCAGAGGACAGGGAAAGGAACGATTCCCCACTGTGTCCCCCATGCCCAGTACATGGCAAGGCTTGGGGAGTCAGGGCTGAAGGGCCAAGGATGGGGGGATGTGGTGGTGGGCCGGGGTGAGGTGATGACAGGGGCGCGTCCTGCCCCTCAGCCCCTGGTGGGGCCCAAACTCTGTTGATTTTCAATTTGTTGAATTTCTGTCACTAAGAAGTTCTAATCAGGCCCTTGGACCATCTGTTCACTTCCCTCGCTCACAGATGACAAGCCCTCCCACCCCGAAAATCGCATCCCACCAGAGAAACCCCGAAAGGAGGTCCCAGGAAAGCAGGTATGCAGCCCCCAGCTGACCGTTTTCCTGGGATCATTTTCCATCTTTCTCCTGGGTGACCCCCCGGTCCCTCCCACAGTCCAACCCTTACTGCCTCGGTCTGCAGACTGGAGCCAGGGGTCCAGCGCGACTTAGGTTTCTCAGGCTCTAGCAAGACTCTGGACCCACTGGGGGGCTTGTTAAAACTCAGATTCTGGCCCAGCTCAGAGGTTCTGACTGAGCGAGTCTGGGGTGATGATGAGAACTGGCAATTCTAACAGGGTCCCAGGAGTTTGATGCTGCTGACCTTGGAATGACACCCTGAGAACCACGCTCTCCACTAAGCCTGTCCACCCCAGATGGTGACCACTGGGTCAAGACTCACCTTCTCTCTGCCTCACTTGGGACCCCTCCTGTTTGCAGGGCCCTGCAGGGTGGGGTAACTTGGTGCCCAGGCTCCGCTGCCCTCACCCCTCTTCACTCCTCCAGCTGCTCAGCCTCCTTGCTGCTCCTCCCCAAGGATCAGGGTCTCTCCTGCCTCAGGCCCTTTGCACCTGCTCTTCCTTCTACTGGTGTACTCTTCCCAGGGCTCACTCACGTCCTCCGAGAGGCCATCCCTGCCCACTTATATGAGCTTGTCCATCAGCTCTGTTTGCTGTCTAGCAGCTATCACCTCCCTACATGCCTTACAATGGTTGGTTCAGTGGCTATTGCTTGTCCTCCAGACTAGACAATGACTTCCATGAGAATGGGGACTTTGCTCAGTTCCCAGCATCCAGAGCAGGGCCAGCAGGAACGGGTGCTCAGTACATACCCGTTAACTCAGTGACTCGGAGGAGTCCTTCCGTCTAATCTCATAGGCCGCCCTTCTCTTGTCAGTTTTGAATAGGGTTTCCTGCATCACCACTTTCCTTGTTGATTCTTAGATCGTAGAGCCTCAGAGAGCTGCTGGGCAAAAAACACACGTTTTCAAAGTGGAAACTAGAAGGTGGCTTCCCTTGCGTGGGGACGAGTAAGAAAGGCCCCTCCCCTTCCTGAGAAGGGGTGTCAACCCATGGGGTTCAGGCTCCATGCAGGGCCCCGAAGTGTCTGCTCTCATTCGTTTATTTTTCCCTTTTCCGGTTCTCAGCAAGGCGGCAGCTCTCTCCTAGCTTATCATTTCCATCCATTTAAGTTGGAGGAAAATTAAAAAGAAATGAAATGCACTTAAGAGAATGCCTTGAAAGGTTAGCAGACCACCCAGGGGAAGAGAATGGGCTCCTTCTGGGGTCTTTGTAATGATCAATTATTTATTGAGCCCTGATTATGTTCCTGGCATCACCAAAACAGAAGGAAGATAGGATCCCTGCCATGTGTGTGGGGGTGGGGGGTTTCCAGGGGAAAAGAACAGTTTTCGGGGCTTAAAAATTTATCATCGAAACAGATTCATTTTGCCCAATGCATAGCAAGCCAAACTACTAAGATGCTGAGGTTTGCATCAAAGATGGTGTAGTCAAAGGCAGTCAAATGCTGAGAGGTGAGAACAAATCTCATAATCCATCTTCCTAAAGGCCAGGAGCTTGTGGGTATTTATGGGATAACGAAAAAAGCAGGAGGGCAGTCTGAGCGTGGGGAGCACGGGAAAGGATGATTGGGAAAAGGTGTAGTAATTGTCATTCTTTGCAGGTGTAACTAAGCTACCGGCCTCTGCAGCACCTGAGGGTGGAGTTTTTGGCCCTCTGACATCAAAAGGTCACGAAGCAGGGACACTCACGCATGCCCAGTTGGAGAATCAGGGGTCCCATCCAGTCTTAACCAGCTCAGCTTAAACTATGCACAGCCAACTCCAAGCTCCTGGAAAACAACTTGGGCAAACATCTTATTGCTTAGGCTATATGCTGCGTGGAGGACATGCCGGGCTTAAAATGACCTTGATTACTGAAGGCAGGTGAAATGGATTTGACTAATCTTGCAGCATGATTTCAAAATGTTCCAGCTGAAAAGAGACAGTGACATGTTATGGCTCAAGGCTGCTCTATGCCTTTATTATATTTTTTATTTTTAACGATGTCTTTTTTCTGACATTAAAGGTAACCGAAAGTTGATAAAACAGTTCTATAAAATAGAGAAAAAACTCAACTCCAGTATTTACTGCACCTACAGAAAGTCTACTTGGTTTATAACATTAGAATTTAAACATGCAGCCTTTAGATCCTGCCTTGATTCCTCCCTCACAGTATATTGTATACGTTTCTCTGTAGCATAAAGGCCTCTTCAGGGACCTCAGTGCTTATAGCTATGGAATAGTCCATCGTGTTTATGAACAATGATTCTTCTATTGCTGGACTGTAAGGTTGGTTTTCTCATTTCTTTTACCTTTTTAGTATGGGGTTAGTGTAAATAACACAGCCATGAACGTTCTTAGTTAGGAATCTTGAGTTACTCTGGAGATAATTTAAGTCCCTAATGGCGAAGAGGGAAAACCCAGGTTGGATGTAATCCAGGTGCTCTCAGGGCTCCGTTTATGGAGAGGCATGAAGGCACGTCTGGATGCCCAGAAGCCTCACCTGGGCCCTCCCCGAGGACGTCCCCCGGGGCTGCGTCTCAAGTGCAAACCAGCAGGGTGCAGGTACCTGCTAGACTTGACCTTCCAGTCCAGGAACCCCTGGGCCATGGGAAATTCAAAATAATTTGGTGCAAATTTATCTTTTAAAACGGTGCATCTCACAGGACTTTTCAGGAGATCCAGTGGTTAAGATTCCACACTTCCACTGCAGGGGGAGCAATTTTGATCTCTGGGTGCACTTCCCAGGTGGCACTAGCCGTAAAGAACGCACCTGTCAGTGAAGGAGACATAGAGATGCAGATTCAACCCCTAGGTCGGGAAGACCTCTGGAGGAGAGCATGGCAAGCCCCGGCAGTATTCTTGCCTGGAGAATCCCCAGGGACAGAGGAGCCTGGCAGGCTACAGTCCATAGGGCCACACAGAAGAGGACATGAGTGAAGCAACTTAGCGTGCGTGAGGAACAAAGATTCCACATGCCACGTGGTGTGGCCAGAAAGTAAAGTAAATAAACAATTTTTAAATAAAATGAAGCATCTAGGGGTGTTCTTATTTTCTCACTCAATACAACAGAGTATCTTTGGGGGACCAAGCCCACGAGGCTGAGCTCCACCCGAGCACAGAAGGTCCACTGAAGCACAAACGAGCCTCCATTCCTGTATTTTCACCAAGAGAGGATGGAGGGGACACGGGACCCCTCAGCATCGCTGGTCAGGAGTCTGCCTCACCAGGGACGTTTCTCTCGCCCACTTCTTCATAGCAGACTGAAGAGTGTCAGGGTATTGGACATCTCCAGGTTATAGTGACACGGAACTAAAAAGCCTCTTGATGAAAGTGAAAGAGGAGAGTGAAAAAGCTGGCTTAAAGCTCAACATTCAGAAAACGAAGATCATGGCATCCGGTCCCATTGCTTCATGGGAAATAGATGGGGAAACAGTGGAAACAGTGTCAGACTTTATTTTGGGGGGCTCCAAAATCACTGCAGATGGTGACTGCAGCCATGAAATTAAAAGACGCTTACTCCTTGGAAGAAAAGTTATGACCAACCTAGACAGCATATTGAAAAGCAGAGACATTACTTTGCCAACAAAGGTCCGTCTAGTCAAGGCTATGGTTTTTCCAGTGGTCATGTATGGATGTGAGAGTTGGACTGTGAAGAAAGCTGAGCTCCGAAGAATTGATGCTTTTGAACTGTGGTGTTGGAGAAGACTCTTGAGAGTCCCTTGGACTGCAAGGAGAGCCAACCAGTCCATTCTAAAGGAGATCAGTCCTGGTGTTCTTTGGAAGGAATGATGCTAAAGCTGAAACTCCAGTAGTTTGGCCACCTCATGCGAAGAGTTGACTCATTGGAAAAGACTCTGATGCTGGGAGGGATTGGAGGCAGGAGGAGAAGGGGACGACAGAGGATGAGATGGCTGGATGGCATCACTGACTCGATGGACATGAATTTGAGTGAACTCTGGGAGTTGGTGATGGACAGGGAGGCCTGGCATGCTGCAATTCATGGGGTCGCAAAGAGTCAGACACGACTGAGCGACTGAACTGAAGACTCTTTGTTCTATGAAGCCAGCTTATATATTTTGAATCTCATTTTGATTTAATATAAAAGTTCAAACTTTCAGTCTGAGAGCTTAAAATTGTCTCCTCTATAGAATTATCCATGAATGCCTTTTCATAAGTTGTCTTTTCCCCTTTCAAAAGCTGCTCTGGCCCTGGGTCTGCACCATCTTCACCACAATTTCTACTTCTAGGAGGAAAAAATGGTTCTCCAAGACTTTATAGTCCTTAGGTCCTTTGTCATGGATCCTGGGTAGATGAGCCAGGTTGACTGGACACAACATCGTTTTCTTTGATCCATGATTCCAGAAAGTTCAGATGACTATGAGTCAGGAATGAGTATGAGTTAGAAATCTTTGCAAATACTAGGAACACAACCCAGCTTTAAGAAAAAGCTTTTAAAGAAACGCATGGGTTTCATGACACAGGCAGAGCAGTCAGCCCCACGGCACCTGTGGAGGAAGAACTTGGTGGTGAGTATTTTCTGCTGCATCTCTCTCAATCCTAGCAGGCAGGAATTTTGCCCCCAGCCCCACTTCTGCCCCCGAAGATGAGCAACTGCTGTTGCTGCTGCTGGTTCCTTAATAATAAGCTCCACGATGAGAAGAGTCATCTGGCAGGGACACAGAGTCCCTCCAGCGAAGACCTCAGGGTGAAGGAGAAAGCAGAGTGATGTGTGAGGCCAGTGGGCAGCGCATCCTGCTGTGGGCTGGTCGTGGGGAAGAGGCTGCCCCTGGGGACTGACCAATGCTTAGTGAAAAGTGATGGGAAGAGTAGACCAATGAACTGACATCATGATGTTTGAAAGGTTTTCTCAGAGTTCCTGGGACTTGACGAGCCTTTGGATACCAGAGGAAAAAAGAAACAAACATGGGCCTATAGTGAGAAAGCTCCATGAACATGGACCAGCAGGTCCTGGTGCCTGTCCCCTGGAAAGTGTGCCAGCAAGAGACGGCAGTCAGCGATGTGCAGCTAATGTGAAGATGCTGAGGGACAGAGGGACGTGCGGTGTAGGGCCTCGGGGGAAGGCGGGCTGCTTCCCTGAGGGCAGGTGGTGCCCTTGGATGCTCCAAGGGCTGCAGTGTGCTCTCTCACTGGGGTCTGTATCTGTTAGCTATTGTCCCAATCAAGCTGTGTAACAAACCAGCCCACAACTCAGTTGCAAACAATGAGTGTTTACTTCTCACTCTCACGTCTACTGTAGTTCATCACATCTAGGCTGGGCCTGACTTTGCTGGGCTTCAAGCTAAGGCTTGAGTCCAGCTCTGCTCTTGAGTCTCTCATCTTTCCAGGACTGATGACCACCAGAGGCAGATTCTTCTCATAGAGAAGGCAGGAGCACAAGAGGCCAGGACCAGCTGCGTAGGCATCTTCAGGCCTCCGCCCACATCCCACCAGCCAAAGAGAATCACATAACCAAATCCAACCTCAGGGAGACAAGAGACTCCACACCCAGAGGAGAAAACTACCAAGTCACGTGACAAAGGGCAAGGATGCAGGGAAGGAGGCTGAAGAATCAGGACGGTGATCCCCAACAGTGGGGCCTCCCACAGGCGTCAAAATCCCCAGCCTGGGCGTACTTCCCAGGAAACAGACTCCTGACCCAGGGTGTGGGAGCAGGTGATTTCTCTTCTCCCTGATGAAGTCTCCCCATCTGTAAAACAGGAGTAGTGATGTCACGTCAAGTCATATCACATACATTTGCTTAAAGTTTAAACAGTGAATCCCAGAAACATGCTTAAAACAGAGCCGGGCACAGCGGGGCAGATGTTAGTATCAGCTATTAGCATTTCTGTTGATGCTCAAAGTGGTAGAAATTCCTTGAACATCTCATTAGAGAATCGTCCCCTTGACAATTTACATTTCCTCTTCTTTAATGTGAGGAAACGCTCATTGTCACAGGCTGGATGCTCCCTCTAAGAAGTGTGTAGAAGGGGGCGGGGCCCTGTGGACCACACAGTCCTGGGTTGCGGTCCCATCCCTGCCCTGAGCAGTGAGGATCTTAAGCAGGTCATCAGCCCCTCGGAACCTCACTTACTCATCTGTAGAATGGGTATAATCTTGGGCTCCTGTGTCAGGGTGAAGCACGCTGAGATTGAAAGGCTGAGAGCGGGCCTGGCCCCTGACGAGTGGTGCTGGGGGCAGAGAGGGCGCTGAGGGAGGGGTTGGAGCTGGGACCTCACGCCCTGGCGCTGCAACCCATCGCCCGGGGTGGGGGGCGCAGAGGAGGCCCTCTGCCCCCTGAGCCTCTCCTGCCCCACATGCAAGGAGGTGCACCAGTCGGGTGCCCCTGAATCTCTCCTGTGGCCTTTTACCGCGCCATCTGGGCACTGTTCACCCTGTTCAATGCAGGACAGACCCTGGACCAGGGCCGGGCTCCCAGCCCCCACCCCCACCCCACTGCCCCCCCCCCACCACCAAGCCCGGGGCAGCCGCATTTAGCTGGTACCCGGGGTCGCATTTCTGCAACAAAGGCTGAGATTCACAGACAAGATTTCCAGGGGTTTTCTTTCTTCACTGAGGCCTCCTTCTGTCTGCTGGGGGCAGGTGTTCAGACCTCTGCCTGCAGGGGCCTCTCGGAGAACAAAACAGGGGGATCAACGCTCAGCTGTGGTGAGGCCTCTGTCCTATGGCCTGGGGCTGCCCTCCCTGAGGGATGTCCCTCCAGGGACCCTGCACCCCAACCGGGGGAGAGGGGAGCCAGCCAGCTGGGCAGCGTCAGTTCTTCCCAGGGACCCAGCCCCAGGCTGACAGAGGAAATGCAGAATTGCTGTTTGGGTCTGGCTGAGAGGCTGTTCTCAGGAGGAGAAAACAAACACCCCTGTGCCCCTGCTACCCTGTGTCCTGATATTTTTCCACCACTCCCACTTGTCTGCTCCGGATCAGCCCTCCTGCTGGCCTGAGATATTGAAATCCCAGTCGTTAGAGTGGATGACTGGCCCCTCCGGCTGGAGTTCCCACGCAGACTCACGACCCTGGCTTGAAGAGAGGTAGCTGCCCGGCTGCTCTCCCCCAATCGGCTTGTTGGGGGGACCGGCCTGCTCTGAACACGGTGATGGTCAGCACGGCTCTAAGGCGCTCCCGCCTCCTTAGGAGGGAATTTCTAGGTTGACTTGAGACCCATAGCTGTGACTTTGATTTCAACTCAGTGAGAGACACATGTTGGCCCGTTAACCATCTCAGTGGCATCTCTGGTCACCATTTCCCACGGACCTCATCTCTGGTATTCATGCTGAAACAGTACAGCAATGTGTCCCCAAGTGATGGTAAATGGTCCATTTTAATAATAGCTTCCTGAGCCCCAGATTATGTTTATTACAATTTGCTAGTAAGTCTATTAAGAAGAGGTAGTCAGTTCTGGGGCATCAATGATTTTGGTTTTTAATAACTTTATAATAACTCAGAGGAGGCAGAGATCAGTCCTCAGGAGCATGAGTCAGAGGAGAGCTGGCCTGGAACAGGCTCTAACCTGCTGGTTTGCACACGTCCCCGGGGCGTCCCCCACCAAGGCGGTAAATGACAGGCGTCTGCTCATGACACCTGCTACGGCTTCTGGAGGATGCGATGGGCCAATTCAGGCTCCACCTGATGCATCGTCAGTAGGCGGAGATGCTCCCCGGAATCGTGGGCACAGGTGGGGTCCAGACAGTTGGAGCAAAGATTCCAGCCTGGGGTGAATTTGCCCCCAGGGCATGTTTGGTTATTTCTGGAAACATGCTTGGTTGTCACAACCAAAGAAGGGAGGGAGGCTTCTGGTCTCTTGTGGGGAGAGGTCAGGAGAGCTGCTAAACCTCCCATAAAACTCAGGACAGTCCCCACAACAAAGACCAGTCCCGCCCAGAATGTCAAGCTTGCTGAGGGTGAGACACTTTGATTTACAGCCACAGTGAACATTTCATTCCATCGTCTGGATGTCACCAGAAATGATACATGGCTGGAGGCCTGGCTTTTCATCTGGGTATCGCCGGCTTCGCACAGAACCAAAACCATGCATAAATCAATTCTCCTATTTGCTCTCTGGCTTCTTCCTATTGTAATTTTCTCCTTCCCACTTTAATTATTCTGTTACTGGAGAAAAGGTGAAAAAAAATCAAGTAGGCTAGAGAGTTGCTAAAATTTTCTCTTCTTCAGTTAAAAAGAAATAAATTGGAAGTAACTCACAGAAAGCAAAGAACCAATGAGAAAGAAGACATGGGGTTCATCAAACAGTTAATCATCCTGGAAGAGGAGCAGAGAAAAGTCTCCTGATGAGAGCTGCCCAGTTACAGGAGAGTCACCCCACTGAGAGGAGCTGGAGGCGGGTGGGGATAGGCTGGGAGGCGGGGAGCCCCGAGGAGCAGGTCTGAGTGGGGCTTGTGCCGAGCTTTCCAAAGGGCACGTCAAGCCACCTTAGCGGGGACCGATATCTATTCTGTGAGTCTCAACTAGCATTTAAAAACGTGAAACAGCAGAATTAAGTGGAAACTGTCAAAGGGTATTGCTTGTAATGAAATCGATATTGTTTTGTAAAATGTTAGCTCCGCGTATTGTGTATACAAGTGCATGCATGTATGTACGTGTGTGTGTGCCAGGCCTTGTTGTAAAATATATGTCTTATGATGCGTTATGGCCCAAACAACTTAGAAAACACTGGACTGGATGAAATGATGGAGGATTTGGAGACAACAAAGTATCTGTAAGCAATTTTGCAAGTGGAAGCAAGGAAATGATTAAGTCTGGGAAAAAAAGAGATGCATAAGAAAGAAAATGTAACCACATCAGAAAAATGGGCTCTGCCATGAATATTATCCACCTGGTCACATGACGCCCATGATGATTATGATGTAATCATCGAGATTTGCCCTTGGAGGGTGGTGGGAGGTATGGTGGGGGAGGGGAGCTGACCCCTCGTCAGGGGTGCAGACATTTGAAAGAGACCAACCCAGCTTGAAAGCTCCATGACTAACTCACTCTTAAAAAAATCTGGAAGAAACTTGCATACACAGCTGAAGAAATAGAATAGAGGTCTCTGGAAAGAGATGGGCAGGGAACAGATTAAATGGTCTTTGATTTGGCGTGGTGATCATGTATCTTTAAAAGGGGCTCACACACAGGGGAACAGAACCAGTGAGGGCCTTGTGGGGCCTCTGAAGAGAGTCTGGGGACCAGGTGGTTTGGGCTCTATCATTTACAGCTGTGTCACCTCAAACATGTCCCCTCCCAGCTTTTTGACCCCTCGTGACCTGTCTCTAAAACATAGATGAATGAGGGAATCTCAGTGTATATTTGAAAGTTACGAGTAGGGTAGATCTTAAAAGTCCTCATGAGAAGAGAAAAAAAAAAGATGTATCTATGTGTGGTGATGGATATTAACTAAACTTATTTTGGTGATCATTTCATAATATATACATACAGATTGTACATCTAACTAAAACTAATACAATGTTTCATGTCAATTACATCTCAATAAAATTTTTTTAAAAAGCAAAAAAAAAAAAAAAATAAAACACAGGCAGGGCCAAATCATACTGACCTCTCGTTCAGCCCTGTGTCTGCAGCTTGCTGTGAAGAGTCCCGGACTCCCAGCACGCCTCACCTGGTCTCTGGGTCAAGTAACACGGACTCCATGAGCACGAGGCGCAGGGGAGGAGTCGGGAAACGCGTTGGGTTTCCGCCGGCGCTGGAGGAACCTCAGGCAGCCTCCACTCCCCAGGCTGAGGGAGATCCCGGGGTTGCTCACCCCCACCCCCAGAGCAGTGTCAGGAGGAGGCTCTCCTCAAAGGCTCATTCTCACCACCTGCAGGGTGCATGCCCTGGTGGAGAGGAGATGATCTCAGGGGCCCACAGAAGGGGCAGAGGCTGCTGGCTGTCCCCCGTGTCCATCACCTCTGTCCTGGAATGCTAGAAATTCCTGTGTTCAGCTGAGCACACAGCCACCCGGGCTGTAGCTGAACCTCCCATCCCACCTGGCAGTGCATCTTCCCAGGGCACCGCAGACGATGGGTGCTCCCTGCCCTTCTCCCCTCCCCTCCTGCCTGATGGGACCTGCGCCCCCTTAGGTCAGGTGGACGACAAGAGCATCCAAAGGTGAGGAAGCAGTGGGACAGGAGAAGGTCAAGGCCAACCCCGTGCAGCCGTGCACCCAGCTCTGGGCCTCAATGCCAAGGCTGTTACCCTGTGAGAAGCAGACTTCTGCCTCGCTGAAGCCGCTGGGAGGCTCAGCACCAGGTGGTGAGCTGATACACCAGTAGGTGAGGGAGTAGGCTTTTACTCTAATAGTTACTTATTCACTTTAATGGGATTTAGGGGGAAATTTCAGTTTGCCCTTTAAACCGGTGATTCCATTAAGATGAGGGATGCAGTTAAAGTAAGTGGCACCAAAATGAATGGATTTATTTAAGAAAGCCCGGAATCCATCTGACTGAAAGGTAAATATTAAATAAGATAACAGCAAGGGCATTACGAGGGCAATGACCATGCACGTGGCCCCCGAGGGACCCAAGCTTGGGAAACGCTGTGCCCGTCAGCTCCTGACTTCTGCTCGGTGGCTCCATGGATGGCCTCTCCCTAGAATCCATGTCCGCCTGGGAAAGGTGACCTGAGGGACCTGGGAGCCTCAGGGTCACCAGGTGAGGGGTCAGGGCACAGACGCCGTCTCAGGACAGCACGAGTGAACCTACAGCCCAGGAAACACTGAGGGCCTCACGGGCACCATCTCAGCTCCTGACACCTTTGGGGGTGCAGGGGGTGC
Organism: Bos indicus x Bos taurus; assembly: GCF_003369695.1. Taxonomy (NCBI): domain Eukaryota; kingdom Metazoa; phylum Chordata; class Mammalia; order Artiodactyla; family Bovidae; genus Bos; species Bos indicus x Bos taurus. The sequence continues at coordinate 6,781,163 of NC_040088.1, read as the reverse complement.
GGCACGAATCCCCCCGACTCCAGGCTGGCCCGACTCCTGGACCAGCATCGCTGACTACCAACCGAGCTAGGGAGGTGCTGTTCCAGCGCCTGCTTTGCTGTGCTGGGGCCCAGCCTCCCAGAGCCCTTCTCCAAACTGCTCTCAGGCCTTTGCCGTAGACCCTGCAGGGAAGCCTTGTCCTACACCTCCCACCCCCACCCCGCTGGTCCTCCATTCACTGCATCCACACAAAAGCTTCATTGTCCCCTAGCGCCTGACTCAGAGGCGCACTGGCCTTTGGTTTCACAAATGCCCACCTCTGACCTGGGGTCAGAGGTCATCCTAAGCATCCACGGCGTCTGGGGTGGCGGGTGTGCTCCAACGACCCCAAATTCTGTGTGATCCAGCAGCCCCAGGAAGCCCAGGCCCCACAGAACCGAGAGGGCCCAGAAGTGGGCCAGAGGCTCCGCAGGTGGGGGACGGTGGGGCATCTCAGAATAGCGGGGAGGGTGAGCCGGTCCTTTTTACTCCGCCTCTGTCCCTCCCCAAGCCTCAGGGGATGCGGGGCCTTTACTGACTGTGTCTGACACACTCCGGGGTGGCAAAGGGAGGCTCCCCAGGGACAGATCTCCACCCTCGCTCCGGCTGGAGATCTGAAACCCCTTCAGGTACGTCCTCGAATCCACAGGCGCCGAGGTGTGTGTCACATTGGGCTCCACGTGACCTGGGCGGTCCCACACTCGTGTCCATCACCTGTGAAGTGGGGGCAGCTGGAAGCCGGGAACACTGCCCCGGGGCTGGACTGGATTTCCCTAAAGAGGCTGGTGTTCCGGCAGCAGCATGAGGTGAGCTGATGGTGAGGAAGGGAAGCAAGTTCTCAGGGCCCTTGGGAAGCCCCCCTGGTGCCCAGAGTGGGGCAGGGGCACAATCCACCCAGCCTTCCTGCCCCTGGTGAAATCCTCCGTCACGGTCCCCATCGCGTGAGTCCAGCAGGTGGAGAGAGGACCTCCAGGAGCCCTGGCCTTGCTCCTGAAGCCCTGGACATGTCCCCCTCCTCCAGTCCGCCTGCCCCTCGTCTCAGGGATGGACTGCGGTCCGGTTTCCATAGTTCCCTGGTGTCAAAGGAGCCCGAGCTCCAGCGAAACATGTTCGCCGGGAGCCACCGAGCTCAGGGTGAAGGGAGATGCCCCGAGACCCCGCCTGCGAAGACGGCACAGCGTGACATTAGTGGATGAAATTAGCAGCCTCAGCGACGTGAACGCATTTCTCCCAGGGACTGTGACGTTGTTTGGTAAAAGGGATCATTAGATGTGTGCAAACATCCCACGTGCTGTGGAAGGGCCTCGGGCTCTGACAGATGATAAATGAGAAAATTAGAGGCTTCGGGAAAATGCAAATATCATCCTTTGTAAATCTGTCCCTCGGCAGGAAAAAAAGCTGTTTCCCCAAAGCGCTGCGGCCGCTTCTATTCTTTTCCCACCAGGGCAGTGCCGGGGCTGTTTCACATACTTGGACATGTCTGCATTTGTCTTCCGTGTTCCTATCAGGGTCTTGGCAAAATGTGGGAGGAAAAGGCTGCAGTTTCTACTGATTTTCCTCTAATTCAGTGTTTCTCAAACTCTATTTCATGATCACCCCCTGAGGAGCCATTTCAGACTTTTTTTTTCTTAATTGCCCCTCATGAAAGTTTAATGTCACAGAAATACCAGACAATGGTTTATGTTCTGTAGGTACATCTGTGTTTTTATATAAAGCGGGTAACATCTTTTCAAGCCCATGAACCAAGTTTGCCCCGCTGAGGGCAGTATGGCCCCACTGAGAATGCATGATCTCATTCCTTCATTCACCCAAACACACAGCAAGTGTGTGCCCAGCATCTACTCCGGGCACTGGGGATGTAGCCCTGAGCAGAGCAGGTGTCCCCGGTCCCTCAGGAGCTGACACTGTGGTCAGAACAGGGACAACGACAGAAACCAGGGGAACGCGAGGCAGGTTGTGCCATGGAGACACTGAAGCAGAACAACTGGAGAGGGGGCACATGGGTGGGTTCCCGGTTGACCAGGTGCTCAGGGAAGGCCGGGTCCTCAGGTGACATTTGAGCTGAAACAGGAAGAGGGCAGGGAGCTGCATGGCATCTGGCAGGACAGGGTGTTGCCGGCAGAGGGAACTGCTGGTTCCAGATCCATCTCTGCTACAGCTCCAGGCACACTCTGAGAACCCTCAGTCCCTGAGGGTATCGATAAAAGAATGTCAGTCTTATTTCCAAACCTTATTTCCATTGCTGTTCTCTGTTTATTTCGGTAATCGCCTCTCGTAATTTCTCCTAAGACAAGGACACATGCACTCATCTCTCCTGGTGACCATGAGAGGCTGACTCCAGATTTGGATCCTGTCTGGTGTGGTCAGTGTGCAGCACTTGGGGGCAAAGCAGCCAGGAACCAGGAAGAGGCTGCAGCTTTGCTGAGGTTCGTGTCTCATACGGGTGAGAGCTCTCTCTCTCAAGGTCTCACACCAGGTTGAAACTGCTCATCAAGATAATAGCAGTCCTTTCAAGTCTGCGTGGCTCCTACAGTACAGACTCTGGGTTGAATTTTTACTGTAAGACGACTGCAATTTAGGCCTATTGGTTTCTCCTGAGCTGTTGACAGTGAGAACTTATATGATAGATGTTCAGCATTGACCCTCCTTCCAAAGCCACTTGGACATTCCCTTACCTCTGAATCCAATCAGAACAGCTTAAGTTCTGATTTCATAGTCGAGTCTTTGGGGGAGGGAAAATCATCTTATAACCAGTTTTTAATTAATTAATAAGACAATGATGCCAAATTGACTCTAAGGAAAAATTTAGAAAAATCATCCATATAGTTACAGGATGGCATCGTTAAGACTGGGAGATTTGAATCAGGGAGATGGGTATTCAAATCCTGGCTCCATCACACACCTGCCTTGTGACCCTGGGGATGTCACTTAGCTGACCATTCATTTACCTGAGAAGTCACTTACCTTCTCTGAGCTGGTCTCCCTCAGCTCAAAGATTGTCATGAAGGTTCAACATCAAAATCCAAGTGTGGCCTGTAGACCAGCAGCATCTTCATTGCCTGGAAGCTAAAAATGCAGACTTTCAGGTCCCATCCATGTCCTACTGAGTTGGAATTTCTAACAAGCTTTCCAGGCGGCTCGTGTGCGTGTGAACATGAGAAGCAGTGTCTCCGGATGGTGAGCTGGTGGCCAGGCTCTCAGGGCGGAGCCCGGTGTGGTCTGGACATGGATGGAGGTTCATCCCGCTTTATACTCGTTTCTCAGGTAACAGCACTGTTTCTCATGCTTGCATTTTACAGTTTTCATGATGGTTCACTTCACCGTGGTGACGTGTTTGCAGAAGGCAGAGTCTTCGCAGATGTAATCAAGGATTTTGAGGTGAGTTGACTCACTAGATTAACCGGGTGAGCCCTAAACGCCATCACAAATGCTCCTGTAAGACAGAGGCAAAGAGAGCTAACACCTGGAGGAGGTGGCCAGGTGAGGAGGGAGGTAGAAATGGGGGTGATGTGGCCCCAAGCCCAGGAATTTCCCCAGGCAGCCGCCAGAGGCTGCAGAAAAACAGGAATAGATTCTCCATAGGGAACATGGCCCTGTGGATTTCTGCCTTCCAGCCTCCAAAACAATGAGAAGAAATACCTGGTGTTTTAAGGTACCGACTTTGTGGTAGTTTGTGGCCGTCCTAGGAAGCAGCTTCCATCAGAAGATAAAGCTGCCTTAACTTGATCTGATAAATAGGTGAGGCAGGAAGTGAGTGCACAGGCCTCTGCTCCCTGCTGAAGGGGAAAGGGCTTTGCTACTCAGCCCTTGGTGAGGTCCTTCATCCTGAGAGCATCTCGGGGGCAGGTGGTGAGGAAGGCCACTGAGATAGAAAATAAGGCTTCTTGCAGGGCCATTTGGAATTTAACCACAAGGGAAATACAAACAGCCAAGGACCCAGAGGCCCCTCAGGGTTCAGAACGTGAGGTTTCATCTAAGACTGGCCTCTGTTTCATTCGTTCATTATTTTCTGGGCAAATGTCTGCATAGTCACTCAGTCATGTCTGACACTTTGCAGCCCTTTGGACTGTAGCCCACCAGGCTCCTCTGTCCATGGGATTTCCCAGGCAAGAACACTGGAGTGGGTTGCCATTTCCTCCTCCAGAAGACCTTCCCAATCCAGGGATCAAACCCTTGTCTCCTGTGTCTCCTGCATTGCAGGCAGATTCTTTACCCTCTGAGCCACTGGGGAAGCCTGAGCAAATATCATGCCAGGGGAATATCTAGGTCCTGGAAGACAGCCCTGACCTGATACTTGGCCTTAGAGGAAGAAAGTGAAAGCCGCTCAGTGGTGTCCGACTCTTTGCGACCCCATGAACTATATACAGTCCATGGAATTCTCCAGGCCAGAATACTGGAGTGGGTAGACTTTCCCTTCTCCAGGGGATCTTCCCAACCCAGGGATCGAACCCAGGTCTCCCACACTGCAGGTGGATTCTTTACCAGCTGAGCCACCAGGGAAGCCCTTAGAGGGAGAACCTTCTAATAAACAAAACACAATAAACATGTTAATAAAAAACCAAGATGGATAAGTAGGGTGAAATTTCTGTACAGGAAATAAACTGAGGGTTAATGTGGGGAATAGAGGCCAAGCTAGACAAGGAGTCCTAATCCATGTCTCACCTGGGAAAGGCAGGCAGTTGATTCATGTAAGTCCACCCAGAACAGAGCTGATAGCAAATGAGGTGGTGATACTTGGAAGCAAACACCTACTTTGTTAGTTCAACAGTAATCCAGGAAATGTTCTTAAAATGCTCACACACATTCACCTTCTAAAGCAATTGCTGGAAGCTGGCTCCACTGGTCCCATACCCCAGGCTGAATTTATTAGAAACCTGACCTCCCCTGCAAGCTTGCCCAGTGGCAGCCACTTGTCCTTCCAGGAGGAGGGAATTCAGATGTGACACGTGAGGCAGCAGACAAATCCAGAAAGTAGGGCACCCAGGGGGCCACTGATCCTGGAACTAGCCAGGCTGGAGTGTGAAAAATCAACTGAAGGGAGTGGTCACGTGAACTGAGGGACTTCATAGACTTAATCACATGCTGGGCAGCCCTTGTTTGAATCCTGATTCTGGGAAAGCAATGAGAAAACAGAGTCTATGAGACGTGAACTTTAGAGGTGATAAGGGTATTGTAGCTATGTTAACACTCACAAGAGGCCTGGGATTTGCTTTAAATACGTTGGCAGAAAGAAGGGAGTGAACTGGAAGGGGTGGAGCAGGGCCTGGTAATTGTTCAATCTGGTGATGGGTAGATGGCAGTTCATCGTATTTTGGTTGAAATACTCGTAATTGTCTAATTGTACTCAGTGTATTATGTGATCGCCGTTTACTTGAGGAAGAATTGCACGATATTGCAAAACGACCAGAAATCTCCACTGTCATTTTGGGGCATCCCCACGCTAACCTGCCAGGAACAGGGCTTTTCCTGAGGGCCTGAGCATTGACTGTACACATTCCCACTGCTTCTGCAGACAGAACTCTGTAAACCTTCAGCCGAGCCCCACACACTGGGAAGGGATTTTATTTACCATCTGAAGCTAGCAGCTTGCTCATTACAGAAGTCTACTGGCTGCTGGTGATTTTATGCAGAACTGAGCATAACAGGCGGGGCCTGTCACCCCAGCTCTCAAGTGAAGATCCGGGGGTGTTTTCAAGCAGAAATGATGGACCATTGCAGCTTTTCAGAGAGATATGATTTATCTCTGGGACAACATCCAGGCTGGAGCCACAGGACAACCCCAGGCTCCACGGCCAGCAGCCTGTCTGCAGAGGGGGGCCAGCGAGGTTCTGCCCGCTGGGGCGACCCGGAGTTGGGGTGACCTGTACCAGGCACAGAAACACACCCTCACGGAGAGGGCAGATGTGGGAAATTTCTGTTGAATTTGAACCACATGCTGGCAAACTGGGCGACTCAGTCCAGGTGGAACGTTCGCAGGATCATGAGGTTTGGGCGCCTTCATTACTCTAGAGCAGGAATCCGTGTTTGCGAAGATGCGAACCATGTACCTTTGATTGAAAACAGCTGCACACAAATGCAAGCCTTTTTTGCCAGTTAATTGGACTGGGACAGACACTGCCAGGTGTCTACCCGGGGCTCTTCTTTCTTGCTAACTGGACCCCGATGGTTGCATGCTCCCCCAGCCTTGTTCAGCTCCCCAGCTGCTGTGCCCATGACCCCCTTCTAGCCCCAAGGCTGAGGCAGGCAGCTGCAGGCAGAAATCTCTGTCGATGGAACTCTGAGGGGCAGGGATCTCAGGCGACTCTTTGCTAAACTGAAGCTAATGCCTCCTTGCAGGGACGAAACGAGCTGAGAGCCCAGAGACAATCCTTTCACTGAGGTGGCAACAGGAGAGACAGGATAGCCTCCATGACTCGCCTCAAACAAACTGCAAGGATTGGGTCCCAGCGAGGCTGGGCAGGGTGGCTCCTCACAGCCTTTCCGTCCACAGAACAACCTCCATGGACGATGCCCGGCCACTTCTGCAGCTGCTGCTTCACTGCTTTCTGGGGGCTCCTGTCCACACCAGGCCTTGGGATGAGGTCCACATTCTAATTCTCCAACTCAGTGCTTCACGGGCACCAGGCCTCTCCCAGCCTGGCAGCAAGTGGTCCCTCGGGCTTCACATGCCTCCCCTTTTTGCGGCCTCAACTTATTCCAGGCCCTGTAATTCACGGTCACCCAAAGATGGTATGTTTCCATTAACTAAGGCCTGGCCCTCCCCCTGCACAAGCCATGACTGTTACATTTCCTGTTCTGTTTGCTTGCGGCTTCTGTTATTCTCTGAGATTGTCTTGGGCATTGATTTACCTACCTCCTTCGCTGCCGTCTGCTTCCCAGACAAGAACACGCACTCCCTGAGGTCGGGCTGCATCTGCCTCCTTCTCTCTCACTTTCCTGGAGCCCGCGGTGCCCAGGAGGAGCTGAGGGAGTGAGGGATGACTCAGACCAGGGACTGAAGAGTGAACACACGAGTGAAGACACGCGGACCTTTGTCAAAGCTGGAGTGTTTATTTCTCTCATTCTTCTTGCCTGGCACCTCCTTCCAACCTGATGTCTTGTTGGACTCAAAATCTAGTCTGTCTGGCCAGCATTGTCCAAGAGCTCTGGGAGGATGAAGACGTTACATATCCATGCTGTCCAATATGGTAGCCGCTAGTCACATATGACTAGTTCAGCTCAGTTCAGTCACTCAGTTGTGTCCGACTCTTTGCAACCCCATGAACGGCAGCACGCCAGACCTCCCTGTCCATCACCAACTCCTGGAGTCCACCCAAACTCTTGTCCACTGAGTCGGTAATGCTATCCAACCATCTCACCCTCTGTCATCCCTTCTCCTCCCGCCTTCAATGTTTCCCAGCATCAGGGTCTTTTCCAATGAGTCAGTTCTTCGCATCAGGTGGCCAAAGTATTGGAGTTTCAGCTTCAACATCAGTCCTTCCAATGAACACCCAGGACTGATCTTTAGGATAGACTGGTTGGACCTCCCAGATGTATGACTAAGGGCACTTGAAATGAGACCAGTGTGACTTGGGAGCTGAATTTTTAAGTTTATTTAGTTTTATTCAGATGAACTTAAATAGCTACTGTGAAGGACAGCACAGGACTCCATCCTCAGGGTCATTCCTGGCTGTGTTCTCCAGGTCTCATCTGTCTGCCTGCCTGGCCCGCCTAGACTCCCAGTTCTCACCCTCTGTCTTCAGCCTGAGGGTCACAACCTTCTCCCAGGTGGACAGCTCATTCACCTTTGGTTCAAGGGCCACAGAGACTGGCACCAGGTCCCAAGCTGATGAGACTCTCCGAGGCCATCTCAGTCTGGACGCAGGTCAAAGATTTCCCAAGAGTACAGGATACATAGGAACTTCCTTCTGCCAGCCTGGCCTTCCCTGCAAAAGACCCCCAAAGCTCTAGAAATCTCTGAGACTAAAAAGGGGGCTGAGGGGTGTCAACCAGGACTCTTGATCACAAGGGACAGAATGCTGTGCAAACCAGCATGAGGTGAAATTAAAACTCTCTGCAGGAGTGGCGTGGCCCATTGCTACCAGGCTGCAGGCATGGCTGGATCCCAGGGCAAAACGGTGTAATCAGGAATATGGTTCTTCCATCCTTCAGGTCCCTTCCTGCTGGGTCAACTCCATTCTCAGTCACAAAGTGTTTCTCACAAGATGGCAAAGAAGCCCCACATTCCAGACTCCCATCCCACTGGCCCAGCAAGGACGGCAGAAAGAGAAGCCTCTTTCTGAATATTCCAGCAAAAGTCCGGGACTGACTCAGATCAGACAAGCTGGCCTAAGAGGCCCTCCTCCTGATGGTAAACATCCCTCCTCCGCCTGTTCATCATTTCCTGCTCCCCTGCCCTGATCCCCTAGGACTGGTGCCATCATCCTGACCACAGAGGACAAAAGGGGAGTGAAGCCAGGAGGGTGTTTCCACCCACAGGCCCTTCTGCGAACAGTCCATGGGTACTTCTTGCCACGTGTTGGGAGAAAGACGGTCAGATCCTAACAGCTCTTGGGAGTCAGTGTGTTTATGTCCAAGCCAACCAGGGGACCACTGGTCCACTTCTCAGCCTGGGTGAGAGTGAGAAGCAGGACCGCTCACATTCCTGGGGCCTCTGAAGGCCAAATCCTGTGCTCTGGGCTTGACAGATGGTAAATGAACTTCGAAGGTCAGAGTGGTTGAACACAGGCAACTTCACCCAGAACCCTCGACGTGACCGCCCTCACTTCTCTAAACCCCTCCCGTGGCCTCCCCCTCCTGCCACAGGTATTTACTGAGCTGCTGCCAGGGCTGGGCTGGCCCTGGAGGTGGTAGAGTGACCGACAGACATGGCCCGACCTCCCCTCCTGGGGCCCGGAAGGAAGGAAGGAAGGAAGGTCAGCGGCAATTCCATGCCCAGGTGGTCCAGGCTCCCTTCACGGAGCCCACGGTCAAGGCACGGAGACACCCTCTGCTGTGCGCATCTTATAAACCTCAATGACTTAAAAGCAACACAGGGACTTCCCAGGAGGTCCAAGGATTAAGACTTTGCCTTCCAGTGCAGGTGTGCAGGTTCAATCCCTCGTCAGGAAGATAAGATCCCGCACGCCTCACAGCCAAAAAACCGTAAGACACAAGCAATGTCATAACAAATTCAACCAAGACTTTAAAAACGGTCCACATAAACATTTTTCTAAATAAATAAATGTGACATGTAACCAACAGTGGTGGGGTGGGGCAAGGAGAAAGGATTGTGAAGAAAGACCAAGAACAGCTCGGAGACACCAATCTCCCCACCAAGAGCTGTGGGCAGATGGTCCTCAGGTCTACGCTTAGTCTACGGGGAAAGAGGGCCTTCCATTTCCCAAGGTTCTCAAGCTGGCCAACAGAAGAACTTAGAATAAAAATGTACTTAATACATCACAGGATGGTGAAAGAAGGGTGAGCTGCCACAGAGGAATGAAAATTTTCATCTTTCATAGCAGAAGAGCCAATATATATTATCCAGAGATGGCAAAGCTAGAAATCGGCATATGTATCATCAAGAATTGTGGCAATAACCACCAGACAGCCCCCAAGCAGCAGAGGTTACAGGGAATAAAAAGCCTGCAAGGAAGGAAGGATTTCACTTCTCCTTTACTACCACACTCTGCTTGTGCAGTTTTTCATAGTCACTTATTTGCCTGTTAGTTTTATAAGTGAACAAAACTGAAAGTGGTGCATGTTCTGTGTAAATGCTGAGACTGGTTTACAAGTGTGAGAAGTGGGTAATTCCCATCTCCAGTGCGTCTAATACCCCTTCCCCCACCATCCCCACCCCGTATCAGCCCACCAAGAGCAATGTGATGTCTAGTGGGATAGATCAGGCAATAGAGAAACACTGTTCTGTCCTCCACACGCATTTAAGGAGTGACTGCTTTGTGCCCTGAGTCCAGTCCCCCCGCTCCATGTCACCCCTTTCCACCTTGGTACTGAAAGCTAGCAGCTCCCAGGCTCTGCCCATCTTGCTGTTCCACCTTCCTGGGCTGGTGCTTTTATGCCAGCCCCCAGACGGACTAGCACTGGGTCTGCCTTTCAGCCAGTTGGGGAGGGGGAAAGAAGGAAGGGGAAGATTCAGGGTGAGGGGCACAGACTAGAAATCAGACCCGGTTGCTCCTCTCTTAGCCCATTGGCCAGAACTCAGACGCGCACCATCCCAACCTGAGGGGCTCTACCGGGCAGACCTGAGTCCAGGTAAGATCTGAAGTTCTGTCCCTGTAAGAGAAAGGAAGGACTGATGCTGCAGCTGAAGCGCCAATCCTTTGGCCACCTGATGAAAAGAGTCAACTCACTGAAAAAGACCCTGATGCTGGGAAAGATTGAGGGCAGGAAGAGAAGGGGACAACAGAGGATGAGATGGTTAAATGGCATCACTGACTCAACCAATAGACATGAGTTTGAGCAATCTCCAGGAGAGACTGAAGGACAGGGACACCTGGTGTGCTGCAGATCATGGGGTCGCAAGGAGTTGGACACGACTTGGCAGCTGAACAACAAAAATAACCCTATAAAAGAAGGGAGCAGGGACATCGAGGGGCAGGAGGCATCCTGCTCAGAAGCCTTTGGCAAGATAGATGATCTCCCCACAGGACCACCCAGGCCTCGCCAAGTTCAAGGGAAATTAAAACAAACATCCCATGAAGGGTCAAGCCCCTTCCCTGCCCATTTTCAGCTGGAGCCGCGCCTGCGCAGACGCCGTCTCTCCATCCAGGCTGAAACACACTCAGCTCCCCCACTGGCTGCTATGTGACCACAGGAAGGTAACCGAGACTCTCTGTGCCTCAGTTTCCTTATCTGTAGAACGTAGATGATAACAACCACAGAGGGTTATGGTTATGAGTGAGTTCATTCATATGAAACATTAGAACAGGCCGAACGTTGTTCAGTTCTGAGTGCTTGATCCTAGTGACACAGGCTTCCCTGGGCCAGTGGCAGAGACACTGATGAGAGGGCTCCCTCCCCTTCAATCCCCTCTCAGTTTGGCCCATGTGAAATGAGGCTGTTGGAGCCTGCTGTTCTGTTTGGCTTGTATAGTTTCCAAACAAGACACAAAGGCAGAACATATGCATAATGCATAATTATGACCCTTGGGTTTGTTTAACTTTATCCCTGCAATTTCTCAAATATTCATGCAGTTAAAAAGCACCTTTGCATAATAAGACTCTCGCAGGACAGTGACAGAATGACGGCCCACAGCAACGAAAGAGGCTTTACCGAGTTATTCATTCGCTCCTGGGTGCGTATGCACGTCTAATCTGTGGGCACACCCATAACAGCACCACCAGACTCACTGGTCCCCTTGTGTGTTTAGACAACATGTCCTTTGCATCACAAAGACGCCCAGTGATGTCAGAGGCGCCGGGATCACAGTGCAGGCACTGGGCCTGGTATCCAAGAGCCAGCAGCCTTGGCTGCTGCTAAGTCATCATCCCCGCTGTGAGAACTGGTGGCCGTATAGGAGCCTCCAGCTGAAGGGAACTAAATTACATCTAGAATGACCCACATTGTGCTGCAGCCAATGACCCAGTTAACCTCTGGTTCATTTGCTGCTTCTCCGTGTCCTGGGAACGGGTGGTGTTTACTCGGGTCGGGACAAACCTTCATTACCCGGTGTTACCCGGCCAGCATGCTGGCTGTCCTGGGCCCAGCGCTTTAATAGAAGCAGCGATGGGCCAGGGCCCCACGGAAGCTGCAGAATAAGAATGAGTCCTTTTCTTTACCCTCTCTCCTCTGACCTGATTTGCATGACTAAGCTTTCAGGCGTTTTCTTTTTTTTTTTAATGTATTTATTTGTTGGTTATTGATCTGTCTCCTATGGAGGAACAAATTTGCCCACCGGGCAGTGGTCTAACTTTGGCAGAAGCCTCAACTGTGTCTGCGGCAAACTGGACGGAGCCCAACAGCCCCGCTAGTCCTGGTCGAGGCCATCCCAGGGGGGAGTTTCCAGGGATGTAACCATCAGAATTACATTGGTTTCCAGCTGACTCCTGAAGGGGGATCTTGGCAAAGGAAGGCTTGATGGATAAGGTGGAAAGAAAAGATCCTCTTTTGTGGTTAAAAAACCATCTAGCTCAATTTAACAGAAAGCTCAAAAGTGTCTCTGAAGGAGGCTGCAACTTCCCTGGGGAAAGAGAAGACTTGCTAATTTGTTAAAATGTGGGTCTCAATTCTACCAGAGCCAAGGTCACCTTTTTTAAACAAATATTTTATAATTTCCACTTCAGTATCTTGAAACGAAATTCATAGTTAGTGTAACCTTACCTACATGTTTTTAAAAAATTCAATGCCCTAACTGTAATATAAAGAGAAATATAAGAAAAAGCAATTTATACACAGTGATTTGCAATAAAACAATGTATATTTCAACATGCAAATGCTCTGGCACGACCACATTAGAACTGATGAAGCTATAAAAGCAGACTGGTATCAGACTGGTATCAAAGGGATGAACCACCACGGGCAAATATTGTGAACAAAACAAATACAAGCTTCCCTTGATTTACACCCTGGTGGGTGTCCCCAGAAACTCAGGGGATGTGAAAACAATGCCAAAAAAAGCATTATTATTGCTTCCATGTAAAATGGATTTCCCTTTGAGGGCTCAGAGCATAGTAAATAGGGTTTATTCACATGAGTGTCCAGTGGCACCTTCAAAACTGGTGCAAGAAGTAAGACAGCTATGCAGGGTGTGGGCCTGGCCTGAGTATTGTGGTCTCCCAATATGGCCACTCCCACCCACTGAATGCCCATTGCACACAGCCTATCACAGTGCCACTCATGCCAACCCTTGGGGAGCTACACTCCTGTTTGGTGACCATGGCCTCACAGGTCAGCAAACACATATCAGAGGCTGAAACCTACTGTTGTCCCATCTGAAGTGCTCCTTGTGTGTAGCCTTTCCCCGGCTGGCTGTCCACCCCACCCAGAAAGAGTCAGGCAACCCAAGGCACCTCAGCTACCTCAGGGCTCCTGCCCCGACCCCAGCAAAGAGAAGCAAAGTCCTCAAACCCTGTCCCTACAAGAGGGAGCTGCCTCTTGGTGTCTGAGGGTTCAAGAACAAGCTTCCCTCAGTATCTGCAGGGCATTTGTTCCAGGCCCCTTGGCAGAGACTAGAACCCCAGGATGCTCAAGTTCTCTGCAGACCATCCTCCGTATCCACGGGTTCCATCCAAGGTGGGCTGAACTCACCAATTCCAAGAGAGGGGCCTGAAAAACCTCCCTCCCATAAACGCTGACTTGGGAAACCCCTCAACACCAATTGTGCCTGCCATGCGGGTCCTAAGGATCTCTACCAAGGGGCCGCTTTCTAATTATTTATCAGTTTATATGCATGCTTATCTTTATTACCAAAACTTTATCACAATAACTGCACATGTCAAGATAAGCATCAACCCAGCCACACCCTCACCGACATGGTGCATTCCCTTGAATGGGGTCAGTTTCCAGAAGCAGACTCTGTCCGTGGTGCATTCCCTTGAATGGGGTCAGTTTCCAGAAGCAGACTCTGTCCACAACTTTTTCCCAATATTCGGCCTTTCCCAGTCTGCGCCCATGTTCACCCGCCACTCCCGTCCTCTCCCTGCCCCACTCCCAGAGCGAGCAGCCAACCTGCCCTCTTCCCCAGCCTCCTACACATGCCCACATTCACATCCAAATGCATACACACTGCTAGAGGCTCTCTGACCTCTTTCTGTAAAGATCTGGGGCGGGTCTCCTCCAAATACAATTTCGCTACATCAATTACTCTACATTGTGCTTTCTCAGTTCTAATATATTGTGGCCCTTTTCTGGATCAACAGCTCAAAGTCCAACTCAGCACGTTGAACCAGCTGTCCAACAGCCCATAGTGTGAATGTGCTACACTTGAATTAGGTGGTTTTGTCTGTGGGGCTTCCCCAAAGGCTCAGCAGGTAAAGAATCCCCCTGCAATACAGGAGACACAGGAAACGCGGGTTCAATCACTGGGTCTGCAAGATGGTTGCACGGCAACCCACTCCAGTATTCTTGCTTGGAAGATTCCATGGACAGAGGAGCATGGCGGAGTACAGTCCAAAGGGTCACAAAGAGTTGGACATGACTGACACTAAGCAAGCATGCTCAGAGTCTGTGATCAACCGTAATCAATGGTCAGGATTGTAATAACTATCTTAGAATACACAACCTTGTACCAGGGAGCGTTTGTTTCCTAATCCGCTGGGTGAAAGAATATGCACGTGTTTAAGTCAGACGTGATAGAATGCTGCGTTCTGCTGGGCGGCAGGACACGGTAGGGTTGGTGTTGGAAAAGGCGTCTGAGGCCGGCTTATGAAGGACAAAGAAGGCGTGTGGCCTGGGGAGAGTGGCCCCTAAGGCAGGTGACAGAAGCCCACTGTGCAGGAAATGAGATTCACAAAGAGCCTTCTGAACCAGGTCCAGGGTGGAAACAGCACTCTTTTTGGAAATCGGAAGAGCCGGATTCCGGCTCATCGTCTGCAATTACCTGTCTGGCGATCTTGGGTACATCCTCGCCCCCTCTGGGTTCCAGTTTCCTCATCAAATGAAGCAGCTGGACCAGATGACCTTTAGACATCTTCCTTGTGAACTTTCTATGATGAAATGAGAACCGCGTGTGTGATAGTTTTCTGGACCCTAAAGTACGTGGTTATAACGGATTCTTCCTTGATGATGACATACATCCATTAGGTTAAATCTGACGCTGCTCTTCCTTAGGCTCCCCTGACCTTCCCTGCCTTCCTCCTCCCTCCCATCTTCTCTTCATTTCTTCCTTCTTCCCTTCTACAAACATTTGTGGGATGCTTCCTATAAGTGAAGAAACGTCCAGGAAGCTGGTGTGAAAAAACACATGTACTTCTGCCATCATGAGCATCGAGACCACCCATCTGAGAGCTTTCTCTTGGTCTGTGGTGCCTGGGAATCGGGAAATAATGATCAGGACTCTGTCCTAGCTGCCCCAGTGGGAAAGCCCCAGCTCCTCCCCTCTCCTAGTGTGCTTCCTGGGACCACCCCACACATGGACAACTTACACTAAAACCCCTGTCTGGGGGTTGGTCTGCTTCTGGGAAACCCAACTGAAGCCACAAAGAAATCAAATGGGAACCCAGGACAAGATGATAGAGAGGAAGCCAGGTGAGTGGGGAGCTGTCAGCGAGGACTGTCCCCAGGGCACATGGAAGCTGCAGGGAGAAGATCGGGGGGAAGGGTGCTCCAAGCTGAGGGTCTGCAAGGGCGAAGACCCTGAGGCTGGGATGAGGTTAGCATATTGGCCAATTCTCGTGCAAAATGCATCTAGGCAGGACAGATACTAATAATAACAGCAGCCGGTGCACACAAGGCACAGACTGCAGGCCCGTCACTGTTCTGAGCTCTTCTGGTGTGTCCTCCTGACAGCCTCATGGAGGAAGTGCCATTACTGTCCCATTATCTGGAGGACAAAACTGAGGCACAGAGAGGTTGAGGGCTGGGAACAATGGAGCCCAGATTCCAGTCTAAGAAAATCTGACTCCAGAGACCCTGCTTATAACGGCTGTACACACACACACGTGTGTGCACATACATGTTAGAGCATACACACACATGAGTGAATGTGAGGCATACACACACACATGTGTACACACAGAAGATCCCAAAGGCTCAAGGGTTCTTCAGCTGGTTACGTAGCTCTTTAAACAGAACCAGAATTTAGTCCTAGTGAGGTAATTGGGGAGGGACCATTTGGAGCAGAATAAAGCAACTAATCAAGCACTGAAATGATAAATGTCAGGCTTCTGTGATCCCCTCCCCCATACTCATATGTGAGTATAAATCAAGGAACTGAAATCCAATCAGGCACCGAAATCCAATCAGGCACCATCATCACAAAGCAGGCTCACAGATCTTACTGGTGATGCTCTGAACAGGATGGAAGGCAACGCTCTTCCCAATGGTGTTTGCTTGCTCAGTGTCCTCATCTGTCAAATGGGGCCAAGAGCACCCTCCTCACCCAGGGCTGCTGTGAGACTTTAATGAGCTGACACCTGTGAGTGCCTAGAGCCAGGCATGGCACACAGTAGGTGCTCGACACCTGCTGGCTGATATAATTATTTGCCCCAAGCCTAAGCGGGCCCCTCCGACTCCCCCACTGCCCTTCCTGAAAGAGAATCACACTGGTCACTGTTGCACAGCCTCCTGGCTCCAAGCCCCCGATGAAGCATCACAACCAGAGACTTGCCAGGCTTTATCTCACTGGTCTGGGCTGATGTGACCCCGCACCCTTATTCTTTCCTTTGCCTGTTCCTTTCCTGTGAGGATCAACAGTAAGATAACAGCTGCACCTGGATCTTGTGTTTTCCCAATTTTAATAACCCACAGGATATTGGGTGGCTTAGGGACGCAGCATCAGAGGGCGAGCTGTCACCGTGTGGACAGACCAGGTGGAAGACAGAGGGCCAAGGGCAGGAAGGAGAAGGACCCTCCAGGATGGGAACAGGATAACTTGATAGGCTCCAAGGGCCCAAATTAAATTAAATTCTGCGAGTGCTTTCTCCTTGTCAGCAGTTCCCAGTAAGAGGAGGCACGGGCACCTCCCAGCAGTGATTTGGAAACAAAGGATTCGGCCCCTTGTTTTCCCTTTGGGGACAGAGCGTCTCCCCATGGGGGCTGCGAGCCTGATGCGGCCCCACCGCCTCCCAGCCTGACTGTGGCTGTACCCTGAGACACACCCAGGGGACATCCCCTCCCCAGGCTCTGTCCTCGATGCCCCCCCGGCCCCATCTCCATGTGCCAGCCTTTGCCTCCACTCCTTGCCTCAGCTCTAACAGTGGGTCAGAGGGACACAGTGTCTTAGGGGTCCCACTTTGCGGATCCACTGCCCTGCTCAACAGACATCTCAGATGTGACGTGATGTGAACTGTAAGGGACTTGAAGAGCTGATAATCATTATCTAGAAAGTCTGGTCACTTTGGGGGCATCTCAAACAGAGCATTTTTCCTCTGGCGTCAGATCTTTGGTCTTGTATTTTTCCATCATGCATATTTTAAGCCAGTCAAAAAATATAAAGAAGAATATGATGAACGATCAATGGCAACCCACTCCAGTACTCTTGCCTGGAAAATCCCATGGATGGAGGAGCCCGGTGGGCTGCAGTCCATGGGGTCGCTAAGAGTCGGACACGACTGAGCGACTTCACTTTCACTTTTCCCTTTCATGTATTGGAGAAGGCAGTGGCAACCCACTCCAGTGTTCTTGCCTGGAGAATCCCAGGGACGGGGGAGCCTGGTGGGCTGCAGTCTATGCGGTCGCACAGAGTCGGACACGACTGAAGCGACTTAGCAGCAGCAGCAGCATGATTCCATCAGCCAGCTCCGTGAAATCTTATCAGACTGCATTTGCGTCAGATGTTTTTCTTCTAAAATAAAACACACAGCTTGATTAAAGCCCCGGGGCCCTTCCATACCCCAGCCCCTTTTCCCTCTGCCCACAGGATTCCACGTGGTGCTTGTCACTCCCCTGCAGAGCTTTATGACTCACCACATCTCTGTGTCCGCAAATATTGTACCGTATGGTTTGTGCGCTTCAAACAGTGTGTGAGTGCCATGCGGCTTTCTGCAGTTGCTTTGTTGTTTAGACCTAAATACCATGAAGCATTCCCCTGGATCTACGTGTAATAAGCACATGAAAGTAGACGTGCTACATAGCAGCAGGACATGAGAAGTAGAATGCAGAGCAATCAAGTGGGCTGCAGGGATCGAGGGGGAATTGGCCGGGGGGGGCGGGGGGGGGGGGGTGATTTTAGAGGGCCAGTGGGGAAAGCTCAATTTGAAAAGCAGACATTTAGGCGACATATGAATGAAGTGAGGGTGTAAATCCAGCTGACAGCGACCGACTGATCCCAGTTTTCCAGAAACGTTTTCAGCATTGAAAGTCCCAAACGAACAAGGACTCCAGCATGGAAAGTTCCAAACAAACCAGGCCTTCCTAAGGGAAGAGCACTCCCGGGGAGGGAATGGTGAACAGAAAAAATCAGAAGTGAGCAAGCTTGGTGTGTTGGAGGAAGAAAAGGGCCCAGGCTGGCTGAGTGGGATAAGGATTTCGGAGAGCGAAGCTGATGAAGTCGAAGCGTGTCCCAGGGGAGCACACAGAGGTCTGCACACATACTTCACATACAGGGACTGACTCCCGGAGACTTTTTTTTCAGATTTTTCTTTTTTTTAATGTGAACCATTTTTAAAGTCTTTATTGAAGTTGTTACAGTACTGTTTCTGTTTCATGATTTGGTTTTTTGGCCACAAGTCATGTGGGATCTTAACTCCCCAACTAGGAATCAAACCCACACCTCATGTATTGGAGGCAAAGTCTTAACCACTGGACCACCAGCAAAGTCCCCTGGAGACTTCAACGAAAAATTTTTTTAACTATCATCCAGGAAAATTGATAATTTTTTTCTATGTGTACATTTCTAATAACTTGAACACATGTACAGATACATACCACCACCACTTCCATCAGGATCCAAAACAGTTCCATCGTCTCCCAAATTTCCTCCTGCTGGGCCTTTAATAAACCCTTGATAAGTCTTGGTCTGTTTCCCATCACTGTCATTTTGTCTTTCTGGGAACGTCAACTAAATGGGACCATCAAAGTTCATAAATTTGGGGGACTGGCTCCTCTGTCCCCAACACAGTGCTGATGAGACTCATCTAAATTGCAGTCTGCAGCAATATTTCCTTTCTTTTTACAACTGCATAGTATTCCGTGGTTGGTTTATTAATCCCTTGATCCACTCGAGAATATTCAGGCTGTTTTCAGCTTTTGGATTTTGTATCTGTGGGTTATTTTTGAGAATTTCTCAGCAGGTGTACTCTGGATATTATAATGCCTGTGGAAGGTGCATTAGACAGGAGCTCTAATCTGTATTAGAAGAATGTCCTGCATTGGTTAAGATCTTAGGGTTACAGGGAGGATATCTTCTCTCCTCTTCCTTCTGGTGGCAACCCCCTGATCTGGTAGGAGGTTCACTTTAAATAGCAGAGAATAAAATATTTCCAACCCTATTTCTAGCTCTACTACATACCTTAGGTAATATTTTCTGCCCCTCCCTTTTAAAAGGACCAGGGCTATTCAAAAAATAATACATTGTATTATGTAAGGAATCTTAAAATAAGAACAAAATCCGAAGATCAAAGAAGGGTCCCTTGTGCTCCAAGCAGTCCAGTCAGAATACCTAGAAAATAAGAAATTCTCCCCATCCCCTGCTGTCCGGATGGAAGGATTTGGGGTTACAAAGGGACCCTCAGAATCTCACCACTAAGTCTTTTCTGCTCCTGAGCTTACTCCGTCAGGCCCTGGTGGGTTTGGTTATGTTTGAGGTTTAACAGGATTTCAGACTTCGGGGGTGGTCTCTTTGGATTTTCTCCTTCTTTTTCCTTTTGATGCTTAAAAATACCCCCATGACACCGAAGAAACAACCGTGGCTGAGAAGATTGGAATTACACAGAATGTAATTCCCTTTCACATAAATGTCAAAGCGTGTCGCCCCTCGGGGTGTGTGTGTGACTTTCCTGGCTCCAGAGGCAAAAAAAAAAAAAAAAAAGTGAGGTTTGTTTAAATAAAGATGCAGACTTGGCTACCTCTGAGTCCAATAAGCGTGAGTATGTATCTATCTGTCTCCCTGCACTAGAATAAAAGCTGCATGAGGGCAGGACTATGCCTGACTTGCTCATTAGGAGTCCTGATGCCTTGAATGGTGTTGGCGTGTATAGAAACCCCATGGACAGAATCGAGTCACTGATTCTGGATCATGTTGCCATACAAACACAGCCATAAATGTAACTGCCATGTAGAAAAATTTCCACGTGCCATCTAACTCATTTCACCAAGCACCAGTGGCAAGCAGATCACAAATTTGGGGAGCATCACCCCAGCCCCAGATCCTACTTCCGTTCAGTTTAGTGGACCCACGCACGCCAGCAGAGCCTTATTTCCATCTCAGGCCCCACCCCACCTTTCCCAACTAGCTGTTTCCAGGTGCAGGACCACTCATTGCCCGAGGCTAAGCCCACCTGGAACCAAATCCAGTTCCCAGGGCTCCTGCCCCTTTCAGTGTGACCCGTCCCTCCTGCTTTCTCAGTCCAGGGCTCTCATCCTGACAAACTCCCTCAGAGTTGGAGATGCTGACATAATTAGCATTCTGCATTTCACCTAGATTTGCATAATCATGCATATTTAGTGACCTCATCTGCACTGTAATTACTGACTTTGATCTGACATTCCAAACTTCAACTTCACACGCACATGTCTCTTCTCCCTCCTGCATTTACTGCAGTGGGATTTTTACAGTGGTTTTCATAGACCCCTGGCTTTTCCAGACATGATTCTGGCTACAAAAATGCAAAAGGATCAAGACCTCTTTATGCAAGCATTTCCATCTCTAAAATCAGGGGTGAGTGGGGTGAGGTTTGATGCCATCATGTCTAATACCTGTAGGCGGAGAGAAAGAATCCTGTCATATTTTCCATGAAAGCATATGCTCCCTGAAAACACACAAGCCCCTCCTTGCCCCCTGCAGAGAGAGAAGAGTGTCCTGGTCCCAGTGAATCTGACAGGACTCTGTGGCCAAGATTTCCATAATAGCTGAGTCAGAGGAGTTTGCAAGCGATGGTCCTACTGACTTTGAAAAAGATGGGTGGGCAAATTCTCTACAGCAGGCTCTTACACACTTTCCTGACTCTTATGGACCCAACCTAGACAGCATATTAAAAAGCAGAAACATTACTTTGCCGACAAAGGTCCATCTAGTCAAAGCCATAGTTTTTCCAGTAGTCATGTATGAGTGTGAGAGTTGGACCATAAAGAAAGCTGAGCACCGAAGAATTGATGCTTTTGAACTGCGGTATTGGAGAAGACTCTTGAAAGTCCCTTGGACTGCAAGGAGATCAGATCAGCCAATTCTAAAGGATATCAGTCCTGAATATTCATTGAAAGGACTGATGCTGAAGCTGAAACTTCAATACTTGGGCCACCTGATGCAAAGAACTGACTCATTGGAAAAGACCCTGATGCTGGGAAAGATTGAATGCAGGAGGAGAAGGGGACAACAGAGGATTAGATATTTGGATGGCATCACCAACTTGATGGACATGAGTTTGAGTGAGCTCCGGGAGTTGGTGAAGAACAGGGAAGCCTGGCATTCTGCAGTCTATGGGGTCACAAAGAGTCAGACACGACTGAGCGACTGAACTAAACTGATGGACTCAATATTTATGTCCTCTGCAAATTCCTAGGTTGAAGTCTTAACTTCCAGTGTGGTTGGATTTGGAGAAGGGGGTCCTTAAGAAAGTAATTACGGTACAATGAGGTTGTAAGGGTGGAGTCCTGATCTGACAAGATGGTGGTCTGATAACAAGATATACTAGAAAGCTGGTGAAGAAGGCAATGGCACCCCACTCCAGTACTCTTGCCTGATGGAGGAGCCTGGTAGGCTACAGTCCATGGGGTCTCTAAGAGTCGAACACGACTGAGTGACTTCACTTTCATTTTTCACTTTCATGCATTGGAGAAGGAAATGGCAACCCACTCCAGTGTTCTTGCCTGGAGAATCCCAGGGACGGGGGACCCTGGTGGGCTGCCGTCTATGGGGTCGCACAGAGACAGACACGACTGAAGCGACTTGGCAGCAGCAGCAGAAAGCACGTTCCTTTTCTCTCCACATGCACACACAGAGGAAAGGCCGCGTGAGCACACAGCGAGAAGGTGGCTATCTGCAACTCAGGAGAGCCCTGACCAGACGTCAACCCTGCCAGAAACTTGATTTTTCACTTCCAGGCCCCAGACCTGTGAGAAAATAAATGTCTCTTGTCCAAGACCCTCCAGCCTGTGGTCCTTTGTTTTGGTAGCTGAGCTGACCAAGGCAGTGACCCACAGTTAGAGATGCGTATTTTCTCACATATGATGCAAGCACACTTATGCATTCACACTCACACACACACACACACACACACACAGCACGAAACAAGAGCACCTTACCTATACACAGGCACGAGGTGTTTTCTGCTGCATCCCATCCCATTCCATTCTGCTATATTTCCTTCCATTTTATATTTTTAAAAGGATGATTGTTGTTGTTTGGTCGCTAAGTCCTGTCCAACTCTGAGACTCCATGGACTGGAGTTTGCCAGGCTCTTTTGTCCATGGGATTTCACAGGCAAGAATATTGGAGTAAGTTGCCATTTCCTTTTCCAGGGGATCTTCCCCACCCAGGGATCAAATCCAAGTTTCCTGCATTGGCAGGCAGATTCTTTACCACCAAGCTACAAGGGAAGCCCAAAATGCTGATTATGACCAACTAAATTGATTTCACCATCCATTAAGTGGCCGCAATTCCAGTCTGAGAACTTTGCTCTATGATGGCACTGTACTTCTTTTGGTTTCTGAAAGACAAGCCCCTCCAGGGGCTTCCCTGGAAGAGACCCCAGGAGGCAAGCAGAGCACTTTTCCTCCAGACACCTGGCATTAGAACATCATACAATAATAGAATTTTTCAATGAAAAGCACCTACGTCCCCAGAGATGCAACTAGCAAACTCCACAGTGCAAGAAATGATTCAATTTTCTTCAAAAAATAAATATCAAGGGGGGAAAAAAGGATGTGATACACTGATGCTGTCCAATACAGCGGCCACCAGCCATCTGTGACCACTGAGCCCTGAAACGTGGCTGGCCTGAACTGAGACATGTTCTAAGTATAAGATACACACCTGATTTTAAAGACTTACTATGAAAAATTTCATAAGATATCTCAATAATTTTTACATTCATTACATGTTAAAAATAACATTTGGATACATTGGGTTAAATAAAATACATCAGCATTCATTTCACCTGTTTCTTTTTTAAAAATTTGCTGTCTACGAAATTCAAAATTACACATGTGGCTGGTCTGGTACTTTTATTGAATGGTGTTTTTATAAACTAAAACAAAGTCAAGCCACATCAACCAAGGGAAATTTGGATCCTAATTCAAAGAAACTGGAAAAAAAAAATGAGACAATTGAAAAAATTTGTAAACTGCATATTTGATGATAGTAAAGATATTAAAAATTAAATTTTAGGGGTGACAAATGTGTTACAAAAGCGAGCTTTTTTAAGAAATATGTACAAATGAAGTACTATAATATTTGGAATTTTCTTCCAAATAAATGAGAGGAAAAAACAAGGAGAGGGAGTATAGACGAAATAAGTTTGGCCACAGGTGTTGAGGAGTTCATTACATCATTCTCTTTCACATATGTTTTAAATTTTCCAAACTCTGAAAGCCTTTAAAGGCTGGAAAAATCTACTACCTAAGAAATTGTAAGCAAAATCAAAGCAAACCCCAGACAGACAGCATATGTATCCCATGTGGTAAACAGTGGCTAAAAGGGCAGGTTCCAGAGAAGGACTGCCAGGGTTCAGATCTGCACTTTCCCCACTAGTAAGCTGTGTGATCTCGGGCAAGTGACTTAGCCTCTCTGTGCTTCAGGTTCCTCCTTTCTGAATACAGATAAGAGTATCATGATGTGGAGGTTCATTTCCAATGGCTGCTGTTACCGATGATCACAAATTTGGCGGCATAAAAAGACGCGTTAGTGTTTTATGGCTCCAAAGGGCAGATGTTTGGTCCACAGTGCTGTGCTCCTTCCACAGTACAGTGACAACCCGCTTCCTTACCATTTCCACCTTCCACAGGCCCAAGACGCCGTCTTCCATCTTCAAAGCAAGCACCGCGGATCCTCCTCTTTTCCTTGACCTCCTGCCTTCCCTTCGTGAGGATGCTTGTGATTACATTGGGCCCACCTGGGTATTCCAGGCTCATCACCCCATCGCAGAAGCCTTAATCACACCTGCAATGTTTCTTTCACCAGGGGAAATAACATAGTCACAAGTTCTAGGGATTAGAACATGGACATCTCCAGGGAGATACTATTCAGAGACCACAATGGGGCTGCTATGAGAATTTCTTTCTCCCCTGGAGAAGGAAATGGCAACCCACTCCAATATTCTTGCCTGGGAAATCTCATGGACAGAGGAGCCTGGTGGGCTACAATCCATGGGGTCACAAAGAGTCGGACATGACTGAACACACATGCATGAGAATGAAATACACTGAGCTTACAAGTGGACCGGGCACATGGTAACCACAAGTTAAGCATTAACTATTAACATATAATGATTATTATTACATGCACGTGTGTGTGTGCTTAGTCACTCGGAAAAAAAGTTGCAGCCACAAGCAGTTTGTAACTAAAGGGGTAAAAATGGAAGCTTCCTTAGAAGAATCCTAGAGTGTGCCAAAGGTCCCCCTTTGATTCCATCTCTTCCTCTTTCCTGCTGGCTGGGCAGTGGGTATAATGGCTGGAGCTGGAGCCACTATTTTGGACCACGAGGTAACCCACAGAATGGAGGCCTCTCTTGGCAGGAAAACAAAATGAAGAAATGCGCCTCCTTGAAAGCTTGGCAGAGCACAGCTCCTACCCCTAGTCTGTTACACGAGACAAAAATAAATTTGTATTGTGCTTAAGGTTCTTTCATCTGGGGCCCGGGTCACTCATAGCACAGTGTAATCTGACTGCTGCTTTAATTTTAATCTGTTTCCCATAAATCATAAGAAGTGCCAAAGAAGTGCCTCCGCATGCAGAGAGGCCACAAAATGAAATAAGAAAACGGCCTGCGTCTGGAGACCCAGAGGGCTTTGTTGTTCTCCTTCCAATATACCGAAGTAAGAGGGGAGCTGATGCAATCTTCCTGGTTTGTCCCAACTGTGGTTTCATTTATTTCTTCCCTTTTGATCATCTTTTTAAACATCATGATCCTTGATACAGCAAAAGCAATGTGAAAGGGCTGAACTCAGGCTATAAAGTCATGGGCAGAAAGAAATGGATGGTTCAGGTGAAAAGTACCAGTGAGTGATGGTTCTGTAGCATGAAGCCCAGTAAATCAGGGTGCTGCCTTGGTGCCCCAGCCAGCCCAGATCCTCAGCAGGTGGAGTGGAGTGAGAACAGAGGCTAAAAAAAATGGGGACAGGAGCAAGACAGCCTCATCTAAAAAGTGCTGACCCCTGTGGACAGAGAGGAAGAGAAACAGATTCATCTTGCAAAGACAAACTTGATTCTGTCCCGCCCATGGATGCCCATGAGAACTAGCGTGATTTTCATTCCCTGCACATCTTTGGAGGAACTCTGCTTTGGAGGAGTGAAAGTGAAAGTGAAGTCGCTCAGTCCGACTCTTTGTGACCCCATGGACTGTAGCCTACCAGGCTCCTCTGTCCATGGGATTTTCCAGGCAATAGTCCTGGAGTGGATTGCCATTTCCTTCTCCAGGGGAATCTTCCCAACCCAGGGATCGAACCTAGGTCTCCTGCATTGTAGACAGACGCTTTACCGTCTGAGCCACCAGGGAAATCCCATTCAACACTGTGTTAACTTCATTTGGAATTCCAGCCAGTTCAGCCCAGCACACACATTCAGCATGCGTAGGCTGGTACCCAAGGTGATGGAGATGCCTCTGTGACTGTGCAGGGGTGGGTGACAGATCGCTGACAGCTGATCTGGCATCACCCATCTCTGTCCTCACTATTAAACGATCCTTGGCTTGGTCAGGAATATCCTGCTACCCTCTGCATCCTAGGACCCTCAGAGAGGTGGACCCCACCTCTGCCACAGAGCTGCCCCAACAGCAATCCCGCCTTCTTGCCTAGGATTGGACGAAATGTGGACATGTGACCCAACCAAGGCCAAGGGCATTCTAGGAGGCTTTTTCTGGGGCTTTATGAGCAATGCCTCTCTATTCTTCTGGGAGAAAGTCTGAAAATGGCTGCTTTCCCTGCAGAACAGGAGCAAAGAGATGATAGGAAAGAGATGAAACTTGGACTGTGAGCAGAGACAGAAAGAACCTGGGTCCTTGAGGACACCTTCAGGTTGCTGAATTAACTGCGCCTGCAGCCCACCTGCCTCTACCCTTCCAGTGATACAAGCCAACACATGGTGTGACAGACCAGCCTTTATGAAATCTGGGCAAATGCATCTTACTTCGTATTGAACTCTGTGTGTGTGATGGAGAACTGTGAGCTGGCTTTTTAGTTGTCATTGTGTTGTCATTATGGTCATCATCATCATCTGTTTTGCCTGTCTACTTTTAGCAAAAACACCCAGAACCATGTTTGAAAGTTACCTGATACCCACAACTATGGAGATTATGAAGGTAGACCACCAAAAAGAAGTGATTCCTTAATGATCAAGAATGAGTGGAACTTTGAAAATACAATGGTGTTTTTTTTTAAATGAATAAAGATGATCACAAGGTCTTCCTAAGATGATAAACCAATAAAGATGATTTTCACCTAAGACCCAAGCTTCCTCTGGCTCCAGGGGCAGCTACAGTTGACCCTTTAAACAACACAGGGTTCACACGATGGAAAATCCACATGTAACTTACAGTTATCCCTCCCTATATGCCGGTCTTCTGTATCCGCAGTTTCACATCCATGGAGTCAACCAGTCGTAGACTGTGTGGAGTGAAGTGAAAGTCGCTCAGTCGTGCCCAGATCTTGTGGTCCTGGGGATCACGACGTGTGGGGCACAACACGGATCATGTGGTCCCAGAGTGCCACGTCTTGGATCGACCCGCGTCATTTCCAGTGGAAAAAAAATTTGCATATAAGGGGACCAGTGTTGTTCAAGAGTTAACTGTAACTTCAGATAATCTCTTTGGGGAGGACTGACATATATCCACTACCATGTGTAAAATAGCTAGCTAGTGGGAAGCTGCTACAAAGCTCAGGGAGCTCAGCGTGGTGAGCGTGGTGGGCTGTGATGACCTAGACGGATGGATGGGAGTGGAGGTGGGAAGGAAATCCAAGAGGGAGGGGCTGTATGTATGCATACTGCTGATCCCCTCCATTGTACCGCAGAAACTAACACAACATTGCAAGGCAATTATATTTCAATTAAAAAACAATACAAAATAGTAATCTCTTTTCCTTGGGACCTTTTCAAGTTGGCCCAGCCGACCATGACTTAGAATGAAAGGGTAGAAAGGTAAAAGCTGTGATTACACTTTCTCTTTGATTGTTGTTTGCATGTGCACAACATGAGTGTGCAATGATACCTGGAAAGACAGACTGAGAAAGTGCAACTCTTCTCCAAATTCATCGTGTCCCAATTACTTTTTAATCTGTTGAACTTCCTGTTAAGTTCCACTCCCGGATGTGGTGACGGAGAGACCCAGACCAGGAGAATTCTTCGGGAAGATTTTAATGTTTAACATTTTAAAAATTTTATATTGGAGTATAGTTGATGCTTTTGGACTGTGGTGTTGGAGAAGACTCTTGAGAGTCCCTTGGACTGCAAGGAGATCCAACCAGTCCGTTCTGAAGGAGATCAGCCCTGGGATTTCTTTGGAAGGAATGATGCTAAAGCTGAAGCTCCAGTACTTTGGCCACCTCATGCAAAGAGTTGACTCATTGGAAAAGACTCTGAGGCTGGGAGGGATTGGGGCAGGAGGAGAAGGGGACGACAGAGGATGAGATGGCTGGATGGCATCACTGACTCGATGGACGTGAGTCTGGGTGAACTCCGGGAGTTGGTGATGGACAGGGAGGCCTGGCGTGCTGCGATTCATGGGGTCGCCAAGAGTCGGACACGACTGAGCGACTGAACTGAACTGAACTGATAGTTGATTCACAGTGTTATGTTAGTTTCAAGTATACAGCAAAGTGATTCAGTTATACATAGACATATATCCATTCTCCTTCAGATTCTTTTCCTGTATAGTTTATTGATACTGTGCTATATAGTAGGTCTTGTTGATCATTTTATATATAGTAGTATGTATCTGTTAATCCCAAATCCTAATATATCCCTCCCTTGCTTAATGTTCAACATTTTAACTATAATCCTATTTCCTATAGGTTTGCCAGTATAAATCTCAATGTGATCCACATGCTTTTTCCTTCTGTTAAAAGAAAATAGGAGCTCGGAGAGAATATTAGTCCGGTAGGTGCTCCCTGCCACCCTCCACCCGCCTGCACTCGGCACTAGACTTGCTCCGTAGGAAGGAGAGAGGCTGCGTTCAATATAAATGCAAAAAGCTCCAGACACTCAGGATTATCTGTGCTTTGCATGAATCATGACAGCAGCTTGCAAGTGGGCAGGACTTGGCGGAGCGGCCCCGTCACAAATCCACCAACACGCTCCTCGGAAGTGCCTGTGAAATCTGCCTTCAGTCGCTAATTTCACACTCCAGGGACAGAGCTACGAGCAGCTCCGGGCACAGAATTCCCATTTTTCACAACAGTTTCCTTACCCTCACATCCCCTTTTATGGGTTTTTTTTTCCTGCCACCTTTTAAAAATCAAAGTTCTTGGTTCCTTTAAGTATTGGGTTTGCTTTTCTTAATCATCTCTTTAATTTCATGACTTTACAAATCTCAGAGATATTGTTTCGTCTTTAGATATTTTGCAAAGCTCTCGCTGGCTGGGTTGCATTTTTGAAAAATCAAAATGAATCGCTTGCATATTCTGCATTCATTTTGCCCTCTCCTGCAGCTTTCTAAATAATGTAGGGACTGTAGATACTCCTGTGATGAGCAGGAATGCATTTGAAATGCGCTGTTGAGATATGCCTTTCATCTCCCTTCAGATCATAAAATGAGTTTTTTTCTCTGGGTTTCCGCAGACCTGAGAAGCACTCTTTTCATCTAGAATGAGTTGCAAGACATGGGAAGGGTCCTTTGAAACAGCCAGGGTGGGGTGGGGGAGGTGGGGAGAGGCGGAGTCTGAGCTGATGAGATTGATGGACAGGAAGTCATCACCAAAGAGGGGAATTTGTAAGACTCTTGCGACCATATTTATAAACCCCAGGCAGGCTTGTACTGGAGATCAGTTCAGTTCAGTTCAGTCACTCAGTCGTGTCTGACTCTTTGCGATCCCATGGACTGCAGCATGCCAGGCCTCCCTGTCCATCACCAACTCCCAGAGCCTACTCAAACTCATGTCCATCACGTCAGTGATGCCATTCAACCATCTTATCCTCTGTCGTCCCTTCTCCTCCTGCCTTCAATCTTTCCCAGAATCAGGGTTTTTTCCAATGAGTCGGTTCTTCACATCAGGTGGCCAAAGTATTGGAGTTTCAGCTTCAACATCAGCTTCCAATGAATATTAAGGAATAATTTCCTTTAGGATGGAGTGGTTGGATCTCCTTGCAGTCCAAGGGACTCTCAAGAGTCTTCTCCAACACCACAATTCAAAAGCATCAATTCTTTGGCTCTCAGCTTTCTTTTTAGTCCAACTGTCACAGCCATACATGATTACTGGAAAAACCATATCCTTGACTAGACAGACCTTTGTTGGTAAAGTAATGTCTCTGCTTTTCAATATGCTGTAGGTTGATCATAGCTTATCTTCAAAGGTGTAAGCGCCTTTTAATTTTAAGGCTGCAGCCACCATCTGCAGTGATTTGGGAGCCCAGAAAAATAAAGTCTGACACTGTTTCCATTGTTTCTCCATTTATTTGTCATGAAGTGATGGGACCAGACACCATGATCTTAGTTTTCTGAATGTTGAGTTTTAAGCCAACTTTTTCACTCTTTTCTTTCACTTTCATCAAGAGGCTCTTTAGTTCCTCTTCACTTTCTGCCGTAAGGGTGGTGTCATCTGCATATCTGAGGTTACTGATACTTCTCCCGGCAATCTTGATTCCAGCTTGTGCTTTATCCAGCCCGGCATTTCTCATGATGTACTCTGCAAATAAGTTAAATAGGCAGGGTAACAATATACAGCCTTGATGTACTCCTTTCCCTATTTGGAACCAATCTGTTGTTCCATGTCCAGTTCTAACCATTGCTTCTTGACCTGCATAGAGATTTCTCAGGAGGCAGGTCAGGTGGTCTGGTATTCCCATCTCTTGAAGAATTTTCCACAGTTTATTGTGATCCACACAGTCAAAGGCTTTGGCATAATGAATAAAGCAAAAGTAGGTGTTTTTCTGGAACTCTCTTGCTTCAATGATCCAGCGGATGCTGGCAATTTGATCTCCGGTTCCTCTGCCTTTTCTAAATCCAGCTTGAACATCTGGAAGTTCATGGTTCACGTATTGCTGAAGCCTGGCTTGGAGAATTTTGAGCATTACTTTGCTAGCGTGTGAAATGAGTGCAATTGTGTGATAGTTTGAACATTCCTTGGCATTGCCTTTCTTTGGGATTGGAATGAAAACTGACCTTTTCCAGTCCTGTGGCCACTGCTGAGTTTTCCAAATTTGCTGGCATATTGAGTGCAGCACTTTCATAGCATCATCTTTCAGGATTTGAAATAGCTCAACTGGAATTCCATCATCTCCACTAGCTTTGTTCGTAGTGATGCTTCCTAAGGCCCACTTGACTTCACATTCCAGGATATCTGGCTCTAGGTGAGTGATCACACCATCATGATTATCTGGGTCATGAAGCTCTTTTTTGTACAGTTCTTCTGTGTATTCTTGCCACCTCTTCTTAATATCTTCTGCTCCTGTTAGGTCCATACCATTTCTGTCCTTTATCATGCCCATCTTTGCATGAAATGTTCCCTTGGTATCTCTAATTTTCCTGAAGAGATCTCTAGTCTTTCCCATTTTATTGTTTTCCTCTAGTTCTTTGCATTGATCACTAAGGAAGGCTTTCTTATCTCTCCTTGCTATTCTTTGGAACTCTGCATTCAAATGGGAATATCCTTCCTTTTCTCCTTTGTCTTTAGCTTCTCTTCTTTTCTCAATTATTTGTAGGGACTCATCAGACAACTGTTTTGCCTTTTTTCATTTCTTTTTCTTGGGGATGGTCTTGATCACTGCCTCCTGTACAATGTCATGAACCTCTGTCCATAGTTCTTCAGGCACTCTGTCTATCAGATGTAATCCTCTGAATCTATTTGTTACTTCCACTGTATAATCATAAGGGATTTGATGTAGGTCATACCTGAATGGTCTAGTGGTTTTCCCTACTTTCTTCAATTTAAGTCTGAATTTGGCAATAAGGAGTTCATGATCTGAGCCACAGTCAGCTCCTGGTCTTGTTTTTGCTGACTGTATAGAGCTTCTCCATCTTTGGCTGCAAAGAATATAATCAATCTGATTTCAGTATTGACCATCTGGTGATGTCCATGTGTAGAGTCTTCTCTTGTGTTGTTGGAAAAGGGTGTTTTCTATGACCAGTGTGTACTCTTGGCAAAACTCTGTTAGCCTTTGACCTGCTTCGTTTTGTACTCCAAGGCCAAATTT
Organism: Bos indicus x Bos taurus; assembly: GCF_003369695.1. NCBI lineage: Eukaryota > Metazoa > Chordata > Mammalia > Artiodactyla > Bovidae > Bos > Bos indicus x Bos taurus. Next base: position 6,749,833 of record NC_040088.1, on the reverse strand, counting down.
GCCTGTTACTTCAGGTATTTCTTGACTTCCTACTTTTGCATTCCGGTCCCTATAATGAAAAGGACATCTTTTTGGGGTGTTAGTTCCAGAAGGTCTTATAGGTCTTCATAGAGCCATTCAACTTCAGCTTCTTCAGAATTACTGGCTGGGGCACAGACTTGGATTACTGTGATATTGAATGGTTTGCCTTGGAAATGAACAGAGATCATTCCGTCATTTTTGAGATTGTATCCAAGTGCTGCACTTCAGACTCTTGTTGTCTATGATGGCTACTCCATTTCTTCTAAGGGATTCTTGCCCACAGTAGTAGATATAATGGTCATCTGAGTTAAATTCACCCATTCCAGTCCATTTTAGTTCACTGATTCCTAAAATGTCAATGTTCATTCTTGCCATCTCCTGTTTGACCACGTCCAATTTGCCTCCATTCGTGGACCTAACATTCCAGGTTCCTATGCAATATTGCTCTTTACATCCTCAGACTTTACTTCCATCACCAGTCACATCCACTACTGGGCATTGTTTGCTTTGGGGATCAGGGTTTGATTATTTCTCTTGTCTGCTGTCTTGGTTGTGTTTTTCCATCGGTGACTCAATCCAGACCGGACAACTGTTATTCAGATCATGCTCAGGGTTTTCCCCTCCTGTCACATTTCCCACTTCCTGCTGCTCCTAGGAATCCTTCAAGATCAGCTCATATCCCACCTCCTCTGGGAAGGCTTCCCTATGCATGAGCACTCCTTTGGATCTTTTCTTCTCCTGACTGCCTATGGTGCCTGCAACTTGAATGTCTCATTTGTCCTTTATCCATAACCCATCTGATGTCCCTAAATGAATGAATGTCTCATTTGTTCTTTATCCATAAGCTATCTGATGTCCCTAGAATTCAGGAGTTCCCTCTCCTCATAGAGAATTCAAAGACTTAGTCTTGATACCCCCTACCCACTCAAAGGTGCAGTTCCCCTTTGGGCAGAAGCAGCTGCAGGCATGGCTGGATCAAGTAGCTCAAGTCATGTCAGGGCTCCGTTTATTTTCCGTTTTTTTTTTTTTTTGGCTGTGCTGTGTCTTTATTGCTGCTTGTGAGCTTTCTCTAGTTGTGGCAAACAGGGGCTACTCTCCATTGTGGTGTGGTGGTTTCTCCTGCTGCAGAGCACGGGTTCCAGGGCACGCCAGCTTCAGTAGCTCTGGCGCATGGGCTTAGTTGTCCGGTGGCATGTGGAATCTCCCCAGACCATGGATTGACCCTGTGTCCTCTGCATTGACAAGAGGATTCTCAACCACTGAATCACCAAGGAAGTCCACAGCTCCATTTCTTGCTGTTTTCCTCTGTGTTGCCCGGACACACAGGCAAGCCCTTCTTAGCTTGGGGCCCAGTTTTATATCCTGAGAGTAATGGGTGCTGGTTTCTTTTTCCAGGTAGCTCTTATTAGCCTGGCTTGGGTCACGTAACCATCAGTGACTGAGTTCGGCCAAGGAGAGGAGGGAGTGAAAAACACTGATTGGCCAGGCCCAGATCCTGACTAGGCCCAGATCTATGACTAGTTCTAGTCTTAGTCTAGAAGCTAGTGCATTTAATTCTTTCATGTGGAGTAACAGAGGATGGAGGAGAAACTGGTCACCAAAAAGAAAATCAGGCTGGACTTCCAGGAGAGGAAGGAACAGAAGCTGGGCAGACAAAAACAACCACGGTCCCTTTGTGAGTGAAACAGGCAGGAAGGAAACTCATACAGAGCATTGAGCACGCTGTGAGAAATAAGAGGACGCAATTGGAGACAGGGAAAGAATGCCTTTATGAGAAAATCAGCAGGACTACAGGCATTTTGTTATTGTTGTTGGGTTGAGAAAAGAACTGTAATGATGTGTAACACATCAGTACTTATTAATGGAGGAAAATGTACAAAGTAATGCATGTTAAAGTACGACATATTATACAAACAAAAGGCAGTGTGGAAATTACTGCTGAAGACTAAAGCCAGTAAATCCTTACTTCCCTCAGGATCCCCAGTTTCTATGGAGAGATTAAGTTTTATTTACCTGTTTTTAAATATTAAACTGGCAGTTTGGGGCCCTCATTCCTTAGCCAAGAGAAAGCCTGTATATTTTTGTTTAATGAGGATCACTGGCTCCACTTTGTCTAATGTTCTGTCTAAATCTTCAACCTGATCTGGAGCTTGGCTGATAAACTTTGATGTGTCTGCTCTTAGGCTCTGTTAAACAAAGGATAATACCACAAGCAGCTACTGGCTTAAGAGGCTGGGCTTCAGGAATGGTAGAAAGACAAGAGAGAAAATTAGGGTGACCTTGAGGGAAAACATTCCCCATGTGTGCATCTCAGCCCTAGTGAAATGATGAGCCCCCTGAGGGGGTCAGCCTCCTGTATGATGCCAGAATTCCTCAGTCTGAGCACTACTGACGTCTTGAGCCAGGTAATCTTTGTTGTGGGCCCATCTTGCGCATTGTGGGAGGTTCACCGGCCTCCCTGGTCTCTACCCATAGAGGCAGTAGTGCTCCACACCAGCCATTACAACCAAAATGGCCTGCACGCGCTGGGGAGGGGTGAGCAAAAATGCCCCCAGTAGGAAACCCCTATGTTACACCAATGCCAAGGTCAGTGCCAAGTGAAGCCCTCATTACCCTTGTTAGCCACAGAAGTAAAATTCAGTTTGACCTCCTTTGAGGGTTTTAGACCATTGCTTTTTTAAAATCCCCACTCAAACCCCTTCAGTATCTCCCCATCACGTCTAGAACGAGCTCCATTACTCTGGCTATTAATCTCCACCCAGGTCATCCACTCCAGCCACCCAATGACTTCTGTGCAGAGAAAGGTGACCAAGCCATCCTGGTTTGCCTGGGACTTTCTGGCTTTAGAACCAAAAGTCTTAAAACCTGAGAACCCGCTCAATCCAAGGCACACCAGGACTGGTGGTCTTCAGACTAGCTGATGAACTGATTAGAGAAAGCAAGGAATCAGGGCATTGACCAGACTGTCACTCGTGGGTGAGGAGAGCTCACTGTGCTGAGGACACCTGGGAAGACCCAGCCCACCCACCTTCAAAGCCCAGCTTGAAGCAGGAAGTAGAGTCAAGGCTTTTCACTCCCCGTTTCCTGGGACACTGCTCCCAGACCCGGCTTGTACAGGGAGGGAAGATGGCTCCTTATGGTTGGGAAGCCTTTAGAAAGCATCCCAGGCTGTGCCTGCAGCAGATTTACTCAAGAGAGGTGTGGTTCCTTCTCCCCACCACAATTAGAGCCTCCAGCACATGCATTCCATCCACTGGGGCCTGGGAGCTTGGTGTCAGGACTCCAGGGCTCGCTGCTTCTAACTCGGCTGGCAGGCTTGTGGAGGCCAGGTAGGTCTCTGAAACGTGCCCCCTCGCTGTCCCAGGGCCAGCTTTTCTGGGTGTAGTAAACCTTAAAGATTCTGACATTTGGAAAGAAAGAAAATAGGGGTGGGGGGTTGGGGAGATGAAATAAACTCTCCTATGACCTTCTCAATTTCCAAACTTTTCAAGTCTCACTCAGAGCATCTCAACTGTGGGTGCCATTGGCATTTTGTGCGGGGCGGTTCCATTGTGTGGAACTGTCAGAGACACTGCAGGACATTTAGTGTCCTTGGCTTATGCCCAATAGATGTCAAGAAATCACCCCTTTCCCCCGCCATTGTGACAATCCAAACACCCTCGCTTATATCCATTCACTTGGGTTTACATGCAAATCTGACACTCAAAATGCCTTTGGAACTCAGTGCGGGGGGTGGAGATGGGGATGGGCTGGGGGACACAGCGGCGGCGGCATTACTGCCTGGGGGAGGCTCTTTACACAGTCCCAAGCCATTCAGTTCTTAGCACTGAAGCCTGTCAGAGAATCCCATTAAATCCTCACTGTTTCTGCAAAGAGAAGGGGATGCTATTTACTGAGCACTCAGCATCCCCGAATTTGACAGTTGTTAACAAAATGGGAGCCAAGGAGAGAAGCATTCACGGTTTTGAGCCAGCAAGCAGCTGCCAGTCACAGTGCCCAGTGTGGGCAATGCAAAGACTCAAGGTCCCTGCCCGGAGTCAGGAGAGAAATCACCCAAGGCAGCAACAGCTGTGAGGGAGTGCCCCAAAACAAGGTGGTGTTTTGAAATGGGCAAGTAGCAAGCTACTGTGGGTCCTTACCTCTATCGAGTGTATCTTGGACAATAATTTGAAGTTGGAAAAAATGGAATGGGATAAAATGGAGTAGAATATTATCAGATAGTAAATGTGTTATTTTGGCTCAGATATGTAAACTTGAGCATATATTGGCTTGTGATACAAAATAAGGGACTTCCCTGGTAGTCCAGCGGCTAAGACTCTGCACTCCCAATGCAGGGGGTCCGGGTTTGATCCCTGGTTAGGGAACTAGATCCTGCATGCCAAAACTAAAGATCCCACATGCCACAACTATGACCCAGAGAATAAGTAAATAAATAAGTGTTTTAAAATATATTTTATACTGTGGATCATGGACGAAAAAGCCTTAGGAACACATAGTAAGAAATTACAATATAAGGGGCTACTTTTGTAATAACTGATCTTAAAACAGGTACTAAAACATGTTATGAACTGGAAACTCAGATCAGAGTTTGGAATAATTTGTGGGCATCGAGCCCCTGTACGTACAGCCGTGGTCCATCAGTTTAGAGGATGCCCCAACAAGCCTGAGAGAATGCAGGACAGGATGGCTCTTCTGGTCCCAAAGATGGCAAAAGGAACCTAAGCAAGGCTGAGACACTCCCCAGAGGTCACCCAGGTGAGAGCCAGAGCCCCAGGCCTGCAGCCCCAGACTCTGACCTGGGAAAGCCCCACCCCACCGGCTGCGACCCAGGATGAAGCTTCACCCACATCCACCAGGGTCCCCACTGCCTGCCACACACACACACACCCACACCGTCTCCAGGCGCCTCTTCAATTAAAGCCATGGGCAGGTACAGAGGACTGAACTAGGTTTTAAGAAAGAGACTCCCTGCCAAGACTTTATGGGCACAAACTCCCCCAAAGCCCCCTCCTGGGTGAAAAGCTTCCTACTGTGACTGTGACGTTTTTCTTCACCACCACCGACTGCTGGCTCCTAAGGACGCCACCTGGTATGAGCCCAGGATGTGACGAGCTTGCAAATCTTCCAGGTTTTTATTCCAGCACAGCCCATGGCCCATCATCACTCCTCAGACTTCAAGAGCCAACAAAAAAATAAAGAAATGTCAGGATTTTTTCCAGAAGAGAAAAGCCACATGAAATGGGGTGGGTTGAACACCGTCCCGGCTGGGGGTGGTGGGCCATGCCCATCCCCGTTTCTGCTCTGTCCCCCTGGTGTGTGTGGAGGGATTCTGTCCACGGGCCACCTGCCCTCTCAGCATCCCTCCAAGGGACGCAGGGCTGAGGTTGCGGTTTGGGGTGTCCACACGCAGTGGGTTCTCAGGGCTGAGCTGAATCTTGGGCGCAGACAGCTTCCCCCTTGCAGGATGGGCCAAGGCTCCGTGACACCCCCTGTCCTGTGACCCTTGTCCCGCTCAGGACATGTGTCCATGTGGCAGTGCAGCCAGCCTCGGTCTAGTGAGTAGGTTGGATGGGTGACCTTGGGGGTCTCTCCCTGCCCACGACAATTCCCCCACAGGCACCGTGGAGCCCAGGCTCAATGCCAGGCACAGTTCCAGGCCCTGCAGAGGCAGCCGTGACCTTGCCCTCAAGACAGGAGACAGACAGTGAGCAAGAAATCAAAGCAACACGGCAGACAATTCCAGAGAATAAGACGCATACTGGGAAGGACTTTAACCAGCCCAAAGTGATGGAGCGGCGGGCAGGGGGGGACCTGAATAGGGACTCGGGGAAGGAGGAGGGGACACCAGACCTGAGTCCTAAAGGAGGAGAAGGAGCGGATTGTGGGAGCGGTCAGGGACGGGGCCCGGGCAGAGACAGTCACAGCCCACCCGCCATCCCAGCGGGCCCAGCAGGACCCGTGGAGATCCGGCCTCGACCTGCCCCCACACAAAGTCCCTGCACTTGCAGCCTGGGGCTCTTTGGGGCAGGGGGGCGGGGGGCACACAGAATGGTAGTTAGAAGCCTAGACCCCGGAACCAGGCAGTCTGGGTTCAGACCTCAGCCCCATCACTTACTAATGAACTTGATCACCACTCTGCGCCTGTTTCCCAGTTTAGAAATAGAACAGGACCAGCGTGAGGAGCAAATGAGTAAGTCCTCACGCAGCACGGAGCTCAGGGAGGCACTCGGTGGGGTTCGAGTTGCTGGACGGCCAACAAGCAGACATCCTCGGAGGTCAGAGGAGGACCTTTTAAACCAGACCACATTCAGATCAGACCTCTGGGGAATCTTTAATGAGAAAATTGCACCTTTTCAGAATGACCAGGAAAATCAGTGCCCAGACTCCCGAACGTCTGTATTCTGCCTTGAAACCAAACGATCCTCTAGAAAACCTGGTTTTGCCCTCAGACTGGGGACAGCAAGGGCCGGGCTTGTCTCTGCTGGGGATGTGGGTGGGGGAATAATGTAATTGTCTTCACGGGGATCTGGGAAGGGGCCAGTGAACCAGAGACCCTAAAGACAGGAAGGACCTCGGGGCTGTGGTAGTAGTTACAAGTCAGGGCTCTGGGGCCAGACCTGGGTTCAAACCCCAACCCCACCATTTCCAGTTGTGTGACTTTGAGCAAGCTTCTTTCCCTGTCTAAGCCTGTTTCCTCACCTGTAGAACGAAGATAATCGCAGAGTGGTTGTAAGGCACAAATTTCCTAAATGCACACATCCATCTGTATATGCGAGCTTCCCCCTTGACTCAGCGGGTAAAGAATCCGCCTGTAATATAGGAGACACAGATTCGATCCCTGGGTTGGGAAGATCCCCTGGAGAAGGAAATGGCAATCCACTCCAGTATTCTTGCCCAGAGAATCCCATGGACAGAGGAGCCTGGCGGGTACAGTCCGTGGGGTCCCAAAGAGTCAGACACGACTGAGCGCCTAAGCACGCACGTAAGTAGCATCATAGGGATGTGAGTTGTCATCGTTCATCCTATGGTCATCATCCAGGGTGAGGGCAGTCTGAAATCCTCAATGCTGGTGACGTTTGCAGACAGGCCCTCGGAGGTAGAGGGACCAGACTAAGTATATTAATCCCAGGGGCCCAGAGAGAAGCCACTATGCCCCAGAGCCCCGTCCAATGCCTGCGACTGGGATGGACGCATAGTTCCGTGTTCTGGTTGCACAGCATTGGCTGGGGCTCAGCCCTCTGCTGCTGTGACCAGAGCCTCCCAACCACATAGACTCTGGAGATTGCCAACAGCCAAGCTTCTTGCTTTGTTAATGTCTCCTTCACTGTGATGGGGAAAAATAATAAAAATAATAATAATAATAGTGTGCTCTTGTCCTGCTGGAGTCCTCATTTCCAATCCCAGGGCAAGGTCCTCCGCAAACCCGGAAAATTAACCTCCCGCACGAGGACCTTCACATCCCTGCTGCACAGAAACCCAGCCGAGCAGGGAGGCAGCCAGCTGAGTGCTGTCTTGGGTCCCATCCACAAACTCCAGGAGATGTAGAAAAGCCCCGCAAATGGCACAAGGATTCCACAACAGAAGTGAAATAGCCTGTGATTAAACTGAGATGCCAAAATCAATATGCAAAGAGTGTGATTAAAAGACAAGCATGGTTGGCACCAGAGCCTCGCTTTTAATTGAGCCTGTGCCTACATTTTTACAGGCGACAAGGAAATTAATGACAGCGTGATAAACCTTCAAGAAAAATTAATTACCCCTGCCGCATGCCCCTCCTCTGTGCTCTGGGTTTAACCTGCACGTTCCCTCCCCACACCCCCACCCCTTGAAGGGCCCTGGGGTTGCTGATTATATTACTATACCCCAGGCTGCAGCATTCAAACAGCCCCAGCTCCTCCAGAGGCTCTGTGTGTGTTTTCTGGCCCCCTCTGCACAGATGCAGCCCCAGGAAGAAAGAGCCAACAGGTGTGTACTGCAGAAGGAGCAGGAGGAAACAGACAGGATGGGGGTCTGCACAGAGTGAGAACAGGGCTGGAGCATTGTGTGGTCTGCCACGTGGCTTCCCCTGGGGCTAGACTGTTTTCCCAGAGGACTAGGGAGTGGGGAAGGGAGAAGGGGTGAAGGTGGGGTGTCAGCAGAGGCAGAGCTAAGCAGAGCGTGCTGGCCTTTGAAGCGACATGTGGATAGAGGGTGGGATGTCACCAGGGCTTCCAGAGTCCTTGGGTTCAGGGCAGAGGCTCCAAGAAAAGAGATGATGAGAACACAGGGGAAATGGAGGGGATAAAAATTCATCAGCACCCCACCCCCACCCCCAGGCAGTGCGGGGTGGATATTCTGTGGGAGAAGGACACCAGCCCTGCGAGCAAGTCTAGGCCGTAACTGCTGGACAGACACCGAGAACCAAGACTGGGGGATACAGGGCGTGGGGAGAGGACGTGAGCATGCAGCAGGCTGTGAGCGTTCTCTGCAGCGACCAAAGGGAGACCAAGTGACAGAGACCCACGGGTTCCTGTGTGCTGGCTCTGAAGGAGGAAACAGACAGAACAGGCTCTATCTTGACAGCGAGACTCCATCTTGGGCCGGACTGTGGACTTTGAGCTATATGCCCAGTATCTACAGAAACGACATACCAACTGAAAAACCAGGCCCCCGCTCCGGATGGAAGAGTCCCAGGGCTCTACCTAGATTCTCCGTCGCCTAAAAGAATACCCTAATTGTCTGTATAACCGAATAGAATTATAAATTCTATTATGCTTATTGGGGTATGACCACAGGCCTATTGATAATTGTCCACTGTTAACTACCTAGGCTTAGGACATATGAATCACGGGTTAACTCTGATTGTGTCTTTGTTTTCCTTTATTCAGACTAGTTTCCGGGAATTTGGGGAGTTGGGTTTGGGCATGTACACTTAGGGCATATAAGGTTTTCACAAAAACTGGTCGGGGTCCTTGGCTAAGAGGAGACTCTGCCTTGGGCCCGCCGGTGTAAGAAACCGCAACTCCACTATCTGCATTGTCCTTCTGAGTGAGTTCGTTTCCCGGAACGCAGGGCTACAACAGCTCCCCTCCCCGGAGTTCACTGTGGACCGCACGTCTGGGGAAGCAGAAGGCAGGGGGCTGTCTCTGGGTGGCCACCTCGGGCTTGCTTGTCTCTGACATCTGCAGGCCCGTGGGCTGCCCTGGGACCCCATGTCTCAGCCTCTATGAGGGGCATCTGCCTCCCTCCTCTCTCTGTCTTTTGGGACTTGTCTGAGCACCAACATCTCCCTCCAGCCTTTGAGCCCTTGATGCCCACAACCTGGCCCTGTTGTCTGACTGCCCTCTGTCGTGTCCCACACACCCGAGCCCCCTTTGCGCCCATGCGCGGCCTCGGACGGGTGCCCCTTGCCCTCTGGATGGGGAGGGCCCAGACAACGCCTGTGGAAACAGTGCTTGAATTGCTCCATCACACCTGACACCCGAACTCCAGGAGACACAGGAGAAGACGCCGAGGCCCCCTCCCGCCCAGAGCCATCTTCTATCAGGGGACAAGAAGCAGAAGAGGAGGCGCCGGCCGATCCCAGCAGCAGCCACAGTTTGCAGAGAATCTTCCCCCGCAGATGAGCACCCTGCCCTCAGATGCGCCCGGGCGCCTGGAAGCAGCAGATACTAGACGCCCCTGAACTTGCAGAGTCCTGCCCAGATTTCAGTTTTAAGGAGTAATTTGCAAGAAGTAATTTGCTGTATTGAGCAGCCGCCAGGAATCTGGGCTGATTGGCATTCTCTCTTGGCCACTGTGGACTCTGGAGTCAGGGCTGGGGCTGGGGGCTCCCCCTTGGCCTCGGAATGGGGGCGGGGGGCCTTGCGGGCTGCAGGGAGCAACAGAGTGCACAGGCCGACTTAATGGACGTGTATGCAGCCCTGTAGGAGGCCACAGCTTAGCGTGTCCCCTCCTGATTAAAGCACAGGGGTCAGTTGTCCCCATCAGAGCCGACAAAAGAGGATCACTTTGGTCCCAGGGAGCTTAGGGAGCTCCTCAGATGCCAAAACCTGGCCCCCGGCGTTCTTAAGGTGACCCTTCCAGGACGGGGAGACGGTTCTGTGGGGCTTGCATCCAGCCTCTGGGGAGGGGGCAGAAGGGCAATGTCCTGAACCTGACCCTGCCCTGGCCTGAGGGGAAGGGTGGTGGTCTGCCTGGAGGCGGAGCTACAGAGGCAAATACCCACAGGCCTGGGGATCCTAGGACTCCCCCAGAGGCTGGGGGAGGGCAGGGCCCACAGGATGACATCTACCCAGCATGGAGGCTGCGTGGAAACAGGCCCAGCCTCACCTGGCCTTCCAGCCGCCAGGGCAACCCCGGGAAAGCGGAGGTCGTGTCCACCCCAGGGCTGTGGGCTGCCTCAGGACAGGGCCTGGCTCGGCATTCCTGTAACCCTGGGCTCCACCCCTCCCCTGCAGAGAGCACCCCCCCTTGGACCCCAGGGGGATGGAGCAGACGTCCCTCCAAGCAGCATAGCTTGCTGGGCAGTGCCCCCTGAACACCACTCAGTCTTGGGGGAAAAGCCCTCATGTCACACCACCCAGCCCAGCACCAACATGCCCTGATGCTCACGACTTTGCAGAATGATTTTCTGTGAGTCAGAGTTTACACCGTGGACCAAAACCAGCCAGGAAGGTGTCTAGTTCATCCCTCCTGTGTTTTGGGGAAAAAGTGAATCTATTGTCAACATGCAAAAACCTTGAGATTTCCTTGGGAATCTGATTCTCTTAAGGTCTCAGGAGAGGGGCCACCTGGGCCCAGACCCTCCCCTGGCAGCACGTGGGGGCCCCAAGTCCAGGCTTGAGCTCTGCAGCTTGCCCCAGTCCCCACCCCTCCCTCTCGCCCCCACATGGAGACCCGGGACCTGCCCCCAAGACCCCTGAGCTGCTCTGTCCACAGGCTCCTTGCTGGCTGTGTGTCCTGCAGTCTCCTCCCTCCCTGGGTATCCCCTTCCACAGGGAAGCTGTAATAGCACCCACCCTGCAGGGTGGGGGGATTGGCTGAGTCAGTATCCACGACCTGTTTGGAACATGTCTGGCAAGTGGGATCCCTTCGGAAGTGCTGGCTGCTGGCTGATTGGGTCAAGCCCTCGTCACTCCTGTGTCACCTGCGGGACATCAGGTTGAGACCCGCTGTAGACAGAGGAACCACACGTGGCCATTTCTCTCCAGCTTTCTCCATCGCCACCACTTTCTCCCCAGCCCCACCTCCCACCCTGTCCCACACCCAGAGGGCGAGGACACAGACCTCGAGTCCCGCCACACGGGTCCCGGGTTCTGCACCACCTGACCCCACCTGCACCGCCGACCTCTTTAGACTTGGTGGGATTTTCTCCCACATCTCATACCTGGATGTGAATCCCCTCTCCAGCGATTTCAGGACCACAGGGGAGATCTGATCAGATTTGCAACGGTGTTCTTTCTTCTGACAGCCCACATTCTATCAGCGAGACACTCCAGAAGTCACCAGATGTAATATTAATACACCACGGTAAGTACTTTGAAAGCAATCAACCACCGTAATCCAATTACTACCAGCTGTATTTGTAATGCTATTTTGCCCTCAAACACTCATCCTAACTGTGCACCAGATTCACGTCCCCTCACACACACACACACACACACACCTACACACACAGACACCTACACACAAACACCTACACACACACACCTACACACACAGACACACACCCCTACACACACATCCCTACACACACACACACACACACACACACACACACACACGCCAATTGTGCGCCCCGCTGCCTCACTTAACAGTGGGAGCCCTGACTAGTGAACAGCTGATCTGCATGAATTAACATGAGAGCTCCTGTAAGCCTGGAGCTTTTAAACTTGCAAACAGGTAGCTTGGTTGCCATGGAGAGCCGTGGCCCGATGCCAGGGCTCACCCTCTGGACCCGTGGTCTCCTGTGATCGGTGGGGTCACATGGGCTCTGCGAGGAGGTGGAGGCAGTGCCTCGCATCTTAATGACCTGACTTGCTGTGTCTGAGTGGCCAGTGTGTGGGGGTGAGAGAAGGCATGTATGTATGAGTGTGCGTGCAAGTGTGTAAGTCTGCACACACGTGTGCCCAGGCCCCACACAAATGGAATGAAAACTGAATGACCCCAAGGATCTGCTGGCCGCCTGTCCTGTTCTAACAGAGACTGAGAGCCCAGAGGGGTCCCTGCATGGACGGCTCGTGCTTCTGAGTCAGGGCAGTGCTGGCCCAGTGCTGAGGAAGCTGCCCCGTCCCTGTCAAGACCCTCTTGTCCCATCTCTCACGCACCCATCCCCCCGTCTCCCCCGTCCCCCCCTCCCGCTGCCCTCATTTTGTCCTGCAGGCCCCCTCCCCCTGCCCCATTATGGATGATGAGATGAGAACTGCATCCTTGCCGCCTGCCTTATAAACCCCTTGACACTGGTTTGTACCCACTTTTTTTGTCTTGTAAATCCACCTCAATTCAGGGAAGATATTCACATTCATACATATACATATGCCACACCCTCAGATGCAAACAGACCAGAAGCAAGGCCTCACCCTATGGGTCAGTTCTGGTTTCGCCAGCAGCCGACCCTGAAACAAGGCTTCGAGTCCAAGAGTTTTATCTGGGGGGTGACCCCAAACAATACCGGTCAAGGGTGCGGGGCAGGGAGACTGGGAAGGATGGAGGCAATGAGCATTCTGCCCATTTCTCTGGGAACCAGCAGAGGGCCTGTCTGCAGCCTCTGAGCCTGTCCCCGGAGCCACAAAGACCGAGTGCAGCTAAAAATAAATAAATAAAAATTAAAAAAAAAAAGAAAGTGGGGACACGAGGTGGTGGGGGGGTGGGGAGGCACTCACCGCTGTGCCAGCCCTGGTGCCGTCTCCATGGTGCATTCTTTCTCACCTTCATCTTCCAGGCTTTACAGTCTCCTCCCAGATTCAACAGAGCCCTGACCCCCTGGGCCCCCGGGATGACTTACCTGTCATGTGACCCTAAGGCGGTGAGCATTGGTCAAGCACATTTTAATAACAACCGCAGTGAGAAACACATTCTCATGGTGCCCCCCCTGCCACACCCCTGTCCATGTGACAACAGAGGAGAAGTTTCCCCAGCAGCCTCCCTTCACTGCAGACCACACCCTCTGCTGTCTCCGCATCTTGTCTACTCCGCTCCAGGGTGGACTTCAAGTGCAGGGCTCCACCCTCTGAACTGATTTCAAGACCCACTAATGCATCACAACCTGCAGTTCAATCAATTCAGCACCAGACACATCTGCTTGTGGGTGTATTGGGCCAGAAGCCATTTGTCCTACAGTGTGTGGGGGGCGCGGGGGGGTTCACCCTCTTTCTCCTGCAGTCGGGGCCGGGGCAGGAGGGCTGCGCCCACTGGACCCTGAGCGGTCACTGCTCCAGGGTTTGCCCAGTAGCTGACAAGGTGGGCCTGGGGTTGGGGGCACAGACCAGAAGGCAGAACCCTGGCCTGTGGCCGCTCAGCCCTACAACCTCCTGAGCCCACCAGGAGCAGCCCCCCAGACAGCGATGGGGGACGGGCCCCCAAGGGAGGCCTGAGCTGGGCCCGGCCACCTCTCCCCAAGAACCCGGGACCCATACCCTGACCTACACTTGGGACCAGGCTCATGGGATCTGGCAGACAACCCCTCGCCCGGAGGAGCAGGCGGTTACCCCTTGTGACATCCTCAGCAAGAGCCACTCTGACCCCGCCAAGTGGGTGCCGTCAGCTGACTTTGCCACAGCAGGTGCCCCGGGCCCCACGTGTGTGCCCTCGCTTCCTGCCCGCGACGACCCTTGGAGGCAAAGGCAGTGGCTTCTCTCCTGGCACACGTGGGCGGCACGTGTGACGATCGCAGACTGCTCCTGACATTCCCGAGCCCCTGCCAGCTCACCAGCTTGGTGCCAGGGGTGCGCTGCATCCTCACTAGTCTGGAGTCCAGGCACAGGGAGCATCTGTGTGACCCCAGGTAAAGGACTTAACCCCTCTGTGCCTCTGTTTTCACGGCTGTAAATGAGGGTAATGAAGCCCTCGTTCCTTAAAGATGCATACCTAGGGCCTCCCACCATCAGGCAGTATATAAGTTAATATTAGCCCCACTTGACAGCCGGAGAAACTGAGGCTCATGGTCACTGGCCTGGCAGGAAGTGGGACTCGCATCCCAGTCTGTCCGATGCTGAGTTCTTTGGCTTCCCTCCCTTATGGCCACCTTCAGAGGGACAGGGCAGGGGGCCATCACCCCCTCAAAGGGGCTGAGCCTCTGAGGACCCCACCATCTGGCTAAGACTCCCCTGCAGCTCCCAGGGGACCACCAGTCACCCCCGTGAGCCAGGCATTCCAGCCTCAAACCACACACTAACCTCCGAGGGCATCTCCCCATCCTGGGCCAGTTCTCTGTGGGACGATGTGTCTGCTGGGGGCAGGCCTGTCCCCCTTCCATCCCCCACAACGGTCCCTCCTCTCATCCCTCTGGACGGACATTGTCTCTCTCTCTCCATCATTCCCACTTGGCTGACAGCGACAGCCTCCCTAATTGTGCTTGTGACACGGCCTTTTGGTTTCTGATAGGCTAATTTACAGCCAGATTTCACCTGATTCCAGCTACAAGGGCAGGTTTTCCTTCCAGTCTCAACTGGATGGTTACGGAAGACAGCAGCCTCTGTCTTGCCAGAAGACTTCCCCTTTGGCTAAATTTGAGCAGGAAAGTTACCATGTTGGGAAGAACTCCACCGGCAAGGAATTGAGGGTGGTCCCCAGCAAAATGACCCCAAAAGAACCAAATCCTGTCAACCACCACATAAATGAGCCTGGTCATGGGTCAGTCCCCAGTCAAGCATTCAGATGAGACCCAAATTCTGCAGACACCTTGATTATAGCTATAAGACCCGTGAGCAGAGGACCCAGCAAAGCAGTGACCAGATGACCAATCCACAGAAACTATAAAATAATGAATGAGTGCTGTTTAAGCCATTAAATTTGCCAAGGTTTGTTACTCAGCAATGGGTAACTAATACAGAGAGTGCGTGCTCAGCGGCTGAGTCCTGTCTCTTTGGGACCCCATGGACTGTAGCCCTCCAGGCTCCTCTGTCCGTGGGAATTTCCAGGCAAAGAATACTAGAGTGGGTTGCCATTCCCTTCTCCAGGGCATCTTCCTGACCCAGGGATTGAACCCGCATCTGGGCTTGCAATAACTCAAAACTGAATGGCTGAAATAATTGAGCAGGAAACACTGTGACAGTTTAGGGAGGCATGAAGAGAGCACTTGGATCAATTTCCTTCCTTGCCACGGAGCAGAACTCATCACTTAACAGCAGCCCCACACCTGCACACCTGCTGTGGCCAGACATTGCCAGGCACTGGCAGGATGACCCGAGACCAGCCCTTACCCTGCCCTCCCAGGGCTTCCGGGCCAGCTGGCGGAAGCCTCCAGAACCACCTCTCCATTCACAGAGCTCCCCTGTGGGAGCAGGCGGAGGAGCGGGGTGATCTGACCCTCCCTCGCCTGGGAGTCACCTCTGCAAAGCGCCTGTGGCTCACCTGGCCTGACGGTTCCAGCCTCGAGACACCCCGCGGCCGCCTTGGCTGCTTGGTGCTCAGACCAGGCACCTGTGAGGAGACACGCCTCCCGTTTTCACTTAATTGAAAACTCCACATCATCAAAGAGGCGGAGATGCCCAGCGGCCCTTTGTTCCCTCGCCAGTGACCATTAACCTTTAAAAAGATGCTTCATGAGCCCGTCCGGTGTACTGAGGCCCTTACACGGGCCAGACTGGGGAGCGAGCAGATGGACATGAGAAATGCCGCGAACGCGAGGCCGGGCAGAGGGGGCCCCGGGCCAGCAGCCCCCGGGCCTGGAGCGGGCGGCCAGCAGCCCGGCCGGAGCCCGGCCTGGGACCCGGGACCGCGGAGGCCCGTCGTGTCCAAGACGCGCGTGCTGCTGAGGCTCCGGAGGAGAAACGCAGAGCCAGGCGCTGCCACCCTCTGCTCTAAACCCTCGGCGGCTCCACCGACAGAGGAGAAGCCACGTCCTTCCCTTGACGCGGGCCCTTCCTGACCCGGCCCCTCCTCACGGCTCTGGTTCCCCTGACCCGGACCCCGTCCTCCCTCCTCTCTGGTGACGCTGAAACCCAGCTCCACGCCCACCCCGGGGTCTTCGCATGAAAGCTCCTCCCCAGAGACTCAGGGCTGCTCCCTCTCTGCCGCTTTCTCAGAGGGCCTCCCTCACCCCACTTTAAAATAACACCCCCACCCTCAGCGTACACCTCCCTGCCGTATTTCTCACCAAAGCACCAAACAGCCCCTGACACGTCAGCCCTTTTACCGATTGACGCCAGCCTTCGTCTCTGTATTAGGATGGATGTTCCTCCAGGAGGGACTTTTCTGTTTTGTTCACCGGCTTTGATCCCAGTGCTTAGAGCTGGTCAGAGCACAGCAGACCCTCCATAGACACCTGTGGAATGAATGAGTGAGCGAGCCAGCGAGTGAATGCGTGAATGAATAGAAGCATACCTGAATGACAAAGCCCTGGGACTTGGAGGAACTTGTTGATAAGAGGGGTGAAGTTTTAGAATCCACATCCCTCTGTTCGCTGAAGGGAGAGACTGAGAAATACAATTACTGAGTCACAGCCTGGTGCCCGGGGCCTGAGTGGGCAGCGGACTGGCTGTCGGAGCAACGTCCTCCACTCACAGGGCAGAGACTTGGGGGAAGGAAACAGAGACCTCTGAGCGGCGGCTGCTCCCTCAGAACCACGTGCTGCTGGTGTCATACTCCGGTGCCTGCTCTGAGTCCTCCCCCACAGTCCTCCCCAGGCAGCTCCCCGCTGCCCCCTTGTCATCCGGGGCTCAGCTCACATCCACCTCCTCAGAGAGCCCCCTCCCCACCCCTTCCCTGATCTAGCACGACAGCCCCCTGCCAATCATGCCCCATGCTTTCTTTTCCTCCTCGCTCATCAGTCTCTGGGGTTCTCTGGTTTCCCGGTGTGTGTGCTGTGCTCCATCAACCCCCATTAAAAGATCTGCTTCATTTGGAAGGGGACCTTGCCTGCCCTGTTCACTGCTGAACCCCCCGCCCCCGCCCCATGCAGGGCCCAGCACACAGTAGGTGCTCAATAAACATTTGTAAAATGAACGGTTAGAGGAAACCAAGTGTGCTTACACTTTGGGAACTTATAAAGTCAAACTGGAAATGTTCATTCCTTAAAGCACTTACCAGTACTGTTTGGTGTCCTCTCGGTGAATGAGATGTGGCCTGATGTGAAACAGTTATGAAGACAGAAGAGTGGCCCAATTAGCTTCCCCACACCCCCTCAGGCTTTTCTAGACTTCAATAAAAATGTTACATTTCCTCCTGAATCTCTGTTCTTTGAAGCACCCAGTAAAGATGGAGGAGAGCAATTACTGGCTCTTTCTTTTTCCCCCTTTAGCACACAACATGATTTTTTTTTTACAGTTGGTTCAGTATCTGAACCCCCTCCTCCATTCTGGGAGGACCACTGTGTCATATTCAGGGGATTGTCCATCATAGTGGGCAAACTAGGACTCTAGTGCCCCTTCTGTGCCTGCTCCCTGCCCAGGTCACATCTCGCCCCAGCCTCAGCGCTGCTGCTGCCTGTGGGATGAAAAATATGAAATGACCCCTAAGGTTCCACCAGCTTGAATCTGCTTTACTCAACCAGTCCCTGACAGGATTGGGGAGGAATCAGGCTAGGTACCGGCTCCTGGAGCGGACATTGGCTTTCTGGCCCTGCTCTGTCCTATGGACAAGGGCCTGTTGATCCTCCCTGGAGTATTTAATTCACTCTGATTCCCAGCTGTCTGCCCAGACCCCAAGGAGGCCCTGCCCCTCCGAGGCCTGGTGCTCTGCTCCTGTTTCCTTCGGGTCAGTCCCTCTTGTCCTGACCTCAGAATCCGACCTGCAACCTCAGAACCCAAGTGACACAACTACCATCTTTTACCAGGACAGGTTCTGAGTCTTCAGGCTCCTGAGAGGCCTTCCTGGCCCATCACAGCTGTGAGAGCATCTCCAAGGAATGCAGGACCTTAAATCCCTAGAAAGCATCAAGAGCTTCAGGAGGGACCCCCAAGGAAGACCACTGAGGAGACCTTCGGGACCAGGAAACAGGCCAGGCGGGATACCACTCAGCATGTTGATTCAGGCCCTGGCTTCCGTTCCCCTCCCTTGAGTCTCCCACCAGCAGACCAGCCCCCCGCTCTCCCACTCACATCCTGTGTCGCCTGTTTGACCTGAGGGTGGCCAGGCGTCCTCACCCGCCTCCATGAGGAGCAGGAGGATGCAGGAAGGAGGGGGGCCAGCAATCTGCACGTAAACACGGGTGTGAGCAAGGTCAGGAGCTTGAAGACGTCTGGGGCTAAAACTGCTCCGGGAATAAAGGTCCCTCTGAACATTTAATTGGACATTTATCAGATGTGTTTCCACGGGGCCCTGCCTTTAGGGGGGACTGGTCCCCATCACTCACTGAGGGTGTCACCTCACACATCAGTCACATGGAGTGATCAGACACCCTCTGTTCCCCTCCCCTTCCAGCCCCCAGACCCCTGACCAGAGGTCCCCTTGGGCCCAGCCGTGTGACTTCCACTGGGGCCCAAGGCAGAGCTTGATGGGGTTTGGGAGGTTTCATCAGAATACAAATTAAAAATGACCTGGGAACCAGGCCACACTGATGCCGTGGTGACCAAGTCCCTTGGGAATTAAATCCTTTAACAGGTGAAATGGAAGCATCCTCCTCGTTTTCCTCTTGAATGAGCTGTGAAATAGGCTCTGGGACCGGCCTCCAGGGTGAAGCGGTCGGCGGGGCCCGGCGCCCAGGGGTGTCAAGAGATGGGTCACCAGCGGGACATGGTGCTCGGGAGACCCTGGCACCACGCGCAGTCGATGAACCGGCATCCGGGGCACCCCTGCCTCGAGAGGATGGAAGAGGTGAGTCTCGGGTTCTGAGGGGTGCCCACTGACCACGTGCTAACCAGCAGACCCTCGCTGGGTGACCAAGCCCCACAGCTGAACTCCTCGGCCTCCCATCAGGGGGCGGGTTTGGATTCAGGTCAGAGAAGCTCCCATCTACACTGTGGGTCACTGACGCGGTTCTTCTCCCAGTGCAGGGCTGTTGGGCACAGATGACTCTCGGTCGGGCGGGGACTTGGTTTCTTGGTTGACTTGAAGGTGGGTTCCTATCCAACCCTGAGAAGGTGGGACCCAGGACTAGCTGGTCCCTGCAGTGAATGCTGTACAGATTAGGAGAACAATGAAACACATCGAATCAGATTTGCAATCAGATTTGCACAGCTCTCAGTATGTACCAGTCTGTTCCTGTGGGGACAGTCGCTGGACACAGGACGCCCACCAGCAGGGGTGACCGCTCTCCGCACAGGATCTGAGCGCCAGAGCTGAGGGGCTGCGCTCTCAGGCGACACCCACGCCCCCTGCTGACCAGCTTCCCTGCGGGGTCACATCTCCCACATCCAGCAGCAGCTCTTCTGCACTCGGCCAGGGCAGGACCCGTCCACCTCTGCAGGTTTCGGTTGTGATGCCAGCCCTAACTTTCCTTGAGCCATTGAGACTCGATTCCTATCCCTCATTCATCAAAAACGGTTCCTAATTAATTGCGAAATAGTGACTAAAAGTAATGAAGTCCTTCAGAATGTTCTTCTGAAATGAATGTCTTAATAAAAAATGTGGACACTGCTTGGCTATCCAGTGACCCATGAGCCATCCAAGAGACAGACGGCACCCTTGGGGTCTGTTTTGTTCCTCTAAAGAAGGACGTGGAATTAAAATTACATGGGTTTTTAAATGGAAAAGGAATTTGATAAAGAATAGATACATGTATAACCAAATCGCTTTACTGTATACCTGAAACTAAAATTGTTAATCAACTATGCCCCAATATAAGATAAAAAACAATTTAATTTGTTAGAAACCTTTGTCTTCCACGGAATTTTTCTCACAATTTTTATTTATTTAGCTTGTTATTCTTGGCTGTGCTGGGTCTTCGTTGCTGCACGGGCTTTACTCTAGATGCAGAGAGCTGGGGCTACTCTCTAGCTGCAGTGAAGACTTCCTGCCACGCTGGCTTCTCTTGTTGCAGGGCACAGGCTCAATAGTTGTGGCGCACGGGCCTGGTTACTCCACGGCACATGGGATCTTCCTGGGCCAGGGATCGAACCCGTGTCTCCTACATTGGCAGGCAGATTCTTTACCACTGAGCCACCAGGGAAGCCCCTATCTTTCAAGGAATTTGACAACATTCTTAGCACCAGCATATATGTGGTGCTAAGAGTTGAAAAGTTTTTAAAAAGTTAAAAAAAAAAAAAAAAAAACTGTATGGGTTTTGAAACCCGACTGCCTTGGATTCAAATCCCAACTCTGATTCTTACTGTGTGACTTTGGGCAAATTATTTAACTCATCTGGAGTTTGTTTTCCTCATCCACAAAACCGGTATGATACCCACCTCACAGGTCGACAAAATAGTAAAGGAAACAGCACAGGGAGAATCCTCACCCCATACCTGGCACATAAGTTCCCTTCTTTTATGCTTCATTGTGAGTGAAAGTTGCTCAGTCTTGTCGGACTCTTTGCAACCCTGTGGACTATACAGTCCATGGAATTCTCCAAGCCAGAATACTGGAGTGGGCTGCCATTTCTTTCTCCAGCAGATCTTCCCCACCCAGGAATCGAACCGGGATCTCCTGCATTGCAGGCGGATTCTTTACCAGCTGAGCTACCAGGGAAGCCCTATGCTCTGCTGGGAACCCACCAAACACACTTTCACTGTGCATTTGGTAGTCATTAAATCAGGTGGTGCTGTCAGGAGCCTGCGAGGAGGGCGTTAAATGCAAGTCATCTTTGATAACCTGTTTCTCCTTTATTCCTGACGTTGGTGATTTAGAGCCAGGCACCAAGGGAGGTGTCTGTGAGAGGTGCAAGTGCTTCGTGTCACATGTTCCCATCTTCGAAATGGATGTGAATCGTAACTCTCTCAGGGGAAGCGCACCATCAGATGGTGTGGCGGCAGGTAACACTCACTGAGCACTGACTGTGTGCTCTAGGGGCACACATTAGCTCATTTAATCCTCGAAACCACACTTACAGGTCAATACATATTATCTGACCTATTTTAAATGTGAAGAAACAGAAGCAGAACCTAAGTGGCGTAGCCAAGACCACAGAACTGTAACTGGCAGAGCTGAGATGCAAACCCGTGAAGTCTGACTCCAGAAGCCTGTATTTCTCCTCTGGGCTCCACGAAAGCTGGCTCGATAACCACACTTATGCAAGGTGACCTGGCCCCTGAGTTGATCTTCATTCCACTCTCACATGAGTCTCAAAGACCCACAGCGTGTTCCCAGAAAGGGTTAGGAAGAGGGTGCCAGGGCCGTGGAGGGTGAAGAGCTGCCCTGCGGTGGGGCGCTCAGAGCAGGGACACCTCAGAGAGTCTGGCAGGGGGCACCCTTGCACCTTCAACTTCCATTCTCTGAAAGTATTCTTTCTCAGGGGAGGCAGGCTTGGAGCCAGCAATAGGAGAGAATGAGGGCTGTGTCCTCCACATCAGAGGGTCACCACATACAACCACTATGAGCAACGAGAGAGACCGGCATGGATGAGTTTAGGACTTCACAGGCTTGTTCCCCAGCATCTGTCACTCCTTCTTCTGATTCCTGATTCTCCTTTGGAAAAGCTACCTCTCCCAACTTCTTAGTCTCTGGCGTCTGAGTAGACACACTCCAGGCCTGGTCCATCAGTATCTACTTCTCCCTTGCTGTTCAGCTGCTAAGTCATATCCAACTCTCTGTGACCCCATGGACTGTAGCATGTCAGGCTCCTCTGCCTCCACTATCTCCCAGAGTTCGCTCAAATTCACGTCCTTTGAATCAGTGATGCTGTCTAACCATCTCATCCTCTGTTGCCCCCTTCTCCTTTTGCCTTCAACCTTTCCCAGCATCAGAGTCTTTTCCAACGAGTCAGCTCTTTGCATCTGGTGGCCAAAGTATTGGAGCTTCAGTTTGGCAACAGTCCTTCCAATGAATATTCAGAGTTGATTTCCTTTAGGATTGACTCGTTTGATCTCTTTGCAGTCCAAGGAACTCTCAAGAGTCTTCTCTAGCACTACAGTTCGAAAGCTAGCCACTGCAACTGGTTCAAGGAGGAGCACATGAGAATAATTGTCCAAATGAAACTCAGTCAAAAGGTTGCTCTAGTATGAAATAAAAAGCGGGGGTGGGAAGCTCCCTTTCCACCAGTATGACTCAGCCGGGAGAAGATAAGCCCAGACTTCTGCCTGACTTCATTTGAAGCCAGTACCAAAGAACATTAGACTTAAGAAATGCAGAGAAACTGGGTTCAGATGACATTTTTTGAGCACCTGGATACAGCCATACCTGAAGTCAGTCTGTCTCCGAACTCTTCAGTTACATGAGCCCTTAATTCTTTGTTTTCCATTTGTTTGTTTGTTTAAGCTGATTTGAATTGAGCTTCTTCATTTAACAGCAAGAATCCTGACTCAAACAAAGACCAAGGAAATCATGGATCAGTCTGGTTTGGAGTAGCCGGGCTCATTCATACCATTGCTATACAAGCGTGAGGTTTTAATTATGGAAGTCATCCCAGAACTCAATTTCTCAAGCTCTACAATTCCCTGGGGTGGAGCAGAGGTGGGAGAAGGAAGAAAAGTATTTTTTAATTCTTATGTTATTGAAAGTTGGCTGGGCACACTGCTTATAAAAACTCTTGTTCAAATTGCATATAATTTGATTAGATTGTGAAAGAAATCCTTCTGGAGGTTGGTCTGGATGTTGCTCTTTCCACAAAAGTAATATTAATGACCTCTGATGAATATTATGAACTTCAATTATCACCAAAGGAGAAAGACCCTCACAGTAAAAGTACCAGCTCCCCTGCCCCAAAGAGCCCACTTATTAAAAAGGCATTGAATTTTCCAACCCGCTCAGGATTGCAGTTTCAAAAGCGGGATCCTGGTAAGAGCTGGCACCAGCGGGTTATCATTTCTCCAGGCAGCAGGAGGGCGAGGGGTGAGGGTGATCTCACCTGAATGGCCAGATGGACCACAAGGGTAATTAGGGTTCTTGGTTGCAAACTGTAGAGACCCACTTGGTGATGAGAGGACAATGGGCTCTCCCTGAAGGATCTTGAGCCCCACAGCCTAGAAGAGACGGGGAGGACCAGGCAGGGACCACAGGACTCCGTGGGGCCAAGAAAGAGCATCTCACAGCGACACTGCCTGGGAGAAGGGATCTCCCTTTAATTTCTCTTCTTTCCTTCAGTTGCTCAAAACAAAGTCCTAGGAAAGAGTGTTGAGGGGTCAGGCTAAGTGCTCACCTTTCAGGAAAGACAGGTGGAGAGGGTGGGCCTCGCCCCTCAGCTTTCAGGAGGGACGTTGTCACCGATGTCACCGGGGCTTAGCCAGCACCCCTCCTACATGAGGGAGGGGCGATTCCCTAAAGGACGTCGGGCAGCTTCAGAGAGGGGAGTGGATCACAGGCAGCCGGAAATGATCCCTGTCCCCAGGCGTCACTTGGGGCCAGACCACAGTGAGCCTGGGGAGCCTCAGCTCCCCTCTAGGAGCACTGGTGGGGGGGGGGGGGGGGACACACGGTAGATCCTTATGGAAAACGCAGCTCTCGGGACTGTTGACTCCAACAGAAATGCTACAAGGCTCTACTCGTGGGGTTAATTCTTTGCACAATGAATATTTATCACTTTCACGATAAAAATGATTTTTCATTTAGAAAATAAAAAAGCTACAGTTTCTGCGAGCCGCAAACCAGAAGCTGAGTCTCATAGGTACAGATGCTCACAATCGAGTCATCAGCACACTTGCGGTCCCCACCGTGGCTCCAGCGCTGCGGTCAGTACCCGGGTGTGGGTGGGGGCGTCAGAACAGCGTGTCTCCTAGAGACACCTGCCTCCAGGTACCCTGCTGGGCAGACCTTCCCTTAAACTGCCCTAATGAGATTAGCTCAGGAACAAATTGCTTGCTGCTTTTGCCTTGTGGAGACATGGCCAACACACACACACACACACACACACATCCCTCCTGACCTTCTCTGGGGGACAGTGTCCTTGTCAGATTTCCATTTGCTCTGAAGGGGCCTCTCTCCCTACGGCCCCTCGGGCTGTGCACCAAGCAGCACGTGCTCAGGGCCTCTCCCCCCACTCCCTGAAGAACAGCACTGAGGCCATGTGACAGGGGGCATGTTCCCTGCACACCTCCAGGGGGCCCCGTTCCCGCCATGGTGGGTGTGAGCGGTGCCTGGAGTGTGTGGTGCCAGCCTCTACCTCTGCCCTTTCCTCAAGTCCTCTGGGAGACCCTCACCCATCCTAGAATGTCAGACCTGGAAGGTCCCTCAGAGACATCTCATCCGGGGCTTTCATCTCCATTCATCCAGGAGAATTCTGCTCAAAGTGGCCAGGCCTGGCCTTGGGTTTGTTGAGACATCACCCAGCAGAGAAAATCTCACCATCCTGGTCCACCATCCTCGATGAAAGAACAAGGAGCTTGAGGCTTGGAGAAGAGGCACGTTACGTCTGCCAAGGACGCTCCTTAGGCAGAGCTGAGAGGCATTTTATAATTTGCAAAGCCCTCTGCACCCCCATGTTGTCACATTTGACCTTCGTGAGAGCTGGTCAGTGTCCGATGCTGCTGCATCTCACACGTCGAAGACAACATTGACCAGATGATGCGTCATTGTTCCACGCGTCACTCAGAAATAAAACGTTGACAAGTAGATTACGATGCACCAGTGAGACTCCCATCAGTTATGTGCCACCACCAGACCCAACAGATAGGAGCAAGGTGCACCTTAGAGGCAGTGTAATTCAGTTCTTTCCACTGTATAGACTTTATTTTATGGAATCTGAAACTGACTCCAAGGTCTGGTCTGTTCACACACACACACAGCTGGCCAGAGGAAAAGCCTGGGATGCAACCTTAGCCCCTGGTGCCCATCTCCAGTCTGGTCCAGGGCAAGGAGACGTGCTGCCCCAATCTCCCTTCAAGGATGGATCTGCCGCCCAGTGTGGGATGCAGGGTCAGCAGAGGGTCCCCCACTTCTTTAGCATGATCCCTCAAGCTCACTGAAGAACAGACAGATAAATTGTATACCGCTAGTTGCTCAGTCATGTCTGACTCTTTGCTACCCCATGGACTGCAGCACACCAGGTTTTTCTATCCTTCACTATCTTCCAGAGTTTGCTCAAATTCATGTCACTGAGTCGACGATGCTGTCCAACCATCTCATCCTCTATCGTCCCCTTCTCCTCCCGCCCTCATCTTTCCCAGCATTAGAATCTTTTCCAATGAGTTGGCTCTTCACACCAGGTGGCCAAAGTATTGTAGCTTTAGCATCCATCCTTCCAGTGAATATTCAGGGTTGATTACCTTTAGGATTGACTGGTTTGATCACCTTGCTGTCCAAGGGACTCTCAAGAGTCTTCTCCAGTACCACAGTTCAAAAGCATCAATTCTTCGAGGGAAGAACTGAGATGCACCAAATGAGTTGTTTGAATAAGTCCACAGGCTGGCAGGGAAGTGAAACCACAGGCGTTGGCAGGGCTGGAACCTGAACACTAGTCCTTGGCTTAAGGAACTTCAGTGATGCTTCGACATTTCCACTAAATGTTGGCATGTCCCCTGAGGTTCTTCCAGAAGAAGAAAGGAGGGATAAACTCTACAAGGTGTGCCTGGATGACTATGACGCTTCCAATAAAAGTCTTTTTAACCTGAATTTTCTGGGACATCTACCCATCTTTCTGTTTCTCAGTCTATGATGCTTTCATGAATCCTTGGACATGAATTCACACTTGCAACTAAGCCTTCTGTTGTTTTATTCTTTCTGTTGGAAGGAAAGCAAAGTAGAGGACATTTAATAACCTGTTTCCACTCTCTAGTTCTAGTGTTAGCCACTCAGTCGTGTTCGACTCTCTGTGACCCCATGGACTGTAGCTTGCCAGTCCCCTCAGTCCATGGAATTCCCTAGGCAAGGATACTGGTGTGGGTTGCCATTCCCTTCTCCAGGGGATCTTCCCAACCCAGGGACTGAACCTGGGTCTCCTGCCTTGCAGGCAGATTCTTTACCATCTGAGCTACCAGGGAAGCCCTTCCACTCTGTGGCTGCATGATATTAATTTGACTACACAGGATCTTTAATGCTTCACCATCACAAAGACTCAATTTCATACATGAATGAGTCGATGTCAAACGGGAGGAGGAGGGGGAGGGGGTGTGCCATGTTTTCCTATCTCCTCTTAAATGGTTTCTTACTTCATATTGATATAGATCAGGGACTGTGGATTATGCTGACAAGCTCATAAATTATCTGCTACTCACCAACAATACTAAGGTCCTGTTTTCTTGATGGGGTACTTAATGTTGCTTGCAAAGGATGTCCATGAACTCAAAGTTGTTTTGATTGCTATTTACCGACCAGGAACCTTGAACTTGAGACCCTCCTACTCCACAGAGGTACAGATGACATGCATGGAGGCAGGATTATCAAGGGACATAAATTAGAGCAATTAGAGTGAGATGGAGAAAGGGAAGAATGCATTACTAATTGGGCATCATTACAGAGCATCTGAGAAGCTGAGCGAGATACAGTGTCAGCATCGAAGCCCCAGAAGTGATGGGCAGAAGGGACCACGTTTAAAGCCAGAGGTCATTAACACGGGCAATTGACAGGCTTAATGACTCTGAGGGGGAGGCAAAACCACTCCGACAAGTGACAATATGTTAAAGTGGGCATTTTACTATTTTTCAGAAGCTGTAATTTTCAGATGATGACTTCGGGGATCCTTTAAGGAGGATAAATGATTACCTGACAAAGCACTTGTAGCGTTTCCTCTCACAATAGGAGAGAGACCAGCAGACAGCCCGGCTCTGTCAAGCCGAAAGGAGCATTTTTCAGAGAAAACACTGCAAAGTTTATGACAATGAGAGCCAGAGGAAACACAAATACATCTCGCCTTCTTGACAAATAAGATTTAATTAGGAGACTCTTCATGCTCAAAAACAAAGCCATGCCTGCGCCGTGATGGGGAGGCAACAGGCAGAAGGGGAGGGCCTCACTGGCGAGCAGCCCTGCGTCGGCCCCTTAATTATCCACAAACGTCCCCGTGATGGAATTCCACTGCTTCCCCTCTTTTTAGCTAATTCTCTTTTCTTACTGCAAATACTACTTGTGTTAATTAATGAAATAGGTAATTCAGCCCACAATAAGCACAGATGAAACAGACAGGCAGGGGTTTATCCCCTCGAGGAATTGTAATAACTTCACACTTCTGTTGCTGTTCAGTTGCTAAGTCGTGTCTGACTCTTCGCGACCCCATGGACTGCAGGGATGTGAACCGTGGGCACCGAAGGTATTTGCACAGAGATCACCTGTGTCTCCCGGGTCCCCATGTAAACCTGCAGCCCTGGCAGGATCTGACCTTCCCAGCCAGCCGGTGCTCACCAGCCGACACTCCCAAAGCCAGGGGCTTCCATCCTGACCCTTCACTGGTCCCTCCGTGGCCCCTGTGACTGCAGATGGTCCTGAGGCTTCTCCTCAAACCCAGCATGAGGCTGGGTCCAGACAAGTCCCATTGCAGACTGAGTCTCAGACCTCTGCTGGCCACGCCAGGGGTTCCTGCTGCATATTTCCTGACCTTCTCTCCAACTTTCTCCTGAGATGTGACCAAGGCCCTAAAACTGAGCTCTGCCATCCCACCCAGATTCTGAGCTATGAACCAGGCTGTGATGGGGAATCAGGTGGAAAAGAATAGCCCTAGACAAGAACTTCCTGTTGTAACTGGAAACATCTGAAGGGCAAATCTGACCCGAGTCATCATACCCTTCCAGAGGTTTCTACAGCTCCCTTAGGTTAGAGCCCTGACTCCCTAGGTCCCTGTCCCTTGCCAGTCTCACCTCCCACCTTTGTGTGCTCTTTGTCCTGGCAGGACATACCGGGCTCCCAGCACTCAGGGCCTTTGCACATGCTATCCACCCCCAACTCCTGGAATGTTCCCCTCCCCAACCCGAGTTCCTCACCTAGTCACCTGCAGCTCCCCTGTCCTGTCTCAGATGAAACATTACCTCCTTGGGGGATTCTTCTGTGTCTCACATCATCCCCCAATCCTGGCCCAGGGTCTAGATCAGGCCCCCAGACTCCTCTAATGACACCATGGTGCCTTTCCTTCCCAGCAAGGACCACATGTAATGGCTTGAGGTCTTTATTATCTGAGGATGATGCAAAGGGGTAAAAGCCCATCTGAGGCAAATCCAACTAAACTGAGTACCAAAGCTTCACAGCACAGTTTTCGATTTAACTTCCTGGGAGTTACTTTTGGGCAAGTGCTGTTCTCAGTACCCTACACGTATTACATTTCTCAGTCCTCCGTGGATCCTGGTACTACTTATCCCCATTTTACAGATGAGAGCATGGAGGCACAGGATGGCTGCCCAGCCAGTAACTGGCACTGTCAGAGTTCCTGCTCTCAACCACCTCTTTGAACTAAAAGCTTTTTCTAGAAAAAGCAAAACTAAATTCTGCTCCACCTCTGCTCCTCAATACCTGTCCGCTAGCCAACCCTTCCTTGGCCTGGTTCTGGAGCACGTGGTCAGCCTTTACAGGGATGTGCTGAGTGCTAGGAGCTGGCCCAAGACTGTTACGATGTGGGCAGTTTCCACATTCTTCTGTATTATTGATACAATGCAGTGGCTGGCACATGAGAATCAGCATGTTTTATTTGGGATGAACGGGTGGGGATAACAGAGGAGGAAATGACAACCCACTGCAGTATCCTTGCCTGGAAAACACCATGGAGAGAAGAGCCTGGCGGATTTGCCTTGGGAGCAATCAGATGCTGAGCTGTTCACCGATCTCAGACTCAGTTGAATTCACCTCTTACACGAGGAAAGGGGATGTTAGTTTGTAATAAACAGGCCTATTCTTTGAGGGCCAAGTACACACAAAAAGACGACAAGAGTGAAGAGTCAGAACTTCAATTCAAGCGACAGATCCCACCCCATGCCAAATCATCTCTGTAGCTGAAAAGCGGATGGGATGGGGCTCCTCTGGTCACTTGCCCCCCAGGCTGTCTGTGGCAACATGCCCTCAGTGCGGGGCTGGGGGAGGGTGAAATACAGCCCCATCCGTGCGCATGCACAGTTATAGTGTCTGACTCTGTGACCCCCATGGACTGTAGCCCGTGAGGCTCCTCTGTCAATGGAGTTTTCCAGGCAAGAATACTGGAGAGGGTTCTCATTTCCTACTCCAGTATCTCCACCCGTTCACCCCAAATAAAACATCCTAATTCTCACACGCCAGCCACTACATCGTATTACAATAGAAACCAGAAGCCTGTGTGCCTCATTACAGTCTTAGGAGCTTTTCAAACGGAGGAAGCAGCCCGTTAGTTTCTGCTCATGGAGCTTTGACTCCCATGCAGCACTGGGCAGGGGTCTGGAGGCCGTCCAAACCAGACCCACTATCCACCCATGGGCTCAGCCCAGCAGGCTGTGTCCCCACGGGCCTCTTTTCCCGCTGTAAAGCGAAGGGGAGGAGCTACCTGCTGAAGAAGGCGCACCAGGGCGGCACCCAAACTGTTTATCCAGCAGAGAGGACGTTACCGCTTTCCCGGCCCTGCCCTCAGAGTCCAGGATCAGCCTCAGTGAGGTGTCCAGGTGTCACCACAGACGTTTCAGCCCAAAGGACCCAACCCTTCCTGCTACAAAGATAGCAAAACAGATAAACTCCAGTCTTTAAAAATCTCTATTCAGGAAGCTTTTGATCCTTTATCCTTATGATCAAGTGGATTAATTAGATTTCTCTACTGGCACCTTTATCTGAGATGATGGGGTTTTACCAGGAACAAGTTTGTGACTTCTCTATGTCTTGATTTTCTTGTCTGTTGGACCTATATAAGTAATATAAGAGGAAATAACCAACCACAGTGCCTGGTTCAGACATCCAATTAACAAATTCCTGCCTTTAGTTAAAGCTCCACCCACTCCGCCCCACCCTACCTCTTTTCCTTGTTAGCT
This sequence comes from Bos indicus x Bos taurus, assembly GCF_003369695.1. Classification (NCBI taxonomy): domain Eukaryota; kingdom Metazoa; phylum Chordata; class Mammalia; order Artiodactyla; family Bovidae; genus Bos; species Bos indicus x Bos taurus. Next base: position 6,719,741 of record NC_040088.1, on the reverse strand, counting down.
CTTTTTTAAAAAATAATTTCATGTACTTATTTTATCTTTTGGCTGCTCTAGTCTTCGTTGCTGCGCTCAGGCTTTGCCTAGTTGCGGTGAGCAGGGGCTACCCTAGTTGCTGTGCTCGGGCTTCTCATCGCAGTGGCTTCCCTTGCTGCGGAGCACGGGCTTTAGGACACATGGGCTTCAGTAGTTGCGGCACGTGGGCTCTATAGCACACAGGCTCAAGAGTTGTGGCACACGGGCTTAGTTGCCTCACGGTGCGTGGAATCTTCCCAGACAAGTGGCCAATGCAGGAAATACTGGTTTGATCCCAGTGAATACTTTACCACTGAGCCACCTGAGAAGCACCCTCATTAGCTCTTTCTGTTCAATAAGAGAGGGAATTGTTCTTCAAATCTGTCTAGATGTAATATTTGGAGGTTAAAAAAAACCTGGCTAGTTCCTCATGTCATAGCATCAGCTCCAGCCTGGAACATGGTGGCTACCCACAATCCTGACCACAATCCCTTCTGAATTTTTTTTTTTTTTTTTGCTTTATTTTTCCCCTAACTTATTTAACATCAAACCTATAAAAAAAAGTTTACAGTCATACAGTTAACATCCACATACACTTCATCGAGATTCACCAGCTGGCAATACCAGGCAACACATGAGTCTTCTCTTTCTGTGAGCATTATTTATAGAGTGGGATGATTGTGGGTATGTGTGCATGTGTGTGCAGATTGTCCTTTCTGTCTAAACAATTTGAGACACTGGTGCAGAGACCACAATACTTCATTCCTAAACACTAAGGAGTGTTTAGGAATACTAAATACTAAACAGTATCTAAGGAGAAAGACATTTTCCTACATAATATCAATACCATTTTCACACTCAAGACAGTTAATGTTGACACAGTACTATACTCTAGACAGTCCAAATTTAGTGCTTTTTTTTTTTTCATTTCAGGACCATGCACCGTATTTGGTTGTCATGATTCTTTCGTTCTCTTTAATATGGAACAATGTGCATTTGGTCTCATATAATGTTGACGTTTTTGAAGATTCCAGACAGTTGCTTTGTACCATAGATCCAGGAAGTGCTCAGAGATGATGGGAAGGGGTCCAAGGAAACAGAAACTATGACAAAGGGCTTCTCCTAGACAAGGTCAAAACATCTGAGCAGAAAAAAGCATGGAAATGGACAGGAACACATTGAATATTTTTTCTATAAATCTATGAGTTCATAGTGATATTAAAAGATGACTGGGGCTTCCTTGGTGGTCCAGAGGTTAAGAATCCACCTGCCAATGCAAGGAACATGGGTTCGATTCCTGGTCTGGGAAGACCCCACGGGCCTTGAGGTAATTAAACCAGCACTACAGCTACTGAAGCCTGTGCGCCTGGAGCCCTTGCTCTGCAACGAGAGAAGCCATTACAATGAGAAGTCCACGCTTTACAGTGAAGAGTAGCCCCCACGCACCACAATTAGAGAAGGCCCAAGTGGCGACGAAGACTCAGCACAACCAAAATTAATTAATTATTTTTAAAAAAGATGACTGAGGGCCAGGGGCCATTTTTTCCGAATAATGCCAGCTGATGTGTCTAAGGAATGATAGAATTGGAAAATGTAATAATTGATTCAGGTGCAGACCATCCGTGAACCCTAAAACCACTGAGGGAAACCACGGTGGGGAACACAAGATCCCAAAGTATCACCCCACATGTTACTTAGCAATTATAAAGGGGGAGAAAAGATCCTTTACAACAGAAACATATGGTAAACACCACTTTAACTAAGAATTAACATCCAGATGACAGATGAACAGACATGACGAGTCTCCCTGCCTGCCGTGGGTTGAGCAGAGCCTCCCTCTGCAGAAATCCTGGCCTTAATCTCTCGGGAAACAGTCACACTCACCCATCCTGTGGGACATCCTACAGGCTCCTGTCTGACCTCACCTGGGCTGCCAACACACACTCCCTGCTCTGAGCTCTGCCTCGCGCCGGGCCCTGTGCAGAGATGAACCTAGGGATGCAGAGATGAACCCTGGCCTTCAAGGATGAAGACGATGCTCAGGAGTCTGGGTCCTCAGGGTCTCCAGCATTTAGGTGACCATCAGATGGCTTCTAGATGATTGCAATTTCTCCACCAAGAAGAAAAAAGAAAAGTACATAGATGTGCTGTTTTCTTCTCCGGATCAAACTAGGTGGGCTGGTTTCAGAATAATCTGTCGCTAGAGAGGCACACTCAGGAGCAATCTGTGGGCTCTTGGTCATTCCATCAAGCGAGACAGCCAAGGTAATTGGACTATTACCATCAGGGCTGCCATCAGCATCTGTGGCTGTGACAACATCAAAGGGCATCCGCCAAGCACCTGCTGGAACAGGAGCTTTTATCCATGGGGCAGAGTCGCTCTGCGGCGGCGCTGCTGTTGAGAAAGCAGACCCAGCCACAAATGACAGTAGCTTCAGAACCAGCCGAGAAAGTGACGGGAGGAAGGTCTGCAAGATGGCGAAGTCAGATCATTCGGTCTAGAGTCGGGGACTTTTAAGGATGCTCAACCTCCTGCTCTACAGCCTAAGAGGCAGATCTCAGAACTTTGACTCGTTCATTCTGCACATATGTCAGGAGGACCAACCATGTGCCGGACACAGCTGTGGTTTGAGATGCAGCAGAAAACAGAAAGAGGCCCCAGCTTCAGGAGCTCAAAAATTTTACAAGAAAAGCTGAGATTCTGCAATTACAACTTGGAGAGGCTGGCAAGACTTTACAAAGCAAGACAGATAACCCTGAAAGCACGAAAAGGCAGGGGGTAGCGGGGAGACATATTGAAAATACTAAAATTTGGAACTTTTGAATGTAAAATGATTACACAAAGTCTCTATATATGTCTGTAAAAGTATTTGCAAGTCAATAATAGATGAATTCACTTAATATAGTTCAATATATGAAAGAACTCTTATAAACTGACAAGAAAAAGAGGCAACAGCTATAAAGAGACAATCCATGGAAAAATATACCTCTTCTGAGCTCACAACTTGTTGGCAATACATCCCATAGAAGTAAAACCAAACTACATCTTGTAGCAATAGACATAAGGATGTCACAACTATAGTTTTAAGTGGCCTGGACCCAGAAAAAAACATTAATTCTCTTTAATAATGGAGTGGCTGAATGCTTTGCAAGTATATCCACCTGGTGGAATGTTGCACAGCCATTGTAAAGAACCACTTTAATTTAGAGCTATTGAAGGTGATTTTAAGTATTTCTACCAGTGATTGAGTGATAAAACCAAGATGCAGAAAAATGTTAGTTATGGGTTTATCAATTCTGCAATCTTCTTTTTAAATTTTTATTGGAGTACAGTTGCTTTATAATGTTGTGTTATTTTCTACCGTACAGCAAAGTGAATCTGCTACACATATACATACATCCCCTCTTTTTTGGATTTCCTTCCTATTTAGGTCACCACAGAGCACTGAGTAGGGCTTCCTGTGCTATGCCGGCAGTTCTCGTTAGTGACCTATTTTATATGTAGTAGTGTATACACGTCAATCCCAACCTCCCAGTTCATCCCACGTCCCACTTTCCCCCCTTGGTATCCATATGTATGTTCTCTAAGTCTGTGTATCTATTTCAGCTTTGCAAATAGGTTCATCTGTACAATTTTTCTAGATTTCACCTATATACATTAATATATAATACTTGTTTCTTTTTCTGACTTACTCTGTCTTTTTCTGACAGCCTCTAGGTCCATCCATGTCTCTGCAAATGGCACAATTTCATTTCTTTTTAATAGCTGAGGGCTGAGTAATATTCCATTGTGTGTATGTGTCACATCGCTTTTGAACTTTCAGCTTTGTTAATTTCCTCTATTAACTTCTGTTTTCTATTTTACTGGCTTTAGTTCCTTATCTTTACTTAATTTTACTTATCTAGTGCTTGCTTTCATCTTTTTTTCTTAAGGTGGAATCTTAAGTCATTGATTTTTTTATCTTCTTTTATAACATCTGCATTTTAAACTATAAATTCTCCTCTTTGCATTCCTTTACTTGCATCCCTCCAAATTTCATGTTGTATTTTCATTATCATTCAGCAAAATTTCTTTTTAAAATAAAATAATTTTGAAAAAAATATTGAGTCAACTTAGAATAAAATATAAATCAAATAATAATTCAGTTGATACACAAATGTGTCCAAAATTATGAAGGAAAAACAGAAGTTACTGAGGTTTGGGACATAATATTGAAGCACTAAGTTGAAAACACAAAAACTCCTTTTGCTTGAAAATTTGTCAAAGAGGTTAAAAACCAAATAATCTCCATTGGTCAGAAATAAAACTGAAAGCTATTTGAGAACGTCAGTTGAGATATTAGGATCTTGTTTGGTTTTTTTTTTTTTTTTTTTTTGATTACTCTCATGGTTTATTAATATTCAGATTGAAAAATTCAGATTGTTTGTTTGTTTTACACTGAGTTGGCCGCCTTATCCGCTTACAGTAACCACCCCCATCATCTGTACAACCCTTCTTCCTTTAGTAACAGACACACTTGGCAGCACAGACAGGACTACAACTTCAAGCGTGTCTTGCAGCGATTTGCTTTTTGGCTTTTTGTTGTTGTTGTTTGTTTTTCTTTTTCCTTTTTTGACCACACCACGCAGCATGTGGGCTCTTCGTTCCATGACCAGGGATGGAACCTATGCCCCTTGCATTGGAAGCATGGAGTCTTAACCACTGAGCCACCAGCAAAGTCTGCCTCCCTTGCAGTGATTTGTGGTCAGGTAAATACAGCTTATTTAACTTATATGCAGAGTACATCATGAAAAATACTGGGCTGAATGAATCCCAAGCTGGAATCAAGATTACCAGGAGAAATATTAACAACCTCAGGTATGCAGATGATACCACTCTAATGGAAGAAAGGGAAGAGGAACTAAAGAAACTCTTGATGAGGGTGAAAGAGGAAAGTGAAAAAATGACTTGAAACTCAACATTCAAAAAACTAAGATCATGGCATCTGGTCCTATCACTTCATGGCAAATAGAAGGGGAAAGAGTGGAAACAGTGACAGATTTATTTTCTTGGACTCCAAAATCATTGTAGACAGTGACTGCATTCATGAAATTAAAAGAAGCTTGCTCCTTGGAAGGAAAGCTGTGACAAACCTAGACAGCATATTAAAAAGCAAAGACATCATTTTGTCAACAAACGTCTGTACGGTCAAAGCTATGGTTTTTCCAGTAGTCATGTACGGATATGAGAGTTGGACCATAAAGAAGGCTGAGTGCCGAAGAATTGATGCTTCTGAATTGTGGTGCTGGAGAAGACTCCTGAAAGTTCCCTGGACTGCAAGGAGATCCAACCAGTCAATCCTGAAGGAAATCAGCCCTGAACATTCATTGGAAGGACTGTTGCTAAAGCTGAAGCTCCAATACTTTGTCCATCTGATTCGAAGAGCCAACTCATTGGAAAAGACCCTGATGCTAGGAAAGACTGAGGGCAGAAGGAGAAGGGGGCGACAGAGGATTAGATGGTTGGATGGCATTACCGGCTCAATGGACATGAGTTTGAGCAAACTCTGGGAGACAGTGGAGGGCAGCAGAGCCTGATGTGCTGCAGTCCATGGGGTCGCAAAGAGTGGGACATGACTGAGCAGCTGAATGAGTGCCAGTGGAACATGAATACAGGTGAGGGGTACCCCTGCCAATCTGTGCCCATGAAGGGAATTATGTACCCTATTCTTTTCCTTTCCTCTCTTCTCAGTGTTGAAATGCAGACAAGTGTGGGGCATCTGGACCAAATGGGTCAAACCAGTGGTCTTGGTGTAACAGAGCAAAAAGATAGAAGGAGCCCAGTCCCCCGACAGCTTCATGGGCCAAAACTGCTATACCAGCTCAGCTGTTCATGAATGATAAATAAACTTCTATCTTGTACAGACTTCCTAGGTAGTATAGCGGTAAAGAACCTGCCTTCCAGTGCAGGGGACACAAGAAACATGGGTTCAATCCCTAGGTGGGGAAGACCTGCTGGAGTAGGAAATGGCAACCTGCTCCAGTATTCTTGCTTGGAAAGTTCCATGAATAGAGGAGCCTGACCTGGGGTCACAAAGAGCTGGACACGACTGAGCCACTGAGCAGGCACACTTGTATAAGCCAAAGTCTCTATCAGAGTAGCCAAAGCTAATTCCTAATTAAGTCAGAGCCCACAGACATTGGATAAAGATCTTACAGACATTCTGATTAGGGCTGTTGAGATATTTCCCACACAAACCAAACCTACAGAATAAAGGAGTCAGATTGACTAAGACTCTCTGCTCCTATTGCAAGGGGCCAGGGTTCAACCTCTGGTCAGGATACTAGATCCCACATGCCTTAACTAAGATCAAAGATCTCACATGCCACAATGATTCAATAAGGCCCAGTACAATCAAATAAATAAAAAATAAAATATTAAACATAACCCATGGCAGCTGATTTTGTGGGTGGAAAAATTGAGTCCAAGACAGATGAAATGAATCCTTCAAAGTTAGACGCAAATTTTGCTACTAAAGCGTGCAGGTGATCAGTCTACCCCAGCCAGCCAGTGACCAACCTGAGGCTACCTCCTGCCGGGAGACTGTTTGAGCAGTCCTCAATTCACTGATCTGTGCAACTGGTTCTTAACATTAAAAATGAGATGATTCCACAATATATGTATATCAGATAATTACACTGTACACTTCAAATATCTTGAAATTTCAGTTGTCAATTGTACCTCAATAAAGCTGGGGAAAAATAGGCACGATTTCACATTAAAATCTAATTTCATTTCCTCTGAAAACTCCAGGCAAAGCAGGCTGGATGCACCTTCTACCAGGCAACTTAAGAGCTGAGCAGGTCACGGCTGCCCTCAATGGGCTGAGCGCGCAGCTGAACTTGACACAGCGCTCGACACTGTCTGTGGCCCTAACGGTCGTCATTACTTACATTCTCTGACAGCTGGGCTTTTTTTTTTTTTTGTAAACAAACCTCTCTACCCGTCTCTTTCTTTGCTAAAAACAAAAGACGAATCGAAAAAGCCAAGTGTTTCAAGAAAAATGAGAGCTCTGATTTACTATGCAAGCAAAATACAATTGTGTTGAAAAAACACACTGAACCAGCCACCCTCATGGACACCTCCTCCCTGGGAGGAGCCTTCTATAGACATGTGAGTTTTGATCCCATACGCACAATCTCTGGATACAAGCCCCCTTCTCCTCTCACAGCTCTTCTAACCAGTGCAGGACTCCAGGGCCCCTGCATTCAGGGAACCTGCTCGCTTTTTCCAGATGACGTCATCGCGTCTGGAGCCAAGTCCCTATTTGGAGGTGTTTTCTTTGACTTTTTGCTTTTTCCTTCTTGGACCCAGGAAGCAGCTCAAGCCAGGCTTGCTTCCCCAGCACGTTAACACGAACAGCCTGCTTCAGAAACTCAAGAGGCACATGCTACCTTAATTACACGGTTGCTATTGAAACACTCGCATGTTAGACAAAACCCTTCATTTGGGAGGAAAATTAGTTGTACACAAACAAGAACACATTTCATCTTCAATTAAAATCTGCAACATTCCCTTGGCAGAGAATTCTGGCTATTTCTTTTCTTTTCTGCGTTCCACCTCCTCCCTCCCATGAGGGATTTTCTTGGCAATAGGGCCAGTCTTTGTGGCCTCAAGAGGGTCCCTCCTGTAATCTTCTTCATCAGCCATTCCCTGGCCTCTGTTGAAGCTTCAGTTGACCCAGCCCACCCTCTCTCCCAGCCCTGTTTCCTCTTGTGCCTGGCCCCTCCCCACATCCCCTAAAAAGTAAAAACTGTCAAGTCAGGGACAGCTGCCCTGCCCAGCGCCCGGCTCCTGGAGGGAGACCAATGATTAAACGTGATGGATAACAGTGAGCGGAAGAGGAAGTGCCCAAACTCCCAGATTGATTGCCAAGTGCCACAAATAATGAAATAGTCCATCTTCCACCCACTAAAGAGGAATCTGCTGCAGCTCGTTGGAAAAGGGCAGTGAGGAAAGTCCTGCCTCCTTCTTGGAGTGATTCTCACTCCGAGATGTTCCTGCTCCCACAGCCCAGCCAATGCCCGGACCCCTGGGGACTGTGCGGGTGCCCTGCCCCCTGGAGGTCTTCCCCGAGGAGGAGAGGAGTCTCCAGCACCCTCACCCATTACTCACAGGGGCCAGGTGGTCCTTGACCCCACAACCTGCTAACTCACTTATGACTTACCCTCAGTCCCCACAAGGAAAGGAAGCCAGTCAGCCCCTGCTTCCTCAGTCATGGCCACACTCATGTTACTGACCTAAAGCAACTCAATTTTCATCATTTCACTGGGAACATCTCAATAACACTTTCCCAGGGACGTGGGATGGAAGTGCATTTCAAGGCTGCCAGAATGCAGGACATGCTTCCAGAACTTTCTATCATCCTAATGACTAAACTTCAGGACGAGCATCAGAGTCCCAGCGTTAGCAGCCAAAGACGGCCCCCACCTCACCTCCAGTGTCCACCGCAAAATACACCTCGCTGTTTTCTTCCCCTTCACTAGTTATTACCTGAAGTACTCAAGAATTTCATCAAATCTAAGGTGCCTGGGGAAGAAAACATGGGGATGTCAGACAGCAAAGAAGCACAGACCAAACCAGGAGACCCCAGAGAGAACACTCCCAGCAGAGACAAGAGGGGGTTGGGCGACGGGGTGGAGATGAGGTTTTGAGTTCGGGGCAGTGTAAGGAAGGACACCTGAAACTACCAACACAATTAAGATCGCCACACGCAGGGAAAACACACGAGGCATTTATCAAGGACGCAAAGAGCAGGAGGTCACTAAACTAAGGGCTTCCACAAGACAGTCATTTCATAAACAGCCCTGACGTTGCAGAAAAACCTAAATTAATTCTTTGTTTGGCTGTTCATGGAAGAAGATGAGGAGGTAGTTGCTGGAAATAAAAGATAACCAAAATATGTGATTTTTCTTTTTGAAAAAAGAGGCAAAATATATGTGTGTAAATATACAAATATAGGAGAAAGTAAGCAAGAGCAAGATGAAGTATAAAAATGAGAAGGAAAGGAGCCATGATGAAGGGAAATCAAGGTGACTCATTTCTTGCTGTTGTAGGGGGAATTCCTCTGGCAGAACAAAGCTTAGAAGCCACCTTCGCCCTGCCCTTGGATCAGAAGCTGATAGCTGTATACCCGAGGGTGCCGGCTCTGGCTGGGACCACGGTGGCCCCACAGAGCTCCGGGAGCCAGCGCTGAGGCCACATCCACTGTCCTGTGAGTCCCGCACCCCCAAGCTGCCGGCATAGAGTCCCCCGACTCACTGCTTCCCACCCCTCCCAGCTCCCCTCTCCAGCTTTAGAGCTTCACAAGCGGCAACGCAAGGGGTCATTTCACGAGACAAACACTGCCTCCTGTATGGACTCTTCTCACCTCTTCCAGTGACTTCAAAGACAACATCTTGATTTGGTGCTAAGATGCCTTCAGCACATCTCTAAGCCTCTCTTATCATCCTTTCGAACAGCAACAACAACAAAAAAACAACAGGCCCTGGGCTTAGTGGAGAACGCAGCCCCTCTATTTAGATGTATTTTTATTTCTATGGTTACCGTCCTCCTGCAGCAAGGCATGCTGGCTTTCCATTTACACTGGGATATGGTTTCCCTTTCAAATCAAAGTCTTTTAGTGAAAACAAACATGGGCTTATTTAAGAAAAACATTCAGTGACTATTCAGCAAACTACCTGTTTGTGTAAATGAAACATTACTGGAACACTGCCATGCTGGTTCATTTACATGTTGTCTCCGGCAGAGAAGAGTGAAGAAGCCACAATAGAAACCAGGTGCCTCACCCAGCCTCAGAGTTACTCTCTGACCCTTCCTAGAACACATGTGCCCACCCCTGGAGTAAGGGATTTTCCTGGTGATGTGTGGGTGTGGAAAGCGGAGATGGTATCTCGGTGATGATTTCAATTGGTTGACCAGTGAGCAACGGTTAGGAGCTTGGGCTGCAGGATGAGATGGCACCAGGCAAATTCCAATTCCCTCACTTACCATCAAGTCCCTTCTCCTGAACCATCTTCAGCTTCCTCATCTGTAAAATGGGAAAACAGCCCCCACCTCATGGAGTTCTGGTGCAGAATAATGAGATCATAAGGAAAAGACACAAGCCCAAAGCCTGGCATAGAGCAGACACTCAGGAGGTGCCCATGGTAATGATCACAGGTGCTGATGGGGAGAAAATACATCTCTTACCAGTTGTGCAGGCGATCCCTGGGTCAGGAAGATGCCCTGGAATAGGAAATGGCAACCCACTCCAGTATTCTTGCCTGAGAAATTCCATGGGCAGAAGAGCCTGGCAGGCTAAAGTCCATGGGGCCACAAAGAGTCAGACACGACTGAGTGACTGAGCACGCACCAGTGGGATGAGAGTTGTTCAAAGTAGCGGAACTTCCACGATTGTGGGAAAATTATACTGAGAAGCCAGTTGGGCTTGGAAAATGGAGCTACCAAACTGGGGGAAAGACCTCAATAAAATAACTACTCAGACATAAGTCTTGATATGGAGCTAGATCAGGCGGGAGAAGGTAGGAGGAAATGTGATTGCTAAGCAACACATCCTGATGCTGGGGTTGGCAAAACGACAGGCCAGAAGGAGAATGGTGGGGAGCGCTCGTGGGAAGCACCACCCACAAATGACTTTGCCCTCTTCCCTGGACTCCCGGGGACCCGGGCCTACTCTCTGTGCAGCGGGCTCTGTCCCACTTCACACACCAGGGCTGGGTACTGAGCTGAAGGGACTCCCCCAGGGCAGTAACTCTCTGCATTGGGTTGGAAACTCCACCCTTTGAATGAGCTGCTAATTATAGTTCTATGTGTGCAGTCTGTCACTTGCTAAAAATAGACTGTCTTGTTTTTCTATCTCCACAGGTGCAGCTGAGTTTGGGGAAATAACACCATTTTTAGCTCTGACGCAAATAGGTGACTGATCCTAGACTCTGGGAACCAGGTCAGTCTGCGGGGGGGACTTCTTCCCAGGAGTGTGACCCACGGCAGCGGGCCAATCGGAAGAGGTTCTGCGACCTCCCCGGGCTCAGTGGGGGGCGAGTGCCATGGGCGGACAGGGCTCCTGGTCAGCCTCACACATGGAGGTGGCTGCAGAGCTGGAGCATCGGCGCTTGGCCACCAAGGCTGAGAGTCACCTGTCATCCAGGCAGGAGGGAGGTGGTCAGAGCACGGCCCTGGGGGGGGGGGGGTGGGGTGTGGGACCCAAATCCAGCAAGAAGGCCAGGAAACAGGTGCTGGAGTGAGACGGGGAGGGGTGACTTGAAGACAACAGAGATGCAAGGGGCAGGGAGAGAGAAGATTGAGAAGTTTCATTCATTCACTCATTCAACTGAAAATGTTTATGCCATGGGCTTCCCAGGTGGCTCTGGTAGTAAAGAATCCGTCTACCAAGGCAGGAGACACAGGAGATGTGGGTTTGATCTCTAGGTTGGGAAGATCCCCTGGAGGAGGGCATGGCAACCCACTCCAGTATTCTTGCCTAGAGAATCCCATGGACAGAGGAGCCTGGTGGGCTAGAGTTCATGGGGTCACAAAAAATCAGACATGACTGAAGCCACTGAGCACATATGCACGCACTGAGTGCCAGGCTTTCTGCCAGGCTCTGGGTTGAAAGGAGCAGACAGGATCCCTCATTCACTTACTAATTTAATATTCCAGCAGACACACACTGAGCCAGACCCTGCCCTAGGGATACAACGGTGAGCAGAGCCCCTTCCCTCCTGGGGGAATGGGATCATGGGATGGGTGGTCCAATACCCTCCTCCCCAAAAGCAAATGAACAAACATCATGACCAGTGATTTGAGCAAAGGAAAAACCCACTTCCTGGGAGACCAGAGCCCGCCAGGCACTAAGAAAGGGGTGGGAACTGGAGAAACAGGCATGGTCTCTACCATGAGGAACCTTCCTGATCTCCAGGGAAACCCGACGTTGGCTGCAGCACAAGAGAAGGACCCAGGGCTCCAGGGTCCCGAGTTCCCCTCAGAGGAGCCCCTCCCAGCACCCGAGGGGCGGCCCCAGACCAAGAAAACTCCCGCACTGGCCCACCGGGGGTTTGTGCAGCAAACCCCCAAAGCCAGAGGGGTCTCAGGATGCGGGCTTACTCAGGATGTGCGACTTTGTGAATGGAGCGGCGGGGTCGGGGGTGGAGCGCATAGTCATAAACTCCTCAGAATTCCAAGGAGGACCCAGCTCTCCAGACTCGGGGAGCAGCTGCTGGGCTCCGTGTGGTCAGAATGGTTTGTCGAGCTGTGTAGACACACCGTGTAGACACGGCACCAGCAGCCTGAGTGTGCAGACGGCAGGATTCCACACAGCTCAGACAGACTTCACTTGAACACCTAACAGCCTGGACCCTGGAGATTGTTTCCATCTTTACTGCTCTGGGACTGAACCTCCGCCGAGCTCCTCCCTACCCCAGCAGGCATTTCTGTGAGGGGGTCATGGACCAGCCTCAGGAAGCCGCTTCAGCCCAGCGGGGCCGGGTGTCCCCCAGACACAGAGCGGGGCTCGGGTTCAGCTGCTCCCTGACCCCTGGGAGGGGCCATTGTTGCCTCTCTGGTCTCTCGTGAGAGCCGAGAAACCTCTCAATCCAGCAATCACCGCTCAAAGCCCCTCGTTTTCCCCGCTGCAGGTGGATCCCAGCATGTAGCATGAACTGGAGCACAGACCATCCAGGTCGTAAAGACCATCTGGGTCGTAAAGCGACAGATCCTGCTCATTCTCACCTGGAGGTGGCGGCCCGGACCCCCTGACGATTCTGCAGCCCCGCCCCGCAGGCTCTGGGGGTCAGGGTTTGCCTGTTCTGAGCCAGGAGCAGAGAGTGGGAGGTCACAGAAGGGGAGGATGGAGTCTGGAAAGGAGGAAACACCTGGGGGAAGTGTTTCCATTTTGCCTCTTTGGAGGCCAGGTGTCGGAATGCCAAGAAATGTGACCCAACAAGGTCACAGAGTAAAACAGTTCCTGAGTCTTTTCTGTGCAGGAAGACAGCGCATCCCAACAGTCAGCGTGCTGAGAGCACGGCCTCTGCAGGCGGCTTCTCTGGGTCCAAATCCCAGCCCACCACTCACCAGCTGTGTGACCTCGGGCTTTACGTAACCTCTCTGTGCCTCAGTTTGCTCGTCTGAAAAGCAAAGATAATGACAGTCCCTGTGGCACAGGACCATGGAGCAGATGAGGGCAGGAAGGTGCAGTGAAGTGCTCAGCAGGGTCGGCCCGTAGGACGCAGGGCTTAAAATGTCAGATGACGTCATCGTCACCATCACCAACACAAATGCATTTGAGGACACTCTGGTGACCTTCATTCCTCACCCTGTCAGCTCCATGCGGTGTTTTTGCTGGGATCCCCTGGTTCAGACCTTTATCCTGCAGAAATGCAGGCTGAGAAGGATGCCCTGAGGTCACCCCTCTCATTGCCATCACCATGAGCAGCCTCAGTCATCACTGAGGGCACAGCCAGTGCTTGCCCATCATCCCACAGATGGCAGCACTCAACCATTTGCAGAGCACGTGACTTCTCATCCCCCTCCCAGCATCAGCTGACCCTCAATGCCCCTCCCTCAACCTAGCCTTCCTGCCTTCCCTTCCTGCTCAGGAGCCCCCCTCCTCCACGGGGGCACAGAGAGAAGAACCCTTTCAATGCCTGAATCAGATCATAGCATCTGTTTGCATAAAACCCTTTAGTGCCCCTCACACAGGGCATGGGGCTGACGGGCCAGGCCCTGCCTCCTCTCAGACCCTGTCTCTGCCCACACTCCCCGCAGGCCAGCTGCCCGGCCCATCACTGCTGCACCCCTACATCCCTCAGGCTTGTCCCAGGTCAGGTCCCAACTCCAGGAATGACCTTCCCTGAATGCCTGCTGTCAGCTGCCTCCTCCTCAAGACAAGGCAGTTCAAGTGGCCCCTCCTGAAAAGGCCTCCCATATCCTCAGTCCGAAGCCAGCCACCCCTCCCACGTGTCATGTCGGCTCTCCTTCCCTTCAGGAGACTCATCGCAGTCTGACCACCACACTTACTTCATGCACACATTCACTATCTCCCCCATTCGAATGCACGTTCCAGGAGGACAGAGACACTGGCCAGCACCGTGTCCCCGGCATCCAGTAGGTGCTCAGTAACATTTATGAACAAATGATGACTCACAGCGGCCCAAGTTGGCGGGAGGGGGCAGTGTGCCGTTATTATAATGGACGGTCGTAATAACAGCATCACCTCGTGTTTACAACCTGCCTTACAGCCTGCAGGTACTTAAGCATCTGCCAGCCCTGAAGGGGAAAGAGAACACAAATCTCGACATTTAGCCAGAATAGGGAGGAAGCGGAGATTTAAGAATGTGTGAGGGATGCATTTTCCAGCATGGAGAGGGAGCATATGTTTCTTCCTGGTCTCAACATAAAAAAGGGTGTTCAGACGAGGAAAAACCCTGAAAAGTCAACGCCTTTACCTGAAGATTAGCCCACAGCAGAGTCTCAGGGAATCTGCAGTAATGGAAGCTTTAGGATACTTATTTATTTTTTTAGAAGCAGGATGAGAAAGAGCAGCGGGCCCTGAGCCCAGAGCTTAGGAAGGTCTGCCTGCATCTGGCCACCTGACAGCAGCTCGGGGTGGGGGCATCCCAAGGAGCCAGGCCCCACAGCCCTTTCTGCTCTCAGCTTAAAGATAAGCAACCTTATATGGCTTGTCTCTCGAGAGCTATTGGAAGCAAAGCTGCCTATTACAGGCTAAATCTCCAAGCGTCCCTACAGAAATCTCTCCTCCTAAACCCAAACACCTGTTTCTAGGGAGGCCTCTTGACCAGACTCACCTGTGACCCTGATTAGTGACCCGCTGACAACGATGGGCTGACCTCGCAGGGCACTTATCACCTGGCGCCTGGGGTCCCCAGTGCTCCGGTGCATTAGCTCGTTTAATCCTCACCTGGATGCAGTCACATGGCCCCTTCAGGAGCCCAGGGGCAGAGGGGGGCTGGGCAGGGACAACTCCCCTGGGGCCCCAGCGCTGACCCCTGACCAAGCCAAGCACTGGCTATGTAGGTGCTTCTGACTCCTCTTCCCGGGATCTCTCCTCAAGTGGACTGGTGACTTCCCTGGAGGACTTGGAATTTTGGCTGAAGTCCCAAAGCTAGCAGTACTGGACCCCAATCATTCTAAAGAGAGTGCAGGAGACACCCGTGGGAGCCAGTGATCACCACCCCCATGGGAGAGAAGAAGGACGTGTGGAAGGAGACTCCCAGGAGGGGATTCGCAACAGGAGACACTCTTCAGCCCAGAGCAAGTGAGGGGGCTGTGAGAGACCCGGGGACTGTGAGAGACCAGGGAGGATTGTGAGAGACACCTGGGGGGCTGTGAGACACCTCGAGGGGCTGTGAAAGACCAGGGAGGACTGTGAGAGACTGGAGGGATTGTGAGACACCCGGGGGGGGCTGTGACACACCCCAGGAGGCTATGAGAGACCCGGGGGACTGTCAGAGACCAGGGAGGGCTGTGAGAGACTGTGGGCGGGGCGGGCTGTGAGAGACCAGGGTGGGGGTGGTTGTGAGACACCCGAGGGGGCTGTGACAGACCTGAGGGGGCTGAGAGAAACCCAAGGACTAACCCCCTCTCCACCAGCAATGCCTCCCATCTATAAACCTCAGAACCTTGTCCCATGCCAACCCACTCACCCTGTGTGCTATTCACGTCCGTGTTCACCTCCTCCACCAGTCAGGGGTATCCTGAGAACAAAATCTGATTCATTTCTCTCCTATTTAACCAAATAACTAAGGGCCCTGCACTTAGTAGGTGCTTTATAGATTTTATTGCACAAAGAAGTGAATAATTAGAAGACGGGTATTTCTGTTTTCATTTTAAAAGCTAGATAAATGTGTTTTCTTTTTAAAGAAGCACATCAGTGTCACATAAACTGCTCTTTCAGAATGTACTGCAGTATGTTGAAGCCAATAGTAATGGATATTTAGATGTGTTTATTGTGATAAACTGGGGCCTCCCCAGTGACTCAGTGGTAAAGAATCTGCCTACAATGCAGGAGATTTGGGTTCGATCCCTGGGTCAGGAAGAACCCCTGGAGAAGGAAATGACAACCCACTCCAGTACTCTTGCCTGGGAAATCCCATGAACAGAAGAGCCTGGTGGGCTACAGTCCATGAGTCAGCTTGCGACTCTTTATAGAGACTGACAACAATAACATTGTGATAAACTTCAGGTCCACAGAAGCTCCTCCCTCTTTTATGCCAGGTGACAGCATATGAAGATGCAGGAATTTCCCTCTAGCAAATGCCCCTCTGTAAAGTTCACACTCCCCTTCAGAGAGGTAGCACCTCTGACAAATGCATCTGGACAGCTGACTCCGGAGATAAAGCTCTGTAATGGGCCCAGAAGACTCGGGACCACTGATGGGAGTTTCAACAATCCATCCCCTCCTTAACTGTGAGGGCTGTCCATTATCAGGAATAAGCCTCAACATCCAGGATTCAGCGCAAGCTAGGCTCCCCAGGAAACCCTGGAGCTGGGAAATCAGGAAGGGCTGTGATGAGTGGGCTTTCTGGGACCCACCGTGCAGATGGAAAAAGGCCGTGGGAACCAAGAGTGGGGACGGCCCCCAGTCTCAGGACCTCGAAATGCAGGTGTCAGAAATCTCCATCTCCCCAGAGCCTGCCCCTCCCATGGTCTTCCTCAGCACAGTAAATGACAACTCTGTCCTTCCAGCGGTCCAGCCGCATCCACCCCAACACCAAACATCCTGCAGCTCTTCACTGAACTATTACAGGTGCCTCTTCACTGGCCCTGGTTTCCACTCCTGCTCTCCGTACAGTTAATCCCCCACCACAGCCAGAGGGAGCTGTCATCAAGTCCTCTATCCAAACCCCTTCTGTCCTGTTCTACCTCATCAGAGTATAATCCAAATGTATGTATCATCTAGGTTTGCCCAGGGCTTTCCCAGAGATTTAAAAGTTCAGCTTCCTCCCAGGCCAAGGCGCCTTCCTAAAGCAAGTTTCTCAGAGCCTTGGCCTTGATCCGTTCTCTCATCACTTCTGGTGAGTCAATGGGGCAGGGTTATTAGAGTCCAACTTGGCAAGTGAGGAAAACTGAGGCACGGCCAAGGTAAGTGATTCACCTTTCTTCAAAGGGCTCATTACCGACGGGGTGATTACAGGTGGTTACAGTGTGGGCCTGTGCCAGAAATCTGGGCTGGGTCCTGGCTTGGCCGCTTTCAGGGTGAGAAATCACTAACCGCTGTGTGCCTTGGTGTTTCCATCTGTAAAATGGGTAATGAGCATAAATGGCCCCTGACATTTTATGAGCATGAGGAAACCCAGGCATCACCATCGGGAAGAGCCTGACTCTGGGACCAGGACTAGACGGCGGGTCAACCCACTAGACAACTGGTCAACCCACCAGCCCCTCTACTTGCTCCAAGACCTCGGACACATCACCAACTGCCATCTGCTGATGGAGATGATGGCATCACACACACAGTCTCTCTGTCTCCCCTCTCTCAGGGACTGAGCTCCTGACTCAGATGGTCTGTGCCAACTCTGGGTAGTTACTATCAGAGTTGAATTGTTGGCCACCCAGTTGGAGAATTGGTGACTTGTGTTTTCTAAACACATCACACATAGGAAGTGAAATCAACAGGCATTCAATTACATGATAGAAATGAGGAAGAGGATATTTCTGACTTAGACAAACAGATGGGTGAAGGTGCCATTCTCTGAGAAAACAGACATAAGAGGGGAGCATGAATGGGACAGGGGGCAGGAGATCATGGGTGGCATCTCACGCTGAGCCTGAGATACATTTGGAACATCCTGGTGGAAATGTCAGAAAGCCGAACAAACTGTACCTAACTAGGTCTGGAACCCAGAGAGGCATGAGCTATTGAGGCCACCTGCCTAGAGATGGTAAATGAAGTGAAAGGACCTTTAATTATGGATAGGAAAACTGAGGCCAGACCAGGAAAGAGGTCTGGCAAGGTTCACACTACGAGTAATAGGTTTGTTGTTATTTAGTCGCTCAGTCGGGTCCGACTCCTTTGCGACCCCATGCCCTCCAGGCTCCTCTATCCATGGGATTCTCCAGGCAAGAATACTGAAGTGGGTTGCCATTTCCTCCTCCAGGGAATCTTCCCAAATCAGGGATCAAACCTGAGTCTCCTACACTGGCAGGCAGATTCTTTACCACTAAACCACCTGGGGAGCCCTAACGGGTAGGTTAGGGGCACAGTATCTTTGTATTGGTAGGCTGAATGAAGACCCTCCAAAGATGCTCACATCCTAATCCCTAGAGTTTGTCCACATTTCCTTACAGGATGAAAAAAGGACTTTGCAGGTGTGATCAAGCTAAGGATCTTAGCTGGGGAGATGATCCTGGATTATCTGGGTGGGCCCAGTGTAATCCCTGGCTCCTTATAAAAGGGAGAAGGCCAAGTGAGAAGGGCTGCAGAGGTTAGACTGATGCTGCCAAGAGATGCAGACAGCCTCTAGAAGCTGCAAGAGGCAAGAAACAGATTCTCCATGGAGCCTTCTGGAGGAACCCGCCCGGAGACACCTGGATTTTAGCCCCACAAGACTCATTTCCAGTTTCTGCCCTCCAGAACTATAGGAGAGTAAATGTGTGTTGCTTTAAGCCACTAAAGTTGTGGTAATTAACTACAGCTGCCTCGGAACACTAATACCATTGAACTTATCCCTTACCATTGAGAGCATGAACTTGGCTCTCCTGGGGATTCTTCTGGCCAGAAGTAATACTGCTCTGAGCACATTTACTGTTCCTTTAACAAGAGTTTCTGGGGCTGATTCAGCAGCTCAGGCTATTTCCCTCTTTCTCATTCTTCAGGATAGTAAAGTCTCTGCCCAGAATCAAAATAGGGCTGTCGTGGGACTGCCCTCGTAGTCCAGTGGTGAAGAATCCACCTTCCAATGCAGGCAATGGGGTTCAAGTCCTGGCTGGGGAGCTAATATCCCACCTGCAGCAGAGCAACTAAGCCCACACCCCCAACTAGAGAGCCTGTGCACCCCAGTGAGAAGCCCTGGCACTGCAACTCGAGAAAGTCCACGCACCAGGGCGAAGACCCAACACAGCCCCCCCAAAAAAAATAAGGAATGTAGTGGGCTTCCTCATGAGGGAAAGGGAAATCAAAAACCACAATGAGATGTCACTTCAAACCCACTAGGGTGGCGACAATAATAATACTTTTTTAAAAAACCAAAAAAAAAACGAAAATAGGGACTTCTCTGGTAGTCCAGTGGCTAAGATTACAAACTCCCAGTGCAGGGGATCAGGTTCAATCTCTGGTCAGAGAACTAGATCCCACATGCCACAACTAAGACTTCAAACTCCACAACTAAAAAACCCATGTAGCCAAATAAATAAATATTAAAAAATAATGATAAATGTTCTAAAAATAGGACCGTCATAACCCCAAGTATCATGACCTCAAATGACAGCCCCTAAAGCAAAGAAGGGGACAGGAGGCTGGGGTCTCCACATTTTGATGACCTCTTGATTTAATGGAAAGAAAAATATTTCTGCAAAGCCCCAGGAGACTTTCTTTTCCACCTCCTTGGGCAGAACCACTCACACTCTCCTCCTGGGATGACACTGATTGGCTTACAGCAGTGATGATCTGTTCCTTTAAACAGGAGCCACTGTTGTCCAGGGGAAGGAAATGATCCTCGGAGTAATGCTCTGAGCTTACTTCCAAGGTCCTGGGAGATTAACCTCCACCCTCTGGAATCCTTCTTTGAGTCCGTGGTTCTAAGAATAGGCCATAGTGGATAGAGATTGGCCACCTCACAAGAAAGTTCCTTTCCACAGGGTTACAACACCTGTCTGGTCAGAGCCCACAAAGATGCAGCTGACACTCCCCGGATCCAGTTTTCTTCCCTTATGAGCCCAATCATCCCTGTGTTTAGAGAGGATCTCCCTTTGAGGAGTTGCAACATCTATTCCATTGAAGTTGGAGTCTCAAATAGTTTTTGAGAGTTCAACACGCACCCTGCAAAAAGCAGATTTCTATTAGAAGGAAGAGGGGGAACTGGATATTGGGAAAGTGACCAGAAGTTGCTGCCACAAACTCTTTGTACTGCTCACTTATTACATTCATTTTAGCACTGTGCGTGCTAAGTTGCTTCAGTTGTGTCCGACTCTTTGTGACCCTATGGACTGTAGCTCGGCAGGCTCCTCTGTCCATGGGAGTGTCCAAGCAAGAATACTGGAGTGGGTTGCCATGCCCTTCTCCAGGAAATCTTCCTGACCCAGGCATCGAACCTGAGTCTTTTACATCTCCTGCACTGGCAGGCGGGTTCTTTACCGCTAGTGCCCCTTGGGAAGCCTCCATTTTACCTACTAGACTTTAATCCAGTAGTGCTCAGCCAAGGACGACTCTATCCTCTAAAAGACATTGACAACCTCTGGGTCATATCTGGTTATCACAGCTAGAGAGATGCTGCTATCAAAGCATTTTCCTCAGCAGCTCCAAAGCACAGGGCCCAGCCCCTCCCCACCAGGCTCAGTGATGAGGCTCCCTGCAAAGCAGCTCACATGTCTTCCCTCTAAAATCTCCTCCCAGGGAAGAAGGCCTGGCTTCCTGCTCTGAAATGCACTGTGTGATTAGGACTCCGCCAGTGGGTAACCCCAAGAGCAATGGCTGTTTGAGGGTTGCCTACATCCAGGCTGAGGCAGACAGCCTATGGCCTTTGGTTCAAGACAAAGTTTGTGGCCCCTGGGGGTGTGGTCCCTGTCCAGAGAAAACAAACGAGCCCTCAACCCACTTAGTGTCTAAACAGAGGATAGCCAGAGGCCCTATGGCCTGGCTTGTGATTCCTTAGGAGCCTGAGTGAATGCAGCTGTGCTCAGGCCATACCAATTCCTTATCTGCAGGGGAAACTTTTAAAAGGCTGATAGTGAGAAATGAGATTCACGTGGACCAACAGCCCTGGATTTTCAGTCCAGTTTTGCATACTCTCGGGTAGTCTCTCAGGGCCTATAACAATCCATTTCCAATTCTGATTCAATGAACATTCGTGGTGCACCGTCTGTGACCCAGACATTGTGCGTGTTTTTATCCTTGTTAATCTCACCTAGTTCACAAGCCAACCTGCAGTGTCCTCAGTATCATCCCCATTTTCAAGATAAGGAAAGTGAGGCCCAGGGAGGTCAGCTAAGGCATTGCCAGCCAGTGGGATCCGGGTTCAGATGGGTTAGAACCTCAGTCCTGGGGCTGCTCTGCTTTTATTAAACACCACCAACATTAATCATCTCACAAGTGCATTTTCTTAAAGGTGATTGGAAAAAGAAGTGTACCATCAAGAGAGACTAAATTGAATTGCCCGTATGGTCAAATGGACCCTGCTTTTCCCCTTCAGAAAACTATCGACCCACAAGCTCTGCCTTATCCACAGAGACCTGCAGCTGTGCTCATGTTAATACTGCAGTACTCATGTTAACACTCAGCTAGGGCTTCCCTGGTGGTCAGGTGGTTAAGAATCCGCCAGCCAGGGCAGGAGACATAGGTTTGATCCCTGGTCTGAGAGGATCCCACATGCCCTGGAGTAACTAAGCCCATGCACCACAACGATTGAGCCTGTGCTCTAGAGCTCGGAAGCCATAATTACTGAAGTCTTCGTGACCTAGAGCCCGTGGCCCACGGCAAGAGAAGCCACCCCAGTGAGAAGCCCATGCAGTACAACCAGGGAGCAGCCCCTACTCACCACAGCAACAGAAAAGCCCACACTGCAACAAAGACCCAGCACAGCCAAAGAGAAATAAATAAAATTATTTTAATAAATGCTATACAGGGACCAAAACTGTTTGGTGTCTATTTCATCACATAGGAAAATTCATGTGTTCTACCACTCACATCCACTTACAAAAGCGAACTCTTGGTGGACAGTTAAGCAGCTGGACAAATCGTCACGGGTATCTGTATTCTTAAACAGTGTCCTAACCAGAGGCTGCCCCTCTGTCTTTCACTGATAAGAAGTTTGATTAAATCTCATTGGCCTCCAGCCCTCAGGAGGCTGCAATTATTCCTGTTTATAATTTTCCACCTCCCAAACTAACCCTCTATTCCTGAACACGCATTTTTAGGCATCAGGCAGTAGTATAAATTACACTATACAATTATTTGTAATTAAGGGAGAAAATGTGTATCGTGCTGCAAAGATGAGCCCTGTTTGGCTGTAGTTAATCATGTCTGTGCCAGAGCACTGGCCCAGGGAGGCAGCATGAAACACGATTAACTTTCATCTGACTTAATGGAGGTTATGTTGCTGTTTTTCATAATCGTAATATCTCGAGACATATAAACAGTTTTTCTCCAATGTAATTGCATTTCTACCACAAAGACAGCTTGGGTTTAACTGAGAGTTTGGGCATATTCTATGGATGATACTAGAATTTTGTTATAAAACCCGAGCAGGACTGTCCCCATTCAGGAGCTGAAAAACTCATCACAACCCCCAGCGGGAGGAGACCCTGCAGCCTCTTCTGTTCTCCTGGAAACATGTTCAGGCCCAATTCTGTGAACCATTAAAGCCCCGTGCTCGAGTTCTATGCCCTTGTGCTCTGGAGCCCCCAAATGCATCCCAGGCCATATTTTTCCTACTTTCAACATTTCTCCTTCATACATCGATTTGTTTGAGACACATTAAAAGCTCGACTTTTACAACCCTCATAAAATCCCATCTGATCCAAGCTCAGACCCACACTTAGCCAGAAAGTGCTCAGACAAAAATGGCTCAGATTGTATTTCAGCCTCTTGATGGAAAGATACACACGCAGCACGGGCTGTAAGTCAGGTTTTCTCCACAAAAATGCCTCCAAGAAGGACACAGAGGAAGAAATGAGGCTTATAAACATTGAGGGAAAGGGCCCCTCGAGGTTAAACCAACAAGGAGGTGGGGAGTGGTATGTGGAGCCTGAAGAGCCCAATTATCCAGCCAGGATCAGGACGATCACAGAGAGAAACCATCAGGGTGAGCAGGAACACAGAGGAGAAAGGCCATCCTAGAGAACGGGGCTGAAGACAGCAGGGGCTGTAGAATCAGGAGGCGGGAGGTTCTGAGAATTATCCTGAGCCCCGACCCAGGTCCCTGCCCAGTCGTGTCTGAGTGACTTCCCAGGCTGGGGGGCATCTGAGCCCCTGAGGCCCCTCATATTTCCCAGGAGGAACCTGCGCTCCCAAATGGGGCCAGGAGTCCCCACCTGCCTGCAGAGAACCTGGGAAACTTAGGCCGAGGCCTTGGACCCAGAGAACTGTGAAGTGAGCCACGGGGAAGAAACATGAGCGGAGGACACTCTGCAGATCCTCCAATCCTGCGAGTGTCTGAGCTGGTGAATCAAGTCCTGACCTCAGGCCTGATCCACAGCATCTGCCTGCAGTGGACACACATATGTGCTCACACGTGAGAATATACATACACACAAGTACACGCCTACACACAGGCATTCACATGCAAACACACACATGTACATGAGCATAAACACACAGGAACATATGGCATCACTCAAAAAAGAAATCTTCCCCTCCTCCCTAATAAAAGAAAAGAAGCAAAACACAGACATCACCATGTTTGGTCTTTGAATGACAACAGTGGGAAAAAGTCATCAAGTGACACCAGCTCAGCCCAACCCATCGCCCCACTACTACTGTGTGTCCATTTGCCCTGCCTCCATCGTCAGGCTTCCTGGACAGAGAGAAAGAGACAGAGCAGAAAACTGTGGGCAGGGCTCAGCCTGAGGAAGGAGCCTGAGGCCTGAAGGCAGGGAGCGTGCACAAACAAAAAAAGGAAATTCTATGAGAACCATCTGACTCCTTTAGGAAGGATGACATTAGGGTAGTGTGTATCCCAGAAGAGGAAGAGGGGGAGAAAGGAGCAGAAAGTCTGTTTAAAGAACTAATAGCTAAGAACTTCCCAAACCTCATAAAAGAACTGGATACAGACGTCCTTGAAGCTAAGAAAATGCCTAATTACCTCAATGCAAAAAGATCTTAAACACACATGATATTAAAATGGTAAAAAGCCAATGACAAAGAATTTTAAGACTGCCCTGGTGGCACAGTGGATAAGAATCTGCCTGCCGATGCAGGGGACATGGGTTCAATCCCTGATCCTGGAAGATCCCATATGGCCACAGGCACCTAAGCCCACGTGCCACAACTACTGATCCCGCTCTGCAACTACTGAACCTGCACGCCTGGAGTCTACACTCTACGACAAGAGACGCCACAGCAAAAAGAAGGCCACGCACCGCAACAGAGTAGCCCCCGCGTGCTGCAACTAGAGAGCCCCACGCAAAGCAGCAAGGACCAAGCGCAGCCAAAATGATAATAATAATTGCAAAGGTAGCCAGGGAAAAAGGAATGGTAACCTACCAAAACAACAACAAAAACCCTTATTTTTGTTGTTATTAGCAGGATTTCACCAGAAACGCTATGGGCCAGGAGGAAGTGGAATGATATTCTCAAAAGACTGCAAGGTAAAAAGTGTCACCCAAGAACACTCTATCCAGCAAAGTCATCATTCAGATGTGAAGGAGAAATACTGTCCCAGACAAATCATAACCATCCTAAATGTAAATGGATTGAATTCACCAATCAAAAGACAAAGAATGGTGGATGAATAAAAAAACACCAGATCCAACTAAATGCTGCCTCCTAGAGACTCGTATCAGTTCTAAAAACAAATATAGGTTCAAAGTGAAGGGATGGAAAATGCTACTTAAAGCAAATAGCATCCAGAAGAAAGTGCATGTATCCATACTCACCTCAGACAAAATAGACTTCAAGCCAAAAAAGGTAACAAGAGACAAACATAGAGAGTATACAAAGGGAACAATTCATCAAGAAGACATAATGGTTATTAATATATATATACCTAATAGAGGTGCATCAACTTATATAAAATAGTAATTATCGGATCTAAAGGGAGAAACTGACAGAAATACAAGAGGACTTTAAAACCTACCTCACTTACATCAGTGGATAGATCATTCGGACAGAAAGTTAACAAGGAAAAGAATGTCCTTAAGTGAAATATTAGACCAGATGGATTTGATACATATGTATAGAACATTCCATCCAAATGCAGAAAAATACACATTCTTCCTAAGTGCACACAGAACTTTCTCAATGATAGATCATATGTTGGAACACAAAACAAATCTCAATAGATTAAGAAGGTTGACATCATATCAAGAATCTTTTCTAAACGCAATGATATGAAACTAGAAATCAACTCCAAGAGGAAAGCTGGAAAAAATCGCAGATCTGTGAAGACTGAAAATCATGCTATTGAACAAGCTATTGGGTGAACTAAGAAATCAAAGGAGAAATTGAAAATTACTCAAAGAAAAATGAAAATACAACATACAAAATCTACAGGATACGGCAAAAGTGGTACTAAGAGGGAAGTCTCTAGCAATACAGGAGCACCTAGAGAAACAAGAAAAATCTTGAGCAATCTAACCTTACACCTAAAGCAGCTAGAAAAAGAGAAAGAAAGAAATCCCAGTCATTAGGAGGAAGGAAATAATAAAGATCAGAGTGGAAATAAATGGAATAGAGACTAAAAAGACAATAAGAAGGATCAGTGAAACCAAGAGCTCGTTCTCTGAGAAGATAAAATTTACAAACCCTTAGCCAAACTCGCTAAGAAACGAGAGAGAAGTGAAAGTGAAAGCGAAGTCGCTCAGTCGTGTCCGACTCTTTGCGACCCCATGGACTGTAGCCTACCAGGCTTCTCCGTCCGTGGGATTCTCCAGGCAAGAATACTGGAGTGGGTTACCATTTCCAAACTCGCTAAGAAACAAGAGAGAAGGCTCTGATAAATAAAATCATACATGCAAGATAAGGAACAAAAACAGATATCACAGAAACACAACGTATTTTAAGAGAATACCATGAACAGCCATATACTAACAAGCTGAACAACCTAGAATAAATGGACAAGTTCTTATAATCATACAACCTTCTATGACTCAATCATGCAATAATAGAAAACCTGACTAGACTGGATCACTAATACAGAGATTGAAACAGTAAAAGCAAACAAACAAACAAAGAAAAACTCCCCCAAAAACAAAAATACAGAGCTAGATGCTTCACAGGTGAATTCTACCAAACATTCAAAAAGGTTTAATACCTACCTTCTCATATTGCTGCAAATAAATGAAGAGGAAGGAATGCTTTCTAACTCATTTTATGAGGCCAACATCACGCTGCTTCTGAACCCAAACAAAAAGAACATGCAAAAAAGAAAATTATAGGCCAATGTCTCTGATTTGCATAGATGCAAAAACCCTTAACAGAATACTAGCAAACCAAATACACCAATACACTAGAAGAATCATATACCACAATCAAATGGGATTTATTCCAGAGATTTAATGACGGTTTAACATCCACTAATCAATCAATGTGATACAAAACAGTGTTTTAAAATGAAGGATAAAAACCATACAGTCATCTCAATAGATGCAGAAAAGCATTTGGCAAGATTCAACACCCATTTATGATAAAACCTCTCAATAAAGTAGGTACAAAAGGAATGTATTCCAACATAATAAAGGACATATATGACAAACCCACAGCTAACATCATACTTAATGGTGAAAAACGGAAAACTACCCCTTTCAAATCAGGAACAAGACAAAGTTGTTCATTTACATAACACTAATCCAAGAGGGTATAGTATTGGAAGTCCTAGTAAGAGCAATTGGGCACTAAAAAGAAATAAAGACATCCAAATTAGAAAGGAAAAAGTGAAACTGTCACCCTTTATAGACAACATGATTTTATATATAGAAAACATCAAAGACTCCACCAAAGGAAAAAAAAAAAAACTACTGTAAATAATAAATGAGGACAGTGAAGTCACAGAATGAAGATTAAAACATGCAGAAATCTGTTGCTTTTCTATACCCTAGTAATTAACTATCAGAAAGATAAGAAAACAATCCCATTTACAATCATAGCAAAAATAAAATACCTAGGAATAGATTTAACCAAGGAGGTGAAAGATCTGTACATTGAAAACTTTAAGACGTTTTTGAAGGAAACTGAAGAAGACACAAATCAGAGGAAAGATATCCCAAGCCCATGGATCAGAAGAGATAATATTGTGAAAATGTGCATATTACCTAAAGCAACCTACAGATTCAGTGCAATTCCTGTCAAAATCCCAAGGTCATTTTTCATAGAAATAGAACAAAAAAAAAAATTCTAAAATTTGTATGGCACCATAAGACCCCAAATAGCCAAAGCAATCCTGAGAAAAAAAGAGCAAAGCTGGAGGTATCATACTCCTGCTTTCAAACGGTATTCAGTTCAGTTCAGTTCAGTCGCTCAATCGTGTCCAGCTCTTTGCGACCCCATGGACTGCAGCACACCAGGCTTCCCTGTCCATCACCGTTAATCTAACTGTATGAATCATAGTAATCAAAACAACATGGCAAGGGGTTCCCTGGTGAGTCAGTGGTTAAGAAACCACCTTTGATGCAAGAGACACCAGTTTGACCCCAGGTCCGGGAAGATCTGACATGCCAGAGAGCAACTAAGCCCACGTGCCATAATACTGAGCCCACGTGCCACAGGTACTGACACCCAAGCCTCTAGAGCCCATCCTGCCCAACAGGAGAAGTCACCGCAATGAGTCCACGCACTGCAATTAGAGAAATTCTGTGTACAGCAACACAGACCCGCCACAGCCAATAAATAAATCAATTTAAAAAAACCAGCATGGTACTAGTAGAGAAATAGTTACATAGAGCAATGGAATTGAATTAAGAGCCCAGAAATAGACTCACACACATATGGACAATTAATTTACAAGAAAGGAGTGAAGAACAATGGAGAACGGACAGTCTCTTCAACACATGATGTTTCGAGAAGCAGGCAGCTACATTCAAAAAGGCAAAATGACCACTACCACACACAAAAGTCAGTTCAAAATGGTTTAGGCTTGAAGATAAGACGTGAAGCCATTAAACTCCTAGAAGAAAACGTAGGTAGTATGATCTTGGACATAAGTCTTAATGATATCTTTCCAGACATGTCTCCTCAGGCAAGGAAAACGAAAGCAAAATGGATCAAGCTACAAACTTCTGCACAGGAAAGGAAACCATCAGAAAAAGGAAAGACAACTTACTGAATGGGAGAAGGTACTTATAAACGGTATATCCAATAAGGGGTTAACATCCAAAATATATAAAGAACTCATACAAGTCAACAACAACAAAAAACAAACAACCCAATTTAAAAACAGGCAGAAAGGCTGAATAGACACATTTCCAAAGAAGACAGACAGACGGCCAACAGGCACAGGAAAACATGCACAGCATCACGCGTCACCAGGGAAATGCAAATCAAAACCACAAGGAGCATCACCTCACGCCTGGTAGGAGAGCTGCTAGCAAGAAGGCAAGAATGACACACGCCGGTGAGGACGTGGAGAAAATGAAGCTGTCACACACTGCCGGTGGGAATGTAAGTTGGTGCAGCCACTGTGGAAAACAACATGGAGGTTCCTCAGCAAACTAAGAATAGAGCTACCATTTGCTGCTGCTGTTCAGTCGCTAAGTTGTGTCTGACTCTCTGTGACCTCAAGGACTGCAGCACGCCAGGCTTCCCTGTCCTTCACCACCTCCCGGAGTTTGCTCAAACTCATGTCCAGCTATCCCACTTCTGGGTGCTTATCCAAAGAATACAACAATACTAATTTGAAAAGGTATAGCCATCTCTATGTTCATCACGACATTATTTACAATAGCCAAGATATGGAAGCAAGCTAAGTGCCCATCAATAGATGAATGGATAAAGACGAATATGAAATACATACGATGGAATACTACTCGGACATTTTAAAAAAGATAAAACCTTGCCATTTGCTACAACATGGACGTACTTTGAGGGCACCATGGTAGTTGAAGTAAGTCAGGGAAAGACAAATACTGTGTGATTTCACTCATACATGGGATATTTAAAAAATAAAAAACAAAATGAATAACCAAATCAAAAACAAACACATGGACACAGAGAATAGTGATTACCAGAGAGGAAGGGATCGGGGGAGGATGAAACAGGTAAAGGAGATCAACTGTATGGTGATGGATGGAACCTAAATTTTTGATGGTCAGCACATTTGTGGCTCAGCTGGTAAAGAATTCACCTGCAATGCGGGAGACCTGGGTTCAATCCCTGGGTTGGGAAGATCCCCTAAAGAAGGGAATGGCTACCCACTCCAGTATTCTGGCCTGGAGAATTCATGGGGTTGCAAAGAGGCAGACACAACTGACCGACTCTCACTTTCACTTTTTCACGTTGTAGGATATACAGAAGTAGAAATATAATACTGTACACATGAAACTCATATCATGTTATAATCCAATGTTACATCAATGAAAAATAAAATGAAAAAGGCCAAGACCTGTTAAGCTTTCAAACTTACTGGCTGAATGATGAATTGACTAGAAAAAGCCTAGGTTAGTGGATGAGTGTATGTCTATGTATTTGTGTGTATTTGTCCAAATAAGCCTTTGTATGTCTGCCCAGAATGTGGTTCACATTCAGTGATGTTGCAGATCCAATTCATGTATTTATCAGTTCAGTTCAGTTCAGTTGCTCAGTCGTGTCTGACTCTTTGCACCCCCATGGCCTGCAGCACGCCAGGCTTCCCTGTCCATCACCAACTTCCAGAGCTCGCTCAAACTCATGTCCATCAAGTCAGTGATGCCATCCAGCCATCTCATCCTCTGTAGACCCCTTCTCCTTCTGCCTTCAATCTATCCCAGCATTGGGGTCTTTTCTAAGGAGTCAGTTCTTCACATCAGGTAGCCAAAGTTTTGGAGTTTCAGCTTCAGCGTCGATCCTTTCAATGAATATTCAGGACTGATTTTCTTTAGGATTGACTGATTTGATCTCCTTGCAGCCCAAGGAATTCTCAAGAGTCTTCTCCAACACCACAGTTCAAAAGCATCAATTCTTCAGTGTTCAGCTTTCTTTATAGTCCAACTCTCCCATCCATACATGACTACTGGAAAAACCATAGGTTTGACTAGACAGATCTTTGTTGGCAAAGTAATGTCTCTACTTTTTAATATGCTGTCTAGCTTGGTCATAGCTTTTCTTCCAAGGAGCAACTGTCTTTTAATTTCATGGCTGCAGACACCATCTGCAGTGATTTTGGAGCCCAAGAAAATAAAGTCTGTCACTGTTTCCATTGTTTCCCTGTCTATTTGCCATGAAGTGATGAGACTGGATGTCATGATTTTAGTTTTTTGAACATTAAGTTTTAAGCCAACTTTTTCACTCTTTTCTTTCACTTTCATCAAGAGGCTTTTTAGTTCCTCTTCACTCTGCCATAACATGTCATCTGCATATCTGAGGTTATTGATATTTCTCCCGGCAATCTTGATCCCAGCTTGTGCTTCATCCAGCCCGGCATTTCACATAATGTACTGTGCATGTAAGTTAAATAAGCAGGGTGACAATATACAGCCTTGATGTACTCCTTTCCCAATTTGGAACAAGTCCATTGTTCCATGTCCTGTTCTAACTGTTCTAACATGAATTTATATGTGTATATACGTCGGGTTCTAACATGTATTTATAAAGGCAAATAAATAACAAGGACTTCCACTGGTATACAGAGGTCACTCGCCTTAGTCTGAGGATAACTCTTCTCTCCACTGAAAATGTAAGCTCATTACAAAGATGGACTAAATGGGGAGTATTCCCAGCCCATCCTGTCCAAGGACAGACATTACCTGTCCTTAGACCTCATTTCCCAGAGAAGCAGGGACTTCTTTCCACCCAGAGACCACTCCGTCTCGGATGTTTCACGCTCTGTTGCTGACTTTGAAACACAAGTCCACATCCCTCAGTGGCCCTGCCTGCTGACCCACAGCTTCATCTTATGAAAACCCTGGCCCATAGCTTTGCCTATCATGTCCCTGCTTGTGACTCAGCTGCATTCTATCCCAGCCCTAGAATCGCTTTATGAGCAGCTCCCACGTGTGTGAGTTGATTGGCTGGGCCATTCCCCTGGGGACCAAGAAAAGTACCCAAGTCGTGTTTGGCCAGGTGGAAGCCAGATGTGTTAGGGTGGCCAACAGCCTTCCTCATTGGCTCCCAGTAAGTGCCTCGCGGGTGACCTGACCCACTTTGGTGGCCGCAGGAAGGGAGCTTTTTGGCTAAAAGGTTGCACAGAAGTTCAGGAGAGGTTCATGCTCTGGTGAAAATCAGATCAGCCAAAAAGCTGTGTGTATCCTGAGTTAGAGGTGGAGACTGTCCAGAAGACACCAAACCTCTGAATGCAGTGCATCTGGCTGTTTCAGAGCACAGGGAACCCTTGTCAGGTGGGGATTCTGAGTGCCTTGGAGTCCTGACTATTTGAACAGGAATCGGGATTTGTTCAGCTGCAAGGCAGTAAATAATTAACAGTGGTTTAAGCCAGTGCTTTCCAAATTTTAATGTGCAGACAAATCTCCTGGGTTCCTCGTTAAACACCAGCTTCTAATTGATTAGGTCTGGGTTCGTGGCTGTAACAGCCTCCCAGGAGAAGCCCAAGTTTCGAGTCCAGAGACCACACTCTGAGTAGCAAGGGGCTGCACACTACAATCACCTGGGGAGCTTTAAAAACCCACCCACGCCTGAGTCCTAACCTCAGAAATTATGACTACTATGGAGTACAGCATTGGCATCCATGTATTTAAATTCTCCCCAAGTGCTTCTAATACGTAGCCAAGATTGAGAACTGCTTGCTTAAGC
Source organism: Bos indicus x Bos taurus (assembly GCF_003369695.1). Lineage (NCBI taxonomy): Eukaryota > Metazoa > Chordata > Mammalia > Artiodactyla > Bovidae > Bos > Bos indicus x Bos taurus. Next base: position 6,687,924 of record NC_040088.1, on the reverse strand, counting down.
AAGACAGACATTTAATTATCTCACATAAAAATAAGTACAGAGAGAGGCATTCCTGGGGTTGGATTTGGAAGTACAATGTTGTAATTAAGGAGCTCAAACATCCTTATCTGTTCTCAAACTTGATGCCTAATGGTTTCAAGATAGCTGCACAGTTCCAGACATCACATCCTAACACAGAGGAGAAATGAACAGTAGACTCTTTGCTGTCTCTCTCTTAAGCAGGGATTAAAGTCTCTCATAGAACCCAGCTGCCCCACCCATTCCCCCTTAGACATCTCATTATGTTTTGTTTTGTTTTTTATTCCCAGAGAGGGTTCTAATAAGGTTGCCAGATTTAGCAAATAAACATAGTCTGTCCTGAATCTAAATTGTGACATACTTATAGTAAAAACTATTCATTGCTTATCTGAAATTCAAATATCAATATAGCAGGACACCCAGTATTTTACCTGGCTCTAAGCACACACCCAACCATTAACCAATCACTGACAAAAGGAAATAGGAGTATCCCACTTAGCTGAGCCTCCAGCACCCCCAAGTGACCCATCCCTACATCTTTTTCTCAGCCTGAGCACTTCTCTCTCTTTGGTCAGATCTGGGTCACATGTCTGTCTCTAAGTCAATTGCTGGCCTTAGTGGAATGGAATGTGCTGACTGGCTCTGCTTGGGTCACATACTCCACCCTTCACAAGGGAATAGGGAGAAGCCATGCCCTCAAAGTACGGTTGGGAGTGCTGTCAGCAGGAGAAGGGTGAACTAACCCTGTCTTTTACTTTCTATATTCTGGGGCCTTGCTAACCCTGGAGGGACTGCCCCTCCCAGGGATGGCCAATTCCTAGAGATAATAAACAGCTTGCCCATGAGTGTACTTTTTAGCGACATGCCGACCAGTGCAGAGCCTACATCCCAGCCATCTTTTTCAGGCCTTCACACTCTAGGCCACTATCCGCCTGCCCTCGTCACCCCAGGGACAGCATCAAACAACCAGAGACAGCTCCTTTGCCCCCAGACCCGCTTGCCAATCCAAAGCCTGCCTGCCCTGCTGCTTCTACTCCTTCCCAGGGAAACCACAGGCCCCTGTCCACAGCGCCCCTCTTCATCTGCCTCTGCCCCACTGGGCACTTCCCACTGCGGCCCCCAGTGGGCGGCAAGCTTAAACACAGCAGCCAAGGAGGGCCTTACTGAGAAGGTGATACCTCAGGAGAGACCTGAAGGAGGGAAAGGAGAGAGCCGCTCAGATAACTGCGAGAAGAGCAGTCCAGGCACAGGGAAGAGCAAGTGCGAAGGCCCTGAGGTCAGGCGGGTTGTAACTGGCTCACCTTGGCTGTTGGACGGAGCAAAGGATTTCAAGGGAGAAGAGCGACAGTGGTCATCTGGGCAGGACTCTGCTCTTCCCCGCACCCACCGCCCGGTCCTACCGTCAAAGAGCGGGGGAGAGTCATCACATTAGAAAACGAATACATGCAATCACTTCAAAGAGAAAAAAAATGCTAAATATGACACAAAGGGAGGGAGGGATGTCAGACAGCAAAGGTGGGAGAGGCTGCCACAGATGGACAATCTAGAAAGATTGAGCAAGGCCACGGTGAGGATTTTATTCTATTTAGATACTTATTTTTTACTTATTTAGATTTTGATACACTTAGATTTTATTCTAAATGAATGAAAACAGGGGTAGAGACTTCAAAGGGGAAGGGACGCGAGCTCTCATGGTTTCCACCAGGATCCCTGGCTGCATGTGAAGAGCGAACTACAGGGACAAGGGTGGAAGCAGGGAGACCACACAAGAAGCTGGTGTCCTTGACAGGCAGGAGCTAATAAAGTCTAGGCCAGGGTGTGCAGGGCAGCTGGTGAGAAGCAGCACTGTACAGACTCCATCTGTACTTGGGGGACAGGAGGTGTGGCTTGAGGCAGAGAGAAGAACGAGGGTAACACCCAGCTTTCAACTTGAACCACCAGGTTGATGGCTGAGCACCAGCTCTTCTCTCTTGAAAGGAATAAACATTTGCTGTAGGATCCGTGATTCCAATAAGCTAGTATGTGGCTCTGATTGTAATTCTGCATCCGTGACTCTTGATGAAAATCAACAGAATGTTCTGGCTTAAGAAAGTGTAATGGGGACAGTGGGGAGAGCTAAACAAAGAAAGCTATGAGAGCCTTAAAATACATTGATATTTTTTCTCTCCTTATAAAAATGGAGAAACTGAGGCCCAGTAAGGCAAAGAAACTTGTTCGAGGTCACACAGCCAGTAAGTATAAAGCCACGATTTGATCCCAGAGCCCATGTTCTTAACCACTGCATTCAACAACAACAACAAAATTTTAAAGGACTTCCCTGGTGGTCCAATCGTTAAGATTCCACACTTTCAATGCAGAGGGGATGGGTTCTACCCCCAGTCGGGGAACTAAGATACCACATGCCATGGGGCATGGCAAAAAAAATTAATAAAAATTTAATTACTGCAGTATTTATCCAGTCTCCTGGTAGAGGATATTGAGTTGTTCCAATTTGAAAGGTTATTTTTCATTGTTCTAAATAACGTTGCTGACAACATCTATATAATCGTTTCTCTGCATCCTTGAGCAGGAGTCTCTGAAGATGAGTTCCAGACAGTAGATGCAGTGGTCTTGGGGTCCCACACATTCTGTGGCATCAGTCAGCCCCTACCTGATGACTCTCCATTGTTAGATCAGGGCTTGAAAGCCTTTCCCCCTATTAATATGAAGGAACTGGCACTTCCTCCCAGTCGCTGAACTGGCCCCAGAAGAGGCTGAGCACCTGAACAGAGCAAGATCAGCACTATCCATCCCCAAAGCCCAGCACATTATCTCAGAGTTGGTTACAGCCATTGCACAAAGGGGCCCCTGAAAAATGTGCCATTCTTTTCTGCCCATCCATGTGGCAGCTCTGACATTTCTCTGGGCTGGAGATTTCTTGGCTGAGATAATCCCAGGCTCCCTTCCAGTCCCAGGGTGGAGAACAGCCGTTCATCCTAATGAGGGTCTGCTTGAGAGGACTGCTGCCAGGACACAGCAAGAAGAGGGACTTGTCCTGTTTCCCGTTTGCAAGGTGGTGGTCTGGGGACTGTAAACCACGAATGTCTCTGCCTCTCCCTCCATGGAGCGGTCACGCCTCCCTGAGTGGTCACATACTGAGTGCTCAGAGGAACCAGTCCATGAGCTTATTGGTCCATAAGTGGCCTAAATGTCACCAAATCTTTGAACTGATTACAAAAATCCTTATGTTTCGGTGACACTTGGAGACCTTAGGGTTTTGTCACCAGGAACTTAAAAGAGGGAAGTGTGGATACTGGGGCCTTTGGTGGACACTGTCTGGGTGTTACTGGCTTAATTCACTCCAGGAAAATCTGCGTTGAGTCTCCCTGGGTGCACTGCTCTCCCAGGCCGAGGGGAAACTCAGGTGAGCATGGCCTTCACCTTGAGGAACGAATTATTCATCTCTGGTCCTACCAACACCAGCCATCCGTCTCCGACCTCCTGACTTTGCCGCATGCCAGTGACATCTGAGAACAAAAGGATGCTTGCTGATGTCAGTACTCTGTACCCCCTTCCCTGGGGTGCCCATGAACCTAGCCTGCAAGGGCAGGGGTGGTCTGTGACGAAAGCAAGCAGGAATCCCTCGGGAGAGCAAGACAAGGACTGCTCAGTTCTCACTCGGACTTTTCCCCATGTGTGCATCAGCTACCCAAGGGAAGCAGGTCAAAACACGCAGCAGATGCCAAATCCCAATACACGGTGCTTGTCTGGACTCAGTCCTTTAGAATCCTGAGTTAATTCAGCATTGCCACAAGTAGGTGACCTGCGGGGCACTGCAGCACACAAGGTAATTTTACACGCCGAGTCCATAAACATTATTTATTTTTAAGGGATGGATTTATTTCAAAGTATATTAGAAGAAATAGAAAACGTGAAGACGAACTCCATGATTTCACATCCATAACTGCATGGGCTGAGGTTTAATTTTTTTAAATGTTTCCATTTAAAGAGGAATGTTAAATAATAGTGCAGGTAGTAGTACATCGAGATGGCCCAGAATAATTGTGGGGTGGTTGGGAAATGCTGAGTTCCTGGCAGGCTGGTGTTTGATCCCTGGAGTTCAAGTCCCATTGGTCTGGGGAGGCCCCACCCCAGCCCATTAAAGTCACAGAGAAAGGTGTCAGGGTGACCTCACCCCTGGCCCAGTGAAATAGGAAGGTTTGCTCATGGAACAAAATTGGGTCTGTTTTTCTGCACGTGTCCCCAGGCTAATACTGGAGAAAATGAATTTGGGTTGACTGGTCTGGCTTCACTTAAAATATGTAAAACTGGCTTCCTTTGCCCTTCGTGGCAACGGCTTCCAGCTGCTTTACCTCCCTTCTAACCTGTCTGCCTGCAGTAGGGCAGGGCTGCAGAAAGAGTTTAGCTCAAATGTTTTTGTGGAAGAGATGCTGATTTATAAAGCCTCTCCATTAACCACTGTTTTAATGAAGCAGATTACCATCCCCAAGGGGAGACTTAACATCCAGTGTAACTTACGCATAGATGCTGCTGTCGTTTAAAGGGATCGCTAAAACTGTATTTTAATAGTGAGCTGACATAAACCTTCCACCCACCTGTGTGGACAGGGGTGAGTGCATCTAACAAGTAAGTGTGCAAAGGCACTTACAGACAAAGACACCCAACAGTTAATTGCCTCTTAAATGAGTAGGCTGGAAACATAAGCACCCAAGACCCTGGTTTTATGTCTGGTAGAAATCAGAAATGGTTCTGCAGGCTGCTTGCTCTTTGCCCACATAGCACTTAGAGCTGCTGACTGCAGCACGTGAATTATTCACCAGGTGGTGGCTCTCCCTGCGCTCCGGGAGACAGGTCTAACCGGTGGATGGCAGCCAGGTTTTGCGTCTCACGTTGTCTCTAGAGACTCACAGAGGAAGAGTTCTCAGCACGAACTGCTTCATTATGATTTGTGAAGAGCAAGCAAAAGGTCGGTTCTGCCTGAGGTGCCCTGGATTCCACATTCAATAAGTACTTATTGAGCACCTACTATGTGCCAGGCACTGTGCTTGACCAGGCTTTTAGTGGAGAGATAACACGGACTGAAATCCCCACCCCCCTGGCTGCGGGGTGGTCCCTGGGAGACAGAGGGATAGAGTGGATGCGATGAGGTGAGCCTGTGGGTTGCTATGACTGCTGCCTCCTCCAACAAGTAACGAACGTTTAGCTCACTTTTGCAGAGTCCTGTCCCCCACCGTAGGTGAGGTGTGGTTCTAAGCCATCCACCTATGTGAATCACTTTATTTAACCCTCACAGCCCAAGAGGTACAGAGCATTCATTTTACAGGCAAGGGAACTGAGGCACACAGGCATTAAGTAACTTACTCTAGTGGATAAATGGAACAGTTAGAATTCGAACCATAGTTCAACGAGTTTCACAATCTATTTCCATCACTCTGCCATGATGCCACTTCAAGGAAATGCAATGGCTAAAAAACAGATGCTGAGCCCTAACCACCTGGCTCAGTGGTAAAGAATCGGCCTGCCAAGCAGGAGACACGAGTTTGATTCCTGGGTCGGGAAGATCCCCTGGAGAAGGAAATGGCAACTCACTCCAGTATTCTTGCCTGGGAAACCCACGGGCAGAGGAGACTGGCAGGCCACCGTCCATGGTGTCGCAAAGAATCAGATACGACTTAATGACTAAACAACAACAAAATTTAATAATCAGGACCCTGGCAGGATTCTGCCAAGACGGTATGACAAAAAACAGACAGGAACCGACTGCTAAAGCAACCCACTTGTTGTCAATGCGCAACTCCTGAGAGCTGGGTCAATGATATCCGGTGATCAAGATCTGACCAATCAGAGCACCCCATTCTCCAGACTGTGGCGACTGGCTCTGGATGTGAGCCCCAGGGCTGCTCCAGAGGCAGTGAGCCTGGGACTTTTCAGTGATGCTGGGAAAGAGGCATCTTCATCTGCTGGGGTGGGTAAGCTAGGAGGATATCAACCCAGAGCTGCTGGGTGTCATCCCGGATGCTTCCAGGAGAAGGCCTGCCTTAGCATAACGCCACTATGGAGATAGAGTCCAGACGGCATTGTCAATGTTGGGATCAAGCTGAGTTTTATGTGATCCAATAAATCCTCTTTGGGCTTAAGCCATCTTAAGTTGGCTTTTCCATCACTTGCCACCAAAAGTGTCATGACAGATATTGTAGGAAAAGCATTAGTGCTCCCATTTGACAGGTAATAAAACTGAGGCTTCAAGCATAAGACAAGGGAAGGAACTGATAGTTACTATTTGCTACTTGCAGTCCACCCTCCCGTTGCTTTATTTAATAATATGAGGCTGGGTTGCAAACCCTAGTATGTGTGACACTACCTCACAGTGAGACACTGCAAGTCATTCCAAGCCTCAGTTCTTTATCCATGCAATAACTGAGCACGGTTCTATCAGCTTATCCCCAAGGATGCTCCCTGTGGTGTTAGCACCTTATAAAGCTCTGCTCTGGAAAGTTTCCATGGTCAATAGGTCAAGGAAAAGCTGCACCCTCTGGCTTCCTCTTTAGAACATTAGTGCATTAGATAGAGGCTCTGAAAAGCCCTGAAGTCAAGACACATGTGTAGTTAACCTAGCATTTCCAAAATGTATGAGTTTGGCTCTGAATTCATCACGGATGTTAAAACCACGAATAGGAAGAAAGAAAAGATGATACCCAATAAATAAAACCCTGTTGTCTTGTCAAAAACTGTCATAAGGACTGAATTTTTCGATTCACTCTGGAAAAGCTCATTTCGAGTCTCTCAAAGGCTGAATAAGTGGAAAGTCATCAAGCTGCAGCCCGTGAGCCACAGGTTAGACAAAGGAAGAACTGTCCTACACAGCAAGCTGTCAACCTAGACATGGAGTAGTTAGCCCTTGATAGGGAGATGTCCATCTGTGATAGTCCAAGGACTAGATGACCTCCCCTTGAGACAGAAGGCAGAAAACAAACAGGACATTCTTGTTCTATCAACATAATGCAGAGCACAGAGGATTGACCTACAGAAGCCCATGTAATCGAGACACTCCCATGTCTGCCCATTCCAATTATCTGAGGTTTCTCAGTATTATTATCCCAAGTGATTAATCCCAGATGGAGCTGGACAGGGCAATACTCCCAGGGGTAACCTTTCCCTTGACCCTTGCTCCATGCCCACCATGTATGAAGTTGAATCTCCTCTGATCTCGTACCAGCAACTGCAGCAGTTCCTATTCCAGGCTGGGTCCTAGTGGGAGACAGATGGCAAATCTCAAGAGGGAAATTGAGGAGGGTGTGATGGAAGAAGTGTTCACAAGAGGACTACAGGTTAAGGAAACCAAGAAAGGGGCTTTCCCTGGTGGTCCAGTGGTTAAGAATCTGCCTGCCAATGTGAGGGACACGGGTTCGATCCCTGGTCCGGCAAGATCCCACGTGCCGCCGGGCAACTAAGCCTGTGCACCAGAACTACTGAAGCCTGCCCTCTAAAGTCGGCAAGCCGCAACTACTGAGCCCACCTACTGCAACTAATCAAGCCCACCCACCCTGAAGATCATGCTCTACGAGAGAAGTCACTGCAGTGTGAGGTCCACACGCCGCAGCCAGAGAGTAGCCCCCGCTCTCCGCAGCTAGAGAAAGCTCGAGCGCAGCAACAAAGACCTAAAATTTATATTCTAAAAAAAGAAAACCAAGAAGGGACAGTGAAGGCCCTGAGGATTAGCATCAGAGGACAGCAATGACCTCCGTAGGCCTGAAGACAAAGGAAGAAGCTGACGCAGAGCCCAGGGAAGGCTGTGGATGCAGGAGGACGTGGTTGGCCCAAGCAAGGGAAGAGAAGCTCGGCCTTGGCCAGACTCTGCACTGCAAGTCCTTTCCCAGGTATGTTTCGGGGGGTGGAGTTTTTATTTTTATGAAGTCCAACTTACCTTTGTAATTGTTATTACTAGGTATGTCCTGTCTAAGGAATATTTGATTTAATCAATATATCAAAGATTTCCACCTATGTTTTCTTCAAGAGTTTCAGCTCTTACATTTAAGTCTACAATCCATTTGAATCCATTTGAAGTTCATTTTTATAGGGTATGAGTAAGGGGTTGAAGTTCATTTTTCTCTAAATAAATATTCATGTATTTGTGAACCATTTGTCAAAAAGACTTTCTTTTCCCCATTGAATTACTTGGGCATGTCTGTTGAGTATTATTTGAATATATTTGAGTCATGTATTTGTGGACTTTCTCTTCTGCTCCACTGGCCTCCATGTTTTTCCTTATGCCAATACCACCCTATCTTGATTATTGTAGCTTTATAATAAGTCTTGAAAGCAGATAGTGAAAGTTTCCGAACTTAGTTATATTTATTTATTTTTAATGATTTCAGATCCTTTGTGTTTTCATTTAAATCTTATAATCAGCTCATCAATTTCTTAAAACGTCTCCTGGAATTTCAGTTGGGATGCCATTAAATCTATAAATCAGTTTGGGGAGAATCGTCATCTTAACAATAATAGTAAGTCTTCAAAATCCAGGAACTAGGTATATCTTTGTATTTCTTTCAGTGTTTTGTGTGTGTGTGTGTTGTTTTTAGAACACAGGTCTTGTGTATATCTGGTTAAATATATCCCAAGGTATTTTAACCTTTTCTGATGGTATTGCAAATGGCATTTTAAAATTTCATTTCCCAATTGTTCATTGCTGGTACATAGAATTTAAATTGATTTTTTTATTGATCTTCTACCCTGTGATCTTTCTAAATTCACTTATTACTTCTTGTCAGTTATTTTGCTGACTCCTTAGAACAAATGTCTCTGTTGTCCAGCCTTGGTCCCTTCCTTCAGAGTAACCTCTGTGATGTGTTAAATGCATTTTTCTAGATCCTTTTTCCATACATTTCCCCCATATAAGTATGGGCCCACACAAAAGACATAATATTTTTATCTTATCTCATGTGAAAAGAAAGTGAAAGTGAAGTCGCTCAGTCATGTCGGACTCTTTGCAATCCTGTGGACTGTAGCCTACCAGGCTCCTCCATCCATGGGATTCTCCAGGCAAGAATACTAGAGTGGGTTGCCATTTCCTTCTCCAGGAGATCTTCCCAACCCAGGGATCGAACCCGGGTCTCCTGCATTGCAGGCAGATGCTTTAGCCTCTGAGCCACCAGGGAAGCCCCTTACCTCATGTAAGTGGCATCAAATTGTGTTATCACCCTTCAACTCATTTTCACTCAACACTACATCTTGAAGATGACAGTAATAAAGATCTACAGTTTCTGTCAGGTCTCTGTGTTCTTTAGATTGGGGAAAATCATAAAATTGATTGGCTGTTCTTCTGTTGCGGGACATTTAGGTCAATTGTAATTTTTTGCTATTATGAGTGCTACTAATAAGCATCTTCAGAGGCATCTCCAGACGCATCTCCAGGTCCATGTGGGTAAGACTTACCCCGGACGGACTGTGACTGAGGTTGGACTAGCAGGTCCTGGGGTACACACAGCTGACATTCTCAGGAATGACGACCTCCCTCTGCCTGGGGCTCCCGGTGAGACTCAGACCTGCAGGGCATTGTGTTGAGCCTGAGAGGGAGGGGGTGGAGGGGCTTGCCCTGCAGCAGAGAAGAGGGATACATGTGTGCGTGGCGAGTGATGAGTATGCATGAGTACGTGTCTTTTGCATGGGGGACACAGATTATGGTATGCATGCATGCATGGAGATGCATGCACATACAGTGTGCACGGGTATATATATGTATGCATATGAACATAAGCGTGGTGCACAGGGTCTGTGTGTGGGGCTGATTTTCAGGAGTAATAGGCAAGTGTGCAGCCCAGACTTGCTATGCTTGTGTACATGTGAACGTGCATTGCCATGGATGTGCTGCCAGGCCGGTGTCCATGCAGCTGTGGGAGGTGCAGGCGCCTGCGGGTGGGTGCTCATTGTGGGCACACACGTGGAAGTGTGTGGACATGTGCAGGGGGCTGTGATTACAACTGGCCTCTGTTAAGAGCCCCCCTTGTTCACCAGACATGCTTCTAGCACTTTCCATGCACTGACTCGTGGAAGCCTCACAACAGCTTCACTGAAATACATTCTTAGGTGTAAGGAAACCGAGGCACAGAAGGGTTTAATCACGCAACCCAGATCACAGTTTGGTGCTGGGATCTGGACCCAGAGTCTAGCCTCAGACTCAGTGATTCAATCCCCTATATGTGAGGGTGTATATTCACAGTAGGGCGCTGTGCATACCTCTATACAAGCAGTGTCCACAAGTGTGTGTAAGACAGTGAGAAAATGGTCTGCATGTGTGTGTACGTGCACACGCATTGTTCCATGAATGTGCATGTACAGGGGAGTGTACATGTGTGCAAACACACGCATGTGCTATAGACAAGCTTTGTACAAGCGTGGATACACGCTCTCACGTGTGTATCCACAGCATGCCTGTGGGTGTGTGTTCAGGCAGACATGATCATTTGGAGACGAGGTGTGGATTTGCACTAAGGCATTGTGGAGGCATCTCAGGGCCCTGGAGGCACTCTGAGGGAAGCTGATGGCCTCCGTTCCCTCTCCCCCCTCCCTCCTCCCCACACTCCTCACCCAGAGGCTTCTCCTCCTCCTCCCGCTGTGTCCCTGTGGGTCCTCTCAGCTGGAGAAGAGGAAGGCAGCCTGACGGCTGAGTCTGCATTAGAGGCTGCTGCTTTGTGTTCCCCGGCTGCGGGTGGAGCACCAGCAGGGAGTCAGCAGCCCCTGGGGAGGAGGGCGGGCTTCCTGGAGTTGCTCCTACGTCACAGGGTACTTTGGGGGTGCACATGTGAGGCTTGCCCTCATGATCAAGGGGTGTGGTTCCAGAGAGAGGCTTCCACCCACGACCCAGTGTCTCCTGGGAAGTTCACAGGGATCATGGATGGAAAAGTATGAGGACGCCACTCCCCCAAGCACCACTGCACGTGAGAACCGAGGCTGAAAACTCTTCTCTGGATGGCTGGAGCATCTTGACCTTGGCTGAGGCATGTCCCACTGCTCAGACTCATTCTGCTCTGAGCTAAGGAACCTCACTGACATCCATGATTTCCGTGTCTATGTCCACCTTTGATTTCCCTTAAAACTCATACAACCAGAGGGGTAGAGTTCACCTAGAGTCAAAGGGTAATATTCAAGAGAGAGGTGAAGGGCTCTGACCAAGCAAGGGAGAAGAGGGCCTCAGATGAATAGGACTCAACCCCTGGTAAGCTTCATACATGACTGTCCATAAGTAGGGAGACCAGGATTAAGAGCCACAGCTTAGTCTGAGAGCAGACTCAGAACTGGATTCTGCTTCTAGAAGGGGAGTGCACAGATTCACCAAAGTGAAAGAGCCAGTAGCCAAGGTTGAGGCCAAAGCCGGGGTTGACCTACTGCAGAGCTCTAGATTGAGTGACTGTAGCCTCTGATAGCAGTAAAACTGACAGATGTCTAATTGACTTTTTTAAGGAGCAAAGGAAAACAAAATTTGGATAAACTGACATAGCTTTTAAACATCAGTAGACACTGAAGCCAAAATTTACTGGTAAATTTATAGCATGGTAAATGGTGATCTTTAAATGGCATCAAAATATTAGATGAGTTCATTAGACTGTTCTAATGCTCATGACCACATTTTAACAAGAAAAGCAATTCTCTGCAGGGGTATTCTGTTAGCAATTTGTCACTTATGAACATGTGGGGTGTTAGCCCTGAGCTTAATATAAAAGTGAGAATAGGGTTGTAGTGAATTTTGGGGGGGCTTAAACCTAGAAGTTATAATGATAAATTCAAGCTTTGTGTTCCATATTCATGTTCTTGTTTTCCTCTATGTATTCCTATAGATGAGCCATAACATCAATGTAGACAGTACCTCAAATACATCCTGAGGACCTATGCAGGAGTCTAGGGCCCTGGCCAGGTGCTGGGACTTAAATACTAAATCCAGTAGGTGGGTTATATGCTAACTCTTCTAGTAACACATGGCAGCACTTGGAGGTGCTTTATGGAGGGCCTGATGTTCAAGCTGGTTTTAGAAAAGGCAGAGGAACCAGAGATCAAATTGCCAACATCCGCTAGATCATAGAAAAAGCAAGAGAGTTCCAGAAAAACATCTATTTCTGCTTTATTGACTATGCCAAAGCCTTTGATTGTGTGGATCACAATAAACTGTGGAAAATTCTTCAGGAGATGGGAATACCAGACCACCTGATCTGCCTCTTGAGAAATTTGTATGCAGGTCAGGAAGCAACAGTTAGAACTGGACATGGAACAACAGACTGGTTCCAAATAGGAAAAGGAGTTCATCAAGGCTGTATATTGTCACCCTGTTTATTTAACTTATATGCAGAGTACATCATGAGAAACGCTGGACTGGAAGAAACACAAGCTGGAATCAAGATTGCCAGGAGAAATATCAATAACCTCAGATATGCAGATGACACCACCCTTATGGCAGAAACTGAAGAGGAACTCAAAAGCCTCTTGATGAAAGTGAAAGTGGAGAGTGAAAAAGTTGGCTTAAAGCTCAACATTCAGAAAACGAAGATCATTGCATCCAGTCCCATCACTTCATGGGAAATAGATGGGGAAACAGTGGAAACAGTGTCAGATTTTATTTTTCTGGGCTCCAAAATCACTGCAGATGGTGATTGCAGCCATGAAATTAAAAGACGCTTACTCCTTGGAAGGAAAGTTATGACCAATCTAGATAGCATGTTCAAAAGCAGAGACATTACTTTGCCAACAAAGGTCTGTCTAGTCAAGGCTATGGTTTTTCCTGTGGTCATGTATGGATGTGAGAGTTGGACTGTGTAGAAGGCTGAGCGCCGAAGAATTGATGCCTTTGAACTGTGGTGTTGGAGAAGACTCTTGAGAGTCCCTTGGACTGCAAGGAGATCCAACCAGTCCATTCTGAAGGAGATCAGCCCTGGGATTTCTTTGGAAGGAATGATGCTAAAGTTGAAACTCCAGTACTTTGGCCACCTCATGCGAAGAGTTGACTCACTGGAAAAGACTCTGATGCTGGGAGGGATTGGGGGCAGGAGGAGAAGGGGACGACAGAGGATGAGATGGCTGGATGGCATCACTGACTCGATGGACTTGAGTCTGAGTGAACTCCGGGAGATGGTGATGGACAGGGAGGCCTGGCGTGCTGCGATTCATGGGGTTGCAGAGTCGGACATGACTGAGCAACTGAACTGATCTGATCTGAAGCTGAACCTAGACTGATGTCTGAGTGGAAGGCAGGCAACTGAGGCAAACAAGGACATGCCTGTTCTGCTCAAGGAATGATCGCACAGTGACGAGGTAAGAATCCAATTGATAGGATTCAGACTTTAATTTTTCTGTTCTTTGATGTTTCTCTTTTTTTCCGCTACTGTTTTATCTGTTCTAGTGATGCCTTATTTGAAACTGGGCTTTAAGAACTGTGAAAAGGAAGAAATTAGATCTAGAAAGCTTTTAGGCTATGAACTAATTAGGCTTTTTTTTTCTTGTGGTATAAAGATTTTAGAAATCATGAATGGAATCATTCAAGTGCTAATAACAAGAATGAAAATTATAATGCATTAGGCCAAAATAATCGGAGAAGGCAATGGCACCCCACTCCAATACTCTTGCCTGGAAAATCCCATGGACGGAGGAGCCTGGTGGGCTGCAGTCCATGGGGTCGCTAAGAGTCGGACACGACTGAGCGACTTCACTTTCACTTTTCACTTTCATTCACTGGAGAAGGAAATGGCAACCCACTCTGGTGTTCTTGCCTGGAGAATCCCAGGGACGGGGGAGCCTGGTGGGCTGCTGTCTATGGGGTCACACACAGTCGGACACGACTGAAGTGACTTAGCAGCAGTAGCAGCTGCAGCAGGACTAGGCTCCCTCACACTGAGCCATAGTGTGTACTGGGTGGGACTGACCGCAACCTGCAACACTGAGGCGGGGGTGGGACCTGGGTGTGGCCAAGCAGACCCACCCATCCTCTTGGATGATATGATTGGCTGTGGGATGGACATGTGACCCAGAATGGGCCAATGAGAGCCTGTGCTGGGGTTTTTGCTGGATCTGGTGGGAAGGGACTCTGTGCTACGGGGGGTAGTCTGCTGGGCTGGTGGGACGAAAGCTGGGAGCTGCTGGTGGTCATCTTGGCCACCCCCCAGTAGAGACAAACTGCTTGAGAGTGAAGCCCAGACATGGAGAGAGATCGAGTCATGACTGGGTTGTTGGAGTCCCTGGATGCAGCTGGGTCAGAAACCCAGTACACCCGACTTTAATTCCCTGAGACAGTAAATTTTCTTTTTTCACTTAAGCCTGCTTGCATTGAGTTCTGCCACTTGCAACCAGAAGAATCCCTAATATTAGAGCCCAGAGTTTGCCCTGGGGACATCTAAGCGGTGGGTCCAGGCAGACCCACAGAAGGGGGACTGCTTCAGGAAGGCTGTGTGCTTGGTGTCTGAGGACCAGGCGGGCTTAGGACAGGGTGGTACTGAGTCCCCTCACCCACCCCAGGATGGCCCCAGGGCCCAGACGACCACGGGGAGCTGAGCACCCAGCTCACAGCCTTCTTTCCATGGGCTGCATTGGTCCTGCCAAGTTGGCTGCACCAGGCCCAGTCGGTGGCACTGGGCAAAGACAGTCAGAGACGGCTTCCTGGAGGACAGAATCTGAGTGGGAGGAAGGAGGAGAGGCCCATCGGACCCGTGCCTGCTTGAACAATGAATGGCTGCCCCATCTGACGCTGCACACCGTCCTACATCCTGCATCCTTTTCTCCACAGCTCTGCAGTCACGAGTACAGATAACTAATACATTCATGCATTTCTGTTTTATCTCTGCCCCCAGACTATGCTGGACGTTCCATGACGGCAGGGATTTTCATTCACGGTCCTCACTGCACAGCCCTGGCACACAGTGGATGCTTTCTACAAATATGTTAACTGAAGGAACGAAGTCTCCCTTCTGGGCACAGCACCCCCGATTGTCCTTTGGAGAACCTCCGTCCTGCACTCTCTACTCACAAGCTGTGAATGAGGGAAGCCCACACCCATTGCACAGGGGCCCATTACCCAGGCTTGGCAGTCCGCATATCCAAGACCACAGGCTACACCTGGGCAGGTGGTACCCACACAAGGGGCTGAAATCCCCGCCCCTCAAGCCCGAGTCCTGGCACAAGACTTGCTTCTCCCAAGAGAAAGGGGCACCCTTCCTAACTGACACAGAAGCACCTCAGGGGGCAGCCCTGGCCAGGAGCAAATCTCGTCACCTTGACCCCAGTGTTTGGGTCAGAGATGGGCATGTAATCAGACTGGTCCAACCAGGTGAATCCTAGAAATCCGCAGGTGCCACCGTTACTGGCAAAGCCTATTAACAATTCTTGGGAAATAAAACTAGAAATAGAAATCTGGGTAATAAAGTCTAACCTTTTTCTTTTCCTTGGTGCTTCATCTGGTTTTGCTTGCTCACAGGATGCCTCACAACTCGCCCTTCAGACCAGAGCTCCCGGTAGGAAAGGGCTGCGTGGGCACCCCAGCCCCATGGTGTGCGGGAGCACCACCCACGATACTCAATCCAAGATGGCGGCGGAGGGCCATGTGCAGAGATGCTCCGACTCTGCGACCCCATGGACTGCAGCATGCCAGGCTCCTCTGTCATCCACTATTTCCTGGAGTTTGCTCAAATTCTTGTCCATTGAGTCGGTGATGCTATCTAACCATCTCATCCTCCACCGCCATCTTCTTTTGCCTTCAATCTCTCCCAGCAAAAGCGTCTTTTCCAATGAGTCGGCTCTTGGCATCGGGTGGCCAAAGCATTGGAGTTTCAGCTTCAGGAACAGTCTTTGCAATGAACATTCAGGGTTGATCTCCTTTAGGATTGATTGGTTTGATCTCCATGCAGTCCAACGACCTCTAAAGAGTCTTCTCTGACACCACAGTGCAAAGCATCAATATTTCGGTCCTCAGCCTTCTTTATAGACCAACTCTCACATCTGTACATGACTACTGGTAAAACCATAGCTTTGACTAGACGGACCTCTGTCCTCCCCACTAACAAGACGCTATAAAGCAGCCTTGCCCATGGCCTATGAGGGGTGGAGCATGGGCTTTAGAGTGGGACTGCACACCCTTCCATTCTTTAATCAAAAAATAAAGCTTTCCTTTGCTTCTGAACTGAATTCTGTCTCCCTCTATTGGCTTAAACAAAACCAGGCATGAGGACGCTTGTTCAAAATGGACATAGGGGTAGAAGGAAGAGAACATCTTCCTTCTAGGGTTGCTGCACCGGTAGTGATTTCTTCCCCCAGAGAAGGAAGAGGAGGGGGAAACTGCTAGAGCCCCTGGATCCAGCCCTACCTGAGGCCAGAATTATCCTCAGGCCTTTTCAGTTCTATAAGCACAACCATACATTCCTCTTTTGTTCACATCTATAGGCACTGGATTTCCTGTCCCTGACATCTGCTGGAGACCTATCTATCTGATGCAGGAGAAGGGGCAAAGACACCCTGCAGCCGCAACTGTGCGGCTAGAGGAGATCCAGTCCCACTGGACTGGAGACCCAGTCCAGTGCTTAAAAGTCTTTTTTAAGCACTTCATATAGGAAGGGCTCCTGAAGGTGCTGGCAGACTGGGACCTCATCCCCCCCAGCCCTCCTCTCCCCACCAGGTTGCCCCTTTCAGGAGTCCAGACCCCTCCCCAGGGAAGCCACTGCCCCCTCCTCCAGAATGAATTTCAGGTACTCACGGCTCCTCTCTTTCAGCCCAGTGATTTTCTTCTTTCCCATTTTGTCATCTGGAAAGATGGCAAATTGAAGCACTTAATTTTCCTCCTTCAAACCAATTAATATGAAAGTGCATAGCACTGAAGTACAACAGCGAAGGCAAGTCATTTATATCAATTAGCAAAAATAAACATGAGCTTTGTGCAAACTCAAAGAACAACCTCAGAAGCATGAAGCCCAGCAGGGAAGCCTAGGAATCAGGGCTTCTGGAGCCTCGTGGAGGAAGCAGGGATTTGAGGGTGCTATTAAAATTGCATCTCATCCCATCATCCCACCATGTGCCGAGGTAAATACGTCCAGGAATCAAGAGAATTTCCAGGCAAAGTCACACCTCACTGTTCCCAAATTTCCGCTCAGCCAAGCTGGAATGCTGAGTCCATCTCCAAAGTGTGCCCTCTGTTCACCCACACCTCTCCATGGCCACTGCCTCCCTGGGTTGAGTTCCATCGCCCATCATGGCCTTCCTGGATTATAACAGCCTCCTGCCTGGTCTCTTGGCTTCCATTCAATGCCCTTCAATCCAAAGCTCTGGTCATCCAACACATATTGCAGTCAGAGCAAGCTTTAGAAATGTAAATTAAATCATGTCACCCTCCACTCTGAAACCTTCAATGGCACCCCACTGCTCTTAGAATAAAACCTAAACTCCAGATCATGGCCTCCAAGGCCCTGGAGAGGTCTGGCCACCTCTGCAACACATCCCCCTCCAGTCTCCCCCGGCTCATGGCACTGCAGCCATGCTAACCTCTTTACTGTTCCTCCAACTCACCAAGTTCAATCCTATCCCAGGCTCTCTGCACCTGCTGTTCCCCACACCTTTTCCTGTGGTCTTTTCTGGTCTTTCCTGTCTCAGCTCAAATGCGACAGCCCCACCCCACACCCTGCAGGTTAACGTCACTGCTGTTTATCCCCTTCACATTCATTCAGTCTATAAAGATCCACGGAACATGAGCACCAGTCACATTCTAGCCCTTGTGGATACAGCAATAAACAAGGCAGACAAAAGCGCTGCCCGGTGGAGCTCCATTCTGGCCTGGGGAATGGGGTGGGTAAGAAAAACAGCAAGTACTCCAAAAAAACCTATCATTGGGTGAATCCCCTGAGTCCTGAGCAGACAGAAAGCCCCTTGTCAGGTCAGGGTTAACTAGAGAGGTGACTGGTATAAATGCCAAGTCCCAGAACCGTAGATCAAAGAGGGGGTGTCTACAGGGAACTGAGGCGCCCAGAAGAAAGTGACAGGTGTCACCAGACCTTCTTCGGAATTCTAAGAGGGCAAACAAGTGTCAATGAGACGTTTGATGTTTGCTCCAGCTCGTGTGCAAGCTGTAGGTCAGATTTATAAGCCAGAGAGAGTTATATTTTAAAGTGCTGTGCTTTATTACACAAATTTGTGTAATAATATGTTTGAAGTCCTGGTGCATATGTTCATTGTTTAAACTGTTGATGGAGATGGGGGTACAGTGTGGGGTCTCTGCTCCCCACCCCCCGCCCCTGGGGAATTCAGCAGAGCCCAGAGCACTGGGAGTGCTCCCCCGGGTGCAGGGGGAAAGTCTGCCGAGTAGCCAAATAGTAACAAAGTCTTCCAATTAAATGCGCACATACTACACGCCAGGTCCCATGTCAGTGATGACATGTGTGATTTCGTTGACTTCTCAGAACAACTCCATTCTGCCAAGTTTTGTTATTATTACTTACAACTGAGGGAACAGAGAAGTAGTATTTTCGACAAGGTCACACAGCTCTTAAACAGCAGAGTTGGGACTTAAACCCAGTTTCACATGACTTAGCAAAGTCAATTTGTCCCAGTTTGCCCAGAACTGTCCCAACTTGAAGACTGAAAGTCCCACATCCTGGAAACCCCTTGAGCCCCAGAAAACCCAGGACTTCTGTCACCCAAAACAACACTCATACCACAAAGGGAAATGGTTTCTCTTTTTTTGGCTGACCTTGGTACACAACTCTTAACTAGACTACAGGCCTATCCAGTTTCATCATTAGTTACACGTGCTCACTTGTGTGTGTGCATGTGTGTGCACGTATGCACACGCATACTGCCCTATGCAATTTATCACACATATAGGTTCATGTACCCATGACAGCCGTCAAGATATAGGATTGTCCCTTCATGACAAAGGAAAGCCCTTGTGCTGCCC
Organism: Bos indicus x Bos taurus; assembly: GCF_003369695.1. Lineage (NCBI taxonomy): Eukaryota > Metazoa > Chordata > Mammalia > Artiodactyla > Bovidae > Bos > Bos indicus x Bos taurus. The sequence goes on along the minus strand of NC_040088.1, from coordinate 6,668,993 downwards.
CGTTATAAAATTCATACCCACTCCACTGAAAACCCCGCTCCCATTTCTACCACCTGGCAACTACTAAGGTTTTCTGTCTCTGTAGTTTCGTCATTTTGAGAGTGTCATGTAATGGAATCACACAATTTGTAACCCTTTGCAACTGTCTTTTTAATTCAGCACAATGCCCTTGAGATCCATCAGGACTGTTGCGTGTATCAATAATTCACTCCGTTTTATGACTCAGTCGTATTCCATGGTTCCGCGGCAGAGACGTGCTAGCGTTTGTTTAAACATTCACCTCTGGAGGACATCTGGGTTGTGTCCTTTTCATTTGATGGCTTGAGCTCTGTCAGAGGTAAGAAAGAGTGTCAAGATGGACAGAGGCTTGACTCTGTCAACCTGCGCAGTCAGAGCAGAGTCTGAACGAAGGGACAGCTGGGGTGCAGGAAGCTGTGTTAGGGAGTAGGCCATTATTCAGGTACAAATCACAGGGACCCAAAGCAAAAGTGGTAGATTTTTGGCTTATGGAACTGAAGAGTCCAAGAACTGTACTGCTTCAGGCATGGCTGGATCCAGGGACTCCAATGATGCTATCAACTCTGGTCTTCCTCGTCTTCTCTGTCTTCCTCTCCTCCCTCTCCCTCTCCCTTTCCTTCTCTCTCTCTCCCTCCCCACTTTGGCTCAACCTTCCTTTCTGCTGACTTTATTCCCCACAAGCCCGCTCTGAGTAGCATCGCAGGAAGCCCACAGCCTCCTTCATACCCTCTCGGTACCCTCAAGGAAAGGGAGTGTTTCTTTCCAGCTGGTTCCAGGAGCTCCACCTCCTGAGCCGATCACTGAGGCTGGGGGAATGCACCACTCCGATTAGCTAGACCTTGGTCATGTGCCCTCTCCTTGAGCCAGAGTAGAACTGGCCTGAGAGCGGGGAGCGGAGATTCTCCAAGGGAAACCTGGGTCAATGTCACCAGAAGACAAAGGAGGGATGAATGCCCGAGGGGCACCGCAGCAGGTGACTGCTGCTGAAGGAACGCTCTGCCAGCGTGTTCAGGATGCACTGCAGCTGAAAAGCCAGTGACTGGCATAGGCCAGCGGAGAGGTGAACGAGGCACAGCGGGAACATGCCGAAAGCTCACGATCCTCCTCAAAGCCCACACAAATATTTTAGTTTCCTTAAAAATCATGAAGAAAAAAAATGAAAATAATCCGTCTTGAAATACATTCATGTTTATATAACAAAGTCATAAAACATCATCTTTATTTATTAATTTAAGGAAGAAGGGATCTGTGAATCTTAACACAGTGGGGCTAGGAATTTGCTTGGACATGGTGGACAAAAGGAGGCAATTAGGAAGGTGCCCAAATTCTGCCCTGGCATTTCAAGGAATGGTTGGCTCATCTTAAGGAAGTTGAGTGAAGAGTGCAGTGTCAGCTGACTTAGTTGAAAGTGCTAATGCACTCATCTCACACGCCAGTAAAGTGATGCTCAAAATTCTCCAAGCCAGGCTTCAGCAATATGTGAACCGTGAACTTCTTAATGTTCAAGCTGGTTTTAGAAAAGGCAGAGGAACCAGAGATCAAATTGCCAACATCCGCTGGATCATGGAAAAAGCAAGAGAGTTCCAGAAAAAACATCTAATTCTGCTTTATTGACTATGCCAAAGCCTTTGACTGTGTGGATCACAATAAACTGTGGAAAATTCTTCAGGAGATGGGAATACCAGACCACCTGATCTGCCTCTTGAGAAATTTGTATGCAGGTCAGGAAGCAACAGTTAGAACTGGACATGGAACAACAGACTGGTTCCAAATAGGAAAAGGAGTTCATCAAGGCTGTATATTGTCACCCTGTTTATTTAACTTATATGCAGAGTACATCATGAGAAACGCTGGACTGGAAGAAGCACAAGCTGGAATCAAGATTGCCAGGAGAAATATCAATAACCTCAGATATGCAGATGACATCACCCTTATGACAGAAAGTGAAGAGGAACTAAAAAGCCTCTTGACGAAAGTGAAAGAGGAGAGTGGAAAAGCTGGCTTAAAGCTCAACATTCAGAAAATGAAGATCATGGCATCTGGTCCCATCACTTCATGGGAAATAGATGGGGAAACAGTGGAAACAGTGTCAGACTTTATTTTTGGGGGCTCCAAAATCACTGCAGATGGTGATTGCAGCCATGAAATTAAAAGATGCTTACTCCTTGGAAGAAAAGTTATGACCAACCTAGATAGCATATTCAAAAGCAGAGATATTAGTTTGCCAACAAAGGTCTGTCTAGTCAAGGCTATGGTTTTTCCAGTGGTCATGTATGGATGTGAGAGTTGAACTGTGAAGAAAGCTGAGCCAGAAGAATTGATGCTTTGAACTGTGGTGTTGGAGAAGACTCTTGAGAGTCCCTAGGACTGCAAGGAGATCCAACCAGTCCATTCTAAAGGAGATCAGTCCTGGGTGTTCATTGTAAGGACTGATGATAAAGCTGAAACTCCAATATTTTGGCCACCTCATGCGAAGAGTTGACTCATTGGAAAAGACCCTGATGCTGGGAGGGATTGGGGGCAGGAGGAAAAGGGGACGACAGAGGATGAGATGGCTGAATGGCATCACCGACTCAATGGACATGAGTTTGGGTGAACTCCGGGAGTTGGTGATGGACAGGGAGGCCTGGCATGCTGCAATTCATGGGGTCGAAAAGAGTCGGACACAACTGAGCGACTGAACTGGACTGACTGAAAGTTGCCAACTTTGTGGTTTGAATCCTGGACCCATGACCACTTGGCAGAGGAGCATTGAGCAAGGCTCCTAACCTCTCTGAGCCTCCTGTTGCCTGTCCATAAAATGGGCACAGGAATTATTTTCTCTGAGTTGTCATGGTGATTAAATGAGACACTGTATGAGCTGAGCAAAGAATTCAGCATAAGTGCCTAATAAATAGTCAGAATCTGAGTTTGTGGAAACCTAAGATTAGAATCTGAGAGACCAGAAATGAGGGGACACCTGAAGCTATGAGCAGAGGAGCTGCCAGAGGAGCAGGTAGAGAGAGGAGGGGGAGGCAGAATTCTGGGACATGCAGACATTAGGAAGAGGAGGAGACAGCAAGAGGTGAAGGAGGAAATACTGACCCTGAGGTCTTAGAAGCCAGGAGAGTAATGGGCATTAGGAAGTTGGAGGTCATTACCAGAATTGGATCCAGCAAAACAGTCCAAAATAAGTGATGGAAAAAGAATCTGGAAAGAAATAGATATCTGCGGTCCTGTCTGAGCAGTTTCTAGGCCCCTTGCTTTTTACTAAGTATTCCTTCATTCAACCAACAAATACTCACTGGGCTCATTCCATTGGGTATTGGCCTCAAGGTCCTCCACTTGGGTATTCCTGCTGCATGGGTGTTCTGGAGTGCTCCTGAGTTCCACCTGTTCTAAGTCTATTTCTCAGCCATCTATGATCATCTGAACAATCTTAATGCATCCAGTAAATTCCGATTTTGCCTCAGTTAACTGAATTCAGCTTCTGTTATTGGAAAGCAAGGAAATCAAGTGGCTAGCTCATCCCCTACAGTTGGTCTACCTGTTTTGGGAGGAGACAACTCCCACACCCTGTGTAAAAATGGGCATGACCTAAGCCTGACCAATCAGAGCAGACGATCCTTTAGGCAGAGTGAGTGGTTCTCACTAGTCCAGTGAGTCAGTCTGGGATATTGCTGGAGCTTTCACAAAGAAGAAAGTATCTTTGGGGTTGCTAAGCTGGTGGAATAGTTATGGGGGCCTATAGTTAATGGGGTAGTTAATAACAACCAGTAGTTAATGGGGACCAAAAAAGCGAAATGGCTGTCTGGGGAGGCCTTACAAATAGCTGTGAAAAGAAGAGAAGTGAAAAGCAAAGGAGCAAAGGAAAGATATCCGCATCTGAATGCAGAGTTCCAAAGAATAGCAAGAAGAGATAAGAAAGCCTTCTTCAGCAATCAATGCAAAGAAATAGAGGAAAACAACAGAATGGGAAAGACTAGAGATCTCTTCAAGAAAATTAGATACCAAGGGAACATTTCATGCAAAGATGGGCTCGATAAAGGACAGAAATGGTATGGACCTAACAGAAGCAGAAGATATTAAGAAGAGATTGCAAGAATACACAGAAGAACTGTACAAAGAAGATCTTCACGACCCAGATAATCACGATGGTGTGATCACTGACCTAGAGCCAGACATCCTGGAATGTGAAGTCAAGCGGGCCTTAGAAAGCATCACTACAAACAAAGCTAGTGGAGGTGATGGAATTCCAGTTGAGCTATTTCAAGTCCTGAAAGATGAGGCTGTGAAAGTGCTGCACTCAATATGCCAGCAAATTTGGAAAACTCAGCAGTGGCCACAGGACTGGAAAAGGTCAGTTTTCATTCCAATCCCAAAGAAAGCCAATGCCAAAGAATGCTCAAACTACCACACAATTGCACTCATCTCACACGCTAGTAAAGTAATGCTCAAAATTCTCCAAGCCAGGCTTCAGCAATATGTGAACTGTGAACTTCCAGATGTTCAAGCTGGTTTTAGAAAAGGCAGAGGAACCAGAGATCAAATTGCCAACATCCGCTGGATCATGGAAAAAGCAAGAGAGTTCCAGAAAAACATCTATTTCTGCTTTAGCCTTTGACTGTGTGGATCACAATAAACTGTGGAAAATTCTGAAAGAGATGGGAATACCAGACCACCTGACCTGCCTCTTGAGAAATTTGTATTCAGGTCAGGAAGCAACAGTTAGAACTGGACATGGAACAACAGACTGGTTCCAAATAGGAAAAGGAGTTCATCAAGGCTGTATATTGTCACCCTGCTTATTTAACTTCTATGCAGAGTACATCATGAGAAATGCTGGACTGGAAGAAACACAAGCTGGAATCAAGATTGCTGGGAGAAATATCAATAACCTCAGATATGCAGATGACATCACCCTTATGGCAGAAAGTGAAGAGGAACTAAAAAGTCTCTTGATGAAAGTGAAAGTGGAGAGTGAAAAAGTTGGCTTAAAGCTCAACATTCAGAAAACGAAGATCATGGCATCTGGTCCCATCACTTCATGGCAAATAGATGGGGAAACAGTGGAAACAGTGTCAGACTTTATTTTTCTGGGCTCCAAAATCACTGCAGATGGTGATTGCAGCCATGAAATTAAAAGACGCTTACTCCTTGGAAGGAAAGTTATGACCAACCTAGATAGCATATTCAAAAGCAGAGACATTACTTTGCTGACAAAGGTTCGTCCAGTCAAGGCTATGGTTTTTCCTATGATCATGTATGGATGTGAGAGTTGGACTGTGAAGAAGGCTGAGTGCCGAAGAATTGATGCCTTTGAACTGTGGTGCTGGAGAAGACTCTTGAGAGGCCCTTGGACTGCAAGGAGATCCAACCAGTCCATTCTGAAGGAGATCAGCCCTGGGATTTCTTTGGAAAGAATGATGCTAAAGCTGAAACTCCAGTACTTTGGCCACCTCATGCAAAGAGTTGACTCATTGGAAAAGACCCTGATGCTGGGAGGGATTGGGGGCAGGAGGAGAAGGGGACGACAGAGGATGAGATGGCTGGATGGCATCAGCAACTTGATGGACGTGAGTCTGGGTGAACTCCGGGAGTTGGTGATAGACAGGGAGGTCTGGCGTGCTGTGTCATGGGGTCGCAAAGAGTCGGACACGACTGAGCGACTGAACTGAACTGAACTGAATGGGGACCATCTCCGCCACTGTGAGAGAACAATCTTCCAGCGAATGAGGGATGAGAGATGGAGACAAATACTTCATCCTCATAGTCGAGCTCCTGGATCCAGCCCCTCCTGAAACCCCTGGACTTGCCCACGACTAGGCCAATAACTTCCCAATTTGGCTTAAGTGTGTGAGTTGGGCTTCCATCTTTTCAATCAAAATAATCTCTGTCTACTACAAAGATTACAATGCTATAAAAGCAAGGGGCATTCTCCATGGTTCTTCCCGGGCAAATGGCTTCATAGACGAATGTTATAACTAAACGTGAAAACACAGTATACACAGTAGGTCCTCCATACTTGCCGCTCACCTCCCACCACCCAGGTGGACTCACACATGAGTTTGCCAGTAAGAAGAAAAGGGGTGGGGTGGGGCGCAAGCTATTTTTTCAAATCAACAACATACCAAGGTCGACAAAAGGAATTTCGTATCTCCCTGCTTGTTAAACCCAAACACCTTTCCACATCAGCTTTTTATCACAGTCTTGAGCCACCCAAATTATTCCAAAATAGACATCCTAAATTCTAAGAACATAAGCAAAGCTAGTGTTAATGAAATGTTTAATGCCTGTTAGAACTCATATGTTAGTTTTACTTCAAATTTATAGGCCTAGAGAGGTACATTTATAATATATGATGTGTATATTTTTATTACATTGGGGGACCCATGTATAATCAACATGGACTCCTGATTTATGACCATCTTTATAAAACTTGGAGTATAATTTCATTACTGTTAAATATTTACAGAGGTTCAAAGTTGTAGCTTTGGTTTTATGACCCATGGTGAAATAACATGGTCTTATCTGTGCCTTGGTTGATGCTAAGTCCTTGGTTAGGAAACAACCAAAAAGAAGAATCTTGGGCCTTAGGGTGGTGCAAGTAGTGTTCTGATGACCCTGGGGGGAGGCAGCGTCCCGGAGCAGGGCCTGGGGAGGAGGGAGGGCATTTATGCAGAAATAAACCCCAGAGAGTGGGTCAGCAGGGCTGCCTCAGAGCTCGGAGAAGACCCCCATTCCTGTGAGCCAGAGGCCACAGAGCAGACCTCAGGGAAGAGGCAGGACTGGGCTGGACTGTGAGGGGCCAGTGGGTCTCAGGAGGTGGAGGAGCTGGGGGTAGAGCATCCCAAGGGAACCACGTGACATTATCCACGTGACAGGTGCCATCGTGGAAAAGTTTCCTTCCCTCCCAAGATGCTGTGGTTGACGTCCCCAGGCTCTAAGAAACTCAGGTTTCACTCTGTTATTTCTTCCATAAATCTTCCCCAGACATTGTTGGATTAGAGACTGAAAGGACAGGGTGTAAATCCATGAAGGGAGGACAATGCTCTTTGTCTAGAGGAGGAAGAGTCTAAATAAAGCCCTTGTTCTGGAATTGTGGTTGTCAGCAGGGCTAGTGGGTGCGCACTGGATACAAAGTCGGAGTTTGTATGCAGTATGCAGCTCCTTCCAAGGGATCTGAGTGATGCCATTGGACAGAATGGGTCCTCCTAATGGTTTCCACAGTGTGTGCATGCATGTGTGTGTGTGTGTTTGTGTGTGTATCAGCAGTAGATTCAGCTGTAAATGACAGTAAACCCATTTCAAAGTGCCTTAGGTAAAACACAAGATAATTTCCTCTCTGGCTAACAAAGCCCAGAAGTAAGCAGCCAGGTTTAATGGGATGGCTTCACTCTAATCAACGATTCAGGCTCCTTTTATATTATCATTCTGTCAACCACAACACATGGCTTCTACCTCATGGTCCAAGATGGCTGCTTGAGCCCCAGCCATCACACTCACATCGCAGTCAGCAGCAAGGAAGAAGGCACAAAAAAGCGTGTCCCTCTTCCTTTAAGACGCTTTCTGAAAATTACATATGGTATTTCTGGTGTCATTCCACTGGCGATGATTTAATTACATAGCCACATCTAACTGCGAAGGAAGCTGAGAAATGTAGTCATTATTTTGGGCAGCAATGTGCCAGCTATCGACTTTCTTCCCTAAGGAAGAAAGGGAAAACAACATTGGGGGAACAGTCTCTTCCATACTGTGCCTGAGTGTTTAGGTCCTGAGGTATATTGAGTGGATGTGTACCTACCCTTGTTTGTAACAAGACTCACTATAAGTTATTAAGTCCCCACTCCATAAATACTGCTGTATGAATGAAAGCACAAATGAATGAGGATGGTCCGTGAGCGTCTTGGAGATGTGCATGTGTGTGTGATCAGACGGGTTAAGCATGAGTTTGTATGTTCATGCATACGTGTGTATTCACTAATTCACTTAGCATTCAGCTAATATTTACTGAGCATTTATTATGAATGGACTGTGCTACACACTTATGAACCAGCAAGTTAACATAGCAGTCAAGTTTCCTGCCCTCATGGAATCAGAGTCCAGTGGAAGAGATAGACAAAACCCAAGCTCACCAATAAAACAAAATAATATTATAATAACATTAGCATGATAAAGACAATCAACAGTGTGGGGAAAACAGAGGCATCCGATAAGGACAGAAGGATTGTGAATGGTGTCCCTGAGGAGGTGATGTTTAAGCAGACACATCAGCCCACACACCCCTAGACATCTGCCTCCAGTTCAGACTCTTAGCTCCAGGCTCTGAGCTCCAGATGCTAATTCAACATCTTCCCCGAGGTCCATTCTGACTCCAAGTCTATGTGGCTGAAGGGAAGTTCCTGTTTCTCTTGCTCTCAAACCTTTCCTTCCCTCCCTCCGTCTTCCCCAGCTCTGTCTGTGGCCCCGCTATTTACTGAAAGATAGGAGGAAGAGGGAAGGTGTGGGAAGAGCCAGGGAAGAAGCATCCCAGATACAGGGAGCAGTAAGCACAAAGGCCCAGGGGCCAGCAAGATCTTCCTGGAATGGAGAAATAGAGAGAAGGTCAGGCACAGCCAGTCCAAGGTGACCAAGGAGTCAGCCAGGCAGATCACCACCTTAGCACTACCCTCCCTGGCCTGCACACCTCCTGCCGGGGCTCCCCACTGGTGGGACCGGACTGAAAGCCAGAGCAAAGTCTGCAAACACCTGAAGGGATGAGCCAGTGAGCAGCCACGGAGGGACCGAAGGGATGAGCCAGTGAGCGGCCACAGAGGGACCGCAGGAGGGCGTGCCCCACGTGCAGGGGTGGCTGCTCCTCGACTCTGCCAGGCTGCTGTGTGAGGCAAGCCAGGCCCTGTGCTGCTTACTCCTCTGTTTTTGAATGAAGTCAGGAATCGTGATGTGAAATAAACTGGCTTCTTTAAAAAAAAAAAAAAATACTGGCAAAAATACAATCTTAAAAAGTAGTATGCAAAGGCAAGAAAAATGACATACATACTGGAAAAGAGAGCTAAACTGTCCTTATTTTCATCCATATGATTGCTTATATAAACAATACCAAAAAATATACACATACATAAACATCTACAAGTTGATAGTGAGGCCAGCACACCAATATCAATCCTATTTCTATACAATCAGTTCAGTTCAGTTCAGTCACTCAGTCGTGTCCAACTCTTTGTGACCCCATGAATCACAGCACGCCAGGCCTCCCTGTCCATCACCAACTCCCGGAGCTCACTCAAATTCACGTCCATCAAGTTGCTGATGCCCTCCAGCCATCTCATCTTCTGTTGTCCCCTTCTCCTCCTGCCCCCAATCCCTCCCAGCATCAGGGTCTTTTCCAATGAGTCAACTCTTCGCATGAGGTGGCCAAAATATTGGAGTTTCAGTTTCAGCATCAGTCTTTCCAATGAACACCCAGGACTGATCTCCTTTAGAAAGGACTGGTTGGATCCCCTTGCAGTCCAAGGGCCTCTCAAGAGTCTTCTCCAGCACCACAGTTCAAAAGCATCAATTCTTTGGCACTCAGCCTTCTTCACAGTCCAACTCTCACATCCATACTGGAATGTGGACCATGTGGACCACTGGAAAAACCATAGCCTTGACTAGACAGACCTTTGTTGGCAAAGTAATATCTCTGCTTTTGCATATGCTATCTAGCTTGGTCATAACTTTCCTTCCAAGGAGTAAGTGTCTTTTAATTTCATGGCTGCAGTCACCATCTGCAGTGATTTTGACAACAACACAAGAGAAGACTCTACACATGGACATCACCAGATGGTCAACACCGAAATCAGATTGATTATATTCTTTGCAGCCAAAAATGGAGAAGCTCTATACAGTCAGCAAAAACAAGACTGGGAGCTGACTGTGGCTCAGATCATGAACTCCTTATTGCCAAATTCAGACTTAAATTGAAGAAAGTAGGGAAAACCACTAGACCATTCAGGTATGACCTAAATCAAATCCCTTATGATTATACAGTAGAAATGAGAAATAGATTTAAGGGACTAGATCTGATAGACAGAGTGCCTGATTTCTATACAATAGCAATGTACAATTAAAAATAATTTTAAGTACCATTTACAAAAAATTTTCAAAAATGAAATATTTAAGTATAAATCTAACAAACATACATATAACTCCATGCTTTAAATTACAAAACCCTGATGAAAGAATCAAAGACCTAAATACATGGAAAGATACACCACGTTCATAAACTGGAAGACTTGACAAAGTCAAATGTCAATTCTCCCAGATTTATTTACAGATTTAATATAATATCAGTATGCCAGCAGAGTCTTTATACACATAGATAAGCTAACTGTGACAGTGTAGAGGCAGGGGCCAAGGAACTAGACTAGCTCAAACAATCTGGCAAAGGAATAATGAGGTTTGAGAATCACCACTCTTGGGACGTCCCTGGTGGCCCAGTGGTTAAGAATCTGCCTGGTAATACAGGGGACTCAGATTTGATCTCTGGTCCAGGAAGATCTCACATGCTGAGAAGCAACTAAGCTGCAGCACCACGACCACTGAGCTCATGTGTCTAGAGCCCATGCTCCGCATCAAGAGAAGCCACTGCAATGAGAAGCTCGCACACCACAATGTAGAGTAGCCCCTGCTCGTTGGAACTAGAGAACGCCCGGGCACAGCAACAAAGATGCAGCACAGCCAATAATAAACAAGTAATTAAAAAAAAAAAGACTCTCTACTCTTACGGACTTCCCTGATTGTCCAGTGGTTAAGACTCCACGCTTACATTGCAGGGGGCACAGGTTCGATCCTTAGTCAGAAAAGTTTGTCATGCCACACAGTACAGCCAAAACAAAAGAAGCATTATTCCTCTTTAAGACTAAATATAAAGCTATGTCCATCAAGATAGTGTGGTATCGATGAACGAATGGACACACAGATTCACAAAAGAGAGTAAGAGTCCAGATCAGTCCCACAAAAATATCACCAATTGTATTTGACAAAGTACAAAAGCTCATCAATGGAGAACAAACAGTTCACTCCACAAACAGTATTGGAACAACTGGCTGTGCGTATGGGAAAAAAATAAAATAGACCTCACCTTCAACCTCACATCCTGTATAAAAATTAACTTAAAATGGATCACAGATCTAAATGTAAAACAAAAAACTACAAAATTCTCTCACTTCCACTGGAACCGTGGCTTAGAATAAGTTATTAAATGGAGGTGGTGAAGGGAACAGGATGGACTTTCTGCTCACCTAGCTCTATGGACCAGCGTTCAACCCAGAGTATGATTTCTGCTCATACCTGTTGGGCAGGAATGTCACCAGGGTGGGGACAGGGTTCCCTTCTTCCCTGCATCCCCATCACCCAGCACAACCCTAGACCAGGAGTGCACACACACTGCCTCCACGTGGCACGTCCCAGTGAGAGGTCTGCGGGCCATCTCTCCCCCCACCCCCTCCACAGCCTGGGGCCCAGCAGCTTCCAGGCAGTTCCTCAGCCCCGGGCGTGTGTCTGCCTGAACTCCTCAGTCCCTGACCTCTGGAGGCTCAAGTGTCAGCTGTGCCTGATCAGAGAGGGAGGTGGGGCAGGGGTGGGGTGAGAAAGAGAAGACAAGCAGACAGAAAGTCCTCGGAGGCCCCGGAAAAGCCCCCTTTCAGCAGCTGCTGGGGCTCGCGGGGCACTCGACAAGCCTCACCGCAAGCCCAACACAGGTCACAGCTGGGCACCCCAGGGCAGACCCAGCCCGCGGGTGAGCAGGGGTGGAGGGTGTCCCACACTCAGACACGGGGAAGTCAGGAGGGAGAGCAGGCCTGAAGGAGTGGCACTGCCCAGCGGGTGCCCAGCGTATAAGGCTCTGCTCTGCCCCATGCCCTGTGGTCCTGCCCTCGTTTGCCTGCTGATCCTGGCACCCTCCAGGTACGACCGGTGAGGCCCCTGTCAGAGCCACTTTCAGAGACCTGTGTCCACCTGCCTGCCAGGCGTCCAGGAAGCCAGGTCCCCAGCATTCCTCCTATCACAGCCCTGGCCCTAAGTGCCCAGTTCTGGGAAGTGGTCCCCTGCCGGGAAGCTTCAGCTGACAGAGTATCGATCAGAGCGCCGGTCGATGGGAGCCTTGAACTGCCCAGCTTCCTGCAGGACCTCGTGACCCTCTGCTCTAGGAGCCCGTCCTCTGGGGGCCAGAGGAGCATTCCGGAGGCTTTGGCAGGAGGCAGGTGGGCACAGGAAGAAGAGGACCCAGGGGACTCAAGACCCAAGGTTCTGCTCTGCCACCATCTTGGCCCTGAAAGTTGGCATTCTAACTTCTCGAGCTTTATTATAATTAATAGGAGCAGCAATTTACTCTCTGTGAGTTACAGATGCCCGGGGTCCAGGGACAGTAACTCACAGGTCCTGGGATTCGTGTTGCTAAGACAGGCATTTGAGACTTTTTCCCCACGGCCGTATTCACACAGTATCTAGAAACAGCATCTGGCACTTAGTAGGAGGTCAGCAAACAACAGTGGAGTAAATGAAGGGACAAAAATGAATAGAGAGGGAGCAGACTGCTGGTGGGGGACACTGGGTAACACTCCCATGGCGTCTCTTATGTGAGGGCACCTCCCTAGGGCTCTGCATCTTATTCATTCATTCATTTAATATTTCACCCAGACAAGTCTTCACTGAGCACCTACTATGTGCCAGCAGTTATTGTGAGTTCTAGAGGTATGAGAGAGAAGTATAGCACATGGTGTGTCCAACAGTGGTGCGGACCATGGGGAGAACTGAGGTGGGAAGAAGTATCCGGGGTCAGAGGTGGGACTTTAAAATGCAGTGGCCAGGCACAGTCTCACACAGAAGTGACCTGAGTCAAGACCTCAGGGAGGCTGTTCCATCCTTCCAACTACCCTATGAGAGAGAGACAACAATCTTTGTTTTCCACGCCAGTAAAGGGAGGCTCAGAGGGGTTCAGTTACTAGCCCACAGCCACACAGCACCGAGGGCAGAGCAGGTTCCAGCCCCCACCGGCTGGAACTTGGCTCCTTCCCCGTCTCCCCCAGACCCTCTGGGCGCTCTGGGTCTGGGGGTGTCCCGGAGGGACGTCTGTGTCTCCCCTTCCCCAGCTCTGGGGTAGCTGTGGCAGCTGCCAAGGAAGGAGCAGAGGACCCCTCACGTCTCCTCCTGGGGACTCCGTGTCCTCCCCCGGACCATCCCCTACCCTCCACCAATTCTCTAACAACAAGGAGGAAAGACGTTGAGAATACAGCTAGAAGTCACTTCCATATTAATTCTGGAACCTCATTTTCAGCAGATAATTAAATTACTTTTTAATTACAAACAGAATATGGGTGCACGGCGGCTGAGTGGGCGCGGGCGAGCGTGGAGGGGAGAGGAATGAACACAGCTCTGCAGGAAGGACCGGGCGGGCGTCTCCCGTCCACGTCCTCACACATCAGAACCCAAGCGGGCCGCCTTGCGGGTCCCGCCTCGATCTCCTCTGCAGGTCGTGCGCGGGTCCAGGTGCCCCTGCTGCCCGATCGCCAGGCAGACCCCTCGGGTCTCCGCGCGGCTCCGCCCCACGCGGGCAGCGCTCCCCACAGCCGCCTCGTCCCACCGCCCGGCGGCTTCAGAAGTTTCCGCTGAAACCAGGAAAAGCATCGCTCTGTGTCCGCGCCTTCAGACCCGCTCAGGCTCGGGGGGCGTCCTGACCAGGGGGCGTCCGAAGCCAGCGCGGAGCCCACCCCTGTGCCCACCGTCCCTGCAGGAAGTGGCCGCAGACCTCCCTTCCTGGGGACGCGGGCGGCCGCGTACCGGCAGAGGCTGGCCGTCCCCTCCTGCCCCCTCCTGGGGAGACCCGGGCCGCGCCGGCTGGAGTGTCCAGGTGTCCAGGCCAGGTCAGTGCTGGAAGGAGTCCCCCGGGAGGACAGCCTCCTGGTCACCCATAGGTGATTCCCGTGGACCGTCCCCAGCGCTGGCCGCCCCGTGACTGAGGCAGGACGGCCTGGTGGGCAGACCCTGGCTCCATGGCCGCCCCTGGGGGGTGCTGGGTGCCCCCGCGTCGGCGCAGCCTGGCCCGGGGCGGGGAGGGGCCCCTGAGGGGGCTGAGCCCAGGCCATCCGGGAGGGCTGGGCACAGATGGTGCTGGAGCAGCCCTGCCCCGCAGAGCCACCCTCTCCCTGAAGGCCCCTTCTGTCTGCTCCCCACCTCCCCCACCCCCACCCCCCCGGCCCCGATCCTTCACCCTCCACCCCTGCAGTGGGACCCGGGTCTCGGCACAATGAGCTCCCTGAGCAGATGGTGGTCCCCAGTCCCCAGTCACGTCCCGCCTGCCTTTCACATGAAAATGGGGGGAGACGGCCAGACAGATGTACACCAAGCCGGCCCGGCCGGGCAGTGGGGACCCGAGGCCACGTCCTCCCCAGGTGCCTGGAGCGGCCCCTGGACAAACAGCCTCTGCTGGGCGCTTCTCCCGCCTGCAGCCTCACTCCCCCAACCCTGTCCATCCTCAACCCAGAAAAATGACACCTATTTCCCTCTCCTCCACCCCTGCCTCTCCTCTGAGGCCACAGGATGGGACTGCCCAGTGGGCTGGACTGTCCAGGGGCTGGTGAGTGTGCGCAGGGCCCCCCATTTTGAGCAAGGCCCCCACCCCAACACAGTGCAGAGCAGAGCACACGCCGTTCTCCCCTTCACTTACCCCAGCCTCAACTGTCCAGGAAGCCCTGCCTTTCCTGCTCCCGGAACACGCTTCCCCAGATGTCTCACCCCTAACCTCCTTCGGGTGTCTGTTTAACTGGCATCATCCTGGGCCCTCTCTGAGCACCTTGCCTAAAACTGCATAGCGTCCCAACTCCTGGCATTTCCTGTCCCCCCACCTGCACTTCGGCTCTTCTCTCCCTAGCACTTGGCATCCTCTTAATGTTATAATAACTTCTCTATTTTATTTACCGTCTCTCACTCCTCATGGGAACATGAGCTCCAATAACGAAGGGACTTCTGTTTGTTTTACTGGCTGATCTATCTCATGTCCTTTACACAGTCCTTTGAACATCCCTGGCACATAGATGGTCAGAGAAAACTTGCCACACGAACGAGTAAACCGGGGGTCAGACAAAGGAGCTGGGGTGAGTGGGCTGGTAAACCAGAGAGGACTTCCTGAAAGAGGGGACATGAGTTGGAATGGATGGGATTAGGAAAGGCATAAAGTTGAGTGGGAGAAAATTCCAGGTAGCATACAGATTCAAAACCAAATGCAGTTTCCCCAGGGCCTGGAGTTGGGATATTACAGGTAGACTTCCTTTCTGTCCCCCTCAAATGCTTAGATCTTATGCTGTCTGACGATGGTTCTTTGAAAATTCATTCAATGTTTTATTCATCCTTAAATTCTTTAACGCCACAAATCAAACAGTCGCTGGGTGCTTTGCTAACCAAGTTCCAGGCTCCTGTGTTGCAAATAACTGTGCTCTTTTGCATACCAAGCAGACCTCTCTCTGTCCCCGGAAAATGAATTTCTCCTGGTGTTCATCGCTCTAATTGCATCCACAGTGGGGCAGAGCAAACATCTTCTCTTCTTGATTTGCATTATGCAAAACCTTAATCTCAAGTTTCTGAAAACAGTGTGAATGATTCACGGCCTTCTGACGCCAGGAAATGCACTGCTTAATCTGCCAGTCCATATAAATGAGATTTATTGGGGGGAAATAAAGGAGCCTTGATACTATAAACTATTGGGGAATAATCATTCGTGAGCGTGGATGCTCCATAAATCTGCTTCTTAGGGAAAAAAAATGGGGCAGCTGACCACACACATATGGCTGGATTTATGGCCTCTGTTCAATTATCAAATTGAAAAGGACAGTGGACTTCTGTCTTGGGCAAACTCCTGTGCTGTCTGGGGCAGGGCTGGCCTTCTGTGAACTGGGGGCAATCTGGCCTAAGAAAGGCCCCTGGAAGGTAAGGCAGGAAAGGATGCTCAGGGTTGAAGCAAGAGCACACAGTAGGAGACAGATGACTTTTTAGCCACGCTGGGCATGTTCACTGCTTTGTGACATCAGGCAGGTGACTTAAGCCCTCTGGGCTTGAATGTCCTCACCAGGCACTGGGAATAATGAAGTCTACCAAAACCTACCAAACCTACCAAAACAGATGGTTGAAGGTTAGACGCAGGTCTGAATGGAATCTCTGTTGGGCACGTAATCTGTGCCAGGCCCGGGTCTATGCCCTGGGGAAACAGGAGAGACCACGATGGACAAGGCCCCTGACCTCAGGGTGCTTGGAGAGAACAGACCAGGGAAGAAGCCTGCTTCCTTGGGGAAGCTCAGACAAGGGTAAGGTCTAGGAAGTGAGTGCTACGGGGCCTGTGACAGTGACCACGGAGAGGGACAGTAACATCAGCCAGATGACACATCAGACCCAAGACTGCGACACTGAGTGTGGGCGGCAACAGCCCTCTCACATGCTGGCCGAGGTCGTCAGCACCAATCAGAGCCACAGACCCGGGCAGATCTGGTCTCCAGCAGCCACCGGGTGTGGGTGTGCTGGGCTCGGTTACTGGGTGTCAGGACCAAATGCAACCAAATATATTCATTAACAGATTTATTATTATTACTATTTTCATTACCATTTTACAGATGAGGAAGCTGAGATCTGCTGTGGAATCTCAACCAGCAAGACATTCCTATTTGAGGACTTCCCTGGTGGTCCAGTGGCCAAGATTCCATGCTCCCAGTGCAGGGGGCTGGGTTCTATCCCCGGTCAGGGAACTAGCTCCCACATGCCACAGCCAACAATCTTGCATGCTTCAATGAAGACTGAAGATCCCATGTGCTGCAACTAACGCCCAGCACAGTCCAATAAATATTTTTTTTTAAAAAAAACTTCTCTTAAAAAAAAAAGAACATACCTATTTGATACACACTCTGTCTTCATCTCTCAACTTATTTGCCTGGATGACTAAGGAAAGGAATGCCTTGAACCTTTTACCAGGTCTTAAGCTATTGTCTTTCTGCTGAGAACCCTCCCTTCTACATTCAACTCTGTGATCCTGGGGTTGTCTCTGCAAGCTTTGTTAGCGCCCCAGTAGGGAGGGCTAGAGGAAAACTTAAGAGACTGGATGGGAAGAAAGGATTTGCTCTTTCCTACCTGGTACTGTCCCTGTTTTGTCGCTTCTTCCTGTTTTACTGTCCTTGTTAGTGTCACCCTAGTGCCCTCAGACACCGCAGCACCAACCAGCCAGGACTAGGTGATTCTCAGCCCCACGGTTCCGGTTCTGCAAGGTCCCTCTCCCAAGCTTCTGTTTTACTCATTACAGCCCTTCCCTTGGTTCCCCAGCCTTAAAGGGGTAGCTGAACTTCCCTGGTGGTTAAGAATCCGCCTGCCAGCGCAGGGAACACAGGTTTGATCCCTAGCCTGGGAAGATTCCACAGCTTCTGAAGCCCGCACGCTCTTGAGCCCACGTGCCACAGCTACTGAAGCCCACATGCCCTAAAGGCCATGCTCTGCAACAAGAGAAGACCCTGTAATGAAAAGCCCGCACACTGCAACGAAGAGTAGCCCCTGCCTGTTGCAACCAGAGAAAGGCAGCAGGCAGCAACAAAAACCCAGCACAGCCAAATAATTTCCTTTTAAAGGGGGTATCTGACTACTGCAGTTGCCACCTCTGGCACTGGGATGAACGGATGGCATTTTTTTTAAGAGCCATATAGTAAATAATTGAGGCTTGCAAGCTACATGACCTCTGTCACAACTACTAAGTTCTGCCCTTGTAATGTGAAAACAGCCACAAACAATATGCAATTTGAGGGTGTGGCTGTGTGCTAATAAAACTTTATTTACAAAGAGAGACACCTCACCTGTGACCAGTGGTTTCCTGATCCCTCCCTCTCTTTGCATTGAACTTCTTTAATACCTCATTAACAATTATATAAATACACTATTAATATTGTTGTTAAAAATCACTAGCATGGTTTCTGACTGACTAGACTCTTCCTCCTATAGAAATTGGAACCAAGGTCAGGGTTCACATTGGACTTACTGAATAAGGCATTTAACGTGCTTGCTATTTTTGGCCCAGTTGGGCCCAAACAGCTGAATGCCAACAATGCAGTGGAACACGGTGATATTTGGTACAATGAAAAAAAAAATCTCTGACGACGACATTGTGGCAAAAAGCAGAAGAGCTGGCCTAGATTAGAGGCAAGATTTTGAATACGGACTATTAGCTCTGAGCGATAAAAGCAAACTGCTTCTTATAGTCCTTGCAAATTGGTCTAGAAAAAAATGAAGCATCTGCCAGGTCAATAGCTGCATTGGAGGAGTTGGGGGGTCATTGATCTACTCAAATAAAGATAACACGTCTGCAACAGCAGCTGTAACTGAACTCACCACCTGACTGGGTTTACAGTAATCCACAGTCATTCTCCAAGGACCATCTGCCTCTGTACAGACCAAATGGGCAAATGAAAAGGAGATGCAATGGGATTCCCCACCCCTGCATCTTTCACGTCTTGGAGGGTGGCAGTAATCGCGGCAATTCACTCCAAAATGCTATCCCGATTAGGAAGGAAATTACCAAATGGTTTCACTTGGGTCTTATTACTATCATGGACTTTATGAGTCCTTCTAGCTGTCAAGAACCTTGGGAAATGGCATAGTAGACCTACTGGGTCCACTGGGATTTGAACTGAAATTCAATTTATTAATATTAGAATGCCCCTAGTGATCCAGTGGTTAAGAGTCTGGCTGCCAATGCAGAGGACATGAGTTCGATCCCTGGTCTAGGAAGATCTCATATGCCACGGGGCAACTAAGCCCATGTGCTGCAGCTGCTGAAGCCCACTCGCCTAGAGCCTGTGCTGTGCGCCAAGAGAAGCCACCGCAGCGAGAAGCCTATGTGCCGCAAATACAGAGTACCCCCACTCGCTGCAACTTGAGAAATCCCACGAGCAGCAGTGAAGACCCGGTGTGGCCAAAACTAAATAAATAATTTTTTAATTCAATTTATTACCTGATCTCTCAAAAAAAAAAAAAAAAATCAGACAAGAGGTCATGACTCTCCATTGCAGCAGTTTCTGGCCACCAGATCTTTTTCTATTCCATAGTTCAAATAATATTTCAGCTCACCGCTCACCTATTTCATTTCTAATGACACCGTGATGAATAAGCCATGAAAAGATTTCGTGAGAGTCTGATGAGCACTTCTTTTCTTCTGGAAAATACTGTGTCCATCTTGTGTTTGGGGGATCAATGCTGTCACTTGTCCTCATCCCTACATCTCCCATCTGGTCTCTCCCTCTGGCATCTCCACCGTTACATCTGGCCTCCTGAGAACAGCCACATGGAGACTCTCGAGAATGCAGATGCCCCCTCACTGACAGATTCCTTAATGCCTCAGTGAGCAGAGTGCATGGCAGACCCTGGGGGGCATGCAGCAGGCTGGGGGGCCAGTGGTGCCTACCATTCCCAATAAACTTACTCCAGCATCCTTGCATCCCTAAGCCTTTGGATTCCTTCATTTACATCATGCAAAGAACACTGTCATCCCAACCTCATTAAATGACAGCCACCATTGAGACCAAGATTTGTCACCAACCAAATAAACAGAGCCTGGCTTCCCAGGTGGCTCAGTGGTTTAAAAAAAAGGGGGGGAGACTTGGGTTTGATCCCTGGGTTGGAAAGATCCCCTGGAGAAGGAAATGGCAATGCACCCCAGTACTCTTGCCTGGAGAATCCCATGGACAGAAGAGCCTGGAGGGCTACAGTCCATGGAGTCCAAAAAGAGTCAGACACGCCTCAGTGACTAAAACCAAAACAAACAGAGGCACTTTCAGCTTCATGAACTAATCATTAAACTCTGAACCCCTACTAAACGTACCCAAGTCAAAAACGTCCCTTGATCCAATGTTATTGGCTGTCCTCCTTAGTCTTAAGTCTTATAATCTATTCCTAAACATACTCCCCAGGTTTCTGCCGATATGGATCAACCAACCTTGCAATGATTTTGGTGTATATGCTGTTTCCTCCCAGGTAAGACTTTGCACTTGTTCCCCTAGAACATGCTGACCTCTGACCCTAGTTTAGTAGCAACAAGTGTGGTTGGGGTGGAGCTTGAGGGGAGTAGGTAGTTCCTTGCAAGGAAACCTTGTACAACCTTGTAGGGAGACCTAGGAAGGAGGCTGCCTCTACTTCTACCTGGACCCTGTTCCTTTTTTTCAATGTTTGTGTGATTTCCAGTGCTCACTACAAGGACAAACATTTAGTAAGTACACAAAAAATATTTCTTGGATGGATTAATAACATTTTAAGGGTAAGAGTCAAGCATTTGAAATTCTCTTTTAACTTGTAACAAAGCAACTAACTGCCCTGCAATCATACTCATTTCACATGCTAGCAAGGTAATGCTCAAAATCCTCAAGTTGGCTTCAACAGTATGTGAACTGAGAACTTCCAGATGTACAAGCTGGATTTAGAAAAGGCAGAGGAACCAGAGATCAAATTGCCAACATCACTGGATCATAGAAAATGCAAGAGAATTTCATAAAAACATCTACTTCTGCTTCATTGACTACACTAAAGCCTTTGACTGTGAGGATCACAACAAACTGTGGAAAATTCTTGAAGAGATGGGAATACTTGACCACCTGACCTGCCTCCTGAGAAACCTATATGCAGGTCAAGAAGCAACAGTTAGAACCAGATATGGAACAACAGACTGGTTCCAAATTGGGAAAGGAGTACGTCAAGGCTGTATATTGTCACCTTGCTTATTTAACTTATATGCAGAGTACATCATGAGAAATGCCAGGCTAGATGAAGCAGAAGCTGGAATCATGATTGCCAGAAGAAATATCAATAACCTCAGATATGCAGATGACACCACCCTTATGGCAGAAAGTGAAGAAAAACTAAAGAGCCTCCTGATGAAAGTGAAAGAGGAGAGTGAAAAAGTTGGCTTAAAGCTCAACATTCAGAAAACTAAGATCATGGCCTCTGGTCCCATCACTTCATGGGAAATAGATGGGGAAACAATAGAAACAGTAACAGACTTTGTTTTCTTGGGCTCCAAAATCACTGCAGATGGTGACTGCAGCCATGATGTTAAAAGACGCTTGCTTCTTGGAAGAAAAGCTATGACAAACCTAGACAGCATATTAAAAAACAGAGACATTATTTTGTCAACAAAGGTCAGTCTAGTCAAAGCTATAGTTCTTCCAGTAGTCATGTACAGATGTAAGAGTTGGCCCATAAAGAAAGCTGAGCACCTAAGAACTGATGCTTTCGAACAGTGGTGCTCAAGAGGATTCTTGAGAGTCCCTTGGACAGCAAGGAGATCAAACCAGTCAATCCTAAAGGAAATCAACCCTGAATGTTCATTGGAAGGACTGATGCTGAAGCTGAAGTTCAAATCCTTTGGCCACCTGATGCAAAGAGCCAACTCACTGGAAAAGACCCTGATACTGGGGGAGATTGAAAGCAGGAAGAGAAGGGGACAACAGAGGATAAGATGGTGGCATCACCAACTCAATGGACATGAGTTTAAGCAAACACTGGGATGTGGTGAAGGACAGAGAAGCCTGGCATGCTACAGTCCATGGGGTCAGAAACAGTCAGACACAACTGAGCGACTGAACAACAATGACAAAGCAACCATCAAAACTTAGCCTTTTTTTCTTCTTAAACCTCATGTAAACAGAACCCCCAGACCTTCACAACTGGGAATGTGATTCTTGGAACTGAATAGATCCTCAGTAATGGCTGAGTGAATGAACGTGGGGGACTGCCTCCAACAATCTCTTCCAGAACCATCCATCTCTCGTGCACTGCGACTCAGTGGCAGCTACGGGACTGTGTGTGGGCGGTACATCTGACACCATGGGTGCCAAGCCCATAGCCTCTCTCACGCTCCAGTCTCAACCCCATTCTGATTTGGCTCAGGCACCAGGAAGCCTGAGTTTCCGAACACAGACTCCCCTCTCAGCCCCAGGGTGTGAATCTTGATGGACTCAGGCCATGACTCTCAGTCCATCAGACGCAGTGACCTCTCCAAAGAAGAAATGTATTTAATGACCTTTCTACTGCCCAGAAATGAAAGTCATAAATAATTAATCTACGACATCACAAGTACTTAAAAACCCATTATAATGCTCTAAGTGGGTTATAAAAAAGAAATAAAAGAAAATAATTTGAAATAACATAAATCATATTTCAGCATGCAACTGAACAGCTATAGACACACAAAAAGACATGACGAATAGTCAGATCCTTGCCAACATCTGGAGAATAAGTGTGGATGTAAGGGAATAAGAACAGGAATCGCCCTACAACAGAAGGAGAAGAAAAAGAGAGCGAGACTAGAATATAAACAGCATAACCAGTATACATTAAAATCTTGAAAAAATGTTTTGTTTGGATATGAAACTGACACAGGTTCTAAGCGCAGATGATTAAAGTGGCTCTTCACACAGGCAAAAGACCACTCTGTCCTGAGGAGACCGTCCAACACATTTCGGAACATCAAGCTTTCTTAGCCCCACCCTCCTCAATGCCAGCAAAGTCACCAATCATTGCAACAAGCCAGAACGCCCTCATCTCCAACACGTCTCCTGGGGGGCATACCTCTCTGGTAGAAAACCCCTAGCCGGGACTTCCATGTCAGTCCAGTGGCTAAAGATTCTGCATTCTCAACACAGGGGTCCTGGGTTCGATCCCTGGTCAAGGCACTAGGTCCCACATGCTGCAACTAAGAATTCACAAATAAAAGATCCCCCGTGCCGCAACTAACACCTGATGAGACAAATAAATATTAGAAGGAAAAAGAAAACCACTGGTCGATGACAACCAGTTCCTTTCTTTTGCCAGCAGCTGGTCTAGGAACAAGCATGGGATGCAAGTATGGCTGAAGTAACACAAGAAAAAAACCCACTGGGAGCTTCTGGAAAAGGTATCCTGAGTCTCATAAAGAAGCAACAGGAGGAAAGACACATTTTTCCTGTCTGCTTCTGGGCTCTGTGGCCTGAGGTTGAGATACTTGGAGCTGTGGAACCTTCCTGCACAGATCAGGGGGAACAACTGGGAGTCGAACCAATGGAAAGAAGACGACACAGCTGGAAGCTGGAAGGAACCTGGGTCCTTGAGACACAGCCTCTGAGCTGGCCAAACCCAGAGCTACCCCCTGGCTGCCTTGGTTTATGACATAATAAAATTGTCCTTCCTATTGAGCTACTTATTTGGGAGTTTTCTGTTCCTTGAAGCCAAAGATATTCCATTTGTGACAGGTAGGGTCACTCCTGATCATTACCAACATCCCTTCTATTTGGTGAGCAAAGCCTGCAATTTACAAAGAACCAGGACTACCCTCCTACCAGCCCTGTGAAATGTGGGTTACGATCCCCATTTACATGTAGGAATATTTAGGCCAAGGAAGTCAGGCCACAGGCTAAGCAGAAACTAGCTCTGGTCCTGTGCTGAGTCCCACTGTAGAGATCCCTCTCCAACCCACACTGCATCTAGGAGTCCTGGTCAATTCTGTGATTGATGCGGCTTCCAGGCCTCCATACCCTAAATATCCACATGCCCTCATCATCATCACTCCACATTCTCATTAGTGGGGTAACTTCCCTGGATTAAAAACCAGAGCCTCTAGACAGCCCTCATTAAAATATGCATATCTCATCTTGAAAGAACTAATATGTATTTATTAGCACAAATGAGTTCTTCATTAGGTCTCAGATGTGGCAAGCATTGAAAGAAGAGAGACACGGGACAGGTAAGTTTGGAGCTGAGTCTACTTATACTACCAGGATGAGCTTTTATTCATTCATTCATTTTTCATTCATTTATTCATTCATTCATTCCTGCACCCATTCAGTGAAAATTTATTAAGTGCATCCTAGATTGTAGAGGCTGTGCTACGACCTGGAATCCCAGCCTTGAGCCAGCTACTGTTCCGCCCTCACAGAGCTGGCTTTCAAGTGGGACGAGAAAGTCAATAATCACATGAGCAGGATCACAGATCTAATAAACCCCATGAAGAAAATAGTCAAGTGTGATGGAACAGGAAGAGACTCCATAGGAGACAGGAGCTTCCTTAGACAAGGTGGTCAGGGAGGCCCCAGGTGGAGGAGCTAAGACCTACTTGGCGGGCCCCTTTCCCATGGCAACATGGGCCTCTGAGAATGGCCCCTTGGGCCCAGGCGCCTGGCCTGAGGCA
Source organism: Bos indicus x Bos taurus (assembly GCF_003369695.1). Lineage (NCBI taxonomy): Eukaryota > Metazoa > Chordata > Mammalia > Artiodactyla > Bovidae > Bos > Bos indicus x Bos taurus. Next base: position 6,644,782 of record NC_040088.1, on the reverse strand, counting down.
TGGGCAATGCCAAGCAGAGGGGGACGCAGGATGTAAAGGATGACACAAGAGGCCAGAGACAGCACCCCTCATCTGCACTTCCGTGGGGGCTGTTAAATTCAGGAGTACTGTGGGGCCAGGCAGGAACACCAGGGAAATCCAGAGCCAGACTGAACTGTCTTTGCTCTGGAATTTCCTACGCCCAAGAGGGCAGAGTCTCCAGTGTGCAGAGTGGAGCTGGAGAGTCACTGTCCGAAGGGAGGAGGAATAAGGACCATCAATACGGTGCTCCTTCACCAAGTCTGCTCTTGGGGATCTTGTTTGTTTAATCGGGCTTCTGAGGGTAGGGGGCACTGATCGGGTTGGGGGAGGGTGTTGTGCCAGCTTAGAAGTCTTGTGAAAGATACACACACACCCATACACACACACACATCCACGAATGAGACTACTATTTATTAATCGCTGTAATTAAGACGGAAGCTCTTTCTGGAGCAAACACGTCTCTTTGGAAACTGACATGGAGACAGAAGCGCGATTCCTGCAGAATCAAACAAATCCTGTTTTTACCTCCTCACTAGTTAGTTCTGCAGTATCAAAGGGATTATCCAGGAGGGAAGATCAGAAGGAGAATTAGCTACAGGCCATCCTGTTATCCACCGAGGCGCCTATTGTTAAACCTGAGTCATGAATGGCGAGAAGGAAGTGGTCCCCCCTCCCTTCACCGGGCGCCCCGATGGAGCAGGATAAGTCTACTGCAGGTCATGTTCTTGGAGGCGGTTACCAAGTTCTGGTTTCCAAGGAATCTCTGGAAGTCAACGGCGCCGTCCCCCGGGGCACACACAGGGCTGCACTTCTGGTCTCCTGTGGCGGTGGCCACGTGACTCCTCCTGGCCAATGAGCAGTGAGCACAGTGATCAGGTCACCCACAGGCTGGGGAAATTAACAGCTAGGGCAAGACCCCTCCCCAAGCTCTTCTTCTTTCTGCCGGGTCTGTGGTGACATCAGAGAGGGCAGACCCCTTCACCCAGGGTCACGAGGAGGAGACTGAGCCCAGCTCCCAACCGCCCTCTGGGGACCTGCAGTCTGAGCAAGAAATCAGCCTTGATGGTTCAGGCCTCTTAGCTCAGGAGACTGCTTGTTAGGCAGCAAAACCCAGCCCACCTGACTGTGTATCAAGTGTTCAGACAGATCCAGAACCCAAGAGGAGAACCGTCCCCATTTGCTGAGCTCCTCCATGGCCCAGGCACTGTGCTCAGTCGTACGATGTATATAATGTGTATGACAAATATCCGTGTGGTAATTATTCTTCTGCACTTTACAAAGGAGGAAATAACAGTAACAGCCGCATCCCCTGAGCAGGGACGATGTGGCAGGGACTTGTTACAAATGCACTTGAACAGAACTTTTTCAGGCCTCATACTAGCCCTGGGAGGGAAATGCTTTTATTTATTCCCATTTTACAGATAAGAAAACTGAGGCTCAGAGTGGTCGTGCATATACCCAGGACCACAGAGCCAGTAAGTGGCAGAGGTGGAATCTGAACCAAGGCCCCTCTGACTCATTTCCAGTTCCTGCTGACGTCACCCTGGGTCTCTAGAGGGGACCTGAGGGCTGGGGCAGGCTGTGGGGTGCAGATACCCAGGGGCCGTGTGTTCTACACTCTCTGCCACTGGAAGAGGGTGTCCACCGGAAGTGCTAGTATGGGAGCAGCACAGGCTTGCACCCTCGGTTCCTGGAGGCTGGAGGGAGATGACACCCAAGGGTAGAGGCTGTGTGGTCACACAACCCTTCACCCACTTTGCATTCAGCCAAGCAGTCTTCTTCCTCTGATCTCCATGCCTCTTGGTCTGGAATGGACCCTCCTTTGAATAAACCTCATTGATTCCGCCTAATTAGCTCCTCAAATGAAATCACGGGTTATTTTGGGAGCAGCATCCTCACAAATGTTTCCCTGGAGCATTCAGGTGGAAAATGCAGATAAACTCACCTCTTTGTAAAATAAATGAACACATTTCGTCCCCAGTCCCCAGGGCTCCAGCCTATCCCAGGCCCAGGCTTCACCTCCACAAAAGGCCTGAATTTTAGACTCTTGGAGTTGCCTCAAACAAGGCTGTGTCTTGAGTCAAAGAGAAACTGTGGGCTATGCTGCCAAATAGCCATCACGGCTTCCTGGGCAGTTCTGTGACCCGGTGCTGATCACAGGCTTTACCTATGTTCATGAGCCAAGACCCACACCAGCCCCAGGAGGAGCACATGGCCGTGAGCCCATGCTACAGATGGGGAGATTGAGGCACAGAAACCAAGTCACTTGCCCAGGAATTTGAACCCAGGAAGTCAAGCCACTAAGTTCAAGCACTGAATCACCTACGTCTTCACTTGTCCGTCTGTCCTGGTCCTCATGTCTCAGCGCACCTGGAATCAGTGTGGTTGTTTTTAATCAATGCAGCTCTCATTTTATGAATAGTATAAGATGGCTATTCATTTGTTCATGTCAACATTTTAGCCAGTCCATGGTTTTCAAAACCCTGTTTTGCCATTTCTTCACTTTTTATATAGCAGGAGCCCCCCAGGAGGGAATCACCCTGAGGCTTCCCTCTCTAACAGATCCCACTCTCAGGGGCAGCGTCTCTCGTTCCGCCAGCTGCAGGCAGGCCTGGGGGTGAAGATGCCCACCCCTGGTGTCCCTGATCCCCACGACCCTGAGGGAACCCTCCAGCAACCCCCCCATCTCCACAGCAGGAGGATGGCGATCACAGTGCCCCTCTCAGATCTGCTGGGAGGAGTCAAGGAGGTGACATGCACGTGGGAACCGAGCCTAGAACCTGTTAGGTGTTAACTCGGAACATCACATCGACTGTTCAGTCTCAGACAGGCACAGGGATCCCGCTCCTCTGTTAACTGGGAGGAGAGAGGTTAGATGTGCTTCATGCCCACGAGGCAGGGTCAGACACTCTGGATGCTGCCACTGAGTTAGACCCGTGGAACAGAGGAGGGGTTCATGGTGGAGGGAGGCAGGGTTGTCCCGCCCCTTTGCACAGCTGAGGCTCTGCACACAGGACCCTGGTTTGGCTTGGCCGCGGACAGGTCACAGACTTGGCAGCCCCTCCCACAGGCCCCCCAGGCGACAGCACCAGGACCCCCGCCAGCTCCCTCCCAGCAGGTGTGGGAAAGCTGGAGGGGCAGCCCTGCCACCCATATCTGAGCCCCCCACCCCCATCTCCAGAAGGGCTGGTCCCCTGCAGCCTGCAGCTCCATCGTCCTCCAGTCAGAGCAGAAACAAGTCCCACCCGCCAGGGTCGTCCCGCGCTCTTTTCCTCAGAGCTGTGTGGGCCAAAAGCCAGGAAGGAGAGTGGCCAGCCTGTGCGACCCCCGCAGGGCTGGCCGTCCTCCCCACAGCGCATCTGCGGGGTCCTGTCCCCAGGACAGCCCACCCCCTCCCCATCATGTGTCACCCCCACAGTCCCGGGGGGCTCTGGGGAAGCACAGAGTTGACTGGGGGCAGCTCCCTGTTACCCAGGGACCCTCAGCAGGGCCAGAAGAGGGGGCAGAGGACGGGGAGGCTTTGATGGAGAGAGGGGACACGGTTAAGGGATCTGGAGAGATCTGGAGGCTGAAGCCAGGGCAGCAGGGATGGACCCCGGGAGGGACGCCGGGGCCACTCTGCACTGGGAACCTGGGCCTGGAAAGTGCTGGAAGAAACAGCAGGGAGGACGGGGCAGTGCCCTCCTGCGTGCTGGGCAGAGGCTGGCTGAAGCCTGCCCAGGAGGGGACGGGCTTGTGGGACCAGACCCCTCGCCGGAGCCCCTCGAAACTTCTGGGTGGGAAGGGACAAGGGCTGAAGGCTGTGACAGGGACTCAGGGAGAGGAGCCTCCGACCTCCCCTCCCCATTACAGCCCATTACTGCCCTTGGACCACACCCCAGCTGCGACCCTGCACTCAAATCCCAACCACTGTCCCTGTGCGAGGAATCGAGCTGCAATAACAGGAGATGAAACTGGCGAAGGTACCAACTCCCGGCACTTCCTTACCTCCAGTCAAGGAGAATCCTGGAGCAAGAGGGCCATGGCTGGCAGGGGCTCCGCTGAGTCATCGGGGTCCCAGCCCAGGCTCACTGTTCTGCTCGGCTCGGCCTGACTCGTGAAGGGCACCCGAAAGAGCAGGGCCGGGAGCCACGGGATTCCTGGGGAAGAGCTCATGCAAAGGCCCAGCTCGTGCAAACAGCTCATTCCTACCTGAGGAGCACTGAGGCCAGAGTGGCAGGGGCAGAGTGAAGATGGACAGAGAGGCAAGGCAGGGGGTCAGGGAGCGGGCCAGCCAGGGATCTACAGCAGCCTTGCAGGGGGTGTAGGGTCTTGGGCTTTCACTCAGAGAGGGGTGGGAAGTTCCTGGAGGGTCTGAGAGAGGAGGGACAGGACCTGACGGATCTGATAGGATTTCTCTGGCTACAGTTGTGGGGAGGGGTGGTAGGGGGAGCGTGGGAGCTGGGAGACCAGGGAGAAGCCCGGGACGTTTGCGGTAAACAAATTATCTGGATCAGGGTAGTAGCAGGAAGTGTGGACAGGAGTATCCAAGTGCTCAAAATTCAAAGGAAGGCAAGGGCCACAGAGAGAAAATAAACACTCTGCAGGACGCCGTCTCTTTCCAGGGCGAAAAGATTTTCCCAGAAGGCCCCAAAGCACAACGCTTGCATCTTATTGGTCAGACGTGAGTTAACATCCACCAATCATAGCAAAGGGGCTGGATCCTAAGGTTGGCTAGTATGATGGCAAGATGGCAAAACCACCTTCATAATCTGTAGGGCCCACTGCAGAATAAAAATGTAGAGCCCTTTATTTAAAATTATTACGAATTTGAAGGCTGTAACAGCAGAGCCTTAACCTAATCACGAGCTCTTCTGAGCACAGATCCCTACGGAACTGCATAGGTCACAGAGCCCGGAAGACAGCCCTGACTCCTTAATTCACCCCCTGAGCTGAGCATGGGGCCCCCGGAGACAGAATGCAGGAGGGAGGGCAGTGGGGAGGTGGCCCCAGTATGGGCTGCAGTCTCAGCAGCCTGAGACCCAGGTGCTTGAGTTACGGCCCTTATAACGGGGTAAAGGCCAAGGGAGCTGCTGGGAAGATGTGAGCGACATACATCAAGTGTTTAGAACAGCGTCTCTTACTAATTTCTTTACCTCTAAAGAGGAGATCCGCGTCCTTCCCAGCCTGCTGGTATCACACAACTGTAACCTCAGGACTCCAGGAGAGTTTCCCTTCCCCACCTCCACCACCAGCCTGAGTACCTGAAGTTCCCCCGTTAGTCAGTACCTTGTCTCCAGGAAAGCCCATGAACTCCCCTGCTTTGGAGTTCATCAGCGAGGCGGCTACAGAGAATAGACAGAAAAATAATTATATGTCACCATAATGCTACATATTTCATGAAACACAATAGGAAAAGCACAGCATATTGTAGAAACAGAATGTTATAATCCCACTTCCGTTCTGGGGAGGGCTCTGGATTTACTTTTGAAAGCAGGCCTGGAGTGCAGGGAGCTGAGATGGCTCTTTTCATGTGAGAAAACTGCCTGCCCTGTGCCCAAAGCCCTCCAGTGCTCTCCTGGTTCTAGCTGTGAACCCCAAAGCCACCAGCCCGCTAGTGCCCTGGTCCCTGCCCACTCTGGTGTCAATATCCTCCCCACCAGCCTCCCTGCCCAGTGGCCTTCTCACTCCTCCCACAACTCACCAGGAGGGGAGTTCCCACCTCTGGACCTTTACACCTGCCGTTTCTTCTGCCTGGAACCAGCTATCTCTGCTCCTCACATCTCTATTCAAAGGTCCGCCCCAGCAAGGTCTTCCCTGGGCATTTATTAAATTAGCTCCCACATCTGTCCCTGCCCTCCCTCCTGCATGATTTATCTTATTGGCCTTTATGCCATCTGACATATTACACACCCATGTGTCCATTGGCTTGTCTGTGTCCTTCCAGCAGAAAATGAACTCTACAAACTCTTCACTGGTGGGATGGTGGGCCTAGAACAGGGCCTGGCACTCAGTAGGCCCTCCATAAATATTTTTAATGATACTAGTGAGGATAAGAGATGAGCCCAAATGAGTTGCTGAACCAAACACAGAGTCATATACAGGCAGACCTTGGAGATATTGTGGGTTGGGTTCCAGACCATCACACTGAGGTGAGTCACGTGACTTTTCGGTTTCCCAGTGTATATAACAGTTGTATTTACACTATGCTGTGCTGTGCTTAGTCGCTCAGTTTTGTCTGATTCTGTGTGACCCCGTGGACTGTAGCCTGCCAGACCCCTCTGTCCATGGGATTCTCCAGGCAAGGATACTGGAGTGGGTTGCCATGCCCTCCTCCAGGGGATCTTCCCGACCCAGGGATCGAACCCAGGTCTCCCGCATTGCAGGGTACTTACACTATACTTTGGTCTACCAAATGGGCAATAGCATTATGTCTTTAAAAAAAAAAAATGCACGTGCCTTAATTGAAAAATGCTCTATTGCTAAAGAGTGCTAACCATCATATGGCAATGTAGGGTTGCCACAGACCTTCCATTTGTGAAAAAACACAGTATCTGTGAACTGCAATACAGCAAAGCTCAGGGAAATGAGGCCTGGTTGTATGGGTTTCTGCACACCTCTTGTGTGCCAGAGCGCTGGGGGGGAAACATTCTGGTGGGTGTCCTCAGCCCAACGTGGCTTTGCACCATCCGTTATGCCCTCCTGCCAAACCAGACCCAGCACTCAGTGACTCAGACCCAGCCTGATGGAAGAACATTCCTGTGGGGACACTCAGCTCCATCCTGGTTTCCTGCAAGGGGCCTGAAGCCCCAGTGAGGGTGACAGCACAGGTGCCATTCCCCAGTGAGGGGAAGAGCAGAGGGTGGCGAGGGGGGCTGGTCGGGCCTCAAACTCACAGGCAGCAGAAAGATGCAACTGTGGATGCTCCAAACCTGAGGATGAAACTAGCGTCAGCACCTCTCATGGGAGGCTGGGGATGTATATTAACAGGAATCCTCCTTCATTCACTGATTCATTCCACCAAAGTCAATAAGGATTGGCAGAGCACCTAATATGTGCCAGCCGCTATGCCAGAAGCTGCAGTACAGCTGTGAGTACGGCAGGCCCAGCCCCTGCCCTCCTAGAACCTGCCATCTAATCAGAGCAGACTGACAATTTCTTATTGTTGCAGTTGTTGTTTAGTTGCTAAGTCATGTCTGACTCTTTCCAACACCATGGACTATAGCCCGCCAGGCTCCTCTGTCCATGGTATTTCCCAGACAAGAATATTGGAGTGGGTCACCATTTCCCTTCTCCAGGAGATCTTCCTGACCCAGGGATCGAACCCAGGTCTCCTGCATTGGCAGGCAGATTCTTTACTGCTGAGCCACCAGGGAAGCAGACAGATAATACATGAGTTTAAAAATACCCAAAAGTAAATGAAATAAAGAATGGGATCTGTAGCATAGCAGAGGGAAATAGCGTGCTGTGTTAGGGAGCCCATAAGCGATGCTATTTTTACTCAGTGAGGAAGGCTTCTCAGAGGAGGTGGTTTCAACTGAGACCTGAATAGTGGAAAGGAAGCAGCTACGGAAGAGTCAGGTGGGAAGAGGGTTCCAGGCAGAGAAAGTGACCAAGTGCAAAGTTCCTGTGGTGGGAACAAGGAACGAGACCAGGGAGCCTGAGGAAGAGAAAGAAGGCGCTGGCGGCTGACCGTCAGTCCAGTGAGGCTGGGGGCAGGAGGCGGGGGGAGACTGGAGAGGTCAGAGACCCCTGCTGCCTGTTCAGCTCCCCCAGGAGGCCTTGGTGGTGTTGGAGGAGCTGGAGGCACTGGAATCAATCCCTCCGGGTTCAAACCCTAAGGCTACATGAACTCAGGCTGGGCACATCACACTCTTGGCCTCTGCTTTCTCATCTGTAAAATCGGATTAAGAATTGTCCTCTTCTCCCAGGCACCATGAGAACTGATGAGGTTTAGTGATCAGAATTCTTGTCCAACGGGGCTGAGCCGTCCTCCCGGTCTCAGCCACTCATTCACTGATTCATTCCAGTCAAGCCAACACGTACGGCTTGGGCAGGTGCCACAACTGCCGTGCACCAGGCCCCGTGCTCTTAGTGCACAGTAGGTACTCGAGGCAGCGCTGCTACCAGGGTCTGCAGCCGCTCCCAATCTGCCAGGCCTCGGGTGCGTTTCCTCTCCCTCCACCTTGGCGACAGGCTCAGCCTTTGGGACACGCGGTGGGGGCAGTCCAGGGCCAGCACTGAAGTCACGCCCTCCTCTAGGAGCTTTATGTCCAGAGGGGAAGACCGCCAGAGACTGGGGAGGCTGCTTTGTCATTAGAAGGCCCTTCCCACCACACTCCAATGCCCTGGGGTCCCTACTAGATGAGACGGACAAGAATCCCTGCCCTTGAAGGGCAGGAGACAGAAAATGAACAAATAAACACATGGCAGGTTTTGGCCAGGTGAGAAAAAATTAAAAGGGTGAGGGGACAGGGTAAGAGCAAAGAATGGAGGGTGTGGTGACATTCGAGCAGCCTGAATGAGGGGGCAAAGCATGAGGCCGCCTGGGGGAGTCACACGTGCAAAGACCCTGGGGCAGCCGCCCCACGGCAAGAAGGCAGCCAAGCACCTTCTACTTGCTCACGATGACCACCCTTTCCTTAGTAAGACCTCTTCAACCTTTCACTCCCCTGACCCTATTTCTGCCAGGTCCTACCAGATTCTCCCATGGTGCACCTGGGCAGAGAGCCTATGAAATCCAGTGACCGCTGTAGTTTCCACCCCCTAAACGTATGACGTTGCTACCACTGCCCTGGATTCAGCAGTATTTCTGAGCTGTGCAACCGCAGGCAGGTCACTTAACTCTCTGAGTCCATCCCGTCTTCTGTAAAATCAGGCCTCAGTAGTACCTGTCTTAAAGGGCTGGCATGTGAATTACAGGAGACAACACCTTTACGCAAAGTGACCAATAGGTGCTGAGAGATCAACACGTGAGAGATTCTGAACGTTGCTATTGGTCCTCCAGAGAAGTCTAGGAGAGGCTTCTAGAAGATCAGCAGTCCTTTCTGAGGAACTGAGTTCTCCCAAATATAGGTGACAGAATCAATGCACAGAGGACAGGGCTTTGCCCAAGACCACACAGCACACCCGGGGACCCCAACTTGGGCCCTGCTGCCCTCCCCTGTCCACTCCCAGTCCTCTGGGCGGTGTTACTAGTGCCCAGAGAGGGGCAGCTTTCAGCAGTGATCCACCTCTCCTCAAAGTTCCAAAACCCTGGAGGCTTGAGGCTTGAGACGAGAAGCCCTCGCAGTTGTCCTCAGAGGTTTGGCCAGGACGACCTGGTCCACAGCTCCACCTGGTGGTCAGGGCTCCCCGCCTTGGCGGAGGGCACATCACTATTAATAATTTCAGGTTCCTGGTCACGCCCTCATGAACATCTGTTTTACAGTTTACATCCTTCTCACACATCCAATTGCAAGGGAAGAAAGACAGGACAGGAGGAAAAACATAAGAGAAAAGAATATAAAAATAAACAGTCTAGCTCACAGACATGTATTATGGGACAAAGAAAAACAAAAAGCTAGGAAGGAAAGAAAACCGATGGGAAAGAGACCAAAATAATCAAGAAAGAGACAGAAATAAAGGGGGGGGGGGGGAATTTGACCAAGAAAAAGAGAAAATATCCACACCAAGTCAGGCCAAGCCCAGACCAGAAGGGCAGAGGATAGGACCCATATTGCAGACAGTCTCAGCCACCGCTGCCTCTGTCCCAAAGTGTGCACCCAGAACAAGTGTTTGGGTGGGAAGCCAGGCAGGCAGGAGCTGGCAACACTCAAGCCCTGGGGGTTCTGGACAGGACACGGTCCCTGGCGTCACCTGCTGGACGGATGGGGTACCACGTCTATCCCCAGGAAGTTAGATTTGGATGCAAGTATCTCCATTTCTCAGAGAAGGAAACTGAGATGGTGACTTGTTACGAGATGGTCACTCAGCAAGTACAGCAGCCTGCCAGGTACAGATGTCTGAAGATGTGTGACCTCAAAGGTCTCAGCCCAGGCCCTCCCCGTCCTCAACAATCCAGCCCAGTCCAAGAACAAGGCCAGGTGCAGAGCATGTGGTTAGAGGCACGTGCTTTGGCCACACGCAGCTAGGATATGGGCTGCTGGCTCTGACAGTGATGAGCCTTCTTTTTTTTCGTTTATCAGTGGTTCACTGACACCCAGCACTGGGCCAGACCTGGGACAGAGCAGATACCATGGATGTGACTCCTGCTCTCGGGGTGCTTCACTGATGGCAAAGAACGGTAAATAGAGAAGCAGTTACATTTAGATACAATCACAAAGTGGCCAACACATTCCATACCACCTTTGGCTTTCCGAGTGGCCCCCAACATAGCCCACACCAAGGGACTGTGTCTAAGTCAGCGCCGTTTGACAGGTGGATAAACTGAGAAGCGGGAGAGCAGAGAACCGGGGGTCAAGAGACTCACCAGCTGCAGGGACTCGCCCATCTCTCGATGCTCCGTTGGTCAGTGCAGCCACTCTTGGTCACCAGTTCCTCCCTCAGCCAACACTGCCATGGCAACTCCAGAGCCAAAGATCTGGAGATTCGGGAGGCCAGCATTGGCCAAGCTCGCCCAGGCAGGGCCATCCCAGAGACGAGCAATCAGGTAAAGGAGTGTGTTAGGCCGGGTGGGAGATGGAAAACTGACTTTGCCCAAAGGCAGTGGCCATGCCTCAGCTTCAGGTGATGTGTGACCAGGCAGGACACATGGTCCCACAAGGGCCACTGGGACCAGAGCATCTGAATTTTCAAAAGAAACCCAAATTCAGGATTTGGAAGTGAAAGCTGCCGGTTCTTGAGCTTCTAATTCAAAATATCAGGAAAACGAAAACAAAACCACATCAGTTTCCAACTTTCAGCTTGCTCACTGCCAGTTTAAGACGTCTGGTCATTTACAAAACACCCCTTCTCTGTAACAGGCCTTGATGCTCCACTTTGTACCGAGAAAGGCCTTCCAGAGCAAGAAACAGCCCCAGGCTTCCACTCCATTTGTTGATGCAGCTCTGTTGTCTGAGAAGGAAGGTGACTTGCTCAAGGCTGAAGAGACCTTAATTCTCAGTTCCAAACCAAAGCTGCCCGTGTCCATCACTGCAGGAAAACTCACTCATCTTGCTGCAGGCCCTCTGGGTGCAGAACAGGGAGACGCTTCTGCTTCCTGTAAGTGTCTGCCTGGAGGAAGGCAGCAAATCCTCCCTGTTGACCCCAAATATATATCTAGGTGATGGCTCTCCCCTTAGAGTGATTTTCCCGGGATCCAAATACAGGCTTCAGATAATTCAAGTAATCAGTCCATCACTGTGCCCCAAATCCCACCAGGATCTACTCTCATCTATAACGTTATTGAGTCTTTCGAAACCTGTAATTGAAAGACACGAGGCTCTTTCCGGGAGAGACCCAGAGCCTGGGTCTGGAGAGAATAAGCTCTGAGAGCTAGTTTGGAAGGAAAAGAGATGAAAAGAGAAGGGGCTCTCGTCCAAAATGGCAGGACTCAGGGAAGGCCCAAGCGCGCCCATGAGAGTGAGGGCTTCAAGAGGAAGGCACCCTCAAAGAAGCCTTTCACAGAGCTCAGTGTTTTCCAAAGTGTGGGAAAGGAGGGAAGAGAGAGGGATGGGGAGGGAAGGAACAGGGTAGGGGGGAGGGAAGGAACAGGGTAGGGAGGAGGGAGGGAGACGGGGAAAGGCATGGGGCAGACAATTCAGGCCTGAGGATTAGATTTCTCTGCCTGGGCAGACAGACCCAGGCAGCTTCATAAAGATGGCTCAGGGCCTTGGCAGGTGAGAACCGGTGGACAGCCTTGGGACCTAGACCACAGGACCCAGTGTGCGGTACCACATCTGCATGGCTCTGTTCTGATTGGCCCGTGTGTGGCCAGTGTGAATTCTGATTGGCCAGGAACCAGCCAACCATGTGTTGAGCATTTGGAGCTCCACTCCCGTGGGATTCTGGACCGAATGGACCTTGCAGGTTGGGGTGATGGATGGCCCGTCCCTCAGACCACCTTGATCCTCGGGCACACGTGAGACAGGGAGTCCTGGCAGGACACCAGCAGGAGGCAAGGGAATGCCTAGAGAAATAGTCCCTTTTTTCCACCATCACACTGAAATGAGTACTCAGAACCCAAAACAAAGGCGAAATACACATACATAAAGACAGTGATTTTCTTGGCCCATCTGAGATGCAGACCCACCGCGCGATCTCGGGTAGTCCTCACCACTCCCCTGCAGAAAATATATACATACTGCCCTCATTTTAGAGGAGGAAACTGAGGTTCAGTGTGGTAACTCACGGTACCGATGGAACCGTCCTCCGCGCCATCTTCACAGCCGTTGCTTACTCTGCCTATGACACGTGCAGGCCCAACCACCCCCAATGCCACCAGGGTCACCCCCAAAGGAACCCACCACAGATCAGGATCTTTGTATTATAAACCAACTTTTAATAATAATAAAAAAATCTATCATGAATTGAATGAGAAGATCTGTACATTGTAAAGTAAACCAGTGCACAACGCCCTTGTCCGCAGGGAACCCTCTCCCTTTCTGCCATGGGGGTCCTATATTTGTATCAGGCCACCTCTGTCCAGCGACAAGCTCACCTCTTGCAATCTGATGCAGGGTGGCAAGAGAGGGAAGGTGACTCCTGGGGATTCAGGGAGCCAAGATGTTGATGCGGCTTCAAGCCTGCAGGGCAGAGGGAAACCTACACCTGATTTCACCCATCAGCCAAGGCTGGAAAGGCATGTCCCTGCTGGTGACAGGAGCTGGAGGGGACAAACTCCAGGGGTGGGTAGGGTGGGGAAGGGGGCCGGACAGGGGGTAGATCCTGTGTAGGTTCCTGTGCCCTGGTGGGCAGGGTAGCTTCCTGTCTCTCTGGCTGGCTGAGAAGTCCCAAATGCCCTGCTGCTGCCTTGCTCTGGATTAACATTAAAAAATAAATTACAGAAGCCACCACTCAGGGTTTGCCAGCAGCCCCTCTACCACAGAGGACAGACACTGGTGTGGGACTGCCTCTCCAGTGGATGGTTCAACTCCCTCCAGCCCCCAGGCCTGGCCCAGCCACCTCTGAAACCCTTGGAGCCAGTCATTCGAAGAACAAAGTGATTCACCCTAATACAGGCCAATGGCTAGAGAACTGAAGGTGGGTGGGGAAAGGAACCCTAGTTGATACCTGTAAGCAAGATCTTAAGACCCTAATACTTAAAAAGATGAAATACTGACATTTTTTGAATTTTCAATAATTTAGTTTTTTTTTTCTTTTTTTTAGTAGAACTGGGAAAAGTTGTCAATACTACTTTATGTTGGTCCCCTGTTAGACAATATAGCTTTCTTTGAAATTTAAAACGCAAATATATACTCACACAACCTGGGGGGCAGTGGGGCGGGGGACGGGGTGAGGTGGGAATCTCAACACAACCAATGACAACATAAAAATCCCAAAATAAACCATAGAGAGTTCACGCCATATAAATAAAGTGGGGCAAATCTTGTGCCCTGGGCTGATGGCTCCAGTTCTAATGGCGTTGATAGAGGAAGCCAGGGTGGCTTTCAACCGTCCTCTTGGTAATAAGTGTTGTGCCCTGTCCCTCTGTCTTTCCTGGCAGAGGTCTGGCTTTTCTGAGTCCATTGGGGAGGTTAGTACAGGGTTAGAGGGGGATCTGGAAGCTAAGGTGAGGAAGAGACACGTGTGGTCACCTGGAATGTGGGCTTAGAAGGAAACCAGGGGTTTCCAAAGTGCAGGTTGAGTCATCCCGAGGGAGTTGGGGCCACGGGCCTCCAGCTGCAGCGCCCCTGACATCTCCCCTGTGTCCTGGGGACTTCTGGACAGGAGCCCAGGCCCTGGAGGCACCCATCAGTTCTGTGGGTCCCCAGGACCCCCTCTGGCTTCTGGCAGAAGTGTGGAGAATGTGCTGGGCCAGGGCCAATCTCCAGTTCATCCACGAGTCAGGGCACCGTTTATCCTCCCAGGAGGTGACATGATGGAGGAGGCCGGGCAGATCTCGAGGCAGGCGGAGTGGAGGCCTTGGGCCAGCTCTGGAGAAGGCCGCGTGGCCCCCTGTGTCCTTGTGAACCCCGGCTCCAGAGGATGCAGCCGGGCATCAGGCACCTCGGCGTTTAGAGGTCTCCATCCACCGGTGGCTGGCAGAGGCGGTAGAGCCTGGTGGATGGAGGTGAAGAGGATGAGGGGCGGCCACGGCCCGTTATTATTATCGTCGCAACATGTGATTTATGTGAACGTGCAATCATGCCCAGAAAGCAAAACTCAGCAGGTGTAAAAAGATGCAGAGTAAAAAATTACTGAGGTTGCCCACACTCTGCTCCAGCAGGCCAGTCCCCGCCCCTCAGCAGTCTTGCTCCCTCCAGACTGGCAAGGGGTTTACACATACAACGCAAACACATGCACCCGTGTGTGTCAAGATACGCGTGTGGGTGTGTGATTACACGTGTGGGTATCTGTGCATTTTTCCACACTAATGGTGGCCAAGTAGACCCAGCACTCTGCCCCTGGAGTTTTTCATTTAATCCATCTTGGGGGCTTCTCCCTGCAGCACGTGCAGACCTGCCTTGGCTTTCTTTCTGCACTGGGAGGATTCTGAGCCCCACCTTCAAGTAAGAAGGAGTCACTGAGAGGTTTCAAGCAGGAGAGAGCATATATGCCGTGCGAGAAGGATGGCAGGGGGACCAGACAGGAGATGGCCACAGAGACACAGACAAGACAGGGAAGCAGGAAGGCACAGGGGTCAGGAAGGGGATGGTCTGGGTTCAGAAGGGCAGCTCTGATTCTGTGTGTTAGCTGTGTGACCTCGGACAAGATACTTAACCTCTCTGGGCCTCACTGTCCCCACTGCCCATGGCAGATAACATGAGTACCTTGCTCACAGAGTTGTTGTTTAAGCAAATAAGTCAACATAGGTAAAGAGATGGGAATGGTGCCTGGAGCAGGGGAAGTGACATAGAAAAGCATTTAAGGGACTTCCCTGGGGGTCCAGTGGCTGGAACTCCACACTCCCAATGCAGGGGGCCCAGGTTCAGTCCCTAGTAGGGGAACCAGATCCCACACACCGCAACTAGGAACACACAAGTAAGGATCTCGCACGCCACAGCTAAAGATCCTGCCTACCATGATGAGGATTCCACACGCGGCAACCAAGACCCAGGACAGCCAAACTCATAAAAAATAAAGAAATAAATTTTTGAAAAGTATTTAAAAGCAACACGGGCCAAGAGTGTAGGGAAAAGCTACTAGAACACATGTAAGATCTGTATGAGTTCTTGTATTGCTCCAACACCGTTTCCTAAGTCTTGACAATGTCCTGTGGTTACATGAGACATTATCCTGGTGGGGGGGACGGGGCATTGCTCCATGAAGGACCCCTGAAAACTCCGTGCTATTTTTCTAACTTCTTGTGGTCAAACTATTTCAAAATAAAAAGTTATTTAAAAAGTGTGGGCCGATGTCAAAAGCAAATCAGGACAGTGTGGATGGAGAAAGAAAACGCACTAAAATGAATTATTACTAGGACAGGGGGCTGCGCACAGTGCTATGAGAAGGTCTGACACTGACTCGGAGACAACGAGGCCATGAGGACAGGAAGAAGCAGGTGGGCTGAGGGCTCTGAGGGCAGCAGAGAAGCAGCACTGGGTGAGCAAGTTTGGGGGGGTGGGGCACACAGATCATTGCCCCACACTTCACTTGGGACCGGCCTCACTTTCCCAGCCAAAGTGGGAGCCCTGGGAGGTAACAGACTAAGTCCTATTTGCCATTTCCCAAAGTAGGGGATCCCATAAATGAGAGGGGAGGACCCATCTGAATGCCAGGGCGTCTGTCTGCGGTGAGGCCAACCCCAGGGAAGGGAGCAGAGGGAAGGGGTGGGGGGGGAACAGCCACTCACCGCGGGGCACCCTGGGGCACCTGGTCCTTGACCCGGAGGTTTTTGGCCAAAATCTCCACCCTGGGGCCCTGGAAAGAGAGAACAGTGAGGGCCCAGCTGTCTCTTCGTGGAGCGCAGGGCACTTGAGGAAGTGTGTGGGTGTGGGTGGGGTGACTGGGAGATCCCCAGAAGCTATGATCTGCAGCCCCTCCAGAGGGGACACGGTCATCAGCCCCATCCCCAGGTGGCCCCTCATCCCACCTGGGCTGTGAGCCCACCACGCCCAGGCCTGGGCACCTCCCCTGCAGTCTGACAGGGCCCTGGGGCCTAGACACCTTACCTGCTTCCGCATGATGTCTGTGGCCTGCATGATGCACTTGGGCAGCAGTCCGTGGCTCCGCGCCAGGATGGCCGCCTGCTCCAGGGAGAGGCTCAGGGTGCTCCTGCAGTGGGGTGGCAAGGGGTGGGGGGCAGCACGTGAGACGTGGGCGACGTCCTGCCCCCCACACAGCACCCAAAACCCCGATCGGAGCAGCAGGGACAACGGACAGAAGCGAGAGAGTGGTCTAGCCCGGCTCCAACCAAGACGGGCGCCCATTCTTGCCCGTGTTCTATGGATGCTCCAGCAGAACCAGACGGCTCAGCCGCTCGGTCACGCCAACCAGAGTCAGGGGGCTGGGAAGTTCGGCAGCTCTCCCAGGACCACCTTCCCCTGAGGTCCCATCTCACAGAGGACAAACTGAGGCCGAGTGTGGGCCATGGCCTTGTCTGGGCTCAACAGGGAGCGGAAGAACCAGGTTTCGAAACAGGCCTCATCTCCCATCTTGGGGCCCCAACCCGCAGAGGCACGCCCAGCCCCCTCCCGACCACGCCCTCCTTCACCCCACGCTGGGGCCCCACCCGCCTAGAGGTCCGGCCACGCCCCCTCCGCCGACTGTGCATCCACGCACCTCTGCATGCCGGTGGCGCACATGGCGATCTGGCAGGCCCCCAGGCGGTAGCAGAGCTCGGAGGAGATGGGGATGAGGCCGGCGCCCAGGCTCCCGGCAGCACCAGGCTTGGGGTGGACCAAGGACTTCATGAGGCGGCAGAGCTCGTCCAGGGCGTTGATGGGGCGAATCAGCTGCGAGGTGCACACGCCGGGAAGGTCAAAGGAGGCCCCCCACCCGGCCTTCTGCCCCAGTCTTCACCTCCGATCCAGCTCCATCACAGCAGCTGTCTTCCCCACTCTGTCACCGGGTGACTGAGCCAGAATTCTTCCACGACCCCTGCGGCTGCCCCACAAGCTGGCATTCGGCACGCACAGTATGGTTCAGGCCTTATCCTCCCATCGAATTCTCTTCACCTGCACAGGTGAAGCCAAGAGCCAGCGCCCCTCCCCGTCCTCTCTAAACGGCAGCCTCTCCCCATCCCCGTCCTCTCTAAACGGCAGCCTCTCCCCCCGGGAACAGTCAGTGCCCCCACTCTCCACCCCCTGCTCCCCAGCTTGTCGGGCATTGCCAGTGCAGGCACAGAACTCTGGCCAAGGCTTTCTGTGTCATCTTAAGACTCTGCCAGCAGACTACAAACCCCCAAAGGGCCGTGCCCCCCCCCTTCTCCTGGAGCCCCAGCCTCACAGCCTGAGGCCAGGAGCCCCCATAGTACCCTCAGAACTGAGGCCCAGTAGTGCCTGGGCAGAGGGAGAAAGGCCTGGAGCACGCAGGGGATGGGGTGGGTCAGGGGTTGGGGGGGGAAACAGCCCCTAGACAGCCGAGTGTGACACACAGGAGCGTGGCTGGAACAGCCAGATCTTTCCATTACTCAGGATAGGCCAGAAGCCTCTGTTTTATGGGAAATCTTCTGACTTTCAAATGCTGGCAACAAACAGGAAACAAACAGAAAGAACACTGCGTGGCCATATCCGGCGTGGGGCTCTAGCCCCAGAGCAATGCTGCAAGGAGGGGGTGCCAGGGAGAACACATCATCTAAGGAATTCTAAAGCGGGTCAGGGAGAAATTGGAATTTCTAGAATGGGGAGGGTGCTGGGGACCCCAGGAGACGTCCTGGAGAAGGGACTGCAGAGGCAGTGTCCCAGCCAGCATTCTGGCTGGGTGTCACCCTGGTCACTGTCCAACCCGGCAAACCCCCGGCCCTGCCCAGATTCCACGGCAGGTGAGGGGAGAGAGGGCACACCTGGTCTATCTTCACTGCCGTGGTGCTGGCGTCAGTGGGCAGGTTAGACCGTTCCAGGTAAAATGCCCTGAAAGAGATGAGAAGTGTGAGGCTGGGGCCACCACACCCCCCATCCCATCCCCTTCTCCCACCCCTGCCCCACCGCAGCCTCTTTGTCTCCCAACAACTCAATGAAACGAATCAGGGAGAGTGGCTGACACAGCTCTCCATGCCCACAGTCACCTGTTCCTCCAACAGCCCAGGAGGAAGCAGGAAGGGTCCTCAAATGCCCCCTCCCCCGACTGCCCATCTGAATCAGCACCCCACTCTCTCTCCCGTGCTGGTGCGTCTCTCCTCTGACACCACCATCACTTGACATGTGACACTGCTCATTTACTGGTTTATTGCTCATCTCCCCTTCTAGAATAGCACTCAGCCAAATAGTTGACATTTTAAGCTGTGTGGACCAGTCTGTCTCTCTAGAGATGCTATGCAGCTCTGCTGTTGCAGCACAAAAGCAGCCATAGACGATACATACAGGGATGAACATGGCTGTGTGCTAATAAAACTTTATTGACAAAACAGGGTGGTAGGGTCCAGGGGCCATGGCTGCTCTAGAATCTACACTCCATCAAGAACAGGCTTTGTGCAGTCACTGCTGACTCCTAAGCAAGCACCCAGAACAGAGCCTGGCCCACAGAAGGTTTCAACTGACAGGTGCTGAAGGAAGGGATGAATGCAGATCACAGAGACCATATTTTAAATATTCAGCAAACGGCAGAGAACAGACCGATGGCACTGATCGATCCAAAGAGATGCCAGATGTAATAACAGAGGTGACTGTTCTCCCTGCACAGACAAATGAAAGTATCATTCTCCCATTTCCGAATGGTAAAGCTGGGCTAGGCCCGCTTACCACACCCTGACACCCTGGTGTCCTGCTTCTCAGCCCACCTTCTTCATGGCGGGAGAAGGTGAGGCGGAAGGAGGAAGGGGCCAGAGTCAGGGCAGCAGGAGTGGGGCTCCTTCCTTGGGCCCAAGGCTTCCTCCTGGTGAATGTGACCCCTACTCTCCTCTTCTCCTTGGCGGGCGGTGGGGGGGGGGGGGGGGCGGGGGGGGGGCGGGCGTCTCCTCTGAGCAGGGCCAAGGCCCTGGGGTCACACCCCTCACTCACAGGCTCAAGGATCCTAGGGCCCCCCGTCACAGCTCCCTCCCCCATGCAGAATGAAACAGGCATCTCCTCCCAGCTGGCAGGACCTGCTACGAAGCCAAGCAGACCCAGTTCAAAGCTCAGCTCAGCCAGTGTCTAGCTGCATCCCTTGGGTGTGCTCCCTGGGCCTCAGTTTCCCTCATCTGTAAAATGGGTTAGAAAGGTAACTACTGTGAGAATCTGAGGAGCTCGTGTAGGCAGAGGGACTGACACCCAGTAGGTGCTCAAGAAACGGCACTTTGCCCGCCCAGGCACTGGGGGCTCTCTGGTGCCTTCCACGCAAAGGCCCCCTCCAGGTGACAGTGTCCAGGATCCTGGCCCCAGCGCGAGGCCCACGCAGGTACCTGAGTTTGCGGTAATACTGCTGAACCTTCTCCAGAGACTGGGCATTGATCTCCTGCTGCAAATCTTCCACAGCCTGGCTGCCTGGAGGAGGCGAGACCTCCATGCTCTCCAGAGCTGTGAAGGGAGAAGACGGGCGAGGCAGGTGCTTGGCCCCCAGCGGGCACAGCCGTTCCCCCGTGGGGCCCCCACGGCCCGTCTCCGCAGCTCACCTTTCGTGAAGAGCACAGTGTGGAGCCTCAGGCTGGCCCCGCTCTCCAGGCGGGAGGGCAGCTTGGAGAAGTGGTAGCTGTCCAGGTAGAGGACGACCTTCAGCGCCTGCCGGCTGCCCTCAATGTGGTAGAAGACATTGGTATCTGTGGGGGGACATGGTGGGCCAGGGACACAGCTGTAAGGGCAGCTTCAGACCCTCCTTCAGACCTCAGAGCCGCGGCTACAGGCCTCCCTGCCCTCCCGTCCAGGGGTGCCCCACGCTCAGAGGAGCAGCCTCTGACCTTCCTTTTTCCCCTCCCTCAACAGGTCTGTTTCCACTGCTTAATTCTTAAACCGGACACTGATTCTGTCCAGCTGGGGAGTCGTCCACGTTTGTCTTCAGAGCCTCACCAAGGTTCCTTGCACCCTCGCCCGGTAGCCCCGGGCCTCCACCGGGCAGAAGCTGCCTTCAAACAGCACCTGCATCTTGCTTACACCCATAGGGAAGAGCACACGGCCGGGTGGCACTGGCACCCCATCTCATGTCTGTGCAGACATCACTAATCAATCGGTGATTCTCTCTGAGCCCAACTTGGCCTCTAGACAGGCAGCCACTGTCAACCAATTCCAACAGGCACCAGAAACAAAACTCACTGTCCAACTAGACTCCAGTCCACATATTCTCAACAGGGTGCTATTGCCTCTAAGGAGGTGAAAACTGGTTCTTATGGGGAAGGCAAAAAAGACATTATCCTTTCCATGTATAAAGCACAGACATACATACAATACCTAAACGGATATACAGTTTATCCATCATACTAAAACTTCATAGTGAGTGAAGTCGCTTAGTCATGTCCAATTCTTTGCCACTCCGTGGACTGTAGCCTGCCAGGCTCCTCCATCCATGGGATTTTCCAGACAAGAATACTAGAGTGGGTTGCTATTCCCTTCTCCAGGGGATCTTCCCGACCCAGGGATGGAACCTGGGTCTCCCGCACTGCAGGCAGACTCTTTACTGTCTGAGCCACCAGGGAAGCCCCATGGGGGTGTGTGGCGATCAGCAAAAAATTGTCTAAATAGGATCCTCAGGGAGGTGATAAAAAACAACAATTTAAAAAAAAAAGGACCAGTGGTTCTCAAACTTTGCTGCTGCGTTCAGTTGCTAAGTCATGTCCAACTCTCTGTGACCCCACACCAGGCTCCTTTGTCCTCCACTAGCTCACAGAGTCAGCTCAAGTTTGTGTCCAGGTCTTCAAACTAGCTTCAAAATCACCAGGAGAACTTATTATCACAGATTTCTAGGCCCTACTTCCAGTTTTGGATTCAGGAAGTCCTGGATGGGGCCCAGAATTAGTTTTTCTAACAGTCCTCCAGGCGCTGGTCCAGGGATCACAGAGAACCATGGCTCTAGAACTGAGCCCAGCGGTTCTCAGTCCTGGCTGTACATTTAAGTTTCCTGGAAAACTTATCTAGAATCCCAATGTCCAGGATTCATCCCACAGATTGAATCCGAATTGCCAGGGCCAGGAGTAGGACCAAGCTTCAGTATCTGAAAAGCTCCCTGGGGGATCCCAGTGCAGTCAGGGCTGAGACTGGGCTAGACTGTGAGCTCCAGGAGGGCAGAAACCATGGCCACGTCTCTCTCCACTGCAGCCCCAGAACCTAAAACTGAGCCTTACACACAGGATGTGCTCGTAATTATAGGGATGTGGATGGATGGATGAGGGGGTGGATGGATGGGATGGTGGATGGATGGGGTAAATGGGTAGAGGGAGGTAGAGGGATGGGTGGGTGAATGAATACATGGATAGATAGATGGGTGGATGGATGAGTAGATTAATAAATGGATGAGCGCGTGGGCAAGCAGAAAGATGGGGGGAGGGAGGGAGAACGAAAGGAAAGAAGAAAATTATGGTGTTAAGTTCTTAGAAAATCTTAACACATCTTCATTCCAAAGAAGGTTATCTCTGGGAGTTTTCATTAAGAACTGGGTCCTGGCTGTTCTTCCCTCCTAAGTGCTGTTGGAGATGGCTGGGCTTATATGAAACGAGACCCCCTTCTTCCACATATGTTGGGAGCAGGCGGTTTGAAAGCACTGGGTCCCAGGTCAACCCTAGGCAGCTGGCCTGGTGGCAGAGGGAGGGGCAGGGTGACCCCAGAGCAGCCCCTTCCACCCCAGAACCCCGACTCTCTCAGTGGGGGTGGGAGGAATCACTCACTGGCCACACAGTTCTCATCCAGCTGCTTGAAGGAGAAAGTGACGTTGTCCAGCTCCGAGAGGGTCACCCAGATGTCTTCTAGCATGGTCCGTTCCTCTTTCTGCAGGAGGAAGACAGGGTGGAGGAGTTTCAGATCTCACCCCTGCCCCAGGTTTTATTTCAAGATGCTGCGATTCAACTCCGGTTGACACACCAGGCTGTGGCCCTTCCAGGCAGGAGGTCCCGTGCAGGGCTCTCCAGAGCTGGAGAGGAGATCACATTCACTCCAGGCCTGTCCCACCTCTTCCAGGTCAGAGCCCACCTCTGCTCTAATGTGCCGGGTGGCTCTCTTTCCTGAGCCCTCCCACCAATCCCACTGAACCGTTCCAACCCAGCACCCAGTTCAGAGCCTGCATATCTTGTCGACTGATGAATTAACACACTGGGTCTCGGTGACTTCATCTAAGAGAAGGAAAGTGAGGGCTGGGTATTCATGTCCAGAAATCAAGTGAGAAGGTATCTGCCATCAGGCGGGCGCCCGTCTGCAGCACTGGCCAGCAGAGGGAACCCCAAGGCCACACTTTCCCAACTGGCCTGCAGTTGTGACTTCTCCTCCCACCTGGGAAAATGTCTAGGAGGCTCAGAGCTGCAGAAGCCAGGGGAGCTCCGGCCTGGGCGTGCGGGTAGAGGAACAAATACCACAGAGAAGGTTTTTATTCCTGGGGGGCATTGGCTCTAAGTACCGGTACCCCACAATGCTGAGTCACTGGCTCTGCCATCACCCCCAGGGGCTGGTAGAAGGACCCACCCTGATACTGATCCCTGAGAGTGAATAAGCAGGGCAATGAGGGATAAAAGAGAAGATGCAGAGAAAGCAGATCAGCTGGGGGAACTGGGCTTAGCATAGGACTCCCACAGTTCCCACCCGCTCCCTGGGCCTTAGTGTTCTCATCCTTAAAAAGTGGGTATAAAGGACCTGCCTTGGGGTTCCTGCAAGGGTTAAACCAGAAGCTACTTGCACTGAGGAAGTTCACCTGGATCATCACAAATGCCTGCTCACAGGTCTCCCAGCCTCTGCCCTTACCCCGCAGCCCCAGGTGATCCTTTAAGTGCCAAAGTGAGATCCTGTCCCTCCTCTGCTCAAAACCCTCCCCTGGCTCCCACCCACTTGAAGGAACAGCCAAAGTCTTACAAGAGCCTGCAAGACCCGCACAGTCAGACCCCGGGGGGTTCTCAGGACTTGCCGCCCCTCCCTGGGCTCACTGTTCCAGCCACACTGGGAACCTTGTTGTTTCTCAAACACTGCGTGCCTGCTCCAGCCTCAGGGCCTTTGCACCTGCTGTCTTCTCTGCTTGGAGGGCTCCTCCCCAGGGTCCGATGGCTTATCCCCTCCCCTCCTTTGGTTCTTGGGTCAGAGGTCACCTTCTTTGTGAGGCTCCTGGTGGCCACCTTATCACACTTTCAACTGCCACTGCCCACAGACCTTCCTGCCCCCTCCTCTGCTTAATTCTTCTCCTTCACCCTTATCACTATACGTGAGGGTCTCTCAACTGCAGAACGACTGACACTTGAGGCCTAGATAATTCTTGGCTGGGGGCTGGGGTGGCTGAGCACCCTGGAGGAGCAGCCCCTCCCCTGGCCTCTACACACCAGACACCAGTACCTCCTCTTCGTCAACCGAAAACGTCTCCAGACGTTGCCGCGTGCCCCCTGGGGGCAGAAGTGCCCCAGTGAGGACCAGAGGTCTACACCATCCATGTCCTTGGCTACTTATTTCGATCTCCCCAAAGTCAGGATATAACATTCCTGATATAAGGACATGGTGCTGTGTGTCGAGCGCCGGGTCCCCGATGCCTAGAACAGGGGCACCCAGCAGGTTCTCAGTGAGCCGCTGTGAATGAACGAACGAGGAGCGTGACGGCGGAGCGCGCCCTCCCCGGGCCCCACTCACCACGGCTGGCGAGAGCAGGGACTGGCAGTGCAGCAGGACGCCCGTGGCCGCCACCTGCTCCAGCCACTTGCGGCTGGCATCCCGGCTGCTCTCCTCGTACTCCCCATTGTTGTTGTAGCGGTAGCTCAGGGCCGCCAGCAGCTGCTCGGAGAAGGCGCACACGGCGGCCACCAGGGCCTGGCAGAAGATGCCATCCCGCCGCAGCTGCAGCTCTGTGTCTGCGGGTGGAGGGGGCGGAGGGGTCACGCGGGGCCATCAGCAGGCTGGCACCCCGAGGCCCCGAGCTAGCCCCCTCTCCCCTAACCGGACCACCCATCTGGGCCCAACTTGCCAAAATTCTCTCCATCCCCCGGCACCAAAAGCCAACTCCTTTAAAAACTGACTCTCCTAAAGCAAGCCGATCTGTGTCAAAACTCAACTCTCTCAATGACCCCTCTGCCTATTTAAAAAAATAAAAATAAAACAGGGGCTGCTTTGGTGGTCCAGTGATGAAGACGTCACCTTCCGATGTAGGAGGTTGGGGGGCGGCTAAGATCCCACGGGCCTCACGGCCAATAAACCAAAACATCAAACAGAAGCGATGTTGTGACAAATTTAGTAAAGACTTAAGAAAAAAAAATGATCCTCATAAAAAAAAAAAATCTTTAAAAAACAAACTTGTGATTTCCCTAACACTTGCCCCAAACCCCTACCTTCAGCTGTTCCTTTATTAATTAGGAAATGTCTCAGCCTTGACTGAGAATGACAATGACAACAAGCTCCATGTTTGAAGAAAGGCAGTTTACTATTTTCTCTGTTTTTGAGAAGTACACTTTCTTCCTATCA